>NC_139556.1:29933548-31266038 GCF_965112155.1 Podarcis liolepis
CCTTTATCTCCTCCCCTGTATGGGAACAGGCAAGAGATCTTGTTTTCTATTGCTGCCCTAAAAAAAGAAAAGAAAAAAGAGGGGGTGGATTAGATAAGGTTAACTACCCTAATTCGGATTGCGATCTGGAATGAGTATGCGAGGGGAAGGGGGGGCAGGAATCTGCCGTAAACCTCTTAAATCAATGAAGATCCACGTCCCACGATCTCGCGAGCCCCCTCACCCCACCTCGACTGTATTAATTTCATCCACGTGAATATAATATTCATTAAACTAATTCTGTTTCAACCCGGCGCTGTGACTTAGAGGTGAAACGTTGCGAAAGCGTTAAAAATAGCTTGCCAGTCATTTCGACATCCTGTAATTTTATCGCGGATCAGATTACAACTGTCATACTGTACAGACCTTTATTTCCCCGTATAGTACATCATGCTTATTTCTCCCCCCCCCTTTCTTTTTTTCCTTTTTTTTTTTTGGTGCCAACGGTGTAAAATCTGGAGAGAGAGAGAGAGGAATGCACCATTTTCTATCAACACTGCGATGGGGGGGGGGGGAGCGCCTTCCTTGTATAGGCTGCTGGTGGGAAATCAGAGATCGCTGCTGCTGGTGGTGTGTTTTTTTGCTTAGTTTTTTTTTTAATTTTTTGGCTATTTGATTGCATTCGCTAGCCCGGGTCTCTATCCCGCGTTCCACCCCACCCCACGCACCCTGGTTCTGTGGCTCCCAAGTTTCCCTTTAGGGACGCTGCTTTGCAGAGCTCCGGAACAATCAAGCAAATAAATACCTCTATTACAAGCAGCTGATTGTCTTATGGATGTTTGTGTTCCCTCCCCGAGCCCCGGCTCCTAGTTTTAATTTCGGGATACATGGAACGAGTTTCCAAATGGTTGGCCCTCCCTCCTTCTCTCCCTCGAACTATTACTGAGAGAGAGAGAGAGAGAAATCTGCATTCTCTGCCACTTTAAAACTCCGTATTCCCGTATCGCTTGGTTATATAAACACATTAGTATTTGAGCGCGCCCTTGCCCGAGATCTGCATTGTAAACACGTAACTGGGATGCGAGTGTGTGTGTGTACTTCGGAAATCGGAAGAATGTACACACGCCGATCAGACGGAGCCCCGGGCCGAGCGGTCCCACATATTGATTTATCATGCCGCGTTTATTGTTCTGTCCTCTTAATAAATGCAATCATAGCTCGCTGCCTGCTCAATATTGCTCGCAAGATCCCGTGATCGGGGGTGCTTCTGGGAGCCTTCGCTCACCGCTCCTCCTCCTCCCCCCTTTCAAACCCTCTCTTTTGCAAAAGAGAACAAATGCATTAATATTTATATGTTTATATAATCGATAACCCACTTTCTCCCCCCCCCCCCAGCTCTCGCTCTCTCGCCCCCGTCCCCACGTTAAAATACTAGCACCAGGCATCTATTCTAACCCGATCAAGAGTTTCTTGGGGTGGGGTGGGGGAATATGGCAGTACGGGAACGTAATCTAACTATCAAACAAATCTACATGTCTAATAAAAGCAAATCTGTTAAAGAGAATTAGAAAGAAGAACAGCGCCTCTGACTCTCTGCAGGAAATGTTCTTTATATTAGACATATACAAGCAGGTCCTGTCAGATGAGCAGCTCAACTAGACCGCCTTTCCGCCCGGCAAAAATGGAACGGTCCTTTTGTCTGGCACTTCGGGGGCTCCGGGGAATACGATCCTGTTTCTGCAGAGATTCGGGCACTGCAAGATTTTTAAAAGCGCCCGAGACCCCGAATTTGCCTGGACCCATTGGCTTCTGAGCTGCGGTTGGGTTATGCATTGACCGGTATTACCTGTGCAGATCGGTAGCAGCCGGGCTATAAGCCCCTTGTTTTCTACGTGGTTTGGAAATTGGGGGTCGTGACCATCTCTCGGCGGGATTTTTTGATATTTTGGGCCAACCGGGGGTGTAAGGTTTGCGTTTTATATTGAGGCTCGGAGCCGGCTGCTGCGAAAGATCGCTTTTCCCTGCCAGGACCTGATGCAATCCATTCAAGCCAACAAGTTTGGAGAGAATGTTGAGTTCAATCAATTCAGAACGTCGAGATGGAGCCCAATTCAGTTCAGGTATTCGGTTCTCCTCTCTTCTTCGCCTCTACACCCCAGATCCCGGCACCCCGGATCCCCTAGACACCCACCTTCACCTCCCCCAAACTTTCCAAGAACTTTTCCCCTGTAATTACCATTCCACCCCCTCTTTTTTTAAAAAAAGCCTTTGCTGATCATATAGACTGAGACACACAGATTATTATAATGGTGACTGTGATCGGATTTTTTGCCCCCTTCGGAGGAAAACCAGCCTGGCTCCTCAACAAATCCCCTCCTCATCTTAGAGGTTGTGATATTATTTCTTAGCATGTGTTTGATTTATGAATGTCTTTCTCCAGTATGTTCTGATCAGAACTGGCTGTGTGTGTGTGTTTTAAATGAATTGATCTGCAATTGCTGATTATTATTATTTTTCTCTCTCCTCCCCCCCCCCCCAAATCCTCCTCCACCCCTTGTTTATTCCTTCCAGTGGGTCGGATCTCCGTGTGGTTTACACGGACCGTACATTTTCTACAAGGCTTTTCAGTTCCACCTTGAAGGCAGACCAAGAATTTTGTCCCTTGGCGATTTTTTCTTTGTAAGATGTAAGCCAGAGGATCCGATTTGCATAGCGGAGCTACAGCTGCTGTGGGAAGAAAGGAGTTCCAGGCAACTTTTATCCAGCTCCAAACTTTATTTTCTACCAGAAGATACTCCCCAAGGCAGAAACAGTGACCATGGCGAGGTAGTAAACATACGTTTCTCTCTCTCTCTCGGTGTGTGTGCCTGTGTGTGTGTGCCTGTGTCATTGTGTGTGTGTCTCTCTCTGTGTTCTCTTTTCCGCCTCCCCCCTCCCTTGCTTGTAATGTTTATTAAAGGACAGGGTTGAAATGTTCCTTTCTGCCGGCAACGTGAGCTTCTGGGTTTTTTTTAAGGGCTTGTGCCATTAAGGAAGGGCTGCAGCGGGTGGCTGCTGCCAGACTTTGCCTGTCATCTGTAGAAAGGAGGACTGCGCAGAATGTTCATATTTTAAAGCAAGCAGCCCAATAACTTGGTTGCCTCTGTGTTGAAGGTGATCTTTACTTACATCACCTCCTCCTCCTCCTCTCCCCCCTTCCTCTAACGCTGCTGTCGAAGCGTCCTCGTCACATGCTTGCTGATTCCCCTTCGTTGCTTGTATTTGGGGGTGTCTACACCTCGCCCCCCCGCAAAGTGAATTTAAACATTGTACCCCTCGGAAGGGTTTCGTTCCTCCTCCTCCCCCTTCTTCTTTTTTAGGGTGTGTATGTGTGGGTTTGGTGTGTGTGTTTTTTGGTCTTCAAGTATTTTTGATATGTTGGAAAGAAGGCGGAAATTACGAAATGGAGGCAGCGAGTGAGATCAAAAGCGATTTCGCTGGCAAAGACGTGTTGAATAAAGTGATAAATGACAGGTACTGGAAATAATACATTCAAATAACTTGCAGAGCTGCCTGGGCGGATTTCAAAGCGCTCCGGTGTGCAGTAACCAGCACAAACACGTTAAGCATTAACAGCCAGCCTCGCTTTGCTTTCCCCGGTCATGATTGTTATTATGCCTGCCTCAATGTACTGGCTTAACACAATTACTATAAAAAGTGGACATTTTCCAGAAAAAGCGTGGCGCGGTGTAGGAGTACGGTGTGGGGGGGAGTACAGATGTGTGAATGAGGCTTCTCTCGTAAGGCTGAGATCCCCATGCACGTTTCCTTGGAAGCCCCATTGAACACAGTTGAACTTACTTCCGAGTAAACTCGGGTTGCGCGGGACTTGCTTCCAAGCAAACCACGCCGCGATCAGGCACCCTTGGGTGGGGGGGGGTTGCAGCCCCCTCCCCCAGACTAGCTTGGGTGCAAGATCGCGGACTTACTTTCAAGTAAGCAGAGGTGTGTGTGTTTCGGGGACCGGCTTTGGTTTTGCGCGTGTGGACTACCTTGTCAGGCTGCAGCCAATAAACTTTGAGACCCGAGAAAGTGCCCGGGTGCAGTCCAAGAGGGAAAACGGAGACGGGGGGGGGGGAGTGGAGACGTTCCGATCGCCTGCGGGAGGCGGATCGGGAGAGAGAGCGAGGGAGGGAGGCGGCGGCGCTGCTGGCTCGCATTCACACTGTATTCTTCCAGATCTGTAATTTCATGTATGCCCGCAATTCCGCTGGCTACTCGAGTCAGCTGACTCTGCGCTGTGTTCCTGAGGAGGAACTATTTTAAGGGCCGGCGAAGAGCGGCGCTGTGTTTATGCGGAGAGAGAGAGGTGGGAGCATTTGCAAAGGCGCATCATCATCAGAATAATAACAATAGCCAGATGTGAGGCTCCTTGCAGGCGCGCGGGGGGGGGGGGGTGAGGGGCAACAACCGGCCGAGCCGGCCTGCTTGCTTGCAGCTCTTGCCTCACGTCCACGATGCTGACCCCCCCAGCCCACGTCGCCGCCGCCGCCGCCGCCCTCCTTTACAAGCCGAGCTGCCAGTTCCTTCAACAATCGATAGTCTGATGGAGTTAATTGTAGTTCCACTCCCCCCCCCCCTTACAGCCTCTCCTCTCTCCCTCATAGCAGCTCCGCGATCAAGACTCCTTTTGGATTATGCCTTCTTTAATTTCTTGTGTGAGGAGCCACGTTATGACCATTTAACATCCCCCCCAGCCTACAGAGTGCTTTAGTCCTGTACTCTAAATGTGCAGTTTTTGATTGATCGGCACCCTCTCTCTCTCCCCCCCCACGCCCTTTCTTGAATTGACATTTTGGAATATGGAAAAGTTGTTGGAGGGGCAAGAATGGTTAGGACTCCAGAAACCCTGTCCAGGTTGACCCCCCCTTTGCAGACATCTCATGGCTCCCCCCCCCTTCAACTTTCCCCTGCAGCTGTCTCTCCTCCCCCCTCCTCTTTTCACTAGTACTTATTATTTGCTTTTCAAATTTATTACTTCAACATGGTCTGTGATCTGGAAAGGGGAAGGATTAAATATCCTCTCTCTCTCTCTCTCTCTCTCTCTCTCTCTCTCTCTCTCTCTCACCCTCCCTGCTTCCCCTTGAAAAGACTACAAGAATAATAGGCCACTAAACCAGACAGGAAACCATTGGAAATGTTATTGAATTGTTTTAAATTTAACACATCTATTGAAAACTTAGAAATATTTATACACAGGCATTTGAGTGCCGGCCTGATTCCGAACTAAGTGCCACTTGGTTCAGTGAGGAACTGCAGGGCAATTCTGCACATATTCTCAGAAATTAATCCGTCTGGGTTCAGTTGGGCACAAGCACAATTTGGACTACAGGCTGTTCTTTATGAATTGCTGAATAACCTCCTTTTTTTCAGTGGGCTGAATCCTTATGACAGTGTAGGCTGCAGCCCTAACCCCACTTACTTGGGGTTAAGTTCCATTGAATTCAGTAGGACTTACTTCTGAGTAAACCATGTTGGGACTTAGTCATGCTTACAGTACAATGGGGGTTAAGTGACTCATGAGAAATTGTGTGTCCCATTGTTTCCAGTGAGTCTAAGCCAAACTGAGTCTGGAGTCAACTCAGTAAGACTGTCCTTTTCAACACATAACTTGAGAAATGTAGCCTGCACCAGTAACTTTCCAAAGGATAATAGGGGCACACTCCTAGGCAGACATACTTAGGAGTAAGCAGTATTGAGAAGTGTAAATGTGTGTATAACAGGGCTGTGTGACTGAAAGGATTAAAAAATGTATTTTGAGATCTTGTGCAGTGAACACACACACACACACACACACACACAGAGAGTATATATGGAAGGGTTTGGGAAGGGTGGGGGATGGGCCACAAATCATTTTAATATGCCTTAATGACCATCTCATGTTACTGTGGTATGAACATCAGAGGAAATTAATCCGACCATTACAAGCCAGAGTGTTCTTTTGATTCAGGGATTCTCATCTGCATCTGCGTTCCTAATATTATGCATGATTTCAGTTGGTTTTTTTTGTTTTTTGTTTTTAAAAGTAAATGCAAACTGCTAGCAATTAGCTGTATGATTATACCGGGTATATTTCATTAGGGGCCCTTGACTGAGGCGTCTCTGAATTATTCAGCCGTATGAGAAAATCATTTTTTATGGAGATAATAACACACCTTGAGATGATGCATGCAAATGCCTCGCATGGAATGCTTACGACTTGTATGTGAAGCAGGTATAGAAAATTTTCCTGATGTGGTTCTGTTTTACACCCCAGTGATGTAATTTTTCCCCGCTGGCCTCAGTTAGTCATTCATTAGCAGAGCAGCAGCAGCAGCAGCAGAAACAGCAACTGCACACACTGATACTTGTTTGGCAAGGAGCCTATAGAAACGTGTACTTAGAGCCAAGGCCTAGAGAGGGCAACATAACACTCCCATTAAGAACTGTACTTTGTTTTCACTTACTCTATTAACTTGTTTATAGACAACGAAATGATTTTTTTTATTATTTAAAAAAATCATTTATTTTAAATTGTTTTAGATGATAAAATTCCGTTCGTGAATGTTCAGCAGAGACAACTATGAAAAAGGGGGGGAAAAGCTTGCTGATTGGCAGTTTCTTTCTTAAGGGAAACATTTCAGCATTCTTTCTCGGTACAGAGAGCAGTTATTTCAAGTAACTTAACCACAGTAATAATTCTTTTATGTAAATGACATCAACAGCTATTTCTGAAGCTGAGAGATGAGGCCGTTTTTAACAAAGTCTCATGTAACCCTTTGTACGTCTGCGTCCTGGACATGGAAGAATTGCGCTTGGTATAATTTAGAGAGAAAGCAACAGACAGGGCTTAGGGAAAAAACTGTGTGGCAAAAAATAATTATATGTTAAGCACAGTAGATAAAATGTGGTTGACCCCCCCCCCCCCGCTTTTCATTATGTGGATTGTAAATCTATGGTGTCAGCGGGTTTTTTGTGAGGTCAAAGGTCAACAGAGGCACTTGCTCTGAGCAAAACCAATGTTTAGCAGAGCACTGGATCTTATCACAGCTCTTTGGAGACTGAATGATAGTCACGTGTGTGCATGCATGTGTATTGCATGCCTGATGAGAACTGCAAGTGGTTATTTATAAATTTATCAGATTGGTAATATCCAAGCTGCATCTGTTTTATAGGATGAGGTTGCAAAGTGTGTGTGTATCCGGACTACTTTGTGCTATTCATTTACAAAAAGCAGTTCTGAAGAGAACAGTGTCTGTCAATCTCACATGTGGGTTGTGAAAGGCACGTGGTTTTTCTGTTCTGCGATGTGTGTGCATGGTGAAATAGATGTGTACTTGTTTTTTTTACCGTACAGGACAAAACTGCAGTGGGGTTTGGGTAGGAAATGGCATGCTGTGTGAACTGCCCCCCTGACAGCCAGATCACATGCTTGTTTACTGAGAAGTAAATTCCCCTAAGTTCAGTAGGACAGAAATCGTAGTGTGTACTCTACACATAGGCTTGTACCCTATGTGCATCCTGTGCATATTTACTCAGATGTAAGTTTCCAGTGTGTACAATGTGGCCTGTTTCCAGATAATTGCGTGTAGCCTTGTAGCCTCAGTACGCTGCTTTTGATGACATGTTTCAATGGACCGCTGTGTGTTTGGTTTGATTTGATCAGAGTTGGGTGCAAACACCGGCAACTCCTATTGTGCAATCCCTCTCATCCCCTCTGCGTTTATAGGTAACCAATTTAACTTGCAAAGCTAGAAAAGGCTCAGGTCTAGCAAAAATATACTAAACTTTAAGGTATGAGAGTGGAAAGGGCCTAGCTACATGTCACATGTGTGTGGCAGCCTAGCAGCACTATCCTGTGGATATTTGCTCAAAAGTAAGCCCCATTGCATTCAGCAAAGCTTACTCGCAGCTAAGTATGCCAAGGATTGCAGTTTAATTCTAGACATTTTTATCTTTGTGATCTTGATACCTGACTTGCCTAGCTTCTCAGGAATTGCTTTGAGTTAATATTTGCATTTTGAGACTAACTTTTAAGTATTGCTTCATGCCCAGCTGATATGTAATGTAATTCCACGAATTCACTTAAGCAAATCATTAAGAAAAGCAACACTATTTCAACTTCACATCAGTAGGACTACAGTTTTACTGGCTGAACAGCACAACCCTACTCCGAAGTAAGCCCCACTGAATTCAATGGGATTCAGTAAAATGATATGGAATTGTAGCCTTAGTTATGCATCTTATGAATACCAACAACGGGTAACAGTAGCTTATTCCTGGAGCTCAACTATTCCCCCATTTTCTTTTTTACTGATAGACTTCAGGTCGTAGTCCTGAAGTAAGTGGAGTAAGTGCCACTGAACTCAAGGGGATTTACTTCTGAGTAGACATGTATAGGATTGCACTGAAAGTGGAGTGGATTTGGAAGGGAATTGTCCATCGAGTTCATCATGACGGAATAAGACCCATTTCTTGCGGAGGATGAGCTCACCACAGATGGTATGGTCTGTCGAATGATTTTAGAGTAAAAATGGTGGTCCAACAGCAGAATCCTATTAATGTCTGCTCAGAAGTAATTCCTATTCAGTTCCAATTGGACTTAGTCCCAGTTATATGTTGAATGGCAGCCTCAAATCTGTTGTTTACATGTGCATTTTGTTACAGTCGTGTGTGTGTGTGTGTGTGTGTGTGTGTGTGTGTGTGTGTGCGATGACTCATAGGTCATTCAGTTTGCAGAGTGCATACCTTCAGTCCCAGGTTTAATTTCTGGCATCTCTCAAAGCAGAGCTAGGAATGACATCCAGCTGAGATGTGGGAGAGCAGCTACTGGTCTGGATAGTGAACACTAGGCTAGGTGAGAGCTGGTGTAGGGTTGCAGCTATGAGTAGGAGCTAAAAAAAAAAACAAAAAACCCTCTGGGTGTCGTCCAGAAATTTCAGCCCTTCTGTCCAATCTGCAATTTGAAGTAAGAATTCTGACAAACTTTACAAGCTGGTTGTAGGAATTACTGAGATGATGAGTCTTCTGGGCTGAAATGCTTTGAACTGCCAAAAGCATTCCATAAATAATGTTACTGGATTTATAGCCAGATACTGTACAGTGGTACCTCGGGTTAAGTACTTAATTCGTTCCGGAGGTCTGTTCTTAACCTGAAACTGCTCTTAACATGAAGCACCACTTTAGCTAATGGGGCCTCCTGCTGCCGCCATGCCGCCGGAACACGATTTCTGTTCTTATCCTGAAGCAAAGTTCTTAACCTGAAGCACTATTTCTGGCTTAGCGGAGTCTGTAACCTGAAGCGTATGTAACCCGAGGTACCACTGTATTATGGACTTTCCTTAGACCCAGTTACTTTTTTGCTGTGTTTAGAGGGAAATTGTGCCATTCTCCCCATGTGGGAATTTTGAGTTTTTAAAAGGTACAGTGGTACCTCGGGTTACATACGCTTCAGGTTACAGACACTTCAGGTTACAGACTTCGCTAACCCAGAAATAGTACTTCGGGTTAAGAACTTTGCTTCAGGATGAGAACAGAAATCGTGCTCCAGTGGTGTGGTGGCAGTGGGAGGCTTCATTAGCTAAAGTGCTTCAGGTTAAGAACAGTTTCAGGTTAAGAACGGACCTCCGGAACGAATTAAGTACTTAACCCGAGGTACTACTGTAATTATACTTTTTGCACCCTTGGCTTAATTTGAGGCCCTCCTGTAGACTTCCAAAGGGTGTGTCCTTTCTCATCTGCTTCCATCAGCAATGGCAACACCTTTCAGGCATGCATATTCCACTTATTAAAGCACGATGGGGACGGGCAGGGGATCGTGCTAATGTAGCATCTATCTCCCATATGTGCATGCTCGAATTAATTCACATTTACAAATCAGGCAGACCTGTAATTGCAGCATTAGAGATGCACGTTTGACATTTATCGCGAGCTGTTCCTGAAATTGATAATTGCATAATCACTCCTTGAAGCTTTGCCTCAAGCACATGGATGGGGAAGCTGTGGCCCTCCAGAGGTTATTGGACTCCAACTCCCTTCTTTCCTGGCCGTTGGTCAACCCTGATGGGAGTCGCAATCCAATACCCTCTGGAGGGCCGCAGCTTAGTCCTGAGATAGCTCAGTCGGTAGAGCATGAGACTGTGAATATTAGGGTCATGGGTTCGAACCTAAGGAAGGGCAAAATATTACCATATTGGGGGGGTTGGGCTTGATGACCACCGTGCCCCCTTCCAACTCTATCATTCTGTGATTCCCCATCTTGCCACAGAGATTCAAAAGGAGTAGCAGCATTATTTGCACCCCTGGTGGGGGCCAATTTCACCAAGCCCTAGGTACGCCTCTGATTGCAGCCAGGCTTTTTTTTGCAGTTGCTGTTCCCAATCTTATCAGTGACGCAAACATTAAACTCTTGTCTTTGGAGAATAAAAAGCTTTTACATACTACACCCTCAAGCATATTAAGATACTGAGCAAGATGGGTTTTTTTCTTTTCTTTTTTTCCTTTTTTAAAAAAAAGTTCTAATTGAGTGTTTTAAATAAGCATAGGGGCGAATTAATTAGGCTATACTTTATTTTTAGTTGCTTAGTTACACAGTAGTATATTCCTAAGCACAAGTGAGATAAATTGGCTGTGTGTGTGTGTTTGTTCCTGTGCTACTTTATCCCTTAATCATACTTACTGAATTGCTCAGGAGGCTGAAGCGCGTATAGATTTTGTGATTCCTAATATTAACACATGTACAAAATGCTTAGGAAGGAGAAAGCATATTCTGGTTCAGCCTCTTAGGTGTCTTAATTTAGGGTATTTACTCTTCCTAAGGGGAGCAATGGTTGTTCACAGGTAAGGGTTCTGGAGAAATCGAACCCTGAAAGTGCTTGCTGGGGCATTCATCAGCATTTGACACAGTGCCCAAAACTCTTAGAGCAACCTTAAATGCTTGATTTAAATGCCTTTTCTTTGTATCCTGTATATTTGTGTGTGTGTGTGTGTGTGTGTGTGTGTGTGTGTGTGTCCCACTAAACCCAATCGGGCTTTAGCTCTACAGAGACTGGCGTATATTTGATTAGTAGTACAAGTGGCATTTCCTACTTCATCATTGCAATGTTGTCAGTAGCTCAAGAGGATGCTGGGAGTGACTGCAGTGTTGGACCAGTAGTGCTAACTTAGCATGTGGAAGCAGGGCTGTAGCCAACATGTTTTCTGGGAGGGGGCAGTGAAAAGCTGTTCTCTGAAATCCTAGAGCAGCGCTTCTCCAAGGGTGTGATGTGCCACACTGGTGTGGCAGGAGAGGATGGCAAATGTGGCGCCAAGATTCAAGGACAATCAAAGAAACATTTAAACATTTCAGTGTAGTATAGCCTATTATTTATTTACTTTATTCGCAGAATATGGATAGATACATTATTTTTTTCAATGAGAGCAAGAGCATCATGGGATACCGAGGACAATCCTAGTTGTGGTTCAGAATTGCTGTTCGAACAGAGTATAGCATTGGCTGTTCTTCTGCAGTTCCGCACGACATATTGTTGTGAGCGGGGATTTTTCAACTCTGACAAATGTGAAATGTCAGAAAAGATAAAGGCTTCTTTGTGTTAATGAGGAGATGAGAGTTTGTTAGTCTCAAATTAGACCTAATATAAATGACATTACCCGGCCAAAGCAAGCCCATACCTCTTATTAAGTTTGTTTACGTTCCTAAGGTACATATGTAAGAGGCTCATTTAGAATTATATTTTGGGGCTGATTCATGTTCTTCTGTAGCTGCATTGTTGTATACTTTCATGATCATGCCCCATGATCTTATTTTAAAGTAGTCGTGTTCTGTTATAAATCAAGCACTGCTAGGAGTTGTTTCTGTTTGTTTTCCAGTGTGTTTCTTATAAATAAATAAAATTGGGGTGGCATGAGCAATTTTTTATTCTGAAACTGTAGTCCAGAGGAAAAAGTTTGAGAACCACTACAACTCCCATCATCCCTGACCACTGGTCCTGCTATCTAGGGATGATGGGAATTGTAGTCCCAACAACAGCTGAGGACCCACGGCTGAGAAACACTGCTCTAGACCACTGGCTTCCAATTGGTGGTCTGGGGGCTCCAGGGGGGTCCACGTAACCCACTCAGGGTTCCACGGCCCTATTCACATAATGAAAACTTATCAACATTTTCAAAACGAGGGGTGTCCATAGCTTGGCTTTTGAAAAACAGGGGGCCCACAATACTTAGTTAATTGGGAACCACTGCTCTAAACAATTACCCATGAAAAAAATATTCCCTGCCCCACTGGAGAGGCGATACCGGGGTAGATGGACCAAGGATGTGATTTGGTATAAGACATCTTCCTGTATACCTATGAACAGAGCCACCCCCCTCATCTCACCTCCCTGTGCTCTGTTACTTCAGGCAATTTCCCAGCCAAGCTCTGATGTTGGCAGTGAGCCAGACTGTGGAGTAAAGTTCCTGGAGTGATGGGGCATGGCCATGTTAGGCAAAAGAGTGCTCAGATTCCCTGCACCTGTAAGGAGATATAAAAAGGTGTTAATAAGCTGGGAGAAGGGAGTGGGGGAAAATACACACTTTAAAATTATTTTGGCATCTTAAATAATTGGGATTTCTGAGAGTAATATAAATTCCTCCCTTTTTCGTCCTCTCATTTGTAAAGTAATAACTACTTTTTTGGGGAGGGGAGGGCGAAATACGCCAATTAACAAACTGCTGAGTCCACACAGAAAACCCATCAATGCTGGAACGGCTCTGCTGAATCCTAAGAAAGGGACAGCTGACATAAAGAGACCTCTCTTTCTTTGAAAAACAACAACAAATAATGCAAAATAAGCAATATGCTCATAGGAATGCACTCATAAAATACAAACTGTGGAGGTTTGAATGAAGTAGTCCCTTTGATATTGGATCTTTATTCAGATATATCTGCAAGTCTGTAGTAGGCTCAGGTAGCTTTGCACAGGTGCTTGTCACATGTGGAACGTGATAGAGTTTTTTGCATTTTGAAAATAGTGGCGTGCAGGAGTGGGAAAGGAAAACAGAGACCTTTAATAAAGATGGTATTTACCATGGGAAGGTGGCACAAAGGCATGGAGGTGATTAATTACTCGGATTTCTAAACACACCTTTGTTAACATCCCTACTCCCTAGCACACACAAATGTCCCCCTAAAGGCAAGACTGTCACAATTGCAGAACTTAGTGTAATGACATTGCATCTTGGTCCAATAATATTATCTTGACAGAATTTTGATGTCCTAATTCTGTTCTCGAATGGTTCAGTAACTCATAAAAGGAGGTAACATACAGATTGGCATGTACTTACATCTCTCTACATCACCCATGCATGTCTCTCGTAAAAATTAGAGCACGTTGCCCCATATTTTATACGTGAAGGTAGTAGACACAAATAAACGCTGCTGCCGCCGTAAGAGACTGAGCTTCCAGCCAGGAAGTTCCTCATTCCAGTGTTATCTCTACCATGAATTCACAAGGTCGCCTTAAGGAAGCTATCACAAATGCAAAAATTGAGATGATAATGCTGGCCATAACACATGTGAAGTGGTTTGCTGCTATGAAGTGCTACAAAAATGCTAAGTATTATAACTGTTAGGGATTTGCCAGTTTTAACCCAGGTTTCTTAAACCTAGTGTCCTCCAGATGTTTTAGACTACAACGCCCGTCATCCCGGACCATTGGCTGAGACTGACAAATGTTTATAGTCCAAAATATCTGGAGGATATTTGGTTGGGGAAGGCTGTCATAGATTAATCAATCAGTTGATTGATTGACTGGGGCAACAGGACAAATTTTAATTAGTGGGTCTGAAAGTTCAAGGCATTTTCTTGTTTTCCTTTGGAAGAAGATTCTGATGTGTGTGTGTGTGTGCATGCGTATGCACACATATATTCTTTTACATGCAAAAGCTATAGATTTTCTTTTCTTTTTTAAAAAAGAGTGGGCACTGTTTGCCTTGGAGCTGCTATTGTGACGCTGTGAGCCTTGGATTCTTTCTGCACATTTTAATGTTGGCTGTGAATGATGTACTGATTGATAGAGATATCAAACAATAGAAGATTATGGCAAGAAACCCAGTGTACAGACTCAGTAGATGTATGTGAAAACTGCCCCCATTGTTCTGTTGCACTCAGTAGTGAGTAAATTATTTACAGATATTTGCTAATTAAAGCACATATTGTTTTTCCCAGCACAATGGGGCATAATGCAAACAAAAGCCAAAAAAGAAATCAGCTTGCATAATTTTCATTCTACTAATGCAGTGTATATTACTGCTTGGTAAGAAAAATATGTATGTAATCTGCACAAAAAGGCTTTTCTCAGCGTAACCAGAGAAGGCAAAAAGAGCAATAAATTGCTTGTCAACTTGCCTAAACTTAAATGGTTCCTGGAGTTCAGTAGGCCATCTGATAGGAAAACATTGTGACTGAACCTTATTTTCTCCCTTGGTCACAATTTCTGTCTGCAGTGGCAGATAGAAACTTAATTGAAAACACACACACACACACACACACACACACACACACACACACACAATGGGAGTTGCAGCAGAAATTAGAAAGTATAATATTTCAAAACTTGACCCTTATAACCCTGCAAGATTTACTAATAGCCCAGAAAAATTGCAACACTGCTTTCTAGTACAATGCAGTAGCTATGGCTGCAGTACTTAACACATGTACTGGAGAGTAAGCCCAATTGAACACAGTGACAATTATTTCTGAATAAACATGCGTAGGATGGCACTGTAAGAGACTGAGCTATGAACCTGACAGCTCCACGTTAAAATTGCCCGTCTGCTACAGGCAGAAGCTGTGACACTTCTGATGTCACAGCTGTGAAGCGGCAACATTAACAAGAAAAGGGTTGTGACAGCGGCGGACAGTGGTCTTTCAAATTTCAGCTGTACCCTGTGTGAGGCCAAAATTTGGCTCCTCCCCATTTCCTGCCTTCCATTCTGCTAAATTCACTATGTTATAGTTTCAACACCCTGTGGCAACCCCTAGGCTCGGCGCCCAGTCGTGCTGTCCTAAACTCACCTCTAGTTGTGGGACCACACTTTTAATTTCATGGCTCCTTCCATCTGCCTCTTGTTCTGGTATAGGCCTCTGCAGCAGGGAAGGCTCCCAGATCACCTAGGGACCTTTAGTTGTGAAATGCTAGCATCCCAGCAGCATATTCTCAGGACAAGGGTGCGTGGCATGTTAGTTTTGCCTGCATATGCACCTGTTCCATGGTTTAAACATGTCTCTGAGCATGTGGAACCTTGTACCAAAGGGAGTAAAAGTGGACCTACCAGCCAGCTTTCTCAATATATATTCTGATATACAGCTACGCCAAGTGTATGAAACACTCAGAGCGGGTAATATAAATGCTGAGTATTAGTATCTGGCAGCTCGTAAGTTGCACAGTCATATTCCACAGATGGAAGGCTTGTCGTATGTCTTCCAGAATGCCATATGCACAGTTTTCTTTGTCAAACTACAAATGACAATTCTTTATGTCTTGGAGATGATTGTCAGTTAATTAAACTTACAATTTGCATGTGTTCGGGTTCAGCAATCATAGCATTATTGCTTTTAAAATGCCATGCTTCTCTTGGTTGTCTCCTGGATAGCCCCTTCCTGTTGGCAAAAGCTGCTACTCAGCTGGGATAATTGAAATGCCCAGGGAGGATTAATTCCAAATATCCAGTCATAATGCAGCCTTCAAATTATACATACAGTCTTAGCTTCGCAATGGCAGTCTTTGAAAATGGTATAAAGATATGTAGGTTTTGCTTATTACAGTGGTACCTCAGGTTACATACGCTTCAGGTTACATACGCTTCAGGTTACAGACTCCGCTAACCCAGAAATATTGCCTCAGGTTAAGAACTTTGCTTCAGGATGAGAACAGAAATCATGCTGCAGCGGCGCAGCAGCAGTGGGAGGCCCCATTAGCTAAAGTGGTACCTCAGGTTAAGAACAATTCCAGGTTCAGAACGGAGCTTTGGAATAAATTAAGTACTTAACCCGAGGTACCACTGTATACTGTTATATGGTATGTAACAGGCAGTTCCTGGGTCCCATCTTTTGGTCACACACTAGTGTGTCCAAGAGGTAGATGCTAGAGTGGGGCTATATGCTGATGAAGGAGTAGGTTTCAGTCATTTCTATAGGCAAAGTCAATAGGTGCAGTCTGAGAGACAGTGAGTTTCTTGCTGAGGTTTGAACTGGGGGCATTGCCTTATACTTGAACAATACACTCTAGTAGCTCCCAGTGATACCAGGCGGATAAAAAGCTTAGCTATGTTTCCTATGCCCCCCCCCCAAAAAAAATAATTACTACAGCATGACAACACCCATTTATAGACATTGAGTCCTTTGTAGGTTACAGGGAATAACTCTTGTGTAAAACAAATTGCCTGCTTCCTTTATCATGCATATTCTGAAAGAGGAAGGAGTGTCAGTCACCTTTTAACAGATTAGACTAGATTACATATGGTTCAGGTGATCCTTTCTATTGAACCACCAATGTTGCATAACACACAGTAGCAAGCTTTTGAGCTGCATAGCATTCTTCAGGCGGGAATGATATCTTGCCTTGCTCAGAAGTTAACTCTTCTCCCCTACCAATGATGTGTGTGCAATAAAGTGTGCCTCTTTGGAATCATTTTAGTCTGTTTCAGACCTATTTCACTAAGCTAAGGAAGGAAAGGATTACACACACACACACACACACACACACACACACACACACTGCTTTTTTCGGGGGGGGGGGCTCAGGGGTACGCATACCCATAAACATTTTGTAAATCTAAGTTTGGCCTCATTGAGGGGCAGTATTTGAATATGAGTAGGAAAATGAGAGTTCCCTTAAACATATTTTATGGGGAAAAGCACTGAATATAGATGTGTGTGTGTGCGCACTCATCTTTTCACATTGTATAGTGTATATACGTTCTGCCAAAATGGCCTGGCTTGCCACTGTAACAAGGAACGTGTGGGTCTTCCCCTCTAAACATCTTTCTGGGAAGCCACCAGTGTAGTTGCTTAGACTGAAAAGTAGTTTGTTCAAATGCTCTCTAGAGTTCAAGGCACTGAAACCTGAGAGGTGCCGGAGGGATGCGATTAAAAAGATGTAGAGTTTTGTGTGAGAGAGATTTCATTACATTTGTGAAATGTACATTTTTGAGGCCTAGGCCTCACATGCAGCCAAGTGAGGTGGTAGAATCATGAGGCCAAACATTGGACTGTACTATCTCAGTGTAGAACATTTTCTTAATGCGCCCTATGTTAAAATCAGCAACAAACAGTACCAAACTCAGCCCAACCTATTCTGGTGGGCTAGTTTTCTATTTGCAGAGTAGGTTTTTTATTTTTTTATTTTTTAACATAGGGAACCATTAACAATTCTGTTTGCTCCCACTGTAATCTGAAGTGGCCTACTCTAACACTGAAGGACTCTTAGCACCTCTTTTCCGCATAATTTTGCGGCAGAAATAGATCCTGTCTTTGTTACTTGTATTTCTCTCAGGCCACAAATAGATACATGTTGGATAGTTTAACAAACAAGCAAGCAAGTAACTAACTTGCGACCAATTTGGGGTGTACTAAAGGGTTTCTGGCAAGAACATGTTCCCTTGGTGGGCCTTTGTAGTCTTACTGTCGAACCAGATGTTCCAGGGGCTGTGGTGACAACGCTAGAGAGAAACTGTTTTTTTAAAAAAAGTTTGTTTGTTTTATTTTTAAAGTGAGTACTGATGGCATGAGAATCACTTCTCATATTCCTTGTCATGTGCTTGATGTACCCACCATGTGAGTCCCAAGTTTCCATTAGTTTAGAGCCCAAAAATTCAGCGTCTACTTTGCCACAGCCTAGCCTTAGGTCCGAATCTGAAACCCAGCGACTTTTTAATATCGCAAAGGTTCTGGTTTGTTTTAGTTCCACTTTTTTTGCGTGATAACTCCCGAGGACAGCAATAACACGGTCACATAGAGGAAGCACCTCAGAACAAATGAAAGTGGATTAAATCCAGCACCGGTGCTCTCTTGTGTCAAGAACATGATGCAGAATACACCAGCAATAAAATGCCAGTCTGGAGGGGCTTTCTAGTCGTATTAGCCCACAAGGCCCTAAATGGCTTGGGATCCAAGGCTCTAAAAGAGTGCCTGCCTCAGTATCCACTATCTTGGGCCTTACAAGCAACAAAGGAGGTCCTGTTGGTGCTGCCATCTCTGGGGGTTGCCTGGTTGGTGGGGACCTGTGAGAGACCCTTTTCAGTGGTGTTCCCCCATTGGGGTATTCCCTGCCTTGAGAGGTGAATTGGCCTCCCTCCACTATTAACTTTAAGGAGGAATTTCAAAACATTCCTTTTTACCAAAGCATATGCTGGCTGAAAGCTCTGTCCCCTGTCACCCCAAAATTACTGGTTTGAGAGCCAATTCTTATTTTTAGAAGTTTTAATTGTATTCGTATTGATGTGTTTGCCCACCCCCCCGGAAGAAGGTGTGGTGTATAAATCCTGTTGTTGTTGTTTATTTTCTCTGTAATGTTAACCGGTAATAAGCTAGGAGCATGTTTATTCAGAAGTATGCCCCATTGTGAGAGCCAGTCCTGTGTCCACTTAGGAGCAAATCACATACATACTTCTGAGTAAACATCTGAATTCATACTGCAATTATGCTTTTTTATTCCTGTGTGGGAACAGGTGTGTTAGCAGCAATGCACTCGATTATAAAATCTGCCACCCTTGCTATCTTGTGTGGAAAAGTTTATCCTGATTACCGCAAAAGAATGGGGGTTGGGGAAAACTGAAGAGACTTGTCTAATGCAAGAGACTTGTCTAATACTGTATTATACTGTTAGATAAATGGCAGCCAGCATCACCTGTTGTCATCAGCCAGAGGTTTTCTGCCATGTCTCTTTAGATATTACTATTATAATTTTAATAATAATAATTTCTTATTTATACCCCGCCCATCTGGCTGGGTTTCCCCAGTGGAATACCAAACCATTGTTCAAATTATTCCCAAGCTCCAAAATTCCTTAAATGACCCTTGGAGGTGTTTGGAAAGAAAACATCCTCAGCAGGCACAAATGTTGCCATGTCTCCACTGCGATTCTTTATCACTTCCCTCACTGTTTCTCATATATATTATGTTATTGGCAACATATAACCTGTTATGGCAAGACACTGTTACAGTCTTTCTGTGCAAAGAGACAGGCTTTCTTTCCTAGTGCATAATTCCCCTTTCTTTTAAAATATAATAAGCTGCTTTTAAAACCCGCTTTAACTACCTGACCCTCCTTTTCTTGGAGACGTGCACCCCAGCCATCTGCTGAGTCAGGCAATCTCAATTTCTTCACTTTTGGAAGACGGTGCCGGTGGTTGCTTAGACAACAGTGACATAAAATTTGCAGCTTAATAATGAATCTTGGGGAGACCAGAGACTCTTCATAGAACATCATTTCAACTTCACAGGACAATTTTATTCTTTTTTGTATCCAACCCCCCCCCCCAAGCAGCATGACCACAGCCGCTAGATTTCGTTAAAATGAGGCCAGTTGGATGCTGCAAATATTATCAGGATTAGAATTGCCAGATGACGGGGTGGGGGTTGGGGTTGGGGGGAGGTAGGGAAGGTCACCTGTCCTGCTTTTGCAGCTTTACCTGCAGTTTGATCTGCAGGAAACAGCAGGTGAAGCTTTTCTCCATACTGTATACAGAAGGCTAGAATATTGGCAGGTGGAACTGCTATAAAAAGCAGCAGAGGAGCAAGGTCTGGCAAACAAAGTTGGCAACCCTAATTGGGTTTTTCCTTCTATGGTAGTTAATTGCTTTAAGAGGTACAGTCCAATGCAAACCCCTAAGCCTATGTATGGACGCAGGTGGCGCTGTGGGTTAAGCCACAGAGCCTAGGGCTTGCCGATCAGAAGGTCGGCAGTTCGAATCCCCACGATGGGGTGAGCTCCCGTTGCTCAGTCCTTGCTCCTGCCCACCTAGCTGTACGCCGGCTCCTTTGGCTAATAAAGCGAGATGAGCGCCGCAACCCCAGAGTCGTCCACAACTGGACCTAATGGTCAGGGGTCCCTTTACCTTTAAGCCTATGTAACTCAAATTCATCTAGGTAGTGCCCCACATATTAAGGTTACCAGATTTTTTTCAGTGAATCCGGGGACACTTTTCAACTTCAGTGGATTTTGTATGGGGACTGATTTGTAAATCCTGGGACTGTCCCTGGGAAACGGGCGTCTGGTAGCCTTACTACATATGCTCTGGGGGTATTGCCGCAAGGGATTAAAACAGTATGTTCTGAGTGTTGAAAGCACTTAAGGATTACTGAGAGATTTTTACAACACTCTTAGAAGGAGGGCCAGTGTTCTCACCCCTATATTGCAGAGTAGGGATAGTCTGGGGCTGAAAGGACTGAGGCTGACATGAAATACCATACTGGCTTGCCTAAGGTTGACTGATTTGGCTAAGATATAAGATCTCAGCTGCCTCTCTGCTCAGTCTCTGAGACATTAGTCTATGGTAGTGCTGATTTGTATAGACGGGCAGTATTTTTTTTAAAAAAAAAATTGAAAGTGAGCAGGTAAATAAATACTTAATCTGCATTTACTGTTGTTGGGTATTTAAATACATAAAGTAAGCATGCAGCCTGGGTGGTTCTTCACGTCTGTGTAGAGATATAATTACAGGTGACATCAATGCAATACAGCCGATTCCCTTAATCTTTTAAAGATTTGTGTAAGTCATCTGTCACCATATATACATACCAAATTCCTGCATGTGTGCGTGGTTATTAACATCTCTGTTTTGCTGTCATCTTGTTTAAAGGGAGCAGCAATATAAAGACAGGGTTGCCAAGTTGCTAGAGGTAGATTCAGATTGGTCAGGATCCAGGACCGAATGTTGCAGATCAGGGGAAGAACTTGAGTGGACTGCGGTGTGGCAGTGACAGAGCAGTCATGGAGTATGGTAGGTTATGGGCAGCTTGAGGAAATGTGGATGTGGTTATCCACAAGGACCTGGTCTTAAAGGTTCTATCCTCCTCATCATCATCATCCATCTGCAGTCAAATATTGGGTGCCAGTTTCATTACCAGATCCTAGTCTTGTGGATGTTTAGAAAGAGCCATTCCCTTTGGAGACCCGTCACTTCACTGTGCCTTATTCGTAGAATAATAGAATTGTAAAGTTGGAAGGGACTACGAGGGTCATTTAGTCCCTGCAATACAGAGATCTCTTTCAGAAGTGTGCTATCGCCAAAGCCACCTACCTGTCATAGCATGTCTTATGTTAAAGGCAACTCTTTGCAAAGAGTAATTGGCTGTGCTGAATAATTGCAAACCTAACCTCAGCTGCTGCAAAGGAGCAATCAGTTGTAATTTATTTTCCATTATACTTCGCTCAAAAAAGTAAAGTTGGAAGATGGTGTTCCACATGCTCTGAACAACCCCCCCCCCAAAAAAAAGAAAAGAAAGAAAGTTGGTTTTTCTGATATACCCATGAAGATACGGAATATGTTCGGTGATCTCGAAGATGATCTAGGTCAGCAAATCTTCAGTCTTCTCGACTGAGAATTGTCTCAGTGATGCAGAATGCATGGAGACCTTATCTACCTTCTATTGAGCACCATTTCCCCATTTGCCTTCACATAGCACATTCAGTACACCTGCCTCCGAAAAAGTCTTCATTCAGTGTTGATCACTGATTAAAGAAACATTACCCACCCCACCCCACAATAACCTGTAATTTTATGAGTGGCTTGAGAGCACACCATTGTTTATTTGGTCCATAGGCCACAGTTTTAGTATCATTGACATTTAGTACCACTGTTTGGAAGGTACAATTTTTTTATTTTTTTTTAAATCAACCTTTTAAAATGTCTTGTCTATTTGGTTCTTTGCCTATTTGGGAGCGGCTTTAAAGCTATATTTGAAACAGGTAGCAAAAGAGATCCATTAATAGCAATTGTGTGTCTTACCATGCAATCCTAACCATGTTGACTCAGCTCTATTGAAGTAAATGGGGTCAAGATTCTGGCCTTAATAAATCAGACTTAGGCCTTAATTTTAATTTTGAATCCTTGCACAACCGTAATTTCTAGGATGGTTGTGGATAGTTCACACTCCTGTTGCTTCAGACTTCTTCACAGGAGTCATCACTTGACTCCTCTGTGGCTCCTGGCTGCAGGATGCTGGGAGAAACAAATCACAAGTCTTGGTGTGTCTGTCGGAACCTAGGCTTGGAATTTGTTTGCCCCAAACCAACCACGAGCCCAGGTTGGGATAAGATGACAAGTCAAGGCTTGTGGCTTCTCATATGGTATAGCCAGGAGGGAAGTGGGGGACTTTTGAGCAGTGTGCACCAACATTCTGCCTGTTTGAAGTAAACCATACTTACAGCATTAACAATGCTTTAATGTGCTGTGTGAACACAGCCCACTGGGAGTTCAGTGGGAGCTGCTGTTGATCTCTGTGTATAATCTCCTGCGTTTCTGCATGTAAACATACGCTTGGATTCTGATTTGACTACTGCTCACATGTACGGGGAACAGAAAGTTTTGTGAGGCAACCCGGATGCACACTACAGAGTTCAGTATGCCTTTTAGCATTATATATGGCTATTAATCTCACTGAAACCACGCTGGTGATACTACAGTAGTCAAACTAGTTCTTATGAAATGTATCTGACCAGAATAAATATTTCTGTGCATTCTAATCAAAGCTTTCCATCTGGGATCATTTTGTGCTGGAATGTAAAACCATTAATTAACCAACTGAGACCTGAGTCACTCCTGTAGGCAAGGAGTTGACATGATGAGTAAAAAAGGGTTCCTAGCCCTTAATGAGAACTGTCTACCTTTACAACACATATTTGAAACAAAATGCTTGCCTTTCCTCATATTGGGTGTTTCTCCCTATCAAGTCATAAGTGAATTAAAAACCTCTGCAAGTGCAAATTTAAGACTGCTTAGACAGAAGCAAAGGGGATTCCTTTTTAGGGTTGATGGGAAGGAAGGGGGTGAAATAAATGAAAAGCAACTTTCAAAGCCTGGTACATGATATAACCAAGATTAAATTGCAAAATCAAGATTAAATTGCAAAAATGCTGTTTTGATAGCATTTGTTGGTGTTACCCCATAATAGAGAGAAAGGTGTTCACATGTGGTCTAAAATAAAAGGGGATGACCGTTCTGTCCCTCCCCGCCCAATAGGCACCCCAGATCAGCATTTATTCTTGAACTGGAACCAGTTAAAGACAGAACTCCATAAGTGGCCCCTATGAGCCTTGGGATGAAAACTCCCATTGGTAACTGGGAGAGAGCCTTTCCCCACAAGCTCTAAGTTGTGTCCCATTCCTTGCATGAACAGTGGGGGGTGGGATGAAAAACAGGGCCAGTGGGCATGGCTGTGCTCTCCCCCTCAATATGTTTCCAGTCATGTGGAAGATAATGCAGGAAGTGAGTAAAAAACGACTTCCATCATGCTGTGTGTCTTTACCCTTGGTTGTCTATGAACTCATGCATTGAGGTCAGGGCAGTCAGCATCATAAAGTTTGTGGACTTCATGACTGCATACCCTGCAAGGTTTTCATAGATGATGACTCTCTAGTGTGGTTGAAGCTCTGCAGTTGTCTCGCTAAGGATTAGTGCTCCAGGAATATTCTGTATTGCTATCTGGGTAGGCATGTTTACATGTGCGTTTTATCTGAAACAGTGGCCTAGCAATGCCACTTGTCTGTGGCAGACAAGTTACAAAGAATCAGCTTAGCTCCAAGTTGGGTCTAGTCCCATGAATTTAAAGCAGAGAGGATTGTTTGTCTTCAGGATTTACTGGAAAGATACAGTGGCGTAGCATGGGTTGTCAGCACCCGGGGCAAGGCAAGTAATTTGCGCCCCCTAACCCGTGGATTTGCGCCCCTAATCCATGGATTTGTGCCCCCTAACCCTAACCCCCAGATGTTGCACCTGGTGCGGCCGGCCCCCCCTGCACCCCCCACGCTACGCCACTGGAAAGATATAATTGTCCTGTATATATTCACACATGTGCATTTACATGTTGTGTGCCAGCAGCAGATTTAGGGCAGTTCCCCCACACAGGGCACCAAGTTGAGGGGGTGCAAAAATAATGATAATGTTAATGATACCTATATTTGTATGGGTACCTACTGAGAAGATCCATAAAAAGCAACTGCACCAAAAGGAATTATTGTGAAAATAAGATATATTTAGGGGGGGGGGAGCACCAAAATATGTCTTCACCCAGGGAGCTCTGTTACCAAAGTCTCCCCCTGTTTGTGCATTTAATAGTTTCACTTTGAAAGACCAGGGACAGCATGTTGAAACCTGCCAAGGTGGCGTATGTCTTGTCCCAATACATTGACAAAATGCTCTTATAAACCACTCTCAAAGTATCCCCAAAAGGCAAAATCGGGACAGTGATATTCAAGGGATGAATATAAGGAAGTGAGGAACTAGGAATCTCCCTGGGAAAACAGGGGTAATTGAAATGTATGGGGATGTTTTCCATTTATTTCCATAGGCTTTGAAGCCAAGCCCAAGGTGAGCGGAGTTAAGGAAAAAAATAATACTACGTCAAGAGGCGCCATGCCCAAAATTACATGGTTGGTGTTTAAGGTGAAGTTCTGCAAAAGGGTTGATTTGTACTTCCTCGCGGCCTTTAAGTGATTATGCAACGCGAGTACAATGTTGCTAGCCAGCTTAATGCCTATCTTGTCAAATAATCCACAATAAGAGGCCACTCTTATATCTACGGCATGTTTTGTCTTGTGCATTAAAGCGAATGCAAGTGATCTGTCATTTGTATTTTGCTTGTGACAGAGTGAAAAGTCCTTTAACTTCAAATGGGAAGATTAGTAGCTGTTCAGTGAGTAAATATGTACACTTTCCTTTAGCAATTTTTGTTTGAGGGTTATTGGGTGTGTCCCCCGCCCCCGCTTTTTTGTTTGTTACATTCAAGGCTTTCTCACCTCCGTGTGGACCCATTGGAGTCGAAAATAAATTGGGCTTAGCTGCCTCTTTATGTTTCCTTTAATGACTCAAGCTGAGTGTTTGTATTTTAGGGAGTCTTAATTGCCTGACATTGAAATGGTCACACACAGGCTTTGAAGTTAACACCCCATTAAGTTAAAAGTGGGAAGTTCGTGCCTCTGATGGGGCCTTGTTGTTGGTCTGTATGGTTGCAAGACTCTAAACAAAACTCCCTGAAACTGCGCAGTGGTCCCATTTGTGCTGTGTTGCTGTTGGTAATTGCAGCAGCAGTGGAATGTTCATTTTTTAAAAAATATTGATCTCTAAAAGCTCAGATTCTCGGTCAGAGTGCAGCCCTGCCCAGATTTCAAACCTGAGGTCTTCTCTGTTGAGGAGCAAGGTGAGCAGGACCCTCCAGAAGATCTCCACATGGCTCCAACATACCCTCCATCGTTTCTCTGACGAAAATAGGGACATCTTATTCCATACCCTCCAACATTTAGGATGCCCTAATAAAAAGTGGGACATTCCGGGATCAAATCAGAAACTAGGACGGCTTTTGTAAATCCGGGCCTGGAAAATAGGGACACTTGGAGGGTCTGCTCCAATAACCCCGAGGGACCATTGGACTTGGACAATCCTGCCCCAGAACTGGAGGTCTCTTTATCATCTGGCAGGGTTTCTGGCCAGTTCCCTCTCTCACCCATCCACAATCTCCCCTATTTCAAGTCAGGCAAGAGGAATAGAAGGCTTTTACCAACACTCAGCACTCTTAACAAACTACAGTTCCCAGGATTCATTGTGGGAGGAAGCCTTGACTGTTTAGAAATGATACTGCTTTAAATGGATAGTGCAGATGGAGCTTTTGGTAAGTTGCTAGATCATATTATTTATTTAGCGGCATGGAATCCATAGCAGCTGCTTGTCATTTAGTGCCAAAGGTATTAGGTGTGAAATGTGGGAGGAGATATGTGCAATGGTCATGGGTGACTACTTTTACAGACAGTAACTGGAATTTGTAAACTGCATTTATTCTTCTTTAATGATTATTTTATTTTGTTGTTTAAGTTGTTTGTAATCCACCCAGAGAACATCATTCTTCATAGGCATATAAATACTGATTGCACACACACACACACACACACACACACACACACACACACACACACACTTTCCCCTGGGGTCACGAGGGATAGAGAACTGCTTTGCCAAAGAAATGGGGAGGGGAGGGGGCAGAAAAGAAGCTGAAAGTATATCCAGACTATCACTATTGTGCGGGATGGATTTGAGCGCATACTGGAACTTTAGGTTTGCACAATCAAAGTAGATTACAGGGCTGTGTCACCTTGCCACAACAAATTCTATATTTAAAAAAAGAACCAGTCTTTTTGCAGTTTGGAAAGTGATGCAGAAATGCATTGAAAAGTGTGGGATGAGCAAATGCCCAACAGGAAGACGTATAAACACCCCACAAGCTAATCAGGATGCATGCAGGACAAATGCTCACTGTCATAACAGACCTGCAAACAGATCAAAACAAATAGTCAGTAAAGACCAGATGCAGTCTAACTTCTGAATAAGCTTTGTGCAAGCAGATCAGCATGAATGCTCAATAAACAGGTCATCTGGAGGAACCTTGAGATTCTCAGCATGTTAAATGGCATTTAAATAACTAGAGACTGAACAGCTCACAGTCCCTGAGAATACCTACAGCCCTGATTGTAGTTTCGCCTTTTCACAGCATATTTAGAACAAGAAGAAAACTTGGAACATTATCGTACCAGAGGGATGCTGTATTTCTCATACCTGAAGATAATTAGCAATTTTTTAGCAGCATAATCTTCAGTCTAAATAGGCAATTAGACAAAATAATTATTTGCCTACAAGATGCTTGTAATAACTATAGTACCTGAAATGCTTTAGCTGCTGCCAATCCTAAATGTTTCTGGTTTTGTATCCTAGCAAGATGGCTAATTTTAAAGATTTTAATTAATTCCCACACTCCAAAGGATTTGATTTATGCTTACAAAGCCTTCGAAAGGCCTGGTCCTCATCTCTCTTCCCATGTTTTGTAGGTGAGGTCGGGAATGCACCGTTTACCCACAACCTTCCCGTGGGGGCTCATCATAGCTGAGCAAACCTAGTAATCATACATAATGGGTTGGAACATGAGGTTCACGAGTGGAACTCTATGCAGAAGTTCCCGCTCTTGGCAATTTTCATCAGGTTTCCTTTACGGAAGCTTGTTCCTCCCACTTACTTTAGAGCAGTGGTTCCCAATTAGCTAATTACTGAGGACCCCCTATTTTTCAAAAGCCAAGCCAAGGACCCCCTACTTTTGAAAAATTTGATAACTCTAAGGTAGTTAGCAAAGCAATTTTCTGAACAAAATGTGAGGTAGCCCGTAATAAGCAAAGGATTTTTGGTAAACTAAAAAACAGACCATAAAAATATTACTATGCAAAAATGACAAAAAAATAGTTGGGGGGAGGCAAGGGATGAGACTGCAGACCCCCTAGGTGCGTTCCACAAACCCTCAAGGGTCCCCAGACCCCTAATTGGGAACCACTGCTTTAGAGGGTGGGGGACTTTCTGCATACCCTCCAACATTGCTCCAATGAAAGCAGGAACATCCTATTCAATAATAACAATAATAATGGTTGTTGTTTCTTGTTTTGTTATTTATACCCCACGCATCTGTCTGGCTTGCCCCAGCCACTCTGGAGGGCTTCCAGCATATATAAAAACAAAATAGAACATTAAACTTTTTTTTAAAAAAAACAACCTTCCCTATAGAGGGCTGCCTTCAGATGTATTCTAAAGGTTGTATAGTTCTTAGCTCAGGGATCGCATAACTCCATACTCTCCAACATTTCTCCGATGAAAATAGGGATGTCCTAAGGACATTCCAGGATCAAATCAGAAACTGGGACGGCTTCTGTAAATCTGGGACTGGCCCTGGAAAATAGGGCACTTGGAGGGTCTGCTTCTGGAATGCTGAGGGAGGTGGCACAGGAAGTTGTGGGGAAAGAGGAAATAGGCAGGCATTGCCTCCCAGCCCTTCTGTGAGTGTGAACTTCCATTTGATCAAAGCCCCCCCTGTGGACAGGAAGGGCCATTCCATGAATGGAAAGGAGTATTTGTGGAAGGGCTGCGCTGGATCTAGCCCTCTGTATAATCCCCGGGGATGCGCACAAATCACACCAGAATGCTGATGCAGTGTGGCTGACCACAAATCATACACATTCTACACTCATAGTGTTTGCTTTGCCATATTCTGAGGTGTAGGCCTTGATTTTGGATTAATAATTAAAAGAAATGTGAAATTCCAGAAGGATTAATTTGAAGGTGAATTTGAAAACCCTAGATTTTGTTACCACTGTGCTTAAAACTACAGCTTTCTAAAAAGCTAAACACACATGAACACTGGTCTCATGACTCCTAGTGTGTAGATCATGCTTAAAAAATAAATAAAAATGATGGGGATTCTAAAATTAACTTCCTGGCAAATAAAAATGCACTACCATACTTCTAACAAAGTCAACCTTCACTTATTGATTGATGAGCCCATTTGACAAGTCACATTTCAGCAGACCTCATTGTTGCACTGTGTTGCAACAGGGACTTCTAGATTCAGATAGATTAGCACACAGAGACAAATGTTGCAATCTTTTTTTTCACTTGGGCAAAGCCTCCCAAAGATTTATATAAAATAATTTATCATAAAATGAGATTGAGAATGGCAAATCTATCTATATTTTAATTCAGAAGATGGGTTGCAGATTTTGACATATTAATTTATGCTGTTGTTGTTTTTTGGGCTTGCCGATCAGAAGGTTGGCAGTTTGAATCTCCGCAACGGGGTGAGCTCCCATTGCTCGGTCCCTGCTCCTGCCAACCTAGCAGTTCGAAAGCACACCAAAAGTGCAAGCAGATAAATAGGTACCGCTCTGGTGGGAAGGTAAACGGCGTTTCTGTGCGCTGCTCTGGTTTGCCCAGAAGCGGCTTAGCCATGCTGGCCACATGACCCGGAAAAACTGTTGGCGGACAAAACGCAAGCTCCCTCGGCCTGTAAAGTGAGATGAGCGCCACAACCCCAGAGTTGTCTGCGACTGCAGTTAACTGTCAGGAGTCCTTTACCTTTTAGCAACTCCTAGCACCCATGACAAACTACAGTTCCCAGGATTCTTTGGGGGAAGCAGTGCGTGTTGAAGTGAGGTACAGTGGTTCCTCAGGTTACATACGCTTCAGGTTACATACGCTTCAGGTTACAGACTCCGCTAACCCAGAAATATTACCTCAGGTTAAGAACTTTGCTTCAGGATGAGAACAGAAATTGTGCAGCGGTGGCACAGCGGCAGCAGGAGGCCCCATTAGCTAACGTGGTGCTTCAGGTTAAGAACAGTTTCAGGTTAAGAACAGACCTCCAGAACGAATTAAGTTCTTAACCCGAGGTACCACTGTACTAGCATTGCTTTAAATTTGTGGTGCAAATGGCTCTGTACTTTTATGTAGCTTCTGATATTTCAAGGTTCCACTTTTTATTAGATTTCTCAACTAAACCATGAATGTATTACGAAATAAATTTGGCAGGGAGTGTGTGTTGAGCTGGTAGGAGAAGGGAAATAGTTATTTTCACGGCAGTACAGAGTTTATAGTCTCTGTGTGTACTTTGTGTGTCTCAGAGTCTATGAGTATAAAGGTTGTATTCTCAATAACAGGATTATTCATTGATGATGTAGTAATGATTGTACTTGTCTTTTGGTTATTAAATTGTTTGCTTTGCTTGCTTTGAATGCCAACCAAAAGTTAGTCATAGCAATTCTTGGAAAGGATGTGAACAAACTGGTAATGGAAGCAATAATAATTTGGTCATAACAGCTACTTTGGAAAAGAGCACTTTAACCAAGGCCACATTTGATCTGGATCTCTGGGTTTTATGAAAAATAGCTGCTTATCATAACCTGTGCATTGCTGAGCGTTTTCAAAAAGCTGATGCTTAATTGTGCACAGACAGACGATCTTACGCAGAGGGTCCTTAAAATGCTGTGTGTGCATGTGTGTGTGTGTGTGTGTGTGTTTGCGGCACCTTGGCCCATTAAGTTTGCTTCATACATTATAGAATGAGAACATATAAGACATTAATGTGTGCAACAGATGATGGTTCTTTCTGGGGTGGGCAGGGACTGTAGTTAGCACTGGCTATCTTTTCAGACAATGTTTGATCAATTGACTTGGTTAAATATTGATCAAATAATGGTAATTTATAGCAGTAATTTATGAGAACTGTGACAAAGAAGAGAGAACAAGATGTTGATTCTAATTACCACAAACAAGTTAGTTAATAATTAGCATTTTTAGTGCTTTTTTAAAAAAGTGGTAAAAGCCCTTTACACACACTATCTAAAGCAAGAGCCGGGAACCTATATTTTGAACTGCCCTGGGATCTTCGGATAAATGGCGGTATATAAATAACAACAATACTGTAATAATAATAATGATGTTGTTGGACTTAAACTCTCACCACCAGCCCCAACCAGGGTGACCACAGGTCAGAGATGATGGGAATTGTAGTCCAGCAACATCTGAGGTGTGGGGGTCACAGGCTCCCCAACCTGATCTTGTACAATTCTTACAACACCCATTTGAAGTAGGGGCAGTATTGTTATCCCCATAATGTTAGACAGAAGGGGGTTGAGTCTGAGATCATAGTGGCTGGACTGAGGCTGCTTAGCAAGTCAGTGGCTGAGGTGAGATATTATCAAGGAATGGAAGTGCCAGCTCACACATTATTGTGCTTTTAGATACTATGCTCTGCCAACTCTCTAGGTACCCATTGCAACATACTTTGCAGTGTTGACAAGATTACCGACATTTAATACAGACAGAAAGTTAAGGCACTGTTTCCACGGTTTAGTCGAAGATCATAGAAAATGTACCTCTACTGTATCCTAAGCCCTCAATCTTGCCTTTTATTTTTGACCAAATATTTGATCGATATCTAGCAGGAGATGACTCCTTGTTCAAACATTTTGATTCACAAAATGGGGGAATGGTGTGTGTGTGTGTGTGTGTGTGTGTGTGTGTGTGTGTGTGTTTTAAGCCGCTTTCCCTCCCCAAAAGCAAAAGTCCTGGGGGTAACCTCTCATAATAGCCCTCCCCCATGTTTTCTTCATTTGGTTGGCCGTTAAGCAATATCTTATTACCAGAGGAATGCATGTGTTAAAACAGATGGGAGCCAGTTCATGCCTTTATCCTTCTGTAATAACAACCGTGTCTCCTTTTTGCCTTGTCTGAGGGCTGATTCACAGTCATGTATCTTCATCACTTGCTGATGTAACATCAGGTTATGATTTGCAGGGCTGGATGGCCCACCAGAGATAGGACACTGGAGGTAGAGCGTTTGTAGCCTTGAAAGCATTGTCTTCCAATGGGGCTGACTCAGGGAGCTTGCACTCAAGGGTTTGCACATGCATGAGTGAGCCATGCATGTGGCAGATGGTGTGGTGGGGCAGAGGCACTTGCCTGGCGGGGGAGAGGCAAGGTGCTGGGGAGGGTGGCATGGTGCAAATGCATTGGCAGGAACGCTGGAGTGGATTGGCCGTAACCGTTGCACTGTGCCGATCTCACCACCACCTTGTGGTTGGCAGTGGTGACTCACCTGCCGGAAGGTCACCTGAGTGCTTCTACCCTACCCCACTGTCGGCTGCTGCTGTTTAGGGAAGCTTTTAATGTTTAATAAGTTATTGTATTTTAGTGTTCTGTTGGAAGCCGCCCAGAGTGGCTGGGGAAACCCAGCCAGATGGGCGGGGTATAAATAATAAATTATTATTATTATCTGCTGTATACAAAGCATTATACAGTATAGTGTAACAGATCCTCCAAGTGTCCCTACTTCCCAAGAACAGTCCCAGATTTACAAAAGCTGTCCTGGTTTCTGATTTGATCCTGGAATGTCCCGCTTTTCCTTGGGATGTCCCTATTTTCATCGGAGAAATGTTGGAGGGTATGCAGCCCCCGACCCAAGGAGATAAGTAACTGTACAAGCTTTAGAAGACATCTGAAGGCAGCCCTGTATAGGGAAGTTTTTAAATGTTCAATGTTATGTTTTTATATATGTTGGAAGCTGCCCCAGTATGGCGTTCAAAGTGACAACCCAGTCAGATGGAATAGGACGTTGGAGGGTATGATGCGAGGCAGGGCGCTTAACATGGTACCCTCCAGATATTATTGAACTACAGCTTGTATCATCCCTGACCATTGGCCATGCTGGCTGGGGCTGATGGGAGTGGAATTAAGCCATATCTGGAGTGCCACATGTAGTCCATCCCAGGGGTGGTGGACAGAACGTTTTTGAGTTGGGCCACAGAGGCCCAGAGTCAAATCCCCATTCAGTGATGACCCATATTGTTTATCGTTGGGCCAGTCCCATATTTTAGCTGTGAATAGTGTTGGCTGGTCCCCTTTGCAACTGGTAGAGAGTAGACAGAGAGTCCAAGCAGCAGGTAAGGCCAGGAGCTATGACAGCCACTCCCTGACTGGTTGTAAGTAAGAAGGCAGACAGATGGTGGTGGGGCAATGCCCCATTTGCCCTAGATGGAATGGACTGTAATGATCATGAACCTACTTTACAAGTTTATAGTGAGGATAATAAACCCCATGGCTGCTACCAGAAGAGTTCCTGGGGGAAAGGGCAAGATAAAAATATGAGGTGGAATTTTGAAGTTGCAACAAAACACATAGGATGTAATCTTAATAATAATAATATTTTCCATTATTCCGCCTGTTTGGGAGTTCAAAGCACTTCATGTGCATTAGTTCAATAATGAATGCAAGGCAGGTTGATTTGAAGCTACAAATCCCCAGTTAATTTATTCTAGAGTTACTCCATTAAAATCACTGACTCCTCAGCACTCCCTGAGTTGCTGCATCCTGATTGTTTCAAGTGTCCGACTTAAATCATGGAATGTTGGTTTTGCTACTATAGCATTTTGCTCCTTTACTACCTTTGTGAGTTCTGTAAAAGACAGTTTTGCTTATTCATCATGGGTGAAACAAGCTGGTATTTTTCCTGGAAGGTTACAGCTCAAAGCGCTTATTTCATGTTTTCTATGTTGTAACACGATCTGTTATGATAATTTTTAAAAGAGAGAGAGGTACTTATTTCATGTGTATTCTCTGCAGGCTCAACTAAATTTAAGCAGCTTTTCTATAAAATATATGTTTAAAGGCAGGAGGGATGTGGGCAGGGGGAGTATTGTTAGTTTCTGATCTTGAAAACATGTGCAGGAAACCTGAGAATGTGCCAGTTTCTTTTGGTAGGAAACTTGTAGAATTTCTGTAGTATTTCTTTTGGGATTACATCACAGTTTCATTTAATTTTTAGGATAAGACTTAAATTCAATATTTGTATATAAGCCAGGGAAACTGTACCATAAACAGAGGAATTTTCTAGTGAGTCAGAGTTCCAGGAATCCCATATTTGCTTAAGATCATTTATGTGAGGACTAGCTAGAACCATTAGTCATCTGGCTATGATTTTTTTTTTAACCTTTGCAGGTTAATTGCATTTTCAAAAAGTGCACTTAAGGCAGTGCCCAGAATATATGTATATATCTCCTGATTTTGAATTTCTTTCTAGATATCAGGGGAGGCACATCCTATTTTGCCGCTTAAGGTGAATCAGGAAGTGCTGTTTGGCCCTGCTGCTCCTGCCACCATATACCCACTTTAGTCACTGCCCCATGCCCTGCCCCATCTGCTGCTGACAGAGAAGCAGCAGCACCACCGGTGCCAAATTTGAGCAAGGGCACACCGATTTGGGGTGAGATTTCACCCAAAACCATGTGAAATATTGAGTGCTCTGCAAGATCTCGCCATCCTTCCTAAAATTGGCACCGATGGCAGCGATGCTTCTCCACCAATGGCAGAGGCGAAGAAGGAGTTGGTGGGGCACCTATGGGCATGCTGTCTGGGGGACTTCTGGCGCCTGAAGCAGCCTCATGATTGGGCCAGCTCTGCCTGATATTCATGGATATACAGTGGTACCTCGAGTTACAAATACCTCAGGTTTCAAACGCTTCAGGTTACAAACTCCGCTAACCTGGAAGAGTTACCTCGAGCTGAGAACTTTGCCCCAGGATGAGAATGGAAGTTGTGTGCTGGTGGCGCAGCAGCAGCAAGAAGCCTCATTAGCGAAAGCACACCTCTAGTTAAGAATAGTTTCAGATTAAGAATGGACCTCCGGATCGAATTAAGTTCGTAACTAGAGGTACCACTGTACAGTATATATATTTTTTATCATGTAAAAAGTTGGCTTAAATAACAGATCCACTAAAAATGAAAATATCCACAGATGTGATGTTGCTATATCTATTGATGATGAAAAGCCAGCTTAATCTTTTAAGGCATTTACTATAGACGTATTTGAATGCGGGATCAGATTAAAGCAGAAAACACACAGATTTGTGGAATAGTGCTTTTGCCAATTTACTCCCTCCCCGATCAAATCAACTTGGCAAAGGAAGAAATAACCAAAGTAAAATGCTGCAATCTTTGAAAAAATCTCTGTAGCAATTGGCTGTAAGAGCTCTTGCTTCAATATATTGAATTAAGACCTTTGTAGCCATGGGCTCAGCTGCCAAGATGTCACAGAATGTTTATGAGCATTCCAACCACTCAAAACTTTAAAGCAAAAGTGTCAGCATATTAACCTAGAGACAGATGAGTTTGTGTGGTGTTGGGTGGAAGCAGTAGACAGAAATGGTGTTTATCAACTTTTAGCTTGTCTGTTGTGTAGTGGGCACAAGCAGATGTCAACCTCCCCACCGCCTCCTTTGCTCCCTCCATCCTGGTGAGCAACAGGGACCCACCTAACAGGAAACTAGAGTAGCAGCTCCACCCCACCCAGCGAGCCACTTCTGGTAGAGTGGCCTTGTGCCCTACTTTGCAGAGGACTTTCCTACATGAGAAGGACCCTTGGAGGCCAGACCTCTGTTTGAAGGAATCTTCTCCAAGAGCTATCTGGACCAAGTCTGGTTTGCAGATAGAATAATTGCAGGAAGGGAGAGCCAGAGGCCTTGAGGTTTCCCATCAAGAATGAACATCTGTTGAGCAGCTCACCTGGTCACTTTCCCCCAGTGTGGTGAGACGCATTGTATTTCCATTTTAATGATAGCTGTTTTTTCCAAATTTGCACCTCTATGTAGAAAGTAGGTGTTCTTAAAATCTGCACTCTCTTTTTGACCTTTCTTTGTTGTGGTGCATTGCCTCTTTTTGGTATTTAACTGGTGGCCACCCTATGAAATTGTTGTTGGTATGTGAATGCTATTTCTGAGCACTGTGTGGGTGATGTGCGTGAATGTGTCTGAGAAAGCGAAAGAGGAAGAGGTACAGGAAAAGTTATTTCACACAAAAGCACGCACCCACAAATTTACCGATCTCCTCTTGGTTAGGATGCTCTGTTTCAGTGGTGGTGAACATGAACCTGGCAAAAGCTTTATGGAAACGGCTGTGAGCAGACGTCACAGACTCAGAGCAGTAACCTTTGCCGTGTATTGCGGAGCCAAATGTGACCCTCTCTTGGTTGTCTCTTGCAGGATGAAGTTGTTGCTGCTTCAGAGAAGGTCACGGTGAAGCTCGAAGACTTGGCCAAATGGGCCCAGGCAGATTTCTCCAAATGGAAACGTGGACTCCGGGGTGAAGCCATTAGACCTACGGAACTGGGAAAGAATGGCCAGAAGGAAGCGCTGGGCAGGTTCAGGCAAACCACACACAACAGCGGCCTCAACTTTAGAGACATTTTGAAGGAAAAGGCTGACCTTGGTAAGTACACAGTTCACCTCCTATGTGATGGGTGCTGTGACTCTTGGCTGGACAACTTTTCCATTGCGCTTGTCTGTTGGATAAAGAGGCATGTGGCTGGGATCTAAAGAATCTGGCAACCATCTCCGCTACCCCAAGGTCTCTTTGTGATTGTGTAGCTCAAATAAAGCTCATCCCCCTCTGCACACGCAGTATTATACATCAAGCTGCTATATAAGGAGCTTCTGACATCAGGTTGTAATATTGCTCGAGGGGTCAGCAGGGCAAAGATGGGAGGTGGGGAGTTTTAAAATAACCCTACTAGGCATGCCTAAAGTAGCTCCTTTGATGTCATCTTGTCAGAGCCGGTGTAAGACGTCTTACCACCCGAGGCGTCCCATTCCGTACACAGAACTTGACTAGACTGAAGTTAATGGCTACTTCAACACTGGTGACAGGACGGCATCCTTCACCACCCTCAAGGGAAAGGAAACAGGTTGCAGGACACATGCAGCTCTGTCCTCCAAGGCACAGGAATGGCCAGATTGCTTTGGGGGATCAGGAGGATGTCACTGTTGCCCACCCCACATGTTCCAGCCACCTGAGGTGGTCACCTTGCTCTGCCTAATATTAGGGCCGGTCCTAGATACCATGTAACTTGATGGTCACACACTCTGACTTCAAGGAATGATGGGTCCCGTAGAACTATCTGTTTCTCTTTTGCTCTGGGATCCAACATGGCAAAAAGAATCTGTAGAAAAAGCTGAACCAAGGTGTTTTTTTGTGGCCCGGGTTCCTTCCCACTGATTAACACGAGACATAATAAAAAGTTATTCTATGTCGTACACCATCCCCAATGAACCCATTGTTGCTGAAAGTCCCCTCAGTTTCAGCAGTTTCAGCTGTATCGTTGATGCCTGCCATTTCTACAACAGAAGCCCCCTTCAGAGTGCTGGGATACCCAGAACACACCAACACAGTGTCTTGACCTACTTGTGCAGTTCTTTGGATGCGCATCATAGATTTTATCACTCCCACCCCTGTCCTGCGCATTACAGAAGGGGAAGTGTATTGATTCCACAGTTGAGTTGCAAGAAGCTGTACCTGCCCAGTTGTTTTTGTTTTTGAAAAGGTGATGTTTAAATAGCTCCAAGGGTAAGCCATAAATAGGAGATAAGAAATTAAAAGTGAAAATGCATGCCTTGCCATCCCGGTGAGACAATTGCCTTCGGCGTGTATTGAATACAAGGTTAAGTTGTTACTGGGTATAAATAGATGCAGCGTTGTTGACAGGAAGTTATATATCTATATATATTGTATCTATATAAAGTATACATTTCTTTAGCGGTATTTAGACCAGGGACTGTCTGTGCAGGGTCTTGCAATTTGTTACTAGGCTACCAGTGTGCCCCACTTAGAATCTGTACATGCACTGTTGCATCAAGGGCATTTGAGGAGGCCGTTCTTTGGAAATTCCATTGCAAACCGACGTGATTTTCATCTCTTGTTCTAATGTGCAGATTAGAACATAGTCACCCCTTGGATTTCATTCTTTGTGATGCAGTTCTCGGCTCAAAAAGAGACAAATGCATCAACTTGTGTTTAAAATGCATATATTTTATATAAAATACATTTAGAAATGTTTATTTTGCAAGACGCATTCAGAAAGATGTGTTTGAATTCTCATTTCAGTGTGAAGGTCTGTGCAATTATTATTATTATTTTTAAAATGCCATTTGTTGAGCAGGTTTGTGAATGAATATTTGCTAAAGTGACATAGGCTAGAAATAGATTGGCCCATCCCTAAGATGAAGTCTGGTGTGATTTTAAAAAAAAATACATTTAGACCAGTAAACTGAGGATGTGAGAGTAAATCAAACAGTTCACGGAGTAATCAGAAGACGGGCAAGAAATGTAAAGTAATTTTGGTCCCTTTCAGCCCTCTGTTGGAACTTACTTTTTCATCCCAATTAAATTCTATTAGACTTTTCCCATTTCAGGATAAATCTTACTCTTTGTGGCTTTTGACATTCAAATAGATAGTGTTTTCCCTTTGAAAGAATGAATGTTGCATCCCTTCTGCTATTTTACACATCTTTTTGTACCTACTGCTCCCAGATACATGGTTGTTATGCCATCGCTGTGTTTCTGTTGTGATTCTGCAGGAGGATGGAGAAAGCATGGAATGTGGTGGTATTGGGTGCAGAATTCAGTTTCTTGAGAACATCATCTTTCTTTTCTTTTTTAAAGGTTTCTAGTCCTTATGAACATACTTTTAAAACTTTGCAGTCAGTGCTTGCTCAAATCTTAACAAGAGGGGTGACAATAATATTTTGAACGACTGACAGCAGAGTTTTAGCATTTTTCATAGCTCCTTATGCTCCCCTATGACTAGCAAAAAGCCATAATAAATTATGCAAAATAACGTAATTTAGCCAAATTCGCGTAATTCATAGAGGGCGCAGAATCCAGATGTTCTTGGTACAGAATCTTTGCTGCCAGGAAATTTAATGTTAATAAAGTGCACATAGCCCTGGGCTGGGTGCACCTTAAGCCCTTCTGGTATTAGCACATGTTAACTGTGCCATTATGTCCTATTTTAATTAGCCTTAAGGGTGTTTATCTTTTTCTGGATCGTGCCCGGTAGCTGGGATTGAGAGCTCCCAACTGCATCTGTTAAATCTGGGAAGCAGTACTGTGTGTTCTGGCATGCTTACTTAGAAGCAGGTTCTAAGCCTTTGTGGTAGGTGCTTCCAAATATGGCAGCCTTCCTATACACATTGAGCTGAGAGTAAGCCCACTGAGTTCCATGGGGTTTACTTTAGGGTAGTCATTGCATCGTAAATGCGTATAGAATCACGGCTCCGTAGCTGCAGCAAGTCTTGATGTTTGTCGAGACTTCACACAAACTGATGCCACCTCCAACAGTCTGAGAATTGTGTGGCTGCTATGCAATCGGTGGCGCTGTGGGTAAAACCTCAGTGCCTAGGACTTGCCAATTGCATGGCCGGCGGTTCGAATCCCCACGACGGGGTGAGCTCCCGTTGTTCGGTCCCAGCTCCTGCCCACCTAGCAGTTCAAAAGCACCCCTAAGTGCAAGTAGATAAATAGGGACCGCTTTATAGCGGGAAGTTAAACGGTGTTTCTGTGTGCTGCGCTGGTGCTGGCTCGCCAGTTGCAGCTTCGTCACGCTGGCCACGTGACCCGGAAGTGTCTTCGGATGGCGCCGGCTCCCGGCCTCTTTAGCGAGATGAGTGCGCAACCCTAGAGTCGGTCACAACTGGCCCGTACAGGCAGGGGTACCTTTACCTTTACCTTTATGCAATCGGTATACATTCATCTGAGTATAACTTTCCTTCAGAAGCATGATAGATGTTGCATGCAGTGGTGGACCTTGGGGTCTCGAGTTTTAGTGGCGCCCCCTGCCCCTTGCGCTCGCATCCCCTGCATTATTGAGGAATAAATTTGTTCCGCTAGTGCTGGAGGCTTAAAGAAGCAAGGGATGGGAATCAGGAGATAAAGGCAAGGTGTCAGGGAACAGGAACAATGAAAGACACCAGGTCCTGTTGTTGTGGGTTATTGGGAGACAAGCTGGAGGCAGCAACTTGGGCTAGCTCCTCTGTATTTAACACGAAAATAAACTAAAGCAGGGATAGCCAATGTGGTGTGTCTTCCCCTTCCCCCCAATACTGCATACCATCTAACATTTTGAGGTGGAAAACCAGGATGCCATCTTGTGGGGCGGTGACCCGTGCGAGATTGTGGCCCCCAAAATGGCTGCTGTGCTCTCTGTGTCGTTTGGTTTGGACTACGACTTCTATCCAGTCTTAGCCAGTGTGGCCAATGATCAGGCATAATGGGAGTTTTATCAGGAGGACAGCACATTGGCTACCCGTGAGGTAAAAGGTCTGGCCTAGCCCCTGTCCCCCTCTGTTCCTTTACTTCAGAGAAACCTCATCCAAGTCCAAGGCGCAACTTTGTAGTAAGGGCGTTGTGGATTGGTGTGCATAAATAAGGCTATTTCTTTCATTTGTTTATCAAAATAACAGAAAAGCAACAATACTGTGCAGATAAAAATAGATTTGGTTGTGGAATGTATTATTCATAATGAGCATGGGAACCTGTTTTTCCAGAAGAATTGGTCTGATTAAATCACTCACTTGTAGGGCCTTTAGTTGTGTGGGTTTTTGTTTTGCTTTGTTTTTGTCTTCAAAATCATTGAAAGGGTTTTTTTTTAAAAAGCAAATGAACTTGCATATCCATATTTGGTAAAGCAGAAGAAAATAGCTGACTGATGGGTTATTCATTTTCCAGATTTTTTCGCAACTATGCAGTGCAAACGTGTCTATTAAAGATGGGGAAGTTGATTTTTTGAAAAATACATATGTATCTTCATTGCTTGGTCTACCGTCTGCAAAAGGGGAAAATCAAATTATTTTATATAACACTGCTTCTTACAGAGTTCCTTTAAGTGAAGTATGAAAGCTGTAGTGTAAGCTTTATAGGCCTATAAATATGTCATTATAGCTGGACTACATTTATATCCTCTGGATTGGTGTTTAAGCCAAGAAAATATGTCTCTGCAGGTTGGTTGTTTTTTTTATTGAAACCCTTTGAGGCATACAACAAAATGTGTTTTAGGATAAGGTTATTAAAACAGCATTTTCATTTTTATTATTTTTTTGCAGTGGGCTCACTGTCAATTACACCACCACAAACTGTCTGTGGATAGGCAGTTATGAATGGCTTCATCGCCAAACATGCCTTTAGAAAAAGAAAAAAAGACAGAGGATTCAGAACTGAGATGGTTAGGAAGAGGTGTAGGGGAATTACATAATTTAGCTCTCAAGGGCTCAATTTATTGGGGTGCTGTAGTATAGCCAGTTTGTGCCGTTTGAACTCGTGCTGTGCCAAATATTTGTCTTGTGGTGTGTGTGTGTGTGTGTGTGTGTCCCCACACACTTTTGAATATTCTCCATGGGTTTACGAGAAGAGAAATTTAACATTATGCTGGGGGAAAGAAACTTTTGGAGAAATTCTCAGGGGTGGGGTGTAGCTTTTGTTCTGTATAGCTTATTTTCAAGGTGGCCAAGGGGTCTTTTTGTAAATGACTTTTCTTTCATTCTGCAAAGCATCTCTGCAGTGGCCTGAACCTCTCCAACGATTTGTGCTTCACTTAAAAAGAAAGTCGTTGACTGTACCGGTCTCATCTCCCCCAAATAAAGGTTGAGAGGAAGACCTTGCAGGGCAACTTCTCCCGCTGGGGCTTTTTAAGATCAGGGATTACAGGCAATTGGGAAGGCTGGAGAAACATCTGCTGGAAGTCTTCTGCCATCTCTCAAGAGCAAGAGAAGCTCAACCTTACATCCACCATGAGAAATAGGCATAAAGATCAAAGCCTCTTCCGTAGAGGAGGAAAAATTTCTAGAAATTTGATCGCTGATTTCAGCACGACACCAGCTTAAACTCACATATTTGTTTGGTTTTCGTTTGAATGACTGAAAATCGTTACTTATGTGGGTTCAGACAAAAGTCCATGATATCTCTGGTTCAAAAGTTGAGGATATGTCTGCACCACAGTTTCTCTGGTGTTTCAGCTTAAAAATGGTGTGAATCCTCTTGTGGAAAATGCACATTCCTTCCTCCCGCCCCCCCTTTGAGGTACCCCACACTGGTGTCACAAACTGGGTTTCGTACTTTGTTTGATCCTGTGATGATTGCTCCATCTGTATATGTAAAAGAGACAGAAAACCAGTTATCAGCATGTGAGCATATTCTGTATGTTGGTTTGGACATCATGGCAAAGCAGCATCGCAGCAAAGTGTGGGTTGTGCTTGCGGTCCAACGTCACAATTGGAAGTGGGATTCCACTTCTCATTTGGAGAGCAAGCTCAAGCCATAGTTCGCTGGTTTTAATGTTATGGCAAACTATGGGTTGTCTAGGTTAGGAAATTGAGGGCACAGGCAGAACAAGGCTGATTCAATCACTAAAGTAGGATTCAGCTACCAGCTGTAAACTAACCCAGTATGTAAATTTATAGAGGTTGTCATTGTATCCAGGGCTATCATCGCACCCTTTTAGATAGGGCTGTGTGGCTGTGCCTTGGACGTTGCACAGCAAATCATTAGACGTTTGTTTCTTACCTGTTAACTGGTTGCTGCTCACACACACAAGACCAGGCCTATAAACAACCACTTAGCTGCTCATTTGTGACAAGTATTTTTTTCATTAAAAAGAAATAAATCATAAATTGAATGAACATTGGCTTAAATTATTCCTATCGTGCCACAGGTACCTGACACCGAAATGTGTCTGCAAGCAGGTTAATGTGAAGTAGAATTGTTAGACCCTGCTCTGACCACATTTTTTAACTTTCTCTTTCTATTCTTGACCTCTCTTCAGAGTGATAAGAAAGCTAAAGAAAGAAAGTGCTAAAACCAACAACCCTTCACCCATTATGTAAAATAGATTCCTAATAATGTATAAATAAATCATAATATCCATGTTCTGTCTAATGATCAGTTGGAGTAAATTAATACTTTAATGAGTAGACTGATGGGTTGTTTCCTTAGCTGCAGATTTGAAAACTGGGTTTTTGAATTGGACAGTCGTTGGCAGTCTCCCTGGGTTTTACTGTTGGTGGCATTGTTCTCTTGCTCTCAGTAACAAGTTTTAAGCTGATTTTGCAGGCAATGGCTTAGTTAATTGTGAGAAGCTACTGTGTTTATTAAATGCCCTGACAACCACCACTCTATCAATACTAGACCCTTTGGCTCTGTCCTTGAGGAAGGCTAACCCCTTTGTTGTGCATTGAACTTTCATATTCTTGACTCTACTTTTTATAGGTTCTTGCCCACAGCATCTGAACCTGTCCGTGACACACTTGTTAGTTTTTAAGGTACCACAAAACTCCTTGGGTGTTTTGTCCCTCTGCTGAGATATTGCATATGCTTGTTTGTTTTAATCGCTGTAATTGTTTGTTGTAATTGTTTGATTGGTTTAAAGTGGAGCTGTTAAATTGAACTAATAGTTAACTATTTCCATAGTTTAATGAGCTGACTGCCCTTAGTTTTGCAAATTGAAACTGGCTTCTTTAATTGCTTTTTAATGTTCTCAGAAAACCATGTTTGCATAAGTATGTTTGTTTACTGCATTTTTTATTCCACCCTTTCTCCAGTGAGCTCATAGTGGCAGTTATGGGTCCTCCCCCCCTTGGCAGACTTTATGAATGCACGTCAGTCTATTAAAAAATATTGTCATATCATGCATGCTGCTCAGTCCATACATTGTATCTTAAGTTCACTGATTTAAATATGTCTGTTATGAGTATTGTCAACAGTTCCTTCTTTTGACCTTTTCTGAGAAAACAGTGTACAAATGTCCCACTTCTAGACTTCACTAATAAACATGGTACTATATAAAAAGAGTTGCATGAAAGCAGCTGGCAGAAATAAAACAAATATAAAGCAACAAGCAGGGAACTAAAAAGCCTAATAAATTTCTAAATAGGGCCTCACCTGGTGCCAAAATGACATGAAGATGGGTGCCCAGCAAGCCTTCTTGGGGAGAGCACCCCTCCATCAATAGACCACACCACGGAGTAAGCCTAGGCTGCCAGATAGTGTCTGACTGACCCAGTGCTGAGAGCATTTGTGCCTTGGGCCTAGCCCAAGCAACCCCCAAATTCTATATGTGGTTTTAATAGTTTCATGTACCGATTTGTCGAGATTTTTTTTTTTTTTATCTGTGCGCACTAGTCTCTGATTCGGTGCCGGAGGCATCAACATTTGTCCTCCTTGTTGTTGTCTTTAGGACTTACAATGATTCTTTCATTTCTCCTTTATCACATTCCTTTTTCAATCTAAATCTTGTGGTTTAACTCAACACATTGATTTTCTGCTCAGCTGAATGTCTCCCATGGAGTTTGGTTCTTTCTTTGGGTGATTCACTGGTAAGTCATCCATTTTAAAATAACTTCTTTTCCTCCTCCCATTTAGCTCCCCCACCCCAATGTATTTTACTTTCTTTAGATTTTGTTACTCTTATCAAAACCCTCATCAAGTCTTGGTAAATCTGTGGTGTCTTTTCACCAACTCTTTTGTAAAGGACCGTATACAAATAGAACTGCTGTAATAATATGGATAGGAGTCGCCGGTTTCAATTTACTGGCGTTTTTGTTTTGTCTCTTTTGGACTAATGTAGTGTGTTTGTTTTTAAAATGTTGCTTCACATTGTATGCTATAGATATGTTTCTTCCACAATGGGGAGAATGCTGTTGGCACTTGGGTCTTGCTTGTGAGCTTCCCATAGGAATCTGGCCACAGGATACTGGACTAGGTAAGCCTTTGGCCTGATGCAGCAGTGCTGCTCTTGTTGATATTCAGAATTCAGAATTTGTTTGGACTATAAATACCTCAGAGACCACCTTCTCTTTAAATTGCTGGTGTCTGTTTAATTGATTGTACCATCCATGCATCACGTCGAACACCGAATGTACATAAAAAGGCTTCTTGGTAGCTGCTCCACCATTTGTGGAGCTCATAGGCTTGAGTTTATGCTCCTGTCTTCCATTTGTCAAAGTCTGTGCCTGCATATAGGAGCTGTAAATGTTTCTTCTTTGGGTTGGCAGTCAATGGCTAGGATTAAACAGGTGTGGGGTACCTGAAATTTCACCAGATATTTTGTGTGTGTGTGTGTGTCAAAATAAAAAAATTCCTTCCAGTAGCACCTTAAAGACCAACTAAGTTAGTTCTTGGTATGAGCTTTCGTGTGCATGCACACTTCTTCAGATATATGTTTTGTTCTTGTATGCTTTTACTCTTGAAGTTCTTGTGTGTGTGTGTGTAATTGTTGCAAGGCTTAAGTTTTATGGGGAGATGTCTGTACACAGTAACATGGCAGACATGTGCTAGGCATCTGTGGTCAACTGAGTCTCCTTTCTCTCCCCCCATTTTCTGCTTCAGTTTTTCTCTCCATTTTTCGCAGGCGACCTTGCTTCCTGCCCCTTAACATTTTTTTGCTTATTCTACATCTCTTCATTCCGTTAAGTGTAACAGTCAGAATTCTATGGCATCAAGTTAATGCTATCATTCAATAAATGTGTTTGTAGCACGTAAGTCTGGACCTTGTAGATTAGCCCTGAAATCACAAGATGATGGTAGGACAACTTGGACATCTATGGAGGCCATAGTTCAGTAGGAGCACAAATACTTGCATGCAGATGGTCTCAATTCCAATCCCTGGATGCCTTCAGTTAAAGGACCTTGGATAGCACTAGGCTATATACAATACAACATGAACCAAGTCTTTGACCCAGTGATAGTGAAACTCCAAAGAAGCAGTTAACATGTGGTTTTATTATCTCTATAGGTTTCACCCAAGTAGTATTTTCTGTCTTGTTATGAAGGTTAGTTAACTTTCCCCACCCCCAGATTTTTCAGGGCCACAACTGTACCTTCAAACCAAAGCGAATGGCAGGATTTGCCTGTGGTTATGTTTGGCCATGTGCTCTTTGAATCCCCCTGGACTACTCAGTTGCCTAGTGAGAATTTGGATGATTCAAGTACTGTTGATTTTTAGCTTCTCCAGGGATGCAATATTTCATGAGTTTCAACACCCATGGCAGTGGTAGTATATTTAAACCAATTTGCCCTTGACTGGCCCTAGATGGCCTACTTATTGTCTTGTCTGAAGCCCCTTTTCAGTTTGTGATATAAAATCATTGAGGGAGAAAGTTCAGCCTACCATGTTTTGCTCATCAAGCTGAGCTCATCAAATTGATAGAGTCAGTATTTAATCTCCTGTTTTGACATCCTTCCAAACTGTTCTCGTCTGTAAATTACACAAGATACGAATTCTCGGTGTGCTAATATTTTGTTTGCATTATCATTTATCTTGATTTAAAGCCTAACCTATTCCAAAGGCCTGGAGCGGGAATAAAAGTATAAAACCTGCAGCAAAACAGAGTAAAAGCCAAACACGTTAAGATACAGTACATTGAAAGTCCCTGACCCTGACCCACAGCCAACACTTTTGTGATGGGGGCAGACTTAGTGGTATATTGGCAGAGCCTCATAAGCAGTGCAAAATGGTGCAGCATAAATTCAAATGGTGTAATATGTTTAAATTGAAGTGATGAGGAAATCACTATGTAATTAACTGATCTCTCCAAAATTCCTTAAAAGAGCACCATCAAGTTCATACCAGTCGTCACAGTGTCTTTGTAATCATTGGTTGATAATGTAAGAAGGTTGGAGCAAGTTTACTTCCTGCTGTGGTTAGTTTACCACAAATAAAAGGACTAGAAACTTTAAAAAATAAAAATGGAAAATTCAGGGAATGGGCTTGGAATATTGGAGTGGACACCCCTCTGCCCCGCTGCACTTAACTTTACCATCTCTGATTTTTCAAGGAATGTAAATACACACCTGAATATATTGTTTTACCTTCTAGCTTGATTTAGATGGAGCTCTCAAGCTGCAATATATTGCTATTGACTTATGCAGGACCTTCATTATATCCAATGTTGGTTTCCTTTCTACCCCTATAATTCAGTTTGTAGTTTCTAGGCCGTGTGTGTGTGTGTGTGTGTGTGTGTGTGTACACACACACACACACACACACACACACGTTGTTGGACTAGAAAGAAGGCCATGATAAGCACTTTAAGCTTCATTGGTTTCAATGGGCCAGCTGGAGCATTTGCTTAGCCTTCTCCAGCTGAAATCAGTAAGATTTTAAAGCACACAGCTTTGTCTGGATCGTGCCCTTAAATGTGAAACTACTTTTTTCTCTGTTGAAATACCTGTAAGAAAACTGGTTTTGCTTAAAGTATACTGGTAGGACAGAGGGTGTAATCCTCGTCATAAACTGAAGTTGATTGAATATTCCTGATTAAACAGGTATGTGCAATTGCCTAGTAGTCTTGTAATACCAGTATTGTACAAGTACGCTTACAAACTTAACAGATGTAACATAAACGACTTTGAGAAATTGCAACCCACATGCATTAGCATAGCCCTGTTTCATTACAAAAATAGGGTAATAAAGCAAGTAATTAAAAACTATTGGTGTTCTGTGACCATATTTATCAGATTTTAGTTGGTTTCCTCTCTTTGGTAACATCAAGATAACCTTACTATTACAGGGCTGACTTGCAATAAATAACATTGCTTTACTGTATTTACTATCCTGTATATTAGTCCTTAATTGTCATTTGATCCTTCCTTGTCATGAGCTTGTACTCCAATGATTTTGAAATGGTGTACATGTGGAATATTATGGGCTCTTGCTGTGGAAGTATTTATTTAAGACTTTTATATTTATTTAAACGAGTTCTTTGTTACAGGGATAATTATTAATGACTACAGTAAAATGGATGAATAAGAACTGAGATGAAGAGTACAGGCTGACAGGAAAGCTAAACCAAACCTGGATTAGTCGACTTCCTTGCAAGACCAGTGTGTAGTAAATCACTGGTACAATATTATATCATATGAAGTCAAACAATGAGAACGTGTACTTTAAAAAAACACACAACTGATTTGCTGGCAGGATCTGGTTGGGCAAGCTGTGATTGCGTAAACTTTGTTTACTTAGATCTGCTATTCTAAATGAATTCTTCTCTAATTTAATTTGCACAGCTAAGTTGCCTTTGTAACATGATAAAGAAATGCTTTTCTCACTTGTGGGTAATATAGAGGGGTCATTGAGATGGCAATCCTAGCAAAACTGAACACAATCATGTTTACTTCTGAGTAGACACCACATAGATTGGACCTCCTAAAGAAGGAAGATACTTCCACAGCTCAGCTCATGACATATAACTGCTGGAATTCTTGCATCAATATTTGTGGGGAAGTGAAATTGAGAAAGAGCCTAGTTACCAAAGAATGTGTCCTAACCATTTCTACCACCACCTTAAACTTTTAAATATGTATATCGCACTCTTGTTTTGCGATTGCCAGTTTAGTAACTTTGTGGGCACGTTGACAGCCAGAGCATTACATGTGGCTTGAGTAATGTGTCTGGATATGCTTTGTAAGCAGGTATTATTCTGACAGTGTTCCAAAGGCCATCTTCAATTTGTCTGTGCTCAACTTTGTTACGCTGTGAAAGGCGGGGGGGGGGAGGGGGGAGAGAAAAAGGTAATTCAGCAGAGCATTGTGCTGTCGGCTAGAGACATCACACTTCAGAATATAAATATTGCTGAGGACAAATGAATCATTAACAGAACAGGAGCATGAAATATCTGATGAATGAACTCCAGGAACCTGCATTGGAATAAATTTAATATCTCTAGGCAGCACCATAATATACAAAGCATCCATGCTATTTCCACATATGTTGTGTTAGGTTAGGTTAGGTGTGTATATATGTGTGTGCGCACACACACACACACACACACACACACACACACAGAGAGAGTATATTTATCTCATGACCTATAATTGTGAATTTATAAGTGCATACAAGGAGAGGGATTTGATGGTGTAATAAGCCATGAGATGAGAAATTCTTAATTTTACCAATATCAGGAGATATATTTACAGCTTTATTTGAAGTCATATCTTACGGCTCAGAGAGGAGGCATGAGTGTGGCCATTGTCCTTTATAGGCTTGTGAATCCTATTAGCGAAGAAAGGGGAGGTATTGATGATACGCTGGTAGTACTGCTCCATATTACATAGATTTTATAATAAATTACATGCATACACACACAGAGGGAGAACCGCTTTCCTCTCCTGTGTCTTCTTTTTTCCTTTGACTGATGCTGGTGAAAGGAACAGAGGGATAGTTTGACGATGCATCTGCTGATTTTCTGCAGCATTTATAACTCGCTGCCTTAGTATCTTTTCACACTTTATTACAGAACAGCAGAACTGGCGAAACTTGAATGTTCTAGTCCTAGTTCTTTTCCTCCAAGTACAGATAAACACGTTTAAAACAAAAACATGTTTTTAAATCTCATGGGGAAATCAGCAACCATTAGGATTTTTATAGCAAGAGTGGGACTTTGCGGAAGTGCTTTTGTCAAACTGAACAGGGCAGTACATATAGGGCAATGTCTGTTATTAACACAGGGAAATTGGGGGGGGGGGGTCCGGAGCATGTGCAAGTTGCAGAAGGCTTGGGTTAGTTTCAACCTACCAAGCCAAACCCACCAGCCTACCAGGGGCTCAGTAGCTATGAAAAGCCCTGCTGGATCAGCCCTCTTGCCTAACATCCTCCCCCCCCCCCCAGTGGCAGACCTATAGGGACCGCATAAACTTGAAATGAAGGCAGTAGCAATCTCCCACTCTCATTCTCCAGCAGCCATTATTCAGACTATTGATATCCAGTTTTCAACCCTGGAAAAATGAATGGATCCTATGTAATCTTGCGATGGTGCTAGGAGGAGCACATATTGTGTGGGATGGGTGGGGTGAGTATATTATCCCTCTCTAGGCTCTAGTAATTTGTTTGTTCGAATACAGAAACTAAAAATACCTTTATTCCGCAATGTGAGCATAGTTACATATTTATACTAGCATCTGGCCTGAGGAACTGAATACTCCATTCTTTAAATAGCTTCACTCGAGTGCTCAAATACTTTCAGACTAGAACATTACCCTACAGTCATACACCTTGTTTACATATCCACATTAAAAAGCCAGTAAGAAAAACTTCAAAATGCAAAATGCAAAGCGATGGGATTTTTGTTGTGTGTGTTTTGTTAAAAAATAATGATAAATAAAATCCTCCTAATGTAGTGTTTTGAAGTTCCTTTTTGTTTATTCCATTTATGACTTTCTGGGTACATAGTTTATTACGATGGATACCATGTTTCCGACAAGGAGGAAATTCTTTGAGGGAAGTATATGCAATTCCAGATGCTCAACAAATGATACAAATGCAAACCATTGTGTGCCTGAGCTTAGCCAATGCCTTTGGCCTTTGCATGATATGCCTTTGGGTGGTGGATAACTTTTGTTATCCACCCGGGAGAAATAATGGCTAGACCACATAAAGAAAAGCGTTAATGTAATATCCTAAATGGGTAAACATTATAAACAGGTGGCTAATGATTAGCTGTTTCAGTCCAAAGGGACAAAGTATCTTTTTTAAAAAAGGTCTTATGATCCTTGCCCAGCTTTCTTCCAAAGGAGCTATAATTTCCAAGTAGTATATTTGGAACTTCCAGTGAATTTGGAAACACTGAACTTTGCAGATTTAAAACACAGACCTAGTTAATGTCATGTAGGACCGGGGATCAAGAAGTACAGGCACCCTGTTAACTAGTTAATTTAATGACTACTTTTTAAAATGTGATTTTAATCAGATCTGTCCTTATAAAAGGGTGTGTGTTGACAGCATAAAGCCTTGTGAGGCAACAGATGCAGCTGTAAAGAAACTGAATCAACATGTTAAGCTCTCTGTGCAAATTAATCCCCAAGGATGGTTTGTTTGTTTGTTTGCTTGTTTGTTTTCTATGCCACCCTTCACCCAAAGATCACAGGATGCTTTACAATATAAAAACACAAAAATATATAGCATAATCACAAACAAAAAAACAATTACCCCCCCCCCCCATGGTTTAAAAGGCCATAGATTGTTTAATTAGTCAAAGGTGGCAGGCGAGCCTCCCTGGGGAGAGCATTCCACAAGCAGACGGATGAACAGGAAAATTCAAACGTCCCAACTTCAAGAGCAGATTCGTGCAACCATTTTTGACCTATGACGCTTTCAGCTGTGATGCAGCATCCTGCAGCAGACATATTTGGGAGCATCCAATGGGCTCGCATGTTCCTCCTGTGCTTCTTCCAGGGGCATCCTGCCCTTTGATTTCTGGAGATTACCATTACAGCTGCACTGCTGTTTTAACTCATAATAGTTAGCACCAAGCTTTGCTAACCTGTAGATGTAGGGATGGGTCTGGCTGAGTTGTTCTTATCCCTTACTACATCCTTTGCCTTCTTCATCCTACGTCCCCTTTGGTTAAGTCTTCCCCTCAAACAACATGACTGATCATTATTCCTGATCCACATCTTGTGCTGTCAGTGGAACAAAGTATTTTCAACATTTCATTATTTTAAATTCTTTGAAGTTCTAAGTTATCAGGATATGAAAGCGGGTGCTTTTCAAATATTGGGAGGCCCCCTACGTTCAACTGCACAGATTAAAAAATTTCACAAATATTAGTAGTATTTTGCCCATATTTAACAAATTCTTGTTCTTGCTGACTTTGTAAATTACTGATAATATTCTCTACAGTTATCTCCCTAACTGAGAAAGGGGATTCCCATATTGGGGGGGGGGGGGCATATGAGAGAGAAGGAGGCCACAGGGCTCGGAGCCTATGAGACTTCCGGAACTGAGTCGTCGAAATACTGCATCCATGTTGTGGACCAATGTGAATTTGAATATGCAAGAAGTGCTTGTGTAAATCTACTCGATAAGATCTTGACATGACACAGAGGGAAGCAAAATCGCAGCAATATTATTACTTGTTTTCATTTTTGGCCACATATAGGGTTCCTTGTGAGTCAAAGAGAGAATTTATAACTCCCATGTGACTCACAGAGTGTATCAATACAGTGGTACCTCAGGTTACAGACGCTTCAGGTTACAGACTCCGCTAACCCAGAAATAGTACCTTGGGTTAAGAACTTTGCTTCAGGATGAGATGGCCCCAATGGGAGGCCCCATTAGCTAAAGTGGTACCTCAGGTTAAGAACAGTTTCAGATTAAGAACGGACCTCCGGAACGACTTAAGTTCTTAACCAGAGGTACCACTGTACTACAAATCTAAAATTATTTTAAAATTCATTTCCTTCCCCCAGGGAAACCTGGAAACTTAACTCTTGTAGGGGTATGTGTGTCTAATAATCTTTGACACAGTTGGCAGTACTTCCATCAGTACTTGGAATTCTTGGGGATGAGGGGAGCCATGAATGAAATTGATACATTTGTATAGTCGATAGTATGAGCTTAATACTACCGATAACCAGGCGCAAAGTCTGTAATATCAGAGATAGCCAGCAGCATAGACTGTGAACACCTTCCTTTGCAGGGCTTAATAGCCAGAGATAGCATGGTACTGGGTGTATTTGGCTGGGTGAATCATTGCCGTCAGTGGTTTGACACTTTCGCAAGAGTCTCTGTGGCTGTATCCTTGGCTCATAATGAACAGCTTTGGAGTGTGGGTGTGCACACGTCTGGCAGAAGCCAACCTTACCGCTGGCATACTGGTAGCATCAAAGCCCTTGCCAGAAATGGTTATGATACCAAAGTGGATCAGTAATAGTGTTTGTACTCCTAGTCCTAACTGAACAATTATTGTTTAATGTTGCCTTTGGGACATCCAAAGGGCTGGCACAACTGCCGTTTATTGCTTGACGAACTTGAAAGGGGAACTGTTTTTGGGGAGCGGGGAGTAATAGTGTGTGGGTGTGCTGATTGATTTTTGTAAACAAGTCACTTCTACTTTCTAGGAAAACACAGCAATTAATTCTCTTGGGAAAAGAGAGAGATGATTGTAACAACAGTACTTTTCAGACGGATTGCCTGACATGCCCAGAGCATGTAAACATGGTGAGTGGGCATGTCAAAGGCTGTTCTGCATACCTGATCTAGCAGGTAATAATAATTCCAAATATTTAGAAATCATCTAGGCGGCAAGGGTTTTGGGGCTGGGCACGTACCAGGGTTTTGCTCCAAGTACTTGACGAGGGAGGAAATGATTTGCGGGAAATTTTCTGTCCTTTCCATCACTCAGGCTTAGAATATAAGCAGCTTCAAGGTGCCTCCTACCCATGCATGTAATTTCATAAGCACTACCCGGCATGAGACCCATTCCTACAAAGAGCTGACTTCCTCATTTTTGGCAAACAATGCCTAGCTGTTATAGGAAGCGCTGGAAAGAACTTTACAGGAGAGAATTAAGATCACACTACTTCACTGTAATGCACAGCCATCTTTATACATCTCACTTCCCTCTACAGCCCTTGCAGATACCGCCTTCTTGACCCTTGGACCCACTATTAGTGATGCATTTACATGTCACTGGCTTATGCTAAATTGCGGAATTCCCTCCCCACTTCTAGCAATTTCATTGTATAGTTTCTGCCATTTGGTGAAGCTGCACCTCTTACCCAGGCCTTTGACCCCGATACAGTCATACCTCAGGTTGAGTCACTTCAGGTTAAGCCTTTTCGGGTTGCGCTCCGCGGCGACCTGGAAGTAATGGAGCGCGTTACTTCCGGGTTTCGCTGCTTGCGCATGTGCAGACACTCAAAATGACGTCATGCTCATGTGCGGAAGCAGCGAATCGCGACCCGCGCGCGCGTAGACGCGGGTTGCGTTCGCTTCAGGATGCGAACGGGACTCCAGAATGGATCCCGTTCGCATTCAGAGGCACCACTGTATATATGACCCTCCCTATTCCTTTGGTGGTGAATTTTTAAATCTGATTTTAACATTGTAGTTTTATATCGTTGTAACCCACTCAAGGACCTTGTGGTGAAGGGTCAGTGAGAAATGATTATCACCATCAGCATTGCTGGCTCAGACCATCTAGTTGAGTATGGTCTACTCTGAGTGACAGCAGCTATCCGGGTTCGGAGGAATAGGTCTTTCCCAGCCCAACTGCCTGAGATCCTTTTAACTGGAGATTTCAGAGACTGAGCCAGGATCTTCTGCTACAAAGCAAGGGCTCTACCACTCAGATATGTTGAAAGGACCCAAATAGATTGTGTAATCAAAATCAGTATGTAGCTTGTCTACAATTTCACTTGCATTTGGGGGAGGAGGTAGCAAGTGATTTTATCTTATCACCTTGTGAGATTGTGTCCACATTCAGTAATACACCTGGAGCGCTTGTAAACCATTAGCTTTAGCGCTATTGAAGTGACCCAGCTAATTGTGAGAGTCCCAAGCACAGAATTGGTCCTTGTGCTGGGTAATTTAAATGATACCCAAGCTACTTGGAGTTGTTCACACAAAAGTGACACACAACTAGGGCCTCTTTGCCCAAGCCTTTGGCTAATTGAACAATTCAAAACTGTTATGTGTGTGGTTATTGCTTCTATTTGTATTATGTCGTGTATTATTGTGTAAATGAAGGGTGGTATAGAAATTTAATGTTAAAATCAGTACTTGGATTTCTATGTAACACTCTGGTGTAATGTCCATGAAAATCCACAGTCTGTCCTGGAAAAAGACATTTCCAGTCCCAGGCCTCTATCTGGGAGAATAGCTGGCACCTACGGATATCAAAGTTTTCTACCCCTGAGCTTCTAAGGAAGGTGAATTCCCCCCTGAATTTACTGCAAGGTGAATTTAAACTCACCAAACTCCCCCCCCAAAAAAAAACCCAAAACACAATTGAATTCTGAACCAGACCAATCTAGACAAAGGAAATGTTATTTTAGTGAAGATTAAATTTATGTCTGAGATATAGAAAGATTATTGTGTCTGCTTCAGATGTAATTTCATGCCTGAGAATTTACATTGTAGGAAAACTGGTCTGGATCACATTAGCCAGGGTCCTGTTTTGCTGTCAGTTTAATTAAATGGAAACTGCTGGCAAGGAGACGGCAATAGGTTTATAGAGGCAATGCTATTTTGTACGTTAGAACAGAAGAAGAGAGTGCTCAGGTCTTCCAGTTCAAAAAGGACACAAAAACAGAACGGGTGATTCACCCTTGTTTACAGTGATCTTAGTGATGTTAACGCCAGTTAACACATTTAATACACAGAATGCTATGCAATGTGCAACAGCAGAGCACTTCCAAGTTTTGAAAGCCTTGACCTCCAACAAAGAGGCTATTACCTCTTCCTTTCTTCCTTTTAAAAAGTTTTTTTCCCCCAGAGAGTCCGCTGATCTTCAAAAGTATATCCTTTTCCTTTTCTGTTTTATGTGAATATAGGTTGACGCGATGTGTAAATGGTGTTCTTTTTGCTTGCTGCAACGTTTGTCACCAAGCCCACAACACATGAACGAAATCCTCTATAATCAGGAACAGCGATTTATCTGTTAACTGTGTTTGGCCTCCTGCCTTTTGGCTTTGATTTTTGGGAGAAGTATATTTGGTTAACTTATAAAGGCAAAAAGCACCAAATTCACTTGTAGGAAAATCGGGGGCGGTGGGAAGTGGGGGAACAGAGAGAAAAACATGTTTTCTTTCTCTCCCCCTCCCTTCTCAGTTCTGTTTATTATGACATTTTGTGCTGTACGTCCTGCAGTATTTCTCAAGTGGAGTGAAGTACAGGAATCCAGACCTGCTCTTCAAATCTGACTCCGCTCCATATGACTCAGAAGTGTGACTGAAAATGAATGTTTATGTCTGTCGATAGTAGCTCTCTTTCTGTGTAGCCCAAAATTACATCAAGCAATTTATGTTCCAGTCCTGTTTATAGAGCTGACTTGTATTTTTGCTGAACTTGAGATTTGTTTTTTAAACTTTGTGGAAATTTTCAACAAAACCCATGAACTCAGAGGTGACCTAAAAACAGGAACATTTGGGCTTTTCTCCCAGTTCGTTAAAGTTGTGCAAAGAAAATTTGAAAGAAGGGAAAAAAATATATCCCTCACCGGCCCCTTAACTCATTTAAATATTGGTTCTTTGCCCTTACCCATACATACCTTCTCTAGTGCAAGTGGTTCATTACACTGACATCTTCCTGTTTGCATAAGTTAAAGAACTGAGGAAATGATGTCATAAAAGTGAAAGTTGAGCAACTAAGAGCAGAATATATTTTTTTAGTCATAGCATTTTCTTCCAGTTGTCTTTCTTTCTTTCTTTTTATTTAATGGTAACACGCCTTGAATGTGATCTTACCCCCTCCCCAAATTTTTTTTTGACACCCACCCAATGTTGATACATGAGAGCTACTGGTCAAATATGCATCCAAAGACTGATTCAAAGCCAGCAGATATGACTGGCAAAATGGTAGTACAGTCGTACCTTGGAAGTTGAACGGAATCCGTTCTGGAAGTCCGTTTGACTTCCAAAATGTTTGGAAACCAAAGCGCGGCTTCTAATTGGCTGGCAGATGTTCGGCTTCCAAAAATCATTCGAAAACCAGAACACTCGCTTCCGGGTTTCGATCATTCGGGAGCTGATTTTTCAGGAGCCAAGGCGTTTGAGATCCAAGGTACAACTGTACCATGAAACATGAGAGAAAGAAGTGGTTTGGGTGTGATGCCAGATTATGGTTTGGCATTATGTAAACAAAGTTTAGTTGAACTTTTGGGCTCCTCACTCCCTGCTTTCTTGGTTTGATGCAGACCAGAGTTCCCCATTTTGTAAGCAAACTATGGTTTGTCTCCAACCAAGAAAGCAGAGACGGAATTCCTGTGATGGAGAGGAGGGTGGCATGCAACCAAACCTGACTCACATAACCATGGTTTGTTGTTCTATCTAGACTCCATGACTCCATTCTTCTCATTATTAAGTCTTTGTAGCTGAGAATATGTGTAAATATGGTTCTCTGCCTGATAACAGAATACTATTGACTTCCACTGGAGAGAGACCATTGAGAGTGCTTAACTCTTCCCACATTGAAATGTGTGCTTGGCTTTGGGTGAATTGTGCCCAGGGTTTCAATTTAATTTTCACTTTTAAAATTTAAATTAGGGAGAGTTCTTTGTCTTTCATGCCTAGAATGAGGAACTGACCTTCTAAATGGGGAACATTCAAAGGCCTTTGAAATTAGTTTTAGATCTGGGATATCTTAGACCATAAGGTTAAACGGAAGAATTACAGCTTGTTCTCGCTGTTCTGCAACACCAGGTGATTACTTGCAGGTGTGAGAAAGTCATGTTACACCACAGGCAGAGCTTTGGGGTCTCACGTAAAGCATACGCGAGTTCACACATTCAGCCCGAGATTCATTGATTGATGAGGATCAAACGATGTTCATATACATTTGGATTAGCTTCTTCTTGTTACTTTGGGTGGCTGCAATGTAAAGTTGGTTTAGCTAACCGAGTAACTCTTTTTCATTACATTCAGAAAAGTATCCAAACGTTTTTGGGATCTCCTATCCTCAAAGAATGATCACTTGACCATGATTTAAGAGACCCAATGTATATCTTGATCAAAATATGACTTTTACATTTGACTGGAAACCAAGTCCCTTAAGAGGTTTTATTATGATTGTGGTTATTTTGCTGTGTTCATGAACCTTGATCCCTTCTCTGCAGCCCCATTCACATATAGATGTAGTGTGAATAAAGTTATTGTATTCCTTCTTAGCTCAGTTGGTAGAACATGAGATTATTCATCTCAGGGTCAGGGGTTCAAGCTCCACATTGGGCAAAATATTCCTGCACTGCAGGGGTTGGACTAGATGACCCTTGTGGTCCCTTCTAACTCTACAAATACTATTATTCCCTTTGTCCCTGGGCAACTGATGGATAATGGGAGGAGTATACATTTTCAAAAATCTCTTACACTTCCTGTGTCCCTCTTTGCCATTTCCCATGATGTTTTTGCATTAGGGGATCTGATCTGTTTGAGTCAGGGCTTAGCACAGAGAGTCATTATTAAACCACTGTCTGGAGTATGTGAATTAATAATGAAGCATAATGTACCCCCTGAGCATATGCAGAGTGCATTTTTCTCAGACTATGCAACCATAGCATGTCCTTGAATATTGTGTGCCTGGGAGCCAGGATTCCATGAGATGTGGCAGGGTTTAAATCTGTCACTTGTTGTGTGGAGAGTTGGTGAGATTAAGCAATGTTCCTTGTCTTTCATGCCTAGACTTTAAAATGAGGAACTGACTCCTTCTGAATGAGGAACATTCAGATGCCTTTAAAATTAGTTTTAGATCGGGGATATCCTTGACAGTGAGGTCAAACATGAGAATTAATTACTGCTTTCACTGTTCTACTTTTGCCCTACCTGCTTTGGAACATATGCAGATTCCCCCCCCCCCAAAAAAAGTTCGCTTCTTTTAAACTGTCTCTGCCACATTTTTAATGTTCTGTGTTACCTTCACCATTTGAGTGATTACAGTGGTACCTCGAGTTAAGAACTTAATTCGTCCCGGAGGTCCGTTCTTAACCTGAAACTGTTCTTAACCTGAAGCACCACTTTAATGGGGCCTCCTGCTGCTGTTGCGCCACCGGAGCATGATTTCTGTTCTGTTAAGCAAAGTTCTTAACCTGAGGTACTGTTTCTGGGTTAGAGGAGTCTGTAACCTGAAGCGTATGTAACCTGAAGTGTATGTAAACCGAGGTACCACTGTATTAAAAATGAGTTGATTTAAATGGCCTTGACAAAACTTGTATGCCTTGAGAAAGAGCTATCCTCAAAACATGTTGCATTAAAATATGTTGTCTTTTCTTTCTTTTTAACCTACACGACTAGGGTCCTCCAGCTACATATCCTCAGGCAGTTTTTAATTGCTGACCCTTGCCTTCAAATATCAGAGGCTTTACTAAGAAAGGAGAAACGATTTCTTAGTCATAATGGTGCTGAGAATCTCTGCCAATAGAACGATTTAGTCTCTGAACACTGAAGTGTCATATTTTGTTCAGCTAGTTTATTTTAATTTTATTTTGTTTCCCACTTCATGACAGTGTTTCAAATACCAATAGTGATTTACGGAACTTCAAAGCCATGGGACATTAAAACAAAGCATGCTCAGTATATTGTTTCTGGCATTATCCAATTATCCAATTGAAATTAAGCATGTAATAATAGTGTAACTGAAATATCCATCTTTTGGAATTGGATTTAATGAAGACTCTCTCTTTGCCACCATGCTTAAGTCTCCATTTTGGCTCACTTATGTCTACTTTTGCCTTTGTTTTCTTTCCATACAAGGAATGCAAGTAAAATATACCCCTGAAATAGCTGGCAAGGCTGTACAAAAGGACAATTTTGACAGCGGACAGAATACAGTGAAACAGAAGCCAAGGTGCAACTAACTTTTAGCATGCTTACAGTCCATTAATCTTAGTGGGAGATGTACACACTTAACGTTTTCCATATTGAAATTAATGTAATTTATGCATGCTGGATTTAGCTGGATCAACATGCAGAGTGATTATCTGCACCAGAAAATGGAAGACTTCTAAAATGTTGCTGCATTCCTACTGCTGTACTCAAGACTTACTGACATCAATACGGTGCAAATAATGTTGCCATATGTCCTCTTTTTTCCAGGACACATATGTCCTCTTTTTCATGAGTAGGGCCATCATAGCAATCCATAGTTAAAAGTAGAAGTTGGCAAATGTGTCCTCTTTTTTTGCTCTTCAAAACATGCACCACAAAACTGGTGATCCCTGATGTGGCTGTATGTCCCCATACACATCAAATTGCACATTAAGCCAATTCAGTGGGCACTGGTGTCAGGGAAAGAAACAGTACAGCTCAGGAGGCCAGGCCTAGTGAGGCCACAGCAACTGTTCTCAGTAGATCTTGCCCCTATGAGACAGTTGTGAGGACTTAAGGTCCCTTCCTTCCCACAGCTCCCTATGTCTCCTCCTCCCCTGGTTCCTTCCCAAGCAATCTGAACGCTGATGCTTGCTTTGTCTGCTCCAACCACTTCATACCTCTGTGGGTTCCAGGAGACCAATGGGGAGAGGAGCTGGTTATAGCAGGAGGAGGACAATCCCTGGCTTCTTCAGCAGCCTGACCGATCTCTGCCTCTTGGCCCCACTCCTTGCCAGCTTCTGCCTCTGATTCTGGACTGCTCTCTGCCCCAGCCTCTTCCTGCTCACTAAACTCTGTTCCCTCTCCAGCTTCTGACATCATCTGCCTCTGACCACACATCATCGTCCCACCACCAATCGCCTGGCTCCGAGCCTTCATCCCTTGAGGGTTCCCCAGGGGATGCTCCTACCACTTCCCTGTATGCAGCCAGTCCTTGACACTTGGCGAGCATCACCTTATACAAGGTGAGGCAAATTGAGATGCACATCTGCCTCAACGATGCATGTACAGTAGAAGGCATGAACAGATAGATCTCTTTTTCTGGATTAGGGCAATCAGAATTTTATTCCAAAGACTACATTGACATTAAATTCTGATTTATTAATTAAAGGTTACCTATAATTAGAATAGCAGTTTTGGAATAGCAATGAAAATATATAACCTAACAAAGGACATTTCTCCCTCAAAGCGTAGCAGTGTAATTAATCGCCTTTATTACGTTTCTACCCTTTAGAGTTTATCATTTTGTTTGTTTGCTCGTAAATTGGGGGCAGCTTCTTCCCCCTCTGGACTGCTGCAGTTCTGCACAGTCAGTAGGTTTGCGCCATGAAATGATAAAGATCTTTCTTTTAATTTCATTGCTATCCGACAGGAGATATATATTCAAACCTTTCTGGAGCAGGCTTTGAAAAGCAAGAGGAAAAAGTGGACTGGCCCGCTCTCCTCTCAGTTGCAGGCATTTAGACCTCTGGAAGTCCACAAACCTTGACCTTGTTTGGAAGGAATTGCGTCTTCTTGCTACAACGCACTATGAAACATTTCTTTGTGTGTGTGGTGTGTGCCTGTGTGTATTTTAATTTCATGAGCTAGCCAGCTTAATGTTTCACATAAGCATGATGAGGGAGTGATCTGCTAAAGATAGAAACGCAGACGCCAGTTGGCTATTGTGATGTTCGTTAACATGTTGTTTGGATAATAGTTTACTTAGGATAAATTTTGAGCAGTCTTCAAGTGCTTTTTAAAAGCTCTTTCTTCCAGCCCCCCCCCCCCCTTTGCACTCTCTCTCCCTCTCTCTCTCTCTTTCCCCCCTCCCTTACTTGGCCCAGATTAAAAGTGCAGCTTTAAGATATTTCTCCTAAAATAAATTTCAGGCATCCTCATTTATAGTCAGCATGCCCTGATTACTTGCAGACATACTGGAAATTTACATGCGCTTTTCTCCATTATAAAACACTGATCTGTTCATATCATTAGTTCCCTCATGACTGGAGGTTGGCAGGAAGCCAAGGGCAGTCTAAATCTGTCGCTGTAAATCGTGAGTTGAAATAGCAGAAAGTGGGTTTGTAACTTTGAAAGTGTAAACAGTTTGGAAAATGAAGTAATTTTAGCCTATGATTGATTGCCTTGCAATTCTACTTTAAATTAGCCCAGGGGCTCTGATGAAAATATATGCTTATTATACATCTCTCCCCCCCCCCTTTTTCTTTCCATTTTATTTTCTGGGGGAATAATAGCCTTGTTGGGTAGGCTGCTGAACAATGTATGCTTCTCCTAGTGTGACCTTTGGGGGGAAAGAATAGTTTTATTGTGTGTCCATAACTTTGCCTGAAACAATGTTTTGCAGTTATTAAATAGACTCGTTCTGTGTGTATATATAAAAGGTTGGCAATGCATAGCAGCTGTACTGAATTGCAGCAGATTTGTACTTAAACATTGCTTTTTTGAGATAGTTAACTACGGAATGCATTCCTTCTTGATGCATTAGGAAGCTGCCTTATTTTAAGCTCTGATTCTGTTCCATTAACTGGGCGGTCCAGATGTTGTTGGACTCCCAACTCCCACCAGTTCCAGCAACATCTGGAGAAACATAAGCAATATAGGAAGCTGCCTTGAATTGAGTGAGACCGTTGTGCATCTCTCTCAGTGATGCCTGCACTGACTGGCAGTGGTTCCCAGGGTTTTGGACCGGGAAGTCTCTCTTTGTCGTCTTCTCTGGAGATGCCAGGGTCTGAACCTGGGACCTTCTGCATGCAAAGCAGATGTTCTGCCACTGAGTTGTGGCCGCGCCCTTATGAAAGCCACAGGTTGTCCAGCGTTTTTTATTTTATTTCATTTATTTTCTTTCCATGTTTTAACTGTTTTTAATAGTGAATTTTAATTTGTTGTAAGTAACCCAGCCTGGGACCTGCTCACGAAGGGCAGTAATAAATATGACGATAATGATGAATGATGGTGGTAATAATACTAATACTAATATTACTACTAATAATAGAAAAGCCAATGCCCTGCCCTTTTCCAGAAGAAATGCAAAGCTGTGAACAATCAGAACCAGCAGTAATAGCATGAAATAATTCACAGTCATAAATCAAAACAGGACCATAAATATCAGGCCCGCAAGAACAATGACAAAGCCACCACCAGAATTAAAATATCAAAATATGAGAAAGCACAAATATTCAGCCAGCGGTTCTTTGAAACAGCCATGTCTTCACCAACTGGGTATGGGACCTCACACAGCTCGCAAGGCATTTGGCAGGCCTGGTGCCACTGCAGAAAAGGTCCTGGTCCTGGTTACTGCCAAGCGTTAGGGCTGGGCCATACCTGGTTTTCAACTTCATGATCTACCACCAGCTAAACATCACAATATACTGATGCATCACAATGTCTGAAATACAGATGGAGCTATGCAGAGGCATTGGCTGGCTTCACGGTTTCCCCCACATTGTGATATATCGCCCTGCCCTAGCAAGCGTGCATCACTTTGTTGAGGGATCTGGAACAGGGCTTCAAGATGCTCCCCAGTGTCAGGGCAGAGAGGTAGACTTCACCCTCCACCAAGTTGGTGTTCCCAGCCACAACCCTTTTCCCGCTCATAGGATTGAGTGGCAGCCATTTTCTTCTAGAGATAACTGAGATGTGCCTGCCTGCACATAATTATAGGGGCATGGATTTGTGCTAAACCTATCCCTGGCGACCACAGTTTCTATGCAGGGGAGCAGACTTGGCACCTGGACAGAATAGATTTATGAATGAGCACCTGTGAAATTGACATGGACAAGTTTCTGTACAACCCTAATACTAAACATGACGAATGGTCTACTTTTTGCTGTCCATTCTAGCATTCATGAAATATTTTAACTGGAGGTGCCAGAGTCTATCCCTGAGACTTTCTAGATAAAGAACACAGGCTCCACCACTTCGCTCGGCTGCCTCCCCTGCTATATTCTTCTTGAGGACCATAACATTCAGCCTAAAGTTTTGGGAAAAGGACACTGTCTATATACAGATCTATACTTTGTTTCTTCCCATATTCCAGAGCCATGGCCTGCCACTGAAGTGAAGACCTGATCTATGGCTCACATTTATCCATTATTACCCTTAAAACAGTGCCTCAGACTCTTTCTCTTGCAAATGGAATAGATTGCAGTATTACTGTGGGGAAATTGTGTCTGATTTCATAAATACATTAAAATTCATGGGTATGGGTTGTTGTTTTTTAAGCCTAGGAATGTAAAGCGTAAGAGCACCTCTCTTGAAGTAATAATGAGCACCTTTCAAAATAAGCACCTATCCATACTGAACAACAATATGTACAGAAGTAATGATAGTTGCATTCTCACAATAGGCAGAACATTTATATCTTGTCCTAGACTTCCTTTCTGGAAGGAAGGCTTTGTTTTTCTGTTTGCCACAAACTCCAAAGTTGCTCTGCTTTCTCAGTGTCAGGGACTGGCTGGACGCCAAGGAGTGGGGGGGAGCACCACCTGGGGCACCCGCAAGGGAACAAGGCTCAGAGCCCAGGGATTGGTGGGGGGACGATGATGCGTGGTCAGAGGGAGCTGACTGGGAGGAGGAGGTGTCGGAAGCTGAAGAGGTCACATTGTTTAGTGAGCTTGAAGAGTCTGTGGAAGATCCTTTTCACATGTACTGCTCTCAAGCCAGGTGTCTGTGGACACCTGGCTTGAGAGCAGTACATGTGAAAAGGATCTAGGAGTCTTGTTTGACCACAAACTTGACATGAGCCAACAGTGTGACGCGGCAGCTAAAAAAGCCAATGCAATTCTGGGCTGCATCAATAGAAGTATAGCATCTAGATCAAGGGAAGTAATAGTGCCACTGTATTCTGCTCTGGTCAGACCTCACCTGGAGTACTGTGTCCAGTTCTGGGCACCACAGTTCAAGAAGGACACCGCCAAACTGGAACGTGTCCAGAGGAGGGCAACCAAAATGGTCAAAAGCCTGGAAACGATGCCTTATGAGGAACGGCTAAGGGTATGGAAAAGGAGAAATTTCAAGAGGAAACAGGTTTGACTGTGGTCAAGAAGGTTAAGTACCTAGGGGTTTATTTAACATCTAAGAATCAGAATTTGTATAAGGACAATTATGAAAAATGTTGGTCAGAAATCAAAAAAGATTTAGAAATATGGTCAAATTTGAAACTGTCAATGTTAGGCCGAATTGCAGTAATCAAAATGAATGTATTGCCTAGAATGTTATTTCTGTTTCAGACCTTGCAGATTATTGACAAGATGGAATGTTTCAAGAGGTGGCACAAAGACATTTCGAAATTTGTCTGGCAGGGCAAAAAGCCCCGAATTAAATTTAAAATATTGACAGATGCCAAAGAAAGAGGGGGTCTTGCCCTGCCGGACCTGAAATTGTACTATGAGGCAGCAGCTTTTTGCTGGCTCAGAGAATGGATGCTCCTCGAGAACACGGACATTTTGGATCTGGAAGGTTTCAATAATGCTTTTGGTTGGCATGCATATCTTTGGTATGATAAGGTTAACAGTGCCTTTAAAAATCACATTGTCAGAAAAGCATTGATTAATGTTTGGATAAGATATAAAGATCTATTGGAAAACAAAACCCCTAGATGGGTGTCACCAGTGGAGGCTAAAGCAGTGAAGAAACTCAATATGGAGGTCGGATGGCCGAAGTATTGGGAAATCTTAGAACAGGATGGAGATAAGTTCAAACTACAAAGTCAGGAGAAATTGAAGCATAAAGTAGAAAATTGGTTCCAATATCGTCAAATAATGGAATTTTTTAAACAGGACAGGAAAGTCGGTTTCCAGGTGGAAAAATCAAAATTAGAAACCGAACTGTTAGAACCCAATACTAAGAATTTATCTAGAATGTACAATTTGTTGTTGAAATGGAACACACAGGATGAAACAGTTAAATCGGCTATGATTAAGTGGGCTCAGGATGTTGGACATAACATTATGTCAGCTGACTGGGAATGGTTATGGAACACCGGTATAAAATTTACGGCATGTAATGCCTTAAAGGAAAACATTATGAAAATGGTATACAGGTGGTACATGACCCCAGTCAAGCTGGCAAAAATCTATCATTTGCCCGATAACAAATGTTGGAAGTGTAAAGAGACTGAAGGTACCTTTTATCACCTTTGGTGGACATGCCCGAAGATTAAGGCCTTCTGGGAAACGATCTATAATGAAATGAAAAAGGTACTTAAATGTACCTTTCCTAAAAAACCAGAGGCCTTTCTCTTGGGCATTGTCGGCCAACTGGTGACAAAGAAAGATAGAGCTTTTTTCATGTATGCCACAACAGCAGCAAGAATACTTATCGCAAAGTATTGGAAGACACAAGATTTACCCACTTTGGAAGAATGGCAGATGAAAGTGATGGACTATATGACACTGGCCGAGATGACAGGCAGAATCCGTGATCAACGAAAAGAGACGGTGGAAGAAGAATGGAGAAAATTTAAAAGCTACCTTAAGGACTACTATAAACTTAATGAATGCTAAAATGTCGTGGTTTTCAGAGACAAAGGGGTACAGGGATATAAGGTTAGACTATAAAAGAGGACTAAGATGATTGAGATTGGAAAGTAACAATTGGGAGTTGCTAGTTGAACTATGGACATCGGGATGCAGAGAGGGGGGGTATGGGGAAGTCCAAGAAAAGAGGTTTATGAAAATATGTTTGAAACTATACGTGTATGTTTGTCATTTTTAGTGTTTGTTTGTCTTTCTTAAAAATTTGTAAAACCAATAAAAATCTTTTAAAAAAAAAAAAAAATATGAGGAACGGCTAAGGGAGCTGGCCATGTTTAGCCTGGAGAAGAGGAGGTTAAGGGGTGATATGATAGCCATGTTCAAATATATAAAAGGATGTCACATAGAGGAGGGAGAAAGGTTGTTTTCTGCTGCTCCAGAGAAGCGGACACGGAGCAATGGATCCAAACTACAAGAAAGAAGATTCCACCTAAACATTAGGAAGAACTTCCTGACAGTAAGAGCTGTTCGACAGTGGAATTTGCTGCCAAGGAGTGTGGTGGAGTCTCCTGCTTTGGAGGTCTTTAAGCAGAGGCTTGACAACCATATGTCAGGAGTGCTCTGATGGTGTTTCCTGCTTGGCAGGGGGTTGGACTCGATGGCCCTTGTGGTCTATTCCAACTCTATGATTCTATGTTTCTATGAAGACAGCAATGAGTCGGGCAGTGGCGGAGGAAGGGGGTACGGGGAGTGCGGTTCGCCTGAGGTGTCATCACTGAGGGGTGCATCAAAATGAATTTTTTATTTAAAAAAATTGGGCTCACTTTTTAGGAGTGACTTAGTGGCTTAGGCGCCTGCAGGTTCCACGCTGCCTAAAACGGCAGTGTGGGACTTGCGTCTGTCTACTGCCAGCCACCCTACAGCTGAGAGGGAGGCGGCAGAGAGGCTTCAAGTGGCGGAGAAGCTCGCCCCACCCCCATGGGTGGCTCGCCCCGCTCCCAACTGCAGGATACGCCCATGCACCAGGCACCCAAGCGGCTGGCTACGCCACTGGAGTCAGGCTGTTTTTCCCTCCTTCTGCAACCAGCCCCTCTGTCCCCCGGGGGCACAGAACCCACAGAGGGCAGAGCAAAGACAGGCAAGACAATGGAGCCTCAGATTGCTTGGGAATGAACCTGGGGAGGAGGAGACTTCAGGAGCTGTGGGGAGGCGGGCACCTTCAGTCCTTGCAACTGCCTCATAGAAGCAAGTTCTACCAGGAAACGTTGCCGTGTTTACTAGGCCTGGCCTCCTGAGCTCTCTTGTCTCTTTGAATAAAGAGTTAACTGCGCCGACACCGTGTGAGTTATTGCTGACCTGCTCCTGTCACTCAGAGAAATAGCATCCTGCAGTCCTCAGTAGTGCCCATGTTTCCCTGTTTTCTCCCCCTGTTGCCAGCCCTGTATTTGTAGCTCTGCCTATGAAAAAGCTTGCTCCCCACAGCAGGGGCCTCATTACAGGAGGTCAGGGGGTGGGGAACGGGTGCCCTCCACAACTCACCTGTGTTTAAAACAGGAAATCAAACGATGTCTTGATGGAGCCACATGGAATAGCCATTGGCATCATAAGAGCCAACCGTTAACCTTTTGCATAGTGCTTGGTTGATGGGCCCAATTAGATCTGTACAACCTGTGACTTATAAAGCAAAATATTCACCACCCAGAGACCACAGAAACAAGGGGTGATAGTTCTTGGTAAGGCACAGCCCATGGAAGGTGGTTTGATGGGTCACCATTTGTACAGACCTGGTATTAATTAAGGTAGGGAAACTGTTGCAGATGCATATAAGAGTTACCATAATTCCCTGGATTTAATTTATATTCAATTGTTTCTTTAACAGCAGTGCTTTTTAGGTGAATGATTGGAACTAGTTTATCAGTAAAATGTTTTCAACAGAGATTTTCTTTTTCCTCTTGACTTGGGTATTCACCCCCCCCCCCCATTTCGTTTGTTCTTTGATGGGCTTCCAAAAAAGTTATTAAAATGTTGCAAAACAAATAAGGTAATGCTGGAGCTTATTAAAAATTGCTTCTTTTGTTCTGATCTGGCAGCTGACAAATTGTCTTGTGCTGCGTCTTACCTGTTCCATTGTGAAAGGTTAACAGAGAAAATGGCTGCAAATAAATTGCTATTGAATGTTGCTGAAAATTAAGCATAGCAGTTTTTCCTCTATTAAAGATCCTTTCCAAAGCTCTCTATTGATGCTGCTCCCTGTGTGTCGTTCTAACACTTGTCTCTTACATTATGCTTGGCACCCAAGGAAACATTAACTAGAAAAGAAACGCCTGACCATAGTGTTACTAGACTCTATTATCCGGCTGTCACATGCCCACACGAGAGAGGTCTAATTTTGGTTCATATTGACAATGATTTCTGACGCTTTCCCTAACTCTCTTCATGGAATACTGTAGGGATAGAGTCAGGCTTGAAAGCAACATATATATATTTGCATCACTCTAAAAATCTAACTCAAACACAGCAACTTGCTCAGTAAAATGTAATTAGGGCATTCTTACTTCTTTGGATGTCGGAGATAGCGGCATTGTGGTTGAATGAGTGCCAACTCGTTATTTTTTATATGGACTAAGATATGGCTCGTATGCCATTAACTCTAAACAGTGTCAAATACAAGGTTGTTGGGTGTGTGTGTGTGTGTGTGTGTGTGTGTGTGTGTGTGTTAACATGTAGGCTATATAAATTATACCTTGCAAGAATTAACAAGGCCGTTATTTCATTAAGGGTTTCAAAGAGGGCATAAATGTCAAGTGCGAAGCTTATGTGTTTAAATCACCGGACTGTTTTCACTCCCCCGCCCCTCATTATGTGGCTTTTGAGAGTAGAAGCCACTGTACCATTTTATATATTTTTTTAAAGCAGGGGCAAAGTTCCACTGAATTTTTCAGGCTGATAATGAAAAGGCCATTGCATGAAAAACCAAGATAAAGCTTTCAATTCTTACTATTGGGAATGGAAATTGAAGGTATTTCATGCCATGTTTCTGGGAAGTATGTAGCAATAATGGGGTTTTATAATGAATAGTGCTCAAGGTTTCTCTTTGTGTCTTGTTTTGTTGGAGGAGAACATAAGAAGAGCCAGCTGCACATGTCCAATTCCAGTATCCTGTTCTCACACTGGCTGACCACATGGCTGTGGGAAGCCTTCAAGCCAGACATGGGTGAAACAACACTCTGCCCACCTGCGATTCCCAGTTCTGGTATAGCCATTGTGGCTAGAAGCCATTGATGGCTCTTGTCCTTCATATATTTGCCTTTTCAAGCCATCCAAGTTGATTGGGGGCAAGGAGAGAATTTCTGAGGCTTAAAACTATGCTTTAATCCAGCTAAAGAGAAATATTCCGCACCTATTAAAACAGATTGTATGCTAAAATCAAACCCACCGTCACATTTATATTTAGAAGTGCGTATAGAGAAAAGTGTCATTAAGATTACAGAAAATTTGTTTCCTACTTCTTGACCTTTGCTTTTGGACCAAGTCATCTACCCAAAATCATAATTCTGTAAACTCTTCTTCTTGTTGTTGTTGTTGTTGCTGCTGCTGCTGCTTTGCTAGATTATCAGATGGCCTTGAAGTTTCTTATTAGTAGCCTTGGCAACTAGGATAACGAAGGTTCCATAAAAGAGAATGGCAGAAACACAGGCCTGGTTTGTGTGTATTTTACGAAGCGTTCCATCTCATTTGGGAGAAGGCAGCTCTGCATCCCCCCCCCCCACCTCGTACATCATGGGGGTGTGTGCTCTATGTGGTGGCCCATATGTACATCAGCATGATTCATGTGATCTCTTCCCAAGCACATTTATTTCAGAGGGGAGAATAACCAGAACGTGTCTCCCAAGTGTACAGTTCCACATTTGGGAGCCCATGTCACACATGACATTTGATGAGTGGTGAAGTGGAGGCCATTCTTTCACCATGGGAATCGTCTCACCGGCAGGTAAACATGGGAACTGGACCATAAACATGTAGGTGACAAAAGGAGAGGTTTGTTGGGCAGATAAAAGGAAGGACTTCCTCTACGCAATATGTAATTAACATGCATATATCACTGCCTTTCAGTCGGGCTTCTGACTCACTTTCTGAGACCAAAAATGTATTTGTTGGGCGACTTCCCATGGACCTCTTAGTAGCTTTTAGTACCATCAAGCGTGGTATCCCTTCTCGATTTGGTTCCTGTTCTGACCTGACAGGGCAGTTCCTGAAGATGGTGCTGGGAGACTGATACTCTACCCTCCAGCAGGTATGCTGTGGGTGGTTCTTTCTTGTTTCCCATGCCGTTTTATGTTCATGTGAAACTGCTGGGAAAGGTTGCGTATTTGAAGAAAAATGTTGTCAGTATGCTGACGATGCTTGGCCCCTTTTCACTGTTTCATTGAATTCAGGTCAGGCTGGGGATGTTTCAAACTGGTTGGACGGGGACCAATACAAAGAATCTCAATTCAGACAAGGCCAAGATTGAGTGGTGATAAAACTGACCAAGTCTGAAGGATCATGCCTCTTCTATATTACGTTATGGTCCTGCTAAAGCAGGGATGGTTAACCCACAGAAATTGCTGGACCCCAATGCCCATGATGATCAGGGATGATGGGAGCTGCAGTCAGTGCTTTTTTGTTGTTGTTCTGGTACTCATGTGTTGATAAAAGTGCTGTAGGTGTCAGCAGAAAATGGCCGCCATGGGCAGCAGAAAAAAGAGAGGTGCTGGTACTTGGTGCTGGTTGGCCCTGTCTGTAGTACAGCAACATATGGAAGGCCACAATTTTTCCACTCCTGCCCTATAGGATCAGATTTGTAGATTGGGAGTGGTAATGCATGCCTTGCTTATGAGTTTTTCTGAGGCAGCTGACTTCCCCTAATGGGACAGTAATAATCTGATCCAGCAACAATGTCCGGTTCATTATTTAACACATCCCTTCATTCTAAAAGTGTAGATTTTGCTGACATACTGGTTTGTCCCTTATATTGCCTTATACATGTGAGTCTGTGTTTACAAATGCATAGCACTTCCCTTGGAATAGGGGAATACATTTTTACATACTCTATTTATTATTTTTTTGCATCTGCTGTTGATAAAAACAAAACAAAAAAACAAAATTTTGTGTGTGTGTGTGTGTGTGTGTGTTGCTTCATATGCTAGAGGAAAGATCCTATGAGAAGCCCAACCTGACCCCAGCTGGATGTAAATGCCTACCAACCACTCTGATTTATTTATTGATTATATATTTGTGAAATGTATATGCCACCTTACAAAGTGGCTTACAAACGCAATTGAAACATTTTTAAAGGTACGTATATATGTATGAAGCAAGCTAAAAGCAGAATCAGTTTTAAAATCCCTGGCATTTATCAAATTGATCTCCTTCCACAATCCTTCCCTTGTATGCCTTATCTTTTAAATTGTTTAGTCCTGAGGGCCTGGGGTCTCTGCTGTATTTTGATATATGTACAACACCTAGTTAATATGGGCGCTCCAGAAATAAATACCCGTGGAAGAAATAGGGAGCTGTACGTTGCTTTCTAGTTTCTAGAAATAATTTAATTTCCACAATGAGCAGAATATCTTTATCTCTACTTTACACTGCATCAGAGTACTCTCTTGCGACTTTTTCTTTCTGGTGATCTCTAAATGTATTTTGGCCTTTTAGGGGGAAAGGAATAATATGAATTCTGTGCTACGTTTAAGAAACAGAAATGCTTTCCTTCCTGGCTTTTAATGAAAGTGCTGTGCTTTTCTTCTATGGGAAAAGCTGTGGCTTCCTACTTTTACATATGGATGCAAGCATTTTTAGGTGCCTTCCCAGATAAAATTGCTCAAGGCAACCTAGAAAATATATACATTTACAATCTTAATCCTCTTCCATGTGTAAAACCCAATTTACTAGCCTGGTATCGTCATTTTGTGGACCCCTTACTCATGCTTCTCCCTTATACTCAAAATTTCCTGGAGCCATGAATCTTTAAAAAAAAAAAAAAATTGCTAACACCTCCTTATCTTAACTTTGCATCAGCACAGAGCAGATATTGTGCCACTAAATAAACTGTACTTTGTTTATCGCACACTCCTGCTCATGTTCCTGGGAAGTAAAGGTGCTTTCAGAATAAATGTTTATTCTGCATTCCTTCAGGTTGGTTTGTTAGGGAAGTTGGAGGCCATTGCAGCATCAAAGCAGGTATTGCCCCATACTTTGCAGTGCGTTTTCCCATCACTTTCCTTAATGCAGAAAGCCTATTCTTTTGGCAAAGCAGGTTTGTTGCACAAGACCTTGCAGCCAGCTACAATAGGACAGCCTGAATCCCGCTGCCAAACAGTGGTCGTCTGGAAGTGTCCTTAGTCAATAGAACTTTCCCCCCAGGGAAACATGCAACCTGAACCTCCCCACTTCTCCGAAGAAGCTGTGCCCCCATTCATTTTAACTGGGGTCTAATTGACACCAATGCCATTTAAGCAAAACCCTAGCCTTAAGCACTTTGTTTGGAAAGTGGCCCTGCCGTGGGAAGGGTGGCAATTTTGAACTACCACATAATCAATTCCTTTAGTGTAGGTAGGAGGATGCTTGGAGTGGCAACAGGTTAGAATGGGTGGACGGGAAGTTTTACAATTTTTAGGACTTTTGTTGGTCTATAGAATCCTGAAACTGAGACCACTCCACTGGTAGATCCTGCCGGACATTGCTAAGTTGTGAGAGACGATGAACACAAAGATGCTTTAATCACAGGGGACATTGCAGCAGTCACCTTGTGGCTGGAACCAGCAAGGTGGCCTCTTCTGGAACCTTTTACAGTATGGAGAATTATCACATGACTTCCACAGATGATGTGGTCTGCTTGATCTCACTGTAGTTCCCTTACTTTGCTAGATCTATGATAGCAGTTCAGCTGCATCTATAAGTAGAGATGTCACAGAATTCTGACTAAAATGGGAATGGAAGTTGACAGTGTTTGTTTATTTATCCCCTCTCTGGAACAGGAATCAGTCCAGAGAGTATTCATTGTGGCTGTTGCTTTCAGTCTCCAAACTATATGTAACAGATTACACTCCCCCCAATATTTGCATTGTGTTTCCTTTGCATTAAAGTAAATAGGGTAGAATAATGCAATGGCAACGTAATTGGAGTAAATTACGTAATTTCATCACAGCAGACAAAGTGATGTATAACATAGATTTTGGTGAAAGATGAACTGCCACAGAACAGAAACAATAGCTCATTGATAAATACTGAGAAGAATGGAAAATTATTCCTCCTTACATCCCTAGATCTCTGAACACTGGAGTTAGCTGTTTACAAAAGATGGGCCTGTCTTGGTGGAAGCTTCTGAAGCTAATACTTCTTTTCTACATCAAATTTCATCCATCTTTTATTCTTTTCTGCAAAAACTCAATTTACAGTACAATTCGCATTGATTTCTTGCGGTAAATATTATGGAAGATTTCATTATGCATGTCCGATTCTCAATCAGTGAACAGAATTGTTGACGCTGTCTAGATGGAAGTAGAAAAGATCAGATTCGAATCACCAGTTATAAAGTAATGTTCTACAGCTGGGAGCGTTAAGTACATATTAGATGGAACGGAGGTTTTTATGTGACTGTATTAGCGTGGGATTGAACAGTAGTTTCAGTCTGTCTGAGATTTGTAAGTATTCCTTTTATTTCACATGCTAAACTTATTTTAAGAACTCTCTGAACTTGATGTTTCTCCAGCACTTTCACAAAATAGTGGAAGGCAACGCACATGATAAGCTTTAAGCTAAATACTGGTACTTTTCTGCTTATGGAAACAGGGTGGGGGAAAAGATATAGGAGATTCAGCAGAACTTTGTAGTCCAGTGAGAGACAGGTTGGTGAAGTGATGAGAGTGTTAGACTAGGAAACTGGGAGACCAGGATTCAAAGCCTTACTCAGCCTTGGAGCTTGCTGGGTCACCTTGGGCCAGGCACACACTCGCAGCCTAACCTACATCACAGGTCTGTTGTGAGAATAAAAATGGGGAAGGGATTAGTATGCTGCCTGGGTATCCTTGGAGGAAAGATGGGGTAAAAATGTAATAAATAAATAGATGTGTGTTGAAAGAATGTAAGTATGTGTTGAAAGAATAGGTTGGTACTGTCAGCTCCAATGGTACTGATCATATGTTGTGGGAAAGCTTTTTTGATCTATGTATGATTTTTAAAATACTTTGTCAATGGACGAAGCCAGAAATGAGTGACGGGGTGCAGCCTGTGACTATTAAGCAGTTCTGGGACAGAGCTTCATTGATTTTAATAAGTTCTGGCCTAGCAAATTTTGAAGGGGGCCCTGGTAGATCAGAGCATGGGACCTGGGGTGGTGATGGTGCAAATAACTGAACCAGAGGCGATAAACAGCAGGTAGACTCCTGATGGCTGACACAACTCCCCACAACCTCTCCAATCAGTTTGAACTGATATTGGCAACAATATTTTCATTTGGGGAGATTCTGCCATGCAAAGATCACTGGATCGGAGAAAATGCGTTACGGAATGTGCATTGCCACTGCTGCCTATTTTACACCAGCCAAATTAAAGGTCCATATAAAATTAGTAAAATTGGCAGCTTGTTCGAAATAACCTTTTATCTCGTCTTCGGTAGCCAGTTTTTGCATGCAATCTTTGTCTTCGATTATATCAGTTTCAAGTAGTTGAGGTGCGGCATGAAACACGGACAAGTTTAGCATGGGTGGCATCTTTGTTTCAGAAAAGCCCTGTCAACAAGGCAAGTCTCCCTGTTGCGTTGCTAATTCACCCAAATTTGTTTCAGCCTCAAAAACAAAGATTTGCAGGTTCGCCTACTGGGGTTAGCTAATTATTTTATTTGCATTTTCTTAATGTGGTAATTCAGCCATTAATATTTTAAAAGTGTTGCAATTAATTAGCTAGCTGATGGATGCCAAGGAGCATTGCAAGAGCAAGCAGAGATAAACAGGAGGGGGAATTCAGAGCTGTCTCTGGAACACCTCCCTTTCCTGGTTGGGATCACAGCCCTGGTGTGACCCCCACCCCTTCAGATAAAGGTCCTCAGCCTGCATGGCACTGATGGAGCAGAATATTTCACAGTTCTAGGTGAGAGGGCAGCAAGGCCAATGCTTCTGTACCTCCTATGGCTCTTGCAGTTCACTGACCACTTGGGGAGGGCTGTGCTCTCATAGCTTTCTCCCACCCATCATTTTTTCCCTGAAACACCGCACAAAGCAGATTTAACTGAGCTGCTGAGAAGCATGCAGAATGTCCAGATAATTAAAAATAAAAAATTTTGGGGATGCACAGGAGTGCCTTTTACATAAAATTTTGTAGACAGAGAGCTTGCAGGGGTGACTCACGGCAAATCCATATAAGAGCTTCACATAATGGGAGTTCTACTGCATTTATGTGGTGATAAACGTGCATTGGCAGTTGTCCAGTTACTCTGGGTTTTTTATTATAATGGTCAAGATAGGGAATAAAGGATTCTGCTTGCTACTAGAACTGTTCTCGTGTGTCAATCAGATTTTGATCATTGCAAGCTGCCCTAAGAATCTTCCCTCAATTATTCATATTAAGCTATATGCACTCTCTCTCTCTCTCTCTCTCTCTCTCTCTCTCTCTCTCTGTGTGTGTGTGTGTGTGTGTGTGTTGTATTTAAATAAACAAATAAAATAAGTTTGTCAGGTCAACCTAGTTCTGTACCATGGAAACCTCATCTTTAACATTTAAATATTATGCAGATTCAGCATTTTAACATACTTTCCCTTAGTTTGCACAATTTATTCCGCTCTGATTCTTGGTGGGGAGGGACCATGAGTATGCACATGCTTCTCTCCCTCATCTCAGCTGCTGGAAATCCTATCGGCTTTGAGTGGAGTGTTTCAGTTAGGTAATTTTAGACTCTGAACTTATTGATCTGTAGGGCAGTGTGTGTGAGAGAGAGTCAGCTGGTTAGACGGTAATGTGTATTAGTTCACATTCTTCGAAATGTGGTAGGCCGTCCCCGCTTCATTTGGGGGGGGGCTCTCCTGCTCATTCAGCTGAGTGGGGCTCTCTACCTATGTACCCCCAAAGTGCTGCCCTGATGTAACTACTGATGGTACTGGACATGGCTCACGCAAAAGAACCTTTCTAGACAAAACAATGAGAAACCATTTTTACAAAACAATGCTGAGGTTTTGTGGCCAATACCAATATCTGCAGGTTTGCCTGAATGGACATCTTTTGTTTTCTGTTTTGTTTTTACCAAGTGTTACTGTATCTTATCACTTAGCTTAAAGTTTTGGTTAATAGCCCTGCTAGCCCTGATGGGTGGTTATTGCTCTCAGATTGTGTTGATGGGGAAAAGTTTTTATTTTTGTTCTCTGAAAGTGGCCCAGTGATCTTTGGATAAGAAAGCCTGGTCTTGCACATACCTCTGCTCTCCTATCGAGATCTCCTCTTACTACCTTTATCCTCATTCATCACGGTGGAGAGTTATGTCTCCCACAGGCTAGCATTAACCGTGATGATATTTAACTTGGGCTTGAAAGCCAGCTTCCAATCTCAAACTGTGGTTCAGCCAAAAGCAGTTACAGTGGTACCTCGGGTTACAGACGCCACAGGTTACAGACTCCGCTAACCCAGAAATAGTACCTCAGGACTTTGCTTCAGGGTGAGAACAGAAATCGTGTGGCGGCAGCACGGCTGCAGTGGGAGGCCCCATTAGCTAAAGTGGTACCTCAGGTTAAGAACAGTTTCAGGTTAAGAATGGACCTCCAGAACGAATTAAGTTCTTAACCCGAGGTACCATTGTACTAGCATTGTTGTCACTGATGCAGCACTTTTGATTAAAGTAAATGAGAGAGTGTCTAAATCAGGGATGGGATAGTGAGGTGGGAGAGAGAGAAGTAAAGGCAGATTGCCTTAGTGTAGTTTTACAGCTATGGAGTGAAAATAGGAGAAGCAAAGCCTAGGGTGAGTTCACACATGCCTGCTTATCATAGCACATGTCTGACACCCTAGCATCAACGGTGATGACTTGCACTTCCGAAACAGCCATCGTAGACCAAACACTGTAGAGCTTTCGTGACACTTGATCTCAACCCCCACATAATAATTCTCAGTGGAGACAGCTCATCCATTCATCGGTGCATTATCAAGTGATAAGTCATTTACTGTTGGGACACCAGTGTGACGTACATGTCTGTGAAGAAGAGCTTGAAAGGCTGGCGAGATAAAGTAAGGGAGTCAATGAAGGAAACTGCTGAGTCTAGTAAGGTGCTAGAGGAGAGGACAGAGGCAAAGATTGCAGCAAACCACTGTAAGTGATCATGAGATGACACCTGGCTGAGAAGTGTTGGTGGTGTGCCCAAATGCAACATGATAAAGGAGGAATCCTTCAGTGAAAGGCTGGGCATGGAAAGGGTTCATTACCTAGCAGCATCTTCAGCCTCCATTCAGGTCTTTGCCTCTTCATTTGTGACCAGCTAGTCCACCATCAATGATAGATTAATTCTTTGTGATTCAGCCTTCCACTGAAACCTTGCTGACAAAGGAGGACAGTGGTGCTAGTCCCTTTGGTGATTATTCAGGAAATTATGTTCTAATGTTCTAAAATCTTTGTCTCCCTCAGTTATGTGGGTTGTTATATGGGACAGCTCCATTAATTTGCAAGCTCACTTGTCAATGAATCTTTCTATTGCATCTAATTTCTTTTGTGCCCCAGGGCCAAGTGGGTACTATAGGTAGCATACCCACAGATAGACCTGAATGGTGTGCAGGTCAGGATCCCTGCAGTCCCTCAGTTTTCAGTGTGAGCTGTAAACAGTGGAGAAGTCAAAGGCAAGAGGCCAGATTCCCAGTGTTTATATAAGTCCTGGCCAATCTAGAGGCTTTGTACTGACTGCCAATCACAGGGGTCAATGATGCTCAGCTTTATTCCTATTTAGAGAGGGGTTTGAGGCCTGACTACACAAGAATACACATGGGCATCCACCCCACCAAAACCTTTCGCCACCATAATCGTTGGCATTAGATCCAGAGGCTGCCAGTTCTAGCCCTGTTGTCCCTGACACATGCTTGCATTGCTTAAAGGATCTGTTTTCATATATGAAAATACATTCTATAAGGCTGGGGCATTTTAAACACTTGGTCTTTCTTTGGTTTAAATTAATGAATAGTGTTATTATACTAAAATAACTGTTCTGTTGTTGTTAAAGCTTTCCTCCATGTGTGTCTATTTTGTTAGCTGTTCAGTAACTGCTTCAGTTGATTGCTGCATCAAAAATTAACATATTGTGAAGGGTGTGGCGTCAGCAGCTGACTTACAGTACAAGCCGTTTCTCAAAATAGCCACAGCAGTGCAATAGTGACACACAATTTATGTCACAGGATTTAGCAGTAATAATAACTGTGGCCTATTCATTTACATTTTGGGCAGTCTTCTTCCATTCTCTCTCCTCTCTCTGTTTTTCACTTTCCTTCCCAACCCTTTCCTTCCTTTTAATTACCTTTTGCTTTTTAATATTTTCGTTTCTTTCTTGGCTTGCTTTCGGTTTAACAGCCAACAAGATGTGCGTGTTTGTCTCTGTGTGTAACTGTACATTTTATCCATCAGTTTAACTGCAAGTGTATTTCTCGCTTTGATGTATAAATTTGTGCTAACTCGACTGCCTTGGGAGAGATTTAGATTTGTGGTAGGATACGTCACACGAAGCTGGAACTGGAGGACTGATAAAGTTGATGCACAAGTTTGGAATCTTAAACACCGACAGCCAATTCAGTCTCTTTAGATTGAGGCACTCACACAGTCCCCTTCCACAAACGTCTTTCTGTATAATGTCTCGTAATTAGAACAGGAAATCATTGAGTAACTGTGCGATGAATAAGAGTACTTAGGCTGAAAGGAAAATTACCTTCTGAGAAATTATATTCACCATTTCCCCCTCTTCTCTTGGTTCACATTACAATGTTGGCAATGATAGTAACAGATGCAAGTATTCTTATCTGCACAGTATTGTTCTTCTGATTTTGCCCTTCCCCCTCAACAAGAAAAAACAGAATATAGGAAACGTCTAATTAGAAAACAGAATTCTGTGTCACAGCAGAATAGCAACAACACAGAAATGTCAATACAATTATCAATATATCTAAAGGCTGGCGCTATGTCAAGTGTATGAAGTTCTTGTTTTGCCTTGGCTCCGTTGCTAGGAGCACTATTTTTTATTTTATTTTTAAGAAGAGAGCTCAAAGAGAGAAATATCTGATGTAATAAAGTATCAGAAGGTACCACTCTGAAACGGTTTCAAGAGTGGCTCCTGTTCATGTGAGGGGCTCCCTAATCGGATGCTTTGTAGTCCTACCTAGAAATGCCAGGGACTGAATTTGGGGTGTGCTTCTACCACAGGGGCCTTTCCTTACTTTAACACTCTTGGTTCCCATCCTCTGTATAGACAGGGAATAATGAATATAATCAATAAACAGCTTTTTTCTATCATCTGGTTAGTTCTTGATAGTGTATATTATTTTCCACAGAAATACAATGCAGAAGAGAGAGAGATTTGTTACATTTCCAAGTTTGTAGCTGGAAAAGGAGAATATAGGTTGGGAGTTTTTTGTTTAAAAAATGTCTAATACATATTTGGAATCTGTTCAGCAAATAAAGGAGAGATCTTTACATGTTTGTTTCTATTGGCATCGGAATGCATTTGCACTAATACGATTAAAAGAACGAAAGGGCAGAATACTTGGCAGATTTTTGTAGCTGGGGTAATTAGGTGCAGGAAGGAACATGCATATTTTTTCCACCCAGCTCTATAAAATCCTGGTGTGAAGATTGTTTTGTGTGTATTTTTTAAAAAAATAAAAGGGGGGGAAGCTTACTGAAGTTAAAAGCAGATTATGGCGGTTAGCAATAATCATTATGGTGTGATGTTTCCGAACACAAACAAAGCAAGCTACTTTTATGTATTTCCTTGTTCAGTCTGTGAGGAGGTTTTGATCTGTGAGCAGATTTTGATCAGGAATTCATACTGTTGTGTGTGTCCCGTCCCCCTCCAAACTTTTGTGAATTGTTCTGGGCTGCTTTGAAGGTCATCATGTGGTTTAGTGGGGAAAGTGCTGGACTTTCACCCAAGTTCAGATTTTGCCTCTAGAGAGGGCCAGTTTCAACACTCATTTTAGCTCTAATAGGTCATTCAACTGAATCACGCTTAAGCAACCATGTGAGGGGGAGACTGTTGCCAGGTCCCACCCCCTCTGGGGCATCATCTTTCTCAAGTTCAAAGCCCTCTGCAACTTTGGGGGCAAAGATCTGAAGCGGAAGGCCTCCTTCACTTGTGCAGGTTCCCCACATGATTTAGAATCCCACACAGTTGAGGTTCTTCATTGCATGTGAACTACTGGAAGGTGATGGGCTGGAGTGAGTGGGGCTTGGCAGCATCCTCTCACTGCCCCAGCATGTTTATACACAATTTAATTTAATGCCCAAATTGGTTTGTAGACATGGTCATATCTGTAATGAAACCAGGAGAAGTTTACTTGGGCCTTCATTGCTTGTTACCTTCCAATTCATCCAGATTTACAGGCAACCCATCACAAACAACGGCCCATTTTTCAAATGTCCCATCTCATGGACTGTAAGGACCGGGACAGTCAAAGGCACTTTGGTTCCTGAGGGCGGGAAGAGAGGGATCTAAATATCATCCTCTTTTCACTATTTAGCATGGTCAATGCCTGTTCAGTTCAGGGTATGTTATTCATCCCATGGATCAGATCTGTCCCTCATTCTACCATCCTTCATGACACCCACAATCTCCTACCTGAGGCAGCTTCCATGTCTCACCTCATGGTAGGATTGCCTCACTTCTGGATACATAATGAATATCTGTGAACTATCCAAATTACCAGGCCCAGCTGGAGGTTCTACATGGAATTTGGGGGAGGAGAGATAATACTGTACTTCCTCTGTATGCTTGCATCTCTAGGGAAGAAGTTGAGGTGAACAAGACTAAGTGATACTTAGTTGTTTCAGGTTTTATTCTCTTCCTTGTGTGCTGTTCTGCTGAGCCACAGAAGGAGAAAAGGAAATCCAAGCAATGGCGCTGGCCTAGTCCCATGTTGGACTGATTTGCACTAGGCACTTAAATATAGGGATCTTCCCACTTTGAAATGAACATAAAGCTCAAATTGTAGCAGGAATTTTTTTTGGGGGGGGTGTATACAGCCTCTTTCCTTGGGTCAGACCCTTGGCTACTTTTATTTGGAACTTTTATTTGGTGGTGGAGCTTGTAGAAGAGGCCTCTCCTACTTTTTCTCCTGTAATTCAGGCAGTAAATATTTGGCTCAAGAGATGTAGATTGTGCCCAAGGTAATAATTTGATCTTCAACTTTAGGGAAGCATGGTCTCTACAGCTGAAATCAAAATTTTAAAAAACTACTACTATTAAAATACACTTTCTTTATTATTATTATTATATCTCCAGCAGCTCCTCATGCCAAATGGCAGGCTGCTTTGGAAACTGAGGATACTTTCAAAAGTAGTTTATGATATGGCACAGGGGTCTGCTATCCCAAGGAGTGAAGAAAGTAAATCATCCTTCCTGGATATGCCTGCAGTTTAGCTCTTTCTGGATCCTAACCCTTTTTAAAAAAAGGTTATATTGATTTGAAAAAGTCTGCCTTATTGGTGAGACTTTTCTGTGCTCTCTCCCTTGACGGTGAACATGAAATTCAACACGAATCTTCACTGCAGTAACTCCTCTCCCCTCTGAATGAAAACTGTATAAATTGATCAGTGCATCTGTAGCCTCAGTTAAGAATGAGAAGCCAGGACCTTGCTTTGCAGTTTTGCCTGTTGTCTAGAAATCGGTTCTGAAGTTGAGATAAATTGGTAACTGTGTATACGTATGAATGAATGAATGAAAGACTGACCCTGAAAGAGGTTATTAAAACGAACAGTTGCGATGTAAACACAAGATTAGGAGACATTTCAGCCTTAAGTCCTGGAGGTATTTCCTTCTAGGTGTGTGTCTTGTGTTCTACCATCTGCAGGTGACGTGGTAGAAGCTGACACGATATTGGACATGCCTCTTCAGCAAGGACTTAATTTTTCAGTCATGCACCTTAACAAGAAAGTGATAATCATGATTTAAATTCTAGCTTATACCAGCAGCAAATTATTTCCAATTGTTTCATCTTGACAGAGTGCACTAATAATATATCACTGCAGTTAGGTGACATTTGGAATATGTTGAATGATTCCAAATGTCCTTCTCCCTGCGCCTGGATTGTGTATTATTCTCTCTCTCTCTCTCTCTCTCTCTCTCTCTCTCTCTCTCTCACACACACACACACACACACACACACACACACATTTGGCAGAAATAGGTCTTTGATTTCTTCTCTCACAGAGGTGTGGCTGAAAGAAAATCTTTGTTCCAAGAACCTTTTATTTGCTTTCCTTAAACAAATGGTGCAGTTTACCCCTTTCTTTGTCCTTCCTTAGAATGATCTGTTGAACCTTTTGTGAATAAAGGAAGGAGGGAAAATACCTTACAAAGCACTTATTTGGACACAGTTATTGCCTGGTTAGGCTTGGCATTCAGCGATGGGCCTTCTCTCTCCCCCCCCCCCCCGCCGCCGCCATTTTGTTTCTGTACCTCTGAATCGTGTTAAAAGTAACAACAACAAAAAACAACATCAATCAGCCTTGCAAACAAATTTAATTTTAGTGACCGCGTTGCTTTAAAATGTCATTAAAATGCCACAAAAATAGTGAGGAGCACTTTATACAGTCACTTTACCATGTGCTTTACTGGAAACTCGTGGTTTGTAGCAAAGGTTCATATGAGACATTTACATGTACCTTGACAAATAACACATAACTGACCACATCCTGGCGCATAAGGAAAGAGACGTGTCTCATCTCCAGGCTGAAGATAGCAGTACCTGTATGAGCACACTGTGTTGTACTAACCAGGCCTGTAATCTGTGCCTCTAGCAGCCCACACTAAAGCTTAAGTGATCTGAGGAGCAGCCTTGCGCCAGTCATCTAACGCTTGGTGCATTTAGCCTAGGTTTCTGGCTGGCAGTGGTTCTCCAAAGTTTGAAACTGTAGTCCAGGGGTAGGCAAACTAAGGCCCAGGGGCCGGATCTGGCCCAGTCGCCTTCTAAATCCGGCCCATGGATGGTCCAGGAATCAGCATGTTTTTACATGAGTAGAATGTGTCCTTTTATTTAAAATGCATCTCTGGGTTATTTGTGGGGCATAGGAATTCGTTCATTTCCCCCCCCCCCAAAAAAATATAGTCCGGCCCCCCACAAGGTCTGAGGGACGGTGGTCTGTCCCCCTGTTGAAAAAGGTTGCTGACCCCTGCTGTAGTCTTTCCTAGCCTTGCTACACAAGATATTTTTAATTAGAGGTTCCAGGGATAGGATGTGGGATCTTCTACTTCAAAGCACATGCTTTGCCATTGAGATACGAGCAATGTGGGCTTGCATGCTGGGTGCCCAAGCTTGGTTTCCCTGCTCAACTCTGGAGCTCATTGGGTAGCCTTGGACAGTTTACTCCTCTCTGAGTTAAGTTAAACTTGTGGTAGGGTTGCTTTTTGAGGAGACCACTCCTCAATTTGAACTCGCTTGGACAAAAGGCAGAATGAAAATGTATACCAGCCGCTTCGCTTAAGAGAACAAATTTGATTGCAGGGACTGTCTAGAGTTGTCATGTTTGGTGGGGGCTGGGAGTAAGAGAGAAAGTGCCATGACTACAGTTCTGTAGCCTTGTAGGCTCAAGCAAATAAACACTAGATTAAATTGCCATCACCAGATTTTGCTTCCCCACAACAAATTTCACAGATTTCACTGTGCCTGCCTTTCAGGCACTCTGTCAAAATATATGACCTGAACTTGCAGATCATGGAATTGTTTTGGTTTCCTCTGTGCGCTCTGTGGGAGGATAAAAGGCACAGTACTTAGAAAAGTGATTCCTTTGCAGAGAATAGGTCTAAAAGTGGCATTCTTGCAAGTTGAAATATGTGTGCACCAGGTTGGTTTATGTATGCGACTCAGGTATGGCATTGGAGATTTGAACAGCATACAGGTTTTTGTTCCCCTGTGTCAGATCACACCAGTGAATTGCTTATAGCTTGAAGCCCTGTTTTTGTTGCTGGGATGGCTCTATGGGACTTTGACACAGCCCCCTAGGGATTTTAATGTTATATAGACTTTTGTTAGACGTCTGTGATTCCCAGCTTGTATTTCAAAAAAATTGTATTTATTTCAAGCCCGAAAGTTTGAAAACATTTTGGCAAAAGTGTTAAAGAATAAGAAAGGAGAATAAGAAAACTTGTCATTTCCCCCCAACTCTCATGATTTCTGTTCACAGATTGAGAGTTTTTTAAAGGGCTGATTAGAGATTACTCATATCAGAGGGTTCCGGTTTCAGACGAGGAATTTTTGCAGAAGTACAATGTGCCTGTCACTTTCTGCTTGGCATTGATCTTGGTATAATAATGGATAGTGATCTCATAATCAGTCAGATTTGTTTTATTGTTTAAGACGAAAGGTCGTAGTAATCTGAATACATGTGAATCTTATAAATATGTGAGAATCATACTGTAATGACACCACCTGTGTCAAGTGAAGAACAAAACTACGGCCTAGTTCTGGGGGAAGAATTCAGTTTTATCTGCATTTTAGTGAGATACTACCTAATTTGCACTTCTCGAACCAATATGTGAAGCGAAACACAATTATCTTTCAAAATGCATACATCCCTGAATTTTGCAATGCAGTTCTCAAACCACTCTGAACTAAATGCATGTATCAGAAGACAGTGTTTATAAAATGCATACATTGGTGAAAATAGCATACAAAAATGCTTTATATTGGTTGAAAATAGCTTGCAGAAATGTGTGTGCTAGTTAACCCTGCATAAGAATGCGTATTGTGGGAGAAGTTCGCGCTAAACTGCTGGGGAATTTTCATTAATATAGTGCAAATTGCTCCAGGAACATGGGGGACTGAATTTAAGGTTGGAAAGATGAGAAACTGAAATCCAGACACTAAGGGAACACATGCTCACACGCCTGCCAATCAGGGACAGGGGCGTGGTCTCACACCAGAGTTCCCAAGTGGAATTCCAAGACCATGCACGTGCCAGTGTAGAGTAGCGGTTAAAGTGTCAGACATGAACCTGAGAGGCCAGGCTTCCAGTCCACACTTAGCCATGAAGCTCACTGGGTGACCCTGGGCCTCTTGCTGTCTCTCAGCCTAACCTACCTCACAGAATTGTTGTGAGGATAAAACAGAGAGTGGACATTGCCTTCGGCTCCTTGGAGGAAAGGCAGGATATAACTGTAAAAAAATAAAAGCTAAATTTCATATTTTTACTTAAAGATCTACTCACATGGACTAGAAACTTGTGTTGTTGTAAAATGAGGAACCACTTTCTCTGGGTTTTGTGCAATATATTGGATTTTGCATTAGAGACTGCATTCTGTGTTGTATGATTCCTACACTCCCTGATACTTTGCGCCCTCCAGACCTGGCTGCGCTGTTTCTGATGGGAGAAATATGTGACTTGAAAAATGCTAAAGTCTGCTTTGGCACATGATTAACAGCCTGACCCTTTAAAAAAAAAAAGAAGAAGAAAGTTATTTCAGGACGTGTGTTCTTATTTCATACGTGCCCTACTTGTGATAGTAGACTGTTTAACATGTTTGGTCCATGCAAGTTGATGTGCAATGAAACCTCTGTAGATGCATCTGATATAATTTAAATTATAGCAGGAGGCTGATAGGTTGCAAATCGGAGGCAGAGGGAGGGGATTGAATATCAGGAGGTAGTAGCATTGCTCCACATCCTACATCTGTTTTGTCTCCTACATCCCAAAATCAATGCAAAGGGTTTGGAATGAGAATCTGACTTGCCTCCAGATACCTGTTTTATGTTAAAGGTAACATGACAGCTGGGGCAATAAGTAACAGTGGTTTCAATATTTTTTCTTGCAGGTGAGGATGACGAAGATTCAAATGTGCTGATCCTCAGCTACCCACAATACTGCCGCTATCGTTCCATGCTGAAGCGCATACAGGGCAAACCGTCCTCCATCCTAACAGACCAGTTTGTATTAGCCCTTGGGGGCATTGCCGTAATCAGCAAAAACCCACAAATCCTCTACTGTCGAGATACCTTTGATCACCCAACTCTTATTGAAAATGACTGCATATGCGATGAGTTTGGTAAGTAGCTTTGCCTCTTGTACTTCTTGCAAGTTAAAGCCACTTTGTTGACATTTTGCCTTCCTTTTCCGAGGTAAAAGGCAGTAATAATGGATAAACCTTTCAAAAATAACAAAAGATGCGTATACGTATTTGAATTGCTGAGCATCAGCAATATTCCACCTCCACTCAGAGACTATTTGTAGTCTTTATATTTTAAGGCTGCTGCTTATTACAAGCATTTTGAGAAAACAATGTGTTGCTTAGTTGTCCAATGTGAATTTAAAGAGGTGTTTGTTTGTTTGGATGCAATGCAAACCTTCCTTGAAAGTTGTTCCATACTGTTTGTTCTTAAACTTGTTTTGTGTTGAGGGGCCATTGTTCTGATTTACTTACTCTTTCTGGCCTGTCATATTTTCTTATACAGAAGCCCCCATGTAGAAAGGGACTTAAAATTCTTGAATGTGTGTCAGTGCATGTGTTCTTTATACACCCTAGATAGCTCTAGTAATTGATGCATTGTAATTTTTATAATTGTTTACCTGTGTTATGAACATCAAGATTCATTAGCCATAGTGCTGAGTGGATAAAAACTACAGCTCAGGGCAAACCAGTATAGCTTACAGCATTTCGCAGAGGAAGAACTTTGAGACATGAAATCCATAAATCTTTGTAATATAGATCATTTTGGGGAGTGGGGGAGTGCGGAGGAAGCCTTTTGCAAAGAATGAAATTATTTTCAGGAAATATCTGAGAGGAAAAGATATGCCCCGTCTTTTGTTTCCTGCTGTCCTTCTGCTGGTCTTCATTTATTTGCATTAATTCCATGGGTTTATTTAACAAGATTTATATGTGGCCTCCCCTATGCGCTCAAGGTGACTGTTGATAAAAATGTCAAATCTCAAAATTCGCCCCTTGCACTCTTAACAAGGTCAGAAATGTCCTGAACAATTGTAAAAGCAAGGTTCAGGCAGAGAAATGGGTTTTCTTTAAGAAATCCCAATGATCACACTCCTCACTGGCTCTATTCCGTGTCCTCAAGTGCCTTTGCCTTGCTGGAATGTGTCACTGAACTGTGGTAATGCCTCTTGCTTCCCCGGATAGAGGATGGAGAGATGGGGGGATGTACCCTACTGTACAAAGGTAAGTACAGTTGCTCCACCCACTTGCTGCCTCTGGCCCCACCCACCATTGACATGCAGCTCATGTAAGGTTGCCACAAAGGAATGTACCCCTTGGGGTTTAAATAGCTCCCATCCCCCTGCAGTGAGGCATCTGGGATGGAATATGAAAATCTGGCTTTTACCACCTATCCTGTTTAAGGCAATTAAGTCTGATTGATTGTGGTGAAATTTATTTCTGAGAAACTGTAGCCACAGATCTGTGAGACACGACTCTGCCTTTGCTATACAAAGTTGTTTGTATGCCTAAATATCTGTCTGTCTGTCCATCCATCGATCCATCTCTCTCTCTCTCTCTCTCTCTCTGCACACGTAATACCCATAGTGCATGAGATAGACAAAGATGTTCAGGTAACAACAAAAGGAAAGCAGACCACAGCATATACACACCCAACCAGAATTAATGATCATAATTATCATAAGCTGTACTTATAACAAAGGGATCACAGTCACAGCTCCCACATCTGATTATCACCATTAATAATATTACTATGTAATGTTATTTGCAAGCTCGATGTAACATTAACTGCTTTGTTTTGGATAGTGTTTCAGCACCCCTGGGGGTTTTTTCCTGATGTTTTATAATACGCTAGCAGCGAAGAAAACAATACAACCAGTGCTATACCTTCATCATCACTGGTACTCTATATACATGCACCAATGGTACTGTGCTTGATTTCTGTAAGCTCAGCTGCGCAGTCCTGGCTGCTACTCAAAATTGATCTGCCTTGTTCTGCCCAGGAGTGCTGGCAAGTTTTGAAAAGCGAACTTACATTTGAGAGAGACCTGTGTGTAGCTTGTTGAGGTTTCAGCTGGGCAGCGAACGTGAATGTAACGTTGTGTGCCATTGCAGATGAGATAAGGTAACGATCATGAGGCAAAGGATTAGGAGTTTTCTCCTGTCTTGCTGTTGTGAAAAGGCCACACTTTTATGGCGATATACCTGGTGGCCTGGTCCACACTTAGAGGGTGTCCCTTCAGGAATGGGTTCAGTAACTGCTGCTGCTTTTGTTGCTGCTGCACTTGTGACTCAGCAATGCCTTCTTGTTGTGCCAACCACATGATGAATGTGCATGTGGGCACTGCGATTTGCATGGCTGCAGCAGTCCTTTTGGAGTTCTCACAAATTCTGCCTCTGTTCAGATATTCTGGTGGCCTCTGCATGCTTCCAAGGTGATCCCGGCAAGTGTGACTCAGTCCGCATTTCTCCCATTGGAGAGATGCACGAACATTCTGTTTTCAGATTTAGCTACCTATGAATGCAACTTTTTCTGATTTTATGGTGCAGTCCTAACACAGTTTAATTCAGAGGAATCGTCTTTCACATTCATTGAACTATTTCACAAGTGGATTCCCCATGCTGCATTGCGATCAAGGCTCAAATCTTCCTGTTTTGTAATTGTTTGGACTTTGGTGTAGTGGTTACGAGCGGTGGACTCATAATCTGGTGAACTGGGTTTGCGTCTCCGCTCCTCCACATGCAGCTGCTGGGTGACCTTGGGCCAGTCACACTACTCTGAAGTCTCTCAGCCTCACTCACCTCACAGAGTGTTTGTTGTGGGGGAGGAAGAGAAAAGGAGGTTGTTAGCCACTTTGAGACTCCTTCGGGTAGTGATAAAGCGGGATATCAAATCCAAACTCCTCTTATCCAAATTAGAAACTATAAGACACCCCTGGTTAACATTTGATTCAGTTCCATACCCATGCATGTTTGTTTTTACCAAAAAGAGCCACTCTTCAGTGTAGGCCTCATTGGGATTAATGAAGGATGAGCAGTAGTTCTGTTTGGTGGATTGCACTCATGATGTACTCGAAGATTGCAAGGTCTGTTGAACAAGTTAGGGGTTGGGGGTTTTTTTTGGTGTGTGTGTGTATGTGTCTAATCTAGTGCTCCAGTATAATTGCTACCCTGTAATACCAAATGCACTGTGTCAGTTTCATAACATTGATGGGAAGCAGCTGATAAAGTACTCTTTTATTCTCCCCCCCCCCCCGTCAATAAAATGTGCTGCACTGGGTTACGCAAACCGTTTACACTGATACCATGTAGATTGATGTTGCATGTATAAAGTGGTGGCAGCTTAAATCTAAACACAGGCAGGGTGGTACGGTTGATAAATCGATTACTTGAAGGTACTGTTGCTTATCAATCAGATCTGAGAGTGGGGGACTTGATTGCAGGAATGCAAGGGAAATTCTTGCAACATGTAATTGGCTAGGTGCCCTTTAATTTGCAGGAGCCGTAGATAATCACAGAGATTAGACATAAGAAATCTCAGGAACTGGATGGAGAATATGAGGGAGTAGGAATAACCAACAAGAGTAAAACGTATATATTTTATCTTATTTATTTATTTTTCCATTTGTATCCCACCTTTTCTGCAAGGAGTTCGAGGTTGCAAACATAGTTCCTCCCCCTCTCCATTTTATCCTGTGAGGTAGATAAGGCTGAGAGAAGGTGACTGGCCCAAGGTCACCCAGTGAGATTTGTGCCCGATTCAGGATTTGAACCCAGGCCTCCTAGACTCTAGCCCAACACTCAAACAACTACAGCATTCAAGTCACATCTAAAAGAACACGGAAGTCTATGATGCAGAGCATTCTGACAAGATTACAATATGCCAAATACTCAGGCAGGAACCAAACATTGCTGGAACATTTATTTATTTACAATATTTACAGGACAATGCTGGAGTCACTTTGTGGGTTGCAGGACCTGTGACAGATACAGGTTGTTATAAATGAGATAGGCAGACCACTTTGACAAAAGATTTTCTCCAAAGCATACGAACCTGTATCCTTGCTAGAAAGCTTTAACAGAAATGATTTTTCCATGAAGCTTTCCCCCAGGTTTTTTTTAAGTTGTGCATTCTAAATGAGAACATTGTGTTCTTTTATTACTTTTTCTCCTCCCTCTCTGTTCTAAACTGGGGAACATAAAGAGCAGGAACTTAAAGATGAGATAGAAAATTATTGTGTGTCCCCTCCTCCCCCCTGCTAAAGAGAAGTAAAGCTATGAGTAGCCCAGAAAGTGATGAGAGAAGGCAAATTAGTTTTGTCAATAGCCCAGCAACACTGTTACCAGACAATAATCTATTGTGGCCAGGGTTTTTTATAACCACAGCAAATGCATGAATCATCAGTACTACTTACTAGTGCCATTTATAAAGCATCTAAAATTTGCTAAGCACTTGTGCAGAAATTAAAAAATAAGTCAATCCTTGGCCACAGGTTTACAATCTGATAGATGTGATGGAAAAGGAAAACGGGATGCACGGAGGAAAGGAAAACATGTAAACTCAGCCACTGATTTTAAATAGGCTGAGTTTGTGCATGGGTACATCATATGTATAAACATAAGAAATATAACTTCATAGAAAAAGTAATGTTGGTGAAGCAGGCTTTGTGTGTTGCTTCAAATGAACAGCCCTATCCATAGTTGCCACTGAAAAGTATTTCCTTATGTTGGCAATCCCTGTGCAGGGAGCTGCAGCTGAGTTCCTCTGCCCCATGTGCCAGTCTTAACTGCGTGCAAGTGATGTACCACATCAGAGCTGCATCATTAACTTGTGGGAACAGAGAGTAAACCCTAGAATACACCCAACCGTTTCCTGCATCTTGGTACTGCCCAGGAAATCAGAAATGGTAGAGGAAGCCATTGCTGCCTTATTTCACTAAAGAACTTCTGCTAAGTTTCCAAGGATAGCCGAGGTTCTCCAGAATTTACCCTTGAACTTGCAATCCAGTTTCTTTATATCTGCATATTGCTCATAGAGGCCATCTCCGGAAACTATTAACATGGATACAATATGTTAATACTGTACGGTCTTCCTCTCCCTTCAGTTCTGCGATCATATTGACGATCTTGCCTCCGCGGTCTTGCTGTATAGATGAATAAATGCGATGAAGATTTGAGAGAAGACTTTGCGGCATTAAAATGTTGTGTAAATTTGCAGGTCCGAAAGTGTTCCGCCCCGCTTAATAAGAACCAGCCCTTTCCCAGTTGACCAGAAGGCAGGGCTGTGTTAGTAGCAACTTCACCCCTTTACATGAAAGGCCACAAACAGAAGATCAAAGGGGGTTTGATTTTTCATCATGATCCCACTTTATTTGCATTCACGCATGACTAGACTCTATCCATGCACTCATTTCCTCTCAAACACCCACATCAGCTTGGATGGTAAAGTACCCCTGAAAAGATTGCTTTTTCCCCCCCTGTATAAGCTAGTAATTTCTCTTAAAACAGTAATGCATTAGCAAAGAAGTTTTACAAGCTAGTTATGATTCAGCCTTTGGTTAATATTCTTGAGTAAGCTTTTGAAAATGTGCGTACTTTACTGCTCAGTAAGGGAAATGAAAAATGTAAGGGTCGTTAATTTCTAGTACATGCTCCATGGGTTAAGCCGTAAGGAGGACTTCTTAGGACCAGATGCAAATAAAGAGTAGGCAGGCAGGACAGTAAGCTGTTATCCAATGTCCCCTGCATGGCGTACCTAAATTTTACAAGTCCTTGGCACAGGCTCAGTTCACACATTCAAGCACATTCCTTTATTTCTCATCGCTCTTGATAGTGTCAGACTAGGACTGGGGGAGACTCAGGCACACATCACTCAGCCTCACTCACCAGGAGGATCCTGGGCCAGTCTACCTCACAGGGTTGTTGTAAGAATAACAAAACTGGGCAGGGGAGAAAAATGTATGTCGTCGAGAGCTCCTTTGAGGAAAAGTGGGATAGAGATGAAATAAACAAGCAAACCAAACAACGCATAGATGAACTGGCTCTGCTTAGAGTTACCGTGTTTGAGGGGATATATCAGATGATGCAACAAGTTTCCCTCTGTGGTTTTCCTGCGCATGACGCACGATATTTGATGCAACTGCAGTCATAAAATGATGATTATGTGCAGGTGAAGCAGTTGACAGAGGAACAGAGGAAACTACCTCCTGCAGAGCCAGACCCATTGGTCCATCTAGCTCCATGTTGTGTTCCACCAGGCTTTCACAACCTTGGGCCTCCCAGATGTTGTCGGACTACAATTCCCATCATCCCTGACCACTGGTTCTGCTAGCTAGGAATGATGGGAGTTGTAGTTCAGCAACATCTGGGGACCCACGGTTGAAAAAGTCTGGTACACCCAATGGACAGTAGCTCCCCAATGTTTCAGCCCTATATGACAAGGCTGGACTTGAACCTGAGATGTTCTGTGGCTCTTCTCATTGTTTTTGTAAACTGGGTCGCTTTGCACAAGCATGTAACGTGAGAATTCAATTGTACGGATCTTGGTTGCTGGCAATGGAACTCAGAGGGTGAGTTAAAACCCAGGTTGTTGCTGCTGCTGCTGAACTAGTTTGGAAGTTTTCTCTGAAAGGTCAGGTGCCTTAGGAGCTCATATGCTGGATAATAATCTCCCCTTGTTGGTCCTCAGCCGTTGGTTTTCAGGGGTATACTGCTTCTGTCTATGGAAGTTCTATACCTATCATATTGTTTTAACCCAAATACAAAAAGTATTTGTACTTATTTGAATTCTGTGACCTCTTCAGATGCAGCTTTACTGTGGCATCCTTAGCAGTCTGAAAAATATGCAAATCTCCAGAACTCTCCAAAGCTAAATATTGCAGGTCTTTCACAAAACAGAAAATGGGGCATAGCCACAGTGACGATTAATGAATGGCAACGTTATATGCTGTATGTATATATGAAAAGTTCTTTCCCATCATTGTTAGAATAAATCTGAGTGGGTTTTTAAATGAGAAATCTGGAAATGTTTTGAATTCTTGGTCAAGCCTTTTTCTTATTTGGTTAATCCATCTGTGGAATAAGCTATTAATGATCCCCAGATGTTGTTTGTAATGATTGATTTTGGTTGTGAAATAATACATATACTTGCTTTAAGCACGCGCGCACACATAGGTCATTGACAGATTCTAGTATGATTTGGAATAATAATTTGAAGACAGAGAAGTCTAAATGCCATGTATAATTGCTTTTGTTAAATGATTTTTCATTCTTAATGTTTTTCCGTTCTAATTGTTTCCCTGCTTCCCATAATCTCAGAATAAATATTTGCACATTTTGACATCCTGTTGTTCATTGTAATGTGTAAAATAGTTGCATTCTCTAAGCGACATCATCAACAACAAAAATGGATAATAGGATCACAGTGTGCCTCCCCCTTGCAATGCTGTTATAATTTAATCCACTTCATGTTGTTGTCTTGAACTGTTACCAGTAAGACTGAGTGCAGGGCATGTCCCTGCAGTAACATTTCCAGTGCAAATATAAACTTGTAATAACTTGTTTTCCCTTTATATTTTGATACTTTCTTCTTGCTGAAACAGAGCTCTGAAAACAGCCTGAGTTCTGTATATACTGCATTTGTAACATCCCTCCTGGTTAATTTAGCGCTTTTTGATGTTGATGTTTTAATAGCCTTACGAACTGGTCCAGGCACCGTTGGAGGTTTTTGTTGAGGTGAGCAGCATGTTTAGGTTGTGTGATTCAAGTACATTGAACCATAAGCTGGTAGATCTGAGATCCACCCCCACCTGGGTGACTGAGTTGCAGTGGTCAACGCAGAGACCACTGGAAATGACACAGCTTGATAAGATGCCTTGCTCTGGCCATAACAGGTAGCTTCAGCCTCTGTGCTGTTGCTGAGGTTGGCTTGAAGACCTGACTTCCCGGGTCAGTCCTGCTATTTCAAGAGGACTGGGAACCAACATTCAAGTCCTTTCCCCCAATTGTTCCTCTGCAAAAATAACAACTGTGACTTTCCCCCAAAGAGTGTTGCACAGTCGATCATGCATGAGAATGTGAAGCATTTTGCAAGTATATCTGAGAGCTGGGGTGCAATACAGCCCAGAAAATGTGCAGCAACTGCCAATGCACTGCAACCAGTTATAGTAGTATGGAAGACTGTTGCCCAGCCTATGTATGGGCTATGAAGTACGCCTACCCCAGGTATATCTGGGTGTGGAGAGGAACCTGGGGCACCAAGGGGCCATCAGAATGGTTCAGTACAACACATTTGTGGATGCTGACCTCAAAGGACTATATTATTATACAGTATAATAAAATTATTACAAGTAATCATCATAATCAATAAGAAATGTAAGGGCGGAGGAGGAGGGCTTGAAAAGGAGGGAAGATGAAATTTTCAAGTTCATACATTTGAAGGTAAGTTAGATCTCAGCAATATGAAATCACCGTTGTGATAATATCATGTTAATAACCTCGTGATTGTAAACCCTGCTTTCTTGAATATGTTTTAAACCACTCTCTCCAGAGTCATAGATATTGCATGACCTGCCTTAACTCTGCCCCTTGTGATGCAGTTCAGTTATTGCAAGAATGCCGTATAAAGCTCACTATGCCTTTCTTTCTGCCTAAAAATAATACACAGGAAGCATGTAGCCGAGCTGTTAGAAGCCCGGATCTTATTGAGCTCTGTTCTAGTTCCTTAACCACAAGCACTCGTCTGTTATCTCATATGTAAAACGCTTGCTGTGGTTTCAGAGTTTCCAACTGCACAATATTGGAACAGTTGAAACAGAGCAAAATCAGAGGGGGGTTTCGACAGACCCGGGCTATTAATGTTTCTGCTAGACTAGGACTATGCATACCTAAATCTGGACCTGGAGGCTGGTCTCCACCATAGCTCAAGATCTTGGAGATTGGTGGCTTGAGATAGAAGCTGGAGTACAGCAAAAAAAAGTATTGCTTTGTTCACGAGGTTTCAAGTATTTACTTGAAGTCCAAGTTTCAAGTATTTACCTGTATGCTAACCTGATGAATCCAGAGGCATTATATTATCTGCTAGTTGCAGTGTCTTAAGTGCCCCTGAAGAAAGCTCTGAGACCTGAGAATATAGAGTCCACTGTAGATCACCAGGCTGAGTCTTAGCCTCAAACCTTCAGGTTTCTTGTTCAGGTTCCAGAGTCCCCGAAACAGTTCATTGATCCAAAGACACTCTTGACAACCAGTTAATCAATTTAATTTTAATTTTTTTAAAAAAAGAACACCAGTTGCATAATATGAAGACTCACCCAGAGCAGTTAGAAGGAAGAGGACCATTCCCCTTTAGTGTGAAATCTTGGGGAAGAGTGGGTTGACAGATCATCCTGTGTGAGGAGCATGGAAAAGTCTCTATTTGGAAATCAATACCCCATAGTAGGAATTAAGGCTTACTGACACAATGGTGGCAATGAAGGAAGTGTGGCTCCTACAGAGAGCTGTTCCGTGTGTGGGGCCACCAGTGGTGAGCAGGGCAGCAAGATTGTGGCTCTTGATGGTAACCTATTTAGTCTGTGTTGCCTGGCATCATGAAATACAAATCTGGGAAACAGCAACTATTTATTATTTAATCCTGATATTTATCGCTTACTGCAAAAAAAAGGCTCAAATTGATCTACAATTTTAAAAAAGTAAAGAATACCAAATTAAAGTGCACCAGAAAACAACGTTAAGTAAATGAATACATCCTGAAATAATATAAAAAGGAGACATCCCACCACCATCCAATTAAGAGGTGGACACCAATTAAGAACAAAATGTCTGGGTGAATAAGGAAGACTCCACCTGGCACCCAAAGGGTTGATAGTGATGGGACCAGGAACACCTCTCTGGGGATGGCTTTCCACAGTTGGGGAGCCATCACTGAGAAGGCTTGATCTTGTATTGCCTTCCTACGCACCTCCTTCAAAGGGGGCACATGAAGAAGAGCCTCAGGTGATGAACACAAGGTCTGGGTAGGTTCATGTGGGGAAAGGCAGCCCCTAAGCTATTGGGCTTCCCAGCCGCATAATTCTTTGTAGGTCAAAACCAGAGATTGTAATTGAGTCTGGAAACTAATTGGCAGCAGTGCAGTTGGACCACATTTTGATCAAACCTCCTACTTCCAGTCAACAATCTGGCTGCTTGAATTCTACGCCAGCTACAGTTTCAGAACTGTCATCAAAGGCAGCCTCATGCATAACACATTGCAGCAATCTAGCCTAGAGATTTCTAGAGCATAGACAACAGAAGCTAGACTATCCCTGTCCATAAAGGCTTGTAGTCGAAGTTGATAGAAGGCACTCTGTGCCATCAAGGCCACTTGTGCCTCCAGTGACAGTAGCGTATCCAGAAGTTTCCCCAAACTGCATACCTGCTCCTTTAGGAGGAGTGCAGCCCCGTCCAGAACAGGCTGAACCCCACCTATCTGGTCAGAGGAACCACCCACTAACATTGGCCCGTGTAGTTTCTCATCACCAAGGCCAGGCACAGATCTAGCATGTCCATTGCCACACCTGCTGATGCGAAAGGGACTATAGGGCCTCCATCAATAGGAACTGTTGTTGCCTGATACAATTTGTTTGTGATTTTTGGTGAGCACCTGAGCCAAATCCCTCCCACAGATGTGGAAGTTATTGTTTAAGCCATTTGTTAAATGTGCTTTCTGTGGACGACACCTTTGTTTACGTATCGTCCCATTTGTTTTTGCCCCCTTCCTCGGACCACCCTGCATGCCTTTTGTGTCGGAAGCTTCCGAAGGGCTTTGTTGTGTTTTGTGTTCAGAAGAATTTCCAATCAATCACACTATCACATTTTCATCGTTGCATTCCCCAAAGTCTTCATACTGTGAGACCAGTAATTATTGCGAGTGGTAGAGAATCCTTCTCCTCGCCCCCTTCATCTCGTGTAAGTGCCAACATTCCTGAAGCGAACACAATGGAAAAGAGAAGCGGTTTATGTCAGAATATGGCCGCATTCTTCAGATTAAACCTACTTAGAAAAAAAAAGTCGGGGAGACAACAACGTAACATTTTCCAATGACTGTTTATCATGAATTACGTCAGCTTTCGTTTAAACTGCTATTATTCCTCCTTAATGCTTCTTGGTGCCTGCATAATTTACAGCATTGGCAGCTGTGGTTCTATGAAATAACCATTCACAGCCCTTGTATAATAGTAAAGAACATGATGTGTTGTCCACCCCCACTTTGTTAATTATTATGGGGCTCCTTTAAGCCCCCCTTAAAAAAAAACAACCAAAAGTGGAATAAAACATTGTGGAGGTATTTATGGCTAAATCTACTTTTACACAGCTCTATTTTGCTTCTGGCTAGTTCTTAACTAAAGCAGTCATTTGTGGTTATTATGCTTTGGGAGATATTATGTCAGGACTGGTTTAAGAGTATTATTATGTATCACATGACACTCAGTACATGTCAGCACTTGAGGCTCTCCTCCAATGGAAACCAGTGTAATTTTAGCTAATGCTCTTTTAGGAATAGGCCCGCTTGTAAGCTTACCTGAATTCACTGGAACTGTGCTTTGTTCCTTCCCGAGAACATTTGCTTATTATCTAAGCCAGGAGTCAGCAAACGTTTTCTGCAGGGGGCTGGTCCACTGTCCCTCAGACCTTGTGGGGGGGGGCAGACTATATATTTTTTGGGGGGGAATGAACAAGTTCCTATGCCCCACAAATAACCCAGAAATGCATTTTAAATAAAAGCACACATTCTACTCATGTAAAAACATGCTGATTCCCGGACCATCTGTGGGCCGGATTGAGAAGGTGATTGGGCCAGATCCGGCCCCCAGGCCTTAGTTTGCCTACCCATGATCTAAGCCATCTAAAGTAATGAGGCAAAATCTGAGGAGCAAGTACTTACTACACACATGCTTCCAAGGAAACAAGTTTTAGGATCAGGTGCAAAACTAAACAGCAGGCTTGTCGCTGGTTTAATCAGTAGAGGAATGCACTGCAGTGGGTGTTGTGCCTTTAATAATGGTGTGAGCTGTGATATGGGAAGTAGCTAGTGCAGATTTTACCGCACTTCATGAACTCACTGGGTGGCCTTAGGCAACCCTCTCCATCTCTCTGTCCCATCTGCAATATGATGATGATGATGATACGCCTACCTCCCTGCAGGGCTGCTGTAAGGATTACTGAGATGCTGCTTGTGCAACACATCGAGTACTTAAAGGAAGAACCATAGAAGAACTACAGTATTGGAAATATTATTGACCAAATTGTGGGACTGAGAGCTAAGGACACACTTATTTTACTTTCTGAGGTTTGCTGGTTCTGGTGCAATACTGTATATGGAGATTAAACAGAAAACATAGAACGGTGCTAGATAACTTTCAGTCCTGTAAACAGAAGCTTCAGGTCCAATAAACAGAATCTATCTCTCACTTCCTTCAGCATCTCAGACAGATTCCATTCTGGAGGATATGCCAATTTGGTTAAATATTACTGGTTCAAAAAGTTTGTTTTTTTTAAACAACAACAACAGCCTGGTTGGCAGCTCTAACAAATAAGCTTTCTGCCTATTTTGACATCCAATGGTCTTGCACAGATAATTTCATTAATTTGTTTACTTGCCAGCAATGCTAATGATTGCTGTGCTGTCAGCGGAGCAGTTTAACAGTGACCTGTCATTAGCTTGTGGGAGTGGTACAGATATTTAGTGTTCTCCCTAAAGAGTCAGGAAAGTTGATGGGGAGTAATACCTGCTTCTTCCTGACCTCTGATATATGTCTGTCCTGGGTCTGGCTGAGAGGTAGAGTAGGAATAATCTTTGATCATGATGCCAGGTTGCAGCCAGAAAAGAAGACCTTGCCCATATCTTGAAAAGTCCCAAGCTAGTGGAGCAGGATGTAGTTGCTGCTGTATTTCTGCATCTCCCTTTTCCCTATCAGCCTCTTTTTGTCTGTCGCTCCTCACTGCCCCAATTTGCATGGGTGGGGACATCTCCAAAAGATCCAGATGCTCACTGTATCCAGAATGATAAGCAAAACTGGACCTACCAACTTGGGGAGACTAAAAAAAATATTCCTTGACTTAAGGAAGGCTTAATACAGTAGTTCTGGAATCTGTGTTCTAGATGTATCCTCTCTTTGTTCTAGAAGAGGACAACCAAAGGATAAATTCTAGAATGGTAGCAAGGAGTGTAGGCCGATTCTGAGATTCTATGATACTGTATTTTAAATAGGGAATAGCAGACTTTGCATTTATGTGTCTCTCTCCTTGTTGCTCCAAATGCTAAGCATATTTTCCAGTGCGTATTTCTTTAAAGCAAGAAAGGAAGCACACAGGGTGTGCCAGAAAGTTGAACAAAGAACAAAAAACACATTTAGTGACTCATGCGAACATTGTTTAATTTTTTCTCAACACGCAATTAGTTAATTACTCTTAAGCCAAAATAATTTGCATGTGTTTTTTTTCACCCTTATCTTTCAGAGCAACATAAAAATGATCAAAGCTTTGATTTGTCTCTTGCAGGGTAACATTAACTGCTTGCTGCTCGCGGGTTTAGTAGTGACTAGTTGATGTGAAAGGCTACTCTACTGGGGGGAGGAAAAATTGATCTCTGTCCCAACAAGAATGCTGAAAGGAGGAAGATTCCAGTAACGCAAGCCTGATTTTAAAAATCCGTGTGTGTGCATGTTTCATGTATTATTTAGATCAAATGCAACTAGGAAAAATGTGATTATTATGGAACTTGCATAAATTTACATGGATCTTGTAGGGTTGTTTTTTTAAAAAAAAGAGACAGCATGCTGGAGTGCCTTGGAAATGAATCTGCAAACCTGATTTAGAATTCTTCCAGGTTTTTTTTTAATTAAAGGCCTTTCACAAGCCACTGCAAGTGAAAAGAAAACCTCACAGAATGTAGCAAAAGTTTTTTTCTTTCTTTCTGGGTTAATGAGTGAATATTAGCTATTTATAAAGCAGATAAAAGAGGGTGAGGCGGGAGACAGGATCTGAAGTTTTATAGAGTGATTTTAATAAAGATTGTATTTAGTTGTGAAAGGGGTCAAGGTACAATTTTCAAAAGCCCTGTTTTGGCACAGTTTCAAGTCTTGCTTGTGTGACTGAGAGCCATACTGGATGTTATATTGCAGACCTATGGACACTCTCCCAATGTTTTTTTTTTCCCCTTTTTCATTTTTTAGTGCAAAGATGTTGTCCATGGGCAGAGGAACAGGGGTTCAAAATCAAGCTTTCTGAATTGCTTTTCTGGTCTTGGGGGAGACTCTTTTCTCTCCCCGCCCTGCCCCAATGAATGTGAAAGCAACTGGGGAGGGAGCAGTTCTGAACAGACAAATAGCAGGAAGGGAAAGTATTATGCAAAACCCCTTTTTTCCACTTCTCTTCTGCTCCGAAGTGCAGCCTCCAGTGCTGATTTTCAGTATATTAAAAAAAAAAAAGATCAGGAGATTGTTCATGCATATCCCATGTTTGTATTGCCTAGTCTGAGCTTTTTGTTTTGCAGGGGATGAGGTGCACCGGTACTCATATACTGCCAAAAGTGCCATGGGTGCCAGCACAAATGAGTACCAGGGACAGCAGAAAAAGAGGTGTCAGTATTCTGTACCAGTGAGTGCTGTCATTAAAAAAAAATAAACCCAACAACCCAGTGTCTAGTTATGTACTTTGATGCATATTATTCAACTGTTTGGGCACTTAGCTGGGTATATGGGTTTATCATGTGAAAGTCTGTGCATATGTCTGTGAAAACCGGAAGAAGATGGTAGGAACTTTTTATTTCAATAGCCTAGCCCTATACAGTATTGGTTTTGCTATTGGAGGGCCTGAGCAATGGGGAGGAAACTTTGATTACTGCTTCATTTGGCTGGTGACGGCCAATAGATTTTTCACAGAGTCGAAGGCAAGTCTGAAAGAAGGATATATGCTTAAAAGGTTCACTTTCTCCCCCACTTTTGACTCTGGTAAAAAAGGTTTGGCAGGATTATCTGTTCTTTCAAAAAACCTCTTTGACCAGAGTCAGCAAACAAGACAAAAGAAATGTGTGTTGAACACCATGGGAAACAAAGTCCCCTCTTAAAACAGTTTCAGCATCCCTCCAAACTCTTGCCTGCCTCAAGCCTTCTAAGTACTGGAGGCGGGTTGGAAAGCAAACTAGTTTCGAATCACACTGAACACTGTGGATAGTTAAATATAGTTATTCAAAATAGTTTTTTGCTACAGATGTTACGCCATTTTAAAACTTTTAGACTAAATAATGTCAGCTCTTGTTTGCTTTCTTAGTATGTTATTCATTTATTGGGAAATTCAAAATGTAAAACATCTGGGGAAAGGGCTTCGTGCTTGCAAAGTAATCTTTGAAATGTGTACATTTCAGACTTTCTCTTTAATGGCTGTTTAGGAGGAAGGAACAGGCTGGTGTGTTACAGCTTGTAACGCTCTGTAAATGTCCTCAAGCGAGCCTAAGAGGATGGAATATGAAATGGAGGGGGTGGGGATAGTGATTCAGGAAATCATAGACAAGTTTATTAAAATCTTTACTCAGAAATCCACGTAGCCTCTTGAATTAAAGAAACCTTGACATGACCTTTGGAGTTCTCTCTGTAACCTCTTCATTAAAAACTCTGAAGTAACATTTTATTCCTGTTGCAGTCCCTGAATCATGTTTGTGTCAAAATGAAAGGGTTAATTTATCTCCGAGCCGCAGTGCATGAGTTAGAGCCATACTACAAACCCGATCATGCAGAAATAATTGACTTCCATTGGAAGTGCTGGAGTGCTGCCGTTTTAATAGCTCCTCAGTTCTGCTTAACAATTAGTCCATACGTTTTATGGCTGGGCCTTTAAGGAACAGACATACTCAGCAGAAATTGGGGTAATTGGGAGATGATACAACACAATGACAAATGAGGGAAGAACACTGATAACAAACAGTAATTTTAATCCTCCATGTTTTATGTTGAGATAATATTGTCCAAATGGTTTAATTCTTTCTTCCCGCCCTTTTTAAACCTGCAGTCTTAAAAACCCATGAACTAGAAAATGATTCCCACTGAGTTTATTGGGACTTACTTCTGAATAAACATATTTAGGATGTGGTAAACATTTATTGTGTTTAGTACCGGAAGATTGAAAGATGATCTCCTCTGGCTGATATCTGGGTTTCTTTGGACCAAGTTAAACACTTTCAGCTCTGTGGACATTTTTGAGACTCGTAGCTTAATTGTGGGGACATGCTCTGCATCTAGATGGTTCCTGGCTCAGTTTCCCATTAGAGTACATCTGCTCCAATGTTTCCCCAACACAGTTTGACTCGGGTTCTGGGTTTTTTTAAAATACCAATTTCAGTATGCACGCAAGCCTTGCACGAATACACGCACACAAATATTTGCTAGGTTGTAGCAAAAACGATTGAGGAGGGGGAGGCATATTTCTGTATGATTGTAAATTATCCTGCATTGTACAAGAGAAACAACTCTTCCTCTCTAGCCCTCACAAAAGAAAGGAACCCATTGTCTAGCGATTGCTGAGTAGGTGGGTAAGTATAATGTATGGGGTTTTTTTTGAAAGAAGTGAAATATGCCCTCCTAGCTAAGAAGAAGGGCAGGGTAGTATAATGCAAAATTATAAAGAAAACAACCAACCACACAATTCAATGACCCACAGCAAACATGGACATGGGAACAGGTGTGTCGGGTGTGCTTGCCCTTGTCACCATACATGGAGCCTGGAGCTTTTGCATGTAAGATAGATATTGTTAGCAAGGCCTACCCTGTAACTGAATGTGATCTGTTCATATTCAGTTATAGAATCATAAGAGGTTGTTGTAGGCCACTGAGTTAAGAGCATCCATAACAACATAGGAAGAGCTATGTGGAGCAGGCCAAAGGCCTATCTAGTTCAGCATATTGTTCTCATAGTGGCAAACGAGGTGCCCATGGGAAACCTACAAGCAATAGTCCATTCTCTTTGGTGATCTCCAGCAAACATGACATTTAGCTGTCTAGTAGCCAGTGGTAGCCTTATCTCCCATGAATCTGTAGATTCTTTGTGAAGTGGTGGCAGGGAGGGCATTTGAATCCCAGGCTCACTCCCGCCTGCCATCATACGTACCTAGGAGATCCTGCATACAGGAGTTGTGTGTGAACCAGTTTTGATTTCAATCCACATTTAGTGGACCAGTGAGAGTTGGATGGGACCAAGAGGGTCATCTAATCCAAACCTCTGCAATGCAAGAATCTTTCGCCCAACATGGGGCTTGAACCCACAGCCCTGAGATTAAGAGTCTCCTGCTCTACCAACTGAGCTGTACCAACTAGACCACCAACGTGTGTTGGTGTAAACCACCTTTAAATAACAGAGTAAGTTCATGGCTTAAGAAGGTCAGCCAACATCTTTATACCACACAGAATGTCATAATGAATAAATTGAATCTGATAAGGTCACAGAGAATATAAGCATTTGACTGAATGATAATTCTGTTTTCCTCCCCTGAGCATAGAGTTCTTTGGAAACAGTGACGGAACAGACTTAATTTTGAAAAAGTAAATAAATCCTCTTGCTCCGTCACAACTGTATCTATAACTAATGAGCAGTTATATTATGAACTCAATAAAGTGAATGGCTTTCACAGAAGAAGAAAAGTGCTCTCTCTCTCTCTCTCTCTCTCTCTCTCTCTCTCTCTCTCTCAAAAGCCAGTGGTCTATAAAGGTTGGTACTGGCTTTTATGAGTGCATGGTGCTTTGCAGTGGGCATTTAGCTTTCTTTCCATTATTTTTTTAACTGTATGAGATCCAGGTTGTTCATACAGTCGTACCTTGGTTGACAAATGGTATCTGTTCCAGAAGTCCGTTCAATTTCCAAAAATATTTGAAAACCAAGGCACAGCTTCCGATTGGCTGCAGGAGCTTCCTGCACTCAAGCGGAAGCCGCGGAAGCTGCGGAAGCCGCGTCAGATGTTTGGGTTCCAAGGAACGTTCGCAAACCAGAACACTCACTTCCGGGTTTGCAGCGTTCAGGAGCCAAAATGTTTGAGTCACAAGACATTCGTCAACCAAGGTACGACTGTACATGCAATTATATTTCTGTACACAGGTCTGAATTAGAGCAGTTTATAAATCATGGAATAAATCAACTTTTTGAAATGGCAACCGTAAAATAACATTAAGTGATGGCTTGCATGTGTAAATGGGACAGCTCTTATTAACACCATGGACCAAATTTGCACATAATAACCCCTCAAATGCAATGTTTTTCAGTTGAGTCAAAGTGCATGTTTAGCTGCCAGTGCAGAGAAATAAAGTGATACAAATGCATGTGCATGCTAACACTGAGGGCTGTATATTAGACCCTCATGCTATTTGTGTAGAATTCTGACTGAACTGATGGTTGGTAGAATCACTGTCCTGATAGCATTTGAATTCTCTATTAGCTGTGCCTGCTGAGGTTAGAGATTTGTCACATATATAGTTAAATGCGTGTGCATGTTCTAATTTATTTTTGGAGGTATTACTTGGCTTTTAACTTCACCAAAATACCTTGTACATTATCCTCATTATAGACAGTGAGAAGCACTCTTATTTTGTTCTTTGGGTTGAGTCAAAGCTGGAAAATGTTACTTGATTATACCATTTTAAAATAAGTTGGCTGAAGTATGTTGACTAATACAAGCTCAAAAAATCAAGCAGAGATGCAATGTGAGTTTTAAATAGCTCTTTCAGATTACTCCCCCACCTCTCTCTTGATTCACCTGGAATTTTTGTATAATAATCTTAATGACTGCATTAATTAAAAAGTGTGTGTTAACAACCAGTGAGTAAGGGAGGAGGAGGAGAACCTTTTAAAAGGTCAATTTTTAATTCTTAGGGAGTGCAAGAGAAGCTGAAATGAGTGAGTATAGAATCTTGTCAAGGAGGATACTTTTGAATGTTTGCCTCATAGTAGATGCTTTAAGATTTATCACTTGGTGGTTCTAATCTTGAGCAGAACCTATCATCTGTGCCTGAGGTCATGTAGTCTCCTGGATCTGAACCAAAGATCTCAGGAGCTGAGACCCCTGTGATTGGCAGGCAGCATGAAGCTTCTGGATTGGTCAGATTTGATGAAAATGTAGACTTCTGCCCTTGCCTGCCCAATTGAACAAAACCTTATGGACTTCTGCTCAAACAACTGATTCAGAGAGCCTCAGCTGAAAATGCAATCGCCGGGACCGGATTTTATGGCTACCCATAGCCTTTTACTGGCCATGACATAGAGCCCAGGTAATTTGTACCTTTGGGGACTGAAAATCTGGAGGGAGCTGAGTGTGGTAATACTTGGTTTACCATATTGGTTACAGATGAACAATTCTCCAGATAGTGAGAACATCCATGCAGCCGCCATGCGTGAAATGTTTGCTAGAATCCAGTTGGTATGTCCATTTGTTAAAGAAGCACATGACTTACAAAATGGGAAAGCTGATTTGACTCAGTGGTTTAAATTTATCTCCCCCATCCCTCTTTCATAGTTTAAAATGCCTTGATATAAATGAATCCATCACGCTTACAGTGTTGTGGGGTTTTGCCATCGAGAGGCAGCTCCCAGATCACTGAAGTAGCATAAGAGGGTCGGAGATGTAAACCTCCTCCCTTTCTGAGAGATTTCACTAATCTACTTAAAATTCTTCATACTTTCCTTAAAATTCCTGAGGATGTCTGCATAAGCAGTAGCCTCCAAACGTCCCTCAAATTTTGCCTTAGTCAAAATTCGCTGGTGGTTCCAGAAAAAAGCTTCCTTGGTTTTCTTCCAGCCAATTGCTTGGAATAACAAATTCCTGTATCAGCAACATACTTATCCTCATTAGGCTGAATCCTACTGATCCTGCAATCATCTGACAGACCTATCAAAAACATTTAGCGGAGGGACTGCATGAGATACAGGCTGTACTTTCGTTAGCTGTGTGTGTCTTACGTCTCGTGTTAGCTTCAGTCGTGACAGTGGGAATTTAGTCATTAAAATTATTACCTAGCTTAAGATCCTGCAGTTGTTTATTTGGTAAAGTTTGAGTCAATTTATGGAAGTCTGTGTTTACTGCCTCTGCAGCTTGTTCATGACGCTGGAATGCTGGGGGGGGCGGGCACTGTACAATATAATCTGCGCTTACTAGTAAATCAGTGCAGAATATTTGGCATCAGCTGTGAGGCTATGGTGTCCCTTTGAAGTGAAACAAATGAGAATTCTCGCTGGTTCCATTATGGGTTGCGGTGATAGATGCTCTAAATGAACTGAAATAATAAGTTACAGATATACCTTCTATTCTATATCCTTTGCTGATATAGAAAATAAAAATAGGGCAAATGTATGTCAGGCAGAAGTATATGAAGTGACAAGCAGAATAATGAAAAGCAGAAGATTAAGAAGACATAAAATTCTTTGAATGAGTCATTGCTATAGATGAGGCTACTTACAATTTTGGGATTGATGTCTGAGTAATTTGTGACTCATTTCACCCTTTGACACAAACACACAGCGCACAAACTATGAGAAATGACTGCGATAAAGAACATGTCCAATTTTAGATATGACAGTGTCCTCAGCTTTGAAGAATTTCTCTCTCTCTCTCTCTCTTTTAAAAAGTGCTCAGACAATTAATGTCTTATGCATGTATTCAACAATAGTTGCCTAGCAACCATCAAGTAGCATGCTGCAGAGCCAAAGAGGCTGAGATGACTGAACAAAAATGTCAGCTGCCACTGCAGGTGAGTCAAGGAAGGCATTCGGATGGCTTCTACAAGTCCTGGACAAAAAGCAAAATAATTACAAATCAAGGGAGTGCATTTATGAGGTCAATAATCATATATTATATCATATATATATTATTTCATTTGCACTTGTAACCCGGTTCAGAGGCAATCCACTCACTGTTTCTCTCACCTATAAATTTAAATGAGTCAGGTTTTTTGTGACCTAGGCCCAGGCCTGAAGGAGAAAGCCAATAGTGTTTTTGTATTTCAGAGTCAGGGGATCTGATGCACCACCTGCCATGACCTGCTATAGAGTTGCCACCTCTCTCAGGGAAGGCGGCAGGGAGAAAATGCCATGGCTCATTTGCATATGTTAATTAAAATATCCACCGAGGCTAAAATAAACATAACTATCTGAAAAGATAGGGATGTGGGTGGCGCTGTGGGTTAAACCACAGAGCCTAGGACTTGCTAATCAGAAGGTCAGTGGTTTGAATCCCCGTGACAGGGTGAGCTCCCATTGCTCGGTCCCAGCTCCTGCCAACCTAGCAGTTCGAAAGCACCTCAAAGTGCAAGTAGATAAATAGGTACCGCTCCGGTGGGAAGGTAAACGGCATTTCCGTGCGCTGCTCTGGTTCGCCAGAAGCGGCTTAGTCATGCTGGCCACATGACCCAGAAGCTGTATGCTGGCTCCCTCAGCCAATAAAGCGAGATGAGCGCTGCAACCCCAGAGTCTGCCATGACTGGACCTAATGGTCAGGGGTCCCTTTACCTTTACCTTATCTGAAAAGAGGGGCAGTTTTGAACCAGAAAAGTGCCAAACCTGCCCATTCCGGGCTAGCTATTTGAAAGGCGAAAATGGTTCAAATCTAAGCATTTAGTTGCGCTGCCCTGGCTCCTATGGTGTCTATGAACATGAGGACTTGCTAATATTCCAGTGTGAAATTGGTAAGGCTGAGATGAACACCAGTCCTCTGGGAGGGTGAATCTTCCAAAGTGGGTCAGTTGTCTTAAGGGAGTCTAGATCCCTATCTGAAATGCTGAGTGAGGGAAGCATTATAAACTCTGCTTCCTCATCTCCACTCCAGAGTGGTACAGCTCTGACCTTCAAGGTCCCATCTAGTTCTGTCGTTCCATGATTCAAAAACCAACTTTGTCCAATAATAATACACTGAAGTGATTCTGGTTTAGTGCTATAGCATCCACCAAACTGGTGCCCTTTGGATGTTTTGGACTACAACTTCCATCATCCCCTGCCAACATAGCCGTGTGGCCTCATGCTGTTGGGAGTTGTAGTCATGGCCTTCACCAACCTGCTGCCCTGAAGATGAGCACTCACTGGGAGAAACTGCTGTCGAAATCCAACTTTAGAAGTTGTAACAGGATACAGCGGGGAGACAGCAATCAAGTTGTCTCATAGTCTAATATTGCTTTGTTGGCACCAGTCCATGATTAAATACATCCATTTTACTCAAGTGCTATTGATGCTCCGTTCCTGTTTCAGGAGATGGCCCTGAGATAATTCCAAAGACAAAGGGAGGATTTGATGTAACAGTTTTGCATGGAATCTTTTGCAGGCACCATAATTTCCTGTGATTTTCTTTCTGTTTGCTCTACCTGCTCATCAGAAGTTTTGTTGGCGTATAATAAGAGGCCCATCAGAGAATCATGTTGCATCATGCTAATAAAAATATATAAAATTGCAGATGCGTTTTGACTTTGTTATTTTATCACAAACGGAGTGTGATAAATGTTTGGGTTTCCTAGACTGCAGGTTGTTATGAACCCAGAAAGGTTGATAAACATATGCTGAGAGTTGCTTTGGGATATAGTGCACTGAACCAGGGAGACTTGGTCTTCAGATCACTATTGTGCCACAAAACTCACCTGGACCGTTCACTTTCTCTTGGCGTGACCTACCTCTTAGGATTGTTGCGACAGGGGAAATGGGATTACTCCATAGATGCCACCCAGGACTCTTCACAGGAAGGTAGAAATGTGGGGTTAAAATGTGTTAGTTACTGTTTCCAGGATACTGCGATGAGCAAAAGTTGTGTGTATGGGTTTCTTCCCTCCCAAAACTTAACTTCTCTGTAATACTGGTACTTGTATGCTGCTTCACTCCATAGAAGCTTTAGGGGGAAGTTGGGCTCTGATTATAGGGAATGACCCAGTTTGGCTGTAACACTAAGCCAGACCAGAATCTCCTTCTTGGTCTGTTTGAGGAAGAAGTAGCCCCACGCAGTTCTGAGGGAACTTGATTTGCCTTCTCTTCCATGGCTGTAGTGGCAACACCTTCATTCCATTCAGGTTTCCAAAGCATAGAGAGGCTCTTTTCTCCACAGTCGTATAATATACTAAATGTAAGTTGCAGCCCTAAGAGTTCTTACCTGAGAACAGGAGCCCACTGAAATCAGTAGGACTTACTTCAGAGCAGACATGCCATAAGATTGCAGTGTAGGAAATCGCTACTGATTGGATTTGTGATTTTATATGTTGAGCATTTCCCCCTGAAGAACATTTAACCGTTGAAATTTGGAAAACCAGTTTGTTAATATGGCTGTTTTGTGCCCCTTGGCTTTGCCTTCTGTTCCATCTGCTGTGTGATGCAACCTGCTTTCTGGTTGGAAGTTGTAGTGAATCTGGATTTTAACAGGTGAGGAAAAACTTGGGGTGGGGGAATGGCTTTGGAGCAGTGTGGGAGGGCTTGGTGAGAAGATCAGTAGACGAGGGTTCAGTTGGCACGATTACTGGTATTGAAGTGGCTGTTTCAAGAAAAATATTTCTAAAAACTCTCACATGTCCTGGGACACTGCTTATTTTAAGCCCGCCCCCTTCTCATTCACCAGGCTAAATGTAATTTCAAGATGGTGTCTTTTGCTAGGAAGATCATCAAGCGAAAATGTCTCCCACAACCTCTTTATTTGCATGACTGCATAACAATTGTGAAACAGTTTATTATTGTAAAATTAGTGTGGCATAGCACAGAACAAGCTGGGATTGCAGCCAAATGAAACAGAAAATGAATAGTTGCATAAGGCTTTGAGGCGCATGCAGTTGAACACAAGTGCACTGTACATTCTTCTGAATTGTCCACTGTTTGTGACTGTTTCCCTTTTGAACACGATCACCTCTCTGTTCAAGAGCCACTGCTGTTATTAGTGTAGTTAAAGGTACACTGTGCTACAAACATGGGAATGTATTTACCTCAGGTTTTATAAACTAAGTATGGCACCAAAAAGGGGGGAAAGGGGATTAAATACTGTAAACAACTGTGGTTGTTACCTAGCATGCGAAGTAGCTATCGTTCATCCTGAAAAGGAAAAAAACAAAACCCAACGTTTTAATTCCTGTTGAACAAATCTTTACTTCTATGCAATCTCTCTCCTTCTCTCTCTCTCCCCCCCCCCCACCTCTGTTTGCATGGCAGTGTATTATTTTGCAATCAGGATAAAAGCATTATTTATGAAAGTTCTAAAATATGACATTACTGTAAGTTTAAAGCTGCAAATCAATCTCTCTGCTTTATAAAAGCATTTTATTGATTTGGAAGGGCAAATCTTCGCTTGAATTTTTAAGTACCTGCTTTATGGATTGGGACTCGGAGTAGTTTTATAAGCAAACATGTTTTTTGAGATGTTTACTTAAGACTTTAAGGTGTGCGTATTTTTAGAATAAATTATGCATATTTATATATGCTTCGAGTTCACTCATTTACTTATGAAGTATTGAAATGATCAAGGCAAATAGAGAGCCAAAATTTGGTGCACACCCTGAAAGCAGAACAGGGTGCAAGTGGGAGTGGTGCGGATTTGTTAAGATACTTTAACAATTGTCTGATAGGATGTTTCAAGAACCTTGATAGCTCAGTTGGTTAGAGCGTGGTGCTGATAATGCCAAGGTTGCAGATTTGATCCCTGTATGGGACAGCTGCCTATCCCTGCATTGCAACTCTACAATTCCAACTCTGCAATTCTATGATTCTAGTGGCAACTTGAAATATTTATTGGCATATTTATGTATTGATACCCAGCATGATTTTTTTTTAATTGCCAAAATTTCAGAATGACAGAGGCTTATTAGGCGTTCAAACTAACCCTGGTCCTAACTCTGGCTGATCCACTGCTCTTGTAGTAGGGGACTATCAGTTAAGCTATCAGATGAGTGGTATGATGCAATGAGCTTGTTGCTTTTCTCATTCCACCACCTTTGCAATCCACAGTGCCGCTTACAATGCCATCATAACCTCCTGAATGTGGATGAGGCGCTTGCAGTTGTTGAGCATGTGTAACTTAGTGTGCTGCAGTGGGACGTGGGTTGGAGTGTTTTTGCTCCTTGACTGAGTGAGCCACAGTTATAATCTGATCTTAGGTTGGCTTCAGAATAAAGCAGGGTTACGCTACACGCTTGTGAAACAAAGGTGTCAGTAAGAGAAGATAACCCATTCAAAACGTTGGCAGTTGCGCGTTTGAAGCACGGGCAAAGATGGAATACAGTAAAAGACTAATATGGTTACAGAGAATAGATCAGAATGGATAAGTATCTCAGAAATGGGGGTTGAACCTGAATTCCTTTCTAATTAATGACAGCATTAATATACCAATAACACTAAGGCTGCAGTCAGAACTATGCTCACTTGGAAGTGCTACTGAAATCAATAATTACTGGGGAGTAATTATTATTTTCCTAACTTCTTCCTGTCATTATCTTGCAAGTCGTTTAGCAGTTTTTAAATAATCCTTAGCTCAATCTTGGGAAAAGGAGAGAGTGGAAATTCCACTCAAGTGATTGGAAAGTAGCTTGGCCACTCAGTTGGTTTCTACCCAGGGAGAAAATGTTGCTCAGCAATGCCTGAAAATGAGAAGGTTGTGTCAAAGAATTTATATTCACATCCTCTGAGATCAATAATACCGATGTGTGGAATGCAGAATAGTCAGACACCATTTGTAAAATATGTCCATCTGTTCGTTCTGCATTTGTGGTCAACGGAAATTATTATAACTAGACACTGAGGTAATGCTACCCTACTCTTTTGTCTTTTCAGTTTAGAAGATAAATGTATCTAGTTCAAGAAAAACTGTTGATATCTTAGATATATACAGGCATCTAGCAGTGATGATTCTGATGAAGATGAGCACTTTTTTTTGCGTAAATGTTGTTGTTTGTTTGTTTTGCCATAGTTGATATCTGGCTTTTGGATCAATGCCACCATGTTGTTTTTTACAGGTCCACTCCTAGTTAATAGTCTGCATGGAAATCTAAGATCTTTGGTACAGTATTGCAATTTTTCAGACAACTGCAACTTCTGTAGCAAGAGCTCTTTAAGCTACTGGCAGGACTTCCTGGCAGTGCCGACCCAGAAACCATTGCAAATGTATCAGACTGCGTATTTGGAGAACCTGGTAGTGCAGAAAGCACACCTTGGAGGAGGCCCGTGCAGGATCCTTTTTTCTTGAGAGGCATGGCAGGTTGCCTTTCAGTTGTTACTACAATCTCCTTTTACAGTAGACCTTCCTTGTGTAACCACAATCAGGTGTGAGCCCTGCCCTGCTTGTTGGTGCCAGATCAATGCTTGGCTGCCCAGATCTATCAGAGCCAATTCTCAAAGACCATTCTGTCGGTAGGGAATATTGTTGACCTCGTGAGGTCAGATATTGGCAAAAGTTATGCAAGTCACTGGCAGGAACAGGTTAAGAAGGTAGCACAAGTATAAAGCGAGGGCTGTGAGGAGTGAGATAAGCTGGAGCCAGAGGAGCTGCCTTGGACTAAGGAGCCATCCTTACTTGGGCAGCTGTTTTGAAGTTCAGGCCTTACAATATGACTTTCATATTTCTAGTCTGCAATGGTTTTTATGGGGTTTGGCCAGAATAAAATGTGTCCCCTGGACACATGCAATGGCCCAATGTATCGAGGCCAAAACTATGGCATACTTCCAATCCTTGCTAAACTCCATCCCAAGCTTAGTCCACTCCAGTTGCATTACTGACATGCATTGATGATAAGAATGTAAGGCAAGGGTGCACAAATAATGAAACATTGCTACACTTGAGGTGTTGACTTTGCCCCATAATTTTAGCATGTATGTTGCAAAACACACTTCGAACCCATTTGTAATGAGGTACTCTATAAATGTCAGATTATGCAAATCAAAATGATCCACATTTCAGTTTTCCTGTTTATATGCTTTAGACCACCACTTGTGGCATTTCAGTGTTATCCAGATTAAAATAAGAAATCCTTATTTTCCAATTATGGTTTCCCACATTCCAAGCACTCTAACATGCCCTCTTCCAGTAAATTATAGAGATGACTTTTATATTCTCTTCATAACCCTCCCCCAAAGAATTTGTGTTTTCTTTCTATAAATATTAAGAGGATATATCAGTTTCTTCAGAGAAGGGAAAAGTTGGGAAAGAAAAACATTTTGAAGTTGCACAACTGTGGTTGATCAAAACAGAACAAGCAAGCAACGTCATGTATAGTGTTTCTAAAGAGCTTACTGTTTAGTTTTATAATAGCAGTATTTCAAGGGTGCTGATGATGCAGTGGGAAGAATGGATTGTTCCTATTGCGAAACTCTTTATTAGTTACTTGTACTTTGAAAGTGAACAAAATGGAAGTATGCAGGCATTCCTCATGCAATGTTAACAATAACAGGACATTTTTTTTAAAAAAAAGGCTAACAAAGACTGGCTGTTTGAGAAATAGTGATTTATCAAAGCAACAGTCAAGCAAAATAAATGTTTGGCATCATTACTAAGGATGGACTGGAAAATGCATTTGTTTTGCTGCTTTCCTCTCCTCCAAATGTACCCTTATAGGTTTGTTTTAATACCACCTTTTAGAAATGGGTTTGTTGCTCAATAAATTGCTCAAGCCTCTCCAACTGTATCTTAAATTGAATTGACTATTTTGTTTTATTTTGTGAAAAATCAATTTAGTAATCTAATATTAAATGTGCAGTTTAAGGCTGTCAACAGCTTCTTTTTTAAGCAAAATAGGTGGAGGGGGCGGAAGAAAGATACACACCTGGTCTGGTTGTGTTTGGTTGTGTCAAATCTCTGCACATGTTACTCATTAGCAGAAACAAACTGTTTCTTCAGGGGGAAAAACAACTCCATTTCTTTTCCATATTAGGGAATTTTACAGACTCCCATTTACCCTAGAATCCTATAATACTGAGCTGGTGGGCATGTCAGGCTGTTTTAAGTTAGAAATGAAGTTTTAAAGAAAGTAATAGATGCTGCGATTTCTCGTGAAAGGCTTCAGCTCTTGTTAAAAGCCTTTGCCCCACATCCTGTACATGTGTAATGGTCAGCACCATCCATGCGGTTGGGCAAGAAGGCTGAAAAGGCATGGCTTATAAACATCCTCTGTTCAGGGCAAGGCCATTTCCCATATGAGTCCCTGCAGTTGCTCAGATAGCTTTGCCCTGTGCTCCCCCATGATGGGAAGTGTAATATGCAGAGGTGGTGAACAGGGATAAGCTATTCATGCTCATCCTACTACTTTGGGGATGGAAGGAGGGCCTAAAACTCAGTGGCAGAACATCTGCTTTGCATGCAGAAGGTCCCAATCCCCTTGCATCTCCAGGCGGAGCTCAGAGAGGACCCTGTCCGAAACCCTGGAAAGCTTCTGCCAGTCAGTGCAGACCGTGAGTTAGATGGACAATGGTTTGACTCAGAATAAGGCCGTTTTCCATGTTCCAGTTGCGGGTTTAGGGCAAGATATCCTTGCTCAATAGGTTGGACTCAATATTGGACTTCCAGAGGAGGAGGAGGAGGAGGAGTTTGGATTTGATATCCCGCTTTATCACTACCCGAAGGAGTCTCAAAGCGGCTAACATTCTCCTTTCCCTTCCTCCCCCACAACACTTTGTGAGGTGAGTGGGGCTGAGAGACTTCAGAGAAGTGTGACTGGCCCAAGGTCACCCAGCAGCTGCATGTGGAAGAGCGGAGATGCGAACCCGGTTCCCCAGATTACGAGACTACCGCTCTTAACCACTACACCACATTGGCTCTCTTCCACATTGGAAACCGCCTTCTGTCAAGTCAAGACTCTTGGTCCACCTAGCTCAATATTGCTGACACTGGCTGGCAGCAGCTCCCCAGGGTTTCAGAGGAGGGTCTTCCCCCAGCCCTTTCCCCTGCCTTTGCAGTTTCTACACCACCCCTTTGACCTATGGATTGGACCAGCATTGTGAACTACGCTGGTTTTATTTCATTTTTAAAGCGGCATGTCACGGTGCCAAATCTCTTTGTTGTTGTTTTCATTCTCAACAGCCCCATTCTGAGAATGCACCACAAGCAGGGTGACCCCGCAGTCCAAAGTATATTACTGTTGGAAGTAACTTCCATTGACTTCATCGGAGCTGGAGTATAAAGGGCACGTCCTGATAAAGCTTTTTGTGGACAGTACCACTTCAAGCTGCAGGTGGAAGAATAAATTCTCGAGAGCGGCTTCATCTAGTGATACAACTTGTGCACACAAGCCTAGTATGTCAGAGAGAAAGACTGCATTCAGCCTTGTCCCTAGCATGGTATTTTTCACACACCCCCTTTCCCCAATTTGAAGCATTTAAACATATAACTTACTCCCCCTCCCCCTCAACTTGAAATGGTACAGTCCAGGAAAAGCTTTTGCAACTGAGTATATAAAACTGGCAAGTTTTGTATAACCTTTAGCTTGGAGAATGTCTCTTCCCATCAGTTGTTAACATTGACTGCACATTGTATTTTGCATGCAGATTTTTCTTCTTACTCTGTGTAGCAGCAAGATGACACTAGAGGGCAACTGAGAGTTTTCTTTCAGGGAACAAATCTGCTTGGTTTAATAATGCCAGCTAAGTGTTTAAAACATGATAAAGATTGATTTTCCCTTCTTGCAGTTTTATATATATAAATATAAATACACAGACACACACACACACACAGACACACACACATGTAGCTTCTCTTTCTTTGTTGACAGCAAATAATAAACCAACTAAAGGGCCTGGGAAGGAAGGGAAAATATAGACAGTGGGGGAGAATGGCTGCTTTTGCCCAAATAAGGGATTATTTTTTGGCTTCCTCATATGTTAGATAATGATCAACTGACAATTGGTCATGAGTTAATAATGCTAGATGCTGAAATATGCATACCATGTGGCAGAAAAACAGCTCTGCCAATAAGTACAATCACTGCCATAGTTACACATCAGGAGGGGGGAAGTCATGGGGAAATGTCTAGAACATTTAATGGCATGTCAACTTAATCTACCCTGTTTCCTTAAAAAAAATCAATGCTGACTCTTTCCCCCCAAAAGATTTTACAGACACAAACACACACACACACACACACACACACACACACACACTCTACTGGTAAGCGTGGAATAATTTTATTGCTTATAGGTTGTTGTTTTTATTCTATAGTGCTGACTCTTCTAGACTGCGGTCTTACAAAAGCTTTTGTCCTGAATAGGAGAAAACACTTTTGAGCTAGGGGGTAAGGAAAATCATTTTTTCAACATTTCCAATGTAGCAACATTTGTCTTTTCCACTATGCAGCCTGCCCCAACCAATTTTGAGAGGCCTTGCAGTACACGCCTGCTTCTTTGATTATTTATTTATCTACCCAGACAAGCTACATGCAGCGGGAGAAAATAAAGTGGCATGCTTCATCTTGGCATCCACCTGTTTCGGGGTACAATGGAGGAGTGCACCTTTTGGGGTTGGAAGTCAAACTGTTGGAAGCTGCAGAGCTTGTGTGGCTGTGGAGACCGATGCGGGAGAGACATGTTCTGTTGCAGCTGGGGCAGGTGAAGGCGTCCGGTTGTGCTAGTGCAGATACAGTGGTACCTTGGGTTACAAACACCTCAGGTTACAAACACTTCGGGGTACAGACTCCGCTAACCCATAAGTAGTACCTCGGGTTAATAATAATAATAATTTATTATTTATATCCCGCCCATCTGGCTGAGTTTGCCCAGCCACTCTGGGCGGCTCCCAATCAGTGTTAAAAACAGTACAGCGTTACATATTAAAAACTTCCCTGAACAGGGCTGCCTTAAGATGTCTTCTGAATGTCAGGTAATTATTTATCTCTTTGACATCTGAAGGGAGGGCGTTCCACAGGGCGGGCGCCACTACCGAGAAGGCCCTCTGTCTGGTTCCCTGTAGCCTCACTTCTCGCAATGAGGGAACCGCCAGAAGGCCCTCGGCACTGGATCTCAGTGTCCGGGCTGAACGATGGGGGTGGAGACGCTCCTTCAGGTATACAGGACTGAGGCCGTTTAGGGCTTTAAAGGTCAGCACCAACACTTTGAATCGTGCTCGGAAACGTACTGGGAGCCAATGCAGATCTCTCAGAACCGGTGTTATGTGGTCCCGGCGGCCACTCCCAGTCACTCCCAGTCAGAACTTTACCTCAGGATGAGAACAGAAATTGCACGCCGGCAGCGGGAGGCCCCATTAGCTAAAGTGGTACCTCAGGTTAAGAACGGTTTCAGGTTAAGAACGGACCTCCGGAACAAATTAAGTACGTAAGCAGAGGTACCACTTTATAGCATGGCAGGGATAGTACAACTCCGTGGCAGGACTGAGGTTTCCCCTGAGTATCCTCATTTCCAGTAAGAGGATACTGGGCAACAGGGCAAGGAAGGGCCTTTCTAACCTTCAATCCACTGATCTGCTGCTACATAATTTGTAGGTTTATCTTTATTTGTGTCTATGTTAGGTTGCATACACTTCCCAGGTGTTTCCCCATCCAGGCATCATCCAGGGCCAGGTTGTGCCACTTGCGGAATTGGTCCTCCTTTCGCCCTCCTCGTTGGGAATACTTAGTTTGCGTCTTCTAATAGGATCTTCCGGGGGGGGGGGGGGGAGGTTTTCCTTGCCAGTTCAGAGATCTGTGTACAGTTTTGAATAACAAGTTCAGAGCCCATTGCCAACTGGAAGGTTTCATACCAGGTGCCAACTGGGGATTATGGGTGTGGTGGCTGAAAGCCAATCTAACTTTGCAAGAGAGACGTTCTCTAATAAACAAGGATCACATATTCCAGTTAATATCCCAGGTGGCTCCTTCCCTAACCCCCACCCCAAGACACTCACTCCCCCTATTCTCATGGGAACTCTCCTTGGAAATGTTTGTGGAACTTTGTCTCTGATTTAGTCAAGGAGCTTAACCATCTGCTTAACTTTTAAGCATAGGCATATTTGAATGAATGAGGTTATTAATACCCTAAGTTTCACATAACCTCTAACAGTTGCTGGATGAAAATAGGTACATTTGTTTGCCGTTACACAAGAGAGCCACTCCACATAGCGGCGTTGAGAGCATGGCGTGTGACCAAGCTGCTTTCATGATGGTGGGGCCCTGATGGCTGGCAGAATTTTAGAAACATCACTTTCAAATATATGTTTTCCTATCACTAAGAAAGCACTTACAGTCGTACTTTGGTTTTCGAACAGCTTAGTTCCCAAACATTTTGGCTCCCGAACGCTGCAAGCCTGGAAGTGACTGTTCCGGTTTGCGAACTATTTTTGGAAGCCGAACCTCCATTGGGGCTTCCATGGCTTCTGATTGGCTGCAGGAGCTTCCTGCAGCCAATCAGAAGCTGTGCTGTGGTTTCCAAACATTTTAGAAGTCTAACGGACTTCTGGAACGGATTCCATTCGACTTCCAAGGTACGACTGTATTTTATAGATATGGTCTGAATGTTCATTTCAATAGCTAGTGCCCGTTTTCAAAGCTCAGCATATATTAACAAAGATAAGTCTCCTTTGGAGGTCTTTAAGCAGAGGCTTGACAACCATATGTCAGGAGTGCTCTGATGGTGTTTCCTGCTTGGCAGGGGGTTGGACTCGATGGCCCTTGTGGTCTATTCCAACTCTATGATTCTATGATGTCACCTTATCTTTTCCATAGACCTCTGTTTGCACAAAATGGATCCTTCATATCAATGCTTTCCTCCATTCTGCCTTTTTCAGCCCTACTGATGCCATAGGTCCACTGTTGTTGGTAGGGCAATGCCCACAGAAGTTTCCACAGAGGTGGAGAAGGGATATCTGACATTGGATCTCATTAACATGCATTAACCCTTCTGTTTCCCTCCCCTTATGGATTTGATTTATGGGCTACTTTTAAAATGAGGCTGCGTTTGAAATTGCATTTTAACCTATATTTTAAATTGGCTTTTTTCTATTATGTTTTTATTGCAGTTTGACTGGTGTTAGCCGCCCTGAGCCTAGCTCTGGCCGGGGAGGGCGGGGTATAAATAAATTATTATTATTATTATTATTATTATTATTATTATTATTATTATTATTATCTATTTAGGCATTTGTTTTTAAAAAAAGACAGCTAGCACTGCCTCCTTTTGGAGATGGTTTCAACTACTGTTACTAAGTTATTTGGCTTCTTTATCCATGTTCCGCTCCTTCCTTCATCTCAGTCCTTTCCTGTGCGCTTAAAGGGGGTGGGGAATGCAACAGAGATTTCTATAATTCTGTGAAGCTGGAGGCAAGCGAGGGATAGAGAATGGCTATCACAGTACATTACTGTCATACAAAAATAGTGTCTTTTTAAAATGTTTCTGAGAGGCCCTAATACCTACAGGCCAGAACGGAATAGTCGCATCAGGAAATAAGCATAGCATTTAGAGTAAAAAGCGGCAGGGGAGGATAGGATTTCGATCATTACTTAATACATTTGTTAAGTTTGTGAGACGAAATGAGGGGAAAACGGTGCGGGTTGTGGAAGTTCGCTTACATGATTCCAGCAACTGCCAGAGAATTCCAAGAGTATTTTGTGTTTGGTACATGTCAACGATCCAGGTATTTCAAATGAAGTAATACATTCCATTCTCATTAAAAGCCTTTGGCAGCAACACTGATCTCTTACAATACGCCCAGGTAGCTAGCTGGACTTCAGCTATGTTAATAGCTCCTTTCAGCAACCTGTGCTCTGTAACAACACTTCTTGATGTCAGTCAAAATAAATGAATTGAGAAAACAAACCCACATTTTGGCGAGGACTCATCAAACGTTAATAAGAAATATTTCATGCTGTAAAACCAGAGTAATGCTACACTCAGGTTACTCTGGTTGTCTTAGACCATCTAAAAATATAGAAAATTATTTGCCCATAGCAGAAAACTGTGTGGCGTGGGGGGGGGGGTTGTACCACAATGAATGAATGGGCCATGTCTTTCTGTATCTTTGGTTTGCATGGCACATAGAATAGCATCTCTGATCAAGGACTTCTCTGATTCATATCTCACATCTGCCATGAATATGGTAGGCAGCCTTGGGCAAGCTACTCTCTCATAGCCTCACCCAAATCTGCTGCTTGGAGACAATAATTCAGGGTTACTTTGCAGAGTTGACAGGGCTATTTGAAATAAAGGATGGTGTGAACCACTTTGGTCACCCCGAAGCAATATACAAATTCTGAGTGTTTTTATTATTAGCCTTTAAAATCTTTTGCAATTTAACTGTTTGTGAACTGCGATCATTTTTCTTCATTTTGCATATTTATTCGCATAGATTAAGACCTTCAAAGTTGGGAAATGTTAGCTAGCAGTTTTCAATGTCTAATGGCATTCATCTTGGGCACAAAATAATATTGGAAGGGGCAGTAAAAAAATGGCTCCCATAGAGCTAATGGGACCATTCACCTAGGACAAGGATTCCTCAAGGATTTGTTTCACGGATTACTATTGTTTTGATTTAATGGTTCTTTGTGGGCTACCATATTTTGTTACTTTATGGCCGTCATCTGAGATGCAACGGCTTCTACTAGAGTTTCCCTTTATGGCCACTCCAGCAAAACTGTGAACATGTATATGGGGCAGAACTGTCTCTGATAGGGGCTTTGTTAAAGTTTCCACTGCAGCCAGTTGCACTGCTGTTTGCTTTTTAAATTTAAATATTAATTTGACTTGAAAAGTGCCTTGTCTCTTCAGCAAGATTATAGAAACCCCCCTGCACCTCAGCATTTTCCTTTATTCTTTCCAATGTGTCATTTGGGAGTTGAAAGTATACCTACACCCCGACTACTGATGATTCCTAGGCCAAAGTTCATAACTATTATGCTTGCCTATGTGATTCTTTGATCAGTCTATGACAGGGTGGATTATTATTTAATACTGAGGGTCACATCAGGCATTCCCCACCCCCACCAAATTTCCACACATTATGATTTTCTGCATAGATAATGGATGTCCTTTCAGTGTGAGAAAATATATTTTAATGAGCACACCCCACCTGATTTGCTGTGTTCAGGTTCAACAGGGTGCATGTGTACAGTGGTACCTCGGGTTACAGACGTTTCAGGTTACAGACTCCGCTAACCCAGAAATATTACCTCGGGTTAAGAACTTTGCTTCAGGATGAGAACAAAAATTGTGCTCCGGTGGCACGGCGGCAGCAGGAGGCCCCATTAGCTAAAGTGGTACCTCAGGTTAAGAACAGTTTCAGGTTAAGAATGGACCTCCAGAATGAATACCTGTATACCCCAGTATACCTGAAGGCCCAGTATACCTGAAGGAGCGTCTCCACCCCCATCGTTCTGCCCGGACACTGAGGTCCAGCGCCGAGGGCCTTCTGGCGGTTCCCTCATTGCGAGAAGCGAAGCTACAGGGAACCAGGCAGAGGGCCTTTTCGGTGGTGGCGCCCGCCCTGTGGAATGCCCTCCCATCGGATGTCAAGGTGATGGACAACTACCTGACATTCAGAAAACATCTTAAGGCGGCCCTATTCAGGGAAGCTTTTAATGTATGATATTTTAGTGTTTCTTGGTTTCTGTGGAAGCCGCCCAGAGTGGCTGGGGAAACCCAGCCAGATGGGCGGGGTACAAATAATAAATTATTATTATTATTATTATTATTATTATTAATATTATTATTATTAAGTTCTTAACCCAAGGTACCACTGTATTTGAGGCTCAGGAATGCATACCTAAGGACAAAAAGTCAAATGGAAATCAGCTCCCAAAGGCAGGCAATTCTCGAATTATAGAAGCTGCACTGAAACCAATAAGTTCCAGATGTTGATGGTGACTGGAGGTTTAATTGAATTTAGCAGTTTTTAATATTCAACCTAGGGCACTGAAATATCTAAGGCACTAACCTTATTTGACCAAACTGTGTTTTTGTTCCTCATCAGCCTTATGATAAAAATAAAAAATAGCATGAGTTAATTGTATACTGTTTCCTTTAAACAATGATGGGACGCTGTGGGTTTTTTGTTTTGGTGTGAGTTTTCATACTGCTATCACTTTTTCCAAACGCAGGAAATCTATGTCCTATTCTTCTTCTGAAAAAGCAAGAGTGAGTTTATCTTGGGAATCCAGAGCTATGAATGGTGTTAAGTCTTTCTTTCTAAAATGGAAAGAGTTGCTAAGCTCAGATTGTCAGCAAGGGCTTGTGTGGTTCTTGATATTTGCAAAATTTCCATGTCACACTGTTTCACCTCACCCAGAATCCCAGAGTTATTTTGACACCAGGAAGTAGCTAGGTGGAAAAGTAATCATATTTTTTTATTGTACCGAGAACAATTTGCTTTGCCAATAATTAGGTGAACTTCCTTTTTGTTGCTATTGTACATATTTTGAAACAGAACTTTCCCCCAATCTTTGGTTCTTGTTTGATTTGTGTCACCATACTATTTCCACAGAAATAGTTAGTGTCACAAAGGTCAGGATTAGGGACAAAACAGGAAGAATGGGAGAGCTATGAAAAAGAAAGAAAATGTGTAAACCAGAGGTTTTCAACCTTTTTGAGTCCACAACTACCTTCTTTCTGCAGGACCCCTGTGGGGATCAGGAGCCCAGTTATATCACCCCTTGCCTGAAGAGCTGGAAGCCTCTCTCCCTTTTTCGAACACCCTCCCTTGTGGAGTTTCCCCCCAGCCTCCTCTCCCCTCTCCTTGGGAGTCCTCCAGGCAGTCTCTGAGGTGCCCACCCCCTGCCCCAAAGAGAGGTATCTCCTCACACTGTCCATTCCCAAGAGCAAGGGCTGGAGGACTAGTTGGCTGGGCTCCCTTCCTTGTTTGCTTACTCCAAGGCCGCCTCAGCTCCTGGCAACCAGCACCCCCTGACCAGCCCCGGAGGCACCATTTACCTGCAGAACTTGTAGCCAGGGCTGCTGCAACAAACAGCTGTGCAAGCCTTGTGAGGCAGAGATGCAAGAGGGCATCAGAGGAGGGAGGGAAGGAAAGAGGGACAGAGGCCAGTGTTGCCTGTGGCACCCCTGACCATCATTCAAGGCACCACAGGGTACCACGGCACACTGACTGAAAACCATTGATGTAAATCATTTGGCTTTATTTATCTACACAGTCATGCCAATGGGGTAAATTACAGTGGCTTACAGCAAGGATGACAGGATGATGTAGCAAGGAGCTCAAGTGGTGGAACAAAAGTCCCCCCACCCACCCAAAGCACCTTTTATACTGATTTTTCCAGAAGGACGAAAGCCACCTTTAATTCATACCTTCTAAGCTTAATCCTGACTATAGGTCTGGAAGGATAGCAGAGTTGATAGTATCCAAACGTACTGTGAGGTCCAGGGAAAAACCACATGGTTGTGTTCTACTCCTATCCATTCCCCAGGGTAAGACATCTCAGAGGTCCATAAGCCCACCTGCGCCCTGGTAGATTTCACAGTAGCCAAGTTGGGCAAGGATCCAGGGAGCACATGGTAGCTCTTAGCCCTCCAAGAAGGTTGTCCACATCCTCAGGTTGCACAAGCTGAAAAGTAGCCCTTGCAGTGTGCTCAGATGGTGTGCCAATCCTATCCATTTCAGCCCCTGTACCAATTATAGCATCCAAGTTAATATGGGTATGAGTGGCCTTATCTGTAAAATGTATGGGAAACTCATCGCAGGAGGCCTCCAGGGGTTCTAGGTCTCCTCACCTCCCTATATTAATACAAGGGCCTTCATGACCTGAACTAGCTTTGCTCTGTGACATTGAACAGCTGCATTGGTGGTGGAGAAGTAATATTTTGTCACCACCATCTCACCACTGTTTGAATCAAACTCTAGTGTTTCATACTTTCGCTTGGTAGAACAGGTTAACTTTTGTCATAGGCACCTAAACTTGGAATATAGCAAGTTACTACAATTGCCATCCATTTAAATTTGTTGATTTATCATTCATTTTAATTAATTACCTGATTAGGTATCTGGTTTAAATTTAAGTCATTTTACATATTACAACATTTTCAATTTAAGGTCTTGTTCGATGACACTGAAAGAATCAAAAGTACTGTTCATTATTAGAAAGGCAATTTAAATATTTCCTTCCCTAATAAGTAATTAAAATAGCTTCAAATTAGGCATGTGTTCCCCTAGCTCATAGTGCGACTGAATAAAAACTGTACTGTACTAAAGTTTTAAGTTGATTAAACTGTTTAAAATGAGCGACTTTCATTGTTGTTTCTTCATTTTCCCATGTACTTGGTCTGTTTCTTTGCTCTTTCGTTCTCTTGTTGGTTTCTTTTTAATTCTGCCTGCTTCACAGACAAGAAGTCTTGATATGCACAGTCTGTTATGCACATACTTAATTTATTCATTGTATTACATTTATGGACCACATTTCTTCCATCATGGAACCCAAGATTACGTACATGTTGTTCCCGGGTAATTATCTGGTTGCACTGAGACTTTCTACAAGTACTCATTACATAAACAGGTTTTATGGGAAGTCTTCCTACTGCAGGGCCGAACTTTCTACCCCAGCCAACCCACAGTAGTTGTGTTTGCTTTTGCTGTCTAGTTTTCCTCCCCACTCCCCCTTAAGCTTGGTGCTATCTCTGTTGCTTGAGAAGGAAGGAAGGAAGGAAGGAAGGAAGGAAGGAAGGAAGGAAGGAAGGGGAGGTTGATGTTGCAGGGTCTAAAGACCAGCCAGGCAGCAAACTCTCATAGAATCAGTGCAGAAAAAGCCAACCACCCATTCCTCTCCACGCCAACCATGGGCCACTCTTTCAGCAGCTGGTTCAAGGCACTACATCTGGCAAGTTTATCCATCTGCTGACTAGGATCTACTACTTGCTAAGTAGTTTATTTAAGTTTACGTTACTCTGACACTTTTCTGCAGGGTTTTGTGTGAACTGATTTTGTGTGTATGTGGTTTGTTGGTTTGTTGTTGTTTTTTAAAAAGATGGCATGAATTTTTATCTTCTGACATTCTCAGAGAGAAAATACGGGACGATCTATGAAAACCCATTTTTATTCACTGGGCATTTTTAACTTCTAATTTTTTGTTGATTTTGAAAATCTGTTATTCTATTATTGTTTACTTGTATTGTGCTACAAATGGTTTGCTCGCTGCCCTGAAATCCAGATAGGATGAAGTGGAGTGTAAACATGTAAAACGAAGAACTAATTCATCCTGTAACAATTCAACATTCTGAATATTCCTGATGACTGATCTCTTTGGTGGGAAGTGGTATTTTTCACCACATGATCTATCAAATATCTTTTGGATAATAATGTCACCATGAATAAATAGATCATATACATATTTTGTGATCACCTATCATTTTTTTCAGCAGAGGGAAATGTAGCTCACTTAGGAGCGGTATATACAGTATGTGCATTACGTATGGGGATGTGTTAATCTTTTCAGCTGCAATGGAAATATTACTTTTAATGTCAGACTGCCTCTCGCTATGCAGTGAAATACCACAGTCATCACTGATTCATAGGGATGCTTTCCTTTTAATTATACATCCAATATGAATGAGATTTAAAGTTGCATTATGTTATACAAGAAGTAATCTTAGAACATTCTGGATGGAGTCATTTCCTGTCCAAATTCCTCAGCAACCGAAGAAATGAGAAATTCTATATTGCCACCACTACTACCCAGGCATAAGCAAGATCATTATTCCAGGAATTTGCCCTTTTCTGCCATTTGAAGCTTTTCACTTAATTAATTAAAACTTTAAACCGAGAAATTTGGCAGGGCTTTGCGTGTTTTCCTTTTGTGCAAAACAACACTGCATGCCCCTGAAATTCAGGAATAACCTGTATTTTTCTAAAATGCCCATGCTGGGAACTAGCTGTGCTTTCGTTCTGGTTACCATAAAACAAGTAATCCTTACAAAACCCAAGATCCTGAGCCAGAATTAATCCTCGTCATTTGAGCAACTTCAGGTGCTTTTGCCAGACATGAATTTGCCCCATTTACTCTACGGCAGTCGTTAAATTTTAGTGCTCGCATCAGGCTGCAATAAATCAAGAAAGCACTTTGGACTTGACGCAACCTCTTTTGAAGGGAGATATTATTGACACCTTCTCTCTCACACTCTCTCTCTTTCTCTCTCTGGGCCTTAAAAGCGACCCTGGGTTTGTGGAACGTGGCGTGCTCTCCAACTGGTGTCGAGCAAAGAGGTCATGAGCAACAAAACAATTAGGATGAAATCATGAGCTACATTTGTAAACGAGGGAGCAGGCTTCTTGGCAGGGTGTCAGCCGCTAGAGAGCTGGAGTCCGGAGTGCACATCCCACTCTCCTCTGTTGGAGTCACTCATCTGTGTTTATATGAGTAACGGAGCAGCTGAGGGGGAGGGGATTTGTAAGCGCCAAGCAAATACTCCGAGCGCTCATTCTGTGTAAGACTGACATGCACACCGAGTCGAGACTACTTCCAGGGATGTAGTGAGCGCGCAGTCACATGCTGCAGCATTCATGAGTAGAGAGATAAATCAAGCAGATGTTTGTCGACTGGAATGGGTAATAATTTCTTTTACTCTCTCTTGATCCCCTCCTCCCTTTTTCCTCCCCCCCCCCCCTTTCGCATGCTAGCCTCAGATGCCAAACCTTGGAGTTGCTTTCTAAAACACTTAGCGGCAGGCAGTGCTGAAGCATGAAACATTTGTGGGGGCGAGGGAAGAAGGTTTGGGGTGGGACCTTTGCTTTTAAGCTGAGGGGTGATGTGTTTGTTTTGTTTTCGTTCTCCACTTGAACCACTGCCAGCAGGAAACTGGGTTTTTCTTCTTCTCCTCCAGAGCATCAGTATCAAATTATAGCAGCCTTGCATCTGAGAGCTAATTAAAATGTAAAATGTCCTGAAACCACTTGTGTGACAAATGTAAGATTAGAAACAATTAGAAGCCACTCGAGAGGCTTGTGGTGTTTCGATTTCTGACATTATTATAATCGTCCCTGGAAGTAATGAAAACAATGGTTACTTTAAAAGAGGGGGGGGGTTACAGCAAGTTATCTCCACTATAATCACAAGTTAATGATTGTTTATCGTTTTTAATGTTGTTGAAGTCCGGTGACTGAGCACACAAGGGTCACTTTTCTTACAGAACAAAACAACTACTTCATTCTTTTCCTTATAGTTTTGTCATAATCAGCATTATATTGTATGTGTGTGCATGCCCGTGTTTAAAAGACATCTAAATGTGTGTTTTCCTCGTTTGACCTATATGTAGTATATACTGGTTATCAAAGAGCAACTCAGAGTTTTTCTGTATTGTGGAATCTCTCAGTTCTGTTAAAAAAGACTTCAAGTGTAGCATTAAAGAGACTGATTTGATAAAGTGAGGATTGCATTTATGTTTGTCTCATGCCTTTAGCGGTTGAACTGTACTATACAGAAGTACCAATCAATTATTTTGTTCTTTGTGCTATATATGGAAGTGGTTGTTTTTTTCAACTTAGAAAATCTTTGACGCACATAAACATTGGCTAATCAAATACCTTCTACTATAAGGAAATTCCCAGAAGAAGGAATCAAGTTAATGCTTACATTTTACATAATAAAATGGATGTATGAAAGATGTTCACCCATCTGATCTTTTGTTTTGCAAGAGAGCAATTTGTGCTTTCTCAACATTCATTTGGATCCTTGTCATATGTTAATAGCAACAGATTAGCTGGGGTGGCAGGAAATATAATTTAGAAATATGTGACCTAGAAACAGTTCTACTACTGGCAATAACATCCTTGTTTATTATAGGGAGACGTAGGCTGCTTCAAGGTGCATGCTTGTTCTTGAAGACTGCTCAACTGGTGTTCAGCTGTGTTACCCCTTTGTAAGAAATTGTGCTGAAATTGTTGCCTGTTTGTTTTCAGCGCCAAATCTTAAAGGCAGACCACGCAAAAAGAAGTCATGCCCACAGAGAAGAGATTCACTCAGTGGCTTTAAAGATTCCAATAACAATTGTGAAGGCAAGGCTGTTGCCAAGGTAAGACATTTAGTAATTTTCATCCAACTTCAATTTTGCCTTTCTTTTCCAGTAAAGCATTTCAAAGTAGGGATTGTCCCCACCTCCCTGCCTCTCTTTTAAATGAAAATCAATATGGATTGCAGTTGTTTGAGTGGGCGGGCTTCCTCCCCCCCCCTTTTACATTTTTTTGTCTGCATTATCTGGAGCACTTTGGGAAAACAATCTTTGTTTAAAACTTCTGTTGAGATTTACTACAATTGCACACACCTTTCCATAGTTAAAACCATGCTCAAGGCAGCCTACAACATGAAAAAATACATAATTACAAATGTAGCAAAAGTAGTCAAAAACAATAAATAAAACCTCAGAAGGTACACAACCAAATTAAACCATTTCCGCATAAATCATAATAAGATCTAAAACAAACATACAAAAAATAGTATCAAAAACAGCAACAACTCCCCACCCCCTGGCAACAACAACAACCTATAAAAAATACCCCAACGCAGCCTCAGCTTTTGTAGCTGGAGTCAGTCAGGGCCCTGCCCACCCAGGCCAGTAGGAAAAAGGCCTGCAAGGCAGGGAGCAGAAGCCTCCATTTCTGTAGCTGGAGTCAGCGCAGCCTATCTGTCTTGAACACCATAGTTTCCTTCAGTATGATTTATCTGAAACATTTGTAAGCTGCTTTCACAAGTGACCCCAAAGTGATTTCCATGTAACAAAAGGATATAAAAAAACCCACTTGATTCATTAATTACTATCTAGCCTTTCCTCCAAAGAGCTGAAGGGCAGTGTACATGGTTCTCCATTTTATCACCAGCCCTGTGAGGCCGGGGTGGAAGGTCACCCTAAGTGAGTGGTTTTCTCTCATGGCTTAGTGGGAGTTGAACTTGGGTCTCCTCCGTGCTAGTCCAACATTCAAGCATCTATACTACGTTGAAAATTAAATTGCTCAAAGCCCTTCTTAGTTGCCTTTCAAATATAATTTGAAAATAACCATATATGAAACGGGAACTTCCTTTGAGTAACAGATTACAGCGAACACACAAAAAAAGTTACCTAGAATAACATTGCTGTTCGTCTTTAGAAAAGTTGAAAAGGAAATTCAGAGTGCAAGTTAATATTCTGGACAGGGTCTTTTAAACACACCGCCTTATGCTTAAACTATCTATGGGTCTCGGATTACCATGGGTTGGTTTTCATGCACATGTTAATCACCTGATGAATCATCAAGTGGTGACTTGTATGCATGAATGAGCCATCAGAAAGCCTCCAGATATCACCTCCCATCACTTCAGTTACATTGGCACAACGTGCAGTATAATGACCATGCACACTGCTGGAAATGGGATAACTATTGGGATAACTCGCTTGGCTATGTTTGTAATACGAAGCACCAGCCATTATTTTGGCGCTTCTTGTAGAAGAGTTTCCACGTCAGCATTTAATGCCTATCAGAAGGCAGAATTAAGCAGTTTCTGCATGAATTTTCTAATGTGAGCTATCAGTTTGCATATCAAAGTCCCAGCCATCAGAAGGAGAGAAATCAACTGATGTACTTGCATGGTGGACCTAGTCTGGAGTGTATTTCCATCAAACAATTATTTTGTGCCTTCTCCATCCATATCACGGAGAGTTGTGCTGCCCTCTTTTGCATCCTCTGTTGAAGTAAATGGATACTACATGGCTGGTTGGCTGGCTGAATATATAGCAATTTGAAGACAACATTATCGTGCTCAACTATTTACATTTCTGAAGTGTTGAAAGCTCTTGTTGCTGAGGCTTTCAGTGGGCTATTTACAGTGATGTACTAGCTACCTTGGGCCGTGGGTGGCGCTGTGGTCTAAACCACAGAGCCTTGGGCTTGCTGATCAGAAGGTCGGCGGTTTGAATCCCCGCAACGGGGTGAGCTCCCGTTGCTTGGTCCCTGCTCCTGCCAACCTAGCAATTCGAAAGCATGTCAAAGTGCAAGTAGATAAATAGGTACCGATGTGGCAGGAAGGTAAATGGCATTTCCGTGTGCTGCTCTGGTTCACCAGAAGTGGCTTAGTCATGCTGGCCACATGACTCGGAAGCTGTACGCCGGCTCCCTCAGCCAATAAAGCGAGGTGAGCGCCGCAACCCCAGAGTTGTTCGCGACTGGACATAACATTCAGGGGTCCCTTTACCTTTACCTCACTAGCTACCATGTCAATCTGCATTTCAAGTATGTTTGTACAAATTTAAAGCAGTTTAAACACCAATGGCTACTTCAATCACTTCTTATTTGTCCTGTCCAAATTGTATGATGAAGCCAGTTTTGTTTTCATATAGGCCTCCTGAGCTTGTAAAAGATTTGTGGCATACAAAATTACAGCAGATACTCATTTTTCAATCCTTTCTTCTCTGTCCTGGGTTGGTGGTCAGGGTGAGAAGTGTTTAGCATTGGAGCCCTGTCAGGGAAAAAAAAAAGGTTAGCACCTCTGGATTATGCAGTTTGGACTAGCCAAATGGCAGTCTGATTGGAAGGATCAGAAAGCATTGCCAAGAAAAGTTCCATGTCCTAGAAAATACTTAATTGACCATAGAAAACTTTCCAAATGTGGTGAATTATTTGGGAAATACAGGTGACTTTTGTGGAACCAACCTCATGTCTGAAATCTTTTATGGTGCTTAGTTGGGTTTTGTAGGTGTTTTTTGCATTGGCCTACTCCACACGTCACAGTAAGCCAAACTATAAATCTTGGCTATGGCTTGTGGTTAGTGAGCAGAGAGCTTAACTAAGAGCCCAGATTCAAACAGCATGCTAACTAAACTTTCCCTTAGCTCAGTGCTGGGTTGGGAGTAAAAAGGTTTGGGGAGAGGCAAAAGCATTTGCAACCTTCTCTCCAGGAGCCCACATATTCACACAGTTCCATTAAGTCATAGTTTGGCATACCGTCCTGTGATGTGCAAACCAAGCAATTGAATGTCTTGAGTCGAGCCCATTAATTTAAGACTTTAAGAGGTCAAATGTCTTGAGTTGTATTTTGTGTCACTTTTCTTGCGATTGATTTCTTAGCATTGCCTCCTTGATATTTCACTAATATTGACACAATGGGATGGCACAAACAAAGCTCTAAAGGTAAAAATCATGAGGGTTTTGTCATTCATTTTTGCATTGCTCAGTCTTTGGTGTCTTGTGGTGTGGCTAGTACTTAAGTTGTTTGTAATATGATGAACTGGTATCACATTATACAGAGGTGTTGGTTAAAAAGCTGATTTTTGAGGTTTGACAGCTTTGCGACCTCCATAAAATGTTATGGGACTTTCTCAGGTTTCCATTGTTGTGGAGTGCATAAAAGCTCAAAGATCCTGCTATGCAGATGCCCTACTTTTGTTAAATTTTTCAAACTGTTTATCTGCCATATTCAATTTGCCCTTCATGAACTATGGGCATAAACAATTCAACATCCTGTAAGTGGAGTATCTTCTGCACCTGAAGCAGTGTGCCAGAGGACCATTAAAAACAACCACAAAACTAATATTGTTCTTATGGTATGTGAACTGCGCCCCACCCTCTGTTAACATGAAGAGATACCTGCTTCCACATAGCTCTCTGCATCTTTTACTGGAAGACCTTTCTCAGTGTGCCACCTACCACTGAGCGTGAAATTGGTTACGTCTTGGAGCTGGTTCTTATTGGTGGAAGTCTCATGACTGTAGAACCTCCCTTTCCTCTATGAAGACTGCCTAGCTAACATTTTGTTGTTCTTTCAGGAGGCTTATGGGAACATGTTAGAAACATTGTAATTGACTGGTTTAATTGTGGTTTTCTTGCAGATTTGTATTTGTTTTATTCTTATTTAATTGTGGTTTTAAATGCAGTATGTTGTAACCTTCTTTGAGTTCACCTGGTAACAAAGAGTTAGGACAGAAACCACATGAATGAATGAATTGCATCATTCATTAGCCTCCTTAAGATTTTTGAACTTGGGCTGATGGCATCCTTGAATGAATCATGAAATTATATTTAGTTCTGGACCAGTAATGCTATCATTCTCGGACACATGGCTATCTATGCATGGCTTATGCATAACACTGAGAGGGGTGGTGCTGTAATTCCACAGGGAAGGAGCAGTTTGAGGCCCACTCTTCCCTGCGGAGAGCCTGTGGTGTTAACTGGGCTCTCCATAGCAGTGTACAGAGCCCCTCCCAATGCCAACATGAATATCCCCTGTGCCTTTCCTCCCCCTGCTGCAAAAGATGCTCCTGTCCACAGCATTGGCTGGCAATACTGAATAGACCCCCAGTTGAGCATATTACTGGAGCCCAGCAGATGAAATGGGAAGCAAATGACAGCAAAGACTTAAAAAGCCATCGCATATGGTCCTTGCTGAATTTTGGCTACACATCCTGCATATTCCTTGCTCAGATTCTAAATGTGATATTTAAAGCTGTCATGGAGCAAAACACACACACACACACACACACAACCCATGAAGCTATTAGGACTCCAGTTTCATTCAGCTTGTTTACCTTTATCTGTGAGCGAATAATTGTGTGAACTTTATTACCTAGCATACAAAGGCATTTGGTTTGGTTTCAATAGGTCTGAATAAATTTAAGCTGGCGCAGCCTATTAAGTACTATAACTGAATTACAGAGCTGTATTTTATTCTCCTGCAGCTCAAGTGTGGCGCTTGGGGATCGCAGGCTCTCGTAAGACAAATTTGTTGCACTTACCAATGAGCTTTCCTCTTCCAATGATGTCCTTGGGTTATGCCTTCAGGAATACAATATGGAATAGATTGAGTTAGGGAGAAATCATTTGTGGAAGAGTGAAAGTTCCTGTTTTTATCTCCAAGGGAGAAACTAGATAACTTGCTCGCCACAAAGGGCCATGAGGGAAATGGGAGTGTGAAGGCTGTAGGTAATTTACATATTTAATTGTATGGAATTTATTTTACGTATTTTTATCAGGTGATTTGTCAGGTTCCAATTTATCAGGTGGCTCTCAACATTTAAGGAGGGAAGTAAACATTAATATACTTATACCTTTCATGATTCTGACAGGCGCATGACTCAAGTTTCAAGAGCATGTTGCCACTGTTTTTACAAATGTCTTTATTCTGAAATTATTCTCCCGAGATGCAGGAGAATCGAGCCACGCTCCACAAGGGGGCAGCCGACCTTGTGCACAGCTCACAGTTCATGCATTCTGCTGCAAAGGTCTCCAGCGAAGTTTGGGCAGACTTGTAAAGAGTTTTATTGCGCAGAGTCATTTATTCAGTCTTATATATGAAGTCACTTCAATGCTTAACCTAGCCAAGTTATTGGTTATTCTGGCTGGCCTCGGCCAGTCTCTTTACTAACCCTGGTGACCTGAGATTGTGCCAGGGGCTGCATGGATGCAAGGCAGATGATGTGCCAGTGAGCTATGCCCTCTCACAATGAGCTATGCCATGGCAAAGGTCTTTTTATGGTCCCCAACCATTTTCCCTTGGAAGTGATTACTGTTGATTTCAGTGGGACATCCCAGTAAAAAATGTGCTTACGGTTGCCTTAAATTTCCTAAGCACCCTTGCCAGCCACCCTTCTAAATAACTGTGGAAGAGTTAAAAAGACAGTGAGGCATAGAGATCTCTACTTCAAAGTGGCTGCATAAAGGTTACATGCACACTCAGCGAACGCCATATGTAGTGAAAGATAATAAAGAGGAGATTGAGATCTGGCAGCTATCAGCAAGATACACTGAGCCGAGTGCTGTACAGAAAATGTGGCCAAGAAGAGGCCGTCTTAATTTCCATGGTTTGTGCCTTGGTCCAGAGCTTTGTGCCTTCCAGCTACCACACAACCCAAATAGCCCAAACCATGCAAATCCCTATTGACGTGGTTCCAAGAAGACTGAATAAGAACTCTGGGAGACATGCTGATCATTGATGATGTAAACTGTGGATATGTGCAAAACTTTTACTAGCATAATCTAAGCCAGAACCAATCTCTTTCCCGGCTCCCCAAAATCGACGTTATTCATTGGTCACAGTGGCAATTTTCTATTGTATTTCCCACGGTGGTGAATTTCTGCAAATGAGGCTTGCCCCTGGAAATACAATAAGAGTCATTTGTCATTTTGTTAAGGAATGGCCACATCCAAAAATATGCAGCCTGAGTCGATGCATGCTTACTTAGGAGGAAGTCCAGCAGAAGTAAATGGAATTGACTGCCAAGTAATTCACGTAAAATGGGTACATTGTAGGAGTCTGTTGGCTATTTGATGTCCTTGAACATATTGACATCACTGCTATTAAGGAATGAACATGATATTTTCATATATTTTGTTTCAGTTATTACCTCATTTGTCATACAGAACACGTTGCCTTGACATTAATTTTCTTTCATTTAGTTATTTCCCACCTTGATTTACTGGGTATATTTAAGCTGTCCATGTACATTGATGTTTTTATTGAACTGTATGAAAAATAAGACTGGACACAGATGGAGGGAGTTGTACTTTTAAGTTTCCTGATCAAGGGATCCAAATCTTTTGTTTTGTTTTCTGGAGATGGAGCAGTATGTAAATCTTAGTTGCAAAAACTGTATTTTATTTTTTTGGTCTACAATTAAAAACACATGTGATGGAATATGAACTTCAAATGAGAAATACTTTCCAGGTAATGAAATTGGTAAACCCCACTCTGCATGCCAGAAAGACGGTGTGTGTTGTGTGGAGGTGGGTTATTCGATAAGAGATTAGAAGGTGTTTTGTGTTTCATGGGTGACACCACTGATTTTTTTTTTTTAAAAAAAGCCTTTCCCCACAAAACTAGCGCATGTAAAATGCTATTCCTAATACTGGACCATCTAAAAAGAGTAATAAGGATATATTTTTAAATACATGAAAGGGAGAGTGTTTAATTACAGCTTTGCACTTCAATCCAACATGTGTATCAAATTATATCACACTGGTTTCAGTTGCACTGACCTTGTGTAAACAGGTTTGGGCTGGGGGGCTAAACATGGGAGACATATTTTCAAATCCTCACTCTAAAATGAAGGATCATGAGGGCAGCGCCTCCCTTTTTCGAATGGGAATAACAGTGACCTTCTTCACAGCTTTAATAAGCTCCAAACAGATCGATAAGCTGCTCACTAGAGTTACCAGTTTGAAATCTCATGCTAGAGCTTCACAGATCTCAGGTTTTGGTCAGAGTTTATACTGGGCTGGGGAGAAAGACTCCCAGTTTGTGTGAATATACATGGATACGGAGATTAAATCATTTACTTACAACAAAATTGTTTACTTACAACAAACTATCTGACAACATTTATATAAACCAATCCTTGAATATATTTTTCAGTGAGGCTAATTGGGTCCCTCCTGAACTGATGTATGCCCCCCAAAAGAATCTCTCAGTTTCAAAGGCCTTTAGTAGTATCTGCACATACAATTTTTTTAAAAAAGTTATTTTCCATAATCATGAGGACTAGAAATTTCCTTTCAAAATAAATCTAAAGACATTATTTTTGCCTTGTGCGTCATGAATGCAGTCATGCAGATTTTCTGTTTCCTTTACACTCTGACCTTAATTAATATATCCTGCTCCCTGTCCAATTTTAACAAGAGCAGTTCATGCCTCACCCCAAGACATTGAAACTGAACACTTTGTTTATGGAAACACTGCTCCAGTTCTGAGCATATGAGGGACGTTTTCCTGCTACGTTATGTAGTCATCAAAGGTCTCTTTTACATAGCAACCATTTTAAAAAGTATATCCAAAATGGATCATGCAACTCTTATCTTCTCTAACAAGAGTGTTTTATTACATGCAATCACCCCAAGTGGTTGAATTACAAAACCATTACAAAGCAGCATGGCTAGCTAATAAATTTATTTTTTTTAAAAAAAAATGATATCAGCAATGCATAATGGAGGCTTGACATTCAGTTAGTTTGATTTTATGGAAGGTTTGCATACAAAAGAAAACCCAGAATTGTGTCACTTGTCTCCCGAATAAATAAATAAACCTTGCCAGAATTGGCATTCAATTTTATTTCCTTTGCTTGGTAGCCCAGTAAACCTAAATCAGGTTGGGCAAAGAGTGTTCGTTACCGGACATATTGTCAGAAATATTCCAAATAGAGCAGCTGGGTTGTTTTGGGGCAGTATTAGAAACTGAGGAATGAAAGCTAGGAGCTAAACGGCACCTTAAACCTAGGTTATAGGTGCACATTTTTATAACAAGAATATAAATCTGAAAATGAATGAGTTGCAGCTAAAATTTTACGTTCATTTTTGAGGCCGCCGAGAGCGAAACGCTCTTTCCAGAAGGCCAGCTGAGAGGCAGAACCTATCAGCTTGCCTGACGCTGCAGTGATCTCTTGGAAGTTAATCTGAAATCTTAGGCGCAGTACTGTGCCCAGAACTCAAAAACTCCTAACGTTTATGAAATTCCCTGTTGCAAAACATGCCCTGTCTGCTCAGTAGTGACACTGTGCCCTTGGTCACGCAAATACATGTATCCCACCCAAACATCTTTCTTAAGATCTTGAGCCGAGTCATGACACATGCTAACATAGGAGCCAACTCCTAGGGGCCAAGATCCCTTCAGCCCCCCTAAACAAAAACAAAAAACATTTGAGAGGGTCAGCACCCCACCCCATGCAGTTTATAGACATTGCCATTCAAATGGAGTGTGTGTGCCAAGTCTTGTGATCAAGTATGTGGGGTTGGGCTTACCTGCCCTCCCCCCAATATTTTATTCAAGTTTGCATGCTATTATTAAGGGGAGGGAACTAGCAATAGAGCACAGACTCTGCCCTGGGTGAAAATCAAGGGTTTATAATATTTACTACAAAATATAAAAGTGGCTAATAGGTATCTACCGCTATACATGCGGTAGAGAGACAGACCCCACCTTGTCTGGACTTGTCAGCTCACTTGAACAATTCTATGGAGACAGGCGGACAAAATGACTGTACAGTGGTACCTTGGGTTAAGTACTTAATTCGTTCCGTACTTAACCTGAAACTGTTCTTAACCTGAAGCACCACTTTAGCTAATGGGGCCTCCTGTTGCTGCCGTGCCACCGGAGCACGATTTCTGTTCTCATCCTGAAGCAAAGTTCTTAACCTGAAGCACTATTTCTGGGTTAGCGGAGTCTTTAACCTGAAGCGTATGTAACCTGAAGTGTATGTAACCCGAGGTACCACTGTATAAGGGAGGGGTAAGCAGCACTAGGGATCCGGCAGGCTGCAGTGGAGACCTAGATACAACAGGGAAGACTCAAAAAGCAAATGGCATGAGGTTGGGCCAGGAAACCACAGAGCAGTAACTTAAAGGAGAGAAGACACGGCTTCATGTTCTCTTTAGGTTCTTGACTTGTCCAAAGAATTAAACAAACACAGAGTGGAGGCAGGAATGAGAGGCAAAGGAAGTAGGGAAATCGAGATGCAACAGTTTGGAAATATTGTACCTAAAACACAGAGAAAGAGCTTTAATGTTGTTGTTGGCCTTCTGAGAAAGAGAGGGCGTGATGGAGCAGAAGGGGGTCATCTCTTAAATGGGAATGAAAGCTGGAGCAGGCAGTTTTCAAGATCTAATCTGGCATCTCCTCTTTTCTTCCAGGTAAAATGTGAGGCTAAATTGCCTTTGCACAAAACCAAAAATAACAACAGCAACTGTAAAAAGGGCTCAAGCGAGGATAAATCAAAGGTTTCTGTAGGTGAAGAATGCAGAGCGGATGAACAGGCATTCCTTGTGGCACTTTATAAATATATGAAAGAAAGAAAAACACCAATTGAACGAATACCCTACCTTGGTTTTAAGCAGAGTAAGTAGAATTTTCATTGCATTTTTGGTTTGAAATTTTAGAACAGTTTGGCTTCTGGGGTTGATCGGCTTGATAAGGTGGGACAACTTTGTGGACAGATATGGCCCTCTTTAGCTTTCTCTTTGTCTCTTCTTTTGCACTGTACATTTACTATAAAACTAATTGTCAGGATCTAGAGCTTTATAGGCATTGAGATTTCCCCTCCCGCCCTTTGAGCAGAAACCCCACCACCAATGCCATAAAGCAAATGACTTTTAAAAGTCTTCTCGGTTTTCAAAGTGGTTTGCCGTGTGGATTTGGGAGGTGTGGGGGGGACGGGGGGGGATGCTGTTTGAGAAACAGTATCCCAAAGCTCCCATAGGCACAACGAGGAGATCTTTGTATGTCAGCCAGTAAAAACCTTAAAAAGGAAAACACATACATACATACATGCACACTGGGACCTTTGAAACGAGAGTTGTTGTCATTGTGTTTATATCCACCAATACATTTTTCCATCCCCTATCTTGCAGTTTCTCTTCATTTTGGGCAACTGCTGGTGGAAATTTATAGTTTTAAAATACACTGCTTGCGATCAGAACCTGGCATGTTTAAAAAGGTTCCTGCTCTCCCTCTCCTTTTGATAAATACTGCAGCTAATGTCTTCCCTTGAATTAATAATACGACATACTTTTATTGTACCCAGATGTTCCTTCGGGGGGGGGGGGAGTCCCACAGATATAAAAGGAAGGCATCTAAAGGTGGCCAGAAAGTAGGTGAAGGAGGTCACAGAGTATAAAAATAGACAAGATCTGTTTAAAGACATCATAGCACAATGCTAAGGATTGCTTTGGAAAGAGCACTTTTTGAGTCAGTGCTTATAAAAGCAACAATTGATAGAGAACATGCAACTGTAATTAAATTTTGCATAAACATTCTATAGCATGGAAGAATGAACATCGCAAACGATGAAAGGTGTGCTTTTAATAGCCTATAAGGCATCTAAATTATTATAAAGGGAGGAATGCCTTACATGGAAATATGACTTTCTCAAACCTATCTTCCCAGATTAAATGTGTATGTTATTTTGATGAAGAATGTCAAACCTCTATGTTTTACATAACAATTTACATACCTAATAGCAATTGACACTGATTGCAACAGACCTCTAGCAGTCATTATAAACTTATATAACTCCAAAATGATTACAATGTTTGCCTGAAAAACCGGCTGCTTGAAATAGAAGTAAAATTAATGTACTATGAACAGCTTTGTTGCATTATGCATTTGATTCCGATTAAATCAAGGCCCGAGCAAAGCTCTTGATAGCTCAGGGAGAGTGCAAGGTTCAGTGAAGCTTTTTATTTAGAACATTTTGAGATGTAGTGTGTGTGTGTGTGTGTGTGTGTGTGTGTAATGTTAATTCCCCCCCCCCTTATTTGTCACTAACAAAGAGGCACATTTTTAAAAGCAGGTATTTATTGGGTCTCAATTTCCCAGCGTTGCCATGAGATCACTCTGCAACATGTAGCTGAGATAAACTGACTTGTTTGATATTCAGCAATGTGCCTCATGTTTCCTCAGAGCAAGATTACTCAGGAGTAACTGAGCTGCTGGCCAGGAGTAGTCGCTGTGTTTGTCTACCTTGACATGTGTAAACACATGAGTAGGAAGAACCAGTTTAAATAATATAATTCCTCTGTTGCTGAATAAGTACAGTGAATGTTCTTTGCTGTGCTGTGTGGTTCAATAATGAGTACTACTCCCTGGGGAACACCCATAATTTATGTAATATTTTGGAGGCAATTCATACAGCACCATTATGAGAAGCTCTTTGATGGGGTAAAGGGAGAAAAAAAAATGCAGTCGAACCTATTTTACTGCATTCTGTAGTTCTCTCATTACAGAGGATTCTAAAAGTGCTTGGCCCCTTACCCCCTTTAAACTTAAAAGGAAACCTTCATTAAAAGAGACAGTTGGATTAAAGTGCAGATATACAGACAATTTAAAAATAAGTCATGATCATATAGGGAGGTATAATCACATCAAAATATATTGATTTATGTCTATCTCTCTAGCTAAGCTCTTTGACATGAGTTCAATAGCCAACAAATGGCATCCACTTCATGTGGAATGATGGGATTTGCACCCTTCCTTAGCTCAAATGTTAAAGATATTCATTTTTGCCAGCTCTGTAGTGGACCAAGCTTTAGTTAGGCATTCTGAAATGTCCACAACCATTGGTATTTTGGGTGCTTGAGGACGTTTGTGCCAGCGTAAACCAAAATTCTGCAAACCATCCCATCTAACCATGTCAGTCAAATTTGATCCATTAGAGACTTAGTTTGGCACCAATCAACAGCAGGGATGGTTTGAAACAACCAGTGCAGAGACAGCTGTGCATTTTATGCTAGTTGCAAAATGGGGATGACAGCAGGAAACAGGCAACGCACTCCTGGTGGCAGATGTTATGTACAAGACACCCATGCCTGGGATCTGGACCATGGGGCTATAAATGTTCCCACCAGTGGAAGTTCCCCATAGGGCTTCCCCTACTTTCAAGAGTTTCATAGATGAGTGCAGGGGCAGCATGACTTTGCAAGGAACACGCCTGGCTATTGGGGAGCGCTAACACTTTTGGGAGGTCCACATAAGACAGTGCATGATCTGTGAGACCTCAAGACCTCTTGAGATGGTTTAGACTCTGAGAAAGCTGGGGTGCAGTTGTATGGGAGATCTTGATATTCCTCACCCTGCAGGCTACATTCATGATGAAATGAGCTGCTCCACTTGTAGAAGCTTGTTTCCTCATGTGGAAGAGGATCTCTGGATCCCAGCCAAGGTCTCTTATCTGAGTGGCAGTAAATACTTGTTTAATCAAGGACTGCTTTGTGAATGCACTCCAGTTTCCTGCTACATTAACTAAATGACATTTTAAAAATAATGCTCTTTCTAATAACTATGTTAGTTTTATATAGGAACATATAATGCAAAGCTTATTTCGTGTGTTTTGTTTTTTATGCTGTTTGTTTTATATCCTGGAAGTGAATTTAAGCTCAGTAAAAAAAAAAAAATCTTTTATATCTGTAACTGTATCTCAGAGAAATGTTTTCCCTTGTGATTTTAAGAAAGGAATGGTATATGTGCAAAGCCAATGTTTACTCTTTGAATTATGTAAATGTCATTTGCAGATTGTTTGTGTTTCTCCCCCCCCCCAAAAAAAAACCTTTTTGTGTGCGTAGATGTGATTGTTATCTTCTTGCTTCACTGTGAAAGAAAAACTGTTTGATTTGCATTTCTTTGAAAAAAGTTGGTTAATGCAATGCTTATCTAAATACTTATTGTCCCTCTAACAGTTAACCTTTGGACTATGTTTCAAGCTGCTCAAAAACTGGGAGGATATGAAACAGTAAGTGTTTAAGTAACTTAAATGGGAAAAAAATGTGTAATCTAGCTTTCCCCTGTTCGGGGTGGTGTTTCTTTTTCTCAAACACACACACATAGACACACACAGGAAATAACAATGTAGTACACACACACACACACACACACACACACACACACACACACTGGGGTTATTGGGTCCTTTTTTAGAAAAAGCCCCAATTAGTTCCAGGTTTGGCAAAACTGTAAACTTGTTGAAGAAGAAAAAAACACTTCTTGAGTGGAAAACATGTGTAACTCTTCCCTGTCAAGGAAATTGGTTGGGTCTGTAATTTTTTCCCATGTTGAGAAAGGGCTATTCTTGTACAACAAGCCAAGATTGCATAAAATGAAATTTCACTTGGCATAGTCCCTGACATCTGTTCATGTTGGAATATGGGAAATGTATTAAATGCTTTCAAAAGTAATCAGCGTTGTCCATTAAGGAATAGCTTGGTGCAGTATCTTTCTTTACTGTGAATAGTAAAAGATCTTTATTAGACAAGGGTCAGTGCCACATAAACAGGAAGTTATCCAAAGTATAAAGGCAAGGGGGGAGGGAAGCGGAATACTCTGACACTTTTTATCAACTAACCATATCTGACATGGCCACTTTATTTTTAGCTCACAGGGAAATTTGATGGTTGCGGATTTTACAGCATGTATTCCAAACCAATAAAACGTTGGAGCAACAAACTGCGATTAAGATCTTGAAACGAGAAGAAAGAGCTGCTTTAATATGGCATATAAAGATGGCATCTGCAATAAAGCCCATTTGACATAAGACGATCGTCATTGGGAATATTTCCCCAGCCCATAATGCTCAGATTAGGTTGTGCATTTCCTGCCACAGTTGAATGCAAAAAACATATTTAAATAGCTAGCTAGCTAGATATATTTATTTGTTTTGCTTTGTTCACTGAGTATAAATCTGGGCTGCATCTATTCCATAATGAAGTAACAGAGAACACAAAAGCTGAAATTAATTTAAGCTGAAATGTAATCACTCTGGTATTTGTCCCATAGAACAAAGGCTGTTGTGTCATTTTAATGCCTGTGCAGTTAGCTAACATATCTATGGTTGTGAAATAGTAATCACATACAGGTATTGGTAGCTTTAGTTGACTTTCTTTGGTTTGCATCTGATCTGAGTGCCTGATTCTGTGCTTGTTTACTTGGGAGTTAACTCAACTCTAATTTATTTAAATTTATTCACTACATTGGGTACACCAAATAGCTGTTGTACAGAAAACATCGAAAACTAAATATACTAAAACAACAATAATAAAACTAAAGCAGAACTTCTTATTTAAGCACTAGGTAAAGGTAAAGGTACCCCTGCCCGTATGGGCCAGTCTTGCCAGACTCTAGGGTTGTGCACTCATCTCACTCTATAGGCCGGGAGCCAGCGCTGTCTGCAGACACTTCCGGTTCACGTGGCCAGCGTGACAAGCTGCATCTGGCGAGCCAGTGCAGCACATGGAACGCCGTTTACCTTCCCGCTGGTAAGCGGTCCCTATTTATCTACTTGCACCCGGAGGTGCTTTCGAACTGCTAGGTTGGCAGGCACTGGGACCAAACGACGGGAGCGCACCCTGCCGCGGGGATTCAAACCGCCGACCATGCGATCGGCAAGTCCTAGGCGCTGAGGTTTTACCCACAGCGCCACCCGCGTCCCTCATTTAAGCACTAAGGAAGGCTTAAAAAAAGTCTAGCCAATCAGCTGATAATGCAAGCATTAAAAGTATTCTTTAAGTTTTACTTTGAAGTAAGGATGTATATGATTCCAATGTGCTAACCTTTGGAAAGTTTCGCTTCTGTTACAGTTTTTGGTGTTCAGAGGCTTTATTCATGCAGGAACTATTTACAGTAGAGATGAGAGAGAATAGAAGACATATTTTCTCAACAAGTAGGGAGAGAGAAAAATGGCACAGCTTTTAGGGTTGGAGTTAACTTAGACAGAGAGTTACAAACAAGTGTTGGCTAGATTGCTAGAGAAGCAGTGCTCTCTTGTGGTTTAAAGTAACATATGCATTAGCTGGAAGCTCATGAGAAGGAAATTTTATTTGCCTTTCTCCAACACTTCTGGGCAAATGCTATTAGAAAGTGAAATTAGGCAAGTCTGTTAAGTTGGAGCCATCAAGTTAATGACACGCCTTAAATCTTGGCCCTTACATTGTTCCAGATTTTATATTCAAATAAGTGGGTAGTTTACACACAAAAAACAGCAGCAAAGTAAGATAAAATATGGAGTAGTGACGAAGAGAAGTCAAGATAGCCTTTGAAGTTATTTCTAACAATCTGGCCATTTGGGGTGCCATCTTACGTAATGTATTCAATGCAACTTTCTCCCTGAAAGGATTTCTGCCTTAGTCTATTAAAACGGCTAAAAATATTTGTATAAACCCTCTTCCCAGATGTTGCATAACTTGTTAACCTTCATCATGCTTATCCAATGTAAAACTATAGTTTTCTCCTTAAATGCCACATTCATTGTATTTTTCACACCATGTTACAACCTTTGAGCCATTCTTCTTTCCAGTAGAGTGAAACTTACAAATTGAGATTTCATAATGCGCAGGATTTAGCAGTTCTGATTTAAGCTTTCATCACTTTGACCAAACTAAGCTTAAGGGGCTGTCTGCCCAGCCAGCAAGCAGTTCGTGTTCTGCTGCAAACAATTCAACTAAAGCAAGCATACGAGAAAGCTTCCCTGATCTGAGCAGGAATGATGAGGCAGAGGATACAGGATGCTGATACTAGCACCACTCCTGCATATACACAGATTGAACAAGATTCTGATGCCCATATTTTCCCTTCTGCTTTGCGGCACGCCTACTGTCAGCAACAGCTTTTCAGTGGGACAGAAGGGGTTCCTAGTTTGAAAGGGTGCCTCTGAAAACCTAGTGCATGTGCAGCCCATTAGTTTCCAGCATAATTCAGATAAGAAGTGTTGGATACACTTCAGCATGCACCTAATAGAGATCCAAGTGGCAGATTTGCATTGGTACTCGTATACTCCTAATTCACACCCCACATTTGTTTGTTTGGTTGGTTGGTTGATATTCCGTATTTTTCACTCTATAAGACACACATTTTCCCCTCCAAAAATTAAGGGGAAATGTGTGTGCGTCTTATGGAGCGAATGCAGGCTCCTTGGCTTCAGTGATAGCAATGCGAAGCCTCCGAAGTGCAGTGGGAGCGCTCCCGCCGTGCTCCGGAGGCTTCGCGTTGCTTTTGCTGAAACCTGGAAAGCGAGAGGGGTCAGTGCGCACTGACCCCTCTCGCTCTCCAGGCTTCAAAGATAGCCGCCTGAAGTCTTCCCGCTGCACTCCGGAGGCTTCAGGTTCCTTTCACTGAAGGGTAGGTGCCCCTTCAGCTAAGGCGCAGCGTCCCTTCAGCTAAGTGGGAGGAGAAATGGAAGGGGCTCCATTTCTCCTGCTGCTTCGCTGAAGGGGTGCTGCACAGAGAGGCGGAGATTTTCTTTTTCTTGTTCTCCCCCTCTAAAACAAGGTGTGTCCTATGGTCGGGTGTGTGCTATAGAGCGAAAAATATGGTATGCTCCTTTCTGTTTGTTATTTAGGCGTAAGGGTCAATAATCTTTTGGTGTTGTTGCTTTTACTGAGGCCTTCTCTATGCTAGAAAATTATTGTGGAGTTCTGAATTCAGAACAACATATGCTGGCATGAGCTGCTTAAGAATTCTAGTTGAATTTAGATAGTGTTATCCTTTTGGGAATTATAGTTGTGCATGATAACCTAAATGTCTGAAACGGGGACTGCCAAATGTCTGTAGATGACAGTGGTCCATGATGTCTGATTTATTGCCTCAGGCAGTTGTCCAGCTGTGGGAGTCAAGATGGGGGCTGATAAGTCCAGCTCAGGTTGGCTATTGCCAACTAAACATTGGTTATCTCTTAACTTGAACATGTGAGCTCATTTTCCATTGAATGGATGTGCCACAGGCTGGAGACAGATGTAAAATACAAACAATAGAGAAAAGCGGTTTTTCCTGATGACTCAGAGTAAATGCCTTATTTCCTTCAGAGTTAACATGAAATCAGTGTTTTGGAAGTAATACTGTCGCACTGGAGGCATCTCTCCCCCAAAGCCTTTACACTAGATTCAGAATCAGGCTCCTGGGCATCATTCATCATTTTAAATCAAATGATATCTATACTGACACTATTTCCAACAATCTTCTGATTGCCCCCAAGATTCGTTTTTGAATTTGCATTGGCCGTGGAGGTGTTCTCTGTTTCAGAAACCACCCCATTGCACGATCTTAATTGCATACCATCAGCTTGTGTCTGCTTTTTGACTCAACAGATGCTTGCTCTTCAGTGGGGTATCAGGCTACACCTGCAGTTCGTCAGATTTACTTGTACAGAGTTTTGAGGTGCAGTGTGTACATAAGAATTGCCCTAGTTGATCAAGCCAGGTGTCCATAATGCATCTGGTCATGGAGAATCCATTTAGCTATGGATGTCTTGGAGATGCTCTTATGTGGCGACAGCTTTCACTGTCTTGATTAGGCCTATCGTTATGGCGTCATCTGATAAGAGTCATGGGCAGTGGTGAGGAATTTGACCAGGAACATAATAATAAAAGCAATAAGCTTCAATGAAGGTGTGTTCATTGAAATATTCCCCTGCTGTCAAAATGTTACAGTACAGTCAGATCAGAGCTGATCCAGTTCATAGCAAGTTTAAACTGAGAGAGAGATTTTAATGTAGCTGGAATTGGACAGTAGCGTGTCCATCCCACACCCAAATGGAGGTGAGGGGATGCCAAACAGCTCAATGGTGGCTGACTGTGCTCAGTTGGCATGGAATGCTGATTTGCTTTGGGGAGTGGGGTGGAATGAATCATAGAATCATAGGACTCTAGAGTTGGAAGGGACTGTGCAGGTCATCTAGTCCAAATCCCTGCAATGCATAATTTTTTTTGCCTAAGGTGGGGCTTAAACCCACAACCCTGGGATTAAAAGTCTCATGCTCCACCATCTGAGCTATGAATGGAATGGCTGGATCCCTGAAGAGTAAAACTACAGATTGCAGTATTTTGTTGCAGGGCCCCACTTATACCATCTTAGTATCTCTCTCTTTCAGAGTTGCCCCCTTTCTGTTTTAATCTGCTGCCATTTAAAACCAACCATATAAGTTTCTTCTTAAAGATGAAAGTAGTGGAGCCTCCCTTGCAGAGCAGGGTAGCTCTAATGGGCTATAACATTTCCCGATTTTAATTAGATCCATCCCAATAAATCTGAGAAAATGCAGAGGTAATAATAATAATCCAAAGACATATACTCAGGTGATTCTTTAACACAGTAAATTCCCACCTGTTTCAAACTTGCCCAGATGGCTCTTTGGGGAAAATTTAAATTATAGTAGGCTTTGAACCCATTCTATTCTGTCATATTCCTTTTTCTGTGGAGAGACTGACAGCTTTAAGCAAGTCTCAGCTGTTATGATTGAGAGCTACGACCTCAGAACAAATCTTTAAATAACAAATAGTAAGAGCTGTTTAGCAGTGGAACAGACTCCCATGAGAGGTGGTGGACTCTCCAGCCATGGAGGCAGAGGTTGGATGGCCAGCTGTCATAGATGCTTTGTTGAGATTCCTGCATAGCAGGGGGTTGAAATGGATGACCGTTGGGGTCCCTTCCATTGCTACAGATACCATGTGCAAATATTGTTGCACCTTTAAGCAGAAACAGAGGGACACATATGAATTAGAACAGATTGTCTTGAATCAAATATCAAAAATGAACATTACAGGTGGTGTTCTCTTTATAGTCTTTTAAGACCAGGTTTCCAGAAGGCACACTTTAATTACTTAAATTTAACCATGGGGAGAATATTGATCACCTAGATCAGGCACGGCCAAACTTGGCCCTCCAGATGTTTTGGGACTACAGCTCGCATCATCCTAGCTAACAGGACCAGTGGTCTCAAAACATCGGGAGGACCAAGTTTGGCCATGCCTGACCTAGATAAAGTTCACTGTTCTTTGGTGATCGTTGCAGTGGAAACAGGGAAACATTGCAATAACATTGCAATGAATGGGTTACTGTCTGTATTAATATGGGAAGACAGAATATGAGCTTGGCATTTCCATTGCAGCTTCGAGCAAAGATTGCACTGAAGAAGCCTTTTACGATAGAAGGAAAATGACACTTTTATCTAGCAATAAGTTGTCCAAACTTTAAACAACAGTTGGAAGCATACTGCATTTTCCAGTATGAAAGTGAAATTTGTATAGAACAGCTGAGCACAACTTGTGGCCCATCAAGCCAAATGGAGCTTGTCAAGTATTAGTAGCTTGGCCTGCCAGGTGTTTGAGACAGTCCATGTTTTTGCAATTCCAGACAAGCGGCAAAGCAGTAAGCTCACTGAGCCCCTGGTGTGATGCTCTACTTGGCTAGTGGGCTGAATTTGACTTGTAGAGTTGCACTGTGTTAGTTTGGAGTGGAATACAGAATAGTCGGAGAGCAGCAGGGGGCAGCGGTAGGGATCCTGACGGTATGTCTGCTCCCCATATCGCACTAGCACAAAGGAAAAATGGGGGAAAGACTTTGTTAAAAGGCTGCTAATGGAAGGAAAATCTAGTGTCGATTTGTGAGCAATCATGCCCTAAATATAATGGTGGCAGGGATTTCTGAACTTTCCAGAAAAAAAGTTTGCTTCGTTCATATCCTTTAAGAAGATTATGACATCGGGCGTTAGGCCTTATTTTTTAAAAAATTAAATAAGGCATGATGTCAAGACTTCCAGGAACTGGGTCTTTCATCACCACGTCAGCATAACTTAGCATAATCACTATGGTAAATAAGTGGTGCTGGCCTATTGATTTCAGAGCAGGCATGACTGCCAAGAGAAACTGAATCTGAATTAGTAAAAAAAGAGAGAAGTGTTCTATTAAACATTTCCACACCTTAAATTGTAATACTCACAGATGGGGGAGAGGAGCATCCATTCTGTTAAAAGTGTGCATTTACATTCGGGTTATTCACTTTTAACTGAATAAGTGCAGTGAGACCAACCAAACAGCCATTTTCCACCTTGATCTTCAAAACTAGTCACGCTTGGCACAGAATCCAAGACGGGCTGATACTGACTTCCTTGTCACTTCATTTCTCTGAGCCATAGTGGGCTTGAATGAACACTCTCTCGTACCTACCGCAAGAGCGATTTCAACCTCCAGGGATAATCAAAACACAATGTTCTTGTTCCATGCCTGCCTCTTGGCTAATCTGCCCTGTTGCGCCACTGTGCCCATTTCTGTCTGTGGTGTGTGCAGAAATGGGTCTGTAGATTGTGTGCACCTCCCCATATGGGAGTCCTGGATTTGCCAGTTTTGCCCCATGCACTCTAGATCTGGTGGGATATTGTGCGCCAGGAGCCCTTGTTTCTTTGTACACAATATCCCCACAGCGTGTGGAGGGAGGATCGTGGGATCCGGGTGTGTGTACATGCCATTTCTACAGTCCTTTAAGTTGAAAAAAAAACCAAAACAGCTTTGCAGATAAGTTGTAACTGAATATTTAATTTCCCCACACAGAAGACAGTTTTATCAAGGTTTTAGGTTATTTCATACTACTGATGAACAAATAGGCATTTTTGATTTAATCGGCATCTAGAAGTAGGCGGTGGTTATGTCTAATGAGAACAAAACAAAGATAAGCTTCAAGGATGTTTCTCTGAAATTATAACATTACCAAATAACATGTCTTTTGCCTTTGAAGCTGGGTTTCTGAAAAGGAAGCATTTTATCTTTATGCAGAGCAGGAAAAGCATCATTTACCCTATAATATTTAACTGCTCCACTCATCTGCTCTTTTTAAGATTAAAATTACAGGCCCCCAGATTGCAAGTTTTGATATTTGTTTTCTTTTGATTGCTGCCTTTGGCTCCTTAGTGAACTTCATCAGCAGCACTGTGGGTAACTGTAAAGAATTCTGTGGGACTCTCTATTAAGCACCACAGCATTCCACAAAAATGACAAAATTCACTCAGAATTTATTTTTAAAACATCCTTTCCAAGCAATTTCCCACAACATGCCCCCACTTTTTAAATTGCATGCAGAAAAAGGTTGACTATTACCATGCTTTGCCTCTCAGGATCCTGTTTTTCTTCCTGTTAAGACTATAGAAAATAATGAAGTGGAATTCAGAACAATTATTTTGCCAGGTCTTGTATCTATTATTCTTTTGGCCCCATTTTTCTGTGCAACGTTCCTCCCCACCAAAAAAACATAACTTGCAAGTTAATATTTTATAAGATGTTTATTTTCTTCCATTTAGCCAAATAACTCAGATATTAACATTGGATAGTGTTTAGATTTCACTACCATTTGAACTATATATTTTACTGACGCAGACGGATGAAAATAAACAGCTTGTAACATATAGAGTTACAGGCTGTGAGTCTATGTGGATTTAGGGGAGCCTGTGATGGATTAAGGGTTTGCAATGGATTCATTTTCACTAACTCAGTTAAAATAACTATGTAATCATTATTTGTGCTTAGTTTGAGATTCATTTTCATAATTTACCAAGGGATTTGTCTGCATACATTTTGATGCTTAATGGCCCTCAATTGATTGAAGTTCCTTTTCAAGAAATCGTACACACAAAATAGCAAAATTGCTTGATAATGAGACAGCAGTAAAACCCAATTGTACAAAAAAAAGAGAGAAAGGTTTATGTGAAGCAAATGTGAAAAATGTCTCTCTCTCTTTTGCTTTTAAAAGAGCCATAGATACATATTCAATCCGTTCTACAGGGGATTTAACAATGCTTGTAGTACATGGCGTTCTAAATGTCTCACATATACATTTGTTGCTGTGAATTCAAACGCTGCACACACACAAATATCTGTAAAGATGCAAGATTAAATTTTCCATTGCCACTTTTACAGATAACAGCCCGCCGACAATGGAAACATATTTATGATGAATTAGGTGGTAACCCTGGGAGCACAAGTGCAGCCACGTGTACTCGTAGACATTATGAAAGGTAAGATAACAAATATGAAATGCTTGTTTAATAAAGGAGAAAAATTAATTTGAAGGGACTTCAAAGCCTTTTGTAAAGAAATGGGGGCAGAGAGGGGGGGAGAGCCAAGAAGGCCTCTTACAAAAGGCCCAGTAAATATTCCATCACCAGTTTAGTCCTGTAATATACTGTAATTTAAACCAGTGTGTGTCTCCGATTGCAAAACAAATAAATCGGGGGATCTGATTCCTTTCTTCTTCATACCTTGTTTTACCAAAGCTTCTATAATATAGAAGCTGTAACTGATGAGCAAAACAGATGATGGTTTGATGATGGACAAAATGATCATATCTTAACTGCTTTGGCTGGTTTTTTGTTGTTTGTTTTTTTGTCTTTTAAAAACCACTCTGCAGATAAATGCAAATAAAGCAATGTATGGCTGTCTTCAGATTAGTGGGATGTTCCCATTATAAGTCACGGGGGGGGGGGGACACATTTCTTCCATATTCCTTTAATGTTTTCTTCTCTCCTTTCTTCTTGCAGCTGACAACCATTTATCTTTCTAAAGTGCAGCAGAGTTGCTGTTTTATAAACATTGATTTTGTACCCTTTCTGAGTTAATAATAGTTTCCAAAGGTTGGGTATCCAGCGTACATCGGATAACATGATACGGTTGTGATGCTTCCTTAAAAGAATTTTGAGAAAATACGGCCATTAATAAAATATGTGTGCTTTCAAGCTCTGAAATGAGCAATATGATCTCATGCTCCAGATCACTAACTAGTTTCCTGTAGGGGCCAAGAGAGTGTTTGTTTATCACCATCTTACAGCATTGCAATGCTTTTTTGACATACGTTGAACATACGTGTCTTTTCTAAAGTGTTAACTGCTAGCCAGACTGAAAGAAGTGAGGTGCCAGCCATATTCTGTATAGGACTATGTTCACTTTAAATTCCAGAGTGAAAATCTGATTAGTCTTACAGGTAGGTAAGTAAATGTCTTCTAGCGTGGGAGCTTGGATGGAACCGTACAAATTATGGACAATCCACATTAAGAGTTGGCCGTTCTCAGTTGATCCCACTGAATAATATGAGTCAAAGTAAACAGACTCTTTGGATCATAGCCAGTGAGCACAGTTTAGAGAATTTTAGTTTAGGCAAGTCCCATTAAATCCCATGGAGGTTAGCTGGTTCCTTGTCACCTTGATTTCCATGGGATTTTGCCTCGCTTGGGAGGCAAAGAAAATGGCTTGGGAGAAAAAGAACATAGTGTGGTATCCAACTAAGTCATACTCAAGGGTAGACCCATTGAAATCAATGGACTCGACTAATTTAAGTGCATTAATTAAAATTTGTCTATAACTCAATTGCATAGCTCCCTATACAGGAGAGGCAGTGTTAGTGCCCACATGGAAGGTGACTGCTGTGAGGGACATTTGAGTGTAGTCTCCATTTCAGGATCAAGCGACAAGTTGTGTTAAGCACATTTTTTAAAAAAGCATGCTTCATTGGCCACCTAGTTTTCTAGAAAAAGCAGCTACATGGAGAGCAACTTCAGAGGCAAATAGTAGCCAAGGTGTCGATGTCACCCTGATGTTTGGCCCCGTTCCAGATTGTGGCCTTGATTGTTTTTTTCTGGAAGAAGAAAAGTGGCCATGGAATCACACTTTGTGGTTTTAATGCAATCTTTGTTACTCATTGCAAATCAGTGCTGGTGTAGATAGGCGGAGGAAGGGTTGATTGGTCCAAATACCCTCTCACCCCCCCAATAGATAATGAGTGGAGCATGAATTACCCTTGATCATGCCAGGATGCGTTTGTGGGGCAAAGGTTGTCTGGCCATGCCTAGAATTCTTTCTCCCAAACTTTGGCGCTTCCGTTCTTGTTACTCATGCTTCTGTTCTCTTGCTTTGTGAGAAGTGGGAACAAAGAAGTGGGTTTGTTGGTGCTGTTGCTTCTGTGAATTGGACCCTACCTTTCTCAGACAGGAATATTAACTTTACAGGTGGACGTTTTCTGGCTTCTTGATGTCTCTTGGTTTCTGCTCTCCCCCTCCCCCCATCAACAGAAGTTTGTATTTCAGGCAGGTTTTCCTAAAGTGGTAGCAAAGTAAGCTGCAGTTTTCACACTTCAGTTAAGCAGCATAAGGCCTACTTTGTAGATGAGACCAGATTTAAAATGTAATAGGAAATTTGGAAAGAAATTTGGAAATTTGGAGGCCTTGCCTAGCAACGTTAGATGGCATTTTGCAAAACGTTTTGAATAAACTATTAGAAAGAAAGGCCATTGAATCCATTTGTCTAGGTTGCAGAACTGTTCTTTTTCAATGAAAGCAGTTGTAAACAAACAAAATTGGCAGAGGTTGACTGGCACCTAAAAACTGTATAAGCAGTTGAGTTGCAGTTGACACAGTTTTCTGCAGGTTTGATTTATCCGTTAGTAACAATTTGGACTAGATAGGAACAGTACTGTGGCTCAAGCATGCTTTGCATGCCCCAAATCTCACGTGTAATCCACGCTGTTTTTAACAAATGGATAGAAGGATATCTCAGTTGGTAGAGCATGAGACCCTTATCCTCAGGGTTGTGGGTTTGAGCCCCACCTTGGGCAAAAGATTCCTGCCTTGCAGGGGCTTGGACCAGATGATCTTCATGATCCCTTCCAACTCTACTATTCTATGATTCTGTGATCTCAGGTGTCAGGACCAGGAAGGATGTCTGCCTGAGATGCTGAAGAACTGCTACTAGTAGAAAATGACAGTGACAGGGAAGATGGTCTGACATGAAAAAGCGCTCTCTGTGGGCTCCCCTTTCAAAAATCAGTGTGTGTTCCCCCTTTCAAATAAAGAAGGGCTAAGCATGATTTAAAAGGGACGCGGGTGGCGCTGTGGGTAAAACCTCAGTGCCTAGGACTTGCCGATCGCGGTTCGAATCCCCGTGGCGGGGTGAGCTCCCGTCGTTTGGTCCCAGCTCCTGCCCACCTAGCAGTTCGAAAGCACCCCTAAGTGCAAGTAGATAAATAGGTACCGCTTTATAGTGGGAAGGTAAACGGCATTTCCATGTGCTGCACTGGTGCTGGCTCGCCAGAGCAGCTTCGTCACGCTGGCCACGTGACCCGGAAGTGTCTTCGGATGGCGCCAGCTCCCGGCCTCTTGAGCAAGATGAGCGCACAACCCTAGAGTCAGACATGACTGACCCGTACGGGCAGGGGTATCTTTACCTTTACCTTTAAGCATGATTTCAGTGCGTTATTGACATATTTGGGTTTTTTAATTGCAAGTGGCTCGCTTCCAGTAAACATTTTCATTTTTAAAACAAAGTGTTGTTGCCAGTGGGTTCACTAAGTGTTATTTTGGATATGCATTCTAAGCGTCCTTTTGCCTTATTAATGAGTGCAATAATGCAAGCGCTAGTTGCTTTGAGCCGAGAATCAATGGATGTTTTTATTTAAAGCATAGCAGGAATCGTATAATGCCCATGAATGCATTATTGTCGCTGTAGGGCTGGCTGGTCTAAACCTGCCTCTCTGATTGGTTTAAATCAAATCAGTCCAAGCACTTCATAAAAATGTCCTTGTCAGCCCAGTTTGGCTTGCAAACCTATTCATCTCTGTCAGTTTTTAATATTAGTACCAGCTCTTGGCAATAGTCCATTAGTACTGTACTTAATTGCTCATGTTACAGATGATTACCAATATAAAAAGCATTAATGTTTTCCCATTGTGGAGCTGTTGCTATGTACGTGACTCAACACATACAAAGTGTGCAAGTTGTTATTATTTTATCAGGAGGCTACAGTTCTTGTAGAATTACAGTGGCTGATCACATAAAGTAAAGACAGCATGGCCTGACTTTAGTACTGCAAAAACACAAACCTGGATTTCTGATTTGTGCGCTGTCAAGATCCCGCATTTCTATGTTAGGTCATCTGGGATTTAGAAATAATTGAAAATGGTCAGTTTTCTCATAGAACCGTGTTATTTGCAATGTGTTCTAAGGATATTGATATCAGATCAGATGCAGTTTTCACTCAGTGCCAGTTAAAGTGAGTCAGGGGTTTGTTTGTTTGTTTTTTACCCCTGCACAAAATACGCAATGGATGATTTTTGTTTCCCTGAGTAAATAGACATGATGCTGTAAATGAGCAGGAAGTTGTGGTTTTTGTTAGGGAACTCTCTGCCCCCCCCCTCTCTCTTTTCATGATGTGTTTGTGACCTCACATTTCCTAAACAAAATGTGATTAAAAAGGAAACAGACTACACATTAGGGTTATGTGTTCTTCTATAAATTGTCTGTCCAGGAAGGTCCACTCCTCACACCCTTGACTGATTGTGTATTCCCTTCCAGAGAAGTAAATCTGAAAAGTTGTAACTCCACCTGACAGGGAGTATTGAGATTACTAGTAGAGATGCCAAAGCTCAAGAATGGTTTAAGGAAAGCTAGTAAACACACGCACAAAGAAACACACACACACACACACACACACACACACATCTCTACAACATAGGCACATCCATGTACAGTATTAGATGCTCTTTCTTTTTCTATCCTAGGATAGTTAAAATGTATGAAAGGTGAATCTCAAAACCCATTTGAGCCATTTTCCTGGCAGCAGACGCCCAATAGACTGCCACCCCTCAGTTTCTGGTTGGAGAAACTCACAGAGTTATCTCCCACTGAGAACAAAAATGTAGTTTAGCCATGCACACTTCAACTTTGAAGAGCAACTGCCAGAAGAGATCAGGGCTGCAGCATGTGGGGTGGTTTTAACCCTTTCTCCCTGCACTGTGGCCCCAATGAAAACCCTTCTCCCTAACCCCTAAAAGCTGCTGTTGGTGCAAATGATAGCTTCTTTCCTGGGCCAAATATCAGCTATGGGAGAGGAATTTCATCAGGTTAAACCGCTCTCTTCATGCTCTGCATTCTCATTCTTGATCATACACAGAGTTGCTGTTTAACACTGAAAAAAGAAGCATGCAACACCATACTACACGTTTAATGTAACTTGCAATTTGGGCCTTATGACAGCTATATTCTCACTTGAAGCTCCCTGCTCTGATCTTTATTTCCTGTCAGTTCCCTACCCACCCTTAAAGGGACAGATACCTCTTCTACAACATCATTCTGTATAGATCATTGCAGACTTTGTGTCCCCGTGTCAAACTTTAGTCATAAAAATGTTGTGTTTTAAGACGTCTTAGTAATCAGGGTATCTTGGACTACTTGAATTCCAAATGTCTGCTTTCTGTCTGTTACTGACCATTTTTTATATTAGGTGACAGCAGTGTCAAAATTGTTAGGATACTTCTCAGCAGAACTGAAACCTGCCACGCATATACTCCATAATGTTGTGACATCTATTGTACAAAACCCATGGCATCATCGTACAATAGCCAGCATTTGAGCAGGGAGTAAATCACACACAAGTGATAGGTTGCACATTTGAACTTGCTGAAGTGTGAAATCACAACAATCCACGCATGCAACAGAACCAGAGGGCTGTTAGATCTTTCCCTTCACATGCTTCCATGGTTCCACATATTTTTTGAATTACATTTATATCCCACCATTAACTTCAAGGAGCTCAAAGTAGCATACGTGGTTCTCTCCTTCTCCATGTTATCCTCACAATGACCCAATGGAGGTAGGTTAGATTGTCAGACAGTGATTGGCCCCAGTTGTGTTCACTACTTCATTAATCCAAATATTTAAATGTAATGTATTCAACCCTATCATGTCAGTTGTGGAATCAGAATGTTTCTGTGTACAGTGGTGCCTCGCAAGACGAAAAGAATCCGTTCTGTGATTCTCTTCGTCTAGCGGTTTTTTCATCTTGCGAAGCAAGCCCATTGACGGATTAGCGCTATTAGCGCTATTAGCGGCTTATCGGATCAGCTGATAAGCGGCTTAGCAGCTTAGAAAAAGGGGGGGGACCCGCACGAACTCGCAAGACATTTTCGTCTTGCGAAGCAAGCCCATAGGAGATTCGTTTTGCGAAGCACCTCCAAAACGGAAAACCCTTTCGTCTAGCGAGTTTTCCGTCTTGCGAGGCATTCGTCTTGCGGGGCACCACTGTATGTGTGTTTTCCTTGTCCCAAACAAATACATTTAAAATCCAGGTAGAGCAATAGGGCACTTATTTACATGTCAAAATGAGAATTTTTACATATTGCAGATAAGTAAGCCAACAAAAGCTGCAACAAACAGATCTAACACTGTCATAGATGTTACAGCTTTAACCTGAGGGCTAAACTCTGTGACTCTTCTACCTCCTAGGTAATACAACTGACAACCGATTTTGAATTATATTGAATTGAGCATCAGGTGGTCTTCCTATATTTAACTGAGCTTCCGTGTGTTGCTCTGGTTCGCCAGAAGCGGCTTAGTCATGCTGGCCACATGACCTGTCTGCGGACAAACACCGGCTCCCTCGGCCAGTAAAGCAAGATGAGTACCGCAACCCCAGAGTTGTCCGTGACTGGACTTAACAGTCAGGGGTCCCTTTACCTTTACCTAAACAATAACTAAATAACTAAACTGGCTGAATCAATTCAAAATTGTATGTCGCTGATTCAGTAAATTGTGGTGGCAGTTGTATAATTTAAGAATAAGCCCCATTGTGAACTCAGAGGGACTGGTCTCTAAGAAATAATATATAAGACTCTGTGGTGACCATGTGAGTAGGAAGGGAAAAAAAGAGCTTAGGTATACGATGCATGTAGATTGTAGGGGTTGGATGTCAATGGATGGCATTAGGAGTCTTTACTTCCACCATGTGGTATACCTTGCTTTCAGTGAAAAATGTTTAGGTGTGTGTATGGATGATGTAATTGAGATGTAAATAAAAATGTAGAACTGAAGCAAATATTTGTAAATATTCACATTTGCCAATTCTTCCATTCTAATTCTGAAAGCATGCATTTGCCCTTGTAATTTCAGTTTGTATTTTGAATGGTTTCCCCTCAAAACTCAAGTGGTTTCGACTTTGGCATCTCTTGATTTGAGTTGGCAGGCCTCAGAAATGAAAACTGATCATCAGAAGCTGTCAAATACTGTCAGATGCTAAATACCATTGCATGCCAACTATCAAATAGTGTCAAACACCATTGCATAACAACTGTGAAACACCAATATTAAATACCATTGCATGCCAGTTATCAAGTACTAAATACCATTGCATCCCAACCAGCAAAAGCTGTCCAACACCATCTGTCAAATTTGAAAGATTGAAATAAAATCTCAGACTCAAATGTATTATACTGAAATCAAATACCATAGGACATAAAATACAAATATCAGATATTTGATAAGCATTTCAATATTCAGAGAACATGCGAGTATAGAGCTGTATACAAATTCTAACAGCAATAATAATTTGCAGACCCAAATTCTGAGGAGTGTTTTTTGAAACTTTATTGTTTGTTTGTTTATTTCTAGACAACACTGTTTTTTAAAAAATACAATTTCAGCTCTCTTTTTTTTAAAAAAAGTCCATGTCAGCAAAGACCATGAAGTCTTGGTTCTGTCGGTCTGATGTATTTTCTAACCCAAACTCATAAAGGAGCCTGGTTGGCCTTGGTTTCCCCTATAATTTCATAAGAGAATTTCTTGGTTGTCTGCATTCAATTTTTCCACAGTAAAGTTTTAAGATGACTTCTGGGTGTGGGTGGGTGTCCTTGGTTGATGGTTAATACATTATCTTATTTGCCTAAATTTAGACAACCTTTCTTTCCTGTTTCTTCACTATACTTCAATCCCCCAAACTTGGGAAACACAAGCTCTGCTAAGTTGTTTTTTTTTACAGGACAATAAAGTATTTTCCATCTCATGCAGCCCATCCATCCATCCCATAAGGGGAGGGGGAGAGAGAGAGAGAGAGAGAAAGAAAGAGAGAGAAACTGGTACCTTTGAATATTATCTCTTTCCATGCTATCAAAATTCTCTTCCTCTCATCTCCTCTAGTGCTTTGTGAAATTTCTTCCACTTTGGGACAAGTTGGAAGAGTCATTCACATTGGGGTGGTTATTTTCCTTTCTTACATGCTCTAATAAGCAGCGATGTCAGTTAACAATGTTGACATTTAAAATATCATAGGCATCTGGATTAGAGTCTATTGAAATGAATGGGGCACTTGACACCTTAAAGCTATTGTTACAGACTCCCTGCATTCTCAGACAGATGGTCCTTTTTATTGGTTACACTGATTCCTTGGTTTAAAAGGCCTCATTCCACAGCCATAACAGCAAGAGGTTTATTATATTTTAAAATGTAACCTGATACTTTAGAGAACAAGTCAGAGGCCTTTCTGCAGCCTTAAGGCTGCTGGGTCTTCATGCTCCTTAAAAACTATGGATCCTGTCTTGGTCTTAAATCAGTCATTTGTAATGTATCTGAACAGTTCAAATGCTTGCTTTTACGGAACAAAAAAATGTCCAGCTGAAGTGCTTTTAAGATTATTTCATGAGGGGGGAAAACACATCTCATATTCCAATATCCCCATCCTGATAATATGAAAAGCGAAATCTATTTTTACTCACAAAACCAAGTTAGGTCAAAATAAGGCATTGGAAGCAGGTTCCTGAAACAGCTTTAAAGACATATACGTATTCTGTGAGGAAATTTCATACACAAGAGAGTCCAATAGTCCAACCAAAATGTTATTTGTTTTTCTTTTCTTTGCTTAAAGTATTTAGAGAGAACTTTGTAGAAGTGTACATTTCAGGAGCATCTGTAAGCACTAACATCCTGTCCAGAGGGGCAATAGAAAAACCTATTATACCATCTATCTAAAAAATATTTTATTTCCCTTCACTAAAGGTTGTAATTAATAGGAGGTTTGGGGTTCAGGTTGTTGAAAACATCCCGAGGCAAAAATTAACCAGGTCTTGTTCCATACTGGCAACTTCAGCTAGTTCTTTGTTTAACCAAAAAGAAAGCAAGAAAGCATCAAAGAAAAGATTTTTCTTTTGCTAGAGCAATTCTCTCCCCCACTCTCCTGTGTTTCTTCTAGGAAGTAAATTTGCTCAGAAGTAAGCCTCGCTGAGTTTAATGAGAATAAGACTGCTGCCTAAATTTATTTGTATTGGCCATTGGGAATAACAAAACAGAAGTAAAGTTCAGAGACATAAAGCCATTTTTGTACAACAGAACTGCCATCTGTGGTACATGACGGTCATATATTAAGTAAGAGTGAAGAAAGGCATAATATAACAGGAGAAGATGCAACAGTTTTCTTCCCTTACAATATGGGCTTCTCCCGTTTCACAGTCTGCATGATATACTTGCATACCAGCAAATCAGATGCTAGATCAGCCAGTCTTGCTCCTCTCCACATGCCTGCCTTTTTTATTTTTCAAAGAGCCATATGTATATTTATCCGTTTATATATTCATCTGTCCCCTTTTAAACAAACATAAATATTTAAAAACAGCTTCAAAACTGCTTCAGGGATTTTTTGTGTGGGTGTGTGAGGAGTAAGTGGACAGTTGATCCTCATTCAAATGCCGCCATATTGATAAACCTATACAAACAGCAGCTTATTTTGCGTCAGAAGACAGTTACCAGTCTGCAAATGAAGGAAACCTCCACCATTCCCATAGTGGTCCATTTGTACAGACCCAAATGTAACTTAAAATCTTATTAACTAAAATAATAATTATTGATCACCTCAGGCCTGTAGTAGAACTTGAACTGACTTTTGGCAGCAGGGCCTCTAACTGTCTCTAAGAAAACCTTTGCAATTTGTGAATTTCATTGTGAGTTTTCCACCAAGCGAGAGTTTGAGAATCAATTATTTGCCTTGGCATTTTTTCCTTCTTTGATAAATAACAAGAGGGTTTCTACTTATATTTCTGTCCTCGGGGCTTTATCATTAAGATTAAATAACTGTACTCTCAAGCATGCCACTGAACAAACATCTTTTCAATTATGTGAGTAATGGATGCTTTAACAAAAGAACTATTGAAAAGTCTGAAAGCATGTTTCTCTCCCCCCCCCCTTCCCCACTAAACTAAAAATATTAAAATTAAAGTATCTAGTGACAGAAGAATGCCATTGTTTGCTCCTTAAAGCAGATTCTTAATTCTCTAGTCAAAATGTCTTATGTGTGTTTGCAATACTTGTTTTGTAGTTTTGAAAACTACCTGAAAGCCATTATCAAGAGATGCACAAAGTGTGTTGTTTTAAAATGGAGGAGCCTTCTGGTGGTTTGTGCTCCAATATTCTCACACCACTTGTGTTTGAAGCCACTTGAGCCACGATGCATAGGTATCCTGTAGCTTATTTAAGAAATACTTTCCCCCTCAAACCAGCTTCCAATATGAAAACTTAAAGCACAGTTGAACAGAGTTGTGTACTTTGAGAAAGTCATTGCACATGTTCAGATGACAGCTTTGTGGAATACAAGGGTGCCTGCTCCTGGGGGCTGAGGCACTGCGGCTCCCTGATCTATTTTTTGAAGGGGCCAGGCCCCTTCAAAATGTTCAGAGGGCCCTCCTCTGCAGAAGGTGGCACCTCTGGTGTGGGGTTGTGGGCATGGCGAGACACATCAGGTAATGTACTTCAGGTGAAGACATCCCCACCCGCTCACGGTTTGTGCAGCAAAATAAAAATGTGCTGAAACACTACAAGGGTGAAACAACCTCACTGCTTTTTAAGCCTCTAATGTTTACATCGCTTAAGTCTCAAGAATAAGCTTTCCTCGTTATCTGGGCTTCTTTGTCTGAATATTGTGGGAAAACTGAAAATAGCCTTCAGATCAGAACTGGGTGCAGGCAGGATCTATGGAAGCCCAAGGACAGTGTTAGGTGAAGTTTTAGTGACTTTCTTTTCCATATATGCCGCCTTCCCATTTTTTGGTCGTATGTGAGGTACTTGGCAACCTTCCCTACTGGGTTTCAGTACAAGTCCCCGATTAAAGGAATAAAGAGAGCTTTCTGCAAGGAATGAGGTAGCATTGTTTGCGAACAAAGCAAAGCTGTGGTTGGTTTTGCCAGTAATATACGTGTTTGATTTGAGCTACAGATCAGTACAAGTTCTCCTTGTGAACGAAGAAACTTATTTATATACGCGCACAATCAGAGAATTTAAAACAAACCTTCAGAATGTTAAGTTAGGTTGTGCTTTGGGAGCAATATTGAACTTCTGAGCAGGAAAATTTTGCAAATACAGTCTTCAGTATATGGTATTCAACCTCTTCTCTGCTGCAGCCACAGCAGGAAAGGTCGCAGCTGGGTGGGTGGGTGGGGGGGCTTGCTTCAGTTTGCTAACTTAAGCAGCCACAATGCAAACGTGTTACGTATGAAAGTCCTAGTTATGCATACCTTCGATAAACACCCTTTATGTGTGGTAGGACGGCAGGATCAGGCATGGTGTGTGTACGCACACTGGGCCTCTTATCTGTAGTCCGACAAAAGTAAGGCTAATAGCAGATGAGCCAAACTTGAAAAATAATGATTGATCTTCATGCATCAAATTACACATGTATGGATGCCTCATAGGCTTCATCTGCACTATACATGTCAAGCAGTGTTGGGTAAAAGTAAAGGGACCCCTGACCATTAGGTCCAGTCTTGAACGACTCTAGGGTTGCAGTGCTCATCTTGCTTTACTGGCCAAGGGAGCCAGTGTACAGCTTCCGGGTCATGTGGCCAGTATGACCAAGCCGTTTCTGGCAAACCAGAGCAGCGCACGGAAACACCGTTTACTGTCCCGCCGGAGTGGTACCTATTTATCTACTTGCACTTTGACATGCTTTCGAACTGCTATGTGGGCAGGAGCAGGGACCGAGCAATGGGAGCTCACCCCGTCGCAGGGATTCGAACCACCGACCTTCTGATCGGCAAGCCCTAGGCTCTGCGGTTTAGACCACAGCTATCCCACTTTAAATAGCCATGACTTCCCCCAAAGAATTCTGGGAACTGTAGTCTATTAAGGGTGTTTAGGAGACCCCTGTTCTCCCCACAGAGCTACAGTTCCCAGTGTTTTTTGACACTCAGTCCCCTTTCCCAGGGAACTATGGGAATTGTAGCATTGTGAGGTGCATAGGTGGCCTCACAACCCTCAGCACCCTTAAAAAACCACAGTACCCAGGAGTCCTTGGGGGAAGTGGCATGATACTGCTTTATACATATAGTGCAGATGGAGGCATACTTTCTGTGTGAAAATTCTGTGTGAAAGCATACAGATTTCTGTGTGAAAGTTAAGAGCATCAATAAATATTCCCATCAAAATCAAGGGGAGTGAAAAATGCTTAGCTTTGATTGGCACCCCCCTGTGTTAGAAGCATATTAGGAGAGATATCATGTGCCATCTGTTAGCATGTCCTACTGAACATGAGTAATTCAGTATCCACATTAGTGTGTACCCCCATCAACCTGCTCCTGATGTTGGGGCTTGCAGTTGCAATGTGTGCTACCCTGATTCAAGCTGCAAGCTATAAATAGTAGGTTTGCGAATGCATTCTGCTGCTTTCCTGATTCAGTATGGAATGGCACTTCCCTTGAGCTCATGCAGTACTGTGAAGATAGAATGTCTTTAAAATAGTGGTATACTTTCAGGTCAGTGGCTGGAACTAATATGAAGCTCTAAAGAAAGGCCAACATCTATCGCTGCAAACCTCCTTTACGAAAAACTGTCCTAGACAGAACATTCACACATATGGAGGTGCCAGTATTATTGATCTGTTCTTAATCATCACCATTCTTCTTGATCATCTTAGAGTCCCCATCACTGTAGGTGATCTTCACTAACTTGTTTTTATCGTAGAAAGACTCATGAAAGGGCAGTGGTTACCAGGCAGGTTTCGTTTTCCTGCTTGTACTGCTGTTTTATAGAATCATGCAACTTCACCTCTGAAAAGGAATTGCCCACCCCCACTATTTGCTCTGCACAGTTTGTGAAAATGGCCTCTTCAAAGTGCTTCAGAGGAAGCTAATGATGAATCAGTGTACCCATATTAGTACCGTTGCCTTTTGAACTCTTGTTCCCCCCAAAAACCTCTGGAATATCTGGCGAGTTCCATATAGGCTGTTGGAAACCTTTGTTTCTTTGTTGTGTTGTATTTTCTAGAAACTGAAGATAGTTTTTTTTCTAATTCAGTAACCCTATGAAGTAGATTGTTGCTGACCTGGTTCTTCAAGCAAGTAACTTGAGACTGAGGTTTAGATTGCTTCCACACAACACTCCAGACCATAACTGACAAACAGAAAGCATAGCAGGGAGTTTCTAAGTAAAGAGGTATTTCTGTTGTTGTGGGAGTTTGGAGTTACTTTGCTGTTACGACACAAAAGTGGATGTAACCCCTGTAGCTGTCGTGCAAGCCCAATTGGATTAGTTGTGACTAGAATGGATCCTGCCCCACAGCTTGTGGGAAATAAGCTCATTTGTGTGGGCTTTAAGCTCATTTGTGTGGAAATTCCTCTAGAGACCTGACTGAGGAAATCTTGACCAAGGAAACCTAGCAAAGACAGGATTCACCTGGAATTCGAATATTGGTTTGAGAGATTTTGGGGGGCTACATTTTTTTACATTGCTATCAATATTCCTTTAATGACATCTTGGCTATTCTGCAGCAAGGATTGGTAAGCTATAATTTCTGCCATTTTCCTAGCACCCACCCCTTTTTATCAATTTAAACTATTGTCACTGTAAGAAAAGGGTGTTGTGACAATTGAATCATTCCCATGAAAGATGATTATGTATTCCCTTAGATCTGAATCACTTAAGAAAGCCATTCATTGTCAATGGAAAACAAACTGGGTCCTTGAGGCTAATTTTTAAGTCTCTAATGTGTCCATTGGTCTAAGCATGGGCGCATGGGCCATTTGCACATTAACCTTGGAGAGGTATACCCACTGTTTGGATCACGTGCACAGAGAAGAGGTTTTCAGCAGCAATCATAGGCAGCAAAAGAAGGAATCGGGGGAAACTGACTTGCAAAATGAGTAGTTTTACCCATGATCCTTGAGCCCAAGCTACCTGAGAGTGAACTTTGCTAAAGTCAATGGAGCTACTCTAAGAGACACAGCTGGAGCTATAAGAAAAGCAATGCCAATCATTTGATACACAGGCGGGAGCAATGGGCAAAGGTAAAAGGCCCTCCTCAAACCAACAGGGATGGCAGAGTTCACACAAAAGCTGGCTGCAGGCTTTTGGCCTCATGCCGTTGCTGAACCAGGGCCATGATAGCTCCCTGGTTTTGGATGAGCCCTAAGTCTTTCCTGCAATATCTCAGAGTAGCGCAAATGGGTAGAGCATGAGACTCTTCATCACAGAGCCCCACGTTGGGCGAAAGATTACTACACTGCAGGGGTTGGACTAGATGACCCTTGTAGCCCCTTCCAGCTCTATGGTTCTATAAGAACTTATGATCCCATGCAGTTCCAGTAATGGAAGAATGTAGGAACCATGTAGGAGAGGCAGGGATGGTTGCAGGGTTGGGGGGGGGTTACAGTGTCAGAGGTGGAAATGGGTGCTATTGCCTTGGCCTAGGAAATTGCCTTTCGCCACGTCAGAGTTGATCACTTGTCCGTTTTGCTCAGTATTGCCTGCTCTGATTGACACCAGTTCTCCCAACATGAGCTTGTTCTTCCTGTGTGTTTCCTATATTTTACCTTACTCAGAGAAAGCAAGGGGTGAGGCCAGAGTCAAGCGAGAAGAACGCCACTCCCATAGCATAAGAATGAGGTCACAATGAAGAGTTAAATATGGAGCTGGCAGCCTTGACTACAGATTTCCTTTCCTTTCATGCTCCCCCCTCAAGAGTTATTCTTCTAACCCCTTTTATTTTTATTACTATAAATAGATGCAGTCCACTATTTCCTGCGCAATAGAGTTGGACTTAGAAGAGTAGTTGCTTGGCACAAGAATTAATCAGTATATGAAACATTAGTACTTATCACTTTAGGTGTTTTTTTTTTAAAAAAAACAACAACACACACACGCATAAGATTTTGAGTTGCATTTTTCCCATGGCACAGGAGAAGAATGTTGGCTAATGAAGGATAAGAGTTGTGTGGTTAATGCCTTTTATGAAATACTAATGATGAAGACATGTTTGACATGCTGTAAAATACATTTTTCTAATGTGAAGTTTCTGCCTTTTGTTGGAGATGAGACAAAATCCCCAGAGGATTTTAGAATTTGTAAATATAAAATTATCTGCCTCCATGGTTCTCCCCCCCCCCTTTTTTTTAAAGGCTGGCAGAAAGCCAGATTACTTACATTACTGTAATAGATTTGATGACCTCTGACTTCTGCTGTGGAGAAGTACATTGAATTTTTCATTACATCAGAGGATGCTGAAAGCTAAAAACTCAGAATACTAGGCACTAGTATTTAATTCAACATTTAGCCAAGCAAAATCTTTCTCCTCACCCCACCCCCGCTAAAAGAGGGGGGGAGTACCCACAATTAAATGTAATGTATCTCTGATTGTGTCGGGATTAATAAAACACTGATTTGTTCATCCAGCTCGTATTGATTTTTAAGTTGCCTTTATTTATTTTAAAAAAAGGATAATCTTGCTTTTCATAGTCATTGAATTTAATCAGAAGCTCAGTTGATGGCAAAGACTTCCCTACTGTTTCTGCTCTGGGCTGGAAAATGTTATTCTTGTATTATTCCAGTGGAAAAAATAGCCCCGTGCTGTTCAGAAATCTGCTGCCTGCAGAAGGATTGTTCTTTAATACGCTACTGCTTACACATTCTCGTTATGTTAATTATCCTATAAATAATGCATTTTATTAATCTGAATGTAGGCATTGCGTTCATAATAAAGGCATGTTCCACCCCCGTCCTGCAAACCCAAACCCTGGGTTACGTGGAAGTGAATGCCCTCCTCTTGCTGTGTACTCCCCTCCTCTGCGTTTCCTCTGTAGTCTTCCTCTTCTCAAAATTTAGACTGTAATCTCCTTGAGGGCAGAAATCTGCCTTTTTTTCTTTTTGCTTATGAAACTCCGCAAAGCAGAATGCATATTGATGATATTCTTATGCGTAACAACAACGCATCCCCATTAAACCCACATCCCCATTCTTAGGCTTTCCGGCAAGATTGTTTCTTACGAATACAGGAACTCTTCTCCCAACATCTGACACTGAAAACTCTTTCAAAGTCTAATATTTTTTTTTGTACATGAGGGTTTATACACATTGTGGTTCGCTTTTTCTGTTAATGTTTGCGAAACACCTTCTTTTATCTTGCACCAAGGTTGATTTAAATCGCCTAAGCAACAGCTATTTAGCACAAAATTGAGCTGCTCATTTCAAGCATGTTGCATTCTGTGGGGGAAGTTTTAAAGCAGAGAATCATATTCTGCCTGATTTGGAGAATATTGACCTGCAGTTGACGAAATACAGTTGACTAAATACAGTGTGTGTGTGTGTGTGTGTGTGTGTGTGTGTGTGTGTGATTTTCTAATAGTATGTTAGCTGAAGCTTTGAATGTTCCACCAGCTTTATTTCCCTTGTACTATAACAGCTTCTAATAATCAAATGATAAGATCACATCCTGCGGGTAATTGTGTTGTACCGTGACAGGGCAACTGAAGGCAAGGAAGGGTGGGGGGACCACAGAGTGAAAATTCTAGCAAATGGAAACCTCTCTGTCAACTTGCAATTGTTCATAGTGTTAGGCTTCATTTTAATCCTCCTAAGCTCTATGCCTTTTTTTTTTTTTTTACTTTGCTTAAAAAAAACCGAAAACCAACAACCCCACCTCCTTACTGTAGAGAAATAGCATTGCATTAGAATTTTCTGTCCAGGGTGGGGAGCTGATGCAAGTAGAACAAGCCGTCCTTGTGTTTTGATTCAATTTTTACCTTAGTCATGCCTCTCTCCAGATACAAGAAACATTTAATTCCAAATTTCCTGCTGTTGGCGCTAGGCATTTGACCAGCTATGTGAAATGTATTTTTGCCACTGTAGCCTCTGCCAACTGCTGAGCTCAGTGAAAAAAAACAAAATCACAAAAATGGAAACAGCAGGCCCGTCCTCCTGTAACGTTGAACTCTCATCAGCCATGACTCCTAATTATCCTCTGACCTAATGAGTTCCAGGGATTTATATGGCAACAAAGAGGCAGGAAGCTGTTGTCTTTTTGGTGGTCAAATTTAAAACTGACACAAAAGGGTTTCTCAGAAAGAGTGCTAACAGTGATTAATCTTATCAGGGCTGGCCTTTGTCCCGTTTCTGCTTTAACCGCCAGGATAATCACACAGAATATTTTATTTAAAAGGCCTAGTGGTGGCGGAGTATCATCCTCTAATTTTAAAGCTATGAGCAGCTTTTGAAACATTTACCGACGAAACATGTAGATTTCAAATGGGCTGCCTGTTCCCATGGCAACCAAACAAAGTCAAACAATCCTTTCTGCAGTGTTAACAACTATTGCCACCAAAAAAAAAAAAAAAGGTATTTTGGTTAAATCTGATTCTTTAAATATTTAACACATGGCAGAAAAAGATATAAATATTGCTCTGGATGAAACCCAACCTCGCCTCCTCTTGCTTCAAGTCCCAGGCACGGGGAAAGATGTTCAAGGGTGCCTTGAATATTTTGTGCTTGTTACAAATGAAATTTAGCAGCCTCAAGTATGAACAAGATTGTATTTCTTTCTCTCCCCCCCCTTTTTTTTATTCTGCCTTGTTATGCTTCTTTTTTTATTACATAAACATTAACCGTAATGTTACAGTGGGAAGCAAGTATTTGGCAAAGTCCGTATTATTTTGCTAAGCCTGCATAGAGAGAGCTGTTTTCAGTTTTAGCAGCTGTAACATGTTTAAACTCAGTTTGTAATGGGATCTGAGGACCAGCATTCCCCTTGGGCATTGCTTTAGCTTCATTACTGGCCAGCTGCCAAATTCAGGGCTCAAAAGTATTATTCACGCCTCTCTGCACATACCCATGTCAGAGCATGCTCAGTTCATGAATTTTGTTTCTAATATGGCATAAATGAGGTTTACTTTTTAACATAATTTATGTTGTATTTTATTAAAATGTGAAATACTATCATCGCAAGCAAGCTAATCCCAGCTCTCTTGAAGCCAAACTGTGTTTGAACATCTAAATTAAAACTGGATGGCTTGGAGCTGATTCTGGAATAACAAAAAAAATCTGTGCCTGAACAAAAAGAGTTTTCTATCTTGAACTCTTAGATTAAGCTATAATTAAATAAGTCTGATATTTGAACAGATTAATGCTGTTTAAAAAGCAACGTCCATTTTCTTCAACAGATACCTATTGTGGGGTTTTTTTTAAAAAAAATGTTTGCCATACTAAAGTTCATATTTTTAAAAGTCGGAGTCATGCATTATTCCTGCTATGAGTCATTCATTAATCATGTTTAATGCATTATAACAACTTTAATCACTGGAGCTGAAACTCAGATTGTAAGCCAATCCATTCTTTTTAATAACACTGCTTATTTACCCTCATTTCAAGAGGCACTCTGTGGAGGGGGGGGGGTGGGAATCAGATTGAAGCATCTCTGTCTCCTCCCCCAAGCAATTTTTCCATGGTTTGAAAGACAAAACTCTGTAATTAAAATTCTCTAATTCTCTCTTAAAATCGTTTTTGTTCCTGCCCACTGTGCCAACTACCACCTGGTAGACACTGCTTGCCCTTTTCCCCCTTTCCCTAGAGAAAGAGGAATCTTCTTGCTCCCAAAATGGGCCCTTATGACATTCCCCCAGATTCCTAAAAAAGAAGAGGAGGAAATCTATGCTAGTACAAGGTTTTTATACCAGTTGGACTACAGTTCCCATCAGCCACAGGGGCCAGGCATGATAAGAGCTGTAGTCCAACAACATATGGAGGGCAAAACAGGTTGGAGAAGACTGCCTCCATCTTCTGATGGAACCATATCTAGCCCACAGGATAGAGGATACAAGATGATACAGTCCAGAATATGCTGATGTTTGGTGGTGGAGGGGCCACATCCCTCCTCCCCAGCTTCTGGGATTATATGTGCAACCCTGCTGGGCTGAGTTTTGTCTTCACCCCTTCCCATTGCACTCTGCTCCTCTAGCTTCTGACTTACGCAGGTAGCTTGAGAATCCAAATAGTTATGGGAAAGCCCTCTGGGGATTGCAGAGAAGAGAAGGCAAGAGGCATCTAGAGACAATGGTTGGAAGGGAGCTAGCATGTCTAGTCTGCACTGTTTTGGAGGCAGATTTAAGGACTTCAGACCCAAGACCTGAACTGACCCATGTGAGGTTCCTTAAGACCTGTTCACACCGCAATCCACCCTGAGGTTCCAGTTGGGATTATTTGCTATTTTCTGTACTTCTGTACTTTCAGGGTATATAAGGCACTGCTGTCGGGAAGTTCTGTAACTTGTCGGTTGCTGTTTAAACAGGCCGAAGAACTAAATACAAAGTATTTCCATTAAGATCAATTTAAAGTAGTGGGGGAGATATGTAGCTCATCTCCAGCGATTCCATTTGGCTTCATAATCTCATTTATCTCAATGGATTTTTTAAAAAATGTTCTGCTTGTTGTCACTTGTTGGACCTGATCCAGCTAAAGTTACTTATGGCTAACACTGCAATCCTTTAGGTGTGTACTCAGAAGTAACTTTAATGAGACCGACTTCCAGGAAAGTGTGAATTGGAGTGCAGATTAAATTGAATTTATGTGACTTAATTTCGTATCAGCTAACCTGTAAGTTTCAATAGGACTTGGTCACAAATAAATTGAAGTGGATCAGAACCATCCCCTTTTTTAGGTTTACACATAAAGACACATTGTATAGCTAAACATGTAAAGTGTGAATATTACAGATGTTTAGGAAAGTGTGTATCATCTGAGAGGTTGGCAAACTCAGCTTTGTGGTTGCAAAATGTGTGAAAGACAGAGGAAATAATTTGATTCAGCAGCAGTTTGAGAAGAAGAAACAGCTTCCAAATCCTACTGCACATCTTTGACTTCTAGTTTTGAGTGGTTTTTTCTTTCTTTCAAAAAACAGTTTTTAACAATGAACTTCTTACAGCCATTTATTTTATTTTGGTCTTTTGGGTGAGAACTTCTAGAACTGATCAATTATTCGTTCTTTAGATTAATCCTGCCGTATGAGAGATTTATTAAAGGAGAAGAAGATAAGCCACTGCCTCCTGTGAAACCTCGAAAACAAGATAATGTCGCCCAGGAGGGGGAAAGTAAGATAAAATTGTCTGGAACAAAACGCATCAGAAATGAACACCAAAAGAGCAAGAAAGAAAAAGACAATGCACAGAAACCCCAGGATGCACCCGAGGTTAGTTTCCTTTCCCTGCTTTCTTCTTTTCATTAACTTTTTCGTTCTGCAGGTGCTGCTTTGATCGCATAATGTCCAGAAATCATCTTTTGAACCAGGGCTCATGCAAACAAATCCTCTTTCGGGGCCAGGCCATATGTCACTTTTTACTGACATGGCGTCTTCAGGGCCTAAAAAGACACAAGAATGTATACCTATGTGTTCCAGTGTGCACAGAATCCATTATGGGTCCGTGTAAAAGTCGCGGGCTCATAAGTCCCCTTTCTGCAGAACCCGGGTTGGCATTCCCCAGGTCTCTCGTAATATGCAGCTAAGAATTCTGAAATTATACGTACCGTGGTACCTCAGGTTACATACGCTTCAGGTTACAGACTCCGCTAACCCAGAAATAGTGCTTCAGGTTAAGAACTTTGCTTCAGGATGAGAACAGAAATCGTGCTCCGGCGGCGCGGCGGCAGCAGGAGGCCTCATTAGTGGTGCTTAAGGTTAAGAACAGTTTCAGGTTAAGAACAGACCTCTGGAACGAATTAAATACTTAACCCGAGGTACCCCTGTACTTAATCCGAGGTACCACTGTACATTATTCATTTCAAACATCTTAACGTTAAGAATAATGTAGGGGGAAAGGTCCTTAGTTTACCCAGAAGGACTGAAGTATAACTGATGGTGATATGACTTGTGTGATTATGGAGCGCATGGAAGCGATGACAGAGATGCCACCTCTGGAAAGGTCGTCAGTACATGTGGTGCATGGGCGGTTGTGTGGGGGGGGGGTGCGCCATGTGGCTGGTAATGTCTTACAGCTTCCCATGCCTTCCACACAGAAGAACCAGGAAATATCCAATGGCAATGACAAGAGGAGAACCAGGCTCAAAGACGCTTGAGAGTAATGCGCTTTTTATTATTGTCCGGTGTATCTTGGCCCAAATAGGCCTTACTCAGGGCAGTGGCGTAGCGTGGGGGGTGCAGGGGGGGCCGGCCGCACCGGGCGCAACATCTGGGGGTTAGGGTTAGGGGGTGCAAATCCACAGGTTAGGGGGCGCAAATCCACGGGTTAGGGGGCACAAATTACTTGCCTTGCCCCGGGTGCTGACAACCCACGCTACGCCACTGACTCAGGGATATTTCTACCATAACCAACCACATGGCAAAATAAAAATTGTTTAGAGTTTTCTTTAAGGAAGGTGATCATGAGGGAACTGAGTTATGTTTTAAGCAAGACTTGCTCATTGTTGTCCTATTTTTTTGTAGAAAAGCCACTTTGGAAGGCCTGTTTGGGCCAAAACTCTTTAGCGTCTTTAATATTGGTTCTCCTTTTCTGTTATTTCCATGGACTTGACCTCCAAAGCCTGGGTTAGAATATATATTTTTATACAACCACAGTCTTTGCAATAGCGTCTTTGGAGAGTTTCCCTCACCCACCCCTGCTCCTTTAAAAAAAATTAATTGTAAACTGAGACATATTTTGAAAAGGCACAATCTTTATTAAAATATACATAAAAGAGGGCACGCAGTCTCTGTTTAAGCAACTGCTAGATTGCAACAGAAATTGCCAAAAGCAAGGAAATACAAGTTAAGTCTAGCATTCCATTCCTTGTTCATCCCTTTGTGCTTTGTTATTTATTGCAGGGAGTTTGGATCAGCGAGTTATGTTACATACCATATGTGCTGCAATAGAAGCTAAGCACAACGTAACAAGCCAGCGATGGAGTGTCAATCTAAACTTTGAACTTCCTTGCTTTTGTTGTTTAGTATCTCAAATTTCCTGCGACTTAAACTGCAGTTATTTTTTATGTGAGTCGCAGGTCAAGTTCTCAGATGCAGAGTAGAAAGTGCACAACACAAAATGCAATTATGTGCGCTTCCGACTGCAAGAACATAGCAGTGTAATTCTTTTCTCCCATCAGTCAGTAATGTTGGATGTTCTTGATATCAAATTCTCACAAATGTATGAGGGACCTCAGAAGGCTTTTAAGCAAATCATTTTTCATAAGTTTGAAAAATAAATTCCTCTTTCCCTCACATATGAAAGCACCATGTAAAAACCATTCCGCTTTTGTTGTGCCTCTTTGGTTGGGGAACTGAATTGTATCATTGCGTTTATGTTTGCAGTTTATTTGTAAGCTGTTTAGAGCGACTCCTTTGTGGTGGGGAAAAGCGGGTATAAATCTTTTAAATAAGAAATATTTGTTTGTGGGGTGCAATATTATTTTGGGATTTGGGGCAGGGGGCTGGTAAGCCGACTAATTTGTAACCCAGAGAGAGGGGAGTAGTGGCATTTGCAGGTGTTTTGTAGCTAGTGTTGGTTGGGGTAATATGGAAAGTTATTAAAGAGAGTGGGCACAAAACCCACACAAATTAAGTGCAAGCAATCTCATGGCAATCCCTGAGACTTAAGTTAGTCACAATCCACTTATTGCTTTCACGGGGACTTAGGACTTGCCCACACTGGGGCAAATGTGGAATCACACCTTCCCCCCCCCCACTTCAAATGCGGGTTTCCCCCCCCCATCTTGGCCATTTTGGACTTTCAGGGGACTGAAAAGCCCTGCATTCAAAGGGAGAAATGTTAGAGGCAACGCTGGGATGGGGAGGACGTCATTTGGTCCGCGACCTAATGGTCAGGGGTCCCTTTACCTTAATGGGGAGACAGGAAAATCCACACGTTTCTCCAGTGTGGACAAGGCCTTAGTTGCAACTACTTATAGGCACACTCTGAAAATCTTTGGCCTCAAGATGCCTATTAATCATACTGACACTTAGAAACAACCATTTCACTTGCTGGTTCCCACTTCCTTCCCCCCTACACACAATCTTTCTCAAGCCCTTCCACCCATATGATATGCAGAAAGTTGAAGCGCAGGCACCTTGCACCCCTCCCCCCAGTATACATTCCAATATACCAGTGGTCCCAGGCTCTTAATCGTAATCAACTAGTTGAACAAACTGTCAGCTCGGAAGAAACAATCCCCCCTTCTCACTCATATGGAATGCCTCTTATAAGATGATGCCCTGCTGCATACAAACATGCATGTATCATCTAAGGGGAAGAAGAATATTCTATGTTTCTTCAGAAACATAACAAATTTATGAAAATTCAATTAATTATTAGCGTAATAAAAACTGCCTTTCCTGATTAGCCAGGGACACATTTTTGGCCACTTCGTCTAAGCCAGGGGTGTCCAACCAGTAGATTGTGATCTACTGGTAGATCCCTGGCTGATCCTGGTAGATCGCAGGATCCTTATCGTGCACAAAAAGTTACAGGGGAAAAGCTAAAAAACTCTGTGCAATCGTCCTCCCCAAAAGCGCTCAACAACTCTGGGCAATCCACCCACCCCACGGACGCTCCTCTCCCTCCAGTGACAATGGGTAGATCACTGCCAGTTTTTTTATACTGGGAGTAGATCACAGTCTCTTGGGAATTGGACATGCCTGATCTAAGCTACTCGCTGATCATTGCAGTCCTACCATTTGTGTGTGTTTGTGTGAATTTGTGATGCATACATCCAACATCCTGCAGCTCTGCCCTATCTAACCAGCTTCAGCATACCAGTTTACCAGGAAGCTGGACTACCTGTACGTAGTAATAGCTTTTGTGTCTTGTGAAAGCCTGAATCGCTAAGGCTGTTTTCAAACTTAGCAGGCGGCAATCCCAGGCCTGGCACCAGTAACCAACCAGGTTGTGGACTGGCTGAAGGGCCTCTCACCAGCCACACCGCCATGAAGCAGCTTCCCTGCAACGCCCTCCTCAGGTGGTTTTCAGAGGTGGCAAATGTAAGCTGAGCCCCCATCCACAGTGGCCACCAGTCATTTCAAGTAACCCAAAATGCCATGCCCCGGCCCATCAATCTATGAAATTGTAACTTATCCATCTTAACTGCCCTAGGTTTTGAAATCAGTTTTCAGTGCTGTGCGTGAAGTTTTTATTAGGCTGAAAACAGTCAAAAGAACCCACTGTGCATGTTGAAATAATAACCATACATCTCTCTTGATTATGATCTGCCTTCAGGCTTCATGTTTCTGCAAATATGTGAATAGTTCCCATTTAAAATAATCCTGTAAAAGTACTCCAAGTGGTAAGATTTTTAACTTGACACATCCTGAGAAATATGCACTTTCAAATATTTTTCAAGAAATGTTTTTCAGTGTGAACAATGAGGGAGAAAGCTATCTTGTAATGACTCATAACTGTTTGTGTGAGCACGCTGTTAATTGGTTACAGTTCAGTTTAGCATTACATTTGACTCTGTTTTGTTACGATGGCTGTAACTGAGTACAAGATGAAATATTATTATTCCCCTCGTACATGCTGCTCTAGCACAACTGTAAGCTCCTATCAAAGTGTTGCCCAACCAGGGAGAGAGAGAAAGAACCAGTTATTAACTATCAGTTTTTCTCCGTCTGCTTTGCTCATCTGTCTGGTATTTTCCTGTAATTGTATAAGCTCTGGAGGCCAATGTTAGAATTTTCGCAAAAGGGCTAATGATGATATTTGGACTGCAAAAGGCATCTTTTACTTTGAGTTTCTTTGCGGAAAAAATTATAGAAGCAGTCACAATGAGTAACGGACACTTTAACTAATAGGAAATAGAAAAACCCAACACATAGGAAAATTTAAAAGCAGCTGCAAAGACGTAAATCTTGGAGAAGATTGTGATGCATTGGCTGCCTTGCATCCATCTCTCACATGCCGCCCTTTAATACAGCATTTAGATAATAACTTTCCCAATGCCTCCTCTTTACAGCTGAGAAAGAGAGAAGCGGGTGGGGTGGGGGGGTGTTAACAATAATAATAGAAGAGCTCAGACAACGTCGCTGCTTTATGACTGCCTTCTACTAAGAGGCATGCCGCAAGAGAATGACAGTAATTTTGAAAAGGGTTGTCAGTCAGCTGTATCACAGATGGAGCACTCTAATGACCTTCAAGGTCACAGTTCATTCGTCTACATAATGGAATGAATAGGGAGAACTGAGTGCACAAGCTTTATTAATGAAGGAGCATAAAGAGATGGAGCCTCATTGGCTATAACTCAGGAAAGCTATATCTGGAAGAGGGCAAAAATGCTCTTGCTGCATGTTGACAACTTTATTCTAATCTCTAAATAAAAGAAGCCCGAATGAGCCACAACGCCAATTGTTTCAGAACGCGTCAGCGAAGCTTTGCTTCCCGCCCACCCACAGACTTCATTTTATATATTTTAATAGGGGGGGGGGGGATTCATTTGGTAAGCACTGGTTTTAGTAGTGCCAAGAGATCAGGTCTAAAATAAGAGAGATCTATTTGTTATCTCTGTTTTTATGATGTTGTTTTACAGTGTTCATGTTGGTTTATACTTTGTGCATGCACCATTTTAAAATCCTAAGTAGCTTAGAAATACTTTTTAATAAATAATAAATAAAAGTCAAGTCAAGCATGCTTGGGAGTGCGTGTTTTAAATATGGAAAACAAATCTTAGATCTTTCTAAATGCCATTGTCAACACAGTGGTGGTCCTCTTAACTAAAAAAATGGCCTCAGCATAAACGCTGCCTGGTCAGCATATCAGTGGAGCCTATTTTATGCTGCCTGGTAACAAAATAAAACAAAGAATCGCCTATGACTTATTAAGACATTTGTAATTATACTTTTATGTTTACAATACTTCCAGGGTAGATGTCTGTGTTGAAATGTGATAGTGGCTATTAAAGCGTTTGGTGCTCAACATGATGGACAAGTTTGTTTCCGAGAGATGCCACTATGTCTTGGTTGAGAATTTTATGCCTTTCATGCTACAGTGCTTTCTTACACTTCTCCATTAAAATGTTTTATTAGGCATCATCGGAACAAGAGAAAGTTCAAGAATGTCCAGACCAGAAAAGCTCATCTGAGCTAACTGTCGCAGAGGAGATGAAGCTGCCTGTAGAAGAGTCCCAGGTTTCTCCACTAGATGTAACTGGGATGCCATCATTGGAAAAGACAGACTTTGAAGAGGTCAGCTCAAACAGTGAGGAAGTCAAGGAGGAGATGTCATGCAAAGATTCTGTCTCAAGTGCTTTGGTGTCCCCAGAAGAAGATGAGGTCTTGAATTCCACAGTCGGGAAAATCCCCAGTCTGGCAGAGGATCCAGATGAGCCAAAGCAGGAACAAAGAGTTCACTGTCTCACAGACGACCTAGAAAGTAGTGCCCAAGAAATTCCATTTAACAACTTCCCCACTATCCAACTCCCACTTCCAAGTCAAAGTGAGATGGAAGATGACAAACTCCCAGAGATGGCGGACTACATTGCCAACTGCACGGTTAAAGTGGATCAGTTAGGAAATGAGGACATACACAATGCACTGAAACAGAGTCCCAAAGTCCTTGTAGTACAGAATTTTGACATGTTCAAAGAGAAAGAAGTGCCGAGTTCCCTTAATGGTGAGCCTGGTTTCAGCTGCACACCACTGCTCTACTCCAAAGGCAACCCGGGCATCATGTCACCTCTGGCAAAGAAGAAGCTCTTGTCACAAGTCAGTGGGGCAACCCTCTCCTGCAGCTACCCTTACGGCTCACCACCACCTTTGATCAGCAAGAAGAAATTAAGCAGCAAAGAGGACCTGTTGTCAAGCATGCCACAGGCTTCCCATGCCTCTGGGATGGATGCTGCGGCACTCAGCAGGCCATCTGTGATCCAACACGTACAGAGTTTCAAACCCAAGAACTCGGACGAGAGGAAGTCTGCTAGTGAAGCCTACAGGCACGAACTGCTACTCAAGAAAACTGATTCTGAATGTTGTGATTTCACCAAACAACACCTGAGTGCTCTGGCCGAATCCTATGCACTAAAGTCGGAAATCCAGGACATGAAAGATAGAATGAATGAAAAAAGGGCGCTGCACCACTCCCACATGCCTGCTTTCTTGGCAGACTTTTACTCATCTCCTCACCTGCACAGCCTTTACAGGCACACCGAACACCACCTTAATAATGAACAGACGTCAAAGTACCTCCACCGAGACATGTATAGAGATACGGAAGCCCTTTCCATGTTCCCTCAACACAAGCACCAAGACAAGCGAAGCCTAAGCTATCACCCGCCTCTACATCAGCCAGAGAAAAAGAGCCCCATGGAAGCCTCTTCTGATGATCAGCCGACAGATCTGAGTCTTCCTAAAAGTACTCCCAAACAGACTGCAAAAGCTCTGGGGTCATCTTCCCTCTTGCATGCTTCGGTGGAGAGCAAAAGCATATCCCAGTTCCAAGCCTTGAGCGGCCAGCCTCTGAGCATAGACTGCAACCCCAAAGCTTGTCGTGTTTCTCCAATGACGGTGTCGGCCCCCAAGAAGCACGGCGAGCCTCTTCTCAGGACCAACAAACAGCAGACCCCAAGGAAGATGGAGGGCATGGTCCACCCCATCCTAAGCCACAAAACCAATGCTCAAACCATTGGGGCAGCTCGGCCTCTGAAGCGCAGCCTGGAGGATTTGGACAAAGCCATTTCGGAAAAGAAGATCCGAGCCGTCTCGCCCCTGCGCTTACCAAAGGAAGCCCCTGCAAAAGACAAGGGTCTCGAGCAAGAGGCCGAGGGCAGCAAATCAGCACACGTCCTCCCTCCCGGCGGCATGCTGGAGGGCCACAAGTTTCCCCTCTCCAGCCCCATCTTCACAGGCTTGTACCCAGGGACATTGTGCAGCAGCCTGAGCAACCGCATCCCAGCTGGGTATTCTCATCCTCTACAATACTTGAAAAATCAGGCAGTGCTTTCTCCGCTAATGCAGCCTTTGGCTCTCCACTCGTTCATGGTGCAAAGACAGTTCCTTACGTCCCCTGGAAACTCACAGCAGCTTTACAGGCACTTAGCTGCAGCCACACCTGTAGGAAGTTCATATGGCGACCTTTTGCACAACAACATTTATCCTTTGGCTGCTATCAATCCTCAGGCTGCTTTCCCGCCTTCTCAGTTGTCTTCTGTACATCCGAGCACAAAACTGTAAATCCTCCCTTGGAAAACAACAACAAACAACTACATTCCTTTTAGCCTGTGATGTCTTGCAAAATTTAAACAAAAAGCCGATTGTTTGTGTTAACCAATAAGCAGTTTTGTCCCTCATTGCTGAAGGCTTCAGAGTTGATCGAGGGTCAAGCAAGACAGTCGATTCGCCTGGGCTTTGTTTTTTTACTTTGGGCTCCTGCATCTACTCCTCCGTGGTCATTTCACATTGCAAAGAAGGTTCGCAAAAGTATCTGTATCATGCGGAAAACAAGTGTCAGAGAAGAGCAGGGGGAACATTAGGCTCCACCCCCCTTATCTTGGAGGAGAAAAAAGGTGTTTGTTTGTTTGTGTCCCCCCCCCTTAAAAAAGAGTGGGTTTTGGAGCATTTCAAGTAGAAAAAGAGGCAGGTCTGATGAGAGAGAAAGTGGAACAAGCAAATGATCTACGGATATTGCTTCTTTTGGTACCATTTTGTTTTCTGACTTTTCAGATTTCAAATCAATGCAATGTATAGCAGAAACTTAATAGCATTTCATCTTAACACTATCAAAACAGGAAAAGTAAACACTGTTCAATTACACTTTACATATCTGCTTCAGAAACAAAACAAAAGAATCTCCAGCGTCAAGTTCATTTGTATAATTTATGCAAGTTATTTTCAACTTATCCTGTGCTCTGTTTAATTTAAAAGAACAGTCTCTTTTCATTTGCAACCTCTTTTTGGTAAAAGAAAAAAAGGCGCTGGTTATTGAGGGCTTCTTTTTTAAATGTGTTTATATTTTCCCCCTTCCTTTCCCCCTTTCTGCTTATGTTTTTAGAGCAGCTTTTTGGGTGGTAATGTCATTGTTTACAAAACAAAAGCATCCATTTTCAATGAACCTTTCCAACGGAGAGAGAAGCATACTGTAGATCACACAATTGCAGCTGAGTCCAAACATCAGTTCCTTCTCAAGCGACCAGATCCTTCAAAGGTGCTGAGCGTTCCCCTCACCCATCAAAATGGTTCTCTAATTGTTCATACTTTGCTGTTTTACTGGCCACTGGGATCTGGTTTTCCTGTATCATGGTCTGTGAATTTGTTAAGAATTGTACTTAACCTTATCTAGGCTGTGAAACTGTCCTGCATACCAGAAAGGAAACATGCTTAGGAGACTGTGCTGGCAACAAGTTACTCAATAACATTGGAGTTCTAAAGAACCTTTATTGTGGGCTGTTAAGCTATTTCAAGAATTTCAGCCGTTAGGAGAGAAAGAAGGTGAAGCATTTTAGTTAAAGAGGGTCTGGATTCTGTGCTGCTGGAGTGAGATGGGTGAGAACGTATAAACGTTCTGAGAAAGATAATAGCAAGAAGCCGTTCCAAATCTGGAAGTCAGTCTTTTGAGGGTCACCTTTGGGCTATGAACTGGTTGAACTCTTGCTTGGTGGAGTCCTCCTACAAAGTGCTGAACATCCCACCTTCTTCCAGCAAAGTATTCTGACCATGTGGCTTGGACTCAAAACAAAAATGGCAGCTTAATCTACAAACCACTTAAGCCCGGTTTTACTTGACTTTGACTCTCTGGTCCTATTGAACAAAAGTTCCATGCCAGTGGCATTTCTGAAGCCTGAGCCAGAGTACCCTGTTGACTCTCATGAGAGTCTTCCTGCTGAAAGCTAAAAATTGCCTTGAGATCTTTTGCTGGAATGGGCTAGGGTGCTCAGATCATTGCAGGGTCAGGACTGCAGCACAAAGGGCAGCAGCTGAAGTATAAAAGGGGATATATTTTGATGTGAGGAAAGGCTCAAAGAGCTGGCAGGCATGGCTCCACCCACTGACTTGCTACTGTGCAAGCTTGGAGGCCTTAGAGGAGCAGTCAAGGGCCCTTTTAGTGCATGCACACACCCCTTACACACCCATGGGAACAGCAAGAGTAAGAGTCCTACCCTTATAGACTGCAGCTGGCTGCTCACTCTCATTTGCTTCAGCCTTGGCTTGTGCATGAGCACCTGAGGTGCAAAAGGGAAGGTTTCATTCAGCCTGTATTGCTGTTCCTCTTGGGAGGGAAAGGCGTTCGAAGAGCCCTTTGTCAGCGGCTTGGAGTGAGCAGCTGAGGGCTTTCTAGGAGGCCTTTGCTGAAGCTTCCATTGCTGTTCACGCAGGGACAGAACCTTGGTGTAGAGAGCAAGCACCCAATGTGTGTAATCAGAACACTTGAAAGCTGGTGCTAAGGTAGGAAGCCCCAAGGACTGTGTGCTCTGCCCCCATCTCATATTCCTCTCTGACACCGTGTACCAGCACAAGTGATGTTTCCCACCAGAGAGGGAGGAAATGTCAGGTGCTGCCGTGAAGCTGGCTTTGTTCAAATCCAAGAAACAATGCCAGCGTCCACTCGTTTTGGTTCCAGTGTCTCTCATGGATTTGCTGAGTTTCCACCTCCCATTCAGGAAGCATCAAAGGCAGCCAAATCTGTTGAGGCTGCCCCATACCTCTCTGGCATCATCGCTGGCCACACAGCCTGGTCACGGCAGCCCACTGAGCACTTGGCTCAACAGCGATCAGCTTGAGTTGGTGGTGGGGCAGGTCCTCCCCATGAGGCTAAAATGCAGCCCCCCACCCCAGTCACAAGGCGTAATTTGAAGAGTGACAAGTCCGTAAGTGAAGCTGGTGGGATTGGGTTTTGTCCATGGGGAAAATCGACCTACAACGATGTGGATTTATTTGGAGGAACCTTTCTGTGCTGGGTCTGGAAGTATGGACAGCCACCCAGAGAGGCTGAACTTTTTGAGGCATTTTACAATGTGAAAATAGGTTGTGAGCTGAACCCATCCCAGATTGCAATTCAAATACAGTAATAATCAAAACTACTGGAAACTAGTGGAAACTACTTAAGCAACATCGTGCATGCATGCCAAACATCCTATATTGAAATTTCCTGTGATATGAAGCCAACTGCAATATATAATGTAACCTATTTAATATACAATGGTGGAAAAAAACAACAAAATAATAGACATCTACTGTTAAAGATCGATGTTATCTTCAATTTAACGCTTTTATGTTCTTGTGGTAAAATTATATGAACTGATGATGCATAAGCAGGCTAGTAGACTTTAGAAGATAAATGTGCCAACGCCGACGTTTGCTTTTCTTTTTCCTGCTGTGCTCGGAGCATTAAAAAAAAAAAAAACAACAATCACATTCTAAGTCGATCAGATGCCATAGAGGGCATTATTAGTATACAAAAAAATTGCACTAAACCTGACTAATATAATAATCAAGGTGGGGAGGGGGAAGGGAAGTTGGCAGGGTTGTATAAGCCTGCAATGACTGTTAGAATTATGTGCCTGGTTTGGTAATCCAGGATGTAATGCATCTCTGATTTGTTTGGGATAATCTGCATGTAGGGTTGCCTGATCCCCCTTACAGTAAGGGATGTCCCTTGTTTTAAAAGGATTGTCCCTCGTTTTGGAACAGCACACCCTTAGCAAGTCATTTACTGCATGCAGAGGTAGCTCCACATTGCTTACAGTGGTACGCCCCTATCCTACCCCTTTCCCTCCAGTAGAGAGGGTCGCACTGTGCACAAATCCTCTGGCACATACTTAGCTCCCCACCCTCTTGAAAGGAATGGGGCTGCCCTCCTGCACAGGAGCTATGCGTGCATATGAGGGTACTTGACTGTCCATTTATTCCAAATCCCACAACCCTAGGATGACTCATTTTTTAAAGTTTGATTTGGTAACCATACTGTTAAATCTTAACCTCGTGTGCTTATTTTGTAAGTCTCCAATTTCAGTTTCATGCATTGTTTTGAAAGTTGTTCGGACAGATCACAGTGCAGGGTTAATTGATTCCCCCCCCCCCTTTGTGTGTGTTCCTCTTGCTTTTTTCAATAGGAAGATTGGCTTATTTTTAGAAAGCTCATGATGCATTGGCCAAGATGAGGGTAAATGAAGAGCAATGAGGACATAGCTCATACCATTGGTGGGATGGGTTGCCTAAGAATGCTTTTTAAAAATCCATGATTTCTATTAAGTATTGCATTTTCCACTGGCAGAAGACTACTTTCTGTGACTTAAATGGGGCTTTGTTTGCTTTGTTTGAGTTCAAGGGGCCTTATTGAATGAAATTGCACAAGTTTTTTTGTTATTGGTAGATTGGTAAAGAAAACAGTATAATTGGCAACAGAGTGATAAATCTATTTACCATGAGTTGGTCCCAAGAAATGTTGCAATTCCAACGCACTCTGTTCAGGATTCATTAAAGATTCTGAAGGTTGATGAGATTAAAGACAAAGAAAGCCTTTCCCTCCCCTTGATAGAATTGTCTTTTTAGAAGCCATTGACATGGGGAGGGGTTTGTGTTGTGTGAGGCCTTTTGCAACCGGATTCTCACTTTAGTAATCAGAGGAGTTTCCCAATTCCATCTGAAGCCCAACATAAAGCTATGAAGTGTTCCTGGCTTGTTGAACTGCTCCATGAACCCTTAAGCACGCAGGCCGCAAGCCAATGAAACCTGTGACTTGAACCCTGTTTAATATAGTACCTGGAGTAATGGGATTGTTACTGTTTCCATGGTTATTCCACTCCAGGTAACTTCTGTATCAAGAAAAGCTGAGAGTAATTTTGGCCCCATTTTACACGTTAGCTGGAATGGTGTGATAGTGTAGTTGTTCCTCCGCCACTCAGGGAAATGTCTCTCGGGTGATGCCTAATTGTGTAAGCAGCCCTAACTGGGGGTGGCACAGGAGCAACCAGAGAGGCAGCAGCCATGCAAGAGTTAAAGAGAGCCAAAGTCACTTCTGTCTCACTGTTTTCTTGACTAGTCCCCATATGTTCAAGCTCTGTCCTATCTGTTGTGTGGCTCACAGAAGCCAGTAGATGGCCACAGAAATAGGTTGTGTGGTGTGTGCCTTTAAAGGGAGAGGTTGGCTTCTACTCACTCGTTATTCCATGTGATCCGATTGTACAGCAATGAGCGTAGTCAAGCCTGGCCCCATTTCACAATTCGTAATGCTTATAGTGGGAAAATATTTCACTGATAATGAGGTCTGCAGTATTGAAACTATCATTATTGAGCACTTAACCGGTGTTAGCTGTAAATGTATTTGATATTTTACATGTATTCCTCCCCTCCCATAGTTTTAAATATGGTCTAACAAAGGCAGCATAATCTACTAGCTGTTTATACTTTGTTTTGAGCGTTCTTTTGTTGTAAATAGTGTATACATTCTTGTGATTCAAGTTATTGTAGCTTATATGCTCTGTAAGGTGATTATTTGTATATAGAAAAAAAATGGCCCAGTAATATTATATAGTTTTCCCATTTTTTAAAAGAATAAAAGGGTTACTGAGTAACCTTTCAAATTAAGTAAGTTTAAACACTACCAGAAAGAAAGAAAGAAAAAAAAGCTGAGCCAACTATAAACACTCAATTTTTGTATGTTTTCCAAATTGTATGTATTAATGCTTTTGATACTGTATTATGTGCCAATAGTTTCCCAATCACATAGCAAGCAAAGATATTTTGTACTTTTTGATCCACTGTAATATTTAATAAAAAATGTTACTATCTGTTTCCTTTTATGTTTAATACATTTGTAAACAGTTTTTTTATCACCCAAGGGATTTCTGTATTCAACCCTTTTAACCTCTCAGCAACAGCAGTCTGGGGACAGCTCGGTCCCCATGCCGAGAGTCAGATGAAAGAAAGGCAAGGTCGCAGTTTATCGGGAGAGAGAAATTTGTTTACATATAGTCATCTTCATAGATGGAGGAATGGGGCTGGAGAGATCTGTGTGCATTGAAAACGAAAGATAACCTCTAGCCCAAAGATAGCTTCAATTTTATGACTAGAAAAGTGAAATTCTGCAACCTATAAACATTCTGCAACACAATTCACACATATTTGCATAATCCATAGATTCCATAGAATTACTTCGCATAACTTATTCTGGTGTTGACAGTTGTGGGGAGATACTGTACTTGGTATTCTTTGATGGAAGTCAACGGATAAGAAGCTGACCTCCATTGATAACTTCAGGTTGAAGAAGAGATTTTCATGCTTTCAGAGGCATTAGAATGATCCTCCTTTAATAATGGAAAGGGGGATCTAATTTGTTTTAAAGCTTAGCTGGCTAAGTTTACAAAGAGCTACATGTAAGCTGTAATGCGGGTCGTACCCTTTACTGGGTACAAGGGGATCCTCAGAGCATTCCCAAAGGCAAATGGCAGGATTCCCTGCCTGCTACGCAGCACCATGTGAGTGTGGATCTAGTCTTTTAAGAAACAAACGAGGCTTTGTTCTTACGCAATGCCTTCCATCAAAGGCTCTGAAATAACATGGTAAATATTACACAAGTATGTACAGGCAGTCAAACTGATGCTTGAGTAACCTGGATTTACCAAGGACCAGTAAGGCTAAGATAAAAGAGAACATTATCTCACATCATGAGTCAATCAGTGCGCTACACACACAAAATATTGACCAGCCTGACAGCACGCTGTCGGATAACAACCCCAAATCAAATCTTCATTGTCTCAATTGCAGGGCTTAACAAAAATAATTACTAAGCACATTATTGTTAAAAACAAAGCAATAAAAAACCCCTGCCATTACAGTATCAATAACTTATTCTCAAGAAAAAAAACACAGTGGAATCTCACCTCGATTAGTTTCCAGGTATTTGCTACTCCAACAGCAAGCCATGCCCAAAACAATGTCAGAAAATGCATCCTAAAAAACATCATTTCAAGGCGATCAGCAAAATTTAAGTAGTTACAGAATTACTGTTTTCCTAGGCCTTTCATGTTAATAAACTCAGTACAGTACTGCAGTAAGATTAAACCATCTAATGATTTTGGGCCATGCAGTCTGATCACATCAATGGGCCCCCAAATTATTTGTCTTTTTTTTTTTTTTAATTCACTACATTTGATGCCCTACCTTTCTGCCAAGCATATGGATCTACTTCCCTTTCCTCCTGCATCAATCTTTTCTCTTTTTTTATCATCTTCAAAACAATGCTATGCTGCAGATTAGGCTGAAAGACCTCACTGGTTGCTGGATTGTGGCTATTCTGGTGCATAAAAAGTGGAAACGTTTGGCCACAAGATGGCATCATGCACATTTTTTGCCCTGTGACCAACAAAAACACCAGCCAGCCAGACAGCTTTTGGAGAAAGACTTTTACCACTTCTTTTCTGAAACCTGTAATCCTTTTCAGAATGTTTGATTCCCCAGACACGTTTTAAAATGTAAAGAACACCTCAATCTGGCGAGGGAAATCCATGTGCACAAGCAGCACATCTGGATGCCACTGCACAGCTGTGGGCACATTCCCCAGCCCATCTCACAATGCTCATTCAGGCCTCATTGATATGACTGGATGCACATCCCTGTACCCAGAGCCACCCGTTGGTGTACACGGTTTGTTTCGCTCACATCTGGAGCTGGCCCACAGCCAGTCCTTTTAGAGATTTCTGAATGGGCAAGAGCTGGCCTGTTTAACCATTAAAGGCAGAAGAGACAGCATGCATGTGCTTAAAAAGCAACCGCTGCATTATTGCACACCTAAACATTCATTTGTCCACAAAGCGTTGTTTTAAAAGCCTTTTAACAAGGGGAGGAGGGGCTGGTATTTAAAATAGCGAATCATTCTGTGAAAAGAAACAGGCGGTGTTGTTTGGGAATTGTAGCTCTGTGAGGAGTAAACTACTGTTTACCGCTCACAGAGCTACAATTCCCAGGATTGGGGGGGCATTAAATGCAGAGTATGTTTTTGCAGCTCAGGGACAGGCACTCATTATGTTCCATTGCAGAAGCAAGAGCCTAGCTGCATCCCCATCCCCTTTTGTTTCTTACTTTTTAGGAACACACGAGTAGCTCTGATGGATCAGACCAAAGGCCCATTCGGAAGTGTGTGGGGGGGGAATGGCTGCTGTGTCCCTCCTCCTGTCCTAGCCAGCCCGTTCAGCATGCATCCCCTTCCCCCACCGCCCGTGCCCTAATTTGAAGATGAGACTCCTGGTCAGGGTTATTTTAGCAGTGCAGTGCCAAATGTGATGAATAAGTGGAAGTCTGTTCAAGGAACAGCAGCTCCTAATGACTGCACAGCAGCCAAATCTCTCTTTCTCTGTTGTCCAGTAATTCCCAAATGGAGAATCAAAACCGTCTATAAACAGAAACTGCTACAATTGCAGTTTTGCTTGAGAGAGAGCTTCCTTTGCTGCACAGATTAGGAACTAATGTAAAAATTTCTGTGCCTTTTAAAAAAAAAGAAAACGCCTTACAGCATCTGCCCTCTGTAGGGATTTCACATTCCAGCAAATGCTTTTGTTGCAGGATTTGGAGATGCTCTCCGACAAGCCCCGGGGCTGATGGTTGCCATTAGGAAAAGACACTTTTATTATTCAGAGAAGATATCATAGGATCGAGCTCTTTGTGCACCGCAATGTTTATTGATAGAAAATAGAAAGTTGGCCAGCGCAGTTATTGACTGACTGCATAAGGGAGACGGTTGGAGCATAAACACTGAACCCAGGAAGAGCCCAGTCTTTGTCCAGCTGCTGTGCCCTATTTCTTTGAGGGAACCAGCCAAAATAAAAAAACAAAAAATGAACGGCTACAAACTGACAGATAACATTTCAGACCATAAATCTTGACATTAATTTTTGACAGGCTTTTACTAGCAAATATCAGCTTACATGGGAAGCTCTACTTATACTCAAGGAATCATGTGCTAAAATATTTAAAACTAGCTAACCCTTAAAAATAAAATAAAAAACCTCTCAAACACAGCTAATAATAGCAGTAGGATCTCGGTATCTTTTAAAGAAAAAGTTGCCTGAAACAGGCTTCAAGACCTGCAAAGGAGAAGGAAGTAATTGTGCTGTGCTGTGCGTGTGTTTGGAGTCAAGCACCCCAGAGAAGGAGGTGTCCGTCCGTCCCCCCGCAACAGCTTCTTGGCCCCAGGCCACACAAAACCAGGAACTGGTGCAGACTTCCTAGGTCACACTCATAGTCTCACTCTTCACGACTGCACCATACAGCTCAAGCGAAATCTGTCTCCCAATTTATTTATTTTTGCTTAAGCAATAGTCTGCATTTCTTTAAACCATAACGTGCCCCTCAAGACTTTAGTCATATCTCAGGGATGTATAACACACCTAAATAAAACTAAAGTGACCCCCAAAAATGTGAATGATATTGCTAGAAATACAAATATTTTTCACAATAGACTGAGGACTACTCAAAACAGCAGATCTGATATATGGTCCCTAGGAGACGACCTCACTGAACTCATTCAATGCAGCAATATATGTAGCGATTAAACAACAAGGTAATCCTTAACACGCTTGTATTTATATATATATATATTCTTGGAACATTGTGATTCCAGTTTAATTAATTCATCCATTTGACAATGTGTGCGTTGCAGGGAATGATTATTCCCCAACCCTGCAAAGGCTGATATTGCATTAAGACACAATGACATTTCAAGTAGATATTTATGTTGCTCAGCCACTGCAATCAATCATGTGAATGCTCCTTAAGTGCTGTGAAGATCTCAATCAAGAAAATGCAGAGGAAGAAGGAAAACTGTTTTGAGACAAACTCTGTCTTAAACAAGCTTGTTCAAAGGGAGAGTTGGTGATTGGCGCAAACCATTCTCTCTTTAGAGCAAGTTTTAACCTTGCATTCATGGCAGCCTTATTACCACCATAATAATGACGATAAGGACACACACACACATTTAAAAGCACTGCAATACCTCCGAAGGAAATGGGAACATTTTGCATGTATAACCCTGAGATCAGGGGTCAGCAAACTTTTTCAGCAGGGGGCCGGTCCACTGTCCCTCGGACCTTGTGGGGGGCTGGACTATATTGGGGGGGGGATATGAATAAATTCCTATGCCCCACAAATAACCCAGAGATGCATTCTACTCATGTAAAAACACGCTGATTCCCGGACTGTCCGCGGGCCAGATTGAGAAGGTGATTGGGCCAGATCCAGCCCTTGGGCCTTAGTTTGCCAACCCAGGCCCTAGATATATTTGCTTCTCCTCTGTACAGATAATTAATCTGAGCTGAGTTTTTAAAAAGTGCAGTAAGAACTTAAAATGAAAAGAGTTTTCACCCCATCTAGAAAGCATAGCTACACACCTGGAGGTATATATAGACGAAATCTAGTACTTTCTGTCTTCCCAGTTATTATGCTAACTATTGGAAGGAGGCTACCTAATAAAAGTTTAGCATATCCTCCATCCAGGAACACAGCAATTCTGAAAATATGTAACAGCAATTTAGTAAACGTAGCCCATCACCCCCATACTGCAGATGGGCAGGGCTGACATCGAAAAGTAACGGGTCCTGCCACACACACAGAAGTGTGCAGCAGAGGAGAGAGCCACGAACCTCTTAGTATGCCTCTCAGTCCCATATCAATGGTTAGAACAGTTCCCACGAAATGTAAGAAACTGGTCAAGTGGTGCTTGGTTGAACAGTGTGCTTTTTGCCCATCTCACAAAGGCAGCTGTATTACTGTCACTCCTCTCTTGAGGGCTATTCATTTTATGTGCTACACTCAAAACTCAAGGTATGGGTGGAATGTTCAGCATTCATATTCCAGTAAGTCAAAGGAAGCATGCAACAAAACAGCACAACAAAACCTTTCAGAAAGAATGAAGTACCACTGAAGCTTCCAAAAAAAAAAAAAAAAAAGGATGGACACCATATTGCCCACAAAACGGCAATTTGATGCACTTGTGATACATTTGGAGTGAAGAGGAGCTCCACCCTGGTGCAGAAGACGACCCAAGCATCCTAGAGGGAAGGTTCACTTTTATTTGCCAGGCTAAATCAAGTGGTTGTAGAACCAGACGGGGGGCAGGGATGTCACCACCTGATGCACATTAACCGCTTTGTTTCCCCGCACCAAACTTCAGGTGACTGAAGTTGTCATCTGCACTTGCGTATCAGCTGCCTGAAATGTATGCACCCCAGTTCAACAATGGCTTCCATTTTCTAATTGGATGGAAGCTCCTTTGAGGGAAAGAAAGCCCATCAAACAGGAAAGATTCTCCAGAAGCTACAGGATACCTACGGATTGTGGCTAACGGCAAGTGTACCTTGGCTTCAAGCACCAGTGCTGGGAGCAGAATGGAGCCAGAGCAAGCAGTAATGTGTACACAGGAATCTGTTTAGTAAATAACATGTGACCATTATCCCCTTTTATCATTGCTGACCTCTTAACAAGCTTCATTTTAGTTAGCTACAAGGGCTTTAACCAAGGTTGAAATTATCCAAATTCCCGGGTTACATAGGCAGAACAAAATAGAGTTTGAGAGGGGAAGAAAAGGTTCTTTCAAGCCACAGGATTTTGTATATTAAACATGGTGTTTTTCCTGCAAATGACAGATTTTAAAAAACAAAACAAAACCATTTGAAAAGGGAGAAGTAACAGCAACAACAAAAAAGCCCACAGCTTCCTCTCTCCATTGCACATTACCTCATTTTATCTCCTATTGAAAAATTCATAAGAAATGAGATATCCATAAAGATACTTAAACTGTACCTCTTCTGAGTTAAGTAATGCCTTTGAAAAATGCACAGCCCATCATTCCAAGCAGCTGAGCAATTGCTTCTTATATACAGCATGGAAGTGGGGAAAGGAAAGGAAAACTTTGCTGTGATATAAGATGGTGCTGTGGAGCAGGATGAGCACACAAAATAAGGCACAAAACCAGTCCCATGTGCTTACCGTATTTTTTGCTCTATAAGTCTCACTTTTTCCCTCCTAAAAAGTAAGGGGAAATGTGTGTGCGTCTTATGGAGCGAATGCAGGCTGCACAGCTATCCCAGAAGCCAGAACAGCAAGAGGGATTGCTGCTGCGATCCCTCTTGTTGTTCTGGTTTCTGAGATTCAGAATATTTTTTTTCTTGTTTTCCTCCTCCAAAAACTAGGTGCGTCTTATGGTCTGGTGCGTCTTATAGAGCAAAAAATACGGTAAGTTTTTCCAAGATCAATGGAACTTGGGCTGGGATCATATACCCGCTCCCCTGCAGAAAGGAAGCCCCACTGAAGTCAATGGGGTTCACATCAGATTTGCACTGCAAATCACCAATAAAACAACCTTCTATAAAACACTGTAAACACTATTAACTAAACAATGAAAAGAATAAGCTAAACAGCACGACCACAAGAAAGTCGTTTCATAAGATTCACAAAGTATTACAGCACTCATAATCCACAAAGCAATATTGACAACTTTAGCAATCTTACAACGGAAAATAAAGCACTGTTGAATTCCTGTGGTTCATAGTCTTCCACTCAGTTCACCAAAAGAGACACACACACATAATGCCCATGGCTGCAGCTCTGTTCTGAAGGCTCCTAGGGCTGGTAGAAAAAGCTGTTGCCCGATGGCCATTTCCTCTTCTCTTTGTTTATTGAGTGCCAATTCTTGCCCGCTTTGCCTATAAATAAAACCAATGTATTTGCCCAGAAAACAGTTGCCCACATATGTGTACCTGTGGTGTAGAGTTGGACTGAGTCAGGGACTAGGCAAGCAGGGAGTGGGCTATATTTCTGGGTTTCAAAGACCACGAGAAAGAGACTTCAAAAGACTTTCTACCCCAGACTTCCACAAACTGTGTCACCTGCAATATTTTTCATATTTATATGATATTTTCTGGCCCCAATGTCCCCTGCAGGACTACTTATGAGTTGTATCCTAAAGTAATAAGAAAATAAGAATATCGCTGCTGGATCAAGCCAAAAACCATTAAGGCCACCCTGTTCTCACATTGACAGGGGCGGCCAGAGATGGTTTGGTACCTTTCCCTCAAGGAAATACAAGCTCACCACTGGGAGGTGGCGGAGCAAGGGCGCCTGGAACACCAGCTCGGCAAGAGGGAGGCATTCCAGAGAACTTTGCTGGTGGTCTCCCTCTGCCGCTAGGGGCGCAGAGAGACCAGCAGGGCAAAGCTAAGTGGCAGAATACTGTGCCTCTCTACTACAGCCGAAACCTCCCTTACCTGGATTGCTTCTCTGGTGGCAGCGGAAGCAGTGGAATGGGCATAGCACCAGTGGAGAGGTTGCCTCTTGCATTGTCCAACACCTCAGGCGGCTGCTTCACCCAACCTCATGGGCGCATTGGCCAACCAGTTGGTTTGGGAAGCCCACAAACAGGGCCTGAATGCAACAGCACATCTCTCCACGTGATTCCCAGCATACTGGGAACACAGCTGTTATGCCTAGAATTAGTTCATGAATTAGTCCAATTCTCTTTCAAAGCTATCCAACTTGATGTTTGTCACTACATCTGGAAGGAACTAATTCTATAGTTTAGTTATGAAGAAGTACTTCCTCTTACCTGTCCTGAATCTTCCAACCTTCAGCTGTATTAGATGGTCCTGGGTTCTAGTCTATGAGATAGGGAGAAAAACCTCTCTGCTAGCCATTTTCTCCATAACATGCATAACTAGGGAGAAGCAATTGAGAACAAAGGTGTGGCTTGCCAATGATGCCTGTGGGAAAAATAATTGTATTAGGTCCTTGTTAACAGAAGAGGTCCATTACACCTTATTTCGTGCTATATTGTTTTTGATTTCCTTTGCAATGGCACAGTGGAGCTATATTATGGCATTACTCCTTTAACAATGTAGCCTATTTGAAAAAACCCTATTCAGTTACAGAGCACATTTGAGAACACAAGATCTTTCATATTACTTTCTTTCTTTTACCATCTTAATTGGTGTGGATTTATTTACATCCATTAGCTTCTCCAGGGTGATCTGTATGCTTTCAATGGTACAGAAATCCAGATAATGAGGTTTTGTCTAAGAATAGCATTCAACAGCTCCCAGGGATTTTCATTAGCCTGTAAGAAACACAGATGGCCAAGGATGTTGTACAAATACATATCTGAAGACAACGGAACTGGGTTCAAATCCTTCCTCTTAGCCTTAACATGATAAACAGGAGCACGAGCAGCCTGCATTTGTGCTGTTGTTAAGGTAGTCAAGGCTTATTGATATTTTTTTTTACTCTATGTCATCCCAAGGGCTTGAGAAAAACAAAAGTACGGTCACCACAACGTAGAACATACATCATTTGCATATTCTGTTTGAACCAGACATAACACACAGACACTGTACAGATGACAAATAAGGAGGCCACAGTGCTGGAGCAAAATAGCCACAACTTCGTTAGATTTCCAGAGAATTGATCAGAACATTGCCATATAAAAAGGTAGTAAAATGGGGGTGGGGAGGGAGGGAGGGAGATGCTATTGGTATCGTGCTTTACTTGTGGAAGCCCAATTGAGGCTTACCATGTGTGAGGCCGTTTATAAGGTCCCAGAAATCTTGCTTCAAAATCTTGCGAGACCTGTAAATGCTGGGTCTTGCAATATTAGTGCTGATGAGAGCCATAAGTCCGTGCCATTGCAAGTCCTCGTCAGTTTATCTGACTGGGGGACAAGAGAAGCCCACAAAACATTTCCCATTGCCCCATGAATTTCCTCCCTTCTGGAGGTGCTACCATGGAATTGGGGTGGCTGGGCTTGCATCTGATCAGCTCCTACAGGACTAGGAAGTCCCTTCATGTAGGAAGAAGCCCACGTGTCCCTCCTCCACCACAACTTCCTGTAATGTACGCTACAAGGACCTGGCATGCATAGTCTTTCACCATACAAAGGAATTCTGTAGCCCTGGTGATTATATAGACTGGGAGTTACCTTCCGAGCTGTCAGGGCACTGCTAATGATACATGTGAGTCTTTGGTCCAGCTGGTAATATAACATAAACACAGCTTTAAACAATGTTACTGGGCAGTCTTAAATAAATTGCAGTAAATAAAAATAAATAAATAAATAAAAATTGCAGTAAATAAAAATAAATAAATAAAACTCGTAATTTGATGTGTGTGTTTTTAATGAAGGCAGTGAATGTGGAAATTTTATTCTATCAAATAGAAACTAGGGTCCATTACAGTTATGTAAGTGTAAGCCTCATTGAATTCAATGGAGTTTGCTTCCAAACAGACATGCATGAGATTGGCTCTGAAGTAGGTGGCTCAGGCAGAAACTAAAGCTTTAGAGAATAAATCAAAGCTTGTGATTATGATTTAAGATGCTTAATGGCTCCAGCAAAAAGAATACACCGTGGAATCTGTGTGTCTGATTTTGCCTGTGAGGTAGCTAGTTGCTTCTCACCACAGGTGATCAATGAAAAGATACTGTGGGCACAGTTGCTCACCACAGGTGATCTATGAAAAGATACAAGTGGACACAGTTGCTCACAGCCTGTTTCTCTGGCGTATGTAGTGTGGGCACATACTTTACTACATCTTGAAGCCTTGTTGCCTTTTACGGTAATGTGTAAAGCAACGGCCTCCATTCAGTTTTCTAGCACACCCTATGCCAGGTAGTCAAGACAGGTATAACTTTGATCTACCTTAAATCAAGAGTTTCAGAATCTTGCTTTATCATCAGGTCAATAGCAAATACCAGCTTTTAGAAGCAGACATGTTGTCCTCATTGGTAGGGTTATTTTTCTTTTGAAGGTATATAAACATTTTGATAGCTGTCTTGATATTAAAAAAAATGTTCAAAGATTATTTTTCATGGAGTAAAAGAAATTTATGGCGATGTTTCACAGACAGATCTTCATGCGCATATTGCGCATATGGGAAATCTCAATTATGTCCATTTGGTAATGGTTATATTAAGATATTATCCTATCTTGTTTCAATATAATCCCTTGAAGCAAACTGCCGCAACTTTGCTAGCAATGTGATTTTCATTAAATCACTCATCTGCACTGACTTCCAGAGCACTATTTTTTTTTTAAAAAATCAATCCATCATACTTCAGCATTCTTCATAAACTCATAAATCAATCAAGTTTCCCCAAGATTGAAGTATCTGCCAAGCTACTTGTAACAGTTTATTACAGTTCGTTGATGATAATTGGGCAAAAATATACTATGTCTGTGTTTGGCTTTAAAAGAGCAGAGGCATTTGAAGTTATTTCACAAGGCAAACAGTAGTTTCTGCCCTTTGAGTCCAAGAAAATTAACGGGGGGGGGATCATAGTTCGCTGTTGACAACTCCCTACCCCCCAAAGAAGTGCTCAGGTGCCTGTTCTAATTGCCTGACTCACTGAGCTAGCGCTCACATGTTAGGTGGCAAATGTATTTCCTGTGTGTATGCCAGGATTTTCTGCAACAAATATGCAGCAATAACACACACACACACACACACACACACACACACACACACACACACACAAACATCTATGTATCTGGGAATCCTGATTTGGGGCAACTAAACATGTTATGCAGGAAACGCAACTGATGCACATGCAGTGGTGTTTGCTCAGCAAAAGATTAAGTATCCCAAATTATTATAGCTGTTTAACTTTTTCTGAGCACAAGAACCATCCAGACCCAAGCCCATCATCTTCAGGGGGATATATATATATATATATATATATATATATATATATATATATATATATATTCTTCAGGGATACACACAAACACACACACCCCACACTTAACCATTCAATTGTAGCAAATCTAAAAGGCAGGATAAAAATTTAAAACCCTGGCTAAATTATATGAAATGCTTATTTGTTCAATGCCCCTTTGCGTACCTTGGAGAATTTAGAAAACAGCAGAACAGCCAGAGAATATTGTGCTCACTGAAGTATGCTAAAGTGAAATGAATGTCAGTTTACATAATATGTCCAATTACTTTTATGAATATTTCCTTTTTTTAGCACCATAATGGCTTATAGTCAGACTATTAGAAATGTAATTAACATTTACTATTGGATAGCTTTATCTCTTTGCCTTGTTGTTACAGCGAGGCCAACATACTGTTTACTCTTCAGTTCTAGCCCAGGGGATCTACTCAGCAGATTGTACAGTTTAAGAAATTAGCTAAGCCCAAAATAGTTCTTTTATTTCATAAAAGGTCAGGGAAGCATGACTTATAATTCTATAAATGTACTTGAAAACAAAACAAAACCATAGGTCAGAGTCAAAATGATGTATTTTATTGGGCCAACTGCATTGATTAGGAAAGCTGGGATACTTTAAAAATTAAAAAAAAGCCTTGCTCCACCAACACAATTACTCCAAGAAAAGAGCACCATTTTAGATCTCCCTGTTCCCTCTTTCTTAGAGACCAACACAGCAGTCAGTCAGTATATGTGTATATATATATATATATATATATATATATATATATATATATATATATATATATATATATATATAAAATTTAATCATTTTTTTGATACAAACATCAACTGCAAAAGACACATACAACAAAAACCACAATAACAATAATAACATACCTATGACTACACCTTTTTTAACAATATTTTCTCACGTCTCTCTCCTCCCCACTTCCTACCACTATCCGCCTTATTGCTTAAATATTTGTTCCAGATTTCTTCATATTTATCCATTCTTATTTTGCGTCGACATGCAATTCATTCGTATGTAGCTAATCTGTCCATATTATCAATCCATGTGCTCAATGAAACACAGCAGTCAGTCTTATAAAAAACACAGAAGTTTATTGTTCATACTTGTTTTATACAACATTTAAGTTTCTACATTTGTCATAATTCTTTTTTTTTTAAGTCTGACATACCTTGGAATAAAAAAACAATACACATTTAGCAGCAAAACCAGTATCTACCAGGTCATTCACAGGCATTTCAAGTACAAAACTATCCACTTAGCATTAGTGGGAAATGGAAGCATATTACTCCCAAACATAATTAAAACATGTAAACAAATTAAATAAGTTTTTTAAAAAGCCTCACACAAATAGTAACTCCACCTACATCGTTGAACCTTTAACAGAGCACCCAAGGCATTATTAACAGTTTGCACATGCAATAGTGATGAGGCATGATTAACTGCAAGTTCTAGGCAGGGTGAGGTTCCACTTCCACAGCTAATGTCGTTTGCCCTCCCCTTACTTCAAAGTTGATTGCAATTAGAGAGACTTAAGAGATGCACATTCAGCTCAAGTGCAACATCAAGCAACAAGACACAGATCAAACCCCGCAGAGTAAGCCTTCATATAAAATCATCTCAAATATTGTTGTGGTTGGTATCCGCCTGTCTCGAGAGACAATGGAGGAGTGTCTCTTTTTGAAATGGGGGCAGTTCACATGTTCAGCTGTCATCATGCAGTAAGCCACTGCGGGGTAAGATTGTGAGTGATGGACATGCGTATGTAAAATTATTCCTTTAGAGCTTGATCAAAGGGGGCAGGGGGACAAATTGAGGAACTTTCAATACGGTATGAGAGATTATTAGACAGCATTGCTATCTATCATTTTTTTTTATTCCATTCTCTCTCCAATGATCTTGCAGTTGTGTGTTTGAGGATCATCCCATTTATTCTCACAACAGCCCTGTGAAGATAAGTTTGGAGAGAGAGACTGGGCTCACCTCACCCATTGTGCTTCATGGGTGAGCACAGATTTGAAGTGAGATTCCCTGCAATCCAAGTCATACACACACACACACACACACACACACACACACACACACCCCACCCTGGCTCAACTGTACATGGGCAAAATGAGGCTACCCTGGAGCCAATATCATACCTGTAGGCATTAGCTGTTTGGGAAAATAATAAAGCGCGAAGAAGTTGGCGGCACTACTTTGCTTCCCTGGCACTTCTTGCTGGACATTGGCTGATAGATATAGAAAGGCATGAAAATAAATCCAGGGTATCCCTCTTCCAGGCAAAAATGCACCGTCAGTTTTCCATCTGAACATGTCTCATGGTGAATAAGAATTACTAGAATTCCACTACAGGGAAATTTATTGAATTTGATTTCTTATGCTATGAACTAGACTATGCCCAAAAGCACACATGACTCATACCAGCCCTGCAAATCACATCTGAAACCTCCCTTCTGCCTACTACAACCGTGCTTGAACTTCTCCCACTCTTGATTCTAGAGAAATGACAGTGATGCACCACTCAGTTCCTGGGAAGCGCAAAGTACCAGGAAAGGATTTTTTTGCTGTGATCTCACCTAGCACTTTAAGGACCAACAGTCGCAACTGCAACTGCATCCACACACCCTTTGTCCTGAGAAGTGAAGGTAGTCGCTACCTCTTGCAGCCTTAATGGAGCTACATCAATCTTTCCCAGGTACAGAAAGGGTACTGTGGCATTCTTTCTGCCTCAAGGAGGCAGCTGGATGAGAAGTGCAATACCTAAGGGTGTTTATTGCATCTCTAATTGAGGAAGAATAGCTCCGATCCCAGCCATTCTGGGGACTCTGTTCTCTCCTTGCTATTGAGGTCCATGAGCAAGATGCCACTTGCATGAAGCTCTCTGTAGGCCTGTGGAGACTGCTATTTATCAGGCAGAGATCCCAGCATGAGATCCCAGCACATATGCACCCCATACCTAGTGCCTCACCACAGGGAAGGGGTCACATCTGATTCAAACCGTGTTGCAAGGGTTTCTTCTTTTCTCTCCCTGCACCCCAAATGCTGCATCCAAATCTCACATTTTTTTCCAAGAATCGGTCCGAGGGGTCACAGAGATCCCAATGGTTAAATAAAGATGTCACAGTCTAGATCAGATGCTCCTCTCCCTATTACAAAAGGGTTCGAGGTGGCAGATTCAAGCTTACCACTTGAGCTCTCCCCACAGTAACGTCTGAGGACCAAGCTACACAGGCAGATCTGTGCCTTTAAATGCAAGTCTGCCCCATCATCTGTGCCCCAGAAGTCCATAGAGCTTCAGGGATTGCAATGAGAGCACCAGCGCCTCCCCTTTGCTTAGATTGTGCCACTGTAACACCACCCCAGATTGTTCCTTAATTATCTAATGGGACCAGCTACTTCCAAAGATCTAAATGTTTATAAATCTTAGGGAAGCTATTGCTTTTTTCAAGATGGTGTACATGTCAAATGGCCAAAGAAGAAGAATGGGAGCCAATTATTTTGCTCCCATTCAGCCATGTTTTGAGGTTCTGAAAATACATCAAGAAGGAACGGTGATTTCCTCCCTACGAATTTTGTACAGTTTCTGCATGAGGAGCTGCCCCTCCCCTGATAGGAAGATACAATGGTTTGACAATGTGGATAAAAATTCAATTTAATTAACTTCAGAGGATAAACTCTGTGGCTAAGAGCTGTCTTGCAAGTTCAGTCACAGTCACAAATGCTTTAGAACTGCATTTGCTAAATCAAGGCATCCTCTATGGACATATTTCATGGAGCTTCACTGTGCTAGTGTGGCTTGCTAATCAAATAAAGATGTAGGAATTTGGAATGCTTTGCACATTACTAATCTGTAGTTCAAGGCATGGAATAAAAAGCAAATATCAATAAGCTCAGCATATTCCTGAGAGTCTTAAAATTGAGAAGATTGCTTAATTGGCACTCCCCTACTGCTAACAGAAATATGCCAATTAAAAGGATTCTGCTATACTCATTAAGGGATTAGAGAGCATTAATGTCATACTAACCCTCTGCTACATTATCTTTATTCTGTTCCTCTAAGAGTAGCTAAAAAATAAAACAGGTGATCCTGAAATTATAGCTCCTCCAAACTATATAATGTACTTTCTATGTTACACAACTTCACAATGCAATGAACTAATACATAGGTTAAAACCGTACCAGATCAGATTTCATTAAGACGTTAACACACAGTAAAATCTTGTAACCTAACATAACTCATACAATCCAGTCTAACTAAAAAGAAGCTGCCATTTTTGCATTCAAATTCAAACACTTGAAGAGGAAAACATTAGGATTTTAAACAGGCCAAGATATATTTAGAAATTTTAAAACACCTTTCAAATTTATACACACCCTCAGTTTCAGTTTAAGCTTATTGTTCTGGGGCGGGGAAATCAATTTTATCTGAAAATGTGTGTTCATTTCCTCTACCTAGTTTCTGCTTGCAATGCAGAATCTCTTTTCCTGCAGATATGAATGTGTGTTGCTTTCTACAATTCAGACATAGATCACAGAATGGTAGGGTTGTTATCTAAATGTTATTATCTAAAATACTAAAGAAAGAAGTTTCTCTCCCATCCGTCAATGAGGAGTGAATTCTGATGCTGTCATTTTAGAATACAACAGAAAACATTAACAGCCCAAACTGGCATTGGGGGTCTTCAAATGTCTAAGAACAGTGGACTTGACTACTGTCTCAGCCCAGCACTTACGCGTACACAGCTACCTCATATTCAGGATTACTATTGCACAAACAAAACCAGGAAAATAAAGAGAATATATCTAAGAAATGTAAGTCTAAGAGATACTTGTTCACTGTGCTAATAAAGCAATAAAAGGTTGTTGTTGTTTTTTAAATGAAAGACTAGAAGATTCTGCATATGCTTAAATTACCAGGTAAGCCCAGCTACAGAACCTGGGAAATCCTGACTGACTAGAACTGTAGTACAGTGCCCTGGGGGAATGGGCAAGGGAATGAGTTTTATTACAGGTCGCTCCCACAGGGATTTCAAATCGCATCTGACACTGCACAATTCACCTGACTTTGGAAGCACTATGGGAAACGCCTTACAAACTCTAGCTGTGTGTCACTTGGGCAGGGGAGGGTTAAAGCTAGAGGAAGGGGGCAAGAACAAAAGAGCTTCACAGGAGGATGGGGTAGTAAACAAGCAGGCCTACAGGTACTTTATTTTCTTTAAACTCTTTTGTAAGACCATTCATGAAGAGACATTCCTATTACTGTGAGGGTCTAGAGACTGGTCCCATAGACTTCTATGGGCAGAGGCCAACAGCATCTGTGGTTAATACTGACAACACAAGGAATAATTTTATTCTCCTCAAGTTAAGTGCCTGCTCAAAAACCTGTCGTAAATTTGAGATAGGATATTTGAAATGCAATCTGGGGGAGATGTATGTGTTGAGTTATTAAAGATCATACATATTTTGGGGGGGGGGGGAGAACAGTTTAAGTCTATCAGAAGGTTCTCCATCATTAAAAAAACAACCCTGCTGATTTGTATCTTTGTTGAGGAATCTCTTTACACACTGGCGATGTCAAGCAGAGCACAATTTGGGGACAGGATGCTATAATCTCAATCACCTGGCTGTGTGTTGAAAATAAATATGTTAACACTTCAGGAACTCTGGTGAAAGACAGACAGTGAACATGGCCAACACTCCCTTTGCCCCCGTAATTCGGAGAAAACCAAGCATCAGTCCTACACCTGCGAATGAAAACAGATTCTAGGCTCAAGCATCTCTTTGACCAACTTCTGCCTAGGAGCAGGAATGGGTTTGTCGCTATTATCAACCTGAATTGGCAGGATTTTCACTGTCAGCGAAGGTACCTTTCTGCCAAGGAGTTGGTCTGCGGGGAGCTGCAATAGGTTGTTTGAAGTGAGGAACAGAAGACGAGATGGAATCAGGAGAACTGTTCTTATGAGAATTATTCCAGATGTTTTCCTTGCCCAATTGATCTGGCATTGTCTGTGCTCCTGTGGTATATGGCGGCTTATCAGATGGTGGAAGGGGTGCTCTTCTCTTCTTGCCCTTCCCTTCACTAGGGCTTATGGCCTCTTCTTTTGCTCCTGGAAGCAGGCTTTTCTGCACAAGCATGTGGTGAGAACCGTCAAACATGGCTGCCCATGAAGGTGGCAAATGTTCTTGTTGGCCAATCGGCAGCTCCCCATTGACTTCCTCAACTTTTCGTTGCACTGTATCAGGGAACGCTTCGTGTTTTACTGGGGAATCAATGCCTATCACATTTTAAAAGACAATATAAAATTCTTATTACATTGATACTTAGCTGCATTGTTGAGCCCAGTGTTTAAACCTTACCACGACGATATAAAAACATGCACTCCTTTATGGAAAACAAGACCCTAAAATTGTCCTGGGCAGCAGAAAGTCCTGTACTTTTACACATCAACAAAACACACACCATAATATTATGAACGCAGCCAATTATGGCTTTACTGTTCACTGTACAGCAGGCTTCATTAGGTGGAATACTTTACCTTGTAACATCAGCAGCAGGAGGTTAAACTATTGTGGATCTTCATTAATTTTTACTGAATTCTTAGCACTGTCCAGGGAGCAAGGAGATTATATTGAATGCCAGTGCCTACCCAAGAACCTCCTTTCATTTTGAAGAGTATAAATGTGGTTTATTACTCGTTTTCTTTAAAAACTACAATGCAACTTTCATGCTGTACCTCCATATTTGACTCTTGATTTACTTGTGGCCACTTAAAACACTGTTCAAATATTAGTCTGCTTCTAGACTGTTTCAATGCACAGCACAGTAATCAATATAACCATTTTTACAGCCTCAAGGGCAGGGGGTCAACAAACTGTTGCTGGGCTTGGGAGCAAACCATTATTTTCTACTGCTAGTCAGCTGCAAAGTCAATTTTATTCATAACATGTCCTAGAAGAGTCAGGTAATTTTAGACTGATCAGAAAGATGGTTCCAATCCTCTTACCAGCAGAGGCAAATGGGGTGTTCTTATAATATAGCTGGAACAGAAGCATCCAGAAACAATAATACTACTTCACATGTATATAACAACCCAAATGAGGGATCAGACAATGGGAGAGAATGCCTTGCCTACAACACCCCAGTGAGGATTCGAATGATAAGAAAGGAGATTCCAACTAAACATTAGGAAGAACTTTCTAGCATTAAGAGCTGTTCACCAGTGGAACAGTTTACCTTAGAAGGTGGTGGATCCTCCTTCACTGGAAGTTTTTAAACAGAGATTGGATGGCCATCTGTCTGGGATTCTTTACCTGTGATTTCTGCATTGAGGAGTTTGGACCAGACGGCCCTTGGGATCCCCTCCAACTCTACAACTCTGTGATTGTATGAGTGAAGGCGGACTTGGAATTCAAACCAGGAACCCCCAATTTATTGCACAGCATCTTAGCCACTCTGCTTGGTCAAGATGGATCTTACCAGTCGAAACATTATACATAGTAAACTAGAGAACAAGAAATTTACCAAACTGCAGATATCATGCAAAATTATCAGTTACTGCCAAACAGTTATCCAGCCTAAGAACAACAGGACTTACTGTCAGTTAATTGTGCACAGGGTTGAACTGAGTGGGGCAGCCCTGTGTGCAGCCACAAAATCTGCTCCCAAGGTTTGGAGAACCCCATGAGAACAGATTTTGGAAACATGTAGAGGGCTCAGGTGGGGGAAAAAGGTTGGATTCCTCCTTCACTGGGGGGGGGGGATGAGAGTTATGCAAGAACAGAAATTGATTCAACCTCCACACAGATTATAAAACAGAGGCACAATAGGTTGTGTCCAGTGTTGCTTCAAATACCCTGCTATCTCCCACTTACTCATATCTTGGTAAACTGAAGTAGCCTCTTTCGTCAAGAACAATGGTGGTTTCCGTGGTGACATAATCTCAATTTTCATGAATTCTTCACAACAGTGTTTCCACTGGCCTAAAAGGAAATCAGAAAGCAATGAGAGGAAGTCAAAATACTCCACTTTTTGTAATTTTATCTGGTTAATAATGCCCCAAATCGGGAACTGTTTCATAAATGCTGCATTAACTCTTTCACAATTACTCCAGATTGCTAGCTGACGAAGATCTGGACGCTTCCAATAATGCCATAATCTCTCAAGCAAGTACTATACCTTTGCAGTGGCAAAATAAGCTAGGATTTCTCAGGCTTCCAACATGGGAACAAGACAATCAATTCTCACAGCATGACCAAGTCCCAATCTTTACAATTTATACCTTAATACTGTTACTGTCAGATATTTCAGCTTGACATAAATATTCATTTATTTTATTGCAAATCACTGTGATGGAAGGGGAAGAAGAGGCGCACTGAAACCTCAGTAGAAGGCTCTGCTCAGCAGTATAAACAGTTATGAGATGTATTTGGGGGAGGGAGGAACACATAGGAAACTTTTATACCACCCCGCTGAAACATTTCCCCAATAGATGGTTTCCCAATTGTCTTCTTTCCAAGCCTCCAGAATATCAAGGGAATAAAGCAATGAAGGATCAGATTATCAAAGTTAAAAGATTTCCTGCTCTTCCTCTGAAGAACATACTACCTAATGTGCTGGAGAACAGAGAGCTTTTTTATTTTATTCTACTTGCAAATGACAGGATTGTTATGCAATGTGAGTTCAAAATGTTCAGTGCATTCTTTGAACATACATAGGCACTCCTGTACAAAAGGAGACGGTGCTACTTACTGAAGTCATAGAAGTGCTGCCAGAAAGCTTCCATCCAGTTATAAAGGTCTTCCCGGCTTTCAACTGCAAAAATCTGAGTCACAGTTTCACCAGCCTCAGGGTTGATAACAGAAAAGTTATTGGAGTTTATCGGGGTATCTTTATCCACAGCACGAATTCTGGTTTCCTAAATGTTATATAAATACAGAGTGAAACTATAATGTTCTCTCTCTCTCTCTCTCTCTCTCTCTCTCTCTCACACACACACACACACACAACTTTAATCAAATAGAAAAATCATAGGTTACTTGACAGTTGTCAGCTAGGTACTATTTAGTTCCATGACTGCAATTTTCAAGGTGATGTTATATGGAAATTAATTCTGCTTAAAGAAGAACTCAAATTAAAAAGGTATGCATTAAAGTAGGCATATTTAGAACATATTTCATAATGGGCAGGAGGAGACATCATTTGGATGGTTCTAAACGGGATTGCTTTTTAGATTGCTGAGATTCAGAAAATTGAGGCATATTTCACATCAGTTAAATTAAGAGAGTAAGAGAAATCATTCGGTATCAATTAAAGTGATATCTGTTGCTGACCTGATTGAATTATCATATGGACAAACTTTTCCCAAGTAACCTGTACGATGTTCCCATCTACTCACTGGCATATCCTTGAACTACTCTGTCTTCATGTCTTGTACTTGTTAAGAACACCAATACCAGTTTCACCTCCTGAACTGGCTTCAGCACTATTTTAAACATATATTTGCAGCAACAATGGAGAAACTGGAGCTCTTTAAACTGCCCAGTACACCTACAGTCTAACTGCATTGTTGCAACCAAATTTTCTGTGATTTCCTAAAGTCTGTCAACCAAGAGATTTTGAGATGTCAATTAGAGCTCCTCTTCCCCCCTTCTTTGCAATCAGTTACATTTTGCAATGACAGATTTATTCAAGAGAAACTGACCAAATTCAAAGAGGTACATAAACTGAGTAGTATCCAGAGAAGCATTGGGGGGGGCGGGGAGAGTCCATTTGCACAGTTAAGTTTACTGCTTTATCCATTTCTTCCGCAGCTCATTCCATCGCCTGAAAAGCCACTCTTGAGGATGTGAGTAGAGCAGGGGCAGCTCCGTTTGCACTCTGGATTTCAGTCACTGTTTAGAGCAGGAGTGGCTAACCTGTAGCCCTCCAGATGCTGCTGAACTACAACTCCTATCATCCCCAACCATTGCCCATACTGGAGTCTGACAACACTTGGAGGGTCACAGATTGTTTAAAGCTATAAAACATTTTCCCACAGAAGTTACCCTGCTTGCCTGGACACATTTTCCATTACCCGCTCCTTTACAACTGGAACACCATCTGTGATAATGCTCTTTACAATGTACTACAAGAACTGTTTGCTCCCACTTGGACCTGCCCAGGTGTTCTCCAAGGGTTCCATTGTGAGTTCTCCTACTGTCAGAGGCAAGGCAGGTGGGGCCTTTCAGTGATTCGCCTCCATCTTCAGAGTGCCTCTCTTGGCATATTGCCTGGCAGTTCCTATTGCTCTTTCAGTACCAGGTAAAATATCTTTTTATGTATGCAGGCTTTTTAGATGTTGTTTGAACTAGCAGCTTTTACTTGTACTTGGCTCTGGTTTTGCTATTTTACCATTAGTTAGTGTATTTCTGGTTACAATATTTTTTAATCTTTGATCTGTGAGCTGCTCTGGGAATAGCTGTGTGGTGGCACAGATGAAGGCTAAAATAGAATTACCTGAATTAAAAAAACAACCCACCACCCTAGTCATGCAGGTGAGAGCTGATAATATGGACCCCAACCCTGGAGTCTGCATTGATTTTGTGGTCTGGGCCAACATGATCAGACCTTGCCCACGCAGCTGGGCCATTTAAACATTAGCCAAGATTCTCACAGAAAGGCAGTGCTCTTATGCAGCCAGTGTGACCTTCACATTCAGTTAAGAACACACCTTTAAAAGACAACTCCTGCAGCCAAGCTGGTGCCAACTATATTGCTCTACTTTCCTTTGGACCACATCAGTGAGGGTGAGGGGTGGGTCTTGTCACATGGGCAGGCCAGGACCTCCAAGCACACTGCTCAGGCTTACACCCCAGGGAGTTCACTTCAGTGCTGCTAATGCACGGTTGGACTTCACCCCCAGGGGCACACTCCATTGTCTCTTGAGACGCACGAATGCCAACAATAGTTATTCTGATTAAGTGATGCATGCTTTGAGACCTATTTAAAATTAGGTTGCAATTCCACAAATGGTTTCATGTGCCCAATACCCCATTGATTGCAATCAAATTTACCACATTGAATTGAACAAGACTGCAACCTAATTATCTCAGCCACATACAATTTTTTTTTTTTGGTAATTCATGTCATCCAACTATCTCACCATTGCAAAACAAAAATAAACCTTCTTCACAAGAAAACAGACGTTAAACCCATCTCTTTATAAAGCCAAGAAACCTACTACTGTAGTTATATAGACAGGAGGACTTCTCTGTTCTTATTTAATCCCATTTCACTTCAAACACACATCTACACATCCCCTTTTCTGTGGAATGTCTGTCAGTTCACACCAGTAAAGATTAAATATGTAACTAGGAAAAGTAAGTCGCATATATTGTCATGGGGGTAGGGGTGCGGAATTCCAGGGCTGACAAGTCTTTGAAAAATCTGCAAAATATTATTGATGGGGTACATTTTAAAAAATACCGGAGGAGCTGTTTGAAATACAAACACAGCTGTTTGTAGCATATCTGATGAATTTGCTCATTTAAATTTTTCATTCTAAAAATAGGAGATTAAGTAATTCATCCATAAATGCTGTGTCCTATTAATGCAGGTAACCATAGATACCAGTATAAAATTAAGTCAAATAGATTTACATTTGACAGGTTAGAACTTGAAGCAACCCAGTGACATAAGTTCATTTAGTGTTTGCTATGTATCTTATGCCGCAAATGCATTTATAAAACAAAAGTGATTCTCAAGTAAGAGACATTTTATACTTCATTTGATTATTTAAGTGATGGAAGATGCTAACTTCAGCAGTAATAGGTCGGTATGTTTCTGAAGCGGTAATACATTATGCAACAGATGGGATGTATCCAAGGAACTGCATATTAAGCATGCTATTTAAAGTGCCCACAAGCTCTCTCCAGCATAACATGCAGGTCTAAATGTACTGTCAGTCCTTTGACACAGTACTGTCCCCACTTTTGACTAAGAAATAGTGAATACACTTGTCTCCCAGAGACTAAACAAACAGCTTAAGGTGTGGCAGTGTATGCTAGGTCTTTCAATTAAGTGGAGACTGAGGTTGCAATCCTAAACTCACTGACTGGGGAGTAAGCCCCATTGAACAAAGTGGACTTGCTTCTGAAGAAACGTGAATAGATTTGATCAACCAGTACTATGCAAAATTTATGGAAGTCAATAACTTGTTAGCTCCTTGGATTAAACATCTTGAAAGATGTTGCTCAATCTATAGTTTAGTTATCTGTCCTCACATGGTTCACTCAGGCAGGATATTCTAGCACAGAGGTTTCCAATTATACCACCTCAGTACTGGAAAGTTGCTGTGTTCAAGTCCTACCATTCACACTTACCTAGCAGTAGTATGGGTGCTGCTTCCCTGAAACCTCTTCCTATAGCACTTTAGGACAGGTTGAATATAGAAACCACACGAGTGAACCAACTGCACAGTTCTTTCCCACAATTAGTGAAGGAAGGAAGCATGCATGTAGTGTGCCCCATTCCTATCTAAATCATCTCTCCTAGATACACATGAATAGATATGTATGATGCCTTCCAGTATCCTGTTGGTTACTGGTGTATGAGAAAAAGAAAAAGAAAAAGAAAAAGAAAAAGAAAAAGAAAAAGAAAAAGAAAAAGAAAAAGAAAAAGAAAAAGAAAGAAAGAAAGAAAGAAAGAAAGAAAGAAAGAAAGAAAGAACTGAGCCAAAAACTAGGTTTTAAATTCTGTACTTAAGCATATGTGACATGGAGACAGTAGAGAATCTTCCTCATTTGTCTTTTGCATATACTTTTATCAGTGGTTCCCAACCTTTTTTTTGCCATGCCCCACCTAAGCATCTCCAAAATCCTGACACACACACCCCGGTGATATATAACTCTTATTATTCCAAAAGTGAACTCCTGTTCACGTGGAGGAAGCCTAAAAGGCCATTTAATGTTAATAACTCATTCTCAAATTGTCGCCCTTAAAAATCAAATTGCCCCCCCCCCCCGTGGGGCATGTTCCCTACATTGGGAACCATGGATTTATATAAAATATTTGGAGCCTTTATGACAGGGGGCACTCTCCCCATGGATCAAAAAAGCAAAACTTGTATATGGCTGTACTATCAACGACCTAAAAAGCATCTTTGCATTAGTAGCAGAAAAAACACAAAACGAACTGTCAAAAAGAGCTGCAGTTATTGGTAACTGAGGTTCCAATTAGAGACTCAGAAACTGTGCCCCTGAAGCTTTCATGCAATGCTACCCTTAGCTCCCACACCTGGTATGGAAGGAACTCCATCACCTGAGACACAAATAGCATTTCCAGTTCAGCTTAACAACATACAAAAGGAGCACTGTAACTTAGCTTGAGTAGCAGATGTTATATTTTACCTTGTTGACAGAAACTGTCAAAGTCGGCTCCACTTTAGCTTCTATTTCTTCTGGTGTCAATAACAAAGGAGTTTGCCACCTCTCAGTACACAGTATAGTTTCCTCCATCCAGTCACATTCCCTATCTTTTGCTGTAAGAAAGCAAACACGTTTAGCATAAGTTTTACTTCCCAACGAACTATATTTTCTTGGGGGAATAATGAATGGTACACAATATGCATTAAGAAGAGACCTCTCAGCTGCTCAGATTGCGGAGTTGTCCATATAATAATTTGAGAAGAAAATTTCACACAAGGGCTAAAGCAAATATCACTAAAGACTTACCTAGTCATCTCGTGATATTTCGTAATGATCTCAACAGTATCAATTATGCAAATAACTGTTTAGATGCAAATCTACCACTGTTAATGACATGATTTAGCTTTCTCTGGACTCAGCTAGAGTGGTAACGAAAAAGTGATTTACTGTATATGCATTGTATATGCAATATAACATTGTGCCACCTGATGGCGAAGTGGACTCCTGTTTTTCTCTACCTGTTTTCCCTGTTTAAATTTACAACGCTTTAAACTGAAACACTTCTTTGATGTGTCTAGATGCAGCTTCTTTCTATAAATAAATTATATATACACATTTCCATTTTATGTTATTTATCAATCAATCCAGTCTGCTCTTATGCATTGTGTATCTAAGTTCCAACATCCATTCACAAGGCATTTTAACAGCTGGAGATTACTCATTAGCTTATGTCTTAATAATTTAGGTAAAATAGCTTGTTTAAAAAAACTAGGCAACTAGGAATTTTCACAGACAATACTGAATGGCAATAAAGATGCAACAACTTTTATTCCATTAAGAGATCTTCAGAATTGAGAAGCAGTAATATCCCCCCTAAACAAAGTTAGTATAAAAACATGAGAGAGGGAAGTAAACACAAATGTTACTTGTGGCAACAAGAAGTCGTAAAAGGAACAGACACTTCTGTAAATAAGCCCATGAAACATCCATTAATTGGACATATTTAAGATTCCCAAATGGTTAAATGCCCTTGCCTACCCAATAATGTTGGGCAGCAAATTGATTCTGGGTAGAATAGGCCACTGTTTTTATAGTCACAGATATTCCTTCCTCAATTTGCCAGTCACACTTCTGCTCTGTTCACTAGAGCTCTGATTATTAAGATCAGAGAATAATCTATCTTCCCCAGTCTCCATGGGCTCCCAAGATTCTTTGCATAATAAATAATAATAATAATAATAATAATAATAACAACGACGATGATGATGATACACTCCACTGTGCAGGGGGTGAGTACAGCTGCTTCTGGGGCTAACTATATTTTTATGCATTACCTATAGGAAGGGTAATTCCGTAGTGACCACTGTAACGATTCTAAGCTTCTTTACATAGTATTTTGCGTTTTAGTCAATATTATTTAACTCTTGTTAACATTAAACTATTTGTTAGTTAACTGCCTTGATCTTCCCTACAAAAGTACTGTAATCAAGGTGCATGTTTAAATGCTTTTTTGTTATTGCATTTCAAAACATGTAACAGTTTTGCAACCTCAAGAATTTATCTGTAACTCGGGTAAATGTTTTCTTTAAAAGTATGTATCAAAACATTTTTCCATCTACAGCGATACACATAAAGAGCTAACATTTTATGTGCAAGTGTCAAGCTTATGGTGATGTTTATTGGAAACTGTGAAGAATAGGGAAATGACCTGTGTCCAACATAACATAGCACATGTTGCATGTAACAATTCATTGATATACACACAAACATAAATTCCTCCAAAGTAAGACCCTGTGCATGTGATACTGGCCAGCATCAAGTCCACATGGGAAGATGTATTATTCAAGGTAATGTACACTTAGCAATGGCAACACCCTAATGATTTGTTTCTTTTCAACCCAGTGTTTATCATTGTAGTTATCATGTCACAGAAGTCCCCATTTTTTTTTAAAAAAAAGAGGATTTCACATTAATGAATATAATACTGCATCACCTGGCTAACAAATTTTCCTTTCAATCTTCCAGTCTCAACCTCAACAATGACACAATTGCCAACTGACACCAGTAAGTCAGGGGCCATTTTTGCTTCTGCATTTTATTTTAGCATAATCATTTTCCTATAGGGATATTATTGCCCATGCTTGTGGTGTTTATTTTAAATCATGCTAAAATTCATTTACATTTTGTGTTCAAGGCTGCCTTCAACATTTTACAGGGTTGTACTGTTCCCTAGGGCGATGCAAGAGACCTTTAGCTCTTGAGGTGAATTTTTGTATCTGTGCATGTTCTAACCAATATTTTATGGCGGGGGGGATGCAGCTTCAACTTAAAAGACTGATACAATGCATTACAAGTTTGCCTAGCTAAAACTGAACATTACATTTCAATTTTTAACCTTTTGTATGTTTACATCAACCGTGTGTGTGTGTGTGTGTGTGTGTGTGTGTATAAAATAAAAATACAATTTACCTGTTGACTAAGAAATCCAGTCATCATATCCTTGGTCATGCAGTATGGTTGGGCAATTAGACGACAACACAGGCTGCCATACAATGGAAGCCAAAAAGAAGATTCCTCTAAAAAGAAAGTCATGACCATTGCATATTGTTAGATTAGTCATTACTCAATAGGAATTATTTTTTTACCAATAGTTGATTACAAGACATGGAGCAAAGACTGGAGCCAGCATTTGAATTTATTACACTACAGGATGAGATCTCCATCGCACAGGACTAGAGAGAACCAAAGAACAGTAGACCGCTTTGGACAACAAAGATTTCTTTGCCAAAAACAGCAAAGAGAAGGTCAATTGCCTAGTGCATCCAACAACATGACAAAAACAGCACAGCTGAATCCACCTTCAGTTTATCCTCTTGTTTCTTCAACATGATCTTAAGCGATCATCACCTCATCATACATTTCATTTACCAAACAAATTCTCATTCCTTCCACCTCCTCATACAAAAGTCAGCTCGAGAGTGAGTTGCTGGTCAGCTGCTGAATGTAGAAGCTGCTGAATGTAGAAGCTGACTTAGGCATCCAAAATAAAAAACAGAAGGAAAAAAGGAAGAATTTTGTGGCTTAATAAGTGTGTTAGATTGCAAGGGCACTGTTCTGCTGTACAGGAATCCGGAGTAATTTGTTATGCATGTCCACAATTGTTCTAAGACTGTGAACCAGAACTCACATGGGTTATATTTTCAGTGGCACTTTCATCCAGTATACATGACTAGAAATGCCAATATATATTTTTAAAAACACACACCATGTAAACAGGTTTCATCTACTGCAGGAGAATTATATACCGTATTTTTTGCACCATAACACTCACTTTTTTCCTCCTAGAAAGTAAGGGGAAATGTCTGTGCGTGTTATGGAGGGAATGCCTACGGGTGGCATGCCTACGGATTTTCCTCCTCTAAAAACTATGTGCGTGTTATGGTCGGGTGTGTGTTATAGAGCGAAAAATACGGTACATAAAAACACAGGGGGTGGTGGCATGGGCATTTATCTCACCTTTCCTAGTAGCATCTGTCTGCCCCATATAAATGCTGCTTTTACAACTCGTTCCAGGTTCTGGACCTCCTACTCACTTGCCTTCAACTGCAACACTGTCTACTTAGCAAAGTGGGACTTAGTTTTGAGTGAATGTGCATTGGACAGAGATTTGGGAAAATTACAAGCGGTAGTTCAGGAGGCAGGAGGGACTATCCATCAAAAGTGCAAATTCTTTCCTTCCAAATGCTGCTAAGATAGCAGGGAGAAAAGCTATCTTCATACAGTTTGTAAGGTTTGGCAGAACATGAGGCAAGGAAAACAATCGCTACATTTGAGTACTTTGAAATCAAGTTGGAATATTCTACTCATACATCATTTATCTTGTTGACTCTGAACTTACCATCTCCCACGGCAGTAAGGTTGTGGGTCCTGAAATTGTTGTTGACACTCTCCAATCCCAAAGATGTATGTGCCAGCAAATTGTATTTTGCACCCCTGGTAAAGATAGGTTTATTTCAGTATTGTGCACAAAACATCAAAGTTCAGTTAATTCAAAAGCAGCTGTATTTTTGATCTTTGCTCCATATTATATTTAAAGTACATTTTGGAAACTGTGCTCACTAGACTTGGGTGCATACATGTAGTAACATTGCTCCATTGTGTGAACTGGGTGCCCCCTTTCTGGAATGGAGTTTGGTTTCTTTAACTTCTGAAGGCCCCTGGGCCCACCACTATTTCAATTAGAAATGTATTTCTTACAGCTATAAACACTGATTGCCTTACAAGAAGCCTGTTTTTTCCTTTCACTTTGGCTGCTGTTTGAGCCCATTATACACTCCAGCTCTCCCTATATGCTGCTGCAAGGTTATAGGTTTCATCCTACTTTGCTCTGAAGGGAATTCCCCTTTTAGGAACACACTAGACATGGCTTTCAGCACATATATTTGTGTGGCATATCTGTTTTTTGATTAATAAATAGCTGGCTTGTCCGGGGATGGGGGGGCAGAGATGGGGGGCAATCAAGGCTGGAACTGTGGTGTAGGGTGGGAATCAAGGGGCCTCACACCTTCTGGTTCATTGAGAGAAAAGCTCCTGGTTACACCCAAAGGAGTTCAGACCTTCCAAGTATCTCTATTTTCCAGGGACATCCCTGATTTAGAGACGCCGTCCAGGTTTCTGATTTAATCCCGGAATGTGCAACTTTTCCTTAGGATGTCCCTATTTTCACTGGAGAAATGTTGGAGGATATGGAGTTATCCAACCCCCAAGCCGTCTGAAGGCAATCCTGTATAGGGAAGTTTTTATGTTTAATTATGGCTTTATCTATGTTGGAAGCTGCCCAGAGCGGCTGGAGCAACCCAGTAAGATGTGTGGGGTATAAACAATAAAATGATCATTATGGAATGGGATGGCCCTGTTTTCATTGGAGAAATGTTGAAGGGTATGGGAGTTTTCCTTCCATTGTAAATACTGGGCATGGAAAAAATTCTGACCAGGACTGCAGCAGGGCAAGTGTTAAAGCCCTCGCCCCATGAGACAGTCACACTCTCACACACTATTTGTCAAACAAAAAATAATTACACAACACAAACCTATTTAATAAAATAGTTTGGCCCTTGGCACCTATACATACTCCACAAATATCAGGTGGCAGCCATAGCTTATGTACAGCTTTTGGAGGTAGCTGCAGATAACAATATTATTTTTAAATAATAATAGTTAGTTAATTGACGTGTACCCCACCCTTCGTCCCAAAGGAGCCCAGGGTGGCAATCACCTTTCTATCATTGTCTAATTTTAGGTAATTATATTTGCTAACCCAATGAACATTTAAATTTCATTGCCTCCTCTCATTTGATATCCATACAAAGAGGCTGCTTTAAGTTTTAAAGTGCTTTGTGGTTTGTCTTAGCAACAGTATAATTTGGGTAACAGCTGAAAAAGCTCCACTTCCTCTGAACAGCTCAGTAATCTGTTTTTGCACCTCTAAGGTCTCCCCCTCCCACCCCAAGAGTTGTTGTCATAGGATAATGATTACATTTGTTTCACTCATTACACAGGATAAATACCATTGCAGTACAATTTCCATTAGCACATCAAGGGGAAAAATCTTTGAACAGCTGAAAACAAGGTGCTGGTTATAAATGGATTCCAACCAAAAGATTCTCAATCACTAGGCAAACACATAAAAGCCATCTGTAATTGAACATTTTTGTTCCATTTTAAATAGCTGAGTTTCTTATTACAGATGAAAATCTTTTTGTGCTGAATGTTCAAGTTAGAGATCCTTACTATTTATATAGTACAAGGTTTGCCAAAGAAAACAGACTACTTCACTATTGAAATATGTTTCATAGTAACATTTTCCATCTAAAACATGAGATTCTCTCTTTTTTTGGCTAACTTCATTGTCTCATTTCCAAAATTGTTATCAGTTGCCAATTTCTTCATCTTTCAAATTTTTATCAGTTTTCAAATTTAACAGGCTAATTAGCACTGCTAGCAATGTTTTGCCTAAATGTTTGAATTAGATTATTGCCTTAAATGGAAGTATCTTTGCAGAAACTAGCCAACCACACTTGCTTGCATTAGAATATTTTGTACTTCCAAAGCTCTTTCTACAAGATGTTTTCAAAGTGTTTTGCTATCTATACATTAAAACTTATGATTCTTTTCCTGGCTCTGTCTTCAGTAGAATGGCAGCCTGTTCTTATCAGCACATTTGATACAAAACCTCAACCACACTTACTAACAATACCATCTGCAGCATATATGTAAGTTACTCAGTTATTCCTGCTACAAAAAAGTGTGTTCCAGAATATTCCTTTAATGTGATACATCCAAGCCTTATCAGCTGATTCATTTGACCCACTTTTCCTAAATTTAAAAGCATTTTGCATATCATTAATGCTACTCATTCAGCATACAAATGCTTTCATTCATTAGGTCATAAAAAAATCATATATCATTATCTGATGCTGCGATTGCAACTATTTATTGTTATTGACATCCCTCTGTCTTGAGAGACAATGGCGTGCACCTCTGGGGGTGAAGTCAAATAACTGCGATAGCAGCACCGAAGTGAGATTCCACAGTACATGTCTGGACAGTGTGTATGGGGGTCCTGGGCTGCCCAGATGACAAGCCCCTACTCTTGGTCTGGCTGATGTGGTCCAAAGGAAAGCAGGGCAATGCATTTGGCACCAGCTTGGCTGCAGGAGTTGCTGGAAGGAGGTGTATAAGGTGCTATCCAACTGTCTTAAAGAGAGACTCCATTCTGGATTTGTGTAGGATTTAGTCCTTAGCCTTTTCTTCTAAAAGTATCCCTCAATGCAGTGGAGGTTTAGGATCAGAGGTTTCCTTCTCCTAGATGGACTACCTTCCCAGGTTGCTGAGCCCCACCTGCCCCTCACTTCCCTCTACAGCATTTGCAGAAACCGCCTTCTTGACTGTTGGACCCCCTGTTGGTCTCATCCACTCAATCTGCTAAAGCCACGCAGAGGTAGTCCCTAACTCACTGAAGGCTTGAGAACTCACTATATTATACAACTATACCAGACATATAAACGTGTATAAGAATAGAGTGGCAGGATGTACCAGAGAAACACCACACAATGATACAATGAACATATCAGGATAATAGATGTCTACTAAAAGGCATAACTTTAGTTTATCCTGGTGTAGGAAACACAGGAAGCTTCCTTATACCAAGTCAGAAAATGGGTCCCTCTAATTCAGTGTTGTCTACACTGAGTGGCAGTAGCTCTGAGTGGCAGTACCTTCTGCATGCAAAGGAGACACTATCACTCCACTCCTGATGTAGCAATATTAGCATGAGTATCTGGAATGTCTGAGACTCCCCTGCACTTCCCTTTTGCTGCTCTTAGCCTCCTCTGGTGGAGATACAGGGGAACCAGCTGTGAACTATCTAGCCCGTGTTCTGATTTATATTTAAGCCAGGCTGCTGTGGACCTTGAAGTGCTGCAATAACAGCACTTAAAGTGTAGATTAGCTGTTCTTTTTTGCCCCTTAATATACATAAAGACCAAAATCAAAGTCTTTGTAACTGTGCTTGCTGACATTTATCTTATTTGAACTTGATGATGTGCTTGGTAACAAACTATCCCCCCCCCCATGTTACATGTAATTGTAAACTGATTTGGGCACAGCTTGTGATGGAAAAGCAGTGTATAAATAATCAAAATTATTCCATGACAATATTTTTGGTCTCATTAGTCCCTCCTCTTCCATCCTTTGGAGGAGGGAACCATAGATTAGTGGCAAAGCACAGGTTTTGAATGCAGAAGCTCCTAGGTTCAGTCCCTGTTATTCCCACTTAAAAGGATCAGGTACTGTAGTAGGTAATGTGAAACACTTTCTTTCCAGAGGTCCGAGAGAGCTGCTGCCAGCCAAGAAGAGACAAGACTGGACTGGATGGTCAGATAATTTGACCTAGCATAAGGTATTTGTATGTGTCCCTATTCATTCACCCCTCTCAGCCCAACATTCTGATTCAGGTGAGAAAGCAGCTCTGATAAACTGGCACAAATCAATCCCTTACTCACATCCCAGACAAATATAGGGGAAACGTGTCTTGGCTAATGGAAACAGGCATCCTGTGGACAAACTGGCAGCCCCTGGCACTTTCCTCTTTTCTAATTCGGGAAGGTGGCTGCAGCTACAGGGCTGCACATACCACTCCCCCCAGGCTAGAAGGTCAGACCAAACAATTGCAAAGATCTGATTGAACAATTGCCAAGATGTCTCTTCTGCTGCTGAGAGATAGGCAGTCCAGATGCATTATGTGCTGCGCTACACTAGAGTAGCCAAATTGCCTTATCCTGTGGCTCAGGGGACAGGCAGGAGCAGGAAAGGAAACTCCCAGGAAATTCAGATTTTTAGGAGCTGTTAAGATGTCAGTCTCTTAGCACTTGGTACATAGGCATGGACTCTATTCCCATACACTTTTAAATAAAGACCAACTGCTCCCAACCCCCCCCCCAACCCTAGGTTTAAATTAAAGAACAATTCACTCACACTACAGCTGCTTCAGCAAGCAACAAGGATTCAGGGTTGTTGTCATCCAACACAGGACTGAGTTTTTTCCCAGCAGCTTTCCCAATTGAGGTTTTCAACTTCTTTACTAGCTTCTTAGGAGTGTTTGTTATAGTTGAAGATTCTTCAGTACAGCAGCAACTGTAGACTTCAATCTTCAGCTGGAAGGCTGGGCCAGCTTCCTCACTAGAAACAATTGTTTCACAGCTTTTAGGATAAGTACAATGTTCAAACAAAAATTTAGAATACTGTAAAACAAAATTACGGCTATTTATTTATTTTATGTCTCAGCTACTCTCCAGTGAATGCCTCCCATGCCAGAGTGAAATTTAAAACAAAACAATAAATCAAAGTACAGTCACAAAACCAGATTCTAAAAACTGTTATAAAACATGTTAAAAACGCCCAGGTGTATAAAAAAATTAATTGCCTAGCACGGAAAAGGCATAAGCACTGGGGGCAAGCAAACGTCTCTGGGGAAGAAATCACAACAAGAAAAAGAAACCCTCTTTGGTGACCCTGCGTCTAACCTCAGGTGGCTTTTTCATAATGGGGAAAGGGTTCGTGAAGGCTTGTGGGGAAAAAGACAACTCTTCAACCAGCATCAGCTAATAACAAAATTAAGTGGTTTTGAACACATTCAGCAATCTGATGCTCTCCAATGGAAAAAAAATACTTTGTACAGCTAAAGAGGACAAGAATAGATGCCTAAAAATTGAACCCATTGTATGTACCCAAGTTTTCAGGCTTTAATACAAGGTCATTTGCTGAGACAATGGACACTGAATCAGGATTTCTAAACCAATGGAATTAATTAACAGCTAGAGTGATAGTTTCAATAGGTATCTGCAATGCTTTTTGCCTCCCTGAACAGATGCATCTGAACACCTGTGCATATTCATGTAAACACATGTATATAAGCATGTATATACACAGGCTACAAGCTCTAACTAAGCAGCACAGTGGGGAGAGGGGAGAGCACCAGCAGCTCCTCACCAAATGGCAAGTTCAGATCAGGTCAGTTACCCACATTTGATCACCTGAAGGCATAGCATCCAGGACCCTGTTCTGGTTTTGGCCAATCTTCCATCCTTCTATTTCCTCAAGTCTTTCAGCAATGCACAGAATTTCAAATTTTCAAATATTTTCAAATATTCCAAGCAGTATTCATAATGCAATTTCTTTAAGCCTTTGATTTGACAAGTTGAATGTTCTACTTTTCCCATTTTGCCTTCGGTGTAATAGAAGGGTTGTGTGATTGTTTTTGGATTTTTGTCTTCAGAAGATTCTTTCATTCTTTTTAAACTTGCAACTTGGTGAGGCCCTGCAACTCTACATTGATCCAGAGATACTTACAATATGGTTGCACCTTCAAAACATATATCTGTGATTGCTTTATCTACAATAAGCAAGTCTGTATCAAAAACCTGAGTTCCTGCTTTGAGTAAGCAAAATACTGAGTAACGTTGGGTTCCTGAAAAAAGAAAATCCAAAAATACTTTTAAAAGACTTGCTATATTTATTTATTTTTTTAAATTGTTTATTGCAATTAAATAAAGAATTGAAGGTGTTTACGACAACTATAATACAATAAAAATCACACAAAAACTAAAACACTTCAGCAGCTAAATATTACAGAAAATGTTTTTCCTTAGTTGTTTGCATATGCCTGGCAGGCATATTGCACAATATCAAATTATTTCTATTAAAAAAAGATAGACCAGTACAAGATGAAAATTTTATGAGGGGGGATTTATTTATTTTTTTTGCATGCAGCAGAAAGATGCAAAGGAGGGGAAGATTCAGCAGGTCACTGGATCTCGTCTTTAGTGTCCATATCTATATATTCAGCAGAACCTTTGCAGGTAAACCTTTAAGAATTTACACAATATAGCAGTTTCTATAACAAAAATGTTTATACCTGGACCAACACATTATCTTTGTTTCTTTAAAACTCATGGAAGTTATTTTTTCTGATAAACCTACTTCTTTTTTTCTTTCTTTTACAAACTCACATTAAAGAACTTGCATTAAAGAATGCACAATGAAGGATAAGAGTATTTTGCCATACTGAGCCTCTCTGACCTTACGGAAATTCAAAGTGAAATCTTTGGGGATGGGGGAAGAGACAGTTTGAAAAGACTCAGGAGTTAATCTCCATGACACAGCAAACTGCATGCCTGCACGAAGCCAAGTCAATAATCCATCCAACAGGAGACAAAGTTTCATTTAGATACATTTCAATGTTTCAATGTTTCAATGTTTCAACTAGCAGGATTACTTTCTGTATCTTTATCAGATATTTCAGCTCTCCTACTACTGAATATGTGATAGCATCATACACTTCTGTCACTCTACACTCTTCCAAGCATTGCATATTTTAAGAACTATAGATTTCAAGTCAGCCTATTTCAAATAACTATGCTAGGTCTATTGCGAGGTCACATTACATGCCAAGTAAGAAGTAAATGCTGCACAATGCCCGCTTGCTCAATAAGAGATTGAGCCCTCCTGTTTAGTTGTACAAAACCATTTTACAAAACAAACATACTTACTGTCTCTGCTGCTGAAGTGATCAGAGCCTTTCCACATTAATGGGATTCGGAGATCTAAAAGCAAGCAGGAAAAATTAAACGTGGTGACATCATGATGCTATCCCAATACAATCCAAAAATTCAGAATTGTTTCTTTTAATCCTTATCTGCGGCAAAAGTCAAGCACACTGTATCCAGCAGCCTGCCTAATCAATCATCAATGATACTGTTCAATTATCATAGACTTCCCTTTGGCAGAATTTCAGAAGAACATCAACTGAAAGGGCATTTTCAGTTAAGAAAAGTTTAGAATTTTACCCAAATGTTCCTAAAAATACAGTGGTACCTTGGTTCTTGAACTTAATCTGTTCCAGGAGTCCACTCAACTCCCGAAACCATTCGAAAACCAAGGCGTGACTTCCAATTGGCTTCCAGCACTCAACTGGAAGCCATGGAAGCCACATCAGACGCTTGACTTCCAAAAAACATTCGCAAACCGGAACACTCACTTCCAGGTTTGCGGCTTTTGGGAGCCGATTTGTTCGGGAGGTACCACTTTACTTGGAAGTTAGGAGCTTTTATTTATTTAAGTTAGTCCATTATTCAGTCAATAGTGCTGATTTAGCTTGGGAATATCTCAGTGACAGATGTTTATTTCAGTGTGCCAGGTTCTTCTAAAGGACCATGGGCATCAGTGACGCAGAAGAACTTTGTCCAAAAGCTTGGTGAGCTACTGCCACAGAGAGTAAACAGCCCTAGGCTGGAAGAACCAGCAGTCTGATTCTGTAAGAACAAGTCCATAAAGGCACTTGGCTAGCTCAACGTAAGAAAGCACTTTTATTCAGAATCTCCCACTCCTTCCACCACGTCTCAAGGATGCTTGCAAAACAGTGAAATCATTCATTCGGCTAGATTTGGTTCGGTTTGGATAAAGCTCAAGAAGATTCTTCCATTCTTCTCCCAAGTCTCAAAAAAAAGGGGGGGGTTCCTTTAGCCAGTGTGGTGTAGTGGTTAAGAGTGGTGGACTTGTAATCTGGTGAACCAGGTTCAATTCTCCGCTCCTCCACATGCAGCTGCTGGGTGACTTTGGGCTAGTCACACGTCTCTGAAGTCTCTCAGCCTCACTCACCTCACAGAGTGTTTGTTGTGGGGGAGGAAGGGAAAGGAGATTGTTAGCCACTTTGAGACTCCTTAGGGTGGTGATAAAGCGGGATATCAAATCCAAACTCTCCTTCTTCTTCCAGAGAAGCTTGCAAAGTCACAAGAGCCTAGCCACTTTGCAAATATCTCCACAGCTCAGCACTTACAGCTTAGAGGTAGGGGATTTGGTTAGAGGTTTGCTGCCACAGTTGTGGTGTGCTTCAGAGGCACAGGAGTGGATCTGAAATCTAACACGGCATCATCACATGGTTAGCGGCAGCCACAAATTTTGACTGGATACCAAGGCCAAATTATGTGGACCCTTGAATATGACAGCTCCTGCTATCTTCGAGGAAGATGCACCACACTATATTTTGAAATCACAGGAAAATTTTGTATGGAATATTTTACCTTTGTGTTGCCAACTAATAAGCAAAATGATTTGAACACAAGAGGTAGATATTAGGAGACACTGACAAGCTGCATGTTTTTCCAACACCTTTGGAAAAAATTAGGATAAATTTGGCTTTAAAAGGAAGAGAAGCATCCAATAATCACAGAAAAAGAGTTGAGAAGCCATGTTTTACACTGTTTACTAAAACTGGAATAGCAATTTATTAGAATCACTCATTCCAGTTATGAGTAAAAATCAAAGTAACTTGGCTTTCAAATGATGCTTCAATAAAGGGTTTGAACCATGCAGGGAAATGTGGAATGGCAGAAGTGAACAGCTTCATGTCAAAGAAGATTACATCTCAATCAATTTCATAAGCAGACATTCTTTGGCCTATGGTGCACATTATCGAAGCCTGCTATTTCAGCAATAAATCCCACTGGCAATGTATTCTCATGAGACTCTGCTTCAAAGCTTTCATAGCATTTAATTGGCTATCCGTTTCTTGGAGTCACATTAATGTAACAAAATCCAACACTGAGGCAAGAATAAAATAGAACTTAAACTAAACAGATAAAAAGCTGGCAATAATATATTTATTTTCAATAAAGGCAGAAGGTTATTTTCTTCAGAGCTTCACCAGAAAACAATTACTGATCAGACCAACTAATCACTTTATATAATTATATTATGGCACACAGGCAAAGGTTTTGTAGTTTAGCCTGGCAAGTTGGAAAATTAGTGCTGCTGCTGCTGCTATTTTCCCCCTACACAATTCACTTTTATGTTCTGGGTCTCTATAATTTTGCCTTTCATTGATTCTCTTCTGATCTGTCTAATAGTTCTTTCAATATTTCCATAGGTGGAAGCTCTTCTTATGCTTTTCCTCTGTTGGGGGATCTTGGGTTCTTGGGTTCCTCAGGGATCTGTTCCAGGATCCCTGCTTTTCTGCCACTGCACATTATTCCTGGGAGACCTCATCAAATCTGTAATACTATGGCTTTCTGTATCCCCTGCAGGGAGATAACACCCAGCTCTTTCTTTCCATAGCTGTCAAGTGTCCCTTATTTGAAGGGACAGTCCCTTATTCCAGCGCCATGTCCCGCTGTTGTCCCTTATTGATGGATGTCCCTTAAATTTCAAAGGAGCAGCTCCTCTCCCTCCCTCCCTGCTGGCCAGGGAGGCTCCAACTGTGTTGCTTGGCTGTGTTGCTCACCCAATAAGAAGTCTAAGAACGACTGGGGGGTGGAGCTTGCATGCCTTGTGTGTGGCTAGTTAATGCAAGCTGAGGGGTTTTTTGAATGCTGGACGCCATTTTGTTGCACATGCTGCTGCAAACTTTGCAGTGCAAAGCCAGGCCGGGGAGCCATCTTAAGTTTGAGGCTTCATAGGCCTTGTGGTGCATGTGATTCAGATTCTATTCAGTTGAACCTCTGGTTACAAAGTTGGTTGGACAGTGTTCTCGAAGCTACCAGCATGAGTTTGACCAGACTGCAGGAGGACAGGAAGACTGGAGTGCCTGGAACAGGTGAGGCTGCAGGTCCCTTATTTTGGCTGCTGGTCCCTTATTTTCAAATCTGTAAGTTGACAGCTATGCTTTCTTTCTCTCCTCCTGAGCTGTTCTCCCTGCAATCCTACATCTCCAGCCACCTGATATTTGTACTTGCAAGTTGTTTTTTCAAACTCTTGTTTCAAACTCAGTATGTCCAAGATGCAACTGCTCATCTTTCTCCCCAAGGTCTGAACTCCCTATGTGCTATTCTGAATCCATTAATAATGCTACCATCCACCGTGCTGAACAGCTACATGGCCTTGGCACAGTCTCATAGCTCCTCCTAAGCTTGAGGAAAGGACCTATCCTTCTGTAATCGGTAAAATACCATGCACAATGGTGGTGTTATGTAAATAACAACAAGGTCCCTGTCCAATTGAGTTAACAATCTAGATTTAGACACTAGGAGAGGTGTCTACAACAAAGATGAGGCAAACGTAATTGGAACAATCTTTGAAGATACAAATACATATATTTAGGCTTTCAATTTGGAACTAAGGAGGTAAGCCAAAGGGGTCATGGATGAAGTGGGCCTTGAGAAGGGCTTCAATGACTAAAGCTGTTTGGGGAGCAAATTCAAGGCATAAGCAGTAGTGAGGGGCAAGTCATTAAAACAGGAGGCCTTCAGATGGGTGAGGATGATCAGTTTAAAAGAGAGAACGTCACAGACCCCCTCTCCTCACTCACCTTTTTGAAAAACTAAGACTGTGATCCTACTCGCCAGTTAAATGCACCTTGCATTCTGTTTAAATTAATGAGCCTTATTTTCGGAATATGCCAGTTTAGGACCAAGACATAGAAGTACAATTTAGAATGCAATACTTGTAATTTCACTGCTTATGCCACATCAGAAGTAATTTTCAAAACTACTCCTGCTTGGTTCTTATGCAGTTATATCCTCCAGTGATGAAGCTGGAAATGTATCCTTTGTACAAGACAGTTACACAGTAAGGGTGATAAGGCCTTGAATATTATCTTAAATGCAATGAATGCATTTACTTTCCAAATGGATTTAGTTACAGAGTTACCCAAGGCTAGCCATTTCACACAGAGAGCATGCATTTCAGTGAAAAGACACTGCATTGCAATTTATATTGCATCAGCAAATTTTCAAGCACACCAACGGAAGGCTTTCAGCACATAATAATACCTGATATGGCAAGTCTGCCTCCACAAGCTTCACGGTCTTTAGCTGCAAAATCTGAACATCTGACAAAACAAAATAAAGATTATAATTAGATAAAGAAATGAATTTCTATCCACTTCTTTTCTTTCAAAATAAATTTGTCTGAGGTCAGATTATTGTGTATTCAGTTATGCTCAAGAGGGATCCACACATCAAAGTATTGTAACTCTAACCAACCCATTAAAATTAAGCCACTTAGGGTTCAAAAATGACACATTTTTTGCATTTTCTAGGACACTGTAGCACATTCATAACTGTGCACATTAACACCCTCCTCCCTCCAAAATCTGGCAAACCACATTTGTGCTCTTCTGCAACTTCCCATCTTTCAATGACATTTGAACATAACTAGTACCTTGTGTCTTGGGCAAATTTCTCTAGGTATCCTCTTTTCTCATAACAGGAACTGGTGCAAGATGGACAGAGCAACAAAGTAAAACAATTTACTTCCTCCTTTGCTTCTGTACTGGACACACAGGAAAAGTCCTTGCAGAGGCATGATCACTCGGTCCTTTTGCCATGAACCCACTACGTCTCTTCACTAGACATGCAAGAGACAATGCCCTGTCCAGCATAAAAACAAAGTAGAATAGTGCTGGAGTTACAGATTGTGCAATTCCTCTGCCATCAGCCTGCTGTGTTTGTATGCTAGACAAGCAGGTGCTTTTCTACTGCATGTCTAGCACAAAAACACAACAGGATGGTGGTGGAAGGAAGGAGCAGCTGCTGCCAACCCCTTCGTTTCTATGCGGGACGTTAAATAGGAAGCTTCACCTCCTGGATGTCCAGTAAGAAAATGTAATAGGCTGCTGGAGGAGACATGAAGTGCTCTGAGCCATCAGTGGCAACCTCTTTTGGTTTCTGTGCTAGGCAGAGAGAATGTAGTATATACATGCTGCCTAGCACAGAAACCTAGGCTGTCCCTACCCCAGCTGCGAAACACTCTTTTCTACACCCAGCATAGAAATTCAGTGGTACCCTGTCCTCCTTTTGGCAGACTACTTCCTCTTTTGTGCTCATCCTTTTAGTGGAATAAATTTGTCCTTTATATATATATTTGTGGATTAGCGTTTTAGATTCTGTTCATATATTTGGTTTTCATATTTCTTGTTTTTCTAAGTTACTTTGACAATTTTGTGTAAAAAGCAATGAATGAATGAATATATTAAAAATGTTATTCCAAAAATAAGCAAGTGGCCAAAGCTACAGTGAAGCATAATAATAATTAAAATCAGTATTTTAAAATCCTAAACCATCTTTTTCTAGTTGGCCTGAGGACAGGTATTTTATTTCCTTTCTTGGTTGATGTAGTTATCAACATTGACCAGCAGATGGCACCAATTAATCATTTTATTTTATTTTATGGGGGGGTGTACAGGGAAGATATTATAAATATATGCTCAAGCTTTTCTGTGTCATCTAACATTTGATATGGCATCTTTAGATAAGAAATGCAACTGTAAGGCTCAAAACACTTTAAAGGTCACAACTGCCCTGAGAATACTTTGCTTCTGAGGGTCACAGAGCTAGTTCCTATTGTTTACAGAAAATTTACACATTATCACCTGCTCCTTCCTGTGTTTCTTCATTAGAAGCTGATGTAGGAGACCAGGTTATCCTAGCCATATGGGAGTCACTCCTCCAAACCCGAAGTGGCTCCCACAGAGGATGGTGTTTCTTGTCACTAGACCAATCTCAAAATCTCCATGACTCCTGGATCTCCTTCATAAGAATTCTCTGCTCTTTCAACCCTCTACTTTTCTTACCACCAAGAGCGGCAGCTGAAACTGTTCTTAGACCCTGAATGAGACTAAGGCCACACTGATCATCTGCTGCTTGCAGAAGTTGCACCTGTCTTTCAACTTCAGCGGCAGACACATTTGTGAGCATCTGTTGCATCACAGCAATTAAGTCAGTAATATTTTCATTAAAAACCCAATGTTTGAAGAACATTGGTTGGTGAGTAGTTACCCCATGCTGAATTACAGGCCATTACTGTAATAATGAGTGATTAATAGGGAATGCTTGCAAGAAAACTCTTGAGATTACTACTGACCGCACTGTGGTTCTCTTCATGGTTGAGTCTCCTGTCTGTTTCTGTAATTCTGTCCTGTAGGCAAGGATGCGAGCATTGCAAACCATCAGATTCTTAACTGCATGCAATATTTGGTCCTTTTGTGTGCTCACAGCAAGCAGCTTACAAATTCCTTCTCGCATTCTCGTTTCAAAGTCAATTTTCTCTTGAATGCTGCCACCCTAAACACCAAAACACAATGGAGTTGTCAGATAAATATCAAATGACAGATTTATGATTTATTGGAGGGGAATAAAGTTGGCTAAACCAGGAACAACAGATGCCAGGAACTACAACCCTCATCAGCCCCCAGCCTCCTTAGCCAACAGTAAAGTATGGTGGGAACTAGTGTAGTTCATCAACACCTGTAGGGTATCAAGTTAACTTATCCTTACACTAGGAGGTGTAGATTTTTATTTCATATTCAGTTCTGCAATGGGGTTAGAGAAAGATGTTTTCAGTCTACATTCCAAGGATCCTGGAGAAGACGGACCATGAGGGGACATACTTCTCTAAAAGGCAATTTGCCAACTGCCCATTGGCTGCGTTAAGACTCTCAGCCCAAAAGGCCTGGCTAGAGTGCAAGGGGTGACCAGAGTCCTAAAACTACAGAGCCAACATCACACAGTGAGACTATGCCATGGCTCAAGGGATCCTTTGAGGACTACTTGGGTGCCGTAAATTCTGAGGGGCAGGTGCCCTTCCTGACAACCCTTCAAAGACTGTACCCTGCAAAAAAAGGTGGCTTTCTTTTCATCGATGAGAGTTTCAGCACTAAGTAAGGCAGCTTTGCTTAAGGTGCAGCCTGCCGAAGAGTAAAATGATGGGACTGCTCGCTATTGGGTGGCATTCTGGTCGGTCTACGGAGGGGCTTTCCTGTATCTGGCGGACACTGGGCTGGCAAAAAAAAAAAGAGGGTCGCAGGAGGGGACCCTTCATCCCTTCCCCGTCCCTGCTCCGCTACACCACTGAAAGGGGGCAAAAAGTGGTGTGGGGGTGTCCTTGAAGAAAACCTGCCCAAAGCCAAAATCCTAGAGAGTCTCCAAAGCGGGGAGAGTTGAACTTTAATACCTCATCCCTAGTCCGTTTCCAAATGTTTAGCTCCCGGGGCGAAAAGGGCGATGGGCGCCCGGTCCCTGCCTTCTCTTGGCGCTTTAGAGACGAAGGAGGGGAGGGGGCGGGAATCCATGTCGCCTTCTTCTCTCCTCCCCTGCTTAGTATTTACAGTGATACCTCGGGTTACATACGCTTCAGGTTACATACGCTTCAGGTTACAGACTCCACTAACCCAGAAATAGTGCTTCAGGTTAAGAACTTTGCTTCAGGATGAGGACAGAAATCGTGCAGCAGCAGCGGGAGGCCCCATTAGCTAAAGTGGTGCTTCAGGTTACGAACAGTTTCAGGTTAAGAACGGACCTCCGGAACGAATTAAGTTCTTAACCCGAGGTACCACTGTACTTGATACAGCATGCAAGGAGGACGGGAAGGAGAGAGAAAGAGAGACAAACCTCCAAAATAACAGCAACGCGCGTTTGCTCTCCGCCCCCCCCCAAAAGGCGGGGAGGCGAACGGCCTCTGCTGCTCACCTGGCCCTCCTTCACCTGCTGCTCGTCGGCAGCGCGGCCTCCTCGGCACCGCCTCATCGCCTTTCCCGCCTCGGCTATGGCCGCCGCCGCCGCCGCCGCCTCAGAGCCGCCGCAGTTCAAACTTCCCGCTCCGCCTCCTTCGCCGCTGCTCCGGCCCAACGGCAGCGCGGGGCCCGCCTTTTCCTCCGCCTCCTTCTCCTCGTCCCGCCTCGGCCGCGGCTCCTCGTCAGAAGGCTGCGCTCGCTTGGCGGCCCTTGAGGCGAATGGCTGCCTAGCATCGCGTTGTTGCTCAGGCGCCTGTTCAGCCAACAGCCCCCGCTTTGCTTTATAGCCAGGACTGACCTCCGTACCTAGAAGCCCTGTTCGCTCACGTTCAGCTCTCTTGACTGAAATAGGTTGTGGGAAACAATGAAGAGAGGGCGCCGCGGAGCATGTGCAGAATGTTCTTCCTCCAACCAGCGCCACGAAGTAGCCGCCGTGCCACTGCTAGCTATAATCATAATCATTTCAAATTATGTTTTCCTCGTCCACTTCACTGGGTTGCCCCAGCCACTCTGGGCGGCTTACACAGTATAAAAGCATAATAAAACGTCACACATTAAAAAGCGATACGGGGCTGCCTTCAGCTCGGCTAGTACTGCCTGGGACTTCGCTTCAGGAGCACAGCTTGCCAGGGCTCAATGAATGGCACTGTGTTGCCTGGTGCCCTCCAGATGTTGTGAACTAGTTTCCAAAAGTCCCAGCCAGCATTGCCAGTGATCAGGGGTGGGTGGGAGTTGTCCAAAACGTCTGAAGGGCCCCCAGACCTAACCTATCTCCCAGGATGTGTGGATAAAAGGGAGAGCCAGGTACACTGCCTTGGACTCCTTAGAAGGCAGGTTATAAATGTAGCCAATACCCACATACTGGTTTTCATTCCCTTTTCTGAGTGCAATTCACAGTGCCAATCCTTGTGTTTAAAGCCCCTAAAGGGCTTGGGACCTGAGGAACTGCTTATATACACATAAGCCTGTGTGCAGCCATGCACTGCTATCATCCAGAGACCCTTCTAGTCCCTTTGGCATCTGAAATGAGACAAGTTAGTCTTCTAGGTTCCTGTTTCCCCTGAGGCCAGTTTGGCCACCAATCTGATGTCTTTTAGGGGCTGGGCGAATAACTTTTTCATTTCGCCAGATTTTATCACCACTTACCATCTGATGGAGTTTTAGCTTCTACAAGGATTCCATTGGGATTGCCTTTGGATGTTACCTCACCGATCTTTGTCGTTTTATTATTGCATGCTTAATGCAATTTGTTATGCAATGTTTTTGAGGGGTTTTTTTGCTGAAGGGCAGTACAGAAAACATATTTTAACTGTGAGTGTGCTGCACTGTACCACAGATTTTCCTTGACCCATTGCACCTTTGGAGACCCCCAAATACAGTTGTGAGCTGTATCTGGTTTAGGAGGTATTGCAATGAGAAAAGGCTCATCTGCCTAATATATACTTCTCCATAGAGCTGTTTGACACACTAAAGCCTTGTCACAAAAAATAGCCACTTTGGCTGTCATCCTATGCACATTTACACAGGAGTAAGACCAATAGAGCACAGTTGCACTTTTCAGCAATCTTAACCGTGCCATCTTTTTGATTAGAAATACAATATGAAGATATTGAGAGGGCTTGAATGTTTTTAGGACTGCAGATCTAAACTTCCCTAAGCTGGGAGCTATGCTTACTGAAGTCAGTGTGACCTATTTGCAAATAAACATATAGGATCAAGTGAAACATAGTAAATCATTTGACTAAAGTTTTGGCCAGGTACTACTGGTATATAGCAAACTGATATTCTTACACACACACACACACACACACACACACACACACACACACACACACACCAGCAGCCACACATACTGCGTTGTTGGAGCTTGAAGCAAACATCAGTAATAAAAAAAGATCCTGGGAAATAAGCCTGGGAAACCTGGTACATCTAATAAGGCAATTTATGAGAAGGCAGTTTATTAACCGCACCAAACAGAAGAGAGAAAAGGCACTGAAACTGAAAAATCACAACCTGTTTGTCCATAACACTCTGTAAAATTTGTTACGGTATATAGAACTGTGGGTGCTGTGTGGGTCACAAAGGTAAATATTGTTCAAACGTTTCTGTGTCATATTAACTTTTCTGATCTTTAAACATTTAGCTTGATTAAAAATTGAGCTCAGTTAAACAGAGCAGTCAAATCTATCTATATATTTCCAGGGCAACAAATCTATATACTGTGATGGCAACAATCTTCAGTGGCTTTAAGAGGGAATGGCTACTAGTCATTATGGTGAGGGACCTCCATACACACTTCAGTGCTGGCTTCAGTGCTGGATTTACGGTATGTATAGGCTAAGTAGGCTGAAGTCTAGGGCCTCTAAATCTAGGGGGCCTCGCCAGCCAGCCTGCTCCCCAGCGGGCAGTCTCCCCTCTCCCAAAATTGCAAACCCAAGACTTCATGTGAGGGCAGGGCAACTTGGGCCTGTCAGGCTTGCGCCCTAGATCTCTGCAGCTACAGCAGGCACTGTCTCTCAAACACCAACAAACACGCCCTTTCTCTTTGATGGGAGGTGTAGCGCTTCTGAATAAAAGACATTGGGGAACAATGGCGGGAGAGGGCAGTTGCCCCATGTCCTGTTTGTGCGCTTCCCAGAGGCATCTAATTGGCCACTAGAAGAAGCAGGAGGCTGGACTGGATAGGCCTCAGGTCTCATCCTGTAGGACACTTCTGGGTTCTTATGACTGCTCCAGAAAACTAATTTCAGCCTCCTGAGGATTAGACGCAAAAAGACCAGCCCTTTTTCATGGGAAAGATGGAACGCGGAGAGAGCAGAAATAGACAAGCATAACTCTGTGGGCGTTATCAAAAATTTGTCAAAAGAGAGTAATAAATCATTACTAAAGAATTTTTTTAATTGTAATGACAGCCATATGTACAAGGAAATTTATTTTCTCATTATTAATCCATCAGTACTCAATCAGGCAAACTTTCATTGCTTTGTATTTTCCCCAGGGTACATTTATCTAGAAGCTGTTGAGAAGCTGTCAGAAGATAGGAACAGTATAGAGAAAACCAGTATTAAAATTTACAACCGTTTATTTTGTTGCTGAAAAACTCCAGGTTTTTTTGAATTTTGTTTTTGCTTCCTGCCTTATTAAAATGCCACAGGACTGTTCTTTGGCTGCTTCTATAAACTGATGTGTGTTGTGAATAAAGGCATAATACGATGCTTTGTACATTTGTGTAGTGGGAATGCCATAACGAGACAACATACACCCCAAAGTGAACATGCAATGCCAGGCCTTCATTAAGGAGACATTGCTAGTGCAGTTGTATGCATGTCTACTCAAAAGTACATCTCACTGAGTTCAATGGTGTTTACCATTAAGTGGGGTACATGATTGCAGCCTCACCTGACCTGTGGATGACTCCCATTGAATTCAGTGTGGCTTTACTGATTGCACTGTAAGCCAATAATACTTTATTCCAAGTAGATGGATTCTGAATCATAAAAATAACTGGCATTTTTTAAGAATGGCATTTCTGGACATCTTGATTTCTGCATAATAAAAACACTTGCTGCGATATTGATGCCCAAATGTTAGTCTTATTTACAATCTGTGGTTTGTGTTTACTCATTCTGAACGCAGATACATCACTAGTTACTTTAACGATGTCTCTGTGCTTGCCCTATGGGAGAAGAGTCTCCTGCTCTTCCCTCCAAACTACTGATTTTAATGGATAATATTTTCCTGCGCTGGAGCTGCTGAAGTCACCAGTGTTCAGGAGCTGGCAACCCCAGTGATCTGCACACATAAGAGCAAAAAAACAACAGTACAAAAACATTTGAAGATCCTTCATTCTCCTCACACCTGCCCCAATTGATAATGTATATTTTATAAGTTAGATAATTACTTATTATTTATTGTATAACCTGCATCATGTCAAGGGCCCAGGGTGGATAACAATATTAATTTTTGAAGTCCAATTACAAAATATTAAGCATTGTCTCAAGGGCCTAGGGTGGATAACAATATTAATTTTAAAAACTCCAGTTACAAAATATTAAGCACCATCTCAATGGCCCAGGGTGGATAACAATATTAATGCTTAAAAGTCCAATTACAAAATATTAATCCCACTTGTTGCTTTATTCTTCTACAGATGTGAAGGCCTGGGGAAAAAATTGAAAAATAGGTGAGAAAACCACTGCCTCCCCCATGTTTCTTCTCTCCCTATTTGTTTCTGAAAAGATGTGGGTGGAGTGGAGCTGTTCCCCCACCCATCCATTGAATCTTCCCAATCCCCAGGTCTTCACATCTCTGCTCCTCCCTAATCTCCAGCCACCCAAACCCAATCTGAACAAAGGTGACCTACACCACTTTTAGTACAGTAGATGGCCACATTCTGCTTTTGATGAATCAGAGGAGCAGAACTGTGAAGCTGAGGGGCAATCACCAAAGATAATTGAAATATACTCGGAGTCGAGTGTGAATTTCCTGCTCTTTATTCAGCTCATAGTAGCAATGAATAAAACTTTCCCCCAAACATCTAGCTATATATACATTATTTACACAATGGGCCCTGCATGATTGGCTAATTCTGGGCTGCTCCTGCAGGCCAATCAGGTTGCTGATTCACTTCCACCTGGAGCTGGATTGGGTGGCTCCTGCAGACCAATCAGACTGCTGCATTCTGGATCCTATTGTTCTAAGATTCAGCTCAGTACATAACAATACAGTGGTACCTCTGGTTGCGAATAGGATCCATTCCGGAGCCCCTTTCGCATCCAGAAGCGAACACAACCCACGTCCATGGGTCACAATTTCCCGCTTCTGCACATGCGCGTGATGTCATTTTTACCATCTTCGCATGCGTGAGTGGCAAAACCCGGAAGTAACTCCAACTGTGTTGCTTGGCTGCGTTGCTCACCCAATAAGGAGTCTAAGAACAACTGGGGGGTGGAGCTTGCATGCCTTGTGCCTATCAAATCAGCCGTGTTGCCTGGGGAGTCACCTTTGCTCAGCGCTTCCCAGCGGAGAGGTGACGGTGGTTTGTACTGTTGTACTGTTTTATTGTTGTTAGTTGCCCTGAGCCCGGCTTCGACTGGGGAGGGCGGGATATAAATAAAATTTATTATTATCATTATTATTTCCTTGCTGCATCCCCTTTGCCGGGTTGCTGCGCTGTGGGAACCACCGCTTGAGACTTTGTTTGGCTGCTAGCCGGGGTTTCTGCCTTTGGCTCGAAGGGGCTCAGAAGTTGAACATACCTGTGCCCCTTGGAAAATCCCTTATTTTGGCTACTGATTCCTTATTTTCGAGGCTGCTGGTCCCTTATTTCCAAATCTGTAAGTTGACAGCTATGGTTTGTGGCTGCGGCGGTTAATCATCCATTATGAAGACGCAGCTATGAGAGCAAAGCACATTTTGATGCAATCTTTCCATTTTGCTTTTCTCCCCCTTGGTTCTCAAGGGAGCCTAGATTACAGCAAAGGCAACAAGCTTTGAGTTGTAAGGAAATACAGGAGGAAATAGAGCCAAACCAGCAGACCATCGGGTATAAAGGTAAAGGTAAAGGTACCCCTGCCCTAACGGGCCAGTCTTGACAGACTCTGGGGTTTGTGCGCCCATCTCACATCTATAGGCCGGGGGCCAGCGCTGTCCGGAGACACTTCCGGGTCACGTGGCCAGTGTGACAAAGCTGCATCTGGCGAGCCAGCGCAGCACACGGAACGCCGTTTAGCTTCCCGCTGATAAGCGGTACCTATTTATCTACTTGCACCCGGGGGTGCTTTCGAACTGCTAGGTTGGCAGGCGCTGGGACCGAGCAGCGGGAGCGCACCCCGCCGCGGGGATTCGAACCGCCGACCTTTCGATCGGCAAGCCCTAGGCGCTGAGGCTTTTACCCACAGCGCCACCCGCGTCCCTTCTATACCATCGGGTATATGGAGTTCTTAATCTCCTAAGTCGCATGAGTAGCCAGATGTGGCTAATCAAACGTGTCTTCCTTTGAATTTCTGTGTCCCCCCCTTTTTTACTCCCCCCCAGCACACTGCAAAATACACAAAAGGTAGCTGCCCAAACATCTCTGTTTATTGTGGAAATGAATCTGGCAACATACGGACTTGATTGCGGAGCAGAAAATTCTGCGCTCCAGTATCCTCACTAGGGAGCAAGGGACAGAGAAGAAGCAAAATGACCGTCCCTGATCAGAACAAAGATTTCTTCAGAAATTCCTGTTCAATTAACTGGCTGAAATGTGGAGTTCACTTGAATTCATGTCAGATTTTTGTGGGGGGGGGGGGAATCGCCTCCTGCTTTTAGTGGGTGTTTTTTAATGGTATTTGAAGTCTTTAATATTTAATTGCATCACTACGCCTTTCTAAGCAGGAATGCATTTCCAGCTCTTTGAACCTTTTTTTGGAAAGGAATTTGCTCTGCGCAGTAAAAGGAGAGATGCCGGTTGACAGCATCTGCTGATGTTTTCCCAGGACATATTTTCACATGAAACTGTAAGAGTGAATCAGATCAAACGGCAGCAAAGCAGATGCCAAAAAAAGAATGCTAACGAAAACCACCAGGATGCGTTTACGTTGCACTGTGAGGGCAAACGCTTGGGTACGTCTATAGTACTCATATATTTTTCCCACTAAACTTGTACGGTGCTGCTTTCATATATCAATTGCTTTCAGTGCTTATGGATGATTATTTTATTGATTTTTCCATTGCAACTGCCTAAAGGGACCCAGTTGATTGCAATGCAAATACCTAAAAGTGTAGAAGCAAAAATATTTGGCATAATTGGTCAGAGGCGTTTTATCAGAAGCCATTCGTCAATGGAAGTCAATAAATAAAGAGGAACGAGTCTGAAAAACTGGAGGTGGCTAACAGTGCAACATTAAACTCCTAAAATCCACATTGCTGGAGGGAATTAGGATGAGGCAGAAGTGTTATCCGGCTCTGTTGGTGGGGTGCTTCTGCCAGTAGTGGCCAGCGTATGAACCCAAAATGAGGCAAGGGGAAGCCATTTGCCTCAGGCAGCAGGTTTGACCCCCTCTCCACCTTGGTGCTACCACCACTGCCACAGCACCATTGCCCTCACTGTTATGTACTGAAGTTCTCACCCTGGGCCAGCAGGGGGATACTGTAGATAGTTTTCACTCAGGTCCGCATATGCAAATAAGGAATTGAAAGTGACATACAGTGATTGGATAGTTACAGAAAGTTGTTACTGTTGCTTTGTAGTTGAGCTCTATATAAGCAGGTTGGCTGAACCCTTCAGCCCAGTTCTGTTCAGGCCTGTGAATAAACAAGAGCTGTTTGAAGAATTGCTATGTCATCTGATATGTTCACCCACAACTTAACACTCACCACTGCGCCAGCTGCGCCCTTGTGGTGGAAGTGTAGCCACAGCTGCAGGTAAGCGTGCAGTTGTGGTGGCAGGGCTGGTGGCAGCAGAGGTGTGGCAGCAGGGGCAGGAAGGGGCACACATTGTGAGTACAGAGGTAGTATCAGAGTGTTTTGCCTACAGTGGCAAAGCATCTCAGGCTGGCTTTGAGGAGGAGGAACAAGGCTGACCATGAATGCACTGGATCCTCTTTTAAAAAAATTAAATTATATTAAAACTTTTTCATACTTGAATGAAATAAAAGAAACTCATCTAAATAAAAATAAAAGCAAAGGGATAAAGAGAAACAATCACAGAAAAGAAACTATTCACTCTAAAACGACTCTCAACTCATCTACTTTCCATTAGGCAATATTTCCCCAATCTTCCAACTGAAATGGGTTAATTCAGTTTTCTTTTTACAGAAAAAGTCCAAAGGGAGTTTTCTTCTTCTTCTTCTTCTTCTTCTTCTTCTTCTTCTTCTTCTTCTTCTTCTTCTTCTTCTTCTTCTTCTTCTTAACAAATGTCAGCAATAGTTATCCTCTCATCGAATATCAGCTTCGTCTCCAGTTTCTTCAGCAACCATTCCTCCATATTAAACCATAACAAGACTTTCCACTAGATCCTGAGTTGATCCTTTTCCTGGTAAGGGGTGAGACCTGGCTCCTCTGCTGTGCCAGCCTCCCATGCCTCCCTGGGCCCTCTTTGCATTGCTTTGCCAGGCTGAAATCCTGCACCCACTTAGTCAGGAATAATTCCCACTGACCTGAAGGGGGTTGCTTTTGAGCGGACACATAGAATTTTGGTCTCCAGTTGGTGAGTCCAGACCCACTGGCAGGTAGTGCCTTAGATTTCTTTCACTCACCATACAAATACATGGTTAGAAAAAGAGAAAAGAAGCGAGTCCCTCAGCGCATGCTTGGGTTAAAGGTAGATCCTGCTTCTGAATATGTTGAAGGCTCCTGGTGTAGAGATTGCACTGTAAGAGATCAATCCTGCATTGCATTTATCCGCAAGTAACTTCTCAGCAACACAGAATTTTGTTGTCATCTGGAGGTTTTGGGGTTGCAGTGCTATAAATCTTACACTAGCAATCCTGTTGGAATCAGAGAACTGCCTGAAGACTGCAAGTTTGCGTGCAGGGCGTGTATGGCAGGGGGAGATACGGGAACAGGCTGTCAAAAAGAAATATTGTTCAGTGGGTAATTGGGTGAAATGTATGCCAGGGCAGGGAATCAATGCAAGGCTCACACACCACTTTTTAGAACTCCTTTCAGCTTTTTGGAGGCTTAAGTTGGATATATATTGTATGTGTGGACCTCTAATTGACCCCTGCCTAGACAGAAGTAAATTCCACCCTCCTGCCCTTCAGTTGTTTTGATTCTGTCTGCCATGATCTTTATGCATCATAAATACCGTATTTTTTGCACCATAACACTCATAACAAATGTCTGTGCGTGTTATGGAGGGAATGCCTACGGGTGGCATGCCTACGGATTTTCCTCCTCTAAAAACTACGTGCGTGTTATGGTCGGGTGCGTGTTATAGAGCGAAAAATACGGTAACGGTCCTGATTTTACTGGAAATAATGGAAGTTTTTATTCGCTGCAGAGGAAGCTTCCTGTTCCCTTGGCCTAACTTTTTTCCTCGGTTGCATGTACTCTTAAATGTTGAGCACTAATGCCAGTCTCAGCCAGCTCCGCAGCATTAAAAAGTTGCACCAGGAACAACAACCAAACAGCAGAGCTGAAGACACAGTTAAGAGCTGTTTGACAGTGCAATGGACTCCCTTGGGAGGTGGCAGAGGTTGGATGGCCATCTGTCATGGATGCTTTAGTTGAGATTCCTTCATTGCAGGGGGTTGGACTAGATGACCCTCAGGGTCCTTTCCAATTCTATGATCCTATGATGTGTGTGTGTGTGTTTTAGGGTATCGCGTTGTATGTCCATCTCATTGCCTGTGATCTGAAAGAGGTCCCCTCCCCACTGACCTACAACCTAACATAATTAATATAAAACTTAAATCAAATCAAATTTAAATTGATATGCTTTGAGGCAAAATGAATAGCCTTTCATATCAAAAGGCAGGGTTTCTTTTTTTTTATATTCTTTATGGAAATATAAAAAGTACAAAATTACAAGTGAACTGAGTAAGGTAAGACACAAAAAAGAAAAGAAAAGAAATGGTACCCATGTAGAAAACAAAACAGAACAGCAAAAAAAAGTATGCATTACAAAAAAAAATGTTATTGTAGTTCACCAGTCCTTAACCTAATATTGTATTTATAAAAACGCAGGCCTTCTGAGGAAAGAGATAGAGAAAATGGGAGAAAATGGTGTGTGGCACCTGTGACTTTTCTGGAGCTGATACATAGTAGTCCCTCTGTTCTTCTCACCTGAAAGTAGTTTCTGTAATTTCTGGGTGAACTGAATGGTGGAACTTTGTGAAGTTTTAAAAATTTGATTCCATTTTAGTTATAATTTATATATGCATTCAAGGGTTTCATCACACTCAACTCTGTGTTTGATTGTGGCCATTGCATTTATCGTTTTTAGCTATCTGGAACGTAAAGCTGCTGTTTAAGCTTAAATAATGGTATGGGTCTTAAATTAGACTTACTAGTCAAAGAAATAGGCAAAATCGTAACATGATCAAAGGAAAGAATAAGATTAATGGATCTGTCAGGTTGTGAGCTTTATCTCTTGGCTGGTACGAGGGAAATAGAACAAAGGAAAGGTTCTGTGGATGGCCAAGGTTTTACGCAAGCTACAGTGTGGTACAAAAAACAGCAATACTGGTAGGACTTCTCTGCTTTTTTATTATTGTATGACATGCATAAATTAGTAGGTGAAGCATTTTGTGGTATGCAGATACAGAGGTGAAGAAAACTCCTGTGCTGAATTTCCTGCTGCTTTGCAGCCATTAAGTTAACAGTACAGGTGCCTTTCTAGGAAAAAAGTTGACAATCCCAACTGCTAGTACTAATGACAACATGCCACATTTATCACAGGATATTAGAACCTCATATCCAGAATGAGTGCTATGTAAAAATGAATTCCAAGCAGCCAAATTATTTCTGGACCTAAACTGTCAGAATATATGAAACTTCTGGAGTCAGACCATTGGCCCATCCAGCTCTGTATTGTCTACACTGACTGGCAGCCACTCTCAAGGATTTCAGACCTGGGTTTCTCCCAGCCCGACCTGGAGATGATGAGCACTGAACCTGTAATCAAAAGCAGGATAAAGCTGTAACAGTGCAACCATATCCGTGTCTACTCAGATGTAGTCCCTACTGAGTTCAATGGGACTTAATCTTAGGTAAGTGTGTATATGATCACAGGCTAAAGGGCCTGATTATACCAGGAAACATGGCGGGCTTAGAGGACACAACAGCCAGGAACCTTAACAAGAACTTTACCATCCCTCTTAGACAACAGCAGAAGAGAAGAAACAGCTAACTCTACCCTAAGTCCATGGCCACCTCAGGTCCAGCCCATATGACAGTACAGTGGCACCTTGGATTAAGAACGTAATTTGTTCTGGAGGTCCGTTCTTAACCTGAAACTGTTCTTAACCTGAGATACCACTTTAGCTAATGGGCCCTCCCGCTGCTGCTGTGTGATTTCTGTTCTCATCCTGAAGCAAAGTTCTTAACCCGAGGTACTATTTCTGGGTTAGTGGAGTCTGTAACCTGAAGTGTCTGTAACCTGAAGCGTCTGTAACCTGAGGTACCACTGTATCCAAATAATATTCCAGAGGGGGCCTCATTGCAGTAAGATCTGCAAGAGAGGCCCTGCATTTAAATGTTATCTCACATGGAGGCCAGGTTTGCCTCTGTGAGAAGCAGGGCCTTTTCATCATGGCCCCAAGCTTTAGAATGTCAGCAGAAGAGGAGTTTGTTTTCATAGCCAGGTCAAGGCTTCTGCTTTCCAAATGACCTTTGGAGTAAGAGGTCAACTATCCTCGAACATTTGAAGGGCAGCTGCATAGATGACAGACCAATTTTATTTTCTATTGCTCGAGAGGACAAGGTGCAAACCACTGAGGTCAAACGACAAGGGGCGGGGGGGGGGGAGGACTGGACATTGAGAAGAGTTTCTTGAAGGTTGATTGACAGTGGAACAGATTGTTTGACAGTAATGGGTAGGGGTTGCTCTGCGGAGAACAGCCTGGCGGGTTGTCTAGCCATGGTGCAATTTGTCCCGACTCCATTGACTTTGATGGGTCTGCTCCCAGTATGACTTCGCTAGATACAACTCAACGACTCTGAACTCTTTACAAACACCACACATTATATAGAGCTGGGTGATGCTAGTCAACAGACCAGGATGTAGTACAGTGATACCTCGGGTTACATACGCTTCAGGTTACATAGGCTTCAGGTTACAGACTCCGCTAACCCAGAAATAGTACCTCAGGTTAAGAACTTTGCTTCAGGATGAGAACAGATATCGTGCTCCGGCGACGCAGCGGCAGCAGGAGGCCCCATTAGCTAAAGTGGTGCTTCAGGTTAAGAACAGTTTCAGGTTAAGAATGGACCTCCGGAACGAATTAAGTACTTAACCCAAGGTACCACTGTATGTGGAACCATCTAGTGGAGGAAAACTGTTTGTTTGTTTGTTTGTTTAAACTTGCAGCTCCGTTCTCAAGGTTAAGCCGATCAGCTGAGATCTCTCCGGATTCAGCTGGGGGTAGGTGGGTTGAAAATTACTTTTAAATGGTTGAGAATGCGAGTAAAAGGGGAGTGTTGAGGGGTGGGTAACTACTCTGCATTGCCAGTTCTGTTTTGAGGGTGTTCTGTGCTCTTTACTCAGCCACAGCCTCCATCAACCGTAGCAAGCTTTTCTATATCCCAACTCTAGTACAGCTTGGTAAATATGCCAAAGAAGTAACGAAACATTTAAACAAGGCCTTCATAAATGGTTTGTTCTTGGCACCCCCTCCCCCCTCCCCCCGTTAATATTTTGTTGTTGTTGTTGTTGTTAAAAAGGATATTAAATGTCTGTAACAAAGCAGTTTTACTGTGGCAAACAGTTACCTATGAGAAGTCATTGTTATTCCTAGATGGCGAAGAAAGTCTGAATGCTGCTGATGTACTTGAACCGACATAACGCCACTAGATTAATAATGCTCTTTCCGTGTGCTACATTTTTGTTGTCTTGACAACCGAAATAATTTAGAAAAGAAGGCTGCTTCTTCCTCTGCTCCCCCCATCCCCATCCCCATTTAGTAAATTGGCTTGAAAATTGAGATGTACTATATGAGCTTTTATAGGTATATAAACAATTAATGCAAATCCACAACAGTTCCCTCTCCTTTGATATATATATATATAAAAACGGGCCACGTTTAGCCAAACAGCTCTGAATGACAGGAGGGATCCAAACACATACAAGTATATTCCCACCTGTAGTTATTCAAGCTGATTCTCTCACCTTCATTCGAACTATTTTGAGAGGGAAAGTATTGTGGAAAAAATGAAAGCATAAGAGCAGCAATTCTGAAACTTTGTTTCCTTCTAGTTGGTTTACCTGTTGTGGACCATCACATTTTCTCCTTGCGGCGATCACATGGGAAGGTGATTGAAGGCTTAAAAAAAAATAGACAGCTGCCTCCCCTCCACTTTCTGCTTGGGAGAGAACTGTCCATTACAGTGGTACCTCGGGTTAAGGACTTAATTCGTTCCGGAGGTCCGTTCTTAACCTGAAACTGTTCTTAACCTGAAGCACCACTTTAGCTAATGGGGCCTCCCGCTGCTGCTGCGCCGCTGCTGCACGATTTCTGTCCTCATCCTGAAGCAAAGTTCTTAACCTGAGGTTCTATTTCTGGGTTAGCGGAGTGTGTAACCTGAAGCATATGTAACCTGAAGCGTATGTAACCCAAGGTACCACTGTATGGCAATTTGTGCTGCTGAAAAGTCAAGCTGGTATTCAGTTGAACTTCCAAATACAAAACTGTCAAGTGGATAGCCTCTTCAGCATGCAATGGAAACATCAAGTAAACATTTGGCTCTCCAGCAATCCTCACTATTGTCTTCACCATGGTCTCTAGAATCACCTGGAGCCCCAGAAAACCACTCAGACCATGCTAAGAATGACTGCAAGAGATATTCCTTGCACAGGAAAGGGTGTATCAGCAAGCATCTAATCATACACAATCCAAATTTAACAGATAGAGCTCAGGAAGGTGTTTTATACAACCAATTGTATAGATGCATCAGAGTTTTTCTCTATGCTTTGTGACCTCCAACACTTCGTGATTCCCAGCTGGTTTTGCCTCCATCTTCGCACAGGCCTGGCCTAGGACATTTGCCCATTGGCAGCAGCTGAATTTAGCCACCACTAGCTTGCTTTCTGTAATTGATTCACATGAAAGCAGCTGGATAAAAGCTCCACCCCCACCCTGTGAGAGATTTGAACCCTGGTTTCTCCCAGGTGCTAATCTGACACTCAAACCACAATACAGCACACCGGCTATTTTGATCTTATTCTTTTTGTTTTTACAGAGATGTGCATAAAGAGTTAATCAGTACCTTATTAGATGTCCAACCTATTATTTATTTCTTTGCCTTATCAGCAGTACACTGAGGTGATTCATCTGAAAGATGGCTCATAGCTCCCTACACTTGAGAGATTAGAGTAAGTTCTAAGATGCAGTCCAAACCTCTTCCTTTGATGTGGCTTTCTGGTGAATCATTTATTGGAGGTAGCCTTAATCACATCAAAGGCCCCTTTATCAGCATCTTCCTGTTTTTCAGCCAAGGTATGCGGCCTATATATGTTACTCACCTGATATACTACACCACTCTTTAAAAAACTCTTCAATAGTTCTCTCTCCCGTTGTCTAATGTAAAGTAGCGTGCAGTTTGGGAGCAACTGCTCCTAGCTATTCACTTTGTTTGGTGCCACTCCACTACCACAATGTTACATTAAGTTGCAGTTCTGGAGTTATCCCATGGACCCAGTTTATGGATTTGACTACTGAGGCCATCCCCAGAGAGATGAGGATTTGGCAAAGCTCTCCCCCGCTTTTCCAGGCTTGATTGCTGATGAGCTCCATGGGGGACCTTACCTACGACAAGTAGAAAAAACACCCCCCCAAAACCATAATCTTGCAATTCACACGAGCTACCAGAGTCACACTGCACTGAGCTGCAAGTACAACACTGCCTGCTGGATTTCATTTAAGGTGATGGTTGGTTGGTTGGTTTTTAACTTTTTAAGCCATACACAGTCTGGGATCAGCCAACATTAGGAAGCATCTCCTTCCCCATAGCCCTGAATGACTGTTAAGATCAATCATAGAAGGCCTGCTGTGTATTCCCTTCCTATGATACATTTCATCTGCACGACAGGACTTTTTCTTCTGTTATGATGCCTGTTTAGTCTTGGAGAAGGCAGAGCCCTTTGATAGCCAGGAAGGTGGACACACCAGCAGTCTGGGGTGAATGGTGAGCACAAGAAAACATTTTTTTAACATACAGCCATAAATACATTATGTGTGTGTGTGTGTGTGTGTGTGTGTTATATGTGCTTTTACAATATACAAAAAAAAATTTAAATCACATAAAATCATTCTCTCATTCAGACACCCCTCCTCCTCTTTCTGCGGTTCCTTGTTTGTATTTTAATTTACTGCATATCCAAACTACACCAATTTGTTATTTACCCTCTATGTTACTTATATGTTGTTGTTGTTGGTGGTGGTTCTTCTTACTGCAGGTTGTTTACATTAACCCTGCTAACATCTTAATTTGTTTACAATAACTATGGAAATATACTATAAATCATAGAATCATAGAGTTGGAAGAGACCACAAGGGCCATCAAGTCCAACCCCCTGCCAAGCAGGAAACACCATCAGAGCACTCCTGACATATGGTTGTCAAGCCTCTGTTTAAGACCTCCAAAGAAGGAGACGCCACCACACTCCTTGGCAGCAAATTCCACTGTCAAACAGCTCTTACTGTCAGGAAGTTCTTCCTAATGTTCAGGTGGAATCTTCTTTCTTGTAGTTTGGATCCATTGCTCCGTGTCCGCTTCTCTGGAGCAGCAGAAAACAACCTTTCTCCCTCCTCTATGTGACATCCTTTTATATATTTGAACATGGCTATCATATCACCCCTTAACCTCCTCTTCTCCAGGCTAAACATGCCCAGCTCCCTTAGCCGTTCCTCATAAGGCATCGTTTCCAGGCCTTTGACAATTTTGGTTGCCCTCCAAATGAGTTCCATTCCTTCTTAAAAACTTGATCTTCTTGATTTCTTATTCTTCTTTTGAGTTTCGCCATTTCTGCATAGTCCATTAATTTCTTTAACCATTCTTCTTTTGTCAGGACATTTTCTTCTTTCCATCTTTGGGCGTATAACATTTTAGCAGCAGGGGTCACATACATAAGTACATTTTTATATTGCTAAGGTAACTCTAATCCAATTATTCCTAAAACCATAAATACAAAATAGGTAAATAAACAATTACTACATAATAATACAATGGAGTGTAAAAGAGTTCACAACCAGATATACTTGAGCACTTTTCAGTTACCATACCGAAATACAAATCAGCTTGTGAATATTGTAATATCACACAGTGGTTTTGAAGGAGAGAGGGAGAAAACTGGTCTTGCAGAAGTTGACAATAACTACCAAAGTCAGTTACCACGAACACCTTAATGCCAGCTAATACTATTGATTACTTGTTATGGCTGGGTACTCCACTGAGTGGCACAACTAAAACCCCAAAGTGACTGCTTCAGAACATACCTGGGCACGTTTCTGTCAAAGCACATGTTCCTTAAATTAAAATGACAAAATTGATTATGATCTGCTTTATTAAATAATAAAAAGCTCCGCTTTAAAAGAAATTTCCTTGAGGATATTTTGCTCAGGTAGAACTACCCCTGAGTCCAAGGATCTTGGGCTCTAAATCAGGCTTCCCCAACCTGGAGCCTTCTAGATATTTTAGACTACATCTCCCACCAGCAAAACATCTGGAGGAGGGCACCAGGTTGAGGAAGACTGCTCTAAAAGCTCCCAGCTGTTTTGGGTCCCACACCTCGGCAGGTGACAGCAGCCACTCGGGTCTGGGACCAGCTTTCCTCTCCTCCTTGTCTGAATCCTGACTGCTGTTAATTTCCACAACAGCATCCACTCTGCTTTATTGGCAAGAGTTATTTTATTTACAGAATGCTTTTCCATTAAAAGATTGAGGTGACATCCTAGAAAGTTCAAGAAAGCGATGATCGAAAATGTTTAGAACAATAAAAATTTTCTCTTAAAAAAACAAAAAGATGAGCAGCTATAAAGCAACAATATAAATAATGGACCTGCATTAAAAGCAGCAAATGAGCTTTCAAGAACTAAAAATACTTTGTATTATTATTATTTTTAAAAATATCATAATCTAGTGGAAAGATTCATGCGCTGGTAGACTTTGCAGTGAGGCAAATTCTTACGCCAGGTGGTGCCACAGCAGAAAGGTTATTGTTCCATAGGCTGACACAGAGAATAGCTGAGTCGTATGATCATGTTAAATATATTCTGTGGCATTTTCAGTGCCCAAAGTTTTATAGACCCTTTCTCTTGCTCACATTTCAGAATTTCATCACAGCAGCCATAAGACTGTCAAGAATTACTGTTTTAACACTTAAGTGTACAAAGTGTATTAAAATTCCTATCCGCATGATAACCCTGAGCGTGTACCCGAGCAGCCACTGAGTGAACTGCACTGGGAGAAGAGATAGAAATATTCCAGCCCCAGGTCTTAATTTGGAAGAGGGCTCATCCCTGGGTTTTGGGTTTCAGTGCCAAGGCTCAAACCTTGGGAATTACAAAGTAAGAAGAGATGAAAGGGCCACTGAGCATGAGCAGAGTGCATTAAGTCATTTAGGCTGCTAATTAATGTGTGCGTGTGCACGTACAGAGGGGGGCTTGTTTTCCATTTGGTGCTATGTTATGTAATGTTAGGTTTTTACATTTTAAACAGCCTTGCGGTCCTCGGATGGTGGGTGGCATAGAAATTTAGTAGGATAAAACAAAAAAATAAAATAAAAATAATCCTAAACTCATTACTGAGCACTAAGCCCCTCTGAGCACAGCAGGACTTATAAGTGACATGCATAAGCTTCTCCTGTGATCCTAGTCCCTTTTACTCCGCCTTTGGAGGGGAAAATAAGCAAGGCAGACGATCTGCTCTCATCGGCGTCTCTCCCCCCCCCCCCATTTGCTTTCCTCTCCCTTCCTCCTCCAGTGGGATATTTCAGGATCCCTCCCTTCCTCTCTCCCCGTGGATCTCTGCGCTGCTCTCCAGCCTCTACCCAGGCAGGCCTCTCTCCTCGCCATCCTCCTCCTCGGTGGGTGTGAATGAGTGGGCGAGGGGTGTGACCGCGCCGGCTTCGGCGTGATTTACGGCTTTGCTGAAAACGGCTTTTCCCCGCAGCATCAGCACCGCTGGCAGCCGCCGCCGCCGCCGCCGCCGCCGCCACAGCAACAAGTCAGGTAAGCGCTGCGCTCTGCGCCACAGCCTGGAGCCCGGGGAGAGCCGGGGGCGCACGGGGGGGGGAGGGAAGGAGGGCGCAAGGGGGCCGGGAAGGATCCCGATGCAGGTGGCTCAAGATGCATTGGAGACCTGGGCCAGAGAGAGGCAGGCAGGCAGGCATCCCCGGCCAGGCGCCCTGCCAGGCTGCAAACCCCCTAAATCGTGCAGGAACCGCTGGCTGTGGCTTTCAGCAAACCCGCTTCGCTGCAGACATCTTTCTGCATAGTGGCCAGCGCTTCTCCGTCCTCCACAGATGCGGGTCCCCTTCTTCCCACCCGCTCCTCTGTATCAGGCTGCATCTCTGCCGTCCTCTCTCCCCTGTTCCCAATGCCAGCATCCCTTTTGATCTTCACTGTAAAGCACACGCGCGCACATCCAGACTTCCCACATCTCTCTCTCTCTCTCTCCATCCCCCTATCTGCAGATTGCCGGAGCTCAGCTTCCTTTCACCTTGCTGTGTGCTCTGTGCTGTGGTGTGCGGTGTTGATTTGCCAAAGATAAGGAGGAGGTGGAATGGAATATTTCGCTGTCTGTTGCCCAACTTGACTAATATAAAAAGCCTCGCCGTTTGACCCAGATATATCAATATCACAATGCTTACGAAAGGACACATCCAATAGAAAGCAAGCTTGCGTGGAAGATTTGTAAATCTAGGATTTTATCTTTTTCCAAAATTCTCCAGCATCCCTCGCAGGCCCTAGTTTTCTAGGTACTCGATAATTATGAGTATTTCATGAGCAGGGTTTGTGGTTTTGATGTAGAGGAGGCCTCAAAATGACTTGCAAATCAGATATTCGATGACTTTGTGCTGCTGGGCTGAAATCTGAAGGCGACCAGTTTAATTTCCCAAACCTATTTTGACACCGAGCTTGATTTGCATGTCTCACACAAGGCTTGGTTTGTGTTTGCAGAAATGCACAAGTAAGTAAATGGCACCATCCAAAGTTAAGCACCTTTCAGTCCCATTTATTTCTATGGGTATGTCAGGATATCCGAATCTGCCTTATATTGAACCAGACAATCAGTCCATCTAGCTTGCTGTTGTCTACTTTGACTGGGAGCAGTTCTTCATGGTTTCATAGAGGAGACACCAGGGATCGAACCTGCGACCTTCTGAATCCAAGACAGTTGTTCTGTCCCACTGAGCTAAGGCCCTTCCTCCTCACCTATGACAAATCAGCACAGTACACCAGTAAAGAGCACAGCAAAGTGGAAGCATTAAGCAGATGCTTAACTCTCCCACCAAAATCAATGAGGCTTGAAAAGTGCTTAACTTTAAGTGAGTCATGCCCACATCCCGGAAACGCACTGACAGCTGAAGGTCTATGAATGCACACTGCCATGTGACCAAGTTGCCTAGCATGAAATTGCTTCAGTTATGTTCATCCAAGGCTCAGGGTGGCTGACACTAAAAAAAACCCAAATCATTCAGGTCCCATAATAAAAACAAAACCCCATAAAACCATCCTGAAATGTGGTAACATATTATTCAGGATCTTGAAAGGTTGTCATCCTTATTGCACTCATTTCCTGCTAGTCTTTTGGGAGACCTTACCCTGGGCTGCTATTTCCCTTAAAAAAAAATTAAGGGTACCATGTCTTTTAATGGAGAAAGGCTCCAAAATGCAGGAAGGTGCTGCAAGGAATTTCCAGGAGTCTCAGAAGTGTCCTTTCCTCCCTAACATTTCTTGAGCTCCTTCAGGGTGCTTATCTCTATAAAGAACCTACTCTCTCTTGAGAGAACATGCAACTCTCCTTCCAGTCCATTAGAGATCTTGAAAAGCGCCTTACACTGAGTTATGCAATTGCAGCTCGAACCTATGCACGTTTACTCAGAAGTAAGTCCCAATGAGCATGATGAAGCTTACTGTAAGTAAGTGTACATTGGACTGGGCCTGAGTCCATCTGGTTCAATCTTCTCTACTTTGAGGAGCAGATGCCTCTTAGGTGTTGCTCCAGTGCTACTTCCTGAGATGCTTGTAACCAGCAGTTGAGCCTGGGACCTTCTGCATGCCCAGCAGATGTGCTCCCACTGTGCTGTGCTGATTCCACCACTACCATTGTCTCTCCATGCACTCCCTTCTCTTTCTCAAGCCTCATTCTAGCCCCCAAATCCTGAAAATAAGCTCAAATCTTCAGCTAGTGCTGACTTCAGCTAGGGAGAGAAAATAAATGTATGCAAATATCATGGATCTGCATAACTGATTCCCTCAAGCTCAGTTGCAGAGCATGTGCTTTGCATGCAGAAGGAGGCATGCTCAATCCCTGTTTGAATGGAGGGCTGGGAAAGAGGTCTGCCCTAAACTGCTGCTGGTTGGTGTAGTCTATACTGAGCTGGAATGGTAGAAGGCAGCTTCTTCAGTTTCCTCCCCCGAAATGGGAGTTTTCCAGATGCAGAATTCAGAATTGTTCCATGCAGAGTTCCAAACCCTTTTAACTTTCAGCTATATTGGGATGCAGACCTATATTTATACCCCGCCCATCTGGCTGGGTTTCTCCAGCCACTCTGGGTGACTCCCAACAGAATATTAAAAACACAGTAAAGCATCAGGCATTAAAAACTTCCCTAAACAGGGCTGCCTTCAGAGGTCTTCTAAAAGTCAGATAGTTGTTTATTTCCTTGACATCTGATGGGAGGGCGTTCCACAGGGTGGGCGCCACTACCAAGAAGGCCCTCGGCCTGGTTCTCTGTAACCTCACTTCTCGCAGCGAGGGAACCTCCAGAAGGCCCTCAGAGCTGGACCTCAGTGTCTGGGCAGAACGATGGGACTTGAGACTAAGAAACCTGGTACGATGCAGAGGGATGGACTAGATGATGCTCAGGGCCCCTTCCAGATTCTACGATTCTCTGATTCTCTTTCTTTTAGGATCTGGAAAGTAATGCAACAGAACACTTTTGAAGAAAGCAGATACCCCTGGCAGGAGTCGTTTGAAAATGTCAGCGTCTGCATGCCGTTCCGTTGCCCACGATGCGGGGACCGCACCAGATTCAGGACCCTGTCATCCTTGAGAGCCCATCTGGAATACAGCCACAGTTACGAAGATCGGAGCCTTCTGACAAAATGCAACCTCTTTTCTTCCCTCAGAGACGCAGACCTGATCTCTTCTTCCGAGCCCCTGACGCCAGGGATGCTTGGCGATGGCACCGGTGTCATGAAACCAAAGACGTCCTATCTCAACTTCTGCGACACGGCCCGGGAGAACACCAGGAACAGGAAGCCGCTGGAGGCGGAAGCGGAAAGGCCTGCGTCTCTGGGGTCAAATTACACGTCAGGGGAATCCGTCGACGAGCCGATTTCTAAGCCAGGGTTGGCGACAAGTGACTCGAAAGCCTCGTTCGAGGCCCATGTGAGAGAGAAGTTCAACCGGATGGTGGAGGCGGTGGACAAAACGATCGAGAAGAGGATCGACAAGCTTACCAAAGAGCTATCTCAAAAGACGGCCGAGCTCTTGGAGGTTCGGGCAGCTTTTGTGCAGCTTTCTCAGAAGAAGCAGGAAGTCCAGAGGCGGGAGAGGGCCCTCAACAGGCAAGTGGACGTGGCGGTGGAGATGATCGCGGTGCTGAAGCAGCGGCTGACGGAGTCAGAGGAGGAGCTCCACAGGAAGGAAGAGTAAGTGGGAGGATGGGGAGAAGGACGACGGGGAGGGGGAACCGCAGGCCTAGGAGGTCAAATGTGGCCTTACTAGCTGGCCCTCAGAATCCTCCTCAAGCCACACACCCTCCTGAGCCACACCCTTCACTGGCCATGGTTTGCAAACTCCCCCAATGTTTTCGTTTGGTTAGATTGGGTCCTTGAACAATGCTTCTTGTGTGTCTCGATTGAGGATAGGGAGGGCTGTGTGAATGTGTGTGGAAAGTAACCCAGACCCTCCAAGTGCCCCTATTTTACAGGAACAGCCCCGGATTTACAGAAGCCACCCCGGTTTCTAATTTGATCCCAGAATGCCCTGCTTTTCCTTAGGATTTCCCTAGTTTCATTGGAGAAATGTTGGAGGGTATGGAGTTATCGGACCACTGAGCCATCTGAAGGCAGCCCTGTATAGGGAAGTTTTTTAATGCTTCATGTTTTATTATATTTTTATATATGTTGGAAGCCGCCCAGGGTGTCTGGGGCAATCCCGTCAGATGGGTGGGGTATAAATAGTAAAAGATTAATAATAATAGGGTTGTCCTATTATTATTATTATTAAATAGGACATCCCTATTTTCATTGGAGGAATGTTGGAAGGTATGGTCACCTATTGTACAGTGGTAGAATATGCATTTATTGCTTTGCCCACTTTTGCTCTGGGCACCGCAGTGTGGCCCCTGACCTCTGAAGCAGCATAATGCGTGTCTTTCCTTTCTGTCACAGGAGTTTGGGGTGAGGTTGTTGTAGGAAGACAGGCAAGGCAAGGTATGGTAGAGGAAGGCCAGTATTCACTGGTGTCTGTTCCATTAGGGTGAGTGAGGCATTGGCCCATGGACCTCCATCTGCCCTCAGACAGCTCCCACTTCCCTGCCTTCTTACCAACGACCAAGAAATTCTACACACATAATCTTTTGTGACACAGAAGAGAGCAAGAACCTTCCTGTGTAGGTTGTGCTTCACATATGCATGAGAGCCCTTAGGAGTGCAGATCACACCTGGACTTCTTTATGCACAGAATTTGGCTGTTTACATATCTATCGGCTAATCCATGTATTCTTTCCGTCATGGATAGGGAACCTGTAGCTCTCCTGAAATTGCTGGCATTTCCAACTCTTCGTTATACCCGACCATTGGCCATTCGGGCTGGGGCTGATGGGAACTGAAGTCCAAAAACTTCAGGAGGGCCACAGGTTTCCCACCAATGTTTCACTATATATCTGCTCCCCATCTCTTTCACACCTGTGTCTTCTTTTCTCCACAACCCAGTGGGCACCTAGCTTCTTTAGAAAGCATACGATTTCTGCCTTGAAGCATAGACCCATTGATTTGAGATGTGAAGAAGGCACGCATCAGGGTATACTAATTCATGCATCATTCAAGCAATCCAAATTTATTAGATGGATCTTTTAAACAAGCTGTGCAATAAGGGTAAAGACATTTATGCTCTCATGGCATCCGGTAAGATTACTTATACAGGAAGGTGCTACTCTATAAATAAGGGTACGTGCTTTAGCTTCAGAACTGGAGGTAAAGACATAAATGTTTTGTTTTCAAGTACCCCCTTCCCACCCTCAGTTCATTGGAAAGTAAGTGGTGCAAACAGCATTAGATGGGATCGTCTCTTGGAAGGAGTCATAATCTGGTTTCCTGCTGGCTTTCATAGCAGATACCGAAGATATTTTGGCAGTTCCAGCTCTTCTAAAAATACTTTCATGTTGCATTCATTAAAAATGTAGTAATTGCCAATACATTATTTATATGTGAACTACTTAAGACTGCGGTCTTCAGATTGCCCACTCTCTGATGTTCCTCATCAACACCAGTAGAAGGAATATGGAGCAAATGGTTGAAAGACTGCGGTCTCGGTTAGCACTCTTAGACACCCTTCAAGCAATTCAAAATACCTGAATATTTTCAAATTAAATGTACGGTGCTGCTGTTGTTAAAATTTGCTAGCCCTATAGCTCAGACATTTAAGGCAGCGATCCTAAATGTGCCAACTAGTAAGTTAGGCTGCAGTTCTATATGCAATACTAGGGACGTTCACGGTCTCCAAGATACCTGTGCTATTTTAAAAATCCCAATATACTTCCAAGTCACACTGTGCTCTCTGTGCTTTGATTTATTCTTCATGCTCTGAGCCATTCTGTAAAACGAAGCTGTATGTGCCCCATTCACTATAATGGGGGAATCTAAAAATGTCCATAAATTCCCCCTCTTTTGGCCAAAGTGGATGGAATCCACCAGTGTCTCTTCAGAGTAGATAAGCCTGACAAATTGCAGAAAAATAGGTTAGGGAGCTTTTTGCTGGGAAGGTAAAAGGATTCACATTTCTAATACTTATTATGCCAATTAAAGCTCAAAAATCTGTATTGGTTTCCTTTTTTTTTAAGGGGGTGTTCTTTATTCATTTTAAAAATTCCTAGCTTGCCCTCCATTAGTACCAATACCAGCACAGGGTACGACATAAGATATCTTATATAGCATCATGAAAAATTCTTAGAAACAGCTAGCAACCAACCAACCAGAATGAGTTTCCACGCACACCTAGAGCCAACCTGATTTTTTAATCTTATATTGGAGTTCTCCATCCTCTTCCCAGTTTGCCTCAACTGAAGATGTGGGCCTTCAGATGTTGCTGGACTCCAATTCCCATCAGGCCTAGTCAGCATGGCCAACTGTCAGGGATGATGGAAATTGTAGTCCAAGAACATCAGGAGGGCCAGAGGTTCCCCACACTTAACGTGTTAAAGAATGGCCTTGTTTTTCATACAAAGTCCTGCAGGGGACAAGAGAAGACGAAGTCAATATGTTTCTCTTCTCAGGGAATGCTGCAAACTCATGAAGCTGAGCAAACTGTACTATGAAGGTTGTTTATTCCCTTTTGGACTTTGGTTGCTTGCCTTGTGCTTGCACTGCGCTGGTGTTTTGGGACTGCCCTCTGTGAGGAAACCCATGGAGAATCCAAAACCCATGCAGCTCCACTCCTAACAGCTTGTTGTGTGGATACGACATCCCAGAATGCATTGCATAAGGCTGGAGCCACATTCATCTTTTGTCACAGGCCTTGAAAAGAGCAAGAGGGAGTTGAAACCAACAGCCTAAGATAGATAGAGTGCAGCTGAGATAAGAAGAAAGAACGGTAACAAATGGGAATGCTAGCGAAGCCCTTTATATTGTGGCAGCAACATGTGTGGGCCTTTGGACAGATAAATAGTAATAATGATCACTGTTATTGTATTTACATGCCATTTCCCTGCCACTCGCTCAGCCACTCTCAAAGCAGCTTACAGTCAGCAAATTACATTCCCAACCTTTGGAGAGATTACGGTTCAACACAGGACAGGAGGGAGAAAGGCAGAAAAAAAGAGTTGCACATTCAGTTGTATATGCATGGCTTGGCTGTCTCTGTACAACTGGCATGTTTACTGGCATATTTGCCCAATGAGGGTACAGAGAAGTCAATTCTGCTCCAAGCAAATTGGTCTCTTGAGTGTCTGTGCGTGCATTCTGGGATTGCTACAAAACAATTCACTTTTTCTTCCATGTATCACTGCAAAGATCAGTATTAACACACACACACACACACACACACACACACAAACACATCAATCAATCAATCAATCAATCAATCAATCACCAGCCCCCTTTTTAAAAGGAAAACAGTCTTTCAGAGACATCTCTTCTACCATACTGAGGCCGCATTCCCACAACACATTTAAAGCACTGTGATACCACTTTAAGCAGCCTTCCCCACAAAGAATTTTGGGAACTATAGTATGTTAAAGGTGCTGAGAGTTGTTAGGAACCCCTGTTCCCTTCCCAGAACTACAGTTCCCAGAGTTCCCTAGGAAGAGGGATCGATTGTTAAACCACTCATGAGAATTACAACTCTAGGGGCTGAATAGGAGTCTCCTAACAGCTCTCAGTATCTATAACAGCCTACAGCTCCCAGAATTCTTTGGGGGAATGATCCATGAGTGTTTCAAGTGGTATCACAGTGCTTTAAATGTATAGTGCAAATGTGGCTTGAGTAAATTCTTGGTTCTTCAATACATAATGGGTTTTTTGTTCAGTTTTGCATTCTAGTGGGAATGCTTATTAACTTCAGCTGGATTTTGTTGCTGAACCTCCTGCTAATTCTCTAGAAGAGGAATCAAGATATTGCTGAACACTTGGAATGGATTTTGTTGATTAATTGGGTTCTCATTGTTGCACCTCTTACTTGGTTCAGCTTTTGCTAATGATGCTCACACTCTAAACAGCTGCATAATGTCATCATAAAATTCTTTGAAACCATCTCTCACTTCAAGAAAGGCCCCATTCTAGAGGAATGCCTGGGTCCCATTAAGGAGGCTTTCCGTGCACATTTAAGCATTCAGATTCCACAAAATTCAGCAGGAAAAGCAAAGAGAAACTCCTCTGGAATGGGAAAACTCTAATTGCAGGCTTAAGATCCCTCTCAGGTGCCAGAGGTTGTATTTCCCATTTTCAAACGGGGCAAATTATTGTGGCACAAAATAAATAAGCTTCTTATTGTCTGAAAAGGCCCTTCAATTTATTGTTATTTCTAGAAGCATTAAGGTGATCACTTATTCATTGCCCCCCGCCAAAGGAAATGCCTCTCACACTCAAAAGAAGAGATATTTGCATATTATTTGCATATGTCACTATATCTGTATGGATGCGTATTTAGAAACAATGACTTTAACTGAAATAAAAACATGGTAAGTTTCACCATACTGCAGAAGACTGAGACCAGATGAGCTTGTGTGTTGCTCGGTCTGTGGCCTAGTTGCTTACTGTTGATGACAACTTCAAGGCCTTTATCTTTAAACCAGACAGCCCTTCAAACAGAAGGCTGTCCTCTCTAAAGGATGCTCCCCAGCACCAGTGATGTCCATTTATTTGGCTGTGTGCAGGTGGTTCTGAGAAGGTCAGCAGTGCACCTGGGACTGAATACCGTATTTTTCGCTCTATAACACGCACCCGACCATAACACGCACGTAGTTTTTAGAGGAGGAAAATCCGTAGGCATGCCACCCGTAGGCATTCCCTCCATAACACACACAGACATTTCCCCTTACTTTCTAGGAGGAAAAAAGTGAGTGTTATGGTGCAAAAAATACGGTATATTCACAGCACAGGCAAGAGTGTCCCTAAATTAAAAAGTAGCACCCGTCCGTTCTTTCCTTCTGCTCTCTAGCAAAAAGGAGGGAACACCAGTGTTCTTCCAAATTCCAGCAGAGCTGCACTTTTGTCGTTTCAGAGAAGTCGTTACGTTTAATCACTTCCTGGAGGAAGCTGCTGAGAAGGAGCTTCGCGGCAAAGCCAGGCTCCAGCGTTTCATTGAGAATCTCCTGCAGCGGGTGGATCTGGCAGAAAAGCAACTGGAGTACTACCAGAATCAGCAGATCGTGGGCAGCTACAGCGATGTCCATGAATATGTGGTAGGCAAAAAATGAGGGGGGTGTTCTTTCATTAGACCTGAACAGGAAGTGGAACTGATGGGAATTATAGTCCACAGCATCTAGGGTGCACCGGGGTGGGGTGGGGAGGCTGATCCAAGCGCTATTTCTAGTGGAGCAGGGGTTGCAGTGGCAATTCCTGCTCTATTGTTTGTTCAGTTTGGCATCTGTCTCGAGAGACAATGGAGTGTGCTTCTGGGGGTCAGACCCCTGCCCAGTTGACAAGACCCCCCTCTCAGCTTTGCTGATGTGGTCCAAAGGAAAACGAAGCTATACTTTGGGCACCAGTTTGGCTGCAAGAGTTGCTGGAAAGAGGCATACAAGGCGCCATCTTAGGGACTCCACTGCAGATCTGTGTAGGGTTTACTCCTTAGCCTTTGAAAGTACATCTTTCATCCTTGGGTTGCAATTCAAAATAGAGCTATTGTTGCCTATGTGTATACGTTCATCCCCTCCCCCCCCCCATCTCATAAGAAGCATCCTGCTGGATCAGACCAAATGCCTAAGTAGCTTAGAGTCATGTTTTCCACATTCAGGGCCGGCCCTGCCATTAGGAAAAGTGGTGCGTCAGACGGCAGGTGTTGAGGGATTGACAGCAGCAATGAGGTGTTGGTGTGCCCTGAAACCTTAAGCTAAGTCAGGTGTATTCAGGTGCAGTGGAGGATGCTGTCCGGGTGATGAAGTAAGATTAGACTACCAGGCGAATCAGCTTTGGTACATGGAATGCAGGGAGGCACCATCTTGTCTTTCACCTCAGGCGGCAAAATGCCTTGGTCTGCCCCTGCCCACAGTGGCCAACCAGATGCCCCTGGGAAGCCCACAAACAGGGCATGAGGGCAGTAGCCCTTCCCAGTTCATTATCTGTAGCAACTGGTATTCAAGGGCATGTGCTGTAAAACTGAAGGTGGCATATAGCCATCATGACTTGCAGACGTTGATAGCTTTATCCTCCATGAATTTGTCCAGCCGTCTTAGAAAGCCATCTAAGCTCCCATCGTGGTTTCTGGTTAAAAAAAGGTAATGCTTCAAATATGAGAAAAGTCTGTTTAATCAGAGACAACTGTGGGACTGCATGTGTACCTGCAGGCAATGATAACTCTTATCATACCTCCATTGAGTCTCTGAAAAAATGTCAGTTCACAGCTTGAATTTCTTCTTGAGCATCAGACACACACACCCTTTTTTATTAAAAAAAGGTAGCAGTAAACAAGCATAAACAAGGAAACGTGATAATTGAGGGTGCACATGCATTCTGCTGGTATAGTCACACGGCTGCAAATGAGCTGTGACTGCTAATTTGTTCAGGAGACGCAAAATAGCAAATGAAAAGCTTGTCAGAGGTAAATGCCCTGAAAGCTGTTATTGAAATAAGAAAAGTGATATCTTTTATTGGACTAGTTGTACAACACATCTAAAAGGTATGCCAGAAAATTAAAATTCATGACCTTGTGGCAGGCAAAGGGCTGGACTGAACAGAGACTATGGGTTAAAACTGTTTGTAGCTTCCTTCTGGCCATTCCCTCCCCCCCCCCCCCCCTTTGCAACATATAAGCTTTGAGTACAGGCAGGTTGTGTGTGTTTGTGTTTGTGTGTGTGTGACAGAGAGGGAGAGAGAAAGAGAGGGAGAATTTCTTGGAAGGACAGAAAATAGTCAGTCCCCACCATTGTGAAAACTCCAGTTTTTATTTTTATTTTTTTTAAAAGAGTTTCTAGTTCTTATGGTTTCAAATATAAGTTTGGACAAACATGGGTTATGCCTGCCCAGAAGTAGCTGAGAGAGGGTTCCAGAAATCAAGAGTTTTCAGCTTCAGGCCCCATATAACTTTTTGATTCTGCCACATGAATAGGAAGACCTGGATAGATTATGCAAAATAGGAAACATCACAGGTGCAAAATAACTCATAGTTTGCTCATAGTTTGGGATGAAATGCAGTGCTTTCATTCCTGGAAGCAAGCCCCATTGAACTTTAAGTAAAGATTCAGGTTGCAAGACAAAAGCTGCAGAGTTCAGCCAGTCAGCGCAAAATCTGAATAGCAGAATATAAACTTATTATTATTATTTTAACACAAAGCTGCACACATTCCTGATTATAGGCCTCTATATGATGATGTGCAACAGGTTGGGGGACTGCCAGACCCAGAACCAAAGAGACCTGGGTTGTCTTTGCTGTTAGGAAGATCTTGTTGGCTTTTTGCATTTGTCTATGTATGTAACTTTGGTAAGTCAGCAAATAAATGAATAAAAACGAGCTATTTCCATATGTCACATCAATCTGAATAACAAGCGTGTATGTTTTAGTTTACAGATATATCCTCCAGCAAGAAACCCAGATGCCTGTATGTATGTTATTTCATACTCTTAATACAAAAGATTTCGTACAAATGTGTTGCTGTTAAAATTGTGCGTCTCTTGTTCCTGGGCTCTCTCTGTTAAATCTGACCCCTTTTCTTCGCCTCAGCAGCAGCCGAGGAAACCAACACGGTTACTATAACACCCCTGATGTGAAACCTCACTCTCTTCAGAAAGGACGGATGCACTTGAAGAAAGCCAAGGAGGACAAATCCTGCGCCCACCCAGTTAAATTGTTTTATGAACCTGTTGACTGCGCGAGGGACGTTTGGAGACCTCAGAAGAAAGGGGACGCCGTCGGCGCCTCCCGCAAGGTTAACGCGAAATCAAAGATCAGTAAAAAAAGCAAACAGCTCTACTAAGAGCCCATATACGATATAGAGATCTATGTATGTATCTAACCTAATCTATTTATAAATGCATAATGCAAGATCTGGCAGCTTTGGGCTACTACAGATAGAGATTAATAGCACAATCCTTCGCCTGCCTGCTCAAAATTCAGTCCCCTGAGTTTGACAGGACTTGCTCCCAGGTCAGTGGGCCTAGGGTTGCAGGCTTAATTCTGTCGAACTTGGAGGGGTTTCCTTCTGAACAGACAAGCCTAGGATTGCGCCGTTGGTCCCACCCATCGCTTAAGTCACAATATATTTCCCTATTCATTTGGGCAAGGATATATTTAATAGATGATATAAATACGTAAATATATAGAATAATTTAACTGCCTCATTTCCAGGACTTTGATTGTAGATGTGGCACTTTATTTTCCCCAAGAGCATCTTTTCAATTGAGTCCGGCATTTCACTCATCCTAAGTCTGTTTTGCTTACTTACGTTTGGAAGAATTCCTTCTGCCTGGCACCTTAATAAATCCCTTTATCTAGTGAGAGTGAAGGGTCGGGAATAGAATTAGAAAACGGTTTGTGGGAGCCCTAAATGCACTGAGCCGAGTGTTCTTCCTTTGACGCCAGGGCACAAACTTCACCATGCCACTTCTGCAAGGACTAAGCAGCTGGCAGGAATCTGATTGGATGACTACCTCCCTCTCCTGCCTACAACTACCTAGAACAGGAAGTAGGGAGGAGTGATCTGGAGGTCTCTGTAAGCTGCGTTCTGCTGGTGGCCTAGACGGGCAGCTGTTGGGATTGATTCCTGCACTTGCCTTCTGGGAGAAGACAGTGCAGATGCCCTCCAGCTGCGGGGGTGGGGGGAGGAATGGGAGGTTATCAGCACTGCCTTTTCTGGGTAGCTAAGGCAGGATGGAGGCTCAGGGCTCACCCTCGACTTCCTATTCCATGCAGCTGAATGGCTACTTTAGAGGTGCAGAAAGCGCTGCAGCAAGGCACCACAGTGACTTAGTTTTGTGCCTTGAAGGTCAGCACATCTGCAGCCATTTACCTATATTGTATCTGCACCTCACTTTTCCTTCAAGGAGCTCCGGACAGCGTACGGGAGGGTTGTTCTGTTTTGCCCTCCTGGTTTGGGCTGAGGGAGAGTGGCTCAAGTTCATGCCACGAGCTTTACACATGAGTAAGGGGTTCAAACTCATGTCTGTCTGGTCCAGGCCTCAGGGGAGTAGTGGGGGGCCAGGGAAACCGTGGCCACCGCTAGGCCCATAACGCTCCTAGTGGCTTTTCTTACTCTTGAGCAATAATACAATACAGCAATTGAGCCCCTGCATGACATAGAGTGGCTTGTTTTGCCGTACTTGATCCAAGCTCAAACGCTTGCTTCACGTAACTTGCTCTTTCCTGAAGCAGCCCTGTGTGTGGTCAAGTTGCCCACCATCTTGCCCAGGAGAAAAGCCTGAGGCCGCACAATGCCATTACACTGTTAAGGCAAAGCAGCGGGTCTCAGTCTGGACAGTGGCTGGAGCCATAGGTAAGCTGCTCTTAGCTTTCTTAAGGAAGGCCGGGCTAAGGAAGGGTGATAATAAGCTGCCATACTTCTTTCATAGAGTAACAGCCCTCCCTTAATGGTAGCACTCACAGGACTTCCAAATAAGTGGGGTGTGTTGTGTTTGGCCAAAATAGTCAGTTAATTCATCCACTGGAACAGGTGTGGGCAACATAAGACTCACAAGCCAAAAATGGCCTGTAATTCTGTTTTGCAGAATCTGACATGAGTAGCAGTTGGCCCAAAGTTTGTTTTGGGGGCCTAATCCGGCCCCTGTGGCAGTTTATTTCCTGGAGTAAAATCCTAAAAAAACCTTGACACCTTAAAAAAAGCTCAACAAGTGTGGTTGGCCCTTTGGGCGGCCCTCACAGCCCTTTATTTCATCACATCTGGCCCTTTTTGAAAAAAGTTTGGACACCACTGGTAGTGGAAGGCTTAGAGCAGGCATAGGCAAACTTGGCCCGACAGATGTTGAGACTACAACTCCCATCATCCCTAGCTAACAGGACCAGTGGTCAGGGACGATGGGAGTCACAGTCTCAACATCTTGAGGGCCGAGTTTGCCTATGCATGGCTTAAGAGACACATCAGCCCCTGAAGCTAGACGGGGAGGGGGGGCATTGTTATCTCTCTTCAAGGAGAACAGAGCAACAGCAGGAAACTCCTGACTTTACTAAGTCCACTGCCACCTAGTGACTTGACCATATAATGGCACCATCCACATGCTTCGCTTGCAACATTTGATGGCGTTCCTTGCTCATTCTGAGTGCTGTGGGGCCTCAGGGTCTTCACGACTTTGTGCATGGCTCAGTGAATGAAGTTCGCTAACAGCAGAATCCAAAGGTGACAGCAGCCTTCCTCAACTTGGGGAACGTGGCACTTTCCAGATGTGTTGGGAAAGTCATGTGGGATGGGCATTGCTGTCTGAAACTTCTGGAGAGCATCAGCTTGCGGAAGGCTTGGCTACACAGTTGGTATTGTGGCCTAGTTCTCCCTGAGGTGGTAGACTTATGCCCAGGCTGTACCATTTTATAACTGCAGGTGGGAGCTCATGTGATGGAATGGTCCTCTACAGATTAAAAGAAAAGAAAAGATTTATCACATAGAAAACTGGCATGTTGGAGACAAAGCAAGGCTAGATCCCTTCTTCCTGACACCTGATTTCTATGAGGAGGGAGTTTTTGTTTGGGGTAGAATGTAATCAGTCTGGAGTGGTACAGTCCAAGCACAGGTTAACCACCCCATGCCTATGTTTCATTTACCCCCCTGCGGTATCTGCAGTTGTTGTTGGCTGCTATTCTATGAACTCTCATTAAATGGAATACCAAAACCCGGTGGAGATTTTAAAAAGTTTGTATATGACCCTCTTCAGCCACAAACGGTTCCGATTTCTCCCCAGAAGAGTTGGCAAAACATGAAATCATAGCATAGCAAACCCAAATACGGTGCTTAAATTTGTACAGTGGTACCTCGGGTTAAGTACTTAATTCGTTACAGAGGTCCGTTCTTAACCTGAAACTGTTCTTAACCTGAAGCACCACTTTAGCTAATGGGGCCTCCTGCTGCCGCCGGTGCATGATTTCTGTTCTCATCCTGAAGCAAAGTTCTTAACCTGAAGCACTATTTCTGGGTTAGCGGAGTCTGTAACCTGAAGCGTATGTAACCTGAAGCGTATGTAACCCGAGGTACCACTGTAGTTCGAAACTATACTTTTAAATAGCAAACTACAGAAAGAGGCAATCCATAATAAATTGGGCTGTCAACTGATAGAGGATACAATAGGCATAGGCAAATTCGGCCCTCCAGATGTTTTGAGACTACAATTCACATCATTCCTGACCACTGGTCCTGTTAGCTAGGAATGATGGGAGTTGTAGTCCCAAAACATCAGGAGGACTGAGTTTGCCTATGCCTGGGATACAACCTGGGCTTGTTTCCAAACCAGCTCCTGGAGAGGGGCACTTCTATTTCCTCTTCTCTCTGCATGTGGCCCCTGCCCCAGTCTTCTCCAGATTGTCCCCAAACCTCCAGAGCTGAGTCTGAGGGTGCACATGGAGGAAGGCCTGCAGGGGAGAGGAAGGAAAAGTTCAGTTCCACAAACACAAGCCTCTGCCTTTTAATCCATTTGTGGATTAAATGTAAATAAATGTGCATATTACCAAAGCTTCACTATAGGTGTCTTGCTTGAAGGAAGTGAGGAATCATAAACGATGAGGAAAGCTTACAATTTATAAAAGCCAACATAACATATTTTGTGCTCCTCGCAATTCCTATGGCAATAGTTAACACACCAGAACCAAAATACCCTCAAAAAATAAATTTGCCCATAATTCTCAGATTAATTAAAAATTGCCGTCTCCTATTACAACTGACCCGCCCCGCCGCCACCACTACTAAATCAATTTAGGGAACGATCCTAATTCCCTTCTGGGGGTGCCGGGGCTGATCAGGGTGGCACAAACCCCACCACATCCCAAGCCCTGCTTCTCATGTTGGCCAAAGAGGAAGCAGAAGGGTGGTTTCATCCCGTGTTTTGTGGCGCCAGCTCCAGTCTGGGATAGCAGAAAGGCCCAGATTAGACCCATTACCAGTAGGGAAGTTTAGGAGGGGAGGGGCTTGATGTGGTCTCTGAGCTGCCAATTGGCCACCCCTTGCATCCTTTCATATACAAAGCCCACAGAGCTCAGTACAGCACACCCAACGGGGATATTATTGGCGAAGGAGGTTAGGCACGATATTCCACTAGGTTCTGCCAAGAAGAAGGATTCTGCTTCCATTGCAATGTTCTTCTCCATCACTTCTTGTGGACATGTTTTGGTGCCGCTAACCTTCACGCCTCATTTGCAGGAATCTTCGCGTCCTAGCGATGTTGAGAGGCAAAACTAGTTTTCTCCAGAGAAAGGAAGAAAATAGCTCAGCCGTGTCTACATGTAATTTATTTCAAAATGCTCCTTATAAGAGATGTACAATGTATTTCCGTGAAGTGGGTTTACAGTAAGTGTGTTAAGACTTGTGGACGATGTTTCGCTTTTTATTTTATTTATTTTTTAAAACCACAGTGAATATTTGATTTGAAAAACACACGTATGATTGTGGCAATAAAAACAGGGTTTACAATATATTTAACTGAGGTGAAATACAGGTAAGAATATTTGCTGTTGTATAAATAGCTCCAGATGGAAGTTGGTGATTAATCCATCTGTTAAATTATTGTTTTATTTATATAATGTATATGGAACTGTTTTTTGTATATGTCCAACTTTCCCAATGCTGTTTGAGTTGTTAGTCCTATGCTTCAAGGCTGGTTCATCCAACCTTATTTATTTCAACTGATAACTGCAACATCAAGTGATGACTTCCATGGGCGGGTAGGTTATCACAGATCTAACACTTACAGACCAGAGCTTTCAAATCACCTCACATCTGCTCTGGGCTAATGCACTTCAGTGAAATAAATTCATACAGATTACAAGGGATGTGGGTCTGCCTCCAGAATATGGTGCAGCCAACGTGGCACCCGCAAAATGTTTTGGACTGCAATTCCCGTCAGCCCCATCCAGCATGGCCTATGCTCAGGGATGATGGGTATTGTAGTCCACCATATCTAGAGGGCACCCATTCTCTCCCCCCCAACTATATCCTAGGCTGTTTCTTGACATTATTATAGGATGTGTGTCTCCTACCTTGCACCCCATATCATTAGTTGACTCTGGCAGGAACAGAGGAGTGTTTAGCACAATGATGTCAGGACATGGGGCACATTTACTTGATTGAAATATTTCTTTCCTGCCTGACAACAGGACTCCATGGCAGCACAACCAAGGAAAATGAGGACCACACAACATAGGGGTTGTATCCAACTCATAGTGCCCCCCCCTGTAATCAACTTACTTAAGTTTAGTCGCGATTAACAAGTCCATTGATTTTCGCACATCTATTTGGTGTATGGCTTGCTTTTTTTAAAATATTGGATTTCTTACCTGCTATTCAGCAGAAGACTCCAAGGCAGGCTGCAATAATAGTTGGATACAGCCCAATGGGTGGTATTCACCTAAGTTTACTCAGAGTAAACCCACAGAAATGAATGAACATAACTAAGGCTGCAGAACATGGCAGTTTATTCCGTTTCCCCAACATGTCCTTAAATGGTTAAATTCCACATTATAGTTGAGCTTCCACATGTCGCATAAACCACCTCCAGGAACATAGTGCCTGCTTAGTGCTCATTTCCATGTTCTTTGCTTCTGTTTGCAGATAACATGGGAATGAGCAACCAAACCTGTGTGACGCTCTACTGCATGTCCATTTTATGTCGTGTGAAAGCTCAAATATCAAGTGGAAATCAACAGCTATGGGGAATGTCAGGAAAATGAAACAGACTGCTGTGTGGGGGCAGCCTAAACTAGGTCCAGGCACTTCTGTGGGTCTCCTCTAAGTAAAACTTGAATACTGCCCAATATAAGAACTTAAGACGAGCTGGCTGGATCAGGCCAAGGGCCCATCTAGTCCAGCAACCTGTTACCACACTGAGTGACCAGATGACTGTGGGAAGCCTTCAAGCAGGCCGTGAGCGCAATACACACCCAGCATGGTTTCCCTTGGGCTGTTTGTGACTCCTGCCTCTTCCTAGCAGCTGTGGTGAAAGGAGCAGGAAGTGATGTCAGCTACCCAGTCCCCAGCAGATGTTCCTGTTTGTTGCTCTAGCTGTGTACACTGCATCTGGGAAGACCTGTCAAGTGGATCCTTCTTTCAACAGCAGCTCTGTGTTCCTGATAATGCATCCATCTGCCCTCATCCATTTCAAGGGATTTGCACAGGGGCCATCACACGGCTGAGCCACAGCCCTCAGTTGCCATTAGATTTTACTATCTGTTTAGGTACCTCATTTAGTACAGGATGCTTTGCCAGAGCACACGTTAACGTGCTGACGAAGAGAGGTGTTTTGGGGTTCTTATTTTGTCAGGTGCTGTGTGGCGAGAGATACTTCCTTTGCCATCCTAACAGCCTCAAACTCTAGACGAGTGTTTCTTTGGCTTTGTGCGTCGCTCGCATTCTTGAAAGGTGTGTGGGAAATTATCACCTGAAATGGTCAAAGAAAACGACAATGCCACCACCGGACGAGGGGTGTTTGTGTGTGTGGGGATATTCTATCATTGATACAATAATAGTGTGTTAGTGGTGCTTTCATACTGGAATGCCCACATATTGTTCCATGCTTTTTCAATTTTTATGGCATTCTTGCTGTCCGGAGGGGTGTTATAGTGCAACAGAAGTGGGACAACCCCCTGCCCTGAAACATTTGCGGCATGTAAAGTTACAGGACTGCAGCAGGAAGCGAGGAGACATGTGATCATTGGAAACAAAGCAGGGTGTTCTCAGGCAGAGGGGAAACCTCCCTGATAACTATCATGAGCACAAATAATCATGAATGCACATGAAAAAGGATGTCTGGAGGGGCCCTAAGGGTGTGACACAGGGATGCTATAGAAATAGTTTCCCCTTCCCCAATTGTGACTTCTAGATGAACTTGGAGTGTGTCCTGACATCCTTACAATCTCGTTTCTGTGCCCCTGCTTTGCCTCACTGGTTGGCAAGGGAGGAAAATATACATCGTAATGACATCAGGACACAGGACGAGTTGAAGCAGATGTTTCAAATAGTAATTGGGAGCTTGAAAAGGGGCTGCTGACCTGTGCTTTTGACAATGTGCCCTCGGTACAGTTACCTGCCTCTTTCCTGAGCTGAGACTGTAGCAGCTTCCTCTTTCTTAACTACTTCAGCTACACTTTACTTAATGGCTGTTAATCACCGAGAAGAAGCAGAAAAAGAGGGTTGGCACTATGGATAGGATTCGTTCCCATCTCATTTTAAGTTGTTTTTCATTAAAGAAAATAAAATTTAAACAAAAGAAAAGCACTGTAGGCTGCATGTTTTCATTTCCCCCTGATCCTGAATTGGCCAAGTCATCATATGCTGAATCAATCAGTTACAAAGCAGTTGGAATGCACTGTAACTCCGGAAACAAAAGACATTTTAGTCTACTGTTAAAAAAAGAGAAATCTAATAAAGACTATATTTCTGAATCGTTGTATTGGTGGACTATGTAATAGTTGAATGTAGTCTAGTCCTTTTTAAGCAGCATGGCTCCTGTGTGCTATTTGCATGGCAGTTACAGTTACTGCAGTCCCAGTGCAATGAGAGAGGCAGATGGGGATGAATCTCTCTGGGTGGTTGTCACCCCACTTGCCCCTCTTGCTGCTCAAAGATGGGGGGGGGGGGCTCCTGCTTCGGCTTCCTCTTATAACCTAGCCAGCTCCACAATTAGAATTACAGCTTCATCTAGGGACTCAGCTACATTAGTTTAAAAAAGATGAAGTTATGAAAGTGTTTGAAAACTGACACCAGATGTCACTGTAGAGCTGAAATCTGAACTCTATGAGATTTCCCATTGTGAGCTTTAAAACCTCCCCCCCCCCCGTGTTTTTTAATAGCTGTATAAAGGTAAAGGGACCCCTGACTATTAGGTCCAGTCGTGACCGACTCTGGGGTTGCGGCGCTCATCTCGCTTTATTGGCTGGGGGAGCCGGTGTACAGCTTCCGGGTCATGTGGCCAGCATGACTAAGCCGCTTCTGGCAAACCAGAGCAGCGCACGGGAACGCCGTTTACCTTCCCGCCAGAGTGGTACCTATTTATCTACTTGCACTTTGACGTGCTTTCGAACTGCTAGGTTGGCAGGAGCAGGGACTGAGCAATGGGAGCTCACCCCATTGTGGGGATTCGAACCGCCGACCTTCTGATCAGCAAGTCCTAGGCTCTGTGGTTTAACCCACAGTGCCACCCACGTCCCTTATAGCTGTATAGATGCAGCCTAATGCAAGTGTCCTGTGTGGTATAGACATGATCACTGTGTGTACCCAAAAGGAAGTGGAGCCAATGGGTACTGCTAAGCAAGCAAGAGAGGTGAGGAGATGAATAAGCTTCCCTTCCACTCAGTCCCCTTCCTCGCCAGCTTCCCAGCCTCTACACACAAACAATCTGCCCCACGTGGACAGAGGGGCTGAGGCAAGGAAAAGAAGAAACTTTGGGTGAGAGGTATCACAAGTAACTGCATCCAGGTGGGGCCACTGAGCCTACCTGGACATCACACACAAGCTCCAAAGAAGCCCAACCTAAAAATGGTTCCAACAGGTTGGTGGCCCTGCATTTATTTCAAGGATTATATCAGGATATTTCTCCATACCTTAGGACTGGAAAGGAGCCATTGTAACAGCAATTTTTAAAGAGGGATTCTGGAAATTAAAGGCCCATTAGCTTAATGTCTGTACTTGCAAAACTGGTGGAAAGTATTGTTAAAGATGAAATAAGCATATAAAACAGTGTTTCCCAAACTTGGGTCTCCAGCTGTTTTTGAACTACAATTCCCATCATTCTTGGCCACTGATCCTGCTGGCTAGGGATGATGGGAGTTGTAGTCCAAAAACTGCTGGAGACCCAAGTTTGGGAAACACTGATAGAGATGAACAAATAGAGCCAGCATGCTGAAGTTGAGGCAAGTCCCATCTCACGAACCTATTGGAGTTCTTTGAGAGTGTTCACAAGCACAAAGACAGAAGTGATCCAGTTGACAAAGTGTACTTGGGCTTTCAAAAAGCTTTCAATGAGGTACCTCCCCAAACACTTCGTAGTAAACTTTGCAGTCATGGAATAAGAGCAGAATCCTCTTATGGGTCAGAAATTGGTTAAGTAGCTGGAAGCAGAGAGGAGGAATAAATGGATGATGCTCCAGACACAGAGATATAGAAAGTGAAGTTGTCACAAAGATTAACCTGTGGGTTTTTAAAAACTTTTTCACATATGTATGATCCAGAGTTGAGGGTGAGCAGTGAGGGGGCCAAGTTTGCTGACGGTACTAAATTCTTCAGGGTTAAAACAAAGAGAGACCGTGGAGAGCTCCAAAAGGACCTCTCCAAACTGAGTAAATGGGCAGTAATAAAATGGCAAATACAATTCAATGTAAGCCAGTGCAGATGGATGTGCCAAAAATATTCCACATATACACCCCTGGGCACAGCCAGCCCACTGGCCCATACAGAGTCACTCTGCAACTGCTATGTGTGAAAATTTGCACTACGGCCTTCGAAATGGAACTTGGAGGAGCATTTTCTTCAGTAAGTTACTGTTAAATCCAGCAGGACCAAGCTTTGAATGCTTGTCTTGCCATAAAAGGGAAGCAGCCAGCACTGGTGAGTCTGCAACACATCCGCCATAGCTGTCAACGTTTCCCTTTTTTTAAGGGAAATTCCCTTATTCCGAATAGGATTCCTCACAAGAAAAGGGAAAAGTTGACAGCTATGACATCCGCTTAAGCATCCTTCTTGTTCCTGCCCATTTGTCCAATCAGGAGTTAGGGTTTCTTTAGGGGCACAATGAAATCTGCCAATAACTAAAGGTGTGTGTGTGTGTGTGTGTGTGTGTGAGAGAGAGAGAGAGAGAGAGAGAGAGAGAGAGAGAGAGCACATTCCAGAGGATTGTGGCCTAGATCGAAAAGCAGCAATTACAAATGCCTTCACGATGACATTCAGAATGATTTGTGGAAGTTCATCTCACACGCAGCAAATTGGAACATTAACGTACAATGTTATGTCAGCAGCTAAACCCAGATATTTCAAGTAAAGGAAATGGGTCACAATAAGAGCCCTTACTATCTTCTAACAAACAAATTGCCAATTTGGCTGCTATAATCACCCACTTCATAGCAGTGAACTCCTTGAGTCTACTCAAGCCAGAGCCCATCTCATTTCTGTCTTTGCATCACCAAATATTGACTGCCATTTGTTCTTGCATCAGTCTAACGCTCATTATTTCTGAACTTCCTGTCTCAAGTGCCTGGATTAGTATTTATTTTAGACCGTACATATGTGGTGGCAGCAGCTTTAAAAATAAAGACTCAGAAATTTCCTTGTATAAAGACAATCAGGCTCTTATTTTACAAGCTATTATGATATGAACACTATGTTCACATTTCATTGCTGATCAATGTCCTCTGTCCCCTACACTCCCAGTTGCCTTAGTTGGTTCCTCCCTTTTAAATAAAGTTATTAGAAATGTGCAGCTATAGAAATATACAAATGACATAGACTATCTTCCTATAGACATAAAAATGTAAGGCTGCCATCGCACGGACCTCATTGGAGGATTTGTACTGCCTCATCACAATCCTGGATTTGAATGAAACAAGGGTGGAATAGAGGAGCGAGTGAAGGCAGGTTGCACAACACCAGTGGCCCTGGGAAGAGAAGGGAGGTGCACGGACAGGTGGAAAGTGAAGGTTTAATACAAGGGGGGAAGTGTGAGTAAGCAGGGATGGAGGGAACAATGAGGAAAAATGTGGCTTTAAACAATAGCAGAAGTAGAGTACCTCCATGCAATGGAATATCTGAGGGCTCTGCATCCTTCTATCTCTTTCACACAAGGCAGCTAAGAAATGGAAGAGGGAGATGTTTGAGTATAGTGAAAGCAAGAGGCACTTAAAGGGGGAAAGTGGCTATTTTAAACAATGGTAGAAGTTTGAGTAAAGTGGTTGAGGAAGGACACTGGGAGGGAAAAATTAGTTTTAAACAACAGTAGAACTTAGAATAAAGCAGGGATGAGAGGAGAAAAGTGGCAGAAATGTGAATAGAATGAGCAGGGTGTAGGAACACTCCCTGAGTACAGCAGGAATCGGGAAAGGCTTTGTTGTGTTAGCTTTACAGGGTTAGCTTCTGTGTTGTACTCATCTCTGCTATTTGTCCTTGTTAAATCTGGTTTACACAAATGTCTGCCGTAGTTTTAAACAAACAATAAATCATCTCAGTGACTCTGAGTATATTTCATCAGTGTCTCTCTTGCTTTGCTCAAACATCTACCTTTTTTCAGTACAGTGAGAAGCGATAGACACTGAAAGGAAAAAGAAATGGGCTGTTTTAAACTCCCCCCTCTTCCATTCTTCAGCTGCCGCATGTGTGAAAGATAAAGGATGGGAATCATCAAATATTTCACAGTAAGGTAAAGGTAAAGGTAAAGGGACCGCTGACCATTAGGTCCAGTTGTGGCTGACTCTGGGGTTGCGGCGCTCATCTCGCTTTATTGTCCGAGGGAGCCAGCGTACAGCTTCCAGGTCATGTGGCCAGCATGACTAAGCCGCTTCTGGCGAACCAGAGCAGCACACAGAAACACCATGTACTTTCCCGCTGGAGCAGTACCTATTTATCTACTTGCACTGGTGTGCTTTTGAACTGCCTGGTTGGCAGGAGCAGGGACCGAGCAACGGGAGCTCACCCTGTTGCGGGGATTCAAACCGCCGACCTTCTGATTGGCAAGTCCTAGGCTCTGTGGTTTAACCCACAGCGCCACCTGCGTCCAATATTTCATAGTACCTTTCTTCAATATATTTCACTCCTGCTACCATATGTTGTCTTCAACATAAAGGAGAACGCACGGGGGAGTTTTGTACTGCACGTGTAGCTCTTGGCGCTAATAGGACGAGTGCACTGGATATCACCCTATGTGACTAAATTCACCCACATTGAACTTCATACAAATCACTACTTAGAACTTTGTGTTTTCCTATTTTATCTGTAATATTGGTGAAGCCAGGAAGAAAGAAGAAACAAAGCTTTTGTATATTAGTAAAAATGGCATTCGAAAATGCAAATGTTAGGAAAAACATTGCCTAAAATGCCGACAGATTCTCATGAGGAAGAAGAAGAAGAAGAAGAAGAAGAAGAAGAAGAAGAAGAAGAAGAAGAAGAAGAAGCAGCAGCAGCAGCAGCAGCAGCAGCAGCAGCAGCGGCAAACTGATGTGGAGATGAACTTAAGACTGGAAAAAGGAGAAAGTGAAATGGACAGATTTATCCATCCTTAATCCTTTGGGCTTCACTATCACCTGCATGACCTGAGAATGTACCTGACACTCTCTCTGAATGTGCATTGTAAGGGAAGATCAGTAACTGATAAAGTCTAGCCATCTTTCAGTTCCCTCACTGAGGAGATCCACAATTCACAAGCACTGCACTCAAAAGTAGTACAAATTAAAAGAGTAATTAAAATAAATTTAATGCATTTGAATTTAGGTTAGAAAGGTAAAGCTCTCCAGTTTTTAGATCAGTTCTGCATCTGTTTTATCCCTATGTTCAGCCTCTGCTTAATGCCTATTTGTAAGAGTAATCAGGACTGGTGAACCAAGTTGTAATTAAAAGCACATAACGGGTCTCTGAAAGGCCATACCAAATCCACATCAGCTTCACTGATATGAAATGAGAGGTATACCTTTCTCAGATCATTTCCACTCACAATCAGATGCAAAGCAACTACCTTGAATAGAGTCGATATCAAGCGACCCTTGCTAACAATCAATAATCCAACACATTATGAACAGTTGTAAAGATTATCTTACTGGAAATTCTGGGATTCCCCCACCCCGCCATACTAATACAAAATTAATTGTAATACAAGGTAGCAGCAGCGTATTTGTTTAGCTCTTTCTCTCTTTCCCCCACTAGGGGATGATAAAACATAATGAACTGTTACAAAATTTAGATCAGCCTTCTGCTTCCTTTTGGTACATTCTCTGGGGGCTTTTCTTGTGACTGTTAACAACGTGATTTTATTGAGATCACCTTTAAAATATGTTCCACATCCTCAGCAAAAATTCTGTTTCATATTAATTCAGTTTATATTCATTCAGGGCAATTATTTTAATTTTGCAAACGCGATGGTGGTGGTGGTGGGGGGAGATCCAGCTTTGTGAGTGATTTTATAATATGATCTTGTTTGCAGATATGAATGCTTTCAAATGCTGCTATACCAAAGTTTAGATTCTGCTCCCTTGCTTACTTGTTCTTCCATCTGCAATATGGGAGACGATATTGTTTTTTAATGTATTACAATTATATTCCATCTTTCCTCCAAAGAGCTCCACACACCATACCTGGTTCTCTTCCCTCCTGCCATTTTACCTTCAAAACAACCCTTTGAGGTAGGTTAGGATGAAGGATATTGACTGAGACACAGCTATGAAGTGAGCATCATGGCTAGGTTTGGACTAAGGAGTTTCTGCTCCTACCCTGAGGTTCTAACCACCACATGGCTTATCTACAGACATGACTTGAACTGCCATACTGACTTTGCTTAGTTTAAATGCTGTATGTCATGTCAAAACGTTGCTGGAACAAAGGGTTGCCAGATTTATGAAAGCAAAGCCACTTTTTCCAGCATTAGAGGAAACAAACAGAACCGGAATCTCTCGAACTTGCCAGTTAAGAATCACATTTACAAAATTAGCCCACTTGCCTGGAGATCGACATTGATGACAGAAAGGAAGGCCTGGAGTGGTGGTTCAAAGAGTGAGGTTTGACATCTACACGAACTCCATATTTTGAGATGTATCTTAAGAGTAAAATATGGACTCGGCTAGACTGGTAAAGAAAAAGGGATTTATATGTGTTGTATATGCTATATAACATTGTGCCCCCAGATGGCGATGTGGAGTCCTGTTTTTCTCTACCTGTTTTCCCTGTTCAGATTTACAACACTTTAAACTAAAACGCTTCTTTGATGTGTCTAGATCCAGCCATTGAGTATAGAATCCACAAGTGCTTGACCTTTCGAAATCCTTCCTTAAAGGCTATTTTTGCAAGCAAGACGGCAACACAATTAATCTACTGTGGAGGCATATTTCAGTCCCTCCTACATTGATGTTCTTGTACTTGACAATCTCTTATCTTGCTCATTCCACTACAACCCTGTGGGACGGGCACTGCTGCCGCTGCTAGTACGTTTTCTTTCTGACTGCATTGATTTATTTGGATATTTAGATTCCACTTGTCTCTGATAAAATGAAACGCAAGGTGGCTTGCGATGAAAATATAAACCCCAAGAAAATCAAGAGCACCCAAGACATCTGTTCCCTGGTCATGGCAACTGAACCATCTGACTCATTTGCCATAAGCCGAGCTTTTGATTTCACATATCACCAAGGCGGGTTTAGGGACGTGTGTGGCGCTGTGGGTTAAACCACAGAGCCTAGGGCTTGCCAATCAGGAGGTCGGTGGTTTGAATCCCCGTGACGGGGTGAGCTCCCGTTGCTCGGTCCCTACTCCTGGCAACCTAGCAGTTCGAAAGCACATCAAAGTGCAAGTGGATAAATAGGTACCGCTCTGGCGGGAAGGTAAACGGCGTTTCCGTGCGCTGCTCTGGTTTGCCAGAAGCAGCTTAGTCATGCTGGCCACATGACCCGGAAGCTGTACACCGGCTCCCTCGGCCAATAAAGTGAGATGAGCGCCGCAACCCCAGAGTCAGCCACGACTGGACATAATGGTCAGGGGTCCCTTTACCTTTAAGTGGCAGATGAGGTGGTTGATCAGCAGCAGCTGATACCTATTTGGGTTGGTAAGGTGGAAAGCAGGAAGCCCAGAGTGTATGCAGAGACAGAGCCTATGGCAAACAGAGCCAACTAATTCTAATTTTGTCTCCCGTTCTCTTCTCTGTTGAGTTCTTCATGGGCAACACTGAGACGAAGGAAGAGGAGGAAGCTGATACTCAGGGCTACCTGAGTGACTAAGAAGGCAGGTAAGCGGGGGCTGGCAGACTGAAGTTGGGGGGAAAGTGTCCCATTTGCCCTAACACACCGCCCTCCACTACAGCCGATCACTAAATCACATAACCCAGCTCTTAAAACTGAATGTTGACATTCCTCAGCCAACCTTCCATCCACAGAACCATTCACACTCTCTAAAATGCTCCTCAACTCCATTGCAACACCCAATAAGATCCTACCTATAAACCTTTTTAGTAAATTGGTGTCAGCTTGGCTGAACAATAGAGGAAGCAGCAATCATCGCAAAACAAGTCACAGCAACGAAAAGCATTTATGTGTTTAAATAGTTGACTTACAAGGAAGGAAAGGTGGATTACTGCAACACGTTATATGTGGGGCTGCCTCTGAAGACAGTTCGGAAACTTCAGCTGCTGCAGAGTTTGACGGCCACGTCACTCACCAGTTTCAAGATGGTTTGAGCATATAATACCAATCCTGGCATGACTGTACTGGCTGCCCATTCGTTTTTCGGCCCAATTCAAAGTGCCGGTTTTACCTATAAAATCTTAAACGGCCCAAGACCACAATACCTCAAGGACTGCCTCTCCCCAATGAACTGACTCAGACCCTGTGATCAGCATCTGAGGCCCTTCTTCTTGTACTTCCTTCATGAGAGGTCTGGAGGGTGGCAACATGAGAATGGGTCTTTTCCAAAATGGCTCCCCATTTGTGGAATGCTCTCCCCAGGGAGGCTCGCCTGGTTCCTTTGTTGCATATCTTTAGGTGTGAGGCAAATACATTCCTCTTCCACCAGGCCTTTATCATTCGTTGTCCTTTGAAAATGCATTTGTGGAAGGAGAGGTTATGGGTTTGTTTCGTTCTTGTTTTTATTGTGTACTTTGTATTTTGATGCTGTGAACTGCCCTGAGATCTTCAGAAGAAGGGTGGTATCCAAATTTAACAAACAAACAAACAATAAAGTTCAATGCATAATTCTGCCAGTGACTAAAATGTCCCTCACTTTCCCTGTTTATATAGCTTTTCCTTTAACCACGCATTGAAGGAAATGATGTTGACACTCCCCACTACAGCCAATATAGCAGTGACCGGAGAACTTTGCTGTGTGTGGAGTATACTTCTCACTTCGCTGGGGGAATCTTTAAATAGCAAAGAACAGCAGCTCAAAGCTTCTTGAAGTACTTCAGCCTTGATTCCCCATGACAACAGCGACCTTGCTTATGTACCAACAGCATGAGAGAGAACTATTAAAATGGTACATGGAGAATCTGCAGTCAATTCAGAACTGCCAGAAGACTCTTATGAATGCCAGACTAATTAGATGGCTTGCATTTACAAATCCCTGAGGAGCAGGACCCATACCAGATGTATGTTAAGTGGCTGCAACATGTTTCATAACTTGTGCTTTGGTACTGGGCTAGCATGGACTAAGAACCTGGATCGCCTGAACGATACATTCCTACATCAGAAAGAAAATGGGGTGGGGGGGAGCTGTTTCATGATATAAATATAGTGGATAATTGCTTCTAATCTTTCTCTTATAAATATGCCATCCTTCTGTGAATCTGTTTGTCCACCTTCTCCTCCTGAATCTGCCAGTGCAGCTTGCCTTCTGATCAAGACTGATATGAGAAATGACTAGAGATAAAAGGACCTCTCAATTTAGGTTCTCTCAGTTCCTCATTTTTCCAGTTTTGGATTTGATTCTTCACATTTCTGCAGCAATTTGTGACTAAAAAACTAAAAAACAAAAAACAACCTCATGAAAATCCTTCAGCATTTTAGTGAAAATGTCTTTTAATAAACACACTTCTGTACACAGCGCTCTCTCTCTCTCTCTCTCTCTCTCTCTCTCTCTCACACACACACACACACACAGCAAGCAATTTCTCCTAACATGATATATTTGCCTTTAAATGAGAACGGAATTGAATTCCTCCTCATCCCCTAAAAATTACATCTTTTGCTTTCCTAAGGTATTTGTGCATCACTAGTTGTTTCAAAATATTGATGGAAATGCAAGTTTTAAATAATGCAGTGCAGAAAGGCAGCATCCACACTTTTGTGTATATCTGATTTGTGCCCGTGTATGTTCCTGATCCAGCAAGATTGCCTTAGCTGGAGCAGGAACTAGGCATTTAAGATTCTCATCCCAGTCATAAATCAAGTGTGACTCTTGAATGGTCAAGTGTTTCCCAGTGTTTTTTCTCGATATGTTTTTTTGCTATAGGCTTTAGCAGCAAATGAAGAAGTGTGCCATGCATTTCCCCAGTGAAAGAGCGAGTACAGATCACTGCGATGGAACATCCATGCAGGACTGGATGGGTTTGTAACAGACACATCAGGGAGGCAGTCTGGTCCACTGGTGAGATGAGAGCTGAAGCCGCTCTCACAACAGTCCTGTGGCATTTAACACAAGCCTTCTACCACATCTACTATGCAACTAACATATTGATAAAATATCACCCCATCCCTGTTTTGCCAAATGCAAAGGTTCTTCTTGGATTTAATGGCCGCAACACAAGTGGAGGACAAGTTCCCTCCTGTTCATGGAGTCTGGCTATAGAGTTCAAAGTTCATTTATGGTACTGAATTCTAAACAGCAAATATCCACAGCATGAATATTACATACTAAACGCCATACTAATTAGTTTGTTACTGTTAAATGTACCAAATAGTATTAATCTATATTTTGGGCATAATTTTGCAAAGCAAAACAATTTACAGCTTATTAACTGCAGTGGTTATTCCATGTCTGCAGAGCATTCCATGTCAAGATGGAGGGCAAGTGGGCACCCTATTAAATGACAGGGCAGGAGCTACACAGAGCAGGGCCTTTTCACTGGTGGTGCCCATTGTATGGCTCGTTCTTCCCAAGACCTGCTCTATTTTGGCCTGTATTTTGGAGCTTTATAAATTAGGAAGACTTTGGAAGAACTGGTTGACAAGTCTTATCAGTCGCTGACGTATGAGCAGATTTAATTTACTGCTATTCTGGGCTTCTGCTGCACCAAGGTTTACACCAGTGTAATAGAGTTATATCCAAATGCAGACAGTAACAGCTGTCGGGACATTGCAGCACCAGCAGCCACTCCTGTAGCACCCTTCAAAATTCTGCCATTACCTACCAACCACGATGAGGCACATTGATGAGGCACATTTGCCAGGCAGGGAAGGCACCAACCAACAACTACTGCAACCATGATGAAGTGGCCTCGCATGGTTCACACCCCTTGACACATAATTTGCCAGCCTGCTGTCAGGGCCTGCCCACAAGGTTTCCCCTTAGGAGGCTGTGTGCAGCTAAACAGCTTCTTCTTTTCTGATCACTCATAGCCGAGTAAGATTGTCTTCCATGAACACGGTCTTAACAGTGAGTCCATAAGTGACTGTGGAGGCCAATTCTGGATCCACACATCCTTCCACAGTGGGGTCATAGGTTTCCCAACAGGTGTTTGGGGGGGGGGTTGGATGCTTCACACATATGCAAAATTTTCAGCGTCCACATGACATTGTTGGCTTCAAAATGCCAGCCTATGTGTCCCCCTTGCCCCCTGGTTGTCTGGAGAGGTCATTTCAGGGTTCGTATAGAGAAGCCGTTTTCAACAGAGCCCAGAGACAGAAGCACACTGCTGTATTGAGGCAACACCGGGTATTGAAATTTTGGGCCCCTAACAATTATGCAACCCAGGTTAACTGCCCCTGTAGGGCCCCCACATTACACTGCTGAAATTCAGTACATATCTAAATGAGAAGTCAACCCTACTGAGTTTAATGGGATTTACTGCCAGGTAAATGTGCATAGACAGCATCTTAAAAAGCAGAGAGATCACCTTGCCAACAAAGGTCCGTATAGTAAAAGCTATGGTTTTCCCAGTAGTGATGTATGGAAGTGAGAGCTGGACCATAAAGAGCTGGCCGAAGAATTGATGCTTTTGAATTATGGTGCTGGAGGAGACTCTTGAGAGTCCCATGGACTGCAAGAAGATCAAACCTCTCCATTCTGAAGGAAATCAGCCCTGAGTGCTCACTGGAAGGACAGATCCTGAAGCTGAGGCTCCAATACTTTGGCCACCTCATGAGAAGAGAAGACTCCCTGGAAAAGACCCTGATGTTGGGAAAGATGGAGGGCACAAGGAGAGGGGGACGACAGAGGACGAGATGGTTGGATAGTGTTCTCGAAGCTACAAACATGAGTCTGACCAAGCTGCGGGAGGCAGTGGAAGACAGGAGTGCCTGGCGTGCTCTGGTCCATGGGGTCACGAAGAGTCAGACACGACTAAACGACTAAACAACAACAACAAATGTGCATAGGATTGCAGCCTTAATGTATTTCTACCAGCACATGTGCAGCAGTTACTGGACACAATAGTTAGTGCCCAACACACCTTGGGGTTATTGATTTAAGGCCTCCGTTGCTGGCAATGATTCGTGAGGTTTTATTGCTTGACTTCTAGCTTTCTGAACCTTGTTTGTTTGCCTCCCCTCTCCTTCTATCCTGCTCCCCACCCCATCCCCGCTATTTCAAGCCCTAAAACCCTTCTGCTATCATGAGCTGAAATAGAGCGTGCCACATTACAGCTGAATCCAGCCACATCAGTATGTCTAAACTCGAATATTGATATGCTATAGCAAGTCGCTACATCACAATTCACATCAAATTAATTGAGCCCTTCATGCATCGATATTTAGTGCTTTGTTTATTGCTTCTTTGTTATACAGGGCAATTAACAAATTGGCAATGTGCAGCACTTTAGAAAGCCTGGAAGTCCTCGGGTCAAAGAACCGTGCAAATGATTAACGAAGAAGTCTGAACAAAGAAAGATTTTTCTCTCTCGTTAAAGTTTATTTTTAAAGAAAGCTTTGGGAACCAGACGATGAATTTTCTCTGATTTTTTTCTGGATTATGCCGGCAGTCTTGCTGAGAAGCAAGTTGCTCATACCTGTATTATTCTAGTGACATTTTTTATTGTGGTTGCTCAATAAGTATGTCAATAGGTGGACTGAGTGTGCATGGAGGATCCCACCTCAGGGGAAGGCGCCAGCTACAGGAACTTCATGGCATCTTTCTCCTTCTAGCTAATGATTCTGGGGTATGTAAACATGTACATTTAGAATATCTCCCAAACCACTTTAGTCTGCAGAATGGGCAGTTTTTACAAGCACCATGCTGTGTCCATCCCTCACTTGGAAAGAACCAATATTTCCGTGTGGCATCACGTCCACTCTGAAGCTCCATCACCATTGATATTAGGTAGACACTTTTAGACATGCCTACTGAGATATGTAAACCTGACACGCATCTTAATAGGTAATTTTCTGGTTTTATTGGGAAGAGATTTTAGGTCAGCTTGTTCACTTCAGACTTTTGTTGATCAGTTCAATGTACCACATTTTTCTGTGTATAGAACGCCCCCGTGTATAAGACAACCCCTATTTTTGTAGACTCCAATTGAATAAAATGGGGGGAGATGGCTCAGAGTTGTTGAGCTTTTTGGGGGGGAATTGCCAAAAGTTCTTGAGCTTTTTTTGTAGGGGAGTGCCAAAAATCACTCACCCGCCCCTTACAAATGCTGCTAATTGTAAGCGTCACCAAAGCCACAAAGCGTCTGCCCGCTCGCCCCCAGCAGCCGGCCATCACATGCCCAATTGCCGCAGCAGCAGCAGCCAATCCAAAGCAGCCCTTGCCACAGCCACCAATCACCCACCAAAGCTCCTGCTCACGGCTGCAATCAATCAGTGGCGTAGCGTGGGGGGTGCAGGGGGGGCGGCCGCACCGGGCGCAACACCTGGGGGTTAGGGTTAGGGGGCACAAATCCACGGGTTAGGGGGCGCAAATCCACGGGTTAGGGGGCGCAAATTACTTGCCTTGCCCCGGGTGCTGACAACCCACGCTACGCCACTGCAATCAATCGCCAGTCCCCCACCCCAAATGTACTATCCGTGTGTAAGATGACCCCCGATTTTAAATATTATTTTATAGTAAAAAAAAACCTTGTCTTATACACGGAAAAGTACGGTATATTTTATGTAAACCACTTAGAGGTTTCGACAATTAAATGTGATACACGTTTTATTAAATAAAATAATGTTCAAAGATGTGTACATGCAACAGTCACTGATCTGATCCTCACACCGAAAACTTTTGGCACTCAAGTCAGTGTCTGACTTTCTGGTCAGCCCATGTGGCTTGCAGGACCCACATTCAACAACAGAACTCACTGAAGCAACTTCATAATTGAAAGTGTTATTTGCATTTCATTAGCATTGCCAACATTTATTTTAATACAATTAAAACCAGAATAGCATTTAATTTGGTTTTAATAAGATAGTTAATGTGTGATAACTGAATGCCAATGGATTGCTAAGGGGAAAATTAGCAATCAATTGAAATCAATACATCAGATATAAATCTTGTTGCCGTGCCATTAACGCAAAATTGCACAAATAATAAATGTCTAAGCAGATTCTCTGTAATGAAGAGCTGTACGTATTTATTAAGAGTTATCTGGGTGCTTGTCACTTCTAGTAGAGCATTAATAGACTGTTGTTGTTGTTGTTTAGTCATTTAGTCGTGTCCGACTCTTCGTGACCCCATGGACCAGAGCACGCCAGACACTCCTGTCTTCCACTGCCTCCCGCAGTTTGGTCAAACTCATGCTGGTGGCTTCGACAACACTGTCCAACCATCTCATCCTCTGTCGTCCCCTTCTCCTTGTGCCCTCCATCTTTCCCAACAGACTATCATGTCCAAATCTGACCAGGCCTCTTCTTCTTAGATGCTCTAGTTCTCTTATTTATTAAGGCACAAACACACATAGATCTGGTTCCATGACCTTAAAATACTCAGGACTGGATTCAACTAAGTGCAATAGGACTTCCCTCTCCCCTCCCCCACCCACCATGCATCTTTGCTCCCCCCCCAAAAGGAGAGGTGAGCTTGTTCTGTGGGCAAGAAGAAAGGCTTGCTCTGACTGAACATTTGTGTTAGCTCCACACTGAGTTCGCCCCTCTGATTTCTCACACGTATGGAGAGGCTGAGGGACATTACTACAAATGGGTGTGAGGGTCAGTAATAAAAATAAATCCCCCTGGATTGGCCAATGTTGGGTTACCCAGCTCTGGAGCTGCGACTAAAAGGTTACTCAAAGGTTTGTTGCTGGAAGATGATCTGCCTTTTGTAGTCATGTCTTAGCGAAGTCACACACACAAAAATCTAGTTTCCTTAGAAACTGGACCTTTTTGATGCTTTCAGCTGATGGGCGCCTACGGATTATTTTCTTCTGCTAAGAAAACACACGTGTAAATGAGAAATGAAAAGCGCGGTAGGCAATGGAAATGGTTATCATATCGTTATGCTCACCCCACTTCTTCAAGAGATGAGACTTTCAGGGGTGCAGCCCTTACCCAGCTCTGCATTGCTTTGTAGGCAGCTCCCCGGAGGCTTATCAAGCTTGCCTTTCTTGACCAGGAGACCTTCTGTCTGCAAAGCATGTTATCTCCCACCTACCGAGGGGTTCTTGTCATAAAGAAAGACGTTTTGGAGAGTGCGATTCAACCAATATTAAGTAAATGTGGGTTTCATCTAGAGTGATGGGAGAATCATAGAATAGTAGAGCTGGAAGGGACCACGGCGATCGTCTCATCCAACCCTCTACAATGCAGGAATCTTTTGCCCGACGTTTGGCTCAAACCCACAACCCTGAGATTAAGAGATTCATTCTCTACCGAGCTACCCTGTGGGCTGAAGCATGCCTCCTAGTGCATTGGATGTTTACTCAGAAGTAAGTCCTGCTGAGTTTCATGTGCTTAACTTTAGCCGGGTCGTGTCCTGGTTGTTCTCAGTCCTGAAAAGTTACTGAAAATGGTAAAGAATTAGGGGGAAAGGTTAGCAACTATTACCCTTCTCCCTCCCCCCCTCTCCGCGCCCTCACTCCCAAGTGTGCACCCAACACACAGAGGCAGAAGAGGGACTGCACCTGCTTGCCCTGCCCTCAACATGTGTGCATTTAGTGCAATATTTGTAAGAGGTTCTAACCCCCCCCCCATGCTTCCTGGGCTCTGTATTGCTTGGAGAGCATATACACAACTTCCTCATCTTTATCCGAAATGCTCACTTCTAGAGTCTTCCCACATTTCAATTCTTTCTGGGAATTTAAAACTGTGCTCCTATTCACATAGTAAATACAGCTCATCTGGAAATGGGCTGATGTTCCAGTGTATCGGATAACTATCAGAAGCAATGAGAGTTGGTTTAGACCAGAGTTTCCCAAACTTGGGTCTCCAGCTGTTTTTGGACTACACCTCCCATCATTCCTAGCTAACAGGACCAGTGGTCAGGGATGATGGAAACTGTAGTCCCAAAACAGCTAGAGACCCAAGTTTGGGAAACCCTGTTTTAGGCGGTAGCTTCATCAGGACATAAATTTCTGTGTTATGTCCAACGTTTTCAGGAGTTTAAGAGAAATGTCAAATGAGGGACTTTGACGTATTCTAGTGTTCCAACTGGCACAATTTAATAGTTCACATTGAGGCAATGAATAACCATTTTGTTTCATGAATGAACCCAGCTTAGTGCAAGCATATTTTGCCGAGGTAAAATCCGACATATGAATTATTCACTGAGGAATGGGATGAATGGATCCACGCTGGCTAAAGTTGCTTGATGAGACGGGGCCCAGTAGACGCTGACAAAGGACAATGGCTAGTTTGTGAGAGTGGTACAGGGCTCCGCCACCCTAGTTAAGATCCTTAAAGAGTCCATGGGACTTTTTGTCATGTACGTCACATTAAGATGGATTCTGGGTACCAAAGAACAGTGGTGCATATCATCATCCCCCTTTAAAAGCATTTCCCCGTAGAAACAGGGCAGTGGTGAGGAGAGCCCGTCTTGTTTGGTTGAAGCATAGCTCTAAAGAAAATGTATCTAAGATCAGTTCAAGAATAAACGGAGGACTCAAAGTCTACGTATCGCTCGACAGCCTTGTAGAGGATGTGACAGCCAGAAACAACATTAGCAAATCCTTCACACAAAAAGATCTGGCAGCCTCTCATGCCACAATGGTAGAATTCAGGCAAGAATCAAGAATCAAAGAGGGAAGAATTAGATACAACTTAGAGAACTTATCACAATCCAAATGACTCATTCCACAAGACTACACATGCACCCATGTGCATTAAGGGCAAAAAACCTATCTAGTCCAGCATCCTGTTCTCACAGTGGCCAACCAGATGCCTACAGGAAGCCTTCAAGAGAACGCAACAGCATTCTCCCAACTTGTGATGCTTGGCAACATACTGCACCACTAGGAGGAGAATATAACCTGGTCCTCTATGAATTGGTCTATGAATTCCCTTGTTAAAGTCGTCCAGGCTGCAGGAGTGAAATCCCAAAGCAGCTTCACCAGATCCAGGGACCATGAGCCACTAATGGGCTTGTACAAAGTGTCAGACAGAGCGCTGATCAGTCTATCTCAGTGATTGGTCAGTCTAGCCCAATCTAGCTCAGGGTTGTCTGCAACGATGGCCAGGTTCTCACACAATATGAAGATCTGGAGATACCAGGCCCTGAGACAGCTTCAAAACACATGGGTTTTTAAAATGCAAAAGGTTTGCCCTCTGCTGAAAGCATGAGTGGCAGAGCCAAGCATATATCCCCAGGAAGGAAGTCCCAAATTGGTAGCACCACATAGAAAATCTAGCAGCCAGTATAGCTGAGCAGACAGAGGTATTAATATACTTCTATATTCTGTACCTGTTGTATTCCACTGGCCAGCTCCTAAATAATGTTCAACTTAGAGCATATTGCATTACTTCATTCGAGGTGATACTGAGGCTTAAATGACAGGGGCAAGAGATACAGTGTGTTGGCCAGTGTTTGCTGTCACTGGTATAAATGCAGCAATTCTCTTTCCCGCCTAACATCCCGATCTGGTCTGTGTTAGGCATTAGCTCCTTCTGGACCATTTCTTTGGGAATAACCCATCAAACATTATGTCCGTGTGTGTGGAACCTGAGTTATGTTCCAAGCGTATCTCAAAAACATGTGGGTTAATGCAAGCCACTTGTAACCTAGCAAGATGCAATTCAGTTTTCTCCGAAATCTGATGAATGAGCTACAGAGCTCTCTTGCACATTACTGTGACCTGTTACTCTGCAAATCTCTGAAGTGTGTACTCAATTAGAATGGCTTTTGCAGGGCAGGAAGTGAAAGGAGTGATAGCATGTCTCATTCATGTAGCTTTGAATCCAAGCAGAAGAATTGCTGTTGTTTTCAGTCATGACATATTGTAGGGCAAAAATAGCAGGGGGTTGGTGGGAGGGGGACTTGATGAAACTGGAGAAGTATTAAGAGAAAGAGGCCTACTATTTGTTTGTTTGTTTGTTTGTTTGTTTGTTTGCATTTATATCCCCCCTTTCTCTCTAAGGAGCTCAAGGCAGCATCCATGGTTCTTCCCCAACTCATTTAATCCCCAGTGTGAGCCAGTGTGGTGTAGTGGTTCAGAGCGATAGACTCGTAATCTGGGGAACTGGGTTTGCATCTCTGCTCCTCCACATGCTGCTGCTGGGTGACCTTGGGCCAGTCACACTTCTTTGAAGTCTCTCAGCCCCACTCACCTCACAGAGTGTTTGTTGTGGGGGAGGAAGGGAAAGGAGAATGTTAGCCGCTTTGAGACTCCTTCGGGTAGTGATAAAGCGGAATATCAAATCCAAACTACTCCTCCTCCCACAGCAACCCTGTGAGGGAGGTTAGGCTGAGAGGCAGAGACTGGCCCAACGTGAGTTTTATGGCCAAGTGGGGATTTGAACCTGGGTCTCCCAGGTCATACTCCAGCACTCTAATCACTCCACCGGACTGGATCTTTCTCTAAATCCCCACCACCACCACCACAACGTTTCATCCTGTGTTTTTCCTCACAGATTAATGGGAGCAGTTTAGGATCTGTGCAGAAAGACCTCAGTGATGTGGAACTGCAGAAGTGATAAGGGTATCTATTCACCTCCTATTAAAGACACATTGCCAAATTAATCATGAGCAATGTTTACTGAGGACACAAGCCACATCATTAAAATTGTTTTAATAACAATTTTATTAAAGGTTTTTAACATATTGAGCACTAAAATTCTCTCTCTCTCTCTCTCTCTCTCTCTATATATATATATATAATTGTAAAACACAATTATATAGAACTTTCACCACAGATCAATTCTTCAGTGCAAGATGCATTCTTCATTACAACTTATGTAGAAGTGTTCATCCACCAACATCATTTTAATATTTCTCCTAGTGCACCAAAAATAGCTAATACCAGATAAGATAACAAGTATTTAGCTTATTTGTCACTGGATGATTTTTTTTCAAGGTATACTTCTGTTGTTCAGTATTAGTAATACAATTGACATCCTGTAATTATGACATAGCCCAAAAACAGAAATCCTACACTAAGTTTAGGAGTTTGGTTGGAAAGATTTTGAAGGTCAAAGCTGAAGCATGAACCATATGCATTATAAGAAAATAAGGGGACATAGCTGGAGTGGGCAATGGGAGTGAGAGGGCAGACAATGAGGGAACAGAGGAATAGCAATAACAACAGTTAAAAGAAATTAATGGAATGCCCAAGATAATTGCTATTTTGCAAAGATGATGGAAGCGGATGACACATTGATACCAGATGTGCTGAAATGTTTTATGGGCTGTCATTCAAAAGCTGGCTTTAATTTGTGCATTTTTTTTCATGACTATTCTATATGTAATGGCATAATAAGATCCAATTAGGCATAAAAATAAGAAAGAGCCAGTGGGCGGAAGCTTTTAAGTTAGATAAATACCGACTGGAAAAATAAGGCACATGGCGGTCTTAGCAGAAAGCATGGCTGAGCAATGTGTTTTGGAAGGAAGAGGGGGAGGAGCCACCATTTCAATCCCTCTTCACTGAGATCTTGCTGCCACTGTGGTCCCAACATGTCAGCAGCCAATGGTGTGAAATTTGGATTGGAAAGGCGGGCTAAAGGCTATTGAAAATGCATATGCTATTGTGGATTCTTCACCCAACTCTAGTTCGTCCAAATGACCATTCTTACATGGCTATATATGGCTTCCTGTTCAATCAATGTTGACTCTTCAACATCAACTTCGTTTGACTGGTCATGTTGGGTGGATGCCTGATTATCGTCTTCCAAAGCAACTACTCTATTCCACACTTGAAAACGGAATGTGTAATACTGGTGGTCAACAAAGGAGGTTCAAAGACTCTCTCAAGGCAAATCTATTAAAAATGTAGTATAAACACTGACAAGTGGGAAACACTGGCCTCCAAGCGCTCCAGTTGGAGAACAGCAACAAAGGTGCTGTCACTGACAATGAAAGGTGTTTTTCTGTGTTTCAAATCCAATGACAGACATGTCTTTCTTTGTGTTTATAATCGCTTCTATAATCTCACATGCGGAAAATGTACAGTGTGCATCTTCTCATTCCCTTCGCTTCTATTTTTTTTCCTCCTTGGGACCAGCTGATTTAGCATCAGTGAGCAACACCCCCCCAATGCCTCAAATTGTAGTAATTACGTGTAGGAAAGCTCAGAAATCCCGTAGGCTGCTAGATTACTGAGACGCAAAGCAGAAGTACCTCTTGAAGTAAGAGCATGTTGAACTATGCCCATCCCTTGCTGCTTCCAACTCCTACCTAGGATTTTAACTATGCTCCTACAAGGTGTACTGCTTGATGTAACATTTGCAGGATGTAAAACATCTCTCTCTCTCTTGAGCCCATTTGCTAATGCTTTCTCAACAAGTAGCAGTTCTGGCTGAGAACGAAATGCATTCACAATTGCTGGTGAACTCTGGCTTACCCAGATTTCTATTTTTTTGTGAAAGAAAGACCTAGATTTAACACTTTGCACCCCATTTTTATAGTGGTTATTAATACTGCACCTTTGGAAGCAATAGGATGAATAAAAACGGAACCTTCCTGAAATAAAAATTGCCCGGTTCAAAAATATGATTCAAAAGCTTTGCTCCCAGAACTTGCTCCAAAGCAAAAATGAAACAAATAAGGTTACATTCAGATAGTGGCATAACATCATGTGCTGAGCCCAGCACAGGCAAAATATCCTAGAAATATGGATTTCTTCATCCAGAGCTAAAGGCAAAGCCCTGCCCCTTCTCCATTCCAGCCTGAGGCTGTTCTTCTCCCGGAGAGAAAATCATTAGCACATCCTTTCTCCTTGGTGCTTCAGAACAAAGAGTTACTAACACACCTAAAATGGAGACCTGTAATTGAATATTCCTCATGTGATCTAAGTTAAACACCTTGTGGGAGCCAGCAGAAATGCATTCTCACTAATCATTAACACGTTAGGCTTTCTGCAACAATGAAATTTTCCATACCATGCTATCCTTTTAGCAGGACACGTACAGACACGTACAGAATTATTTTCATTTGCAATTAAATCTTCCCAGTGTTGATCCTGGCCCCCCACCCAGTGCTTGCTGTTTAAAGTTTTAAAAGATTCATTGTACTTCCTTCCATTGTTTGTTAAATACATTTATTGTTACGCTAAGGGAAAAAAATGGAAAAATATTTGTGAAATTCGATGTATACCTATTCCCCGTTGTAAAAACTGCAGATTTTAGATCTGCCTTTGAAACATTTTTGCGGTTTACCTCACATTGCAATCCTATATATGTCTACTCAGAAGCAGGCCCCATGGAGTTCCCCTTCTCCTTTCTAGACACACACTCAATCCCTTATCTTCCGCCCGTCTGACTGAAAAGTGCCAACCCAACACCAGAGTACCTATTTTCATATATGGTGTACGTCTGTAAATACTGTCTGTGAGTTACAAATCATATTGCTACTTGCTGGGGGGATGCATAGAATATATTTATTATTTTAGGAATTCAAACCGCAGATACTTGAAACACAGCTGAAGGATTTCAACCGAGGCCAATGTAACAGCAGATATATAATTAGCTAGGCCTAAGTGTCAGTTAAGTGGGCAGGCTAAAAACTAAACTAAACAACACACCCATTCCTTAAATGGTATCTGCATGTATAAGGATTTCTCATGTTTCTTTCCACATGGGCAGAATGCAAAAGAAGACACCACCATACCAGAGATGAGAAGGAGGCAGCGAGTTCCTTCCTTTCTCTGGCAAATAAATCTATCTGGCAATACTATGAGCGTACATTAGGCATAGGCAAACTCGGCCCTCCAGATGTTTTGGGACTACAACTCCCATAATTCCTAGCTAACAAGACTAGTGGTCAGGAATGATGGGAATTGTAGTCTCAAAACATCTGGAGGGCCAAGTTTGCCCATGCCTGGTGCAAATGTTCAGCAATGAGGGGTTCTGGGAGTGAGGCCAAGCCTGAAGAAAACTATCTAGCTTTTAAAAAATATATATTTTATTTAGGACTTTTAAAAAATACATTTCAATAATTTTACAGTCATTTTAACATTTCAAAACTTGACTTCCTTCCCCCTCTTGCTGTGGTTCCTTAAATTTATTTTTAATATTTTCTGCATATCCAAATTATTTGTTCATTTATTCATCTACTTTACACTCTTATAAAACTGCAGGTTACTACAATAATCCTACCAATGTTCTTATCTGTTTACAGTTTGTTTGTAAATATTCAATAAACCATTTCCATTCTTTTATAAAAAGTTTCTTATCATGATTTCCTATTTTTCCAGTAAGTTTTGCCATTTCTGCATATTCCATAAGTTTTTGTATCCTTCTTTTGCTGGGACTTCTTCTTTCCATTATTGGGCAGGTAACATTCTTGCCACTGTAGTCACATACATTAATAAATTTCTATACAGTTCGGGTAGTTCTGTCCCTATAATTCCCAAAAGGAAAGCTTCTGGTTGTTGTTTTTTACAAACATTATTTTAAACATCTTTTTCAATTCATTATATATCACTTCCCAGTAAGCTTTAACCTTACTACAAGACCACCACATATGGTAAAAAGAATCTTCTTTCTCTTTACATTTCCAACACTTGTTTTATTTAGATTTATACATTTTTGCCAATTTACTCAGTGTTAGGTACCATCAATATATCATTTTCATATAATTTTCTCTTAGACCAAAACATGCTGTAAATTTTATACAGTGGTACCTTGGTTCTCAAACTTAATCCGTTCTGGAAGTCCATTCCAAAACCAAAGCATTCCAAAACCAAGGCGCGCTTTCCCATAGAAAGTAATGCAAAATGGATTGACCTGTTCCAGACTTTTAAAAACAACCCCCAAAACAGCAATTTAACATGCTTTTTACTATCTAATGAGACCATTGATCTGTAAAATGAAAATAATAAACAATATACTGCAGTCACACAATCAATCAATCAATCAATCAATCAATCAATCAATAGCTGAACTGGGTTGCACACAGTCACACACATAAAAGAGAGCCACAAAAAGAAAAACGCAAAATAAATAGCAAAAACAGACAGACCTCAGCGTAACACTCAAAACGGAAGTGTGGCACTCAAAATGGACCACATTCAGCTTCCAAAAAAGGTTCACAAACTTGAACACTTACTTCCGGGTTTGCAGTGTTTGAGTTCCAAGTTGTTTGAGTACCAAGGCTTGTTTGAGAACCAAGGTACCACTGTATCCATATTCCACAATCATTCCCACAGAAGAAAACTATCTAGCTATGACCACTTGCACTGGCTTTAGGCTGTAGGCCACCACAGTCAAAATAAAGCTTCTACATGCAGATTCCCTTGCTTAGAGGGAGACTTGTGGACCAAACTTTAGCCGCAGTGAAATCAGTAACACCAGTGATCTCAAGGGATGGTTGCAGTGGATCAACCTTGCAAAGGATATCATTGACCAGGGATGAAACCCTTTCCAAAGTTAGCCAAGCTAACGTAGACGACTGGGAGTGGAGCTGTAGTACTGGCACTTCCAGTTAGCGGTGCGGGAGAAATTCAATTCAAATTGCATTTAAAGGGGAACTTACTGAACCTGCACTTTCTGAAACACAAAGGAGATCCACTTCTTCCCCCCCCCCCAAAGGCAAATATTATTGATCATTAAAAGATTCCTGCATTTCAGATGGCTGGACTAGATGACCCTTGTGGTCCCTTCCAACTCTACTATTCTATGGTTCTATTATGCCAACCCTTCAGCGGGCCCTTCCAGATGACCTGTTTATTGAGCATATGCTTGTACAAACCCTACACAAAGTTTACACTGCGCCTTGTCTTTGTTGATTATTCGTTCTGATTTGTTTGTGGGGAGGGCATACACGCATTCATCCTGATTTTGTTTGTGTGGTATTTGCCGAACCCACACTTCTCAGTGTGTCTCCCAACCACTGTGAAAAGTCCATTAAAAAACAAAAACAAGACAACAACAAGAATCCACCAACAGCATATGAATCAATATGGCTAACCTGATTCAAAAACACCCACCCACCCCACTCACACATGAAAACAAAGTTCACCACAGCCAACCACAAACAAGCAACCGCACCCTAGGCCAACCCCAATTTCCCTCACCACCAAAGGAACACAAGCAAATAGCAAAGAGGACCTGCACAAACGACGCTGACACAAAAACCCACACGTACATTAAGCAAAATAGAAATATCGCCTCCCGACCCCACTCCCTCCACCTCTTCCCCCCCTTTTCTTCCTAATGTAACCCTAATGTCTCAACAAATGAAACTGATTATGGGAAATGTAACTTGAAAAAAGAGACATTGTGCATACCTTTGTAAACCAAGAAAGCTTTAATATTTTTTTTTATGTACATTAAAAATAAAAAGGGGGATTTGTTGCAGTAGAGTGACACAGTGCTTTAATCCACTTTAACACCACAAATCTAAATTTCCCAGATGCACTTGAATATCTCCTGCAAAATATTGACAGTCTGGTGAAGACCAATGGTCTTGCTATTCCACACCAAGGATCACACCAGCCCAGCATTTTGTGTACAACAGCAGCCAGATGCTTAAGGGAAGCAGACAAGGAAGGGCAGGATGAGATAGCTGTGCCTTGTAATTTGTTTCTGCCATTCTAAGGTACACTCCCTCTTAACATGGAGGTACCATTGGGTTCCTCACTGCTAATAATCAGTTGGCCAACATCACCTGAATATTTCGAATCCACTTTTGAAAGACACTTGCATGTCCCAGATTCGGAACACGCATTGCCTTGAGATCTTTTTGAACTGAAATGCTTTTGAGAAGATCTTATTTCGAGAAATTGCAGGTCTGATTACTTGCAAAAACTATTTCTTATATGCTTAATTTGTCTCTTTATACTGGCGAATTACCATTCAGCTGGATGTAAGGCTGAGTCAGTCTGCCGCACGCTGAAAGCTGTAAGGCTAATTTTGATAATTATCAACTTCTCTGTTCTTTAGGCTTTGTTCAAATTACTTGAAAAATGTCCACTCTTGGACAAGCTTTGCCTGCATATGTCTTATTAACCCCATTTCAGCCAAGTTTTGGCTCACTTCATTGTCAATGTTCCTACCAAGGCAATTTATAGTACTTATGAAACGATAGGTTGTTAAGCATACAATAGACTTCTATTTCATTTGCGATTACTACAAGCCTGGCCAAAACCATTGTGGTTTGACACATCACAGATTAGCGGTACTGTATATGTATCAAGATGCTGAATGGCTTTGACAATAGTTCCATTTACTTAAGTGAACATTTTAAAATGCACAGAGGCCTCTAGGAGAGCATAACAGATATAGCTATAAAGAGACAGCCAAGATTCTATTAACCAGGTAATTCAATTTCAGGATCAAGAGCAAATGTGTAAGAAACAGAAACGGCCCTTCTCCAAAAAACCTCATCACTCTGCTTCTCCTACAGAGATGGGAACCCTACTAGGTGGATTCCAAGTCTCTTGACTACCAGGCAAGAGAAGAAGAAGAAGAAGAGGAAGAAGAGAAGAGTTTGGATTTGATATCCAGCTTTATCACTACCCGAAGGAGTCTCAAAGCGGCTAACATTCTCCTTTCCCTTCCTCCCCCACAACAAACACCGTGTGAAGTGAGTGAGGCTGAGAGACTTCAGAGAAGTGTGACTAGCCCAAGGTCACCCAGCAGCTGCATGTGGAGGAGCAGGGAAGCGAACCCGGTTCCCCAGATTACGAGACTACCGCTCTTAACCACTACACCAAACTGGCGAGGGATGGTCAGGGATTAATGGGTGACCACCCCTTATCTGTCTATCTATCTATCTATCTATCTATCTATCTATCTATCTATCTATCATCTATCATATCTATATCTATCTATCTATCTATCTATCTATCTATCTATCTATCTATCCATCCATCCACTCATCTAATCATGCTTCTTCTTCCACCATCCCAGCAAAATTGTGTGTCCTGAGTTCCTCCATTGTCAAATCTGATTATCCTTTAGATAATCAGAAACCTCTCAGTTTTAAAACACGCCATTTTATATTTTTGAATCTATGAGATTTCTGAGTTGTTCAGCAGAACAGACAACTGATGAGACAGAATGGTGAAAGAAAGAAAAGAAGACAGAATGGTATGGGTTTTGTTTTTGTTTTTTAAAAAATGAGTTTGTGTACACCATAAATTTAAAACATTGGTTTAGAGTCGTACATTAGGCAGTTCCATCCATCATCCCCTTCCTTCCGAAAATAAAATAATTTAATAAGGCTTGCCATGAAAAGCATGTTTGTATACATTATTTGGTTGGAGAACTTCACTGCAAAATTCAGCAAAGTAAAGATTTCGAAGCGTGGCAGTGTTTCCATCTGCACATTGTTTCAAGAAGTGCAGACTAGGTAGATGTGCCGTTTAAGTAAATTGAATCAAATTTCTTCCCCATCCTTATTAAACGGCTTTAGGATTCAGAAGGCAAAACAGCATACAGATTATTTTTAGTCCCTTGAAATGAGAAGGTTGGCTGTAAAACCACTGGTATTCTGCTCACTGAAGTCTGGTGTTTTGGCTTCCAGTCTGTTTCTCCCTGTATCCAACAGCAGGTCAACAGACTTCACCATGACTGAGTATTCTGTCTGGAATTTTTCCTCGCAACAGTAAACCTCAGAGAGCAGGAATAGTCAGAAGGCCGATGCAGAATCCAAGTCCAAGAGGACACTGAAGGTCACCTAGGCTTCCTCTCTTCTTACCCCTCTGTTCATGCTTTCCCACAAACCTTTGTTTTTCCAAGCTGCCTGGCTTTTAACCGATTAACTAATTAAAATATCAGTGTACCACACAGCAGAAGTACTATTTTTGAATACACTTGGTAGTGGCTGAATGCAGGAACATCGTTTGTTTGTTTGTTTGTTTGTTTGTTTGAAAAAAAGCCCAATTGTCTGAATCAAAAGGAACCTGCTTTGTTGGATGGTCAAACTACGTTCACGGCTGCTGCTTCTTTTCAGCCGGAACTCGCCGGAACTCAGTTCTGGCACCTCTCAAATGGCCACCATCATAAGAACACAAGGGAGGCATTCATGGTGGGTTTCTGGCACCTTTCTAGAAAAATAGCACAGCACATTATACAGAAATGCATGTAATAAAGCCATGACTTTTAAAAAACAAAAAGCAATTTCAAGGAGCTTCTATTCTGAAGGAAATAACATAGATAAAGATGGTAGTACGTGTGCGCACGCCTAGTTTTTCTGCTCAAAACCCTCCCATGCCACTTCCCAGGTCAAGAGGCATTAAAAATTGAGTCAAAAGTTGCAGCTATATTTACAACAATGGCCATGATCTAAAATTCTTTTTTTAAAAAAAATAATAGTTTAATGCACAAAGCAATTCAAAATGTGATTCTTTGTTCCTCCTCCCCCATCTTCTAAACCAGGACACCTGTGGCCCTTCGGATGTCGTTGGACTACAATTCCCATCATTCCTGACGACTGACCATCCTGTCTGGGGCTGATGATAACATCTGGAGAGCCCTGGGTTCCCCACCCTTGCTTTAAAAGGAAGCTCTCTTGTTATAATTGGACTTTGTCTCCTGATCTAAAGAGCCTCCACTTAGCTCCTCAGCATTGTTTTTCCCCTCAGCCCCAAACGCCTTTTCCAAACCACAAAGCCAACATGCTCAGGGTGTCTTCCAGAACGAAGTCTGCCTCCGACTAGTCCGCTGTGTGCAGCATGCCACATCTGTCTTGGCACCCGTGTGAAAAACTTTCTCTTTTGGTTTAGTCTCGCAGCGTAACTTAAACAACCATGTCAGAACTTTTTTTTTCTTGTCCACCCCCTCCATGGCTTTGAAGGAGACGTTTCTTCAGGAAGAAACACCCCCAAGGTCAGTGTTGAAAAACCAATTCAGACATTAATACAAACAAACACTCTGTGGAAAAACAGACAGGAAGTCAGGAAAGCCCCTTTTGTGACTAGACTATCAGTTTCAGTAGCATCATTCTCTGGATTAGAAGCTCCTTCTTTTGCTAAGGGAAAAATATATAATCAAGGCAAGGCTTGATGCTCAGCAGTTTTCTAAAATCAGCATCCTCCCCTCCTTCCTGAAGTAAGCAAAGGATCCCCAAAAGCAGACTGCTTTCTCTGATTCAAAAATGCACAATACAAACACTCAGTGCTTTTTTTCTGGAGGTACACACCCCCCTAAACATTTTGTGAATCTAAGTTTGGCCTCATTGAGGGGCAGTATTTCAATATGAGTAGGAAAATGAGAGTACCCCTAAACATTTTTAAAGAAAAAAAGCACTGCAAACACTTATCAGAGCAAGATGAGAAGAAATCAAGTGTTATAAGCTTTCCTGCTTTGTGGTATTTTGCTTAGTGTGGCGTATGGCTGGTTGCATAGGTGCCAATTCCCTCGGGCCCTGGGTGCCCAAGCACCCACCAAATTCCCCATGAAGGGGTCGGGGACCCCAAATTTCGGTGCCAGGTCCATGCACACTGCATGGCACCCATGGCCCCAGGCACCCATGGTCACGGGCCAAGCTGGCACTCCTGGGTGGGTGTTTTAAAACCTGGTCAGATGTGATCTCTCAGGCAGGTGTTGTATAATGTGGGAGAACGCAGCCTCCCAATGGGTAAAAATAAATTAATTAAAACAAAAGATTCCCAAAATGACACAGGCATTGTGCAGCCGTCAGCATTAATTACCTCATGGATAATTCTACTACTGGGGCTTCTGGACTGTTGCTGTTTTGGTGTGGGGTTCAGTCACAAATTCCGTTTGTGTGATTATAGCTGACCCACAGCAAACCCACCTCCCCAGAAGATTGAACATTTTGTGGGCAGGCAAGCAGAGAGGCAGGGATGGGGAGCAAGAATAAAACAACCAAGGCTCAGTTCTGGGTTGAAATAAGGCCACAACTTTATGGATTACAGAGAGTAGGCCCTTGTTAGCTTGCAGTTAAGTTAAGGTCCACCATGGCAGGAACTTCATCAGGTGGTCCCTTTCAGGCAACCTGGTAGAGAGTGCTGTGGCCCATCAGCCCCCGAGCTGGGCTTCTGGACAGAAAGAGATGCCTTCCCTTAAGGGGATTTCCTGTTTGGATAGGGCAGGGGGCTTCCTCCCCCTCCATCCCTTCCCAGGATTCAGCCCAATGCGTCTACCGCCATTACAAGTCATGACATGAATGGAATAGAGAAGAATAGAAAAAAATAAAGAAGAAAATCAAACACATGCTATTGTTATGAGGTAGGCGAAACCCCCACCAAACCATAGCCAATCTGTCTCTGGGTAAAAATTTCTCCCTGGCCTCCAAAATCAGCATTTGACTGACATCCATAGAAATGTGGAAGGTGGCACACCAGGAAAAGGGACTCTGCTGGTCTGAACTATGTTCAAGGGAAAGGTGTGGGTGGATAAGCCTTCATGAACAAAGGTAGGGAGAACTGGGGTGAGCCTCATTTTATCTCCTAGGAGCAGACCTGACCAAGGAGGTCTGGTCAGATCTGCTCCCAGGCCTCACCCAGAGGAACCGGAGTGGCCGTTCCAGATTGGCTCCCTGATGGTGAGACTCTGCGCCCATGCCTGGCCACAGGACACTATGGGGCTCCAAGGCTGTGCAGGAAAAGGTCTGTTGCCCTCATAGACAGACCCTCCAACATCTTGAGTCCCCAAACTGGGATTTGCGTGTGAGTCACATGACCTGCATGAGATCACAGAGTCCCAAAGATGTGCTTTTTTGAGGACATGCTTGCACGGCAAAGAAAACCCATGTTTTGGGGTGCCACAAGAGATTGCAACCCTGAAAAAGTGTTTTTTCTGGGGGTGAGATTACAGCATGAAGTCACATGAGATCATGGTGCTCCAAATGGCTGCCATGCTCTTGTGCGAGAAAACAGGATGTCCCTGTTTTTCCAGGACACTTTCAGGATATGTTGGGTCATCTGAACGTCACAATAAGCAAAGTGAAGGGGTGAATGCACTGGAAAATGTCAGATAACACTTGCTTTGATTCATCATCATCTAACTTCCCCTCAAACCACTTAGACTGAATGCTCATTAAACAGCCAATGTCATCTAATCTTGCGGCAAACAAATCAAGATGGAAGGTAAAAACAATCAGGTCATCGGGAATCAATCTACAAGCCTGCCACACTGACTTAACAATTAATATTATATTATAAAATATTATAATAATATAATATAATATAATATAATATAATATAATATAATATAATATAATATAATATAATATAATATAATATAATATAATATAATATAATATAATATAATATTATATAATATTATAATATAATAATAATATATCAGCAAATTAAAACAATCAAGAGATGCCGTCAAATGTCACCCAAGTTTCAAATGTTGAAGCAGAATTTCACATCAAAAGTTCATGTTGAAATCTGAAATTTCAAGTACGGAATCTGAACTTTTGTTAGTGGGGAAATATACTCAGCTTTAGTGCTCAGCACATTGTAACAATTCTTTAAAAAAGAATACTCAGCATATAAGGACAAATTCTCATAACTTAAATCCCATCTTTCACCACAAGGGAGCATACAAATTAAATGTTTCTCATGTGAAAAGAGATGCAGTAAACTCATCTCAGCAAACCCAATGGCATATCTCTCCTGGGTTCACACGAGAATTCAATTCATTGTTGAAACAGACAGTAAATCAAGCCAGCAAGTTCTGTAAATATATTTGTATGTTAAACACAATGTAAAATCAGCAGTAGGCACCTCAGCATCAGAATCTATTTATGTTTTCGGTGCTTTTTTTTCTTTTCTTCTTCCTTGGCCAGACACAATTTTTTTATGTCTTTAAGAAGAACCCAAAATAATTACCAGACACATTCCCTGGATGACTCAGCCTGCTGAACCGAACTCAAAACATGTGCTCGTCATCAGGAAGTGGAGAAACACAGAGCCCACTACTTCAGTAAATCTTGGAACAAGCAATATTCCCTGCTGCATAATATTTTTACTAAACGAAGCGAGGGAGGAATTATATTGATAGGGAAGGAAAACCGTGGCTTGTATAAATCAGAAGCACTCCCTCTCACTCTCTGGCTGTGTACACAGCATACAATCAGATCACACTTAAATTATACTATTTCCCCAAAGAATCCTGGGAACTGTAGTTTAACGAGGGTGCTGGGAATTGTAGCTCTGTGGTGGGTAAACTGCAGTTCCTGGGTTCCCCCCCTTTTTTTAATGAAGTCATGTGCTTTAAATGTATGGTGTGTATGCAGCCTAACACTCTCATAATGCTATAACGGTAGTTAAACATCAACTTCACAACCCTGAAGTTTTGTTACCCTGTCCTTTTGTGTTGTCCTGGGTTGTTTTAGGGAAGGGACTGTAAAGCTGATAACAGCAGCACTGCAATTACTGTATTTTTCGCCCTATAGGACACACTTTTCCCCCTCCAAAAATGAAGGGGAAATGTGTGTGCGTCCTATGGGGCGAATACAGGCTTTTGCTGAAGCCTGGAGAGCGAGAGGCTCTTGCTCTCCAGGCTTCAGGAAGCTCTGCGCAACCCTCCGGAGCCCGGCGCCAAGCCGTGCCGGGCTCTGGAGGGTTGCGCAGAGCTGCCTGCATTCCGAAACCTCAGGCGCGCTGAAAAGCGCGTCTGGGCTTCGCACAGCTGTCCGCAAGCCTGGGGAGACCGGTGCGGCTCCCTAGGCTTGCGGGTAGCAGGCTGTTCTGGGGGCTGGGGTTGGGGGAAGCCCGGGCTTCCCCCACACCAGACCAGTGCCTTGGGGGGGAAATAATTTTTTTTCTTTATTCCCCCCCCAAAAAAACCTAGGTGCTTCCTATAGGACGGTGCGTCCTATGGGGTGAAAAATACAGTAATTAAGGGATGGAGGACGTAAAGGGAGCCAGGGAGAAAGAACTGAGAGTTTCAGTAGAAAGTGAAAATGTGTACAGTGGTGCCTCGCAAGACGAAAGGAATCCGTTCTGTGATTCTCTTCGTCTAGCGGTTTTTTCGTCTTGCGAAGCAAGCCCATTGACGGATTAGCGGATTAGCGGTATTAGCGCTATTAGCGGCTTTTAGCGGCTTATCTGCTGATCAGATCAGCTGATAAGCGGCTTAGTGGCTTAGAAAAAGGGGGGGAGGGAAAAAACCAGCAGGAACTCGCAAGACATTGTCGTCTTGCGAAGCAAGCCCATAGGAAATTCGTTTTGCGAAGCACCTCCAAAACGGAAAACTCTTTCGTCTAGCGAGTTTTCCGTCTTGCGAGGCATTCCTCTTGCGGGGCACCACTGTAATTTGGATGCCACTGATGGACATGAAGAATCAACAGAGGTGCCGGCCTGGCCAGGGTCATAGCTAGGAGGTGGTGAGGTGGGCCCCCGCCAGTGGCACAGGCAAGGGGAAGGGGTGCAAAATCAGCTTAAAAATATGCCCATAGATATATCTATAAATAAAAATATTGCTTATTGCCTCATAAGAAATGGTTTTAAATAGAGGGTGAATTGAATGGGCGGAAGGGGGATTGGATAAGAGGGGGAAAGAAGAGCTAATTTGTCCATGGCTAGGGGGCGCAATCTGGACGGTTCTGCCAGGGGCACAAGATCACCTAGCTACAGCTCTGGGCCTGGCAGACAAGTTTCTTGGGGGCCACGTCTAGGGAGACCTCTCCACTGCTTGGTCGCCAAGACTACTGGAAGCAAGGGAACCGCTAGAAGGCCCTCGGTGCTGGACCTCAGTGTCCAGGCAGAACGATGGGGGTGGAGACGCTCCTTCAGGTATACTGGACCAAGGCCGTAACTTGGGTGCCATTATCTGGGATATTTATTTAGCCACTGCCCCCCCCCCAATAAAAATCCGGTGGGTGTGAATGCCTCCCTGTCCCCTGTACTTTTCTGCTCTGAAGAAAAGGCTAGAAATCAGGGTGGAGTGGGGGAAAGAAAAGAAAATCAAGACATTTGCAAACTCCGGATATATCTTTCCTAGGAAGTCGTCTAGCTTAGCCCAGAGTCTAGTCAGTTTGCACACTAATTGCCAGTGCTTACATGGAGAGTGGAAAGAACGAAAACAGCTGCAAATAATTACACATGTGACCCCCTCCCCCCTTCACGGTGAAGTGTGGGAGCCAAGGGTAGGTCAGCTTATGATACTTGGAAGCAGGCATTGCAGTCTTTTGTGAGAGAGACGTCTAACATCAGCTTGTTTTATTGCAGCCAATATGTATTTATGAAGCTGGATTCTTATTTTTAAAAGGTATCTGTCCTTTTAAAGTGTCCCCCAGGGTATAATCTTTCCCCTCAATGCACAATACTAAAACAGGAGGCTTTCTGTAAGAAACCTGGGGGTATTTTGGATTATTATTATTGGTACCACTCTTTTAAATCTGTGCACTCAGATAATTCGCTGGCAAATGTTAAAACGAATCACAGAAACTGTAATCATAGCTGCCAGCTGCTCTCCCAAATGGGTAATAAATAATGAATAATAATTAATACTACCCTTTCTGGAGATTCTAAAGCCAAAATATTTGTTTACTAATAGTACCGTAAATGGAACAACAGATAGGTGGGCAATTTAGTGATGATGATAATAATAATAATAATAATAATAATAATAATAATAATAATAATAATAATAATAATAATAATTTATTTATAGCCTGCCCATCTTGCTGGGTTTCCCCAGCCAATCTGGGCAGCTTACAGAAAATATATAAAACATAATATAGCATCAAAGATGAAAAACTTCCTGATACAGGGCTGCCTTCAGATGTCATCTAAAAGTTGTATAGTTCTTTATCTCCTTGACGTCTGAAGGAAGGGTGTTCCACAGGGAGGGTGCCACCACTGAGAAGGCCCTCTGCCTCGTTCCCTGTAACTTTGCTTCTTGCAGAAAGGGAACCAGCAGAAGACCCTTGGAGGAGGACCTCAGCAACATCTGAAGGGCCCCAGCTTCCCCACCCCAGATTTAATCCTGAACATCATTATTTGAGAGCAAAACCCACTGAACTCACTGGAGCTAATTTCTGAATTAATATGAAGAGCATTGTGCCATTTATTTGGCAATGACGGACCCAGGAATATAGGTGACAAATAAGAGGAACTAGCTTTGCTGACTTCAAAACTGGAATTTTGGCACTTTCAGGCAGGTCCTCACAGCGTCCAGGATTATTTTGTCAGCACAAAGTCTGGGGTTTATGAGTAAATTAAGGGTCAACAACTGGAGATCCTAGGGCCAAACCCACCTCCTGAAGCACATCTCACTTCACTACCCTCCCCCATCTGTGGAATGTAGAAGTGTGGAGGGGAAATGGTGGCTGCGGGATTATTGGCAGCCCACCTTGAGGTCAGTGGGAAGGGACCTGGCCAGCAATTCTTTACCCTCTATTCAGCATGAGCCTCTGAAAGACTAGTTACTCATTTTGTGCGTGTAAATGCATTCCCTCATTAAAACGTCTTAATTCCACCGTTTCCTCCAAAAACCTTCAAAGTGGCTAACCATAAAACAACGAAAGCAGCCCTGAAGCAATAATTATAGACAAAAAATCTACCTCAAATTCCAAACCACAAGGAAACAGCTATGTGCAGAATTAGTTTACACTCATGGCTAAGCACCTGCTGGTACCACTAGGCCTTCGCTGCTGCTCCACCAAAGACCCATGAGCAACGAGGATAGGCTGCTCTGTCTCAAGAGGGCTTCCCCCCGCTTTAGGTGCCACAACTGAATGGCCTTTGTCTCTCATGCCCACCCGTAACTTCTCAAGATGGTGGCCGTGTCTAGAGCAGCAGAGCCTTTGATGATAATATATGGGCAGGTTCATCCACTAGGAGGAAGTCTATAGACCGGGATTCTGGAATGTAGGTTCAGTTTAAACATTAATCCAATTTCTCGGTGGAGGGAGGAGGGAAACAGACAAATAATAAAAAGTACTGAGGAGCAATGCTTTTTTTCTAAAAAAAAATGTTTAGGGGTACTCTCATTTTCCTACTCATATTGAAATACTTAGATTCACAAAATATTTAGGGGTATGCGTACCCCTTGCGTCCCCCCAGAAAAAATCAGAAGACTTAAAGTCAGAAAAGAAATCCCAGAGTATTATTTCTCAGGACAAAGAAATGAGAAAAAAAATGTTAACGGAATAGGATTTGGGGAAAACTAAACATCCGCCAGGCTTTATCTTTAAGCACAATAGACCTAATAGCATACAAGGCTTAATAACTGTTTATTCATGTTCTGCTTTATGCAACAAGATTTGCTTCGTGTAAGAATCATAATGAGGCTAACTACCCCCTGACTCAGACTTGAAAAGCAATTGGACAATCTCAGTATTCTTCACCAGAAAAAAAATTGTAACATACACTTTTAAAACATCCCTTGTTATGGTCACTAACTGGGTTGAAGAATATAAATTTGAGCAAAAGATGGAAAGAGAAAATGGAAATAATATTGGGTAATGCAGTTACTCTTATTATGGAACTTAAAAGTTTTGCTCCAAGGGGTTTAAATAATTGAAAATCCAAATTAGTAGAGAGTGGCATAAAATTACAGTTACTTCTATGAGAATACAGAATGTACTACCCAGACTAAGCTACGAAAGAAGAGTCTCTGCAAAGCCTTTCACATTTACATTTGCTTTTGGCGGCTTCAAAAGAATAATTAAGGCCAAATTAACTCTAAAGTCATATAGAACTGTGGAAACGTAAAAGAACAAGGATTAAAGCTCAATATTTTAAGGATATAATGCAGGTGAGGAGCATTTTGACTTGCAAATAGACAAAATGAAATTGGATAAAAATAGTTATTCTATATAGTGGTCCCCTTCTGGGGGGAAAACCTCTTAATATCTGCTTGTTAATGGGCAGAGTAAAGAGAATTCTTATGACTTGGCCAGTAATGCTTCTAGAATGTACAGATAAGCAAGCAGACCATTTTGGTGAGATTACAAGGGAATTTGAAGCATGTTTCTCAATGATGTCAATTACCACAATATAATCTGAATGATGACACTGAAACATCAACAACAAATTCAAAAGCTTGTAAAGGATCTACACATATTAGAACAGAGGCACAGTATTGTATAGCTTCCATCTACTTTATAATGATAATCACGGTTTATTAAAACTGACTCTGCAGGGATGGGAGCCTCTAACTCGCCAGACATTGTTGGACTCTAAATCCCATGAGCCCCAGCCAATGTGGCCAATGGTCAGGGATGCTAGGAGTTGTAGTCCAACAACATCTGGAGGGCTACAGATTCCCGCTCATGGGTTATAGATGCTGAGGTGAAGTAGAGGTGCCTGTCTCACAAAGGAATATTCAGCACTTGAAGACTGCAGTATAGAACAACAGTTTGTAGATGTCAATTGGCTCTGTGTGGTGTAGTGGTTAAGAGCAGTAGACTGCTCCTCCATATGCAGCTGCTGGGTGACCTTGGACTGGTCACACTTCTCTGAAGTCTCTCAGCCTCACTCGCCTCACAGAATGTTTGTTGTGGGGGAGGAAGGGAAAGGAGAATGTTAGGCGCTTTGAGACTCCTTAAGGTAGTGATAAAGTGGGATATCAAATCCAAACTACTACTACTACTACTACTACTACTACTACTACTACTACTCTTCTTCTTCTTCTTCTTCTTCTTCTTCTTCTTCTTCTTCTTCTTCTTCTTCTTTTCTTTTCTTTCTGCTCCTCACAGATGCCACATCAAATAAGTCTCTTGTTGCTTGATATTACCTCAAGTGATAGCACCTCAGGCTTTTTTCATATCATTTCACATTGGGCTTGAAATGAAGATCGCAGTGTGTTTATGCAACTTTGCTGGAAATGGCTAAAGTTAAATTAACAACTCTTGCAAGTGGTATAATTGTTCTGAACTACTAGGGATGTACGCAGGTGGAAAAATATCTTTGGAACCTGTTTTGACACTTTGGATAGCGGGTTACTTCAGTTCAGCGCCTTGGGCTGCCTTCTTGCTTCAGTCTGGATCCAAAACAAAGCCTCACTTCAGCTATTTATCATTTTGGGTTGACTTTAAACAATGGGAGAGGTGGTACCAGAGACTGCAAGATTGGTCTCCCCCTGGTCCCCAGCTACGTTACCTGTCTGGTAGGGATGGAGGGGACATTTTGAACTGCCCATTTAAAAACAGCCCTGCATGGGAAGGCAGCCAAAAAGACCTTTCTAAAGCAAGACAGGCCAGAGAAAACTTTACCACCCTGCTCCACGTGTTAATTCCCAACAGACTGTGCCCCAAATGCCAGCAATATTTGCACAATCTTTCCTCTATCATGTACAGAGCTTTATGCAGAAGTGCTCCCATGTCTGAGCGATGTAATGTACCCTATACACCTTGCAGCTGAACCTCTGCAACCCCTGGTCATCCGACAATCTGACCTAGTCAACTACACAGCAAAGCAGTTTTCCTCCCTGTAAGCTCTTTTCCAGCTGTGTAGGAGGAACACTATTTGCTCTTTTAAAAAAAGAAAAAAGAAGAATATGTTTTTTAACTCACAGAACTGTTCCTGTTTAGCGACCTCCCCCTCCCACACCCTTCAGTTCTAGCAGAGGGCTTTTTGTCCTCCGAACTCTGAGTGCTCCTTTCATCAGGTTTTGGACCTGGCCCTGCATTGCTTGAGCATCCAAATCTCCCACTTGAGGCCATAGGAGTTTGCTTTTGTCAGAACACGTGCTCCGATCCATAGCTTTTTGAATTTCGGTCCGCGTCTCAAACCAGCATACATCTGGCTGGTTTCAGTATGTTCTGGGATCCCTACCTGCCCTTTCCACGAAGATAAACCTTCCTTTGGAACCAACCTTTCGATTCCAGCTCACACCCTGCAATCCAGAAGAACACATGAAATACTTGTGCAGCGGCTTCTTCTATTACTCCAGGGCCAGGGGAGTCATTGAAACACGGGTTTCCCCAGCCACTCTAGGCGGCTCCCAACAGAACATTAAAAACACAATAAAAAAATCAAACATTAAAAAATTCCTTAAACAGGGCTGCCTTCAGATGTCTTCTAAAAGATGGATAGTTGTTTATTTCCTTGACATCTGATGGGAGGGCATTCCACAGGGCAGGCGCCACTACCGAGAAGGCCGTCTGCCTGGTTCCCTGTAACCTCACGTCTTGCAGGGAGGGAACCGCCAGAAGGTCCTCAGAGCTGGACCTCAGTGTCCAGGCTGAACGATGGTGGTGGAGATGCTCCTTCAGGTATACCAAGGTCTGGTGAAGGCAAACCTCTCCATTCAGTTTTAAAACCCCACCCAAAATGCTGGTGACAGTGTTTCTTTATCTAAGGAAAACTCAATTCCACTTGAAAATGTAACAAATCTGGGGCATTATTTTCATCTTGCTTACATTTATTGTCCAGAACTTCTCAAACAGCTCTGGGAAGCTTATTAAACTTAAATAATAATAATAATAATAATAATAATAATAATAATAATAATAATAATAAATTGATAAGAATCTAGACATTTAACAACAACCTAAAGAAAGATTGCTTCTAGAAGATAGTGTCTCAACTGTATATTATTTTTCTGGAGTTCCAGCTAAGGACACGGCGTTCCTGTAGACGTCCAATGGAGGCAGATCGGCACAATCTGCAAGAATCCTCCCAAGGACCGGAAGTCACAGGAGGTAATGGTAGGCGCATGGCAGACGATTAGCCAAACATGAAACATGCAAGGAAGCCAAGGTGGGCTCATTGGGATGGTTAGCCCCCTGTGCTAAAATAAAAAAGCAATGTAAGTGTGTGTGCATGTGTGCATGTCCCATTTCATCCATCACTTTCTTGTGGGAATTCCCAGTCAAAGCACACCAATCAGTAAAATATATCACCTTGTGGGAATTTAGACTGCAGTCCTGCACACAGCTTGCTGGGGATAATTCCCACAGAATTCAGTGGAATTCCTTCTGAGTATGTGTATATAGGATTGTACAGAGGCCTTAACCTTGATCTACCCAGGCTGGGTGGTTTTATATATATATATAATAAATCTAATTTAATATATGTCAGGAGTTGTTGGACTAGCTCCCATCAGCCCTAGACAGCATGGGCCAATGGTGATGGTAGGACCTGCAGTCCAAAGAATATCATGTAAAGCAGGGGTAGGCAAACTAAGGCCCAGGGGCCGGATGCGGCCCATTCGCCTTCTCAGTCCGTCCCACAGACGGTCTGGGAATCAGCGTGTTTTTACATGAGTAGAATGTGTCCTTTTATTTAAAATGCATCTCTGGGTTATTTGTGGGGCATAAGGGTTCATTCATTTTTTCCCTTCAAAATATAGTCCGGCCCACCACATGGTCTGAGGGACGGTGGACTAGCCCACAGCTGAAAAAGGTTGCTGACTCCTGATTTAAAGCCTTTCTGGTGGTGGTTCATCCAAAAGAGAAAAATGCACTTGCTCAGGCACTCTCCAGTGAGATGGTTCCACCTGTGTGTGTGTGTCAGAAGATCTTGCCAACGACTGGTATGAGGGATTCCAGTTTACTTATTTCTATCTTTTCTGGGTGCCACTCCCCTCATTCTCCCCCTCCCCAGTTCCTCAACACTTGCTGAGTTTGAAACTTCTGCCAGGTGATGAGAGCCTCTGCTGCAGTGCTAAGATGTCCTCATGGCTCAAGTAAGTGATGCTTCCTGAGGGGCTCAAGTGATGCTTCCTCGTGGTGATGCTTCCCGAGGGGCACCTGGGACTAATCTGTACACAGCGGAGGACTCCATTAAGCAGATGCTCAGGCACTTCAAAGGAGGGAAGAGGAGGAACACTTCCCATGGGATGTTCACTCGGCGTTACTCATGCAAATTTGAGAAGGCCCATTTCATACGGTTGCCACATTTCAAAAAGTAAAAACTGGGACACCCCCCAAAATTGTCCAGCTTTTCATAAAGAAAACCTGAAAGCTGTTGAGCTATTTTCCTACCTTTCACTAAGAGGGGCTTAACATGAAGGGTGTGGCGCTTGGAGGCAAAGGTTGCTGCTCTGCATGGTGGAATGTGGTCTGTACCTGGCAGTAGCAAAGGGAGAGAAAAGAACAGGGACCATATTTTGCTGAGAGAACAGTTTGTTGAGTTGTCTTCTCTGTCTATCCACTGACATCTCACAGCAGCCATTCCATCCGGCTACAGCAGAGGGAGAAGTGGACTGTAGGATCACTCCACCAGTGCCAGGAGACCAGCTCCATTTTGTTCCTCCTGTCCCTGAAACGTTCATTCAAGCTTCATATTAGAACTTGGAGAACTGGTGGCTGAGTTTGCTTGTTTTCCTCTTCCCTCCCCCTCCCCTTTTCCTTTTGCGTCTTGTCTATTTGTTATTTCTTCTACATAAACCACCTTGAGATCCTTGGAAAAGATCCTTTTAATTAATTTGTTAATTAAAGCAATGTTTTATTCATCCTTACTCGGTGATGGAAACTTCCTCCCGAAGCTCCTGATTTGGTATGGACATAGGAACTTTCTGCCTAGACGTGCACTGAATTATAGGGTGGAATTTGATGCCAAGAACATTGTGCGTAATGCACAAATTCAGATCAGGACTGCCTGGCAGTTATTCTTTCAGTTTGCCAGAAGAGGGTGCTGCTCCCTTAAAATATAAGTAGCGGACAGATGAAAGCGATCCAAGTTAAACTACAAGCCAGAGGGCTTGAGAAACATAGCCAGATGTGTTCAGAGAATGAAGGTGCAAGAATCAGTGGTCAAACAGTCCTATTTAATACACAGCTTGTCCTAAAGCTAACCCCCTTGTTTGCTTAGGCCTTTTGTAGAAAGCTAGCAACAGAAGCAGGAGAAAATGACCCGGGGACCTTCTGCATATTTAAAAATAGATGCCTAGATTTCTCATAGTTTGCGTGCCATTGGCTCACAATGTACAGCGAACTTCTGTGATCTGAAACAATGCTTGAATTGTGAAACCAAATATTTGTGCTTTCTTCCCCAATGCTGCCTCGTCGGAGAAAACCCCTGTTACAAAAGGCAAACTGTTTGGTTTACCCGAGTGGCCGTGGCATCAGTCCCAGCCACTGATAGACTGGCTTCAAGGAGTCCTTGAATGTCCTTGCTTTGAGGAGATGTCAGCTTGTCCGGAGACTTAAAAACTGGGAGGTTGACTTCCCAAACCTTTTAGAGTCACACAGATTGCAGGGGTGGGGTGGACGTTTTCCTGGCGTGGCTCTTGCCTGACACGGCAAGGCAGGCCTACAATCCATGTGGTTTGTGGTCTGGGAAAATGCAAAGTGTGGTCTGGAAAAACAAATAGTGTGCTTAGACAGGGCTCAGAAAATACTAGGCAGATGTGAGAGTGGCTGTTTCGGCTTCAATCCTATGCACACTTACAAGATAGCAACCCTTTAACCTGGGAATAAACTCCATTTAATCCAATGGGATTTACTGCTGAGGAGACATGTCTGGAATTGCTCTGTTGGCCATTTAATGCATGATTGCTTCTAGCATAATAAAGTGTGACTTTTTCATTGAATAAAGAGTTAAAATATATCTGATTAGCTTCATTTAGAAAAAAAGCCCTGGCCCTGGCAGAATGTCTATCCTGTCCATAGTTAAGGGGGGGGGGACGGGACAGAATGAAGAATGGCCAAGGAAGATTAATGCAAGGGAATTGTTTTGCTATTATTGACCTTTGTTTTGACTGTAAATAACATTAAAACATTCAAGTATTCATCTAAGGCGTGGAAAAGCTTGGCCCTTGCGATGTTGCTGAACTACAACTCCCAACCCCCCGCAAGCACACATGGCCGATGGACAGGGGTAATGGGACTTATAGTTCAGTAACATCTGAAGGGCCAAAGCTTCCCACACCTGATCTAAGGTGTGTCTTTTGTTTGTTTGACAACCATATGTGTAGTATTTAAACTCAGAAAGGCCAACCGCTTCCCATTTTACTCAGAGCAGGGAGAAGTGTGGGCAAGGTTATACTTTCTGATGACTCTCCAGGTATAACCAGGTTTGTAGAGCAGCTTTGCTCTGTATGTAAATGCTTGGCACTGAATTAATTCACTTTTAAAATTGGCAACCTTTTGCAAAGCGGGGAGACGAGACGCCCCAGAATTACCAGAATTATTTTTTGTACCTGGGCTGTAAAAAAGGTAAAAGTAAAGGTCCCCTGGACAGTTAAGTCCAGCCAAAGGCGACTATGGGGTTGCGGCGCCCATCCTGCTTTCAGTCTGAGGGAGCCAGCGTTTGTCCACAGACAGCTTTCCGGGTCATGAGGCCAGCATGACCGCTTCTGGCACAACGGAACACCGTGACAGAAACCAGAGTGCATGGAAACACCATTTACCTTCCCACCACAGCAGTGCCTATTTATCTACTTGCATTGGCGTGCTTTCGGAGTGCTAGGTTGGCAGAAGCTGGGATAAAGCAATGGGAGCTCACTCTGTTACAGGGATTCAAACCGCCGGCCTTCTGATCGGCAAGCCCAAGAGGATCAGTGGTTCAGACCACAGCGCCATCCTCATCCCATAATGTTTTAGTATGCCACCAATGTCCCCCTCTCCCCCAGTGTATATATTCCCTATGGAGTTTATATTTGTCACTCTAAAAAAAAAATTGTCCAATGTAGGGCTCCATCTGGCTAAATGCCCATGAACCACAGCCTCCCATGTCATGCTTATATAATCAATCGCACTATGAACTGAAACACCAACATTTGAATATGCACATGGCTTTCTACACACCATGACTAACGTTCTTATGATCCCAGCAAAGTTTTATAAGATGGTCAGCCTGATCCTGTGCAGAAGGAAGTGTGTCTTCCATTTGCGGCAGATGGCATGGCCACTTCCACAAGGCAGTTTGTTGTGGACCGAGGAGATATACATGCCAGTGGTTTAAAAGGTCACTTCCCCCTGCTGCAGTTCAAGCCACAGTTTTACATTTACTGCACACACCAGAGAAAGGGTAGGGGTGTTTTCACCCAGTGCCCATTACCTGATTTGTTTCCCTTTACCTGCAATCCCTGCCCTGAGCTGTCATCTATACATGTGCAATGGATGTCTGAAACGGACTGGATGGCCCATTGGTTTCTTCCAGCAGAACTCTTATGATGTTTTCGAATGTCCTAAGGAAGGTTGGGGTTTCTGGGGTGGGGTGTGGTTTTAAAAACCCCAAGGACTTCAGATTGCTGCCTTGTTTCTAGGTTCTTGATTCACAGAATCTTCAGAAGTTCAGTCCCAGATCTGTCTAGTTTCACATCCAGAAACGGAAAGCTTTGCAAAGATATATTTGATCTGAAACTGATAGAGACAATACTATTTGTTTAAAAAAAAGGTAAGAAAACACAAAAAACATATAAACCAGGGCAGGACGTTGATGTTAATAGCTTTCATCTAATTTTAATTATGCTCACTATCTGTAAGGTACTATCATTGCTGCCCATGACCATTTTTCCTAATGTTTTTCAGTATGACCCATGTGGAGAAGGGAAAATTTTTGATTTTCCAAGAAGGAGGAAATATTTCGCAGAAGTATTTAAAAGAGCAATTCTCAGAGGGAGACAGAGACAGATAATACAAAACAAACTAACCGCTTTGATCCAATTATAGTCATTTTTTAAAAAAAGGTATTTACTTGGAAGTGGGAAATAATTGCGGCAGAATGTAGATGCACAATTGAATGCACATCACAGCAAAAATAATGTCATGTGGAGACAGACCAGCCTATTTCTGTTAATTGTCAGCTTCGTAGAAGTGTGGACAATTTTTGAAAAATAAATAAATAAAGACAATTTGAAAAAAATCATATAGGACCTGATTTTTCCTGACTCGAAGATGGCACAGCTGAATGCGTGAACCAGTGCCCTCTGCACCTGAGATGCTAAGAACATTTTGTGGTCCGTGATCGATCATCCCTCATCCAACCTGAAAAATAACACTGGGTGTTTCATTCCCAAGTGATAAACTGCATGTGTGGACCAGCCTATGAAGAAGAGAGACACAGATTTAGAATTGCAGAGTTGGGAAGTTAGCATTTTAATATCTCGTCTTAAGAATGGGCTAAGGCTGCAGGTTGCTGAAGGCACTTTACCAGGGAGCAAGGCTTCAGAGTTAGATGTGCATAGGATTGCACCATAAATTTGTGCTAGTTCCCCCTCTTGCCCATCTGGCCGCCTGTTCAACAGTGAATGATTGATGTTGCCCTTTCTTTATAACAAACAGTTCCCAAAGCTTTGGATACAGAGATATGGCACAATGAAAGTACTGTGGGGCCGTTTCAACACTGCTCATTCAGTGCGTTGCAGTCGAAACTCTACAATTCAAAGCCTTGTGTCATTTCCTCATTTTCAGAAAGGAAGTTTAGACCTTTGGTTGTTATGATTAAAATATACGACCCCAAAGAAGGAGTTAATGCAGCTGGTTTGTTTTTCCTGTTCTCAGAAGCAGAGTTTTCTTATCCCTGGCCCTGGAAGCTCTCACGGTCATAGGCTCTTCCTGCAAATAGTCCTACTTAAAGGACTCCATCTTCATGTCCCTGCTCAGCAAGGCAGGGAGGGGAAGGAGCAAAGGGAACCAGAGTCTGAGGTTCGCGGACATTAAAACTGGAACGAAGAAGGCCCAGCTCATTCCCATTGTGATCACCTCTCCTTGATTCCAACGTTTCATCTTCCCACATACAAATGAACAGCCTTTTCTCATAATACTAAAAAACAGAGAAAAGGAAGTGGGGCAGGACTTGAACGAATGAAGGCCTGGGAAAACTGAAGTTGGTTTATAAAGCTGATGGTGTGCTGTGCCACTGAGGGTTCCCTCAACCCTAGTATAAGGTTTGCCATTCCTGGCAAGCATGCATCATAATGCCCAAAAAGCATTTTGGGACCCCACTATGAAGGCCTGCACAAAGGCTGCCTTGGCTCCTGTCAAGATCTCGCCCTTTGGATGGAAAGCTACCACTGAGGGACCACGTGTTTGGCAGACATTACCTGCCACCAAATGATGTCCTTCGTAAGAAAGCTCATCTCAGCTTGGGCCGCTCACAATCACCGTGAGATGAGATGAGACCATCCGTCTCAATTGGGATGACAGTGTTTGGCCCCCATATTATTCTATCTGTCATGTACTCTTCGGGTTCCAAAAGAATCCCTGTCTCATACATCATTATTTTCCACAAAGGTTGAAAGCCCCCTCCTGGGAGGGGGGGAGTTTTGCTCCTTCCCACTCACTGCCCCACCCTTGATGTCCGAATACCTTCAGTGAGGAGAAGCAACTCCTTTGCGCAAGGCAGAAATCTGCATACGAATTAAAACCTCTCCAAGCAGGAGCTGGAAGGGAGAGAAGGGAAAGAAAAGCTTGAATAAAAAATCTGAGCCAAGTTACACTTAATGCATCTGATTTCCCTCACACTCAGTGAAATGCTTAAAACACGCAGAGGGAGATCATGTGATTGAAAATGTGAAATCAACAGAAGACTTTGAATGCTAAGAGGATCAACCTGGGTTTAGGGGCAATATGTGCATTTTCTCTTGTTTGTTTGTTATGTTCTGCCCACTTAGGTTTCTCTCGAGCCACAAGTTGTCTGAATCAGGCATGCAGAACTGATAGCCAAATGGATGATTCATCCAGCTTGGAGAATTTGTGCTCCCCTCAAAGGACAGCAGTATTTCAATGTTTGGCAAAAGAAACGTATAATGTGACACCGTCATGTTGAGCATTTCCCTGCCCTGCTTCCCAACACATTAGTGGTTGCTTGCAGGGGGCTGTGGGTGGGGAGAGACCTGAACGCAATGACCTCACAGCACCCATTTATTTCCTAGACATTACTGGGGAGTTGCATGAGGTAGGCATGCGCTGGCCACACAATCCCACATGATATCAAGGTAGGCCTCTGTAGGAAAAGGGATGTTTTAGAGACATTGGAAGGGAAGGTTCTGCTGACAGGACTCAATAAGTGAATCCCACTCAGAGTAACATGCTCTGGAAAGCAGGCTCCCATCAACCTCTGGCCATAGCATTCTGCACTAGTTGCTGTTTCTGCTGAGAGCCAGTGTGGTGTAGTGGTTAAGAGTGGTAGACTCGTAATCTGGTGAACCGGGTTCACTTCCCCTCTCCTCCACATGCAGCTGCTGGGTGACCTTGGGCTAGTCACACTTCTCTGAAGTCTCTCAGCCCCACTCACCTCACAGAGTGTTTGTTGTGGGGGAGGAAGGGAAAGGAGAATGTTAGCTGCTTTGAGACTCCTTCGGGTAGTGCTAAAGCGGGATATCAAATCCAAACTCTTCTTCTTCTTCTGAGCGCTTTTCAAAGGCAGCCCCACTCTGAGCACACTGCAGCAGTCTAGTTGGAATGTGATTCACGCGTACATGACTGTGGCGACAACTACCTTTCTCAGGAAAGGGCACAACAAGCACATCAGGAGAAGCCATACGCTGACCCATTCAGGAGCAAAGCTGGATCCTCCTGAAATGCTCCCAAGCTGTGACTCTGATCCTTCAAGGCGAATGGTGCCCCATTCCAAACAAGCTGTAGACATCATCTCAGGTGCTCATCTTTCCAATGAGCAAAAGCACCTCTGTCTGGAAGTCTTGTTTTGTTAACCCACATCCAGTCCACTTCTCACCTGGCTCAAGACCTCCACTGCCTCCTGGAACTGGATGGGAAGAAGGAGAGTCTGATCTGGTTGGCAACAGCCTACTGATGGAACTGCACCCCAAATATCCATTTGACCTCTCCACCTCACAGCTTCCCCACAGACATGCATTTCTGACTTGCTTTCCAGTTGTAGCTACTGTATTAGAAACTAGTTCTGTGTAACAAACACTGGCCCCAAAGATAGGCGTGCATTCCTATTCCAATGAAAACTTCATGCAGTCAGTTCAATGGGGATTGGATGTGCATTGCAATGGAGATGTGCACTCAGAAGCCCATGCAGATATTCTTTCAGAAGGCTGCTTATGCACACACCCATCTCTCTTGGTAGACCAGGTTCAGTGTTACCAGCTGCCCAGGATTACAGTTGCTCAAGTCAATCTCTAAAGAAGTAAATACTTGGGTCCCTTTTGGGGCCTATTGACATGATGAATGCCAATGGGGCAAAATGGCGACAAGCCTTCTCTTCAAAAATGTCATTTCTACATTCAGCATTGGGTGAACCTTGGTCCTGGTTGGAGGGGAGGTTGTAGCCTCTACCTGCCCCTTCAAAGGTAAGGGGTATCCCATTAAGGGGATCCGGGAGGAGTTGCTTCTGTCTGGACGCCCAGGCAGGGGCTAGGGCCATAGCATTCCTCAAGGTGGTGATCCTGTGGGGGCACTACTATTTGATATAAGTCATAGGACTTCTTCGCTGCTGGATTGACCCAAAAAAGTATACTTCCAGTAGTCAATGGTTGTACCCAACACTTATGCCAAACCTCTTACATCTGATGTGACCCAAAGTAATTATTGTCTTATCTGGTTCTTTCCATAAAGTTGAGTCGGTGGGGGGCTGTGGCGCCTGGTCACGCAATGGGGCAAAATGGTGACAATCCTTCTCTTCAAAAATGTCACTCACTGCAGCTACCTTTGCTTCCATGACCCTGTGATTTCATGGCTCTGTCATGTTGCCTTTTAAAAAGTGCAGACCTTAGAAAATCTGTTATCTCTCAAAGTCCTTTCAATCTGCTATATAAATACCTAATTATGGGCTCTTTCAGCTGGGTATAATTTTCTTGGTGGTTTATAACAGCTGCACTGAAGCTATTACGGTTTATCATTTAAACAACAAATTAGGGGTTTCTTAATTAATGGATCCTTCAGTCAAGGGATCTTTGGCAGCCACTAAAAGCTGGTCTATACCATGTTGGGCTGGAAAACACAGGGAAAACATCACTCAAAGCAGGACCAGGGAACCTTTCTCAGCTCAAGGCCCCTTTCCCTTCTAGGCAATTTCCCAAGGGCCACATGCCAGTGGTGGAGGGGACCGGCATCAGAAGTGGGCGGAGCAAGAGATGTAATTCCCCCCTCTCTGTAATAGGCTACTTTCCACACCCACTCGCGCACCCCTCTCTGTCCTCCACCCAAGACAAGCAAGAGGCAATATCAGAGTTGAAGGAAACATCTCAGCAAGGCAAAAACTCAAGGTGTGAAGTGTGGGAGATTAAGGAGCCAGACATAACGGTGCATAATTGCCAGAAAGAAAGGGGTTAAGGACCACAGAGCTGTAAATTTCTAGAGAAGGCTTGGCACGCCCCCACATCTTTGGAGAGGGAGGGAGGAAAGGTTGTTTCCTGTTCCTTTGTCTGTATCCCTCTTCTGTTTGAACCATATAAGCTGAGCACACATTTCAGAACCTGTTGCGGCCTCAGTACAGCTGGGCACTTCCATTGCTGGGCTCCATTGAAAACGGCTTCTCCGTGCGAACCAGGAAGTGACTTCTCCAGACAATGGAACGACTCTTCTTTTCTTATCTTTGTGGCTGTGATCTCCTGGGTGATGTGGATGCCATTAGGCAGTTGAATGTGCATGTGTACTCCATCCGTTTCCCTCTCTCTTCCACTCCGCGTGGTCCCCGGGTGCTGGCAACCCATGCTATGACACTGACGCTTCTGAATATCAGTTGCTGGAAGCCGGAGGAAGGGAGAGCGCTCTTGCCCTTGGGTGCTGCTTGCATTGTGCGAACAGGATACGAGACTAGATGGGCCATTGGCTTGATCTAGCAAGCTCTTAAGTGTAAAATGTTGGGCTTTTAGATGGATGTCTTGTGAGAAGATTTATGTATCAACATTCTTTCCCCTCCACCCCAATATTCTGTGTTCTCGCCCTCTCTCTTGTCTTCTCTCCCCAACCCTCAGCTTCTTTCTTTTGGCCTCAGCGTTTAAATTAAAAGAAGACAGATTCACAAATGGGCCCACAAACAAGATTTCAACAGTTACAAACTGGCAATGATATACATGGAAGGGGTCGAATTCATCTGTATATTCAAACTGCAACGTTTGTATTCTAGATTGTAGACTGTAGAAACTGACCCCCTACCTTCTCTTATTGACTGGCAATCGCACAACAAATTTCAGGTTTTGGATTGATCCCCAGGTATGTATAGATGGCAAGTGTTGCTGACACTTTTTTTGGGTAGATTTTTCTTGAAAAATAAGTTAACTATGCTTGAGATGATCTGAATTGGGGCCTGTTGTCCCAAATCACATTGCCTTTAAATGATGCAGTGACAATGCCACCAGCTTTTATTTGCTTCCAGATCATATAAATCAGCTATTGGAAATCTGTATCATTAGCACTATTGCTTTCCACTGAGAAATGGCTGCGAGTAATGGATTAGCCTGTCTACCTCATCCTCTCCCTGGAAAACAATATATACTGGGGCTGATCAATACTCTGATCCAAGTTAGTTATGGGAGTGACAGATGTAGATATTTTGTCCTCTCGAGGTTTAGGTATGATACACCTTTGAAATAAGAATATTCTCCAGGGTCTGTGAGGTTCTCTGAGTGGAGTTGCTACTAGACTCCTTAAGGAGACACAGGTGGTAGTTAGGGAAGTATGTCTCCGAGCTGATCTCTACATGCCACACCAAACCACACGGTAATGCCTTCTTGTGGGTGCAGGCAAGGCCTGTCCTACATTAGGCAGAATGAGGTGACCTGTCTCGGCTGGCAAATGTGAGGGGCAGCAGCAGCAGCAGCAGCAGCAGCAGCAGCAGCAGCAGCAGCCCCTCCAGCTGCTCATCCAGAGTCCCCTGGCCGTACCCTTGTGCTGGAGAACAGAGAGGTGTGTGCCACATGGCCTGTCTGCCTGCTGCCGTCAGCTGCACTGGATGGCACTATCCTGCTGCCCGCATTGATGTCATATCCAAGTGACAGGCTGGCTGGTTCTTTTATATGGAAAGGGTCCTTCACTTGAGGCAGTCATGGATCAGCCCTGGGTGTAAGTTAGAGTGGGCTACCCCAGGCCACTGGGCTGTATCTGGCCCTCAAAATGTTTGTTTAGCCCCACCAGGCGCCCCAAATTTTCATTAAAAAAACCCAAGTGCTTCCCTGACTCCCACATTGAGATGCCACAATAATGAAAGTGGCTTATTGCATCCCCAAAGTTTTAAAAAAATATTTTATTTTATTAATTTAATTTTTAAATTCTTAGTAACTTAAAAAAAAGAGTTTTGACTAACAACCCCTAAATCCCAGAATGTACTGCCAAAAGGCATTTTATGCCCCCACAAGCCCTCCCCCATCTCCCCATTAAAAAAAAAAAACGCTAAAAGAAATTATTGGCCACTCCTGATGGTCCTCTGAGGTGACGCTGTGGTGCTGAATGTTTTTGTGAGGGTCTCCCCAGCCGCCACACCTCCCAAAGTTTGTCTCTTATAAAAAAAACAAACTGGTGACACCCTCTTCTACACTTTGACCACACCTACTTTGATATACCCTGCCCCCAGGAGGGTTTCCTTCTAAGCTCTCTTCATTTCATCCGTCCAATTTGGAATAATAATAATAAAATGCTGTCCTTTTAAGAGGCCACATGCCTTAGGCAGAGGGGATGGAATCTAGGAGCAGTCATTTGGACTGGGGGGGGCGTAAGGCCTCAGGCAACCTCCAGCTTTTGTTAGAACAAACTTCTCACTTGCTGCAGATGCTGCATTGGCTCTGCCGACGTGTTTACACAGTGCCAACCTGTCCACACCTTGCCCCTCCTAGTAAGCTTCAGCGACTCAGCTGTTGGGAGGTCAGGTGTGTGCCACCACTTTCCATACTGCCCACTGCAGGGAGCCAGATGGCCTAATGGTCAGACTTAGTATATAACTCACTTCCTGCAGTCTTCAGAAACGTTTTTGTTTACTGCACTCCAAAGCATGTTTACTCTCAGAAGCAAATAAGCTTCACGGAGTTCAGTGGGACTTGCCCTTTCGCAGTTTTGCTTGCAATGGCACTCTGTGTGAAAACAGTCTGGGTTAAATCTTTAAAGTCACTCGGAAAATAGGCTGTATAGGTCAATACCTGAGATTCTGAGTGCATAACCAGACTTTCAAAGAAACCATTTCAAGCGGCAAAGGAGCGTTATGCAAGTCAACCATCAGCGCCATGTCATTATCATTGTCACAGCGAACAGTATGTCACTTTCCTAACTAAAATAATGTGCTATTAATAGCCAATTTTATATAACTAGCAGGAATTTCTAGCGGAACTCATTACACAACGCCTCCCCTGAGCACATCCCCATAAGCGGCAAGCCAATCCGATTGGCTCAGCTTCCAGAAATGAGCATTTGTCACCCAGCTGACTACTTCTGTGACAGATTAAGGTTTGATTCCACTGCCAGGATTTTTATTATTTTTAAAGGTAGTAAAAGTGCCTTACATGGATCTCTTTACCCGTCACAATATTAATTTAGCTTCTGAGAACAGATTGGAGAACTGAGTGACTGCAGCAAGGGAAGGGGCGGAGGACAGTGACAGAGATGCTAAGTCACTGCCGGCAAAAGATCGGTGTCATAGGCAGGGCCAGTTCCCATGATGGATCTTGTGTGATTTCTCAAAATATCTGGAAGACTCTCTCCCCTCCCTGCAGACCCTCCACTGCCCTCAGAAGGTCAGGGGGGTGGTGCTCTGGGAGCCCCTGTGGCAGCCCCATATCTGTGGAGATCCCTCTCTAGGCGAGCGTCCAGCACTTTCATTATGTAAATTTCATCATATGGTGAACTGGTGCCTCTTTGCCCTGGCCTCTGGCACATGAGAGTGATTCTAGGGCCTGTCCTATTCTCCGCACTGTACTTTGTCTTTAACGGATTTTGATATTGTCTTCTTAAATGGTTTTAACCTGCCCTGGGACCTCGTAGCGAAGCACAGGTAGGAAGTCTAAATAATGGCAGCAATACTATTATTGCAGACTGCACAAGCTCTGCTTAAGTCATGGCTTCTCCCTCGAAAAACCACAAAGACTGCTGCTTCACTAGGAGAGATGCAGGATCAGACCAAGGGTCTCACCTAGTTCAGCATTGTATTCCCAACCCTACCCAGCAGGTTCTTCCAGGAAGTAGGTGGTTTTATTTATTTATTAGTTACATTTCTATCCCACCTGTCCTCTAAGGAGCTCAAGGTGGTGTATTTGGTTCTCTGACTGCACTTCATTTTATCCTCACAACAACCCTGTGAGGGAGGTTTTTCTACCGGCCTATACCCCGTGAATTTGCTTATATTGCCCCTCCTCTACAGGATCAGTCACTGACTTACTCTGCCTTTCTGCCACTAATTTTGTCAACTGCTTTGAGGATGCTTTTTTAAAAAAACAACAAAAAACTTACAAACAAACAACAAACATTAACTTGAAACTTCCTGTCGTGGCAGCAGATCTTGGTCTGTTCAGTGAAGCACAGCACAGCTTCCTGTGTGCATTTCAGACATACAAGCTTGGCTCTCTCTCTCTCTCTCTCTCTCTCTCATCCTTGACCCTTACTTCTGTCTTCCCTCTTCCCCCCTCCTCTCTGCCTGCTCTGCCCTCTCTGATTGTTTTCTTGGAACTAACCTCAGATTGGTTTCTCAACGGTACCAATCCTCCTGGACTTCTATGCTTTCTCCTGGCTTCATCACCTCAGGCAGTACTGTGACTGCCCTGTGACTTGATCACCAGAGGCCCTGTGGCAACGAACCTGTTATGAAAGCATGAATTGGCTGCACAGAAAAGCATCTTTATGAATTGGCAGGAGACATCATGTGGAAGTTCTGTCTGGTGATTCCACAGCAATAGTCCATCCTTCCATGGTGTTTGTTGTCAGATGCTGCTGCAGTCAGTGAGCGATGAATATAAATGTTTGAACTCAGGACTTAAGCCTTATTTGTGTGTTTAGGTAAAAGCAGCATGTGGCATTTAAGTAAGGAAGAACATGCACGCAAGTCCCACACGCAACATCTCTGTACTCGCCAACTCTATTTCAGAGTTGTGAGTTCGGTGTGAAGATCCTAACTGCGTTCAAGTGAACACACTTAGAAGGTCCCCTTCTACTGGGAACCCTGTAATAGCAGCAGGGGGCGGGGAACCAAATATCTCTTCCTTTATTCTTGCCTATGAATGAACTTAGGGGAAAAGAGTGCAGCGTAGACCACAGAGGAAGCAGAGAGGATGAGCAATCTGCAAAAACTGGCAAAAAAGAGTAGGAAATGTTGGACGTATAGAGTTTAGTCTGAAGGCTGTCCCACTTCCACCTAATATAGTGTGTGCTGGGTGGAGTACCTAGCACAATGTTGTCAGGAGTATGATGTGTGATACTAAGCTCTGAGGTAGCGAAGAGCCATACTCCATCTGCAGTGGTGACCCAGAGCTCTGCTAAGCTGCTGCGGAGTAATCTGGGAGGGCGTGGTTTGCAGGTGAGAAACAGCAGGTGAAGGGTGCTTAACTCTTCCTCTTGCATCACCCCCCTCCATCCCATCCACTTTTTTAATGCAATACAACATACTGTATTTTTCCGTGTATTGGACAAGGTGTTTTTGACACAAAACTCATGTCAGAAAACTGGGGTCATCCAATACACAGATAGTGGCATGGGGGAGAGATGGCCCTGTGGGCAGGGAGTGATGTGGGGGTGCTGGCTAGTGGTGCACAGCTTCTCCCAATGCCACAGCAAGTGTGGAGCAATCTGGGGGTGCTGGCTGGCAGCGCGCAGCTTCCCCCAGTGCCGCTGCACACCGGAAGCACTCCCTGGATCGTTTCCCACGCGCAGAGGCATGGGAGAAGTTACTCTCTGGCCAACCAGCTGGCTAGCTGGAGCGCAACTTCCCTTGATGCTGCCGCATCATTTTCTGAAAATTGAGTCCCCCAAAATAGAGGGTCTTATACACAGGGGCGTCTAATAGACAGAAAGGTATGGTATACACATTCAGAAACCAGCTACATGGTTATAGCAGCTAGAGGATATGTGTGCGTATAGGTTAAAAAGTGCGGGAGAAGGAGGGAAAGTAAACCCACACACCATTTCTCTGCTTCAGAGAGAGGCCTCCTCCTAATATTTTGAGGACATGGGTTCTGAGTCTCCACCAAATGTGTAGTTTGGCCCAAAGCTTTCAACTTTTGGTTCCTGGAGAAGCAAAGTTGAGTTTTTGAAGTGATGGGTCTTATTTCTTAGTGACCAAGGCTGATAGCGTAAGCCATCCTTTCTAATTCCCCGGGCCTTGTAAATAAAGTTCCACCCGAGAAGCCAAGCATGAAAGGATAGGAATGAAAACACTCTGATAGATAAGATATTGCAAGAGACTGTCAGACTCTCGCTCAGAGAATGAAATAACACTCTGGATACTGTCATTGAAAAACAATAATGAAAGAGTACACCATTTTCTTAACTGAAGCACTATCATGTCTGTGTTACTGCCACACAACATATTTTTCCTCCAAAGATGTCAATTTCAAGCTATGACTATTGATCTCTATCCAACACTCAGAATTAACTGCCCCGCGCAGGAAAAGTGGCAGAGAATCACTTCTGAACATCAAACAGCAGCAAGTCAAAAGGGTCAGTTCAAAGTCAGAATTTGACGAGTGGCGTGTCGTAAACTTAAACCTTTACATCTAGCGTGACATATGGACTGCTCTTCATGGGACTTTTGTTTAAAACCATAAAGGTATGGCAGGCCTGGGAAAGAATAGATGTGATCTGGAAGGAAACCTTTCTACAAAAAAAAAAAACCAAAATGGAAAAAAACTACACAATCCTATGTGCCGCAGACAGTGGAGTATATGCGGCAGACGGGCCAATGGAGAGTGCTCAGTGCTTTTCAGGAAGCAGCACACCCCTTTGGCATATGTACATTATTCACAAGTTTCATTATTCACAAGTTTCCACTTGTTTCATTTTCAGTTGGAAGAGATGAAATGATGATCAAACTACACAGAACTCCCAGAATGCATTAACAAAGGTTGTGGCGGTTCAATTAAAACGTCATGCTTCATTTTCTAAAACTTGGCATTGGCTTTGGATGAAACCACAGGAAAAGTATGGGAAGTCTCCATGGGGGCCAAAGTTCTCAGGTCGGAGTTAATTTTGAATGTTCTTTTTAAGGCCAACATAGATGCTTTGACTCTGGTTTTTCGGATGCCACAGGATGTCTGATGCACTGCCACAAGCCAACTTAAATGTCATAGGGTGGTCTCCTTGTGGGTGAAGGAGCTGACAGATGGCAGGACTGCAAAGGGGATAGGTAGGAGAAGGGGCAACAGTTCCTTTGTCTCCTGCTATAGTGGAAGATTTGAAGGGCAGCAGCAACCCTAAATACGGCTTTGTAGCAGCAAAGTCGTACACCCATACATTGTGGCCTGATGGAACTGATACATTTCCCTGCACAATTCAAAGTGTCAGTTATAACCTTTAAAATGGGAGCTAACCCAAAGCTTATTGGTGGCTCCCAAAGCCCCTCCCCCCACTTGTCAATTGTGAGTTGGTTTATTACCATTAAATTTTCCCAATCAGGGGTAGAAGACATAAATCGGGGGACAGGCAAGGGGTTGGAGGTTCGGCAGGGGTTGGTGAGCAGCACGAGCAGAGACCAGCCTCCAGCATTTGTGCATTATTATTCTTAGTTGCCTTCAGTACCTAGTACATACTCGCCAACATTTCTCCAATGAAAACGGACGTCATATTCCACAATAGTAATGATTTTATTTATACTCCACTCATCTGACTGGGTTGCCCCAGCCACTCTGGGCAGTTTCCAACATATATGAAAAGATAATAAAACATTAAAACAACTTCCCTATACAGGGATAGTCTCGGTTTTACAGAAGCCATTCCAGTTTCTGATTTGATATTGGAATGTCTTGCTATTTTCATTGGATAAATGTTGGAGGATATAGAGTTATGCAACCCCCCCAAGCCAACCTTTAGAACATACAGTGGTGCCTCGCAAGACGAAATTAATTCGTTCCGCGAGTTTTTTCGTCTAGCGAATCTTTCGTCCTGCAAAGCACGGTGTCGGAAAAGTTTTGGAAAAGCTTCAAAAATCACCAAAAACCTCAAAAAAAGGCTACCACTCCTCGAAGTCAAGTCGCAACTGTATTAACGGTGTTAAGAAAAAGGAAACAAACTTGCAAGACGTTTTCGTCTTGCGAAGCAAGCCCATAGGGAAATTCGTCTTGCGAAGCAGCTCAAAAACCGCAAAACCCTTTCGTCTTGTGAGTTTTTCGTCTTGTGAGGCATTCGTCTTGCGGGGCACCACTGTATCTGAAGGCAGCCCTGTATAGAGAAGTTGTTTAAAATGCTTAATATTTTATTATGTTTTTGTATATGTTGGAAGCTACCCAGAGAGGCTGGGGCAACCCAATAAGATGTGTGGGGTATAAATAGTAAAATTATCATTATGCAATGGGATGCCCATATTTTCATCAGATAAATGTTGGAGGGTATAGCCTTCGTGTATGTTATCTTCCCAAATATACACATTTTTCACGCAGACTTTACCCCTCTGTGTGCTTTTTTCTACACCTTGCTGTGCTGGAGAAGTGCATTGCAAAATTCAGAGAGGTGAGAATTTCAAAGGATGGCAGTGGCTGAGTTCACATACTGATTCAGAAAGTGCAAATTAGGCAAGCTTGTATTTGAATGCAAACTAATGAAACTAATTTATCCCTTATCGCTTGTAGGTGGGCATCATGAGATTGTGTGCTGTTGCAGGGCTCAACCCTCTTTCATAAAATTAAGAAGGGTGGGAGCTGGCATGACCTGAGAACCTTACCCATCAAAAGAGAGCTTTATAGGGCATAAGACAACACGACGACTTTGTAGGTGTTTGCTTCCCTTTTGTACTGTATATAACCTGCACAGTAACACACAGAACGGCAGGTCACCGGAGACCTAAAAAACCCTTTTAGAGAGACTTGTTCTTGAAGGCCTTGTGTAGCAAGGCCTTGGAGGTGTAATACTGATTTGACTCAGGGCCATACAATGCCTTTGTACCACTGAAGATAAACTGAAATAACATACAGTGGTACCTCAGGTTAAGTACTTAATTCGTTCTGCAGGTCCATTCTTAACCTGAAACTGTTCTTAACCCGAAGCACCACTTTAGCTAAAGGGGCCTCCTGCTGCTGCCGCGCTGCCGGAGCACGATTTCTGTTCTCATCCTGAAGCAAAGTTCTTAACCTGAGGTAATATTTCTGGGTTAGGGGAGTCTGTAACCTGAAGCATATGTAACCTGAACCATATGTAACCCGAGGTACCACTGTACACTTGTTCTTTGATTGTGTGATCTCTCCTTATTTAGAATTTTTACTTAAAAAAACAAACCAACACCTTACCTCATGACTTTGGATTCAGGTCATAAAGAAAAGGTTTCGGATTTTTTTTTAAAAAAAATTACTTGATGCAATGGTGATAGAATCAGCGTATGCATGTGCTCAGAAGAGTCTTCCTTTGACCAGGCCAAAGGCCCATCTTATCTAGTGACCAACCAGATGCCTGGAGGAAGCCCACCTGAGTTTATTGGGGCTTTCTCTTCAGGAAGTGTGTACAGGTTTGCAGCCTGAAGTGTGAAGTCTATCTTTGCAGCGTGATGTTAAATGTGGAAAGCTCCAAGTGCATCGCTACTTCCTGCCTGATAGTGTTTAGTGTCCTCCCTCCCACATCGATTTCCATATCAAGAAATTTGCTCCTTTCATTCTTACTTAAGTGACAGCCTTATCAGGAAACCGGAGGCTGAGAAGTTAACATGTTCCAAAAAACAGTCTAAAGGTCACTTCAAAAGTTGCAGTTGATGGTTTCAGCAGCCACCCACCACTGTTGTTGATCATAGCAGGGGAGTGGGGAAATGTTTGTCTATTTATTTAATTACAAGATTTTAAAACTACCCTTCAAAAATTAGATATCATGGCAGTGCACAAAATAAGAACAAAATGATCTTATAACCATAAATACAACCATGAAATGAAAACAATGGTCAAAACAACTTTAAGAGGTGGTAAAACCCAGAAGGGCAGACTGCACCACTAAAATGCTCAGACAAACAGAAACATTTTGGCACCAAAATGGTAACAAATTCAGCTAAATTCTGTACTATTGTATAGTTAACACATAACCCATAAATATGAACTCTGGTGTACCTTTTGGAGCAGTGGGCAAGGTTTGAAAATGCCTTCCCTGTGTTCAGTGCAAACATATATTTTTCTGTCCTAATTCTTAAAAAAAGAAAGTTTCCAGCGTTAATAGCGTGAACTGGGGAAAACCCGACTGCAAAGGAAATGTATTGACCAGCGCCAGTGATGTCATGAACACTTCTACCCTCAACTTCTACAGTAGTCTTACAAGGGTTACATTTCAATTGTTGTGATTTTGATTTCATTTTGCAAGGCAGACATATAAATGTAAATCTGCAACTTTTTTTAAAAAAGACACACATACGTCAAACAGCCTACCTGAAGCATGAAAGGGTCAAGAGAGTAGCAGCTGAGCCAATTTACTTGATTTTATGTATGTGATATTAGTTGTGAATTCAGGCTCCCAAATAGAACTGCTTTTAAAATGTTTTTGCCCCAGTAAAAAGACACCTCAGGCTAAACTGGATATAATGTGGGAGATCCATGATAAGATGTCGTGGCATATTTTTCCTTGGTTGTGTGCGCACTGCTTGATAATGTTGGCTGCAGTGCTGGATGCAGGCATCTTTTTAAAGTGCTGTGCATACAACACCGTCTCTGCAATGCGCTCTACGTGGGGCTACCTTTGAAAGTGACCCGGAAACTACAACTAATCCAGAATGCGGCAGCTAGACTGGAGACTGGGAGCGGCCGCCGAGACCACATAACACCAGTCCTGAAAGACCTACATTGGCTCCCAGTATGTTTCCAAGCACAATTCAAAGCACAACGGCCTCAGCTCAGTATACCTGAGAAGTGTGGTTACAGGGAACCAGGCAGAGAGGGCCTTCTCAGTGGTGGGGCCCACCCTGTGGAACACCCTCCCACCAGATGTCAAGGAAATAAACAACTATCTGACTTTTAGAAGACATCTGAAGCCAGCCCTGTTTAGGGAAGTTTTTAATGTTTGATGTTTTCTTGTGTTTTTAATATTCTGTTGGAAGCCACCCAGAGTGGCTGGGGAGGCCCAGCCAGATGGGTGGGGCATAAGTAATAAAATGATGATGATGATGATCCCAAGGTCTTCCCTTTCCTACACTATTCATTGATTTGAAACACATTCTGCTGGAATAGTTCTAATTTGTTTTGCGCCATGAACACACATCTCAAGCGCTTGCTGTCTCCATGTGGACACAGAGCATGCATGGCAGAACTTCTGACAGTTGTGATGCTGTGTCACTCCCTCTCATTTCCACGCCCATAGGGTTTTCAAAATGTGAAAATCTGGAAAGAAAAGAAAGTTGTTGTGCTCTTTTAAAGCAAACTTTTGCCCAAAGTTTTTTTGCCCAAAATCACAACAAAAATTGACGTTTTTATACAGTACTTTTAATGGAGGGACATGGGTGGTGCTATGGTCTAAACCACAGAGCCTAGGGCTTGCTGATCAGAAGGTCGCGGTTCGAATCCCCGCAACAGGTGAGCTCCCATTGCTCGGTCCCTGCTCCTGCCAACCTAGCAGTTCGAAAGCACGTCAAAGTGCAAGTAGATAAATAGGTATCGCTCTGGCGGGAAGGTAAACGGTGTTTCCGTGTACTGCTCTGGTTCGCCAGAAGCGGCTTAGTCATGCTGGTCACATGACCTGGAAGCTGTACGCCGGCTCCCTTGGCTAATAAAGCGAGATGAGCCCCGCGACTGGACCTAATGGTCAGGGGTCTCTTTATCTTTTTACTTTTAAGGGAAATCGGCATACGTTGCCATATGTCCAGATTTTCACGGACATTTGGCTGATTTTTGCCCCGACACTGCTTCCAACTGCAGTATTCCATGCATGTCCGGGAAATTACAGGTGTATGCTCATCCTACATTCACCTGAGAGATACCATTTCCAGTTCTTTTGCGGTCAAGCTGAGAGTCACTGTTTTTGCAATGGAGGACAATGGTGCACTGGGAAAGGGAAGAGGCAAAAGAGTGCAGAAACAAAAGCAAATCTTTGAGGCTTGTGTACAAGGACTTTCCTGGTTGACTCAGTTGGTTAGAGTGTTGTTCTGATAACACCAAGGTTGCTTTCTCGTCATTTGTCCTGGTTGTTTTTTGTTGCTGTTGCTGCTGTTATGTTGCTTTGGCAGAAGATAATGCCGTACAGAAAATTTAAAATATATAAAAAATAAAATAATATACTCTTAAAAACAAAAAATATATGAGTGATCTAGAGGAAGAGGGTGGCAGAAGATTCAATTCTGGTTATTATTGATTGATTGCTCCCAAGGCAAAAATATATAAGGCCAGGCCTTTTCTGCCTTGTTCTGTTTTTAGATAGTTTGGTTTTATTTTCGCTCCACAGCTGCTCATCAACCCTTGAATAGTACGGAGAAGCCTGGACAAATGCACCATGTGTATAGATCCACCCAGGTTTTTATTTTAGCATATTTGCAGTATATCTACCTCGGGACTGTGAAAATGGGTTTCTCTCTCTCATCAGGTTTTAGCCAAACACTTATTCTGACATAGTATCCTGAATTTTATTATTCCCTCAGTTTAGCCCCTGTTTAGCCTAGCCAAGGCTCACAAGCATTTTGAAGTGTTTACATTCCATTCACAAATGTTAGGAAGTGGCTGCACTCCACACTTTTAAAAGTGGCTACACTCTGTTTTGATAAGAAGTTGTTGCTCGAACCTCTGATTGAGTTGATCAGCAGAACAGTAGTCCTATCCCCCAGCAAGGTGGGGTGGTGAGTCTCTCTAAGACTCCCAGCCATGCTGGGCGTGAGGGTGAATTGCAGTGGAGGAATAAAAAGACAAGTCTCCCTCGCCCTGTGCACTGCCTTCCCTGAAAGAATCTGGCTACCTGCCAGTGGCGTAGCGTGGGGGGGGCAGGGGGGGCCGGCCGCACCGGGCGCAACATCTGAGGGTTAGGGTTAGGGGGCGCAAATCCACGGGTTGGGGGGCGCAAATTACTTGCCTTGCCCCGGGTGCTGACAACCCACGCTACGCCACTGCTACCTGCATCCCTGATTTAAGGGGGGAAAGACCTATCTGCATGCTACATAACAGTAAACCACAGTTAGGCAACCTGTGACTGCCCAGTTGTTGATGGACTGTGCTGTGCTGCTTGGGGCTGATGGGAGTTGGAGTCCATCAACAACTGGCCAGTCACAGGTGGCCTAGCTGCGGTTTACTGTTATGTCTCTTGTTGATGGACTCCAACTCCCATCAGCCCCATGAAGCATGACCAATGTCAGGGATGATGGGAGTTACAGTCCAACAACATCTGGAGGGCCACAGTTCCTATCCTGATTTAAGCAAATGTCGAATTGGGCCCTCAGTCCATCACCACCTAGAGAAGAAACAATGTCATCACAAAACCCCTATGCTGCCCGAGCCTAACATGGTCTATCCCTGACCAATCAAAGCTGCCCCTGGCTCCACCTATGAAGAACATATTTTTTTATATTAAAAAATCTCATTATTTGGCAACATTATGTCAGAGTGAGTTTTTGAACCCAGATCCCCCTAGTGTAAGCCCACCACACAATCCATTAGATAGTGCAGAGGCAACAGTCCTATTCTTGACAACAAATGTTCCATCTCACAGTTTTGAGGCCTGACTCATGGTTTCTGAACATCTGGGACCAGCAGGCCCAAGACAGTGTGATCATCTCCACCCAGTTTCCTTTGAGCTCTGGAAGAGAAGAGGCCTCATTCCACATCCTGCCCCAACCATGAGGCATAGCCACTTAAAAGAGCACCATACTAATCTGTACAGTGTCGCAGATCCGGTCTCCCGTGACTTGGGAGTAGATCTCACGGATTCCAGTGGCACTTGCTCCCAAGTAACTGTGCTGCTGTAGTAGCATTAAGCAGCGCCCACCTCCCTGACTCCTATTTTGAAACTAATTGCATTAGGCAGTGAAACCATTGACTGCAATGTTTCCCCCCTATTAGAACGAATCTTCACACCTCTCCCACGCAGCAAAGATGACTCAAGCAAGACTGAGCTAAAATTAAGGGGCTGGTATATTCTGTGTGCTCCTCAAACAAGCACCTCCCAGAATTCTCTGAACGGCAGGTTTTTGTCTCACCTTCGCCTAGCCAGATGCCATTGCCCATAGCTGTCAACCTTCCCTTTTTTTGCAGGAAATTCCCTTATTCCAGCGCCGTTTCCCGCTGCTATCCCGAATTGTTAGATATCCTGTAGACTGTCCCCAGGACAGGTGAGGCTGCTGATCACTTATTTTCGAGGCTGCTGACCCCTTATTTTCAAATCTGAAATGGCTATGCCATTGCCACTAGTACATAATGCATGCTTGTCCTGAGATAGCCACAATCGCTAACAGGGATTAGAATCAACGTAGCATACCAGTAATTCTGATCTTTTCGAAGATCATAATCTTGGCAGCCTGGAGACTGTCTGGCCCAGCAATGCTGGGTCCTACTAAAGCAAGACCCTATACAGTACTGTAACCTGCTTTCACATTACTTCAACCATCCTCACCCAGAATGCATGGGCCAGTAGGTACTATGGAACTCTGTGCAAAACCAAAATTTGGCACCCTCCCCCAGCCCTCGCACTGCCTTCCCAAAGGAGGGTAAGGAGGCCCTATGCCATGGGTAGGCAAACTAAGGCCCGGGGGCCAGATCTGGCCCAATCACCTTCTAAATCCAGCCTGTGGACAGTCCAGGAATCAGTGTGTTTTTACATGAATAGAATGTGTCCGTTTATTTAAATGCACCTCTGGGTTATTTGTGGGGCATAGGAATTTGTTCATTCCCCCCAAAAAAAAATATAGTCCAGCCCCCCCACAAGGTCTGAGGGACAAGGGACCGGCTGAAAAAGTTTGCTGACCAATGCTTTGGGAAGGAGGCACCAGGCTCCTAGAACTATCCCAAAGCTAGGAAAGTACAAACTAGGCTTTTGGAAGGAGATGGGAGGCTCCAGGACCCTGCCAGAGTCTCATGCCTCCTTCCCAAAGCCCAGCACCTCACTTACCAGGCTGAGACACATCCCGGTGTACCCTTGGCTCAGTGCCCAGTTCATGCACACCACACACACAGCCCTAAATCCGCCCCTGCATGGCCCAGAGAGCAGTAGCGTCGCTGTAACACAATCACAAGCCTTGTTCTTGGCTTGTTTGGCACATGATGGAAAGTGATTCTAATTCTGAGAACTTTCAGACATTTTTGCCAGGCCAACTGATTGACTGCTACTCAATCACACAGGCATTAGTCATTCGCTATGGGGCGGGAGGAGAAGGAACCAAGGCGATGGTGTGTCGATCCTTGGTGTTGTAAGAGGAATGAGCAACTTTCTCACTCAGGATGACTCAAGAGACGAGGGGGCAAACAAAGGGGACAATAAAGAAAGAAGGAAGCAGATGGTTTGGCCTCAGCATTCAGGGACAGCAGCTCCCTAATTGGCCAGCCTCTTCCTAGCGCATCAGGGATCTTTATGATACTGGTACACAAAGTTCTTCCACTGGCAGATGTTAGCTGATGCTATTTTTCAGAACTCAGGTTATTTTATGATTTTTTAAAAATTCTTTTATGGTTATATTTCTTTATTATGATATGGTTCCCAGGCTGCTATAAGTGCCCTTGTGTGGACTGGGATGGAGCCTGTGGTACAGTTGATCATTTTAACCACTCAATGTAAGGGTCTTAGAAGGGATGGGGCAGTTGGGGGCTTTATCAAGGTGATAAGCTAGTTTTGCTGCATTTGGAAAGCCCCCTGCTCACTTTTTGGTGCAACGCTGCACAAAAAGTAAAAATGTTTACATTAATTTTCAAAAAAAGATGCTATTTTAAAGGCATAAAAATGCAATTGATCTCTCCCTGAGATCAAAATACCATCCAATTGGAAACAGCATGACTATGGCAAAGCGAGCCAGCCCAGATTCAGACAAATGGCTCTGAGGCTTGACCCAGACTGGGGAGGGATAAATTATTTTCTAGAACCTCTAGCTGTTGACCCACAGTAGATATTACCTGATTAGGCACCAGCAGCAGAAATTTGACAGTAATGGTCAGCACCTCACAGGCTTACACAGCTGCAGTGATACAGTCCTCTCAGACCCCCTGTGCACCCCCAGCCTCTCTCACACATCTCACCCCACTCTCCACAACCCAGGTGTTTGGTGTGGTGCCGTCATCTCATGTTTAGAACTTCGCAGGCATCCTAGTTCTGGTGTGGGCCTTAAATTAGGGGTCACCAGCGTGGCACCCACAGGTGCAATGGTGCCCCTGAGGTCTTCTACTGGGCCCCACGAAACCTCTGATCCTCCTTGGTCATGACTGGGCGAGTTGCCCAGAGGTGAGGTTGGCAAGGTGCAAACGCACCAGCAGTGCTCTTGCCAGGGCATTTGCACAGCACCCACCTCACTGCCCCTTTGCCTTCCCCTGACCGCCTCCCAGTGAGCTGCAGTGACATAGGTGACAGGAGCTCAGATGAGTGTTGGTGGTGCCCTACCAATTGCTACTGGGGAGCAAGTTTGATCTTCTGTAGCTGGGGTTGCCAGGGGAAGAGAGCAGATTTAGCTCCAAGCTAATGGCTTCCCCAAGTACAGTTCCACTCTGGTCTTTTACACTCACCCTTTATGTGAATTGTTGCCTTTCAGTCTTACAAGGAAAATTAAACTGCAGCACTTGGGAACAGTGTTGTGTTCCAATGCTGACGCAATGGCTTGGAGTGTGTAGGTCAGGTGTGTGTGTGTGTGTATGTGTGTGTGTGTGTGTGTGTGTGTGTGTGAGAGAGAGAGAGAGAGAGAGAGAGAGAGAGAGAGAGAGAGAGAGAGAGCAAGCATCCTGCACGTTGCACACCTACAGACCCAAGGGTTCTTGCAATATAGAAACACTGTTTCCAGACAGGTTCATCCATCCTAGTGACAGGCCTTTTGCTAGTGTATAACATATAACCCATGTTTATTTTGTACCGCTATGGGTTTCCTATCAGGTTTTTTGTAAGCAGTATTATCAGTGTGAGTTCACAGAATCACAGGATTGTAGAGTTGGAAGGGATCCCGAGGGCCATCTATGTCAACCCTCTGCAACGCAGCAATCTTTTGCCCAACATGGGGCTTGAACACACAACCCTGAGATGTTCTACCAGCTGAACTATTCAAACTAAGGCAGAGAGGTGAAACCTTTGAGTCTCCAGGTTTGGTGGACTACAAACTCCTATCACCCCTGATCAATGGCCATGCTGTCTCAGGCTGATGCCAGTGTGTGTGTGCGTGTGTGTGTCTAACAATATATGGAGCTGGCCACAGGCTTTCCATCTCTGCTCTGGGCTTGACAAAAATGTTCAAAGCCCTGCCATGTGTTCCCATATGAACTGATGGTTAGGTAGTTTTCACCCTGAATGGCTAAGAAATGCTTCAAAAGGGGCAGGAGGAAGACTTTCCTCACTCCCAGCTAAAGATGATGTCTAAGTACCTGCATGTGAAGAAATATCACAGTTCTGAGTGAGGCAGAGAACATCTGAGGGTGTTGCTGGCTGTCGTTGGTTCCCTGTTGAATTGTTTAAGCTGTGTCTCCACCTGTGTTCAAATAATACAGTGGTGCCCCGCAAGACGAAATTAATTCGTTCCGCAATTTTTGTCGTCTAACGAATTTTTCGTCTTGCGAAGCACGAAATCCCATAGGAATGCATTGAAAATCAATTAATGCGTTCCTATGGTCAAAAAAAGTCCAAACAAAGCCAAATTTGGTACAACAACAGTTTATTAACTGCTCTTTAAAGTCACACATACTGTAAAGAGCAGTTCAAAAATTTAAGGGAAAATAAATTAACTTTATAAACAAAACATGTCTTTGTTTTTAGTCAAAGAAAAAAAGCCGCGAGACGTTTTCGTCTTGCGAAGCAAGCCCATAGGGGAAATTCGTCTTGCGAGGCAAATCGCGAACGGAAAAACCTTTCGTCTAGCGAGTTTTTTGTCTTGCGAGGCATTCGTCTTGCGGGGCACCACTGTACTCAATTACAAAACAATAAGAAGTCTCCAGCGACTTCGTTCCAAAGGAAATCAAACTTGGGTAAGTGCTGCATGCCTGGAATTTTTTGCCAATTGGAGAAATGGGGTGAATATCACAGTTAGTTGAATATGGCTGGCTGCCCAACCAGAGCACAAGTCAGAAACTCAAGAAAGGGACAGTCCCTGCATCCCATCGACATCAAAATAGAAAGAGACAGCTGATTACTCTGTTGGTGTTTTCCAATCACCCCACCTATTTCAGTAGCTCATGCGGAAGACACAATGTAGGTATTTTTTGTTGCTCGTTACTGAATCAGCGATGCCATTTTCCATGACTGCAATTCAGTGTCGACTCTGCATTTCACTATTAAACTCTCTCTGGGGTTTCATCATTTACGCATTACAGCGAATGATGCTTAACAGACACCGTACAAAACAAGGATACATGGCACATGAGATGCTTCAAAGAAGGCCAGACCTGTATCAGAGGGACATGCCTAATTTTGTATTTTGCTTCTCAGCACCCACTTCAACTGCAGTTTTACAAATGCTGTAGCTTAGCTAAGGTTGACTGTTACTTCTCATTGTGATGTGTTAGCACAGAGGTTCCTAAACTTAGTTGGCCTACTGTACTGTCCCCTTTTCAGAAAAAAAATTACTCAGCGCCTCCCTGGAAATCTACCTTCTCTAAGTGAGCAAACAGAAAAGATACAGTGACAAATTTGTGTCAGATAACTTGACCACTGATTGGTTTTAACTTGCACTTTGTGTCTTTATTTGGAAAGTAAAGTAATCACTACAACTTTAACTCCACGTTACATTGGTAAGCGTCATTATACAACAGATGAAACATGTACGAACAGTTTTTCACATTTTTCTACTCTTCTCTTGTTTCTTTATGCTTCCACTGCCTCCTTATTTTTATTCAGTACCCCCCAATTTCACCAGAGGCGACTACTACCACCCACCAAATTGTTCCAGCACCTCCCAGGGGGCAGTATCACCCACTGTGGGAAACACTGTGTTAGCATTTATAGCAGAACAGGATCCAATCACAAGCTGGTGGCATTTCTAGGCATCTTGTAGTTTTTTGGAAGACGTACGTGTATCATGATCTAGAAGCATTGGATCTCAACCGGAAGCCTAATGCTGGAACAACACATGGTGGCTGATATGCGACTACTGCAACCTGGGTCCCCACTTCTATTCTTCTGCTCTCTTTTGTAACATTTAGTAACCCCAAACGGTGATGTGATCTTATCTCATTGCACGTTCCCCACGCCCACCTTCACTGCCTGCCATTTAGGAGGGCAGGGAAATCTGCAATGGAATGTCCTTTGCTTCAATCCCTACCCCACACTGACTGTCAAACTCTAAGATCAGAAATAAGCTTAGCTTGGGGGGGGGTGTATTATATTGAAAAAATTGTAGGGACATTTCCGAGGAAGAGACAAATTTAGAAAAGAAAATCACTCTAGTCCTAGTAACCGTTTCCTTCTGCATTTTCACTGCTGAAGAGAAGTTCTCTTTTATGTTACTGTTAACAGAACTTTTTTTCCATGTCAAGAATGTGATGAACTTCTCCAGCCACAAGACCAACAACCAGCCCACTCAATCGCTCTCTACTAGGAAATTACAAAGGACTAAAACCCCAACAAATAAAAAAAGAATCAAATGAGGTGGAAGGAAATGTGCACACTTAATTATGAAGCCAGGAAAAAAGGGTGCGGAATATGTATTAGTAACAGAATAAAACAGTTGTTTAATGGCACAAGTTCCCCTGATCCTTTGGGTCCCTTCCAGCTCCACAGCTCTAGGATTCTAGGTTGTCTGATCTCCCAGTCCTGAGACTTTAGCCTGGTCCTCACATTATTCTAAGCCAGTGTTTCCCAACCTTTTTTGGGCAAAGGCACACTTGTTTCATGAAAAAAATCTCGAGGCACACCACCATGCCAGATGGGGAAAGGTCACTTTTTACTTATGTAAAAAAAAATAAAAAAATAGTAACTTCCAACGAATTCTGTAGGTCTTGTTTCTGAATCATTAAAGCTGCATTTGGGAAGGATTCGTAAGGGTGCACAGCAACTCAGTCCCACCAACTCCACAGCAGGGTTCTCAGGTTCAGTGAAGGGCTCCCTCAGGGGGGCACATATATACACCTGGGCTCCCGAAAAGCTACCGCAAGAGCCCTTCAGGAGTTCACATAGCGCAGGCCTGAAGGCTGCAGCTTCCCACTTAGCATCCCGCCAGAGGAGGAAACCTCAAGTGGTCGACCTGTTTTTTTCCCCTCCCGCCTCCCTTTTGGAGCGCAGAGTTTTGAAGGCCGGCATCAACTCCGTTTTCCCGGATACTTCCCGCTCGAACCGAGGGCTGGGTGAAGCAAGGGCGGCGCTGCGCGTTTTACCTCCACGGTGCAGGGGCTCTGGCTCGCCTTCAGCCACCGCACGACAGCGCTGGAAGCCACTTCGTCCTGCAGCAACAGCTCCAAAACAGCCGCCATGCCCACCTCTCTCCTCCTCTAGCACTACCGCGCGGGCGAGCCTCCGGGGCGGGCGCACAAGGAGCGTGGGCGCCACCCCTCGACGCCGTCCCAAAAGCCGCCAAAAAGCCCTAAAAAAAGAGGAGCAGCAAAAAAAACACACCACACACGGGGGGCGTGTTCTAATCCGCTTCTAACTCCGGGTTAGAGCGCAGCACGTGGAGGATGGGTGGGGAAAGAGAGAGGAGGCGCACTGATAGAACGCCAGGCCCGGGGGCCGCCAGGGAGAGCCAGCGCGCGCCCCACCCCAGACGCTCGCGGCCACCGCCATCCCTCCCTCCCAGGGAAGGCGGGATTAGAGCAAGCGCCCGGGCAGCAAGAAGCGCGCGCGCGCCGGCCCTGCCCTGGATCCCTCAGAACCGCCAGTCTCTGGGAAAGTGGGCGTGGCTTCAGAACTCTCAGGCAGCAGCGCCCGCCGCCCGGCAAGGCTTCCCATTGGGAGGCGTGAATGCTTTAGTGGGCGGGGATTGGCGCAAATATAGGCAGGGCGGGCTGAGAGGAGGAGCCACCGCCGAGGAGCAGCGGCACCAGCAGCGTTTCCTCTCCCCCCTCCCCTCCCGTGTCAACAAGCGGGGCGCCTGCGCCAGGGGTTTGCGCATCAGGCAGGCAGCCAGGCAGGCAGACGGCGAGAGCCCCGCGCTGGGCGGCCTCTCCTCGCCGCCGCCCCGCCTCTCGCCGCCCGACTCGCCCGCCTCCCTCCCACGGCACACCAGGCAACGTCTGGCGGCACACTAGTTGGGAAACACTGTTCTAAGCCATGGTTTGCGGTTAACCATGAGTTGTCTAATGGATGATCAACAAACCATAGCTTGCTTCTCCAAATTATGTTTGTTTTCCATCTGTTCTTGCCTTTGTAGCTTGGCAAGCATCTGCAATAGAGTGGCCAAACAAACCATGGTTAAGGAAGGCTGCTTGTGTTCACACATAATGCCAAGCCATAGTTAAAAACTTAAAACAAACCAAGGTTTGTAAGCCATGGATTTGGTGGCAATAAACAAACCAGAGTTACACTAAGTCATGGTTTAAGAAGCAATTGTTTATTAAACCGTGGCTTAGTACGAACAAACTAGGTGATACTGGGTGATATCTAACTGTCTGTCTACTAGTGGAACAGACTTCTGCTTGCACAACAGGACTTCCCCTTTCTCCGTTCTGTAGTTCTTCATATCTCAGATCTGCTCCCCCTGTGGATCTTGCTGCCTGAGGCACTCACATCACCTTGCCACATGTGTGGCCTGGCCCTCTTTGGGGAAATTGAGCTCCAGAGTACCCCACTTGAGGTCACAGTGTTACCCTTCAAAGGAGAGATTTGTTTCATTGTTTTTAGAAGAGTGGATCAGTTGTTACTTTTTGCTACTCTCATTTCCTTGCCCATTGCTTCCTCAAAGCTTCCATTTCTTTTCCAGCTGTGTATGTAACTATTCTTGGCACTCTTCAATCAGACAGGGAGAGAGGGAGATTCTTTTGATCCCTCAGATTTGCACAAAACAAATTATCCAAATTCTTCACCACATTTATGGATAGCAAAAGGTGGTGGTGGTATTATTGCCCTAGAATATTCAAAAACATTCAAGAGGTGACTAAGAAAATTCCCAGAAAAGTTATTAGAACATTATTTCCTGAGAAATTGTGGCCCAGATCTATACTGTCTCTTGTCGTGTTTACTTACAACTCCTACTTCCTCATTCCAGATCTAGCTCCCATTACGTTTTTACTTGTGTACCTCTTAAATCGGCTATGATTTCTGCTTAATGGCTCTCCATTTTTATAGCTGCTGTGTCAATGTGCATCACCAATGTCCCGCTTGCCTACTGATATATTTATAATGAAAATGCACTGGCAAGGGGTGCAAGTCTACAATTCTGTTTCTATGATTGATGCAATAATAGCACAATCGTGGTGGATTTATACCAGACTGTCCACGCACCATTCCACTGTATTACCGTATTGGCCCAAACATAAGCCGCACCCGAACATAAGCAGCACCTTTAACATTGGGAGGGGGGTAGGAAAAAAGAAAAAATACCCAAATATAAGCCGCTCCATTCCTTGCTGCTCCTGGCTGCATACTGGGGGGGGGGGGCATAGTGCGTTGCTGGTGGCCTTTCCCCTTCCTCGCTCTCTCACTTCCTGGCTTTGGGGGAGAGGACGGGGAATATACACAGGGTGGGCGCCCCAGTGCCACTCTCCTGGCGCTGTTTGCCCCATGCTCTTGGCTGTATGCCGTAAGGTCGTGAATATAAGCAGCATTTTAACTTTTCATGGTTGGAATTTGGGGGGGGGAGTGAGGCTTATATCCAGGCCAATATGGTACTTATGCTTCTCTAGTGTTTCTGCATTACTGCCATCTGGAGCTTTTACTCCTGCACTATAGTGCAACCAAAGTGGAAGGAAAACCATGCCCGGAACATATGCAGTATGAAAAATTACAAGGTTTCAGAAGAAAGCTGACCTGCAGTGAACAGTAAGTCCGCCCTGAAACACTGACAGATGAAAACAGTATAACAGTCTGAATACCATCATGAGCGCAAATTGCCACGAATTCTATGGGACGGTTTCCATTCATTTAAGTCAGGGCCAGCTCAATAACTTTTACCACCGTAACTAAATGAGGCCAGGGCATCTCTGTGAAATCTGCAAGTGCATTCTGGGTCTCTCTTTGATGTCACTGAGGACTCTGGGCTGCTCTGCTGATTCATGTAGAGTTCATGTAGCACTGCAGGTGTCCTTTTAAGTGTACTGCTCTCAAGCTGCTGCCTCTTAAGCCTTCATAGTGCCAGCCCTAACATTGGTAGATGTCAATTGTACACAGCGAATCTGTTTGCACATTGAAACTATTCCCTGTTTTGCACTTCACTGCTGTACTTTATGCAATTAACCACATCAGTGCTATTCTTTTTGGAATGACATTCATTTTGGTCATTAATCCACAGCGAAAATGAACTGCAACTGCTTTATCGGAATCAGAACTAAATACCAGTACTTTTGGAAAACAGAGAGCATCTCTGAACGCACAGAACAAATATTTGCATTACCTATTTATATTAAAATATGCAGAAATTTCCTCAGCGTCAAGCCAACTTATAAATTTTTATAACTTTTTCAAATTCTTCACATTTTTTAACACACAGCATTATTTCAGCTTTGTGCAGAGCTCAATAACAATCTTTCTGGCCTGGAAGGAAAAGAAGAAGAAGAACACACATTAGAATAAAGAATGCAGAATAAATAAAAAACAAAACAGTACAGATTGTACATCTACACATACAAAGACAACTTTCATGGTGAGGTCTGAGCAATTATAACAATACAATGTACCACATGTTGATTGAAAAGAATTTCTCTAGTTATTGAAGTCTTTCCTGGCCAAGTTTCACAAAACATAAATTAGGAAAGGGGGGGGTATGACATTCTCCCAATCTGACTTCTGTGCAATGCCAGTCATGCACATTTTAAACACAGACGAATAATGCGGTCTTTCTTCTAGGAACTGTTAACAGCTGTAGAAACTATTATGGCCTGCTTAAAAAACATGTCTTAGTAGCCAACACCCTCCAGACACTTAGCAATCCTAAAGCTATTCCTCCCGGCTAAATGAGAAGTGCTGCTGGAACAACACAATGTTTGACTGATGATAGTTGCTGGGAAAACAAGAACGAACAAACAACACAGACCTTTCAAACAGCCATTTGTGCCCTCAAATCCACTGCATAGTTAGAAAATGATCCATCAATTTTATAAAAACTTAAGTGGGCAGAAGGGGGGGAAGGAGAGACCGAACAAGAGAAAGGGGTGAGAGAAAAGAAACAAGGGCTGCAGCAGTCAGCGACATCACAAACTGAGGTCTTCTTCCAAGGATGAGAAAGCTGTGGACCTTCAGGTGTTATTGGAGACCAGCATCTCTGGCAAAGGGATGGGCAATGGTCAGGGATGATGAGATATGACTATTAGTTAGTTAGTTAGTTAGTTAGTTAGTTAGTTAGTTAGTTAGTTAATTAGTTGCTGAATTTCTATGCCACCCCTCATCCAAGGATCACAGTGTGGTTTACAACACATTCTTCATCCTTGCTGTATGCTAAGGAAAATCTAGATTCTTTCATCCACTGAGATTTGCTAGAAGTATGTATCTTTCTACCATGAATTTTCCTGTTCCCCCCACCCCCTCAGCACAGGGTAGGATTAACCATACCTCAGACAGAACTGCTGTCATTCTACAACTGCTGCAAGCAATTTGGATACCTGAATTACCAAAATGATTTCAGTTTGAGTTTTTCTTTTGTATATGATAAATGAGTACTGAGAGTCGCCTATTTAATTCTGGTGAATAAACCTTATATGCTGTGGTTTGGTATAAAAACAAATCTAAAGCACAGCTAACAGTGTGAGACAGTTCTTTTAATAAAAATAAAAATAAAAAAAATAAAAATTTGTGAACTGTTGCTAGAAGCTTCTCCAGATAAGGCTTCTTTCCTATCTGGCCCTGTGAGAGATATATATATACACTGTATGTGTATATATATATATGTCTGTGTGTGTATCTGTACATGTGGCCACATCCTGCTTCTGGCCTGACCTCAGCTTCTCCTCCACGGTTTGAGTCATGCCCACCAATATTTGAAAGGAAAGTAACCACATTTGTTTTAATATCAATTGAACTGCAGATTCATTGTTTGACACTGGGCAAGTCTGACAAACAAACCCTTTACATTTCCAAAAGAATTTTGAGCACCCTAATCTCAAAATACACATTGAGTAAAGACCAGATAGCACATGCAGACAATTGTGAAAGTGTGTGTTTTATTTCAGTCCCTCAGCCAACCACAATGCTAGCAGTTCAAGACAAGTGGATTTTCATGACTGGACTGATAGCTTCATTTCTCCAAATACCACAGCACAACATTGCCAACCCTTGGCATTGCTTGTTGCTCAGATTTGTTTTTCTTTTGTGACTATAATCACATTACTCTATATTTTGCTTCTTCTGCCAGCTTTTACGTATACTACATCTAAGCTGAAGAAAGTTTCGGTGATTTTTTTTGGGGGGGTGAGGTGGAAACAGGGATGAAATGGCCATCCATCTTAGCCTTGGTAGTGAGTGTCAATACGCCATATTATTGATCAGGGAAATTATTTTCCTGTGTCTGCACAGCAGTAGAGCGAGGGCAGCAAGCACTACCCTCTCTCTGACTTGGCTTTGTGATGGTGACCCTACATAGTAAATAAGGTCTGACTAGTCAGAGGTAGCCAACATGATGCCATCCTGATATTGTTGAACTCCAACTTCCATCAGCCCCAGCTGGCATGGCCTGCGGTCAGGGATGATGGGAGTTTTTGTCCAACAACATCTACAGGGCACCATGCTTACTATGCCTAGACTACCAGATGTCACAGAGCCAAATCAGAGTAAAAACAAAACTTTTCACCATCATTCTAGCACAGCTAAAGACAGAAGAAAAAAATAAACGCTAAAAAGCCACTTAGATGAAGAAGGGGAAATTATCTTTGAAACTTTTAAGCCACATCTCCAGAACTCCCCCTTTTGCATCAAAAAAGTTTGCAATGCAAGCTTGCAATGCAAGTTTGCAATGCAAGCCATGCACCCTAGATGCTGCAAATGTACTCCTACAATAGCAAAGTGCAAACTTACCTGTGTACAGTACATAATCAAGGTACATTCATCAGGGATTCACGATGAGCTACATATCCCTGTAGAGCACACACTCAGGGACAAATTTGTGCATTCCTCTGTAATGTGTGCAGTTCCCCCTGTCCTGCAATACTCCCATTACACCAGGAAAACTCAGGAGGAAGTTACTCAGGAAGTCACTGGTCTGACACAAACATTCAAATGGGTCTCTGAAAATCTCTGTGTTGGAAAATCTCCTACCTAACCTATTTATTTATTTTCTGTTAAATGTTTGGGTTTTCCACATTATTAGCCAATAAAAGTAAGCTATGGTGTTTGTTTCTGAGTAATGGTAATAACCAAAATGGTTGTTTCTGAAGTTGGCATTTGGTTTGTAGTCTATTATGGAGGTCACAACCAAAGAAGTGATTCATAAACCTCAAGGAAACAATTCATCATGTTCCTAGTTATGAAGTGATATCACCGTTTCACATCTCCATAAGAACTGCAAAAGGAAGTCATTGTTTTCAGTCATTCGCTAGCAATTATTTCCAAAAGAAAGTGGCATTTACACAGGATGCCATTACAAGCGAAAAGAGAATTTGTTCACAACAATGGTAGTTCTTCAAGATCTCTTTGTTCTAGGATAATAGGAGCTGAGAAGCTACAAACCACTTCTTAAAGGCTGAGGTGAAAGAACTCCAGATGTTTTATTAGGGTAGATCACCGTCATCTCCATATTGCCTGAAAGGTGCTTATAAAATATGTGTCAGTCTAATCTGATTCTCTTCAACTTATATTCAACTTTTTCAGCAACTACACATTCAGAAGTTTTTTGCAGTATTACCCTTGGATGACTGAACCACTTCGTGTGTTGAAACCCTTTCTGCTTCCTTTGAAATTCCTGTTAAAACCTTCCCACCCTCGCTTTTGCTTAGAACTTAGAAGCAGATATGCAGATTCTGAAAGCATTGCCCTTGCTCTGACTTGGCTTTGCAGTAACACCATGCAGTCAATCAAACTCGACAACATGATGATGTCACAAAGCCAAGTCAGAGTGAGAAAATTCTGGCACAGCCAAAGAGGTGAAAAAGGTATATGTTGCATGATCAAATATTCCCATAAGGGTTTTTGTTGTTGCTGTTTTTAAAATTGAACATAGTATACTAGCATAATAGAGAGAAGGCTATACTTTTTTCTGGTGGACTAGCTTTCCCCAGCAGGGAGTTTTTGACATGGGTGATTATTCAATAATGCTCCATTACTACAAGTTACCAAATAAACAGGTACTTTATTTCCCCTTATTGCTCCCTCTCTTCTTCCCAAACTGTTGTATGCTATGCCCAACTAAAAAAGAAGAAGAAAAAAAAGAAAACCAGCCCACAGCCTTTCCAGCTCATTGTGAGTCATCAGGTTTTCAATAAAGCCTGGCAGCCAATGATCTTCCATAAACTGGAATTCTAATCATAGTTTGTATGCTCTAGGACTTCCCCAGATCTGAAAAGTTTAAGAATATGTTTAATCCAACTGGCATGGGAAATGTACAGATTGCTAGAGACTAGAATCCTGCATTTAAAATGAAAAAAAAATCACATTTAAGGGAAGCTAAGGGCAGAACTGCCATTTTATAAGATGAACACAGAGTTTCAGTTTCTGTATTTCTCTTGCAGCACTAATGCAGGAATTGTGATGTGATATTTCCAGTAGAGAGGAGCTGCTGGGAATGAGTCTTGGGATAGTGAGTCTAGGACGAATTAAACATGCTAGTTCTTCCCTGCTCTACCACCACTTTTTTTTTTAACCTGCCCACCTACCTGCAAGTCAGTCTCTGGGACTGTGAAAACCAATGTTGGAAAGGATTTTCAGGAGTTATTCAATACACAAAGGAAGAATGAAGAACTCCCCCCCCCCTCCATCTTCCAATTTTCTCCTTCAAAAGTTGCCCTACCCAAGTATTCACATTACCTTGGCAAATGCAGGTTTGGGACCATGCGTTATCCAGGTAGCATATTGTCCTACTGAAGCTTACTGAAAGCTTGAAGCCTACGGTTGATTTTAATTATCTTTTGAATGTTTTATATATCTGTTTTTAACTGTTTTATGTTCATTCTTTTGTAAACCACTTATTGTTGTTGTTGTTTAGTCGTTTAGTCTTGTCTGACTCTTTGTGACCCCATGGACCAGAGCACGCCAGGCACTCCTGTCTTTCACTGCCTCCCGCAGTTTGGTCAGACTCAAGTTCGTAGCTTCGAGAACACTATCCAACCATCTTGTCTTCTGTCGTCCCCTTCTCCTTGTGCCCTCCATCTTTCCCAACATCAGGGTCTTTTCCAGGGAGTCTTCTCTTCTCATGAGGTGGCCAAAATATTGGAGCCTAAGCTTCAGGATCTGTCCTTCCAGTGAGCACTCAAAACCACTTATTACATTCAAGCAAAAGATGGATGATAGAGATATAGAGATATAGAGATAGATAGATAGATAGATAGATAGATAGATAGATAGATTTGAAAATAATGGAGTCTTTGTGCTACATACAGGTCAAGAAAGAGTGAATATGGTCAAGAAGAATTCAAGTGCAACCTGTGTTCATCTGTAGCACAAATGGCTTGGACGTAGAGACTTCAGGATTATAGTAGACCTGCCAAAGAAATGTTTGGTGAGAGGAATGGAAATTAACTGGTTTATGTTATTTTTTTTGTAAACCACTTATTACAATCAAGATAGATGATAGAGCGTGTGTCCCCATTTAAGAGAGCCACACCCAGCAACCTTTATTTTTGCACGTGTACCCTGAGCTATCTTTATGACTGACGTTTAGGATAACCATTATTTAGGTAGAACTACAGCCTGTCTTTTAGCCGTGGCCACCACCATGAGCCTTCACACTTACTCTGGGGAATGTAAGCTTGTCACCACCACACTTGGTGCTTAAGTATCTCGCTGTTTGGCAGGCCTTGCAGTTACCAACCATCCCTCTGAAAAGCAGGCAGTGATGCGCTCACTTCTGAGCTGATGATGACAAGCCGACAATGTCCAGAGCAACTGGCCTTTTCTTTCTGTGGAATTCCTTATTTCTTCCTTGGGTATCTTTATTTCTTCAGCCCCGCATGAAGATGTGTAGAGATTATTGGGGCAGCAGAACAGGGATGTGGAACTTGTAGTTCTCCAGACACTGAGTTGGGGTTGGGGTGCTAAGGTTCCCCAGGCTTGCAACAGAAACTAATCTTTTTCGCAGAACACTTAACATGTATACAATGCATTTCCAAGCACAGTTGACAAGAAACTCCATGTACTGAGGCAGTATATCTCTGAATCATAGATGGTGGGGCAAAAGAGAGTTTTGGCAGTTGCTTCTGGGTTTCCTGGGGGCATCTGGGGGTGCTTCCAGACTATTGCTGTTTTGCGGTGGGATTCAAATATATGCCAGCAAATTCAGGTTGTGCAATTAAAACTTGATTTGGTTCTCTTGTGAAACAAACCTAACCTGCCCCACCGTCAGATTTCTGACAATAAGGAAAGGGCTTAATGTGGAATATTTGCTTGATGCAACATTGTATGACCTCCCCCAAAACAAATCACAATGAATGCTTAGTCAATAGCCAACGTTGTCTAATCTTTCCCACCAACTTTATGCAAATGAACCAGGATGAATGCTCAGTAAAGAGGTTGCCTGGAAATGACCCGCCTGAACATTGGTGGAGACTGGAGACTGGACTCAAGAGACTCACCACCAGGAGGACACTTCTTATGTTCTTAGTACAGTGGTGTCTCGCAAGATGAAAAGAATCCGTTCTGTGATTCTCTTCGTCTAGCGGTTTTTTCGTCTTACGAAGCAAGCCCATTGACGGATTAGCGGATTAGCGCTTTTAGCGGCTTTTAGCGGCTTATCTGCTGATCGGATCAGCTGATAAGTGGCTTAGCAGCTTAGAAAAAGGGGGGGAGGGGAAAAAACCAGCAGGAACTCGCAAGACATTGTCGTCTTGCGAAGCAAGCCCATAGGAAATTTGTTTTGCGAAGCACCTCCAAAACAGAAAATTCTTTCGTCTAGCGAGTTTTCCGTCTTGCGAGGCATTCGTCTTGCGGGGCACCACTGTACTTCACATACATTTTTAATCTCATCCCTCTGAGACAGTCCTCCATAATTACTTGCTGAGTATCCATACAGAAGGCTGAGAACTAAGGAAATAGTGACTTTCCAGGAAGTGGTTTGTGAGATTCGCTTGCATCTTAAATAAGTTAAGCAAAGGAAGCTCACAGAAGGAAAACTGCCTGTACCCTCCTTCCCCATGCACCTCTCATGAGCTCCATCCTGCATTGTTCAGGACTCTCCCCACACCTTAGCTTCCATAGAAGTCTTCCAAGGGCGCAAGTGGGTGCAGGAGGAGACACGAGACTCTCCTTCTGTAAAATGATGTTGTTGGATGGACTGAATGCTGAATTAACATAGCATAGAATCCAGGCCAGTGTTTCCCAAACTTGGGTCTCCAGCTGTTTTTGGACAACAACTTCCACCATCCCAAGCTAGCAGGACTTGTGGTCAGGGATGAAGGGAATTGTAGTTCAAAAACAGCTGGTGACCCAAGTATGGGAAACATTGATCTAGACCTTCAGCCAGAGGGTGTCCACCTCACGTTCTTATGGCACCATCCTAACAATGTCTATTCAGAAGTAAGTCCTATTGGATTCAGTGGGGCTTACTACAAGTTAAGTGAGGTTACGTTTGCAACTTTAGCTATTACACAACTAGCTTTCTAGAAGCACACCTATTGGCAAAATTCCTCTCAGCTTTGAATTATCATGAGACATAATTAAGGGAGAGGGCACAATGAGACATTATTGTAAGAAAGGGACAACACTAAGCATCAGCTTATTTGGCTTCAATTGACTAGCTATCTAGCACACTTTCAAATTAATATCCAGCTTTGTTAATAGAAAGGCTTCCCCACTTCCTGTTCACTGCCTTCCAACTGACTTTTAAGATCCCAATAAAGCTAGAACAGCAAACATTTCCTCCTACTCAATTTTTGGATTTCCAAAATGTACACATATTTTTTCATTTAACACTATATCCCAAAGGGACTTGGTGTATGGTGAAAGCTTTAGTTACCACCATGTTTTTTTGGCAACCCAAATTAGTATCTGGTCCAACTCCGCCTTCTACCTTGGGAATGGAAAAAAGAAAAGTCTACAGATGTGGGATAATAACTCAGTAAAAATGCAATGCTCCAGCACAGATGCATCTATTCACTTTTCTTTGTTTCTAATATCTGGTTCGAAGGGAAATTGACTTTTTTGAAAATTCATATTATTGACTGTTGGCCATGCTCGTGGAGGCTGATGGGAATCCAACTCATATTGTAGAAGAATTTCTGTACACATTAAGTGGCTGGGCAACAGCATTGCAAAATTAGGAGAAAAGTGAATTGTGAAGGATGGCTGTGTTTTGGTTCACATCTTCTTTCAGAAACTGTGGATTACTTAAGTTTGCCTTTAAATGTTCACTCATCTCCACACAGAGAAAGCCCTACTGAGTTCAGTGGGTCTTGCTCCCATGCTACTGTGTATAGGATTGCAGCGTTGGTTTTCATATAAATCCTCAAAACAGTCTTGATATTCCCTGGTTTCCCTTGAAGAGTTACTTATTTTTAATTCTTAATTTGCTAAGTTACATGTAATATTTACACAAAAGAAACAACTCCGCTGGTAGTACTCAAAGTATTTCTAAAAGAACCAGCACTCCATTTCTAAAGCAAGAAAGAAATAACTGTAGGCTTACTCACATTTCTAAATTGATTGATCTGGGACAGTTCTTCAGTTCCTGTCTGAAGTAGACTTTTTGGATATGTTATTTCGTTCCCTCAAGGATAATGCAGAATTTGAAGATGGACAGCCCTCCTTATCTAGGGGTCACTCTTGAGTTGAAAATGAAGGGAAGATGTTCAGCCACTAGCCTGGCTTTATGGCTAAGTCCTAATAGCACTGCCCCACCTCAAAGCTGCCTTAAGGGTGATGCCCTGTTTGACTGTAACCGGGCAGCATTTCCGTGGCAACGCCTGATGCTCCACTGTGTCATCATTGAGAGTCATCTGATTGGTCAGATTAGCCTTTATGACTCTAGGCTATGTCATGCAGCTGAAGGTCTGAAATAAAGTCCAGTAGTGGTGTCAGTTATCAGCCCAACAATAGCAAAAGAAGATTGTGTTTTGCAGTGGGGAATCAGGCAAAAACCAGATCGAAATCACCTATCCAGAACAATAGAGCCTTCAGCTTCATGCAGAACTTCCATCAGGGAGTAAAAAAAGATGACTTTCCCAAGGCAGGGTATTCCACAACTTAGGCACAGGCAACAGAGAAATTCCTGCAACATGATCCTGACAACTGGTGGGAGGACATGTAGCAGGGCCTCCTCAAATGACCTAAACAATTGTGCAGGGTCACGAGAGGAATAGCTTCTCTTCTTTACAGTGTTCCAATATATGCAATCAGTTGGTCAAGAGACTAGTAGCCCTCACTGATCAACTGCAGGAGTGCCACGAAGGCATGCATGGGAAATCTCAGTCCCAGGGGTCCAAATGTGGCCCTCTTTATCTGTTTTTGGGTATTCTTCCCAGGTCACAACCCCTCTTGAGCCAACACCGCTCACCATCCCTGAGCCACACCATCGCTGAGTGCTTTTGCCTGGCTTGAAGGAGTCCTTGAACTCTGCCAATACTTCATGCTCGCTGGGAGGATAGAGAGGGATATGTGAGTGTGAAGGAACTAGCTTACCAGACAAAGGTAAGATTCACATTTATTGCTCTGTCCACTTTTGCCTCTGCGCTCCCCCCCCCCACCACTGCCATGTTTCTGATTACTTTTTGTAAATGTTTAAGTGGGTCTATATATTAGGTAAACACGCCAGGTATCTGTTTTGTTTTATTTTTAAAGGGTGAAGCATTTATAACTGATATGTGCTGCTAATTAAGGGCTTATTTTATTCTCTTTATAAATTTAAAGCACTTTTATACAATTTGTATAATTTTACAGTGTCAGCCTCCCACTAGAGACTTTTTTGGCAGTTTAATTTTGAATGTGTCCAAGAACCTTGAACCGTGCTTGCTCACCCTCCCCATCAAAATCTCTCTCCTCCCACCCCCGGTCAATTATTCCTGTTTTAATTTTAATGCAGGAAAGCTTTTAAATTATTAGAGGTGGACGTGATTATCTTACAGGGCTTTGGAAACTAAAGGCAAAGACAAAGAGTCCAAGATCTCTTGATCACGATGTTCTCCTGTGATTCTCTGTGTCAGCTCACTTTCCTGCTCAGGTTGCCAGAGCAGTACGTATTGCGAATGGTTTTAATATAGCCAACTCATTGTGACTTCAGTTTAAAATCCTCAGTGAATGAAGAGGATAACAAAGCGTGGATTGCATGCTTGTGATATACGGGAAGTACTGTATGTCACAAGTAAGATAATAACATGCATGTGTGGGAGTTTCCAAGTTGACTGAGTTATCTTTGAAGTTGTGGTATATCTCCCAGATACACTCTTTTAATTTACAGATATTGCACCAAGGATACATTCAGCCCTTACAAAATCTCCACACTATGCATTCTTCTATGATTAACCGACTCTGTATTTGATTTCTCCCCTACTTCCCTCTTCTCTATTATTTATTGACAGAGAGGCCAAACAAACCACAGAAAAAATACTCTTGTTTCTAGACTCAATCTAGTAGTGCCAATGGGAGCTCTTTCTAGAAGTCTGATTTCCACATTTGGAGGGATGGGGGGGGGGAGCTGGTTTTCATCAGGATAGCAGCGCACAGGAAGCGGGGTTAACCCTTCGCTTCCCAGCTGCCATCCCAACAAAAACCATCACTCCCCACAAAACACATGTGACAAATCCTCTAAACATTATTGTTGTGTAAGGCTGGGGAGGGGAGGCGGCATAGAAAAACTGGCGGAAATAATGACCAAGATAAAGTGTCTGGGAACCAAACATTATGAATAACAGCTGAGGGAATTGGTTATGTTGAGCCTGATAAAGAGGAGATTGAATAGAGATATGATAGCCATCTTCAAATATCATGGAGGACAGAGCAAGCTTGTTTTCTCCTGCTCTGGAGGGTAGGACCTGAAACAGTGGGTTCATGTTACAAAGAGATTCTGACTAAACATCAGGAAGAACTTTCTGATGGTAAGGGCTGTTTGACAGTGGAACGGTCTCTCTCAGGAGGTGCTGGACTCTCCTTCCTTGGAGGTTTTAAAGCAGAGGTTGATGGCCATCTGTCATGTTTGATCTGGCTGAGATTTGTGCATAGCAGGGCGTTGGATTAGATGACCCTCATGATCCCTTCCAACTCTACAATTCTGTGATTCATTGTGTGATCTGTGGACCCCCAAGGTAGAGGCTCTTCATTAATTCAAAGATGAATTGAGGGAATGAAAGAATTAGGATAACATCTGCACCATTTAAAGCACATAGCTTCCCCAGAATAATGGAAACTGTAGTTTAACCCAGAGCTACAATTCCCAACCCTCTTAACAAAATATGGTTCCCAGAATTCTTTGCGGGGGAGCCATGTACTTTGAATATATGGAGGTGAAAGATGTTAAATTACTCAAAAGCAAGAAAGAGTCTGTTGACAGAGTGGGCTGATATAGGTGAAAGATGGGGTGGGAACTGTTGCTAAAGTCATTGGTTATTTAATCTATATGAATGTTTTGTTTGTTTTTACCTAGGAGTTTTGTTAAATTGGAAATATTAATTTTGTTGCTGTGGTTTTGCTTGTTTACCTTATGGCAACATTGTTAAGGGGTTTTTTTTGGACCTGTTTGTTTGATTTTGTAATTTTTGCATATTGTTTTTGTTTATTTTTATTACTTAGTTCCTCTGGTACTGAAAACATTCAATGCAGAGTGGGCTATAAATACTGTGAATAAATAAATATATGGTGTGGATGTTATATAAGAGACTGGCTGGGCTTAGAGGGAGAAATAAAGAAGTTGTGGGATGACACAATATTTGAATCTGCAGGAAGGGCAGAGAGTGCTGGCAAAGAAGAAAACTGTGAGTATATTAGTTTTGATATGCAGCTTGGAGTCTCAGGAACTTAATTATCTCCTCAAATAAACTAATGCAAAGTTTGCTATATACAGCATTTCTCTGTCAAGCATTAAATTGAACCGGCAAGTTTTCAGTATTTTAATATTTATAACCTGATCCCAACCATTTTTACATTTATTTCAGCTGAGCATATTGCAGCCTTAATGGTCCACTCACTGCTGCAGCAGTCCTGTAGATCTCCACTGATTCTTACTTCTCAGGTAAATACTAGGCATATTAGTTTAACGTCAATGGCAACAGGTGAAATGAAGGACCTGAAGTCAGTTGTGCTCACTGTAAAAATGATCTGTTCTTGCTAACCTAGCTAAAGAGAGTGATGCATTTCACTGGACTTAGGCTAAACTACACAAGGTGATTAATTAAGTGCAGAAAACAAAATATTTGTCATGAAAATTCAGTGTTGTTAATACATAGAAACCTAGACCTTTAGCAAAAGTTGTGAGAGGTAGAATCATAATGCTACTCTTCTATATTGGAAAGGCACAGTACCAATGGTTCATTTTTCATTATTAAATGTTGTTTTTAAATACATATGTTCTTTCCGACTTAAGATGTGTGCGTTCTTTATGAAAGAAATACCCTAGAGTGTGATGAGAGGGGCAAGCTCTGTAACTGTCTGCCAGAAATCTGCCCCACATCCTTCAAAACAAGGCTGTGTACACCTTTAAAACACATTCTTTCCCTCAAAGAATCCTGGGCGCTGTATTTCACCCTTCACAGAGTGACAATTCCCAGCAACCCTTAGTAAACTACAGTACCCAGAATTCTTTGAGGAGGACATGGTGTGCAATCAACCAGAACGTGTAAACATTCCTAAATAGAAGTTTGCTGGGTGACCGTTTTTTCCAGGAGCCCAAAGTTGCCTGCGGCCCAAGCCAGAAGGTTATGCCGTTTACCAGCCGCTGACGGAGGCGGCCTGTCACCCCGAAGGAAAACACTCTTCAGACACGCGGCCCCCACCTGCCTCATGGGAATTGTAGTCTCTCCGCGAGAAAGGAAAGGAGAAGGCCGGCAAGTTTTGCCCCATTAAAATCCTCCGTCCCCTTCAGCTTTCCTTTTTTTAAAAAACAACAACAGGGATACCCGTGTAGGTGCGTTTCAAGCAAAAGAAAAAGAGAGAAACTGTCGAGGAAGAAAACTACAATCCCCATAATGCCTAGCGGGACCAAAGGGGGAAAAAGGGAATCGAGAGGCGGAAAGCCGACGAGGCGGCGCGTGCGCAAAGCCTCGCACCATCCGCTGTGGGGAGGCAGCGGCGGCGGCGGCGGCACGATGCCCCGCGACAACATGGCCTCCCTGATCCAGCGGGTGGCCCGGCAGGCCCGCCTCACGTTCCGCCCGCCGGGCGGTAACAACAACGGCGGCGGCGACGGGAGCGGGCCTCGCTTCGCGGAGAACCTGCACCGCCTGCAGCAGCTGCTGAACGAGGTCCGGGCCGAGGACCTGCGCCTGTCCCCGCGGGGCCCGTCGGCGGTGCCGGGCCTGGCGCAGCCTCCCGTGAGCTACATGCACATCTGCGAGACGGAGAGCTTCAGCATGGGCGTCTTCGTGCTGCGCGCCGGCGCCTGCATCCCTCTGCACGACCACCCGGGCATGGACGGGCTGCTCAAGGTGCTCTACGGCACGCTGCGCATCGCCTGCTTCGACGCCCCCGACGGGGGAGCCGCGGGAGCCGGGGCGGGAAGCGCCACCTCGGCGGGGGCGTCGTCGTCGGGGCAGCCCCCTCCTCGCTCCCGCCGGCGCGCCCTGCTCCGCTCGCACCAGCTCTACACGCCCGCCTCGGCGCCCTGCCTGCTGTCGCCGCACACCGACAACCTGCACCAGATCGACGCCGTGGGCGGGCCCGCCGCCTTCCTCGACATCCTCGCGCCGCCCTACGATCCGGAGCACGGGCGGGACTGCCACTACTTCCGCCTCCTGGACGGGCAGAGCCTGCCTCCGCCCGCTGCCGACCCTCCGGGTCTGCCCAAGGAGGTGTGGCTGCTCGAGACGCCCCAGGCGACGGATTTCTGGTGCGGCGGAGAGCCCTACCCGGGACCCCAGGTGTCCCCTTGAAGGACCATCCCCAGACCCGCCATGCTCCTGGCCTGAGCTGCCCGCCATCCGCTTTAGACGGAGGGAAGATGCGAGTCCTTTTCTCGTCCCCAAGGCTCGCCGGGAAGGGATTGCCCAGCTCGCCCCAGGCCCCTTGACACTCTAGCTTCCGGAGGTGCTGATGGCTGCGGTTGGGGAGAGCAAAGCCATAGGAAGAGTCCTGTCCAGTCCCTGGCCAGAGGCTCCCCCCCCCTTCTGAACTTGCAGCTTCCTTCCTTCCTACTGCTGCACCACACAAAATGCCCTACTTCCACGAGGGCATTTATTGGGAGGTGTCTTGATTTGTTTTAGGGAGATAAGTCAGCATCTGCTGCTACTTCTGGTTCACTTATTTCAGAGAGCATGAAGAACTCAACTCCACTGGCTTAAGGTGGAGGGGCAGATCTGCAGGCGACATTAAATGAAGAGTTAAGGAAGGAAAACAGGTCCTACTCCAAACCCGCATTTCAAATGGTACACATAGAAGTAGGGTATTTTTTAAGGGTGGATGTTGCCCTCCCCACCTGCAGGCAAATTCCCAGTAGCACAACAGCCAACTCCTACTTGGCATACAAACTGAGAACACTTAAGGTGGGCACTGCCTCTTTTCTGGCCAAGAACGTGGCCTGAGCTGCTTTGTTGTGTGTGTGTCTCAGCTGCTTGGAGCGGAGAGGGGAACCATCATCCACTCAGGACACATACTGTATTCCACAGCTCTTCCTGCAAGGAAGCTACTACAAAATCCGGAGCCTTCCTCTCCATTCTGTGCGTACAAAGCAGTCAGGTGCCATTGTATTTATTCCTACCGGTTGCTGTGAAGATATGGAAGAATAGGTTTGGTTAAAAACAACAACAACTACACTACTCGGCTTAATTTAGAAATAAACTTTGGGCTGCAACCCCCCCCTCTTTTTTTCCTTTTGCTAGAGCTGAAAAAAATTAAGGCAATAAGAATTCTTCCCTGAAGCTTGCTAGTTAACTTTCCCTATGAATGGTCCAGTACTTTTCAGTTCCCATGTCAATTCAGACTGATGAGGATGTTCTCCTGCTCCTTCTCTCCTGGGTGGATTTGGGAGAAAAAATGTGCTGAAAAGCCAAGAAAGATACTAAATTGGCTGGAGCAGAGAGCAGTTCGGTATATAACTGAAATTCAGGTTGCATCCTGTGCAAGGATGCTGCCAGGTTAGAGATTATCCTGTGGGGGAGAAATATTGTATTAAGAAACATGATTTTTAGATATTAAAAACTGAGAATTCCTGATTATCTGTTGTGCAATTCTTTAACATAAGGTGACACTTTTTTCTTAGTGGATTTTGCTGGAAGATTCATTCCTATGTATCTGGAAGGATAGCATTATGTAACAGAACAACAGATGGTGTTTTTCGCAATTGGTGGTAATAGTCTTAGTTTCTGGCACACGTCTTGTATAGAATAGAATTGGGGGGGGGGTGAGTTGCAGGCAGCTTCTGGCTTGACCACTCTGCTTTTATGGAAAAAATAATTATCTATACCTGTGGGTAGACATGTAGTGAAGTAATATACAGTACTTGCCCCATTTAATATTTCTAGAGTTATTTTACAGAACTTTTATTAAAAGAGGAGGAAACAGGTGTTGTGGCTTTTCCTCCCCATAGCATGAGTGTCATTACAGGGTGGGAGGGGGCTTCTTTCCTGGATGCATACTGTCTATACTTCTAGAAAACTATATAATCCTGTTGAACTTAATACCAGTTGTCCAACAAGATCTAGGTTATACTGGTATCTTGGCTATCATTCTATTTCAGTGAGTCCCAGTTACTGAGGACCCCCTATTTTTCAACAGCCAAGCCATGACCCCTTTTGAAAAATTTGATAACGCTGTGGTAGTTACCTCCGCAAAGCAATTTTTTGAACAAAATGTGGAGTAGCTCCTATTAAGACTAGGGCTGAGCGATATCTGGCTTTCAATGTTGTGATATATCAGCAACTAAACATCACAATATTCCAATATATCACAATGTCTGAAAATGGAGATCAGGTGTGGGGATGTGGGAAGGAGCAGTCACAGTCATGGTTGAGTGGGACGGGGTGGGGATGGGGGGCTACATCAGGCTGCCTTCAGTGGGGCAGCCTGTGGTGGCAGCTAGCCAAAATGCACAAGATGCATGTCTGCTGTGGCAGTGCTGCTTTCCTGCTGACTGAGAAAAGCTGCTCTGCCTCAGTGCCAGGGGAAGGTAGTGCCACAGTGCATTGATGTGAGGGCCATCAGCTGCCCTTTTCTTCAGTCAGTGTGAGGGAAGGCAGCTCAGATCAGCAGCATTATCGGCTGAGATCATTGTGTGATTTCAGTGGTGCCTTGCAATCAGCTGCCCTGTTCTCCCTTGCACAAGGAGTAATATATTGCTGTCTATTGCCGAGTCAAAATCATTATCGCGATGTGATTTCAAAACCGATTTAGGTCAATATATTGAAAATTGCACAGCGCTAAAACAGACCATAAAATTTGTGATATTACCATGCAAAAATGACAAAATATTATTGGTGAACCACTGGTCTATTTGGTTCATTAAGTGCCCTTCAACCTCTGTGCAACTCTTTTCATGTTTGGATAATTTGTTTCAATGTACAAGGTGGTAGTAGTTTGGGGGTTTTCAAGGTCAAGGTGTGTTACACAAGGATTTCAAGTATAATTTACTAATGCTTGTGAGTTTTGATCATAACCTCCACAAAGATCATAAGAGAAAGTGCAGTATCAAATATCTTAGAAGCAACCCTTCATTGATGGTGGATTTCCTGTTCTTATGGCAATCTCCAAACTCCTGCCTTCGTATCAGTATCACTTTTGTGGTGCTTTTCCTCCATTGTGATCAGGTGTTAAATCTTTTGAAACAGTGGTGGTCTTTAGTGTTGCAGCATAGGGAGCAGCTAAGCTAACTCTGGCCACGTTAAACCAAGGCTGATTTGTCCCATGATGTACTGAGAGAGGAGGAGCGCAAAAGTGAGTATTGCTGAAATAATGATGTGCTGGGATGGATGGGAGTTGGAATCTAATCTAGCAGCATCTGGAGGGTGGCCTAAAGAATTAGCCTTGTGACTGAGCTGCTACTCATCCATGGTGTTCTGCCCCTGTATGCCAATTTTTCCTGTCTGTAGTCCCTTTTGAGCTTCACTGAAAACTGCTGTGGAGGGTCCCCTGACCCCTAGAAGCAGTGGGGGTGAAGTGGGGCAATAGAAACCCCCTGGGCTAATGTTTGTATAGATAGAAGAGGATCTCTCTATAAAATCGGCAGCGATGCCATAGTTTGTACCTTAGGAGGATTTCTATAGTTCATAGACAAGTACAGGTTGGCAAATTACTGCTGCTAATGGAAAAAGCTGCTGCTGTGTTAAACCAGTGTTGTTACTATTAAAAACTCCATTCTTAAGTTGGTCTAACTTTTACATTAACCAGGAAAGTGGACACCACACGTTACCAGCTAAGTTTGAGTAAATGTGTTTCATAACAAATGGATTTAACACACATGAAACAGGCAAGCATGTGACGGTTTCTTCCTCCTGCCTGTGGAATCCAAAGTTTTCGCAAGCCAGGGTAGAGGTTTTCAAAAGAAACTATGAAGGCGTAATCCACAAGCCACACAACCTGTAGAGCTGTTTAAATAGTAAGCCATACACGATCTATGACAGCAGGTGTGGACTGTTTTGAATGTGGCCCTGCTTAAAAAAAAGTATCCCTGCAAGAAGGCTATGCATACCCTTTTCTGCCTTTTCCCCCCACACCCCTTGGTTCAGCTACCCTCCCCCTGCTTCTTATCCCTTATGAGTAGATTGCTGTGGTCTGTGGTGAAATCTCTCCTGCAACTGCCAAAGATCACAGAAGCCCCCTCCACAGTAACTCAGAGCAGGATTTTTAGTGTGTCTGCCCCTGTTCTGTGGAATAGCATTCCTGCCTAGATGCGACAGGTGCCCACTATGTACTTTGTGGAAACAACCGAAGACATATTGCCTCCTTCCCTTTCCTGTGACCAGCTAAACGTTCCCTACATTTGCTAATGTTTATTGTGCCCTGTTCTTTCCCTTTATCTTAGTCCCCGTCATCTTTCTTTTTGCTCTAAGCACTCATGGTTAAAAGACCAAAAGGCTGGCTCACACATACATACATACATACATACATACATACATAGGAATCACACGACGACTGCAGGATCAAGTGAAGACTTGCACTTGCAAAGGAGCCATCATAGAGCCAAGACCACAGAGAGAGCTTCCATATTTCTGCACCTTGCCTCAAAGGCAGGGCTTTTCAATGGGGTCAGCTCATGTATTTGGGGGCCAGCCATAAAGTGTTGAAGAAGTCAAGTAATATAAATGCCGTGTGTTGGCCATTCTCATATCACTGTACGTTTTGCAAAGTTCCTACGATTTCATTGCCGCTAAAGCAAAAACACAGTAATAGGACTCAGGGATGGCACCAAAACTCTGAAATTCCCATGTTCAACCAGCGTACTAATAGCCACTTGCCTCTCTCCCTCTGGCTTGCCCAAGTTAGTGCTTTTTCTTTACACCACATTTGGGATCCTCCCCCTGAGTGCTCTCCCTGGGCCCATCTCCCCTTCAACTGCGGAGGAGCAGCGGAACCAGGGGGTTTCAAGAACTGGCAATGTCTCCTTGCAGTTGACTAACAAGCCCAACCCGATGCTGGCCTAATGCCCCACATACAGTAGATATGTGTGGGCAAGCAGCCAAATAAAAAGGTTAGCACGAAACTAATGTCTGTGGATTTATTTCCAAGACAAAGAATGGGTCACAGAGTTATCAGGAGTTTCCACCACGACAAGATTCTTTACAGAGGGATCTGGCAAAAAAGGCATTGAAGCCCGTGACCTATTTAAAGTGACATTTTCCTGTGAAGCATGATGCTCTTTAAGTGCTCTCTTTGCAAAGCTGCAGAAACCTTTCCTTGCCCATCAAAGCAGCTTTCTCCAAGTGGGCCATGCTTGGTCGGTGCGGTATTTATTTCCTGAGCTTGCTTAAATTAGTATGCCTCAAATCACGGAACAATAATGAGTCAAAAATGCATTAACATTTCTATTTATTGCTTTGTGGGGAAGTCCTCAGTGCTCAAGTGCTACTCGGCTCGAGGATTTGGTTTACACGCAAAAAGGACAAGGAAGCTTTGCGCATGTTGCCATTTCGTGCACTTCCGGAACCTCAGGTTGAATTTTGCACGAGTCAGGAAAGACCTGTTGTGCATACCTAACCTGCAAGATCTGAAATGAACACCCAACTTTCATAGGCTGTGATCCAAAGAACAACATGAGCTTTCACAAAGTGCTTCCACTGGACCAGATCGTTTTTCTTTGAATGGGCTTGTGCCAAACCTGCTACTTCAAAACATTCTCAAGTGACCTAGAAGGCTGCATTCTTCTGTGTATTTACTTGAAAGTGAGAGCCATTGAAATCAGTGGGACATACTTCTGAGGACACATGGTTAGGTTTGCACTACAGCCTGATTGCACTCAATAGGGCTTACTTCTGAGTAAACATGCATAGGAATGGCTTCCATATCTACCGTACCTCCAAGCTCACTAAATTATCTTTCATGGTTCTTTAGATCCAGGCCATACTGTGTGAGGTATCAACACTATTTCAAACTGTGTGGATGTTTCTACCAAATACCTTTGCTGCAAGCAGGCGAAATTGCTAGGAGGGACACACAGCTGAAAGTGTGAAAGTGCAATGGCACAAACTTGGCTGTGGCACTATTCAGTCTCACAATTTCAAAACTGCCCTTTCTATCGTCATCGTCGTCATCATCACCACCACCAACACCCCCCCCCCGGTGAAAACTTGCTAGGGGGAACAAGCGTAAAGGAATTCCAGGCACTGGGAAAGTGACTGCACTTACCTGTAAGGCCCACTGGATACAATGAGTAGACATATACAGAATCAGGCCTGCACTTTTCCCACTGAGGCTGATGGGACAAAATGTATCACTCTGGCTGGGTAGTACATTAGGTCCGCTTGATACACATGAGTTGAAAGGAGCAGATTTGGAAACATTAGACACTGATTTAAAAGGATCGCCTTGTAGAAATAACAGCCCTAATTCAGGCCTATCTCATCATTTTGTTTTTTGATCTAGTGACGATATAGCAGGACAAGACAGAAAAATGAAGGAATACCTTGCCCCATGAGGCACAGTTGGCCACCCTCCCTCACTGTTTACTTTCACTGGGTTTTAAACATATTTTTCTTCCAGCAGGTTTTCCACACAATGTTTTCATGATGCTTTAACTGCTGACCCTGTTTCTTTTGCAGTTGTCCCACAGTGCTTTTTAGGAATTGCAGTTTTAGGCATTGCAAGCAGTCCTGCATATGTACACTAGAACAATGTGATAAACGTTTTTTAACAGGTGGATCAATAGATTCTGTGGGATCTTGGGTAGCAGACCTAGAACGGGGAATTCAAGATTCCATCCGAAGACAGTGGGAATCCTAGTATCAACATAGCCAGCTTTAAATTCAGGATAACATGAACATTCATGTTTGACGTGTTTGACAGAGAAAATGTAAGCAGAACCAGGAGGTAATGGATAGAAACATTAAAAGAACTAAGTTACTTTTTTGACAGTCACTTAATTTTTTGTCTATGAAGGGGAATTCTCAAATGTAGGGATGGAAATCTCTTCCCTGCCTCCATCCCTTCTCCAGTACCCATGACTGTAATATACAAGTACGTAGCTCAATGTGTGGGATACTTCATAGTAATAACAGGACAGGTTTTTTTCTTTGCACAAAACATTTATTTACACAACGTTCATGACAAAACCACCTTTCTTGGGGGGATGGCTCCAGTTAGTGGTCGTGCCTTTTTAAGGCGGATCACTTCGATTTCACCCATTGTGCAGAAGCCAACAGCTTCTCTGTCAGCCCTCTAGAAAGATTATACACATCCTGTGATCCTTCTGTTTTTTAAAAAACAAATCAACGGACCAATGAACCAAAATATTATTTTCTACAAAAGCAACACTTAATAATAAGTCACAAAGGAAAACCCAGTGCATACAAAAATAGAGTTTCTATGAAAAAATCCAAATATTAATAGGCAGAAATATACAGCTATACTAAAACCCAGGGAGCTGATGATAAATCTCTCTCTCTCCCTCCCATCCCACCCCACTGTGCCGTGATTAGTAAGGCAACCGATTCGCCATGCAGCCACGGAACCATTGCCTACATCCCCAGAACAAGGCACCAAGGACAGTTCAACACGATTGCATGCAGCCAGACACCAGAGAAGGTATGTACAGTCCCCCTTGAAATAAGTTAAATAAGTCCACTCCATTCAGTCCACTAGCTTCTAACCTTCCTCACCCTGGGAGGAGAACAGTGCACATTGCTTTTCAAAAGAATACAGACCACAAAAGGTGGAAATATACAGTGGAGGGGGAGGAAATAGTTATTTTAAATCTGGAAAGTACCTTCCCCGCCCCCCACTATTAAGGCCAGATATTGCCCCCTGCCTCCTGTCCCCCTGCCCTGTCCCCATTGCATTTCTGTTTTATCCAGAGACGCATTGGTTTTGCATGCTTTTCCAAGTAAACAGTGCTTGGGGCCCGCTGCTTAATTAGTTGCATTTAGATTGTTAAAACGAAACGAAACAAGAAAGGTTTCCATCTTTAACAACGCCGTGGTGCGTGCGTGCCGGAAGGGGTGAGGAGGGCAGGGGTTGGGCGGCTTTGGCAAATAACAAGGGATCCTTGCTGCTGGATTCTTGGGGGGCTATAAAGTGCACGTGAGAGTCCTCCCCTCCCCACCACTTCCCCTCCCCGACTCTCCCCACGGGAAAGGTACCGGTCTGTGCTATGAAGGGGCGCTTCTCCAAGTCCAGCCTGACCCGATCGCTTCCCGCAGTTTGTCCAGCAGCCCGCCCCAACAAGCATGAGGCGTGGAGAGCGGGCGATCCTTTACCGGTTACCTGCCGGACGCTGCCCACCGACGGCGGGACGGGCGGATCGCAGGAGGCGGCGAGGCCCCCTCACGCGCAACGCGAGTCCGTGGCCAAAAGCGGGCCCAGAGGCTTCAGGATCAGGGCGTCCGGGTCCGAGAGGCACACGAGGTTAGAGTGGCGCCGCCGCCGGAGCACATGGAGCCGGGCGGAGGCGCACCGGGGCCCGAGGCGGAGGCCGATCCCGGGCCGGAGGCCGCGTTGGCGCCTTTGCGCTCCTTCTGGCGCAGGTGGATCTTGGTGTGGCGCTTCCTCTCGTCGCTGCGGGCGAACTTCCTCCCGCAGAAGTCGCAGGCGAAGGGCTTTTCTCCCGTGTGCGTGCGGATGTGCGTGGTGAGGTGGTCGCTGCGGCTGAAGTTGCGCATGCAGATGCGGCACTGGAAGGGCTTGTGGCCCGTGTGGATGCGGATGTGGCGCGTCAGCTCGTCGGAGCGCGAGAAGCGCCGGTCGCAGCCCTCGGCCGGGCACGGGTAAGGCCGCTCGTGCACGGGCGTCTTGCTGGGGCGGTTCGGGTACTTGCGCGGGCGCAGGATGGGGCGCAAGGGCAAGTGGGCCGGGCTGCCGTAGGCGCCGGGCGCGAAGCGGGCCGCGGGCCCCGACGCCGGGCCGTCGCCCAAGCCGCCAGGGGGCGCGCCCAGGCTGAAGCTGCGGATGGTGGAGAGGGGCGTGAGCGGAGGCGGGACGCGCACCGAGTCCAGCGGGCACGAGAACGGCTTCCGCTCGACGGCGGCGCCGTGGAGGTCGCGCTGGCTGCACGGCGGGGGCGGCGGCGGCGGCGGCGGGAAGAAGCTCGGGTAGTCCTGGATCATGGAGAAGAGGCCGCCGCCGTCGGCGCCGGATGGCGTCCCCGCCTTGGGGGAGTGGTGGTACGAAGGGGGCGGGGGGTAGGGCCCCGAAGAGGCGGCCAGGAAAGCCGAGGAGCCGTCCGGATGCGCCTGCTGCTGCTGCTGCTGGGAGTGGTGGTGGTGCTGTTGCGGCTGGAAAAGCTCCCCGCAGGCGGAGTAGGGCGGCGGGGGCGGCGAGTACATGTGCTCCAAGTCTCCGGCGGTGGGCGCCATGGCGCAGCCCAGCGGGTTGGGAGATCCCGACGAGGCGGCGGACGACGAAGTGACCGAAGACGACGAGGGGGCGGATGAGGACGAGGCGACGGCGGACGACGACGATGAGGGGGCAGCCACCCCCTGCAGGATGCCGGCGCTGACCAAGTTGAGGATGCCGTCGGCCGGATAGCAGCCTGCGCCGGGGTACTGCGCCGGGTCGATGGAGAACTTGCCCATGTAGGTGAAGGGCTGGCCGCGCGAAGGCGGCGCGAAGCCGCTGCAGGGGTACGGCAGCTCCAGGGACCGCTTGTCGCTCATGTCGATCAGGCCATGATCTGGAGGGTGGAGGGGAGAGAAAGGCGGGTCAGCACCGGGGGCCCCGCGGCTCTCCTCGAGGGCCCGCGGGCCAAGCAGCGCCCGGGCAGCGTCTTCTCCCTGCCAGGGCAAGTGAGCATCAGTATCCGTTCCATGCCCACGCAGACACAACACGGGGGCCTCTTTCTCACGGATCGGTGGGGGTGGGAGAGTGGGGGCGTCGATTTCCCCGAGGGGAGAGCGCCTTTCAAGCGGCGCAGTCTGCGCCACGTTTGAAAGTTCCTTAGCCCTAACTTTGGTGGCTTGGATTGAGCAGAAATTCCCGCGCAAGGGGTAGGAGTGGGGCGGGGGGGGGGGTTCTATAGACCGAAATCCCAAACAAGACACATTTCACTTTCACACACTACATTCACTGCAACCCACAAACCCCATTTGCACTTTTGGGGGGGTGAGTTACCCCAAAACACACAACCTTAACCCCACTGATATGAACGGGAATCCCCAAATTATCCTTTTCGCTCTTGACAGTAAAAGCGACTCCAGCGCTCTAAGTGGGCGTCTTGTGCAGTTAGTCACACAGTTAGGTTACCCCCGATTAAATACAGTTCCGTCGGCCCTATATAAATGTCTGTTACCAACTGTGGGCAGTTTATTTAGTGTAGCTCATCTCAAGGTTAGGGAATCTCTTCCAGTTTCAGGATACGAGTTCCAATTTAACACACTACCCCCCCCCCAAAAAAACCGCCCTTTTCTTGAAAACTCCAGTTAAGTCAGTGGGATTTCTCCAGGGCAAGAGAGGTGGAGGTTTGCAGCTTCCAGCATCACCCTGCCCCTTGACACCTGTTTGCACATGCACAGAGACCCAGTTTCCCTGCCACTGAAACATCAGCCCCAAACTCAAAGTGCTGCCCCTACTGCCCCCACACCTCCCACAAAAAAATACTCTTGCCCACCACCAAAAGCCCAAGATCCGGATCCAAAAAGGTCGTTTTGGGAAGCGGCTCGCGGGGGGGGGGGTGCGCCTTACCTCCTGTCACACCGCTCAGCTGGTCAAAGGGTCCTCCCAAGTCACCATTAGGAAAGTTGATCACTGATCCTGGCAGGGTAGTGGCGATGTCCTCCACTGAGTAAATGCTTTCAGGGAGGTGGTGCACAAGCCCACTCAGACTGACTGGGATTTTGTCTACCGTCTTGGCGGTCATCATTTGGTCCACAGACAAGGGAAACTGCCCTGCCTTGCCCGTGGTGTAATTATTGTGCAGGGAAAGGGGAAAGGGTCGATTCTCCTCCAGTAGATAGATTTGGTTTGGTTTGGTTTGGTTTAAATCCTATATCTAAAGAGAGGCTCTTGCTCTGCCTCCCTCTGATAACTGCTCTGTTTCAAAGCCCCGGGAGTTGCTGTAAATGTTGTTGTAACAGTCGGTGTCCCTTGCAGAGCCCGTTTTAATCAATTGCAGCTCTCGGTAGATGGAAAGTCTTGCTCTAAGTATTTATTGGGAGGCCGTGAATGCCCGCTACGTCACTGCCCATATAAGGACTGAGGAACGGGGAAGGGCGGCCGGGGAGGCTCGTCACATGGGAAATTAGCATGGCGCGCCCGGAGTGGCTGCATCCCCGCCCCTGCTTTCTTTCTATACCGTGCAGAAGAAGCGGCAAACTTGGGCATAGCATGGCAGGGGCAGCGGAGCCGCGGCGTGGCTGCCAATTTCGAGCCGGATCTCCGGCGCACGTGGCCATCGGCGTGGGGAAGGGGCTGCGGCGTGGGGGACCACCAGAGATCGCTTTCTGCAGCCCCCGCGAGAGGGATATTCCGGTTGCTGAGCCCCATTCCTAAAAAGGCGAGCATCCGGCAACGGCGGGGCTCCTCCCCGACTGCCTTTTTGGGAGTCCTTCCGGAAACTTCAACTTCGGAAAAAAGAAAACACACAAGCACACACACACGGGGAGCGGATCAGATAGCCGTCTAAGCGCCCCCTCCCCCCGCTCTCTCTTCTGGGCAGCTCCTAACGGGCCAATCGGAAAAGAGCTGCATTCACCAAGCCGGATTCTATCCCACCCCCCACCCCCCGCACGTACATACACTCCCAATTTAATTTTTCTGAATTAGTGGCGGAAAGATGCGCCGATAAGAATGAATGAGTTAGACGACAGCTGCTTGGATGGAAAACTTGCGCGCGCGCTCTCTCCGCCGCGCAAGTGGAAAGTTGCTCCGCCGCGGAAAGAGAGAGTGAGAGGTCTGCAGGAAGGGGGAGATTTGCCAAACGGGACAGAGCGAGCGGCTGCCGGTTTTGTGCCAGCGGCGAGTGCGCGTCTCGACGCCGCCGCCACTGTTTATATCCTCTCCGCGACCCGCCCGCTGGGAAACTTCATGTGGGCGATTCGGGCTTCGTAAAACACCGTCCGGGTCCATCTGGAGTCGGAGTCAAATCCACACAGAACACCCGCGAAGCAATTCATGGGGTGGGGGTGCACTTTAGATGACAATGACAAAAGCCACGATGAGTTCAATAAATGGGGGCAGGCCGCCGTGGGCCCCTAGGAAAGGCCCCTCTCTTACCCAACCCCCAACCCCCTCTATAGATCCGGCTGGTTTGCAGTATTTCAGGTGCTCCCGCCGACTTCTTTTTGTTTGGACTTTGTTCTCTTTGTCCCGAAGCTTATTCCCGTAGTTTTTTGTGGGCGAGAAGGGTCTGGTGGTGGTAATTGCCCATGAGTGAGGGGCAGGCGCTCTGCATATGCTCAGGAGCCATATCCTCGCGCTCCCGCGCGCACGTGTTGCAGGCTGAACCTTGACATTCAGAGCAGACCCAGCAGGCGCTGACTCGCATCTTAAATCAAGGTCTGCTAATGCAGATTAGTCATCTCTTATCTCCCATGGAGCTGCCTCGGATTCCAACCCCCAATCCTCCTCATTTAAAGGAAGTGGAGGGGAACGCCACCCTGTTGCAGCGCTTGAGTTTTGAGAACCCGTCCTCATAAAACACCGGATCACAACGCTTCCGTGGCGGGATCACATCAGATTAAGGCTGCGAGCGATCCTATGCCCTTGTGTCCTAGGAAGCAAGTCATGCGAGCCCAGTGAGGCCGCCTTCTGAATAGACGCGCGTGGGATTGCGCCGTGGGGGGTTTGGAGACCGCTCTCAAAATTTCCAGCACTTCTTTTGCAACGGGCCTTTCAAAGCAAACCCACACCATCTCCCCTTTTTATGGCTGATCTCGGCAGCAAAGCTGTAAAAGGGAACCACTTTCTGTACAGGCCCAAAGCCACCCAATTATGTTCTGCCCACGGAAGAGCTAAGCGGCCACAAACCGTTTGCATGATCGCCACGTGGCACCCCTAGAATTAGCAATAGTCGCCTGCGGGAACACTAAACGAGTGCTTCCAGAGTGACAGGTGTCGATGGTGGGCTGGGTGATCCTCATATAGATACAAGCGAGCACACGACACCCTTGGCATGCAAAACGCCACTGTCTATTCCCCCAGCCCATTTTATCCCAAAATCTGGTCTTGGGGTTCGTCCTGGTAGGCGATATGCCAATAGCCCGTTAGCAAACCAAGCCCCCATCTGGAAATACCCCCCAAAAAACAGGCAAAGTACTGTACAGTACTACACTCTCTAAGTAAACTTTAAAACAATGGAACATGGGGGCTTCCAAATTCTTCCGGTCTACAGCTCCCATTCCCTCCGTCCCTTGATCATGCTGGCCGGGACTGTTGGGAGTTGGAGGCCAGCAAAAGCTGGAAAGTCACTGCTGCCTCAGCCTCGCCTTTCAGAAAGGAGGCCTGGGGCCCGGCCGTCAACGCGCACGCGCTACAGGAGACACGTTTTGTTGTTTTCGAAGAGGGAAGGTGGCGTTTCTCAGTTGAAAAGCCTTTTATTAAAGGATCGAACTGAGAGCAAATCCTTGCAAACCTCCCGCGCGGGTTTTCCTTAGGATCAGGGGTGGGGGTAGCCAGTGTGGGGCCGCTTTCTAAATGTCCTGGGCCTCCGTCATCGCCCAACATCATCGAGGACCATTGGCCATGCTGAACGGGGATGAAGGTTGCTGGGCTACGTCTAGCACAGGGGTCAGCAAACTTTTTCAGTAGGGGGCCGGTCCCCTGTCCCTCAGACCTTGGGGGGGGGGTTGGACTATATTGGGGGGGGGGTGAACGAATTCCTATGCCCCACAAGTAACCCAGAGATGCATTTAAAATAAAAGCACACATTTCGCTCAGGTAAAAACACCAGGCAGGCCCCACAAGTAACCCAGAGATGCATGTTAAAGAAAAGGACACATTCTACTCATGTAAAAAACACGCAGATTCCCGGAGCGTCGGCGGGAGGGATTTAGAAGGCGATTGGGCCGGATTCGGCCCCTGGGCCTTAGTTTGCCTACCCATGGCATATAGAGCTGGGGGGAAACCACAGCCGAGTCGCCTCCACGGATGATCACCCTTTTAGTTGGTTCCTTTCCATTTACAGCTCATCTGGGCTCTGAAATCTGAACCTTAGAGCATCTCACAAGTGGCTTTCATTGCAATTGGCTGCATTTTCCTTATTCCGATGTCTTATAATAGAGGTGTCTCAGACGCGACTCTCAAGCAAATAAATAGTAATAATGGTGATGACGATGTAGCTCATTTGCCTGTTTTGCAACAAACCCAGTGCTGCCTTGACAGTTTTTGAATTTGTATTGTATTATATTGCTTAGGGGAGGGGAGTAATGCGGGTTAAATTTTTATTCCTCTCGGTTAAAAAGAAAAACCCGAAGGGAACCTGATCTTTCATCCCTCGTGCAAGTGCTGTATTCCGCTTGCATCTAAAACTGCTCTCCGCCCTCGCCTGATCACGCGCCATCCTGTGGCAAAAATGTTAATTGCAGGCAGAACAGTTTGCATATTGTTAAAAAAAAGAAACACGTTTCAATTCAGCTAAAAGACACACATTTTTTCAATACCAGAAGAAAACGAGAGATTTATATATTAAACACTATGTATAAATTGTTTCTTGTTGAGAGGGCGTTGTGAGTGCCCTCAGCTGCCTAATACTTTTGAAGGGAGGTAGAGTGAAAAATCTCTGCTAACTTTTTTTAAAAAATAAATAAATAGGCAATTAGGTATTTTCTGTGAAATCAGGAGAAGTTTGCTTTGGCATTATATTAATATCCGCACATCACTTCCCCTAAGCCCTCAAAATGCTTTGTGTCAATACTTAAAAGGTAGATGTAGATTAAACTTTAGACACGTTGGGTCTGTTTCTCTGTGGGCTTGCAAGTATCGTTTTTATTCTAGAAAGAACACTGTGCCACAGTGGGTTTGTTCAAGTGCACACTTTTTATTTAAAAAAATGCATTTGAAAGTAGATTTAATAGTGGGTGTTAAATAGGGCGTGTAGTATTAACCAGCATTCTGTTATCTAGTTCTCCAGCTTAACCCTCTTCCTATTTAAATTCATTTAAACACTTATTGCTCTTTCGCTCTTTACAAGGTGTCGTCCCCCCCCCAAAAAAGTATTATTAGTAGTAAATAGCTTACCAAGCTGGAGTAGCTTCAGAATGGCAGGTATATAGTAAGCAGCATCAGAGAAGCCTTGGTGCTCTCACGAACCCGAGTAGTCAGCACGAATTCTGAAAGCAGAATGATGGCCCACACCATTCCATCCTTGTTAGGAAACCTACAATTATGCAGCCACCCCGTAATGATGTTGGGCTCCTCTTGCCGCAACCACACACCAGATGATTCGCCAAATTCTATGCGATCGCATTTATCCGTTCCCACCCACACCCCAGTCTTTGCCTTGTACATTTTGCTGCATCATTCCCCACCCTCCCCTTTCTGGGGTCACTTATAACAATATAGGTGCAGGCTAGGAAGGAGGGGCCGAGGAAACAAAACTAAAAGGAGTGAGATTTTGGTGCAAATGAAAATCCATGGCGTGGGGTTGGGAGGGAGTAAGAACGCCAGCAGTCTAAATTTCGAAAACGGAGTGGAAACCAAAGCAATCATTTGACGACGCTCGTAAGGTCAAATGTGTAATTCCCACTGAACAGGGATGGTAATAGCTAAGCGACAAAGCACAACAGAGTTCACATTTGCTACCTGCTCAGGTCAGAATGCCAATGTACAAAGCCTGAAATTCACCAGCTTTGTGAAAGCTCGGTTTTATTTTGGATAAGGCCAAAGCGTCAGAATCTCTTTAGTTTTCCTTTAACTTTAACCCTACACATTTTATTTTTAAAACAAAACTATGACTAAAATAGGTATATATTATGGCCCTGCCCCAAGTCAGTGATTAGAGTGTCTTGACTAGAACCTGGGAGACCAGGGTCCAAATTGCCATTCAGCCGTGAAGCTCGCTCGGTCCAGTCAGCTCCTCACGGCCTAACCTACCTCACACGGTTGCTGTGGGAATTAAGTGAGGAGGGGGGGAAACCGTGTGTGCCATTTGTGAGCTCCTTCGAGGAAAGATGGGGTATAAATGTAGTGAATCACTAGCAAAAGCCACTGCCCTTTGACACACCCAATGCTCTCATGTCACACCTCTGACATGATAAAAGTTGCGGCCTTCTACAGCGACACAATTTTTGGACAACTTTCACAACACGTGTCCTTGTGATGTGGTGTGCTCTGAGCATCACACTACAAATACAAATACATGTTTTGTCCATACAACAAGGTTTTCTTTTGTGTTGAAGAATACCAAGTTGGGAAAGATTTGTTCAGGCAATTATAATAGTACACCTCTCAGGCCTCTAACTAACCCACAAATTATTTACACAGAGGAAAAAGAAGAGAAGACAGGCCAGGATTTTAACAGCTGACTGGTTTTCACTGTTGCCAGTTTTGGCTCTGTGTTCTTTCAGCAGGAATGCCTTTAAAATTGAAATAATGCTTTTACCGAAATGGCTTGCTTCAGGAGCATCTATCTTAGTGGTACCCCACTGAGTTCTTTAAATGTCAAGATCTATATCTCTTTATTTTGTAATTCAGGCTAGAATAGAAATTAAAGAACCTCTTGTGTAATCAAGGTAGAAATGTTTCTGTCTTAAATCTGAACTTGAAATACAAAGAGGCATAATTAGGAAAGCTTCTTGGTAAAATGAAGGAGGTAATTAAAGACATCCCATCTAAAAGCTAAGGCTCAGTTCTCACGGAAATCGTTGCACCTCTACTGCTTCAGACTATAGGTGGAAGCTCACCTGAACACTCCTCCATCCAACCCCCCAAAAACCATTCAAACCCTGTCACTACACCTAGGAGGCCCAGCCAGATGGGCGGGGTATAAATAATAAATTATTATTATTATTATTATTATTATTATTATTATTATTATTATTATTATTATAGGACACCAGGTTGCAGAGAGAAGAATTCTACCTGTATTTGCCACACTAGTTTTCTATGTGCAGGGAATTTATTAAATAAATAAAATTATTATTTATTACAGCAAATTGCAGCTCACATTTCAGCATACGGATCCTTCCAAAACAGCTCACAGGTAACATTAAAATGCATTTTCAAGAAATAAACACAACAATAAATATATACATTAAAAAAACACCAGAATCCTTCCCACAAGGCAGCTGTTGGGTGGAAACTAAACACATATAAAAAAAGTTCTGAAAATTCTTTTTTTTAAAAAGCATTTAAAAAATTCATTGAATTTTCCATAAGGCTCACCATTGCCATCTAGTGTCTCATTGTATATTGCACTTAAACACACTTAAATCGTTTTAATTTCAACTGTATAGCTGAGTCCTTAGTAGATGGCCCTGGGGGAAGGGTTACTCCAGTTGGAGCAGGCCATGTCACACACTGAGGAGTATTTTGTGATGCTGGCGAGTCCTTCCCAGCATTCTGAAATACAAGTTTTTCACCCCAGTGATCATTGGGCTCAATTCATGAATCAGCGTCTAACATAGTGTGGTTGTGATCTGCGGCAAATCATTACAGCTCTGGCACCATGGCAGCTTTATTTAACCCTCAGAGAAAGATTAAAATTACTCTGAGTAAAAATAAATAAATGGTTTTTTAAAATTTTATTTTATTTAATTTAACAAAATGGATATGGCCCTTGATTGTGAGAAGCACTACTGTGCTTAAGGTGGACATGTGTCTCCTTAAGGCGACCAGCGGCAAACAGCATCTACGCATCCTCTGACATAACAACACAGAACTCACACTTTGTACGAGTTCAAGCCACCACAATGATCTCTTATTGCTTTTCCCAACACTTGAGAACTCTCTCTTTTTGCCTTAACCCCCCCCCCCAAAAAAACTACCTTATAGCTCAGTTAAATGCACTCCCATCTTTGGTTTTTAATTTGTTCAGTTGTCTCCCCCTCACTAATCACTTTTCCTTCTATCTAATTATATATTTGGAATAGTATTGGAACAAGCTGTTCCTTTCTTCGACAACACAGCAAGAACAGCCGCACTCCCACTTTGTTTCTCCAGCCGATACACACTGAGGAGGAGACTGTTTGCCTGTAACACCAGATGGGAGAATTCACAAAAGAGCTCCGTCTTCACAGCAGCGTCAACTTCTCCCTTTTAGTGCAAGCATTCACAAAACGGGTAGACCGAGCCACCTCTTCCAGTAGTATCACTCAGCAAGGGAGGGAGGAGGCCCTGGATTGCTATGCGCTACCACAATTTCCTTTCAAGAGGTGTGGCACGATCCTGCCTCAGTCTCACCCACGAGTCTCATTTATGACCATGTTACTGTTAGTCATTCTTAGAGCAGGCCTACTGAAATGAATTAACATGGTTAACTTAGGTCCATGCATGTCAGCGAGTTCACTTGGAGTAAAATGCAGTTGGATACAACCCATAATGCCTCCATTTCCTAAGCAGATTAGAGTCGTGGTTCTCTATTTTTTATTGGAAATTTTATTTACAACATAACATGAACCCCTCACTCCCCAATACAGAAATCCACCCTCATTAAACGTGAACATAACATACAATAAGCATAACATACAACAATACAAACAACCAAATAAAAGACTTCCTTTATCTTGAATCTGGCCTCCTTATTTACTTCTTATAAGCTGTTTCCTTTATGAATAATTATTAAGATTTTTCTAATTATAACTTAAATATCCACAAAGTCTCCTGTAGACATTAATCGAAACAAGTCCAGGTATGTATTTGAGGGCGCTGTTTTGTGAAGTACTCTCTGCATCTCCCCCATGGTTTTTGAAACTAGAGTCGTGGTTCTCAAACTCCCACCCACCCACCAGACCCCGTGACAATTGTTGTGGGTCTTACTGGACAACACATTATTTTTCTGCCTGTTTAGGGTTATAATGTACTGCACACTTTCCCTCTGAGCTCCTTCTCCTCTTTGCAACGTAAGACCCTATCTTGTCATACAGGTCTCTTCCCCCGCTCTGCTTCTCATGCTCTCTCTCCCTGTCTTTCTCCAGCTCAGGCATAGGCAACCTCAGCCCTCCAGATGTTTTGGGACTACAATTCCCATCATCCCTGACCACTGGTCCTGTTAGCTAGGGATTATGGGAGTTGTAGTCCCAAAACATATGGAGGGCCGAGTTTGCCTATGCCTGTTCCAGCTCTTAATAAACTGTAACCCCAGCCCCCTTCAAAAGAAAGAGGAGTGGTCCCATTTGTACCTCTGTGAATCCTGCCCCATCCAACTGATGCTCAAAGGAGGCAGATTCCCAAGACATCACCAAATTAATTTAGGCCACAATACATCATTATTATTTAAACATGGGTAGCCTGCTTTTCTGTTAAAAACAAACAAACTACAAGGTTGCTAATAGAATAAAAGAGCGGGGAACAGAAAATCAAGATACAATAATAACATAATCAATCACTAAGGCTACAGTGTGCACATTAGCAGCTTAAAACACAGTGAGGTTGTTTTCTCCAGCTGCTTTCCAAGCCACATTTTTTACTTGCTGGGCACAGCATGGGCTGATTTGTTTCTCTGTGCCTACATCTCCCCTGAACTCCTTCCTATTCAGTCAAGCCAACATCATGGGCAGAGACTGCCCAAGGCCTGAAGGTTCCTTGCCACCGCCTGCAGTTCAACAGTTCACCACATGGGGGAACTGCAGATGGATCCAGCAGTTCACGATGGGCCCTGTGTTCTAAGGGTGCTCTCATACCCCACCCCAAAGCCAGCCATCTGAATTGGTGGGTGAGCAATAGTATAAATGGTTTGAGGACCATACTTCTTTCCCCTTTGTTCCATCGCTGCTTCTCTCTTGCCCATCTGGCTGCTCTGAACATAAAAGATAGGAAGGAAGCAGTTCTCATCTTCTGAATATCAGTCGCTGAGAATCCCAAGTGGGAAGAGTCTTTCGCACTCAGGTCCTGCTTGCAAGCTTCCCATAGGCTCCTGACCTGACCAGTGTGAGAACAGGATGCTGGACTCGATGAGCCTTCGGTCTGATCCAGTCAGGCTTCTCAGGTTCTTGTATCAAAGGACCATAGCAACATTTTTTGGAAAGGGTTTTCCAACCAACAGAGAATCTGCTAGAACTGAAACACAATTTCCTTGTCTTGTGTGCATCACCTGCTTCTCAGAGTTCTTGTTTCTCATATAAATTGTGACCTGTGGATCACAAGTGGTCCATGATGCACTTTCTGGTGGTCTGTTGCATTCATGGCCGGATTTAGGTTTGATGAGACCCTAAGCTACTGAAGGTAATGGGGCCCTTTATATGTCCAGCTGTCCTTTGTCAACAACACATTGTCGCTTTTTTGTGTTGAATATATGCTATATGGTAATTTATGGACCTAATAGGTATCTAAAGCCATTTGCACATAACAAAATATGTATTTTATCAAAGTGATTGTTGAACTGTGATATTTTAGGGAGCAGGCTAGCAGGCGGGGCCCATTACTTATATCATAGGAGCCTATGTTAACACTGTTGTTGTATGTAGGCTTTATTTTATTTGTTTTTTATCTTATATTTTGGAAATGTACATCCAGGTTTTTTTCCTTTAAATTTTTTTGGGGGCCCCCAAGAGAGTGGGGCCCTTAGCTATAGCTTGTTTAGCTTATACGTAAATCTGGCACTGGTTGCATTCTGACAAAAACCAATACAGGGAAATTCTAAAAGTCTTCCCCCCCCCCTTTGCCAGAGCAAATAGTGATGATCAGCCCTGCATAGTAGCATCTCAGCTGATAAAAAATCTCAGTGACTCACAGTATGTGTAACGTTGCCTACCAGGCAAGACTCCCTCCCACCCACCCACCAACTCCCACAAAACATTCGTCTTTTTGATTCGCAAACACAGCTCCGCTGTATTTTTAACTTAGAAACGCTTCAAGGGAACTTTTCTCTATTGCCTGATTCTGAGGAGGCTGAACCCACAGAAGCCTTAATCTGGCCTTAATCTGAAGGCAAAAACAGAAGGGATAGATAGGGACAGTATATGAACATGTACAGCCCCTATCTGTATATGACTGCTATTGGCATCCTTCCATTTCGGGAGACAGTGGAGGAGTGCGCCTTTGAGGGTGAAGTCAAACTGTTGGGAGTCACAGCACCTGCTGTGGGTGTAGAGATTGGTATGGAAGAGACATGTTTTGTTGCAGCTGGGGCAGATGAGGCATCTGGTTGTGCTGCTGCAGATGCGCCACAATGCTGCTTCTCTCTGCACTCCTCCCAGCAGTCATTCCTCCTCTGGTCATTGCTGTGGTTAAGCAACCTGTCTGTCTCCAGGCTGATGTTGCCAGCCTCATATCACATTTGCAACACAGACCTGGTGCCTGACTGTATAGGACTGTGTATCAAGGTCCTTCAGTACCCTGGACAGTTCACTTGTTCCGATAGCATCATAGCTCCAAAAGAGCCCTTATAACCCTCCTAGCCTGACTGTCCTCACCCAGGCTCCACCCCCTTCATGAAGAGTAGAGGAAGTGGTGGATAAAAGGATAGTCTTCTGACGTACAGTCTATCATTCCATCACTTCTCCTGCCTGTTTCCCACTTGATGCGTTGCCTATACTGGAGAGCAGATACCAGGGAGCATGGGATAACTTGGTATTGAGGGTGCCGAACCTTCAGGGGAATTTGGCTCAGGGATGCTGCCTCTGGATTGAAGCACTCCTGGCTGTTGGGCTTGGTGGTGAGGACTGGGTCCAGCACCACTGCAGCTTCTGCCACCTGGTCCTCCTGGCTGGTCTGTTGTGCTGGGCCAAGTGTCCTGGCCACTATTTGTGGCTGTGACATGCAAAGTAGCTGTAATGTTCAAAACTTTGGTAGTTGAGAACAAAAGAAGCAAACCCAGTCAGTTGTCCCCAGCACATCAAGGTTTAGGAATCACTGTTAACAGTTGAGACATTCCACTGAAGCTAGTAGTATTAAAGCAGAAAAAGGTCTACTAGACCTCCTGCTGGTTATTAGGGATCATTGCAGTTTTCTCAGAAAGTTATACCCATAAACTTGTAGATCTGGAATGCCCTCCCCAATTAGGTGAGCGTCAGAAAATGTCAACTTTAGAAGCATGCTTTAATGAACACGAGCTTCCAAATGCAAGACTAAAGCATGGACAACTCCTACTGTAAGAACCTTAACAGAAGTATAACTATAGAGGGAGAAAAGAAAAAAGAATAGAGAATAAATATTTCAGTATCTAACAAGTATCCCTCCCTCAACATCTCCAGTTCTAAATCTGGTGATAAGCCATTGTGCTTGTTGACAGACGGAATGAATCAAAATAATAAAGTGAACAGAAAATTATATTGCTGTCAATAATTTAATTTGCACCAAACAGCATTTTGACAAGGTAACTGTTATATATGATGCCACGTTGGGTATAATATTTGGAGAATGTATTATGGAAAGTCAGCGTCTGACTAGTAGAATCAACTTATATAATAATAACTGTCACAGAATCTTTAGTTACATAGTAATTCGACTTTAATTGCCTACTGTAGAGGAATTATTGTTGAAGCTATTTCCAATAGTTAATAATCTTGGCATTTTCATTAGAAAATGCGGTTTCAAAGCCATTGTGGCTTACATGGCCCCCTGAAATTCTCAACCTCCTGCTTTTGGCATCAAAGTCTGCTTTTAAGCGTCTTGTTTGAATGGTGATAAATCCTAGAACTGTTTCCACTGAATCTGTTGGTTGGTGGCAAAAATGGCAAAGAGGAAGCAAGCTGTTGCCTACGAAGGAGACCCCTTGCTACAGTACAGTGGTACCTTGGGTTAAGAACTTACTTCATTCTGGAGGTCCGTTCTTAACCTGAAACTGTTCTTAACTTGAAGCACCACTTTAACTAATGGGGCCTCCTGCTGCTGCTGTGGCGCCGGAGCACGATTTCTGTTCTCATCCTGAAGCAAAGTTCTTAACCCAAGGTACTATTTCTGGGTTAGCGGAGTCTGTAACCTGAAGTGTCTGTAACCTGAAGCATCTATAACCCGAGGTACCACTGTATATTGCTAGCCTTTCACAGGGATAGGAAAGTTGTGACTCACCAGATGTTGTCTAAGTCCCATCAAGCCCCAGCCGGGATGGCAGGGATGATGGGAGATATAGTCCAATAGCATTTGGAGGTCCACAGATTTCTCCATCCCATCCTAAGTTCCAAAGACTTAGGAACCTGTGAAGCTGCCTTATATTGAGTCAGAACATTGGTCTGTCTAGCTCAGTATTGTCTACAGCAGACTTTCACAAACTTGGGTCTCCAGCTGTTTTTGGACTACAACTCCCATCATCCCTAGCTAGCAGGACCAGTGGTTGGGGATGATGGGTATTGTAGTCCAAAGACAGCTGGAGACCCAAGTTTGGGAAACCCAGGTCTACACTGACTGGCAGTGGCTCTCCAGGGTTGCATCTGGCAGCTTCTATGTGCAAGGCAGGTGCTCTGTACCTCCCTATTTTGCTAAATGATAGGGTGATGTTCCTTGGCATTCAGCTGTGTGAGGTCCTGTACTCACATACCTTAGTGTAAACTTCACCGAAATCAGTGGGATTTCATAGAATCAAAACCATAGAGCTAGAAGGGACCACAAGGGTTATCAAGTCCAACCCTCATGTACTGGATTGCGCTGTTGGCCTTCCAAATCATCAGATGACCAAGGTGTTCAATGGGCTCATGCTCTAGTAACTAAGGCTAGGGCATCAGGGGGAAAGCTCAATGGTGCTTCATACGGAAACATACTGATTTTTTTAATAAATTCGGCAATACAAGTGGGACCTGCACAAGAATGCTCCAGGGCCAATGGAGTGCTCCTGCTCAGGGTTCCAGCCAGCCAGCCAAGAGTTGCTGGAGACTTGTCAGGACCAGAGGGGCGGAACAAGCTGGAGAAATCTCCACTGCCCTGGAGAATTTACAGCCATACGTGCAACAGTCATCTCAATTCAGGTCATTTACCAATAATTGGCTACCGTACCTTAAATATGTACTAATGAGATGCAAAATTTGTAATTTTTATAAAGTGGAAAAAGGAAAAAAGACTGTAGGTATTTGAGGCTGGTATTTCATTGCCCTCCATACCCCCAGAGAATTCCCCTGTTAAAAAACACTAATGCTAATAATAAGGATAGGGTTTGATAAGCGATCGGAAAGTGCTGTTAGAAGCTGCCGTTCATTCACATCGTCCTGCAGGTGCAAGCTAATCTAGAATTGCTCATCTTCATGCTCCGTTTCCCCTGGTTGACTTCCCTGGCCATCCAGGTTGCTCTTCACGATCCCTTCGGGATTCACACCCACTTCGTTCGGAGGCATTCCAATGTATCTGTGATGTCAGCAGCTCTTGGGCAACTGCCACCAGCCCACACATTTCCTCTACAAAGGAAGGATGCTAAGATTCTTAGCCGTTGCCTTTCAAGTATACCATGAACAAATCTGCCACAAAGAACTTTGTTCTGGCTCTCTTTTTTTCTCCTCTGTAAAGACTGGAAACAAATGGGAATTCATTCTCACACTTTTTCTTTTCTTTTCTTTCTTTCTTTTTCTTTCTTTTTCTTCCTTCTTTTTTAAAAAAAATGCTCTACTGCCAGCAATAAACATGACTGAAGTTTTTGTATGGTAGGCAGCTTCTGCCACACAAAGGGAAATTAATGCTGGTGATGTAATTAGGTCTTAACATCTATGGCCCCGATCCAGATAAATTTTATAAAGATGTGTAGCTCAATCATACTAGCTTGGAAGTAAACCCCAAGCCACCAAAACATCAAATTTGAACCCGCTGGTGGGTGAAGCCTTGCTGATAGACCGTGAGCTGGAAGTTTCCACTCTGGTCTGTCAGTTGCTCTGGGCACCTTCAGCACGCTTGTCAGAAGAACAAACCCTCCCTCCCTTCATACTCTTATAATTGTTTAGTTTGGCATTTTGTTGCATTTTAGGCCACTCACTTCTTATGGAATTTAACCAGGGTTGTGTGTTTGACCATGTTTTGCTTCGTTCTCCAGGTAACTTCTTAACCATGTTTGCTTCCTTTCTTGTACTATCTGACCTTGCTATGGTTGCCAATGATTGCCATATTCGGAGCTGGGAAGGAATTTGCCTGCAGACAGATTGGCCTGTCTAGAGGTTTTGCCTTCCTCGTAGCAAATGCCACAACTTTTGGCAGTTCAGGTTTTGGGTGGAATCCTAGTCAACAAGCTTTGGGATGAAGCAGTGCATCACCTGGACCAAACCAGCGATGTATTCAGGGTACCCTTTTAGAGGGATCTCAGTGCAAGTCTCTGTCCAGAAGCCAAGCGGGGGGCAGACAGGCCATAGAACTTCCAGGGGTGGCCTGAGGATGGCTACCTCATTAGACTGGCATCTTCGGGAAGCCATAATCCTAGACAAGACCCTGAAAAAAGTTGCAGCCCTCTGCCAGGAGGCTGAAATTCGAGATACACCCAGTGCCTGAATTAAAATTCACCTACATCTGGAATTAATAAAATTGTGGCCATTTTAAACCCAGATTGTTGTCTGCTTGAGTTTATTCATTACACCTTGGCTAAAGACACTGCTGTGTCTGGGGCCGCAATTGTGTGCCTTGCCTCACACAAGCATAAATGTTTATCACGAGTACCAACCTACTGCCAGATACAACCACACTTTTATCTCCGTTAAGACTTACAGTCAAGACAACAAAGAATTGATCAACAGTGCAGCCCTATACATGTCTACTCAGAGGTGCATCTCACTGGGTTAAACGGAACTTTTTACCCAGGTAAGTGTATGCAGCCTAAGTATTATCACTACCCATTATTCTTGCGCATGCAAACAATTCTGCCCAGCCGCTTCTCTTCTTGAGTAGTGCCATGTTTTAATTTGCTTTAAATAATATTACTTTGTCTCACTGACTGCTGCAGTTTTACAGCAAGCAGAGCGAAACAAGCTTGGCAAGCCAGGGAGGGCCTCTGTTTCTGATTACAAAGCAAGAAAACATGAAGTACACTAGATGGAACAGTGATGGTACCTGATAACATTAGGAGTGGAACGCACCGATCAGCTTCACAGAAATCAAAGGCCGTATAGGCAACTTGTTCCTCAGTGGGCTGTAGCATCTGTGCAGGGAACCCTTAGCTGGCACTTCTGTGTTTTGGCAGAGCGCCTTGCACCATTAAGCCTTACCTCTCAACCGGATCCTCCTTCGCCTTGCACACACACACTTCTAAAGTTTGTCGTGATGTTCTGCTCTCCTTGTGCACAGGGGGCACTTTCAGACTGCAGTTTCCTTTCAGGTGAGATCCAATTGCAACCTGGGAAATACAGGCTGCACAGTTAGAGCTGAATGGGAAGCCATGTGCAATGAACCTGCTTCCCCCAAAGATTGAACTTTTCGCAGTAAGGAAAGTGAGGGGGAAAGGCAGTGGGGAAGTGTAAGGGAACACTTGCTTTGATGCCACGTCATCTGAGCTCCCCACGAGCAAATCAGAAGGATTGTTCATTGAATAGCTTTGTCTAATCTCCTTGCAAACAAATCAGGATGAGTACTCAAAGAACAAGTCATCTGGAAGCCCCTAAGGACTATTAAATCAGGGTAGGAAAACTTCAGAATTACAGGATCCACAGTATTTTTTAACCAGAACCCAATATCTGTAGTGATAAGCGACTCTTCCCTCCAAGTGTCTTGTCACAGCAGGCTTCTGTGTCAACAGACCCCTTCCTACTCAGATGAGCTCAGCCAGACAGCTCCTCGTTGATGCAACAGAGGCAGCCAAGCCAGCCTTCCTTGTTGCCTTCACTGATACAAAGCACTATAATGTGTTCTAGCATAAATTCAGCCATCTTCACAGTGAGTGTTATGCCATCTGTGTTCCAGCCATCATCCAGTCTGCCTCACTGCCTGGAGCTCCACGGAGAACCATGGAACAGCCTGGGCTCCATAGTGCTGGAGAAGGTGCTCAGGAGTCATTGCTTCAATGGCCCAATATGTATTGCCATTCCACAGTGACACCAAGGCCTCAACCATTTCTGGTTATCAAATCCTCAGAAAATTCAGGAATCCTCGGGGGGGGGGTAGTTGCCCTGGGTGCAAAATTCTTAGGGGCACAAAATTTCAACACCTGGTGCTGCCTCAGTGCAGCTGCGTGCTTCCATGGCTTCTCCATGCGAACCAAAAAGTGACCTCTCTAGACAATGGAACAACTCTTTTTTTCTTATCTTTGTGGCTGCGAGCTCCTGGGTGATGCAGATGCCATTAGGAAGTTGAATGTGCATGCATACTTGGTCTGTTCCTTTCCCTCGCTCCCACCTACCCCACCTGACGGCCCCGGGCACTGGCAACCCATGCTACGCTACTGGTGTAACAGATCTCTCTCTACTTGTGATTCCCAGCAAGCGACTTTAATTCAGAGGCATCCTGCCTCCAACAGGGGAATTAGAACCTAACTATCAGTTCTAGTAGTCAGTGATAGCCTTTACCCTCCATGGATTTGTCTAACCCTCTTGTAAAGTCGCCCAAAGTGATGGCCACTACTACATCTAGTGGGGGTGAATGCTATAGTTTAATTATGTCTCGTGTGAAGAAGTGCTTTGGACAGTGGCAGATGGTTGAACTAAAGGCAGAAACTCACAGGGATATGGCAGGAGGACAAGGTGAGGCAGTATTTGTGCTGTCATTGCAAGGACGTTATGACCAATGCGAACACACACACACCCCAGGAGGGAAAACCCTCCAATTTAGGTGCTGGGTGCACAACACATGTATACCTTCTTTAGAGGAAGATCTTCTAAGCTGGCTTTGTAGGGAAACAGCTGGCCGCTTTGCTCAGTAACAACAAGCAGTTGTTTGATTGCTTTGACAGCCTATTTTACTCTCATGAATAGAACCACAGTCCCTAGAAGATAGCAGATTCCTTTTGATCTGTGGTTTCATAAGGTTTGGCCATTGACAAAAAAGTTTTCTAGTATTTTTGATCATGCTGGAGTTCAGGCTTGAAGCCAGTATGAAAGCAGCGAGGCTCGTCACTCAGAAGAATAAAGTAAAAACTCTCTCTTTTGCTGGTGAGTGACTGCTAGATAAAATAATGAACCTATTTATCACATGCATAACCCTTTAAAGCAGGAAATTGACTGAAGCAATAGTCATAAAGCTATCTCTAACTATTGGCCCATATTTAGAGGACCGTGACCTTACCAGGAAGCTAGGTTGGCTATGGCAGGAATTGAATCCATACTGGATTTACTCTTTATGTCAGAGATTGTGAACAGAATCGAGCTGGCAGGTCAGATCCCAAGCAACACCCCACCCCCGCCATCGATGGGCCATTTTGACAGGTCACTGGAGCCTCTCACCTCTTTGTAAAGTATTTTACTGTTGCAAACAAGAAAAACATTTTCTGTCAGGTAGGTAGGAGTGTCACCCATTTAAATAAAATGAATGTAGTCAATAATCTGGGGGCTTAGTTTTAATCAATTGATTTATGAAAGCTGCCATCCTATGCCCACTTCTAGGGAGTAAGTCCCACAAAATTATTGGGACTTCTGAAGTTAGCATGTGGGCAGTGATGGCAACAGTGAGGAAGAAGAGGAGCCCACCATGGACATCTTGTCTGTGGCCCCCAAAATCAGGAGCTGTTTTTTCTCAAATGACATGCTGTGGGGCAGCAGTCCTTGTTCTGATTGCTCCCACAGGGGTGATGCAGGAGTCATCATGGCGTGAGGGAAAGTGCTATTGTAAGTCATGCCTAAACAATGTCAGTAGTTCAAACCCCTGCAGGAGGAGAGATCTCTTATATGGCACTTCCTGCTTCAGGGACAACACTCGTGGGAGCAACTTTGGGAAGCGACCTCAAGAGAAAATGAAACGGCCCACATGGTTCCTAAGTAGTGACTGACAGTTTAACCTAGATTTAGAACCTTTCCAAAGAGGAAATGCCTCGATTAATGGCTCTGAGGGGACCGAAGCTTGCCTGTCTGTGAGCGCATGCCACATTTTTTACACTAATAGTCCCAGCCAGAATAAATATTGCATCCATTTGTGTGGCCGGCCTTTGACAAAGCAGCATTGGCTGGGTTGATTAGGAATACGTGTCAGACACAGATAATAGGGGAATCCCTTTCAACAATAACATGGCCAGAACTGCCATAATGAGATCAATTGAACGAGCCTCCTGCTTTACGAGCGATATTAATTGCAGCCTTGTCACATAAGGCACAGTTTCCCATAAACTAAGTAAAACATAGGGAATTATACTTTGGTCCATCCCCCCCCCCTCATTCTGCCCCTTTGCCCATTTGTTTGCAGGATCATGAATCTGTTTGCTCAAGATCTAAGTGAGAGAGCACGTGTTTGCAATGCCTGAAGAACCGTGGGAGTTGTCGTAATGCAATCTGCACCAAAAGCATTTCAGGCAAGGTTTTAGCTCCAACTTTCCAACCTTTCCCCGTTTTGATAAGATTGGTTTGTGTCAGGATGGGGGGTTGGTACTTGCAGCTTCTCTAGTACTTGCCTGAATGCACCACTATGGGCTGAGATCCCTATTAAATGTTGAACGCTTCTCCAATTTCAATTTGAGCAAAAACATCTTCACAAACGATTGGGGGAGGGGAGGAATCCAGAGATAGCTGGTGGTGGCATTTAACACCTTGGTGATATTAAAGTTCAAAGAGTTGTGTTGCTTGGCCAGTATTCTGTAGCCATTTTGGTGTGAGCAAACTCTGGGTGGGGTTCAACTAATTTTTAGCATGACCAGAACAAAGTCTTCTCACATAATGGGACCTTCCTCCTTCTCCCCATGAACCCCCTAAATGTGCTCTGGGGGCCACAGAACAGGTTTAGGGGGTGCACAAGGGGGAGAAAGGGGAGGAAGTCCTATTGCACTAGTGGACTTGCTCCCCATGTGCATACCCTTCTTAGTGCTCCGTTGAATCCCCCCCCCCACAATGTACAGTGGTACCTCAGGTTACAGACGCTTCAGGTTATAGACTCCGCTAACTCAAAAGTAGTATCTCGGGTTAAGAACTTTGCTTCAGGATGAGAACAGAAATTGGGCGGTGGCAGCGGGAGGCCCCATTAGCTAAAGTGGTACCTCAGGTTAAGAACAGTTTCAGGTTAAGAATGGACCTCTAGAATGAATTAAGTTCTTAACCCGAGGCACCACTGTACTTTGCTTGCCATATATTGTGTCTTTGGCCCGAACCCCTGTTTTTCTCTCTCCTTGTGCTTATTCTCTTCCATGGCATGTTTTGGTGACCAGCCCTGCGGGGAGGGAACATTCCCCCCCCTTTTTTTGGGAGTGCCCTGCCCTGCTCCCACACAGCTACCATCCTCCAAAGGATCCTTTTGTCTTTAGTGACTTGTATCACACATACTAGCAAAGGATTCTGCTGCATGGCAATTAATCAAATGACTTGCTTCTGGCTTTGATCTGTACGAAGCACTGGGCAGAGTAAGGGGGGAAGAAAAACGCTCCCCTCTCCGCAAGCGAGTTCTCTGTTTGGTAGCCTTCAATGAAAGAGAACTCTGAATGTGCCGTTTCTGCACTCTACATGTGACATCAGCATGGCCGTCTGGATTCACAGCTTTGCACCCAGAGGAGTCAGTTAAAATCTTGGTTTTATTTTTTTAAAAAAACTGCCAAAGAACAAACATGGCGCACCAAAAGAACATGCCAAAATCCTTATTCTGAAGAAGAAACCTTTAGACCGGTGATTCTTTTAAGCCATTGGATATTTGTTTGTTTGTTTACTAGCTACCTTTGTACAGCTAAGTAAAACACGTCTTCCCTGGGCAGCTCTCTCACACACTCAAAATGCAATATTAAACATGCAATACAAAGCAATAATAGCAGCATTAAAAAAAGAAAAAAAGTTCTTCCTGGCAGATCTATAATAAAACACAAATTATAAAATTGAGACGCCCGGCTTGTTTTTAAAAAAGAAAACCCGGGGGGGGCATTATTGGTTTGTTTTGTTTTTGTTGTTTCGGTTTTTATTATGTATTTTGTGCTTTTATATTGTATTTTAAGGGTGGTGTACAAATTAATAAGCAGCCTGGGTGAATGAAAAAAGGTTTTACCCATAAGGATGCACCCAGGGGAGCCTCTCTAGGGAGGTTCATCTAGAAGTTGGGTTGTACCAGCAGGAAGGCCTAGCTTACTAGAGATCATCCACCTCATAGCTCAGTGAAAATTCTGATGGTGTACTGCAGTAATGAAGAAGGTAAATCCCATGCTGGGGTTTACTAGGAAAGAATTGGAAAGCAAAACAGCCAGAATAACAATAGCTGGGTACAGCCACATCTGGAATACAAGAGGCAGGTCTGGTCTTCCCATGTCTATGAGGGCACTGGAGAAGCAGAGAAGGTACAGAAAGGGGCAGTCAAGGTGTTCAAGAGCATCTCCTCCATGCAAACAGGATAAAGCAGAGGCAGTGCATGTGGCTTCCCCCCCTCCTAGAAAAGTTTCTGAACTACAATCCATGACGGAAGTGCAACCCGCAACATTTGGCAGGCAGTGATGGTGATGCTATGGGAAGGGTGGGGCCTAGGCTTACTCCAGGCGTTGTTAATCAAATGGAGAGGGGAGGGAAGAAGGTCTCTGAATATGCCTGTCGTCTCCCTGAATTGCTAGCATATCGCCATCCCATGAAGGCACTCGCTAGGATGAAGCTCAGGCGCTTGATAATCAAATGTCTTTGGGATGCACGGCACCAAAATGAGTTGGCAAGTTTGCGCCCTGCCCTAAGGAGGTGGGGAAGGCCACTGGGACGCCACTTCCTAAACAGCTGCTGCCATTCCACATTGATCAAAAGCATGGATCCGTAATGGGCCATTGCAAAACTACAATGGCTTGCCCTGTCCATTGAAACCTCGTGTCAGCTATGGCAAGGAAACATAATGCAGCCCTATCAGATATCAGATGTCCACCCACAAGTTTCACTCCTTGCTGTGGAGGTGTAGATGAGACTCTTGCTTTCTCCTTCTTGGCAGCTTAGCAAGGCAACTACTTGCTTAAAAAAACAAAACTTTTAGATTCTCATAGCTGTTGTTCACCCACGTTTTAAATCACTGTCTTTCCCCCCAAATGCTCAAGAGAGATAGAATGATATCCTCCACAAGGGATTCCCCTCCCTCTCTTACACACACACTCATAATTGCCTCTCCCAAACTGCTTCTTCACTTCAGGATTTAGGTATATATTATTTACTCAGTGTGTGGGGCAGGACAGGAGAGAGCAAGGGGGAGATTTGGATGGAAAAACAAGGGATTTGTTCAGCTCCTCTTCCCTGTACTGCTTCTCCATTCAAAATGGCAGCCTCAGCTCCACAAACACGTAGAGTAAATATACACCTGAATTGTGAGGGAAGGAAGCAGCTTGGGAGAGGCAATTGCAAGCAGAAAAATGGTGTCCTGGGGGGGGGGTCTGTCTCTGCTCAAAACTGCAGTCCCTTGAGGTAATTTCTTAATTTTTGCCATCTTTCTGTCCCTGTTGTATGTGCTTGGCTGCTGCCAGTGCAGGTGGAGCAATGTGTAGCACAATGTCACATCACCGTTTCATTAAAGTACTAGATGTTAATGTGAGGGTACATGGAGTGGCTGCTTTTGACAGCCCAGTCTCTGTAACATCTAGTATGACTCTTCTTCTCTTCATGCCCACATTTTTAGAAAATGGAAGTACCTGTTCTCGTCTTTGTTACTGGGTTGCAAGATGTATGCGCCAGTAGCCTCCAAGAATAGAAGTTTTAATAAAGCCACTTCCATAGCTGAATATTTAAGTGTTTTTAGGACACTCCAGTGCCATCTTAACTGGGAAACAGAAACATTTTCTTAGTTTGGTGCGGGAGCTGAAACCTTCTTTAAAAAGACAAGAGAAAAGGTGGGGAGGGAATGTAAATTAAACCATAAACGAGCAGTATTAAGGGTTTTGTTTTCAACTAACAGGATTTAAGTGGGAATTGGAGACAACTTTCATAACATGGATTAAAAGTCTTTCATTATTAATGGTCACAAGCCATCCATAATTGAAGACTTTGTATCTGTATTTATTCAGGTTTTGTGAGCCCCAAAATACCTATTTAAAGCTTCAAATTTTATGACAAAGCTTGATCCACTCCGGTAGACATGGCAAAGTAGAAACCATTTGTTCCAACAGTGTTTGCTTGAAGGGTGAGTTTTCCAAAGCCACATCTATCTTCAGCCTCATTACCTCTGAAGATTCATCAACAAAATAATAAACAAATACTCCTCTAACGAAACTAACCTCAAACAATTATTTTCTCAATTACATTTTATTAGTCCCATTTCTGTAAAGTAGAACAAGATTTTCACCTTGCAGAAGGAAGACACCACTATGGTCTACACAATTTCCTTATTGACAACCTTTTCTTATGTTACTTTGGGAGGTCCATGCAGCACAACATTCTCTACTCTGCCTGGTCTGAGCTGTCCAAGATCTCAAGCGCAGGTCTGTCTGAGCTCTGCTTCCTGAAATCTTTTAAATGGAGATGCCAAAGATGGAAAGTAGATCCTTTTCATGAGGAGGTTGGCGTATGAACCTCAGGTCCCAGAGCTGCACTCAAAGCACACAGTTCAAAGATGGAGCAAAAGCATGATCTCCACTGACTCAATTGAATGTCAGGCCTGATGAACAGAGCAGCTCATTCCCAGTGGTCTTCCTCCATGAAAATCAGTTGCCAAGACTGAGAATCAGTCCCTGCCTCCTCAAGGCTTTCCCCAAGCAATCACAGACTGCGCCTGCATGCAGCCAACCAACCCTCTTCATGCCTCTTCTGGTTCTGGGAGACCAGGGGGGAGAGGAGCTTGTCACAGCAGGAGGGGAAGACACCTGTGACTCTTCACCAGCCGGACTCCTCTCTGCCTCTTGGCCTCCCTCCTCCCTTGCCTCTGACTCTGGACTTTCCTCTGCCACAGACTCTCCCTGCTCACTAACACCTGCTACCTCCTCAGCTTCCGACACCTCCTCTTCCTGGTCTTCTCCCTTTGACCATTCATAATTGTTCCACCACCACGCCCTGGGCTCTCAGCCTTCTTCTCTTGGGGGTTCCCCAGCTGGTTCCTCCTGCCATTCCTCTGCGTTCAACTAGTCCATAACATCAGTGCTCCAGACCTCTTTATCTGGCCCTTGGGATACAAGCCACACCCCTTCCTTCCAGGTTGCACCCCTTAATTGCCCTGCTTCCAATTTCCTTGTGTGTCTGGCTGGAATGTGTCCTTGTACTGTGAAAATGTCTCTTGCTTGCCTGGTGAGAGGCTTGTGTTGTTTGTGGCTGGAATGTAGTCAACTGTACAAAGGTAAGAGACACAGTCATCATTTTGCCTAGTTTGGCCTCTGTGTCCCTCCCCTCAACCCTGGTATGCGGTCCCCAGAACGTTCCCCATAAGGAAGGGTGGCCCTTCGGTTGAAACAGTTCCCCCACTTCAAAAAAGCATAATTTAGAGTGGCTACATTTTAAAATAGATTTTATTCATGCAAGTTTGACATGATGTCATGACATCACACGTGCGCCCCAGCCTTGGAACCTGACTTCCAGTGGCACCACAGGAAGTCAGGTTCCAAGGTCTCGCAAGGCCCCGGCCAGTATCTCCAAGGTCTCACAGGCCTTGGACGTGACTTCTGGTGCTTTCTGAAGCACAGGAAGTCTGTTGGGGCCCCTGTGATGTGGATGCTGAGCACTCACAACAAAATTGTTGTGGGTGCTCGGGCACCCAGGGCACCCTATAGTTGGTACTCTTGCTCATAGATATCCCACAAGGCCCATGGAAATCAAAAGGCCTTCTCTGAGAAGTGAACAACGGACGTCACCCAAAATGTTTTGAGTTTTCTTCATGCATACTTGTCTTTGCTGACTGGTGATGCTGCTGTTTTACCAATTAGTTTTGATTACGCTCATTTAATTTTATTGTTTTATTGATGGCTGCTTAACTCTTAGTGAGTTTTATTGTTATGTTTTTTATTATAGTTGATAGCTGCTTCAAGTACCCCTTTGGGAGAGAAAGGCAGACGAGATACATTTTAATTAATTAATCAGTCAGTCAGTCAGTCAGTCAGTCAAAGATCACTGGCATACTTTTCAAGTGCATCACATACATTAAGAAAAGTGGCATGGACAGAATGTTTCTGCTAAACTTATTCAGCTTGTTTACCTTAAGACAGAATTTTTAAGCTCTGTTGGGTTAGACCTACTTGTACGGTTTTGTAAATTTTGTACATTGTTTACTTTTATTACTTTGCTCCCCTCGCTGTGATTGAAAAAAATTCACCAAAGTGTTGGCTATAAATCTGCAAATAAATCTGCAAATAAATAAACAAATTCATCTTATGTGGTAATTGAGAATGGCTAAGCTCTCTCTGCAGCAGTCTTTCCAAGCTCTGGTCAGTCTCCCCTAGTCAAGATTTTCCCTGTTATTGTCTATATACGTTCAAGTTGTGGGACAGAATATCCCTGGGAACAACACCCTTTTCTTTTGTTAAAAGGAAGGAGGGGAAGAGAAACACTCAGCCACCTCATATTTAAAGGTAAGACACAAATTTTCATATAATTCACCCATCTCCCGAAGGTTGCCAGATATATCCCCATTTTGTGGGGGACAAATGGCTCTGCAAGAGTGGAAGGAGGGTATTTGGCCCAACTTGTCATGTAACCCAAGATAGCCTGCTGTCTTCAGGTAGGATGGAGAATGTTGTCCTTTTGCCTGTGTCGAAATGAGATTCAGCCATCAGTACAGTTGGCTTCTAGAACTGGACTGTGACACAATAGACAATATGGCAGCCTCCTCTCTTCACATTCCAAAGCTAACCCAGAAGGGCAGCTGAATCTTACTTCAACACTGGCTATGGAAGAGCTTCCTCCTCTGCACAAGAAGACTGGCCAGGGGTCTACTGTGACTGCTCCACTCCCAGCATTTGCAACTTGAGGCGGCCGTCTCTCTCTCACAAATGGTAGGGCTGGTCCTGTCAGCTTTTTCACATGGAACTGTGTGGCACCTGGCTGGCCTGTCAACAGAGGAGATCTGTTAACATGACAAAAGGGGTTGTTGATAGGCCATCTGAGAGGAATCCTTTGGCCTGGGGAGACAGATGAGACCGTGTGTTTGAGGTGACAGGAAAAGAGAGTTTTTGAGCAAGGGGTGCTGGGAAGAAGAAAGAAGAAGGAAGACTGGGATCCATCTTGAGAAGGCTGGCTGGGAGAGATGCCTTGGACTCCAAGGTTGTAGCTTCATCTGGTTTGTTGATCCATTTTAACAAGGGCTGCAATCTGTAGCCAGTTTTAAATTGACAGATTAATCTGCTCCAGCTTCCGCTAATTAGCAAGGACAGATTTTAATCAGCGGAGGCACAAGTTGTGTGCACTTGTTTAGAGTCTGAGAATGTTTTTGTTTTGGGTGTCATGGGGATGAGAAAAACAATCGAAGAAGGGCTTTTTTAAAAAAACACACAACAAGTTGAAGTTTCTGTGAAAGCTGTAAGCAACCTCAACAGCTTTGTCATGTTCTGGTCCAGTAGCAGAACCCACGGGGGAAGTGGTGAGGGTGGTTGAAGGTTACCGGACCGTGGGGAGCTCTGAGTGAGCAACTTGCTCCAGGAAAGGTTAGGAGCAGGCTGAGGTCTTTTATGCCTCTGTCTCCAGACCACCTTTTTCGTGCTCCATCCCCTTAATGCAACATTGGAGACTTACAGGGCCAACCCTCTGCCCTGAAGATGGACACTCCTTCATTCCCGGTGTGCTTCTGGTCTGGTTCTCCACACTCAGGTGTCCATCAGGGTTCTGGCTCTGGCTTTGCAGACCTTGGTGGTTCTTCTGGGAGTTCTGGTCCAACTGCCTCAGGCACACTGGTCTCACTGCCTTCTGCAGCCAGCTCACCCCTGACCCAGACACAGCTCCCCATCTGATGCCCCTGCAGCCTTTGACTCTCTTTCCAGATCATGGCTAGATATCACAAACCTGAAGTCACCTATATTAAGGCTTTGGCAAAAGGCAAATTATTGACTGACCGGTTCAGATATCCCATTGTTTTAAAATCAGTTCAACTACATTCATGGTGCTGGGATTGGGTTTTTTAAAAAACAGTGTGCTCTTAAATTTTTGAGGATTTGGAAAAGTGGAAATGGGATTTATAAGCATTTTTTAAAAATAAACACACAAACATATAAAGTAAATGAGATTAAATGGTGCATCATGGAAAGTGTTGCTGCTCTGCAGAAAACCTGCAAGTAATATGTAAAGAGAGAGCATGTTGCATATTGCTAGGGTCTTGCAAAGTCACTAGCCTGCTTCTAGAGACCACAGGGAAATGTGAGAAACCCACAGCCAATGTGAAAGAGCTCTCTTAATCTCTTTTTGCACATGCATCAAGTAACCCCATGCGATATGTAAATGTCGTATATCTTTAGTAAACAGACCAGCTACATATACCACAGTATGTATTTTAATGGCATTTTTCTAAAGGTCAGACAATGCAAAGGAAAGTGGATGGGGGGGGGGGAGGTGAAAGAAAGAGGCCCATAGCTCCAGCGTGATATAGCAGTCTGCTCAAAGGTACATATTCCCAGGGCTTTTCATGTCATTTGATTAAAGGACAGCGTTCTGCCTATTGGAGTGGGGAAAATAAAATCCTGCAAATGGGCTTATTTTGCATTTCGATCAGTTTGGTATGCTCCCCCCCCCCCAATTCCCCAATACTATTTTCCATCCTATACTACCAATACTGGGGACAGTATATTCTGCATATGCTAAACCTCACACACATGGAAACAAATCCACAAATCGGTTCTGCCAAATCCACATGGGACTCCTTTGTTGGGTATAGATGGCCTCTTGCCCTCTGTGCATAGCAGAAGTGTGTGTGTGTGTGTGTGTGTGTGTGTGTGTATTTATGCACCCTTCTACAAGTATATCTCTACTATGCACTCAAGAGGATTCCAGATCAGGGCAAATGCCAAAACATTTTCAAAGACTTTTCCAGAACCAAGAAAAAGTACATACGTACGTAAGTAAGTAAATAAATGTTATGGCTCTCAGAAATGCATCCAAACCACTCTGAGACCTGCGGGTATAATAAATTCAATAAATAAAAGAGTAAATGAATAAATGAAAGAATAAATGAAAAAAAATCCAAGGTATCAGATCAGATATGACTTCCGATAATAGATTCTGCATGCAATTCCATGTTTGGATTAACAAATAAAACCACACATCCTAAAGATTTGGGCTACATCTAAAGTGGAGCCTCTGCTATAATTTGAAGATGCCTTTAAGTGGAGAAATGTTATTATATATTTGTTTATACCCCCAACTATTCCTCAAGGTAGCATACACATAAAAACAAGAACCGCTAAAAACAGAGCAAACAATTAAACATTACCAGAATTGAAACTATATACATATATAAAAGCTATTAAAACCATACGAATTATTACAATGAAAACAGCACAGCTCCAGCCGTTTCATTAAAAGCAGTCAGATCCCCAAAGCCTCTTGGAACAAGAAAATCTTCCACAGGAAGGAGCCTGTTTGTCTTCTCTAGGGAGGGAGTTCCAAAGCCTGGGAGCAGTCACCGAGAAGGCCCTCTCCCATGTGCCAAATGCTTTTCTTTTTCGTTTGCACAGTTAAAGCATCCTGGGTGCAATCCTGGAAAAAACACGAAATACATGAAAAAGCCATCAGTATCCATGTATCTTTGTTAGAGTTCTCTGGATGTTTCACCCAGTGTAATCTGTTAGCAGAGGACCAATAATATAGTCTATGTATATGCATTTCATGTATGTGATCTTTGTTAATTAAATAGCAGCTACAGAGGGTGTGATCAGGATTAGGACAATGTTCACATGGCAGGGTAGAGTTTATTCATTTCCTCCTGTGCCACAACCCCAATGAAAATGCCTTCTTTAAGCCCCAGGAGGTCAGCTTTCATTGGTGTCCAAAGCAGGTTCACTCCCGGAAAATAGCAGCAATTTCTGGGTTCCCATTGGGACCACATCGTAAGATTAACCCCACACCCTCGCTGCACAGTGTGGTCTCGATCCTGGCCCTCAGTATTTGCTAACCAAAAGCAGGCATGTTAAGTGTATACTCACATTTAACGTGTTTGGTTTGGCTCACAGCCTTTGCCAGTTACCTAAATTTGGCCTTGGTTGTGAAAGTGGTTTTTATTTTTGTCAAGTGCCATAATTCCTTGACTTGAAGTCAGGAAGACTTTTAGGGCCTTGAGTGACGCACTTGGTAGGATCAGTCAAAACCACGAACTATTTAAAAGAGGCAGCATCATAAAGACATATATTTTTCTTTCTTCCTTTTTAACTCAGGTGCTGGTTGGGTCCCCGGAAGTTGCAACTGAACCCTAGCTTTGAAGATTAGCTTTTCTCAGGGTTACAAAAAGCCAATGTGGCAGGTCTGGCATTTATTTCTTTAAAGCCTTCTGAAAGGGAATATTTTTGGAAGTTTAAGGGATAAGTGTACTTGGTGATGCATGAAGTTGCTGATAATTGCAGTAGCTGTTTATCGTAGCTCTGCCCTTCCCATGACAGCACAGCACAGATCCTAGGGACGTTTCAAATGCCATATGAGGAGAAAGAAGGAAGTTCTGACAGCTTTATTATGGTTATTGCTGCTTGAGAAACCGCTATCCAGTTAGTAAGCACACTCTGTATTTAGAACATCTGGCTGTTTCTCCTCAGGAAGAACACCACGGACTGGGAGAAATTAGCAACCCTGAAATCAAGGGGGGAAAGATGTTGAGAAATGTATACAAGAAGCAAAAATTAAAGTTGGAAGAAAGATGCACGAAAACACAAACCACCTCCCCACCCCCATGTGAAGAAGCAGCTTCAAGTGAAAAAGTGTAACACGCTAAATTAAAGACAGGGAGGAAACCCCATTGCCACACGGGGTATTTTCAGTTGATCCAGAGGTGGGAAGCCTCATGATGCTGAGGGCCGAAAGTGGCCCTTCATGCTTCTCTGTCCGGCCCTTAGAATTCTCCCCAGGCCACACCCACTTTCCACAGGCCACACCCATCACTGGACCTGCTTCTCACCCCAAGTGTTTTTGCCTGCTGGTATGTGTCCTTGAACTCTGACAATGTGCCTTACTTGCCAGGATAGTGTGTGTAGAAATTAGCCTTCTGTATAGAAAGGTAACATTTATATTAATTGCTCCAGCGACTTTCGCCTCTGGTCTTGTCCGCCTTCTGCTCTCAGAAGATCTCCTAGAAACATTTGGAAGACTGCCACCTTCCCTTCAGACTTTCTCGGGTGTTAAGATTAGCAGAGGTGGTTCTCTTGTTCGTTCCACCATGAACGTAGGAGCCCATCTGAGGCAGCCCTCAAATTGTGGAATTCCCTCCATACAGAACAGCGTCTGTCACTTTCATTATCATCATTATTTCTCCTAAGATCCCAGGATGAGTTACAACAACAGAAGTAATGCAAATTAAAACCTGATAAAGCCAAACCATATACAGAACAAAAAGAGATTATCAGCAGTCTTTTTGAAGCAATTTTGAGAGGAAGGCAGGCAGCTGACGCTAATGAAAAAGCCGAACAAACCACCAAGACAGAAGATGCTGAAGGGGAGCCTCTTTACCCTGGCCTCTGACACCAGAGAAACAGAGAGATTTTTAAGACCCACCCTATTCTTGTGGTTGTAATTTGCTTGGAACCGATTTTAATACTGTATTTTTAGATTGCTATAACCCGCCCTGGGACCTTGCAGGGAAGGGTGATGAGAAATCGAAACAACAAACACATAAGAAAAGGACTTCCCACCCCAGTTCAATCTAATCCAGGCTTCCTCAACCTCGACCCTCCAGATGGTTTTGGCCTACAACTCCCATGATCCCTAGGTAGCAGGACCAGTGGTCAGGGATGCTGGGAACTGTAGTCTCAAAACATCTGGAGGGCCGAGGTTGAGGAAGCCTGATCTAATCAGACTACTTCATAGTATTTAACTTTCGTCTGAGCTGTGAGGCCTTTGTCATCCTCCACCTGCTGGCATCCTTGGTTGGTTGGTTGGTTGGTGTGCCTATAATGCCACTTTCTTCCTTGAACAATGAGATTTTAAAATGAATGGTGGTACACATGTTCAGGATACAATTATTTGTTTTATGTTTGACTACCTGTCCAACTCCCTGTGCCTGTTTTCAAGGGGGAGGAGAAAAGGCAACATACAGTGTTATGCACTATTTGGAGCATGGAGCCTGACCTGCATCAGATGCACATTGTATCTGCATCTACAAAGGGACAGGTGAACCTGTTGCTTTCAGTTTCTCATTGTTTCTATTTTTAAGTTCATTTCTGCATCGGTTTGCAATGCTTTCAAAAAATGACACCTCAGAAGTGTTTATCAGCATTGGGGTGTGAATATAGACATCTGCATATGTGATTTTGCCTGATATACAAGTTTGCAAGCAATTTCTCCTAATATAGTGCATTCTTGAATATTCTTTTCACTATTATCTACATTTTCATGCACACTTTCCCCTAAAACACTCTTTCTTTCTTTCTTTCTTTCTTTCTTTCTTTCTTTCTTTCTTTCTTTCTGAATTGCGTTATGAATGTATAGAAGTGTGAACTTTGAAGGGTAGCTATGTTTTGGTTTGTGTATTTTTTCAGGAAGTGTGAATGAAGGTAACCAAACCTAATTTATCCCACATCCCTATGCAGAAGTCAGATTCTACTTATGGGCATTAATAATAATAATAATAGTAGTAGTAGTAGTAGTAGTAGTAGTAGTAGTAGTAATAATGCAGTGGTGCCTCATTTTATGAACTTAATCCGTTCCGGAAGTCCGTTCTTAAACCAAAACCTTTCTTAAACCAAGGCGCGCTTTCCCTAATGAGGCCTCCCGCCACCGGTGCCCTTCCACTGTTCGGATTCCATTCTTAGACTGAGGTAAAGTTCTCAAACAAAGACACTATTTCCGGTTTTGCGGAGTTTGTAAACCAAATCGTTCTTAAAGCGGACTGTTCTTAAACCAAGGTACCACTGTAATAATGCAGGTTACAACAATTTGAAATTTACAACAACTTTAAAAACAGGTTAAAACTAACAATTACAAAAACTGCAAAAAATATAGCTTGTTGGTCTGGAGCACTTCTTACTGTTTGAAGAAATTTGCCTCATGAGGTAAATATGGGAAGCAGATTCTGAGGGGTCTTTGCACAAACCCTGAAAGTGGTGGTTATGCACCATTATGCAGACCCTAATGCTCTGCTATGAAGAAAAGTTTTCTGCAATATAACACCAATTCTTTTTTTAAAAGGAAATTTCATATTTAGCTTCTTTCACTCTCTTTTAGCAAAGCTTTGAAGTAGAACCTTTCTCCCAGAGGTAGATTATCTGAATGCTCATTTACTGAGACCGCAATGCCCATTATTACAGGACATGCAAATGTTTCATACAGTGTATGAAGAAAAATTATTCCAAATGATTATTGATGGGTTAATCAAGAAAACCATGTCAACTTCTTTTGTCCATTAATGTGGACGGCATTTCACAATCATCATAATAAAAGCCAAATGTTAATGGTTCAGGTAATCAGATCTTAATGAAGAACAGCGATGGATTTTCGCCTTTAAATAGTTTACAATTTTCATAATCACTGAAGTGGTCAGTTGGTCCCATGATTCTTCATATTTCATACTGCATCTTTTCCAACCTGTTCTTTAGTTTAACTTTTTCCTCTTGTTTTCTTTTCAGAAGGGGGAAAAAAGTTAAGGAAGCGGAAGGCAGGATATGAACACCTTTGAAATGAAAAAATCATCAAGCAATAGTGATGGTGGCCAATAATTCAACATCTCACACACATCAAAGAAATTACAAAATATCATGTCACAAATCGGCTAGTAGCTGCAGATATACTGCAGGCCTCTTTCACCTTTTTATATATGGTTATTTATACCTATGAGAAATCCCAGCATTTGGATTGTCCATGATCCGTGGCATGGCTTTTGAAAAACAGGGGGTCTGCAGTACTAAACTAATTGGGAATCATTGACTTAGAGGTTTCCTAACCATCAAGCAATATAAAAAACATTGCTAAATAAATAAATAAAACATTAGGACTGCCTTTCCTTGTGTCCCTAGATGGATTTGCCCCTTACATATATTGCAATTAATTTGTAGGCCCCAGTATAAAGTCACCCAGTGAACAATATTTCTTTCATTGTTAAGGACACAAAGGTGGAATCTACACACATATTAAAAAAACACACTGTGAAAATGCATTTTTTAAAAAAGTTTTGAAAAATACATTGAATTTTGCATAGCTCACTGCCATCATCTAGTGTCACATTCGTATATTGCAATTTAACAACACATTTAAAACGTTCTATTTGCAGCTGTAGAGCTGAGTTCAAAGACTCCCTTCCCTGCCTCACATTCTCAAAACTGTCGTTCTGACTGACCACATGCCTATCTCTAACAGGCCTAGGTTTATTTGCCAGCTAAGTTTTCCTTTAAGAAGTAATGTATCCTGAGGGACTGCATACAAAATCTAATACCACAGAGGTGTGGGAACATAACAATAGTGGCAGCTAAACTGGTCAGTTATAAAGGCTCTCCAACTCAAAGCAACTGATGGTTTCCTTTGCTCAGATGCTGGATATTCCCCTGCCCTGTAACTGTGTTAGACTCTGTTGCATCCAGAGAAGTACTGTTTTTCTGTTGATGAATCCTAGGATAAATTAATGAGCCCACTCGAGAACTTCGGCCGTTTACTTTATATGCTCATAAAAGGTGTTGTTAAAAAGCAAGTAGAGAGCTGCCTGAAATAAAAACGGATGAGAGTAACTAAAATATTGATAAATAAATTCCATTAAAACACAGTAGGTTTAAGTGGTATGGACAGCAAAGGGCAAGTTATAGCTGAGAAAGTTCCCACAGGACCAAGTCTAAAAATCACAAGGTTATGTAGATTGCTCATATCAAGGAGCACTGTCCTCTGTTTTTCCATAAAATAAATATTTCCTTACATAATTGCCAAATCATTTGGACGTACTTACTCCCTTGTCAGGTTTTAAAGAGCAATCAAAGTGTCAATTTCCTGCGAACCAATATTTAACATTTATTAAGAGCCAACTAGTCACTTTAGGTTGAACTTCACAAAATAGAAGGTACCACTTTAGAGGATGGATGGAATATCTGTCGTCCTCCAGATGTTGTTGGGCAATGGAACCTGTGATTCCTGACCACTGGGCATGCTGGCTGGGACTGGGGTTCCATTCTGGGCCACCACATACGCCACTAGGATGTGTGTAAGTGGGGATATCTCTATTCTGCCCCTGCCCATTTTGGGCACCATTTTTGGTGCACATGTAAGCAGGAACACGCGTGCTGATCACGCACAAATGGGTATTCCCCCCCTTCATTTTCCCCCTAGTGCTCGCTGTGGAGTTCGCCCTCCTAGGTGGGTCATAAGGAAAGGGTTAAATGAGTGTGTAGTGATTGGCCAGTGGGAACCCAAGGGGAGGAGTTAGAGTTAGAGTTGGAGTTGTTGGGAAGTCAGTTGGGAGTTGGAGAAGGAAGAGGGAGGATAAGTCTGTGGGTTGGTCTAGTTTTGATGTGAGAGAGTGAGAGAAACTGTTAGGAGGAGTCAGATAGACAGTTGGGATAATCAGTTAGAAGTTATTAGGAAGGTATAGGCCGGTAAAGAAACTAAGATTAAGAAACTGACAAGAAAAATTATCTGAAACCACAAACTTGTTAATGCTTATAAAATAAACTTGCTTATTTGATTTAATGTTAACAACTGTCTGGACTCTGTGTGTACCCGAGAGAAACGGGTTGGTGGCAGCAGGGAAGCAATCACAGTGGTGGGACAGGGATCAATAGACCGTCAAATGTCCGGGGACCATGTGTGATGGCCACACTCGCCAAACCAAGGATTCTTTCCATATTGCTGCCTTTTAAATTTAAGCGTGGGACCTGGGTGCAAGAAATTCAGCAAAATAGGGATAGAAGCAAAACAAAGGTAGCAGTAAAAGGCGAAAAATGTAGGAGCCAAATGAAGCACCTTTGGTTACTATGTTGCCATCTTGCAATATCCCAAATGATTCATTGGCTAAATATAGCCAACTGACTAAATATAGAATATAGTGAAATCAAATCAAACGACAATGAAGCAGACTTGTGCAAAAGTTTTCATTTAGTCTAAAAGCAAATTTTGGCCATGATGTCATTTGGGTTTCTTGATCATAGGCGAGAGGAATCAGTTTGGAACTACAGTATCTGTGTGTTTCAATAAAGCTTCATTCAAGGACACAGGCTCCTTTACAAAAAAAGGAAAAAAGATACACAGTGAATGCAGGACCTATTTGGCTTTAGTCGTGAATTAATGTGCCCAGAATGAAATCTGGTAGCTCTCCACCCCCCTGTAAAAAACACCCAGCACAGTATAATTACAGCAGGTTGTTTCTCGCTAGCAAATTGATGATAAAGAAACACTGAAGTGACTTTTTCGACATAATCATAGATATTAGATGTCTGTGAACAAACCATTTGCGCATTTTAAGGACTTTGGAGGCAATTGTAGAAGTCACAAAATGCTGTTCAGTACCAAACGTGGTCCATTCTACAAGTCCATTAGGACAGTGGCTTTTGAACTTTTGGAGGATTCCTTAATGAGCAGATCAGTCATTGTGGATGAGCTTCCCTGAAAGAGAGCTGACTCACCCATGCCATCGTGCTCCCTGCCATATGCAGCTACAGAGGAGTGTTGAGAGCAATCTCAGATCATGTAGGGCAAGAGTAAGTGCTGAGTGATCAATGGTTCTGTGGCTGACAAAGGGGCCTTCCATGAAGGTGGAAAGCTTGAAAAACCGCATGGAGAACTTCTGAAACAACAATGGGATATTAGCTCCGCCCAAGGCATGATGGAGAATAGCAATGGCTGGGGAAAGATAGACATACAGTGGTACCTCGGGTTACATACGCTTCAGGTTACAGATGCTTCAGGTTACAGACTCCGCTAACCCAGAAATAGTGCTTCAGGTTAAGAACTTTGCTTCAGGATGAGAACAGAAATCGGGCTCCGGCGGTGTGGCAGCAGCAGGAGGCCCCATTAGCTAAAGTGGTGCTTCAGGTTAAGAACAGTTTCAGGTTAAGTATGGACCTCTGGAATGAATTAAGTACTTAACCTGAGGTACCACTGTAATATTTTACAAGGACAGGAAGGAACACCACAGACAGAATAACTGACACACACAGGAGAAATAAGGACATAGTTTGAATGCTTCATCTATAGATTTATAAACATTTAATGTGTTCATACGAATGGATGTCATTAATATTGCAGTTGTTGTATAAGGGATTGTTATTTTTACTGGAGTGTAATTGTGTAAGATTTTGGAACTCAGAAATAAATCATCAAACCATCAATTCTAGCATGCAGGAGGCCACCTAAATTAAATTATATAATTTGGCTTTTGAATGGCTGGGATTAGTAATTGTATTATAATTTGGCATTGTTATAATGAGGCTATCATTGGATTGTTGTAATTGAAAACTAGTAAAAATTATTGTAAAAAACAAAAACCCTGCTGCTTGAGGACATCATGGTGATGACCTGTTTAATTGTAATTCACAGAATCATAGAGTTGGAAGGGACCCCAAGGGTCATCTAGTCCAACCCCCTGCAATGCAGGAAACTCAATCAAAGCATGCATGACAGATGGCCATCCAACCTCTGCTTAAAAACCTCCAAGGAAGGAGAGTCCACCACCTCTTGTGGGAGTCTGTTCCACTGCTGAACAGCTCTTACTGTCAGAAAGTTTTTTCGAATGTTTAGTCGGAATCTCCTTTCTTGCAGCTTGAAGACATTGGTTCGAGTCCTACCCTCCAGAGAAAATAAGCATGCTTCCTCCTCCATGTGACAGTCCTTTAGATATTTGAAGATGGTGATCACATCTCCTCTCAGTCTCCTCTTTTCCAGGCTAAACATACCCAGCTCCTTCAAGCACTCCTCATAAGGCTTAGTTTCCAGACCCTTGGTCATCTTGGTTGTCTTGGCACAGCACACCTCCCTGGGATGAGCTGTGAGACAAAAAGCCGCTTTGGGGAGCAGGCCACAACCCACATTACAGCACTTGATGTGCAGTGTGTGTGTGTGACAGGCTGAGGGCCAGCTCTGTCTCTGCAAGGCCAGGAACCTCCCTTGTGACTTAAGCTCATCGCCCTGGTTAAGATGCCCCTTTGGGGAACGTGGCTCTCCTTCTGGACCGCCTGCAAACCACATTGCCATTCCCTGCAAGCGGACTGTTGCGATGGCCAAGCTGGTTGCCTGATTCCTGCCCCATCACTGCCGATTCCCTGCTTGTGGGATGCTGTGCTGGGCACGGGGGTTACCCGAGCAACGCGGTCCAGGTCCAGTCCCAAATCCAAGGATTCTGCAAGGAGTCAGTCTGACAGGGCCAAGGCAGGAAACCAGGCTAGGTCAGGCACAGGGTCTCAGGCAGGTTCTAGCAAACAGCAATGTTGCTCCCACAACCTGGGGTAGGGTCCGACAGCCTTTTATCTTTGCCGGGGTAACGGCCAGTCCTGATCCCCCAGTGACTCACCTCCCTGTCTCGCCCGAAGGCGAGCACTCCTCCTGCGAGTACTCAGGTCTCTCCTTCTCTCAGACCTTAGTCTCTGCAGCTTGGGAGATGTCGGTGGGTTACTAGACCCAGGGGCCTCCTCAGCCTCCCCTGACCCAACCAGTAGTGGAGCAGCTGTAAGTGATGGCCCAGCTGAGGGCAATGAGGTAATCCCCACATCTGGAGCCAGGGCAGGCTCAGGTCCCTGACTCGGCCCAGCTGGTGCTTGTTGCAGGGGAACCTGTGCAGACTGGGACTCTTCAGAATCAGGCCCCAGACTAGATTCAGATGCCACCTGAGGCAGAGGATCTGGTGCGGACTGAGACTCCTCTGGTTCCGAGTCTGAGCCCGAGCCAGAGTCCCAGGCCATCACAGATGCTCTCTTCAGGGAAGCTTGTCTGGTGTCATCTTTAGACGCCAGGCAACAACTTTCCTGGATAACCAGGCCTTGGGCTTCTAACTATCTGTGTCCTTTCAGAAGCTGGTGGGTTGTTTTTCTGTATTCCCTCCATCCTGCTTTTAATGTACCTACGTGGGGTTTTGTTTGCTTGCTTTTAAGTCACTTTAGGTTGCCTTGGCCAAGATAATCCAACAAAAAATAGTAATACATAAATATATAACATATATAAATGAAATTTCTTGCTTGGTGCCTTTCGCTGCGTTCCAGAGGCCCTGGGCTCCAAGACAGAACTGCTTCCCCAGTGTGCCTCTGGAAGTAGCCAGCTGCCCTCCATTCCTAGCCAGACAGCCTTGCCACCCTTGCCCAGGGTGACCCCCTACGAGATGGCCGGGTGCAGAGTAGGGCCAAAGCCACCTCTGTGTCTGGCCGCCACTCACTCCTCCCCTTGAGGGTCCTGCATCGCTGCCAGCAGTTGGGTGGCCTAGGTCTGCACCTGAATGGGGAGTGGCATCTGAGCCAGGCAGAGAGCGGAGAGACTGGATGGGAGAGGAAAGGGAGAAGTGCTCCAGAAGGACAATGACAAGCGGAAGCAGGGGCAGGAAGTGTGCACATCTCAGAGAAAGAGGGGGGGCAGGGGGTCCCCTGCTCAGTTTTAATTGCCATTGCTAATATGTAATTGTTTTAATATATGCGATTTAATAATTCAATACATGCAGCTCTCTTTTGATAATCACAGGACGATCTTTCAAAGATGACATGGGTGGCAGAGAAGCTAGCTGGAGAAAGCATTACAAATGGAGGAACAATGTTTGGGAATCGTGGAGATGGCACCCAAGAGGAGATCCAAGGAAGTAAAGGGATGCTGGGAGGATAGACAGCTCCTCCAGACCACTAACTAAATTGGCACAGAGATGGTGGAGGAAAAAGCCATTTTGTGCTCCCCAAGTATTCATTGGCGAGGACATTTTAACTGCACAAAAAGGTTGTAATCTATTATTCACACCAATTCATTGATTGACGCTTGCAGCCCTAGCTACAACTGATAAGTCCCTCTCCTGTGCTGGATCTCTGTTGGAGCAGCTATAATATCTGAAATTATCCCCCCTGAGAACCTGTGTGAAAAATCCTCTTTGTATTATTATTAATTGTGGTGGTGGTTGTGGTTGCTCCCGCAAAAGGAGCTCAGTGTGGCTTGCGTACTGTTGGAGGTCATCTGTCCATATTTTAAAAGCTTCAGAGACTTCCACTGAAATCAATAGCACTTGGATGTGCCTGACTCTGGCTGCATTGTGCTCGGTGTCCCTCATCCGTCAGGACTGGCGTGTTGCTTCAGCATTTTCTCCCTACCAGGCTAGAGTAGCTCACAAGGCATCTGAATGTCTTGAGCTTGCCGTTTTAAGGACTGCTGAGGTTGTGAATTGCAAATACCCCAAGTCGCCGTCGAAATGCGAAAGTATGGGAACAGTTGTCCTGTGATGGGTCAGTACAGTCATGATGACAGCAAACGGTCCGAGGGCCCAGCAGGACCCCTCCAGCTACTGCTGCATCCCCCTCCCACAGACATATCCTGATTGTGTGTCCTCTTTTGATAGCACCAAAGTCTTCTGTCCCATTGAAAGAAGTCCCATTGAAAGAAGAGTCTCTAAAGGCATTTTTTTAAAAAAAAATAAAAATCATTTATTTTGAAGCAGATTCAAAGTCAAGCAAGAGGCAAAAACATTTATTCCCCCAACGATTCCTTTGTATTTGTATGACTCCTTTAAGGATCACAACGTGCCCCATTATGTTGAAATAGTAGTCAAAATGCAAGGACATTATCTTTTTTCTCCCCTTTAATTAGATTGATATCCCCCCTCAATGGAAGCTTCCATACATTCAACTGTACTATGAAATCCTCAAGAGCAAATCCCATACCGACAAAACATTTTAAGCATCACGAAGTACAGAAAACTGACCGCAAGGGGGCAAGATATAGGGAGGGCGGCAGAGCTCTTAAATGCTTCTTGATAGGTTCCACAGCAAACCCAGTTAGTTCCTCTTTCTGAAGGAAAGGTCAGGCTGGGGCTGAGGTGGACCTCCTTAGGGAAAGAGTTCTGAAGAACATGGACCACAATGAAGATGGGCCCTGCAGTGTCCTTCCCTCGCTGACACGGATGACAGTATATTAATGAAGAAAACTCTTTGTACCAAACGAGATACTATCTCAGCAACAGGAAGGTCCCAGCCACACATTTGCTTTGATAGCATGGGGTATATGGGCAAAGTGGACTTACAGGGGAGGGTCAACGGGCAGAAGGGGGTTTCCCTCCCAAGCATGATCTCCTTAACAGGACATCCGCACTAAGCAAGTGTTTCTCCTCAGCTGGGATCATTTCCAGGTTTGGAACGTAATTGTGAGAGTGGAACCTTTTTTATGTACCTCAGCTCCCAAATACCTCGGGTGTTGAACGTTTCGGCTCCCGAATGATTGAAAACCGGAAGCGAGTGTGTTAAGGTTTTTGAACGTTCTTTCAGAAGCCAAATGTCTGATGGGGCTTCCGCGGCTTCCAAATGTCTGCAGAAGCCGATCAGAAGCCACGCTTTGGAAGTCCAACGTTTCAGAAGTCGAATGGACTTCCAGAACGGATTCTGTTCAACTTCTGAGATACAACTCTATATAAAAACTGAGCATGTGTGCATGCGCTTGCAGAAGAGAGTCAGCGGCCAAGGAAAAGAATAAGCAGATATAGATTTCACCCAGCAATCGGCTCCCTACCCCACCATGAGTGAAACATGGGGTTGGTAGCACCATGTTCCCTTTATAGCATGGGGCACCCTTGATCCTGTGCACATTTAATCAGAAAAATGTCTCGCTGAGTTCTCTCTCTCAAGAAAACATCCATAGGACCGCAGCCTTAGTTAAGCTGGGGAGAAGAAACAAGCCTCACAGTCTTCAGAAGAACAGCAAACAAAGCCTCAGCAGTGAGCCCATTATGACTTTGACTAATCAAGAGAGAAACCACCTGCAGGAATAGCCTCTTTTCTGTTTCCTCCCAACAGGAGCGTCCGAATGATGATTAATCACCGAATAAACCGAAGAACTGACAACAAAATAATGCCCAAGAGAAAGCAGAGATGGGGACAGAGCAACAGGCGCCATGTGGTCCTCGCCCGGGTGGGTGGAGCAGCCTGAGAAGATGGATGGCCCTCAAAATGCATGACACTTGAGTATCTTAAATGTGAAGGTAAAGCTACTCACACCGTCAAGAAAATAACACCCATTCAGGTTGACACACTTCAATTGTCCAAAACTTTTTCTTTTCTTCTTTTTTTTGGAAAAAGAATCTAATAGAGGGGCAGCTTGGAAAGAAAATCTGCTAATGAGAGTTTTTAATTGGACTTCTATGCCTGATCATAACTGAAATAAGAGATACTGTAAATGACAGCTTAATCCATTATCGCAAAAGGCACCGCAAAGGCTTTGTTGATTATATTCGCAGATTAGCCTAACTATGTCCCTACTAATTTGAGAAGCGATGAATCATGGGGTTCAAACGGGGCTCAGATGAGTCAATTATTCTAAACAGCGATATCAAAAGCTCATATTTTCTACACCAAGGAATCAAGCAAGTTATGTTCAACAATGAGCCAAAATGAGCTTTATTGCACATCCTCAATTGACCAAGTCATTAGCAACACGGAAGAAGCTTTTGCTAATTTTTCAGTATGTTCAGTATCTTCTTGCCCCCATGGAATCCCTTCTGGCAAGGATTTATTAACTTGAAAAACATTTGAAGGAAAACAAGCTTACTGCTGTCGGCTGGAAACCGGTCTATGGTTACTTGTTGCTGAGTTACTGCAAGTATTTTTTTATTTTGTCACTTTGAAAGAAAGAAGGAAACTCTGACACAACTAAGCACATTTCCTTATAATTCTCCAACACTTGGAATTGGGGCATATGCACAATGCATTAATCTTTCCTTTTCTCGTGGGTGGGTGTTCACTTCCCAAACTATCACTTAAGTTACTGGCAGTTTAGGATGTGTGAAAGATTTGGCTTTACAGCTCAGTCCTAACCAAGTTTATGCAGAAGCATGTCTCACTAAGCTCAATGGTCTGAGGACTTCCCAAAGGTATTGGATTGGACACTGGATGCCACACCAGTTTCAGATTTAGGGCTGCATGGTGATTTTGAGAAGATCCACGAAATTCAGAAGACCCACAAAATTGAGAAGATCCACAACAGAGAAGATTCATTTGGGGTTGTCAAATTTTGGCCATGCACAAGACGCCATACTACAAAATATTACCATCTGGCTGCACCAGGTGGACCCTTGGGTTACTCCACCTAAAAGTCTTAGCCCTGCTGAGGAACTGCTTTTCTATAATTGGATGAATTAAAAAAATCAGAGGTTCCGCTCACCACTTAATATAGTTCTATAGTATAGCAAAGCGCCCTTTCCCGTGGTCCAGGTTCTCCTGTAATGTTAATATACAAGTAAGCCTCACTCAACAAAGGTCCTTTCCAATGGCAATTAAAGGCTTCCTGTTTACTTATTATTTTAATTGATCAACTTTGTATACCACTCTTCATTGAAAGATCATAGGGCAGTTCACAACAGCCAGTTGTGTGGATTCTCCATAAAAAGAAAGAAAGGATGGCAATCACAGAGAAAAGGGCAAATGTGGAAATAACATTGGTTTGATCTAGTAGGGCTCTTTGTCTGTTCTTAATGGGACTTGCTTCCTAGTAAGCATGCCTGGGGCAATGAAGACACAGACTGCATGGTGATTGCTTGTTGGAGGTCCATGATCTATGCCAAGCACAGAGGTACGCAGGAAGGTGCCATAATGTGCTGGTCCGTTTATAGTAAAGGTAAAGGGACCCCTGACCATTAGGTCCAGTCGTGGCCGACTCTGGGGTTGCAGCGCTCATCTCGCTTTATTGACCGAGGGAGCCAGCGTAAAGCTTCTGGGTCATGTGGCCAGCAGGACCGAGCCGCTTCTGGTGAATCAGAGCGGCGCACGGAAACGGCGTTTACCTTCCCACCGGAGCAGTACCTATATATCTACTTGCACTTTGACGAGCTTTCTAACTGCTAGGTTGGCAGGAGCAGGGACTGAGCAACGGGAGCTCACCCCGTTGTGTGGATTCGAACCGCCGACCTTCAGATCGGCAAGTCCTAGGCTCTGTGGTTTAACCCACAGCGCCACCCGCGTCCCATTTATAGGCAGTATTAAAAATCATACTAATATTATTATTAGCATGCCTCACTCTGCCTAATGGAATGGCCAGCTTTATCATCCATTTCCTTTCACCATAAGCTTGCACATACTTGTTTGGCTGATGTTAGGGATCAAATGAAAGACTTGCAGAAGCAGCTCTCTAGTTTTCCTTTCACACCATCTTTTGGTGACAAGGAAAAAGGAGAAACTTGTTTTCTCCTTAGCAGCACCTCTAGGTGATTCCAAAATAAATATAATGAAATGGTGAAAATTGATGCATTATTATCAGTGCTTTTTTTTTCTAAAAAAGAATGTTTAGGGGTACTCTCATTTTCCAACTCATATTGAAATACTGCCCCTCAATGAGACCAAACAAAATGTTTAGGGGTATGCGTCCCCTCTGCATCCCGTCCCCCCAGAAAAAAGCACTGACATTCTTATTCCACCCTTCACCCCAAGGTCCCAGGGCAGGTCACTCCAACAAAAGCCAACACTACAACACAATATTAAAAAGTTTAAAACAGCTTACAGAAATAAGGTGGGTGGTAAAAATACAGTGGTACCTCGGGGTAAGTACTTAATTCATTCTGGAGGTCCGTTCTTAACCTGAAACTGTTCTTAACCTGAAGCACCACTTTAGCTAATGGGGCCTCCTGCTGTCGCCGCATCACCGGAGCCCGATTTCTGTTCTTATCCTGAAGCAAAGTTCTTAACCTGAAGCACTATTTCTGGGTTAGAGGAGTCTGTAAGCTGAAGCGTATGTAACCTGAAGCATATGTAACCCGAGGTACCACTGTATACATCAAAGGTCAAAAGCAAAGCTAAAGGTGGAAGCTTACACACACATAAACAATGCCTTGCTTATGGAATGCTGCTGCTTTATGATGTAACATTGCTTCAGACTCATTGTTGGCAGGACTGGGAAGATGGCAGCCTCCCTGGCCAGTGATGGGCCACAGTTTTTTCTCCCACAATGCCTCTGGATAGCATTGTTCCATGTAAGGCATTGTGGAGTAATTTAGAAGCCAAGAGGACCCTACATGCTGTTTGTGAGGGCTGGTAACAATAGAGATGTGGGAGGCCAGCAAATCCATCCACATGTTTCTTCTACCTGCCAGCTTTGCTGACTTTGAAGCCTGTGTATTTCCTCAAGACTGAGAAGTCAAGAGAATGGTCACCTGTGACTTTCTAACTTTCAGACAAAAACGATAACTTCTGATCCTCTGAAGTACTATCCTATGCATATCTACCCAGAAGTAGGCACCATTAAGTTCAATAGGATTTACTCCCAGCTAAATTATAGGAGTCAAGTCTTAATGGGTGTCCTATTCTTTCAGCTCCCTTGCTAGTTCTTTTTAATAGGATTTGCAAACTGATTCGGAGCACTTCACATATGTGAGCAAGCTACGGTAGTTCTCTTTCTCTATCTCCCCCCACAGATTCCTCTCAGTACAGGACAATGGGAAGAGAAGTGGACTGTGCACAAATATGTGGGATTTCCACGATATTGGAAATAGCTGGAGGCTATCTACACGTATGTCGCTTGGTTCATATTGAGGTTTTTCCATGTAATTCTGTACCCAGAAGGTGTTAAATGGAACAGAAGTGGGGAAATCACACCACTTCTAACATCCATTTGATTGACTGAAATACAGTACTAACCAATCTGTCCTTACCTATGTATTCGGACCTTTGTTACTAAATAGATGGTTAAGATGGCAAGTTTTTTGTTTTTTTGTGTTTTTTTTTTTTTTTTTTTTTTTTTGCATTACCAATAAGCTATTTTGTTTTAAAAACAGTGAAGAGCTGTAGTGGTTCTTTCAGTATATTATTAGACCCTTCGTTTCCTCTACATCCTTTTTCCAAGACCCCAATGGAAACCAATATTCCAAAAAGAAAAGGAATAGTGGCATCAGTCTGGAAAGGCATGGATAGAGCCTTCCCACTCCAAATAATGACGATCATCTTGTGCTTTGTTCTTTTTCTTTTTAAAAAGAAATCTATGGGTTGGAGATTGATGCCTTTTAGGATAATGCCCTGAGCAACCACCACTGCAAAAAAATAAAAATAAAGAACAGCTCCTTTTTAGCCCAATCCCTGCATGTGGCAGGATATTGGTGGAACTCAGCAAACTGTGGTGTTAATGTTCAACCAGGTACAGCGCTGGCTGCAAATCACTCAGGAAAGGAGAAAGATCGGCTTGACATTTCCAGCACTCCGGCCTTTTTAGCTATGCATGTAAGCTCCTTGTAAGCTGCCATGTCTAATTAGCCGCTGAGGCATTCTGTCTTCATTGGATACCTCGGCTGCGATTAGGGGAAGTGGATGAGGGCCCTGCTGCCGATTGTGACAAAGCACCGGTTGATGCTGCTACATGATGTCCTGCAGATGAAGTCCAGACACTTTCGACTAATCATCAACTTTTCCAGTCCTATTAACAGCAATTATTCGGGGGGGGGGAGTGGATTGTGGATGCTGGGAAACAACATATTTTCACACCGCCTTTCATCTGCCATCCCAAGGCAGAGCACACAAAAATAAGCAAAGGAAGCGATTTAAACCACTACAGATAAGTAAACATCCCTGGAACAATAAAACGCCGCAGTGATTCAGAGCAAATTTAAGACATAATAGCAGATAGATAGATAGATATTTTTTAAAAGGTTTGGGTTGTGTGAGAAATAGCTTGGCATCTAAACCCTTAAAACAAACACAGATGCCACCACCAGAAAAATCCTAAGAAAGTATATGGCAATCGGATTTATACACAACTTTTACTGTTGCCTACAATTTCAGATTGAATTTTTCACACCATCACTATAGTTGCTCCCTTTGTGGCATCCAGTGAGTTGTGTTCCTAGGGATTTGCTAGGTTGGCCCATGCCAAGGGTGCAGGCCCAGGGGGTGTGCAAAAATTTCACCTTTCCACTCTGGCTCAGAGTGGCTAGGAGCGCGCCTGCCCACTCCCTAGGCTGCTCCCCCACTGCTCTGGGCAGTTGCGTGAGAAGCTCAGACTTCTCTGGGTTCTTCGGTGAAGGAATCCAGTTGCTGGTTTGCGCTGTTGCAGCCGCCCTGCAGGGCCCCCTCCCCAGTCAGCCAGCAGCACTATTAGAAGTGTAAGTGGAGTGCCCAGTGAGGCTCAGACAGAAGAAAGACTTTGGGAAATGATATATAATGAGATGAAAAAAATGTTTTCAAAAATGTTTCCCCCAAAACCAGAGGTATTCCTTTTGTGAATGGTACAGATGGAAGTACTCAGTATATATGTATTTATGTATGCCACTAAAGCAGCTCAGATCTTGTTGGCCCCAAAATGGCAGGTGAGTGAGGTCCCTAATAAGGAGGAATGGCAATTAAAAATGATAGAATATGCAGAGTCAGCAGGTCTAACAAGTAAAAAAAAAGAGCAAGATTGAGTATACAAAGAGGAATGGATTTTTTGTGTGGAGTATATGGAAAACAACTGTAAACATGTGAAAATACTAGCAGGATTAAGGTAAATTCAACAGTATAATATATAATAAAGGAATAATAAGGGGAGAAAGTGAACCAAATGGATATATAAGAATATGCAGGGATGGTGGGAAAATCAAAGGAACCAGGTAAGGGGAAGAAGGGAAGTTGTTGAATGTTTTATTATAAAGAAAGATATTAATGGTGGAAAGGTATAGTTGAACGTGAATGTGATTTTGGAAATGGTAATAATGAAATATCTAAATATATAAAACAGACAGAAGAAAGACAGAGAGCGGGCAAGAGTTGTGGGAGAAGGAAAAAGGAAGGGAGGGAGGAAGATGGAAGAAGGGAAAGCAGCGAGCGGAGGCAGGGCAGCGGCAGGCGAACCGATGGGGGGAGCAGGAAGGCAGAGCGGACCCAACATCAATGACCATGGAGGAAGTCATTGGTGGAGCGCAAAAGGCACTGAAAAGCAAACATGAGCTTCTGATCCATGGTCTCTCCTGGCTTCTGAGATGCTGGCACAGCTCCTTGACAAAGGTGCAAGGGAGGACCAATCCAATACAGTGCAACAGTGGCAGATTCGGGTACTATGGCGCTTTGCGAAACGCCAAAATGTGGTGCCCCCACCAGCCCTCATATGTTAGGTAAGGAGGCAGGTGGCTTTAGCAAGGAGGTGTGAGGCTCTAAGAGAGTCCTAGAGCCCTCTCACCTCCTCCCCCAAACTGTAAAAGCTCTAACTAGGTTTTGGGAAGTAGGCAGGAGGACTCTAGGGCCCTGTCAGCACCTTATGCCTCCTCCCCAAGACCAGTGCTTTGCTTACCGGGCTTTGAGAAGGTACCCCCTCGTCTCATCTCCCAGTGCATGTGAACAGCTCTCACAGCTCTCAATCTGTCCCTGCACAAGGGAACCTAGGCAGGCCTCTGTGTCCAGCACCTGAGTTTTTGGTGTGACTTTTCTTGCTGGTTTGGGGGCCACAGATACAGAGGAGAACAGTGATGAGTTACAAAGAGGGGGTACTTGGAGAGAAAGTGAATGGCTACAAGGGAGAAGAATTGGGTTGTAGGTAGAGGATGAAGAAGGAGGTCCAGAACTAGGGGACAAGGAGCCAGACTCTGATCACAATGGCTCCATCTTGGCAATGAAAAGAAGAGCTACCCTCCTTGCCACTTGTGTAGGGAAATCATCGAAGAACACGCCTGAGCTGCAGATCAACAGTGGTAATGGTGAGGTAGTCATCATTTTAAAAAACAATGTCACAAAAGCTATTCCGATGCTGTCAGTCCTAAGACTAATTAGTTTCCATCAAAGCAACAGATTATCTGTTCATGTTGTCCACCAGGTCATTACAATGAGCAACCAATACAGACAAATGGTATCTAATCTCTTCTGCTCTTCCTTGGGACTGATGGATGGTTATAACATCGCCAATATTATAAGGCAGAAAAATTATGCTGACATTTAGAAGCCAAAGCTCCGAAAGATAAAACTAAGTACAAAGCACGTCCAGAACCATAAAAAACGGAGCGAGGGAAAGAAATAGCTCACGACAAATAGAACCGAGAAGTGAGCGGCAATTAAGCAAAAGGAGAATTATATAAGGGAAAGGCTATACCTTGTGGGTGGCAGGCAGCTCAATTAATTATATCACAACAGGGGAAATCTAGGCATTTCCATGAAACATTATTAAAAGGCATATTGACTTAGCTTTCTTTACATGTTATGCCTTCAAAAACGACAAAAGGATTTCCTCAGTATTGATTTTGTTTCCGGACTCGGTCGACTTAAGAGGCACACGGTCTCACACAATGAGAGATAGCTGTGTAGTAAATGAGATGGAGAAACGAGGAACTGCAGTTGCTTATGGGTTGTATTGACCAGCGTTGATGCATCATAGCCTCCTTCCATTTAGCTTTTGTTCATCTTGCCTGTCGAGATAATGTTAAGGCACAACTAAGGTTGCTCTATATTAGAATGCCCAAGCTTATATTTTAGCTGCTGCTCTGAAAAACGTTTGGAAAAGATCTATGTCTTCCTGCCTCTTTTGCAGCATACCAAGGATATAGTGGGCTTTTAGGTCTGGCTGACATAAGCCTGCAACTCTGCCACTTTTATGGAAAATTCTGGCTTTCTATGCTCATTGCTAGGGGTACCCAACGTGGTGCCCTCCAGCTGCAGTGGGACTCCCAACTTCCATCAGCCACAGACATTGTGGTCAACAGACAGCAACATCTGGAGGGCACAGTGTTGGCTATTGCTGCTCAACATATTATTATTATTATTATTATTATTATTATTATTATTATTATTCCATTCAAAAACTGATAACTATCTGAAAGCTCTCAGCACAGTTTACAAGTGATAGATACAGAAGAAAATCTATATATAAACAAAATAAATACAATAAAGTTTATTCTTCATGGAGCTGTGATTCCCAGCAAACCTTAACAAAACTACAGTGTCCAGAATTCTTTGAGGAAAGGAATGCGCTTTGAGTGTACTTCAAAGAAATGTGCTTTAAAGGTACAGCCTCAGTGATTCCCCTGAAGACCTCACTGATCAAGCAGGGGTATAAGGAATCGGGCGACCCTTCAGGTGTTCTGGACCCAGGTTATTCACACCCTTGAACTTGGCTTGATAGCATATAGGCAGCCAGCTGTGGCACTCTTTTATGCCTCAGAGAAAGAGAGGGTGCATGAATGAATGTGCTTGGTCTGGATTCTGAACTTGCTCCAGAATGCTCAATAGCCAAGTAAACCAGAGCCTCGCTTTAGTATGGGAGCGCAGCGGGATTAGCAAATCTTTGCTCAAAAATTATTATCAGTGTTTCATCCTGCACAGGGTGTGATGTCAGCTGATGGTTAACACGTTCATCTTGCCCATAGGAGACATCTATGGTGGAGCTATACTACAAACCTGTGTCCATTTTATAACAGTTCAGCTGCCTTGATGATTTCCCCCCACAAGAAGGCAAGAGGTGTGGTGAGTTCTTTTTTTAGATATCCCTCACTCCCCTCATAAAACAGTTCCCGGGGGTCCATGGGCAGAGGGAAGGTCAGATGAATGTAGCTTTGCCTTCAGAGTTTCATAAAGCTGCCTGCCCTACTTCAAGACCCGAAAACTCTCTCCCAAATTATAAAGCAATGTTAGAGAAGAGCTGCTAGAATTAGATGTGATAGATATATATTAAACCACAGCACTCGGCGAAATCGAATAAATGTATATCCAAATGTCATTAGCCAAGAGAATCTTGTCATTCACCTAGATGAATGAAGAAGGATATTCAATTTATATCAAACTAAGTTACTGTTCATGGAAATAATGCACCACAATCTTTTGCTGCACAAGCCATACTGAACTGAATAGAAGTCAAAACTTCAAAACATACACAGACACACATGATGGGCAGGGATGCTCAAGGAATTCACTCACTCCACATTTTGAAGCAAAGTAATCGGATCTGGCAGCACCTCCCAGGCTAATATGGAACACTATTTCTCTGGATTTCACACTTCCCTAAATGTTTTATTTACCTACTTGCATTTACCCTACTATGTTTTAGTTACCTATTTGCATTTATGAAGTGATCCAACAGCTGCCTGGAGAGTGTTTTATTTCTCTCCCTGAGTATTAAACCAAAAATGGGGAACTTTTATCAAACCAAAGGGGAAGTATCCCTTTGGGGTGGTGGTGTCACATACCACTGGCAGACAGTGCCAGAGGCAAAAATGGGTGGAACTCCACTGTGCTAGCTAGCAGGAACCCTTGAATTTGGTTCAATGCATTCAACAACGAGGCAACATAGAATATCCATACAAATTAATAGGACTTTGAACCAGTGTTTCCAGGCTGCCAGGCACTCTCATCTCCAGTGGAGGGGTATCTCAATTTGGCTTTCAGCATTTAAGGGTCTGCTGTTTGTCAGACAAAAGGTATATTCCAAATCCCACCCCCCGGCCTGTGATTCAGTTTTGTTTGCTCGTGTGGTATACTTTTGCAAAAATATATATTAAAAATAAATAAATTCAAAGTGTGTGCATGGTTTGCTTACTACAGGATTGGATTCAACTAGCTGGTTGGATTCAACTAGTGGAAGCTGTGCCAGGACCTCTGTTAGCACAATGGGGCTTTTCCTCCTTTTGTCCGTCCCCCCCCCCCGGTGCCCCCAAATTGGCACGCAGAGGGGGGCAATCATTCCACTGGGAAGCAGAAATGCTTGAGCTTGCAGAACACTTGCAACAGCACAACCTCTCATTCCTCCCGCTATCGAGATCTCAGCACTGAGCCAAACCATGAATTATACATGGCCAAACTAATTTCATTTATTCATTCGACTTCTCAGCCTCCATAAAAACCCATATTCTATATGGTTTCTGCTGTAAAATGTACATTGGTAATAATGACTGGGCTTGGCAGTTTAGCTCTTATTTGCGCAATATTTTAAATGGTTGCATGCAGGCTTCAATGCAAGGACACTGGGTTTTCTACACCAGTACCAAATTCTAGTCCTTGTCCTGCCTGTCACATAACCATAGTTTCATTTCTCATAGCTGTGGCACCTTGGCTGGCAACAGTTGTGCCATAGCCATCTCACCGTCCGCTGTAAAGTAGAAGCAGCTAGAAACTGAATGACATTCAATTAAAATGATATTAGCAGTTCAGGACTGATTTTGTTTAATTTACTCCTACTCAGATGTAAAAACATTAGTGACTTTTTAAATTGGACCTCATAATGTCTCACTCCCACTCAGATGCAATGAAATTAAAGACTTTGGTGGCTAAATACCGCTTAATTTACTCCTACCCTTCTCTAACGACATTAAAGATGCTTTGGGGTAGATATTGTTTCCAATCATTTTTATTCAAAGGAAATCTGAGCTTATTGGTAGCATTATTAAGCATATAATGAAATCACCCAAGAAATGTATCTATACAGGAGGGGATAGGTGGCTACCCGTAATATTAAAAAGCAATAATTCCTTTCTAATGCAGGGATATTAAAATATATTTCACAAATTTCTGCAAAGTTTACAGCTGGCGACAATCTATTTCAGGGATAAATATAACTTTGAATATGTGATATTCATTCAAGGTATTTATAGGTACTATATTCTTCAAACAGCTGCCCTCCGCTACCCTGGAAAAGCATTGCAACTGGAAATGTAGAGATTCTAACGTTGCTAGAAATTACAGCATTAGGATCTATCCCTTCCAACTTCAGATGAAGAGCGGGACTTGATTTGAGTAAAGATGTTCAGGGCATCACTGCAAAAGGAGTTTGCAGTGATGCCCTGAACATCTTGAGGAGCTCATTATGGGAAGTGGGTCATCAACCTTAGCCTGCCCTCAGCCTGCTTCCACCTGCCTGCCTTCTTACTTGCATCCTTTCTGGGGGTGGCACTGGCTGTCAGCCTCCTCCTCCTTAGTGTCAGTTTTGCCCTGGTAGAACTCAGCAGGGAAGAGGATGGGGACAAAACTAGAATTAGTTGTCTCTGCCTGTCACTGGCTCTGGCTCCACCTACGACTGGCCTCTCAGCCTTCCACTCAATACTTCTCAATGGGCAACAGCCACCTGTTGCGCAGTTTGGGGACATTAAATGCAAGAGAGTGTTTTTATTGTCCACTGTATAACCAGCTATGCAAACGCGTGCTATCTCCCTTTTTGGGTAATCCAGCATCACGGCACAATGAAAATATCAGATCCTATCTTCAGGTAGGTAGCCGTGTTGGTCTGACAAAGTAGAAATATATTTAAAAATTTAAAAAATGTCTAGTAGCACCTTAGAGACCAACTAAGTTAGTTCTTGGTATGAGCTTTCGTGTGCATGCACACTTCTTCGGATTCTATCTGTCTGACATTAACCTGAAAGTCACTGCAAGGGTGGCTGAGTTTTTGTCAATAGTATCTCTTACAGTGGTGAATGGAACTATTTAGCAAGAAGAAAATCCAATGAAAATCCTCATTACAGTGATACCTTGGTTCTCAAATACCTCAGTACTCAAACAACTTGGAACCCAAACACTGCAAAACCGGAAGTGTTCCAGTTTGCAAACTTTTTTCAGAAGCTGAACATGCTCCATTTTGAGTGTTAAGCTTCTGATTTGAGTGCCACACTTCCATTTTGAGACACTGAGGTCTGTTTATGCTTTTTTTGGCAGCTTTTTTTGTGTGACTGTGTGGAACCCAGTTCAGCTACTGATTGATTGTGACTGCAGTACATTGTTCATTGCTTTCGTTTTAGATAGTAGATGGTCTTGTTAGATAGTAAAATTCATGTTAAATTGCTGTTTTAGGTGTGTTTTTTAAAAAAGTCTGGAACGGATTAATCCATTTTGCATTACTTTCTATGTGAAAGGGTGCCTTGGTTTTGGAATGCTTTGGTTTTGGAACTTCCGGAACAGATTAAGTTTGAGAACCAAGGTACGAGTGTATTACATATTTTACATGGCTGTTTTTGTATATATTTTAAATTTTTATATATGGATGTTTTATGATGGCCTATATTCATAATGTTGAATAAAAGTTTGGCAAAGTATGCGAAGCAAGTTGCTATTGTATTGCGAAATCTCTTTGAGATACTTCAGAGGAAGCGATTCATGAATTAAATTTGTCCATTTATCCTTTTAAGGAAAAGGACCTAAAGCTACAGCAATAAGCATGTGCATATGGTCAATTGTATTACAATAAGGTAAAGGTAAAGGGACCCCTGACCATTAGGTCCAGTCGTGAACGACTCTGGGGTTGCAGCGCTCATCTCACTTTATTGGCCGAGGGAGCCAGTGTACAGCTTCCGGGTCATGTGGCCAGCATGACTAAGCCGCTTCTGGAGAACCAGAGCAGTGCACGGAAACGCCGTTTACCTTCCCACCGGAGCGGTACCTATTTATCTACTTACACTTTGACGTGCTTTCAAACTGCTAGGTTGGCAGGAGCAGGGGCCGAGCAATGGGAGCTCACTCCGTCGCGGGGATTCAAACCGCCGACCTTCTTATCAGCAAGTCCTAGGCTCTGTGGTTTAACCCACAGCGCCACCCGTGTCCCTTGTATTACAATAACGATAGCCAATTTGTCACTCTCCAAATGTTGAGGCTATGATTTATTTACTGTTCTTGTATTTCATGTAAATGGAGACCAAAACTGTGAGGCAGCTGCTGAGGAGTTGACATAGTATTCAAGGGCAGTCCCATGTAGACAGTGCAGTGCAATAATCCAAACTAGACATGGAGCGCAGTGGTTGCATCACCTCTTTCCAAAAGGGGCCAAAATGGGAGAACCAGCTGACACTCCTGGCCACTGAGGACACCTGAGCCTCATGAGGTAGTGTTGGACCCAAGACTACCCCCCAGCTAAGGACCTGCTCCTTCCAAGGGAGAGCAACCTGGTCCACAACAGGCCATCTTCTCACCTCTCGGACCTGAGAACTCAGAACAAACAACACCTCTATCTTACAAAAACGCTACTTCAATTTACTAGGTAACATCCAGCTCACCAAAGCTTTCAGGTATATTTTCACACCAAGTTAGAAGAGAAACGAAGGGCCAAACGGCATGTGAAATGAGTGACGGACCTCCGCAGGGGTACTTTCAGTCAGGATCTTAGCAGGACCCTTTGCCCTTCTACTGTGAGCACATTTCAGACTGGGACTCCTACACCTGCAAATAAATAAATAAATCCCAAAGCTCCCAGAACTTTCATTCCACTGCCGCCCCCCAAAGCCCTCAGTGAATTATTGACTAATTCATTGTGCTTTCCACCCTGAGTTCAAGTAGCTCTGAGATTCTCAAAGACATGAAATTGGAGTAGTAATTGCAAGTTTAAAAATAAATCTACGTTGACTAATGCAATCATCTGTGCTCCACGTTGAACATTCAGAGCACATACTTAAGGCTTTGTCCATACAGATGATGAAGCTCTTATATCATTGCAGACTAGCTGATGGCTGAAGAAAAAGCATGATACAGAGCAGCAGAAAATGCACAGATTCTATTGAATTTCACAAAAGGGCAACTGTGTCCTGATGCAGAACATTCTTTCATTATTATGAATACACAGGAGTGCCAACTTGAATAAAATATTGGGGGGGGGGGCGGGAAAGCTCTGCCCCGAATAATCAATCACAAAATGTGGTGTGTGCGTACCATTTGAATGGCAATGCCTATCAGCTTGGGGGGGGGGCAGCCCCCTCAAATATTTTATGAGGGCCCCGAAGGGATCTCAGCCCCTACGAATTGGCTCCTACGGGACTACATGAAAGCTGCTTTAGCTACTATTCTTCAAAATTCAGGACAATGCCACACATAAATTATCCCACAAGACTGTTTTACTGATGACTTCTTTCCTGAGTCACTTCTTTCTATTCCCCCGCTCCCCTTTTAACCATGAGAAAATTTAGCGGAGTTCTCTTGGGTACAGCAGACTTTTGTTAACTATTAAAAAGCAAGATAAAACATACATATACACGCACTTCCTTTATGTAGGGATAGCTGCTGGCTGCTTGTTCTCTTAATTTTATTTAAGGATGGGCAGCAGTGGCAGAATTCAGGCTCTCAAATTTCAGCAGTGCCCTGTGTGACACTATAATTCATCCCCCACCTCTCACACCCTGTTCTACAGTGTTGCTGTGGTGCCCCCTCGTGTGCAGTGCCCAGGGCGGCTGAACCGGTTGCTCTACTCTGAAACCACCTCTGATGGGCAGGCATCAAACCATATTCGGATTCTTCCTTGCATGCACTGTATGGGGCACAGGTAGGGAAGACAGCTGAACTTCTATATCAGCCTTGATGGTGGTTCTTGCCCTTACTACCACCGCCACTTTCTGCTACACTTAAAAAAAAGGCGTTCATGAATCAGCTGAAAATCTCGGTTCATAGACAGATGACGTGTTTTCTTCAACCGAACAGCAGTCCACGGTTACGAATGCCAAACAGGAAGAGCCCATCTGTGGAAAAACAAGCCTCTTCAGCCAAAAGAATGAATAATGATAATGTGTGGGATGTGCTTTGTGTGCAGCAAACTCGGGGAAGATATTTCTATGAACAGCTATTTGATAACAATTGAAGAGGCTTTGGTGTTCTTACTCACCTCCCACAGACCTTTGTAACAGCAGCCTGGCAAAAGATATGTCTAGCAGGAAAGATTCCTTTGTCGTACAAATTTTCAGGTATTATGATAAGGAGACTTGATACGCATCCAAAGCACAACGTGCCTTTCGTTCTTTTGCAATTTGCGGTGAACTAAGACATAAACCTTGGAAATTAAACAACACAAATATTTTGTTCTTTTATGGGTCACGTTAACTTTCAGCTGCCAATCTGAGATCCACCTGAGAGCAACTCCTGTTGAACTTAGCAGAGCTTACTTCTGAACGGACATATTGGCCAACAAGAAAAAAAACATTAATTATATTCCCTTCAAGTTACCAAGTGGCAAAATGAACTCACCTATATTTACAAAAAGCAACTGTGTTGAGGAGTTAGTTAGCTCCAAGTATTGCTGCAAAGTCAAAGAAAGCTACAGTATTTCCAAAAGGACAGTAATTATGAATGGTAACAGCTGTAATAGTTATTATGAGCTAACCTTTGAATGCGGTGCACTTTATGTCTGACTGGATAGGCATGTATTGGTTTTGTTTCTGATTTTATATTGTGCTTTATGTAAGTCATTCAGAGACTTGCAAGCAACTGATAAATTTAATAAAATAATAATAAATACTATTGCTAATGTTTTTTGCACTGACACTTGAAAATCCTACAAGATTCAAAGTTTCTTGACACTTTTTGACAGAGTTAGCCACAAAGTTTGTGCAATAAAGTTGAACGCTACACCACCACCCAAGATTATATCAACAAACTGAGCCTGTATCAACATATGTAATTGTTTTTACATTTTAACACAGCAGTTATAAAAAGGGGAGCGGGGAATTGGAACAGTCAGGATCAAGACCACATACTGTAGTTCTGATGTGACTCCCTCTCTGTGAATTTGCTATTATCTGAGGAGGAAAACTACTATTTCCACCAAAATGGAAGCTCCGCTCTGCTCCGGGGGGTGGGGGTGGGGATGGTCCATCTAGCTGAGTATTGTGTTCCACTCTGAGTAATATTCCAGCAACTACACATGGTAAGAGCACTAATGCAAATGGCAGCCCTGTGAAGAGTTCTCCCCTTCCCCAAACCTTGATAACATGTAGCACGAACTACCCCATGCCCTGACGTCACTGAGTACCCTAAGTTTCATTTCTCCACCCACCCTTGCCAGCCCATGTAAAGCCACGGACAGGAAAATATGCAGTGCAATGACAACAGGACACAACCTTGTCCTGAAAGTACATATATAGGAAGGGTGGTGAGGGGTGGCTCTGAGATTGCTTTGTTGGTGGCGGTTCTGCATTTCTTATAATGTGTATTTGTTTTGATGAATCCAGTCATGCTGTGTTGGCCCCCTTTTAAAAGAAAGTAAAAATAGCGCGTTCATTTGTTTTAATTTGAGGTTTAGAGAGGCATGCATAAAACATTTGTTATTCCACCTAAAACAAAACACACACACACATATATATACAAAAAATGATCCATTAACTCTGACAACCTTCCTGGTACGTATTTTGCTACAGAGGCATTAAGATGTGGCATGAATCATTTTGGCATTATGTGAGCTAACCGTATACTTCGTATTTTTCAATATTATTAATATTTAGTGTCTTTCAGCAAATTAAGGACCAGACTTAACTAAGGTTAAAATATCTGATGATACAATACACAGAAGATGGTAAATGTATATTAATGAAGCTTGGTACAATCGGTTTCTATGCACCCCCCCCCCCGCCCCCAGTAATCACTCACAGAACTGTGCCAAACATATATCAAGCTTTCAGCTGCTTTTTCACCCAGCCTTCCGACATTTCATTAATAAGGTTACTTGATTAATGGCTGCAATAATATATGTGGCGTATGATATGATATGTTCGCATTAAATTTTAATCAAAAATTACTAAATTCAGAAAACATTAAGTAAATCATGACTGATGAGGTAATATTGCCCTGCTGTTGTATTGATGGTTTGAGGAGAAAACTCGCAAGGGAGAGTTACAGATGGAGGAAGAGCAACTCCAAGGAAAAGGGACTCTCACAACTTCAGCCGTTTGGTTTTCTTCCCACCCCAAAGCCAAGTTGGAGATCCAGCAGTTATGCGTGCCAGTGCTAATTATGATGGGTTTTATTCATGTCATTCCCTGTTTCCAAACTGGAGGAAGGAAGTGGGGAGTTAGGGCAAAAGTCGTAACAAGGGTTTCTGTGGTGGGCAGAAAGTGTTCAGATTAACTCTTTATTCTGTCTAGAATTTATTAAGCACAAGTGGGGAGTGCTGCCTGGGAATTTTTAGAAAGGAAAAATTGAGATTTTAAAATTAATATTCTAAACTGTGAGTTTGGATCCATCACACTGTCACATTTTGGTCCGCCATCTTGAGTCAGTGTGGTGTAGTGGTTAAGAGCGGTAGTCATGTAATCTGGGGAACCGGGTTCGCTTCCCTGCTCCTCCACATGCAGCTGCTGGGTGACCTTGGGCCAGTCACACTTCTTTGAAGTCTCTCAGCCCCACTCACCTCACAGAGTGTTTGTTGTGGGGGAGGAAGGGAAAGGAGATTGTTAGCCGCTTTGAGACTCCTGAAGGGGAGTGAAAGGCGGGATATCAAATCCAAACTCTTCTTCTTCTTCTTGAGTCAAAATGATGCCCACCATCCAAACATCCATGAAGGCTGTTGCCTTCACCTCAGGAACCGTTGTGCTGAGTTTGACACTGATAACTTGAGAGGTGTCCAAACATATGCCAACAAATGGGTGAAACCATGCCAAAATCACATTTGAGCTGTTGTTTTTACATGTTTACAGCCAGTGACACCTTTGGGTAAGGGAGAAACAAGACTATAGCCTCTTACCTCACTGTACTCTGTGGCTTCAAGTAATTTTCTCCCAGTCCAGCCCTGATACTAGAAGTGAACTGTGCAAGGATGGTAGTGCAGGACTGCTTGAAATAATTGGGCCCAGCCAAGGAAGATGGGAGAGGCTTAGGGTTTAATTCTCCCTCCCTGTTGAGTAAAAATTACAGAACTCTCTCCTACACCACGTCAAATGGGGGGGGGGGGTGGCGGCACTCCATATGGCTGACCTATTGCATCTAATTTGACCAAGAGTTAGTAAGCGACAAAACACACCCACCTTGGGATGGAACAAAAATGATAAGGGCATCTCTATACCACAGATATAAATAGGCTTAACAGCCTGTTTTCTGTTCAGAAAATTGTAATAACTTGGGAATTCCTTAACGAAGAATTCTCAACTCCTGGGATATTTTGGTGGAAGCAAATCAAGATGAATGCTCACTAAAAAGGTGAACTGGAGGGTCCCTTGCAGAACATTTTTTACTTTTCTCCCCAACAACAAAGAGCATAATTGATATATGCTTCATAGATTAGCTTTGTAGCATTTGCCTCCTCAAAGAAAGCTTTTAAATATATAGATGCTTAGATAGAGAAGAGTCCTGAAATTTGCTCACCCTGAAGGCTCTCCAAATTCAGCTGGACACAGCAGCATGATTGCTGCCCATGTGTGGCCAAAAAAAAAAGAAAAGAAAAAAAGATGGGTAGTCCCATCAGCACATAGGGAAATCCCTTTTGTTTGAAAAGTGCTTCTTCAAAGAAAAAGGCATCCCCGTTTTTCTCTTTGAGGAAGTCACTGTGTGGGAGGTTATGTGGGCTTTTCTATAATGCCACAACTGAGGAGCTTGTCTTCAGCTGGTGCTTAACAGAAAATGCACAGTCCAGGCAAAATTCAAAGGCACAAAGAGTCAATAAAGGAGTAGTCAACGCCAAGCAAAGTGTGGGCTGAAGAATCTGATTCTTAAGGAGGCAACAGTCAAATGGAGCTGCCTCATCGTGTCTGTCAAAAGATGCTTTCAACAGGTAAAAGAGCAGCTAAACACTTTCCTCCTACTCTAAAATTCCACTCTGACAACACTGGGGATGCAGGAAGTTCCTAAATGACAGGGACTGTAGGACAATGATTGGTCTTTAATAGTCCAATTTGAGGCAAATTGACACTTTCTCCTAACACGGTTGTAAAACTTTCAATAGAACTCTTTGGAAGAGTAACAAACAAATACTTCCTTAATTAAAAAAAAAAGGCTATCAACAAATTAAAAAAACTTGTTGATTAATCATCTGTCTTTGAACTGATAGATCAATTGAATTTAAATAATTGTGCATCTTCTCAAAATCTAATATAAGTGTCTTCTTGAGATAATGAAAAAAGTGTGAGATTAACATGCAATTTAATAGACAAAAGCTCTAATACATTGTTAGGATAGGTCATTTTCAACATTTTATTTTTCATTTTATTTTAAGGAAACCAAAACGGAAATAGCCAGAGGGAGGGGGTAGCAAGTCTGCCTTTAGTTTGCAGCCCTAATAATTAAAAATTATCTAGTCTAAAATTAACGACTGCTGGTGCTGCTGCTTGCGTGAGTGTCGGGAGGACCGCTCCCTTTCTGCCAACTCCATCCGGCCTAGGGGGGCGGGGCCTGCACTCATCGCCACAGCATAAGAGGCCTGGCAGAGGCCTCCGGGACACGACTGCTGGTGCTGCTGCTTGCGTGAGTGTTGGGAGGACCGCTCCCTTTCTGCCAACTCCATCCGGCCTAGGGGGGCGGGGCCTGCACTCATCGCCACAGCATAAGAGGCCTGGCAGAGGCCTCCGGGACACGACTGCTGGTGCTGCTGCTTGCGTGAGTGTTGGGAGGACCGCTCCCTTTCTGCCAACTCCATCCGGCCTAGGGGGGCGGGGCCTGCACTCATCGCCACAGCATAAGAGGCCTGGCAGAGGCCTCCGGGACACGACTGCTGGTGCTGCTGCTTGCGTGAGTGTTGGGAGGACCGCTCCCTTTCTGCCAACTCCATCCGGCCTAGGGGGGCGGGGCCTGCACTCATCGCCACAGCATAAGAGACCAGAGAGAGGCCTCCGGGACACGACTGCTGTTGCTGCTTCGTGAGTGCTGGGAAGACCGCTCCCTCTCCTGCCAACTCCATCCGGCCCAGGGGGGCGGGGCCTGCACTACCATCACGGTTTAGAGGACAGAGCAGCCACCGGCAGCAATGGACAAAATAGTTTTAAATGTTTTAATTGCTTTTAATTTGCAGCACCTTAAATGGGGGTTGTTGTTTTTTATAATATTATATTATTTCATTATCTGCTGCAAATGTTAAAGATGTATATATATTTTAAGGTGTTTTAAAGGTGCTTTTATTGTTTACTTTGTTGTACCACCGTGAATGGTGGTTTTTATTTATGTATTTTTGTTTGTTCCATTTTGTTTTGTTTCTGGGGTTGGACACTGAGTGTGGCGGGGATTGGTTTTGTTTGGGCATAATTGTTTTGGTTGTTTTGTTTTCTATTTGTAAATGGAGGTTAGTATGAGGCTTGGGATTGCGACCGTGGAGGGGCGAGGGAGGTATGGCGGTGGGGGCAGATGTTATAGGCGAAGGGGATCGAGATATGGATATGCTCGTACCCCTTCCAATCTGCGCCCCATCCCGAGAGACGAGGGTAGGGTGAGCAAGGATTACTCACCTCCTTCACTGGTGTTGTGCAACGCCAGGTCTATAGGCAACAAAACTGCTACCCTGCGAGATTTCTTTATCTCGCAGGGAGTTGACCTGGCTTGTGTGACGGAGACCTGGGTGCGCGAAGGGGTAACTGTTACCTTACGAGAGATGGCGCCCCCGGGTTTCTCCGTCCTCCACCAGTCACGGACTGTGGGCCGGGGGGGAGGGGTGGCAGTATTAATCCGGGAAGATTGTTCTTTCAGGGCTCTACCATCGCCATCGATCCCCGGCATTGAATGTGTTGGCCTAGTGTGGGGCTCCGAGGAGAGCTTGGCTGTCTGGCTGGTGTACCGGCCACCTAGCGCACCAGCAGCCACCCTGTCAGGCCTGCTGGAGGCGGTGGCCGGCTGGGCCTTGGAGTTCCCTAACCTATTGGTATTGGGAGACTTCAACTTCCACGCTGATGCCACTCCCTCCACACAGGCTCTGGACCTGGTGTCTTCCATGGCGACACTAGGGCTCTCCCAGTTTGTTTCGGGCCCCACACATCAAGCAGGCCACACGCTGGATTTGATCTTTGGCGCCGGTATAGATGTGATCATGTCTCCTTCGATGAAGGTGCCATGGTCTGATCACTACGCTCTGAAAGCCAGGATTGACTTTCCACCCCCACCCTGCTTAGGTGGCGAGCCGATTTGGGCTCGCCCGCGGAGGCTGATGGACCCGGATAGATTCCGTCAAGCCTTGCGGGACCTTGCTCCCCCTGGCGACTCATTGACTGAGCTTGTTGAGGGCTGGAATACCCAGCTCCTGGCAGCCATCGATGAGATCGCACCTAAGCGCCCTCTGCGACCCCGCAGAAACCGGGCTCCCTGGTTTACCGAAGAGCTTCGGAAAATGAAGCGGGACCTCAGACGGCTAGAGCGAGTATGGCGGGGTGCCCGTGACGGAGCCTCAAGAACATCTTATAGGGTTTTTATGAAAACCTATGAGATGGCAGTGAAGGCTGCTAAGAAGTCTTACTTCTCGGCCTCCATTGCATCCGCTAGCTCTCGCCCGGCACAATTATTTAGTATAATTCGGTCTTTAACGTCCCTTGAAGGACAGCCAAATTTAAATAACAATCTGACACACAGCTGTGAGGCATTTGCGAGCTTTTTTGCGGAGAAGGTCCTGTTGCTCCGCCATGACCTCCCTGCCAATTTGGATACAATAAAGGAACTTGAGGCCCCTCGACTGTCCTCGGGTCCAGTATTGGACCACTTTGACCGGATATCTCCAGCCGATGTGGACAGATTCCTCCAAGCTGGAAAGCCCACCACCTGTCCTCTTGACCCGTGCCCGTCATGGCTGATTAGAGCGTGTCCAGACGAGGTGCGGGGCCCCCTGGGGGATATCATCAATTTGTCCCTTGGCACCGGGATATTCCCAGGGGAACTGAAGGAGGCGGTGGTGCGTCCGCTCTTAAAGAAAACATCATTAGATCCCTCAGATCTATCCAATTACCGCCCGGTCTCGAATCTTCCATTCCTGGGTAAGGTGATTGAGAGAGCGGTTGCTGAACAGCTTGGTAGGTTTCTGGATGAAACATCTGCTTTGGATCCATTCCAGTCCGGCTTCCGCGCTGGTCATGGGACCGAGACGGCTCTGGTCGCCCTAACAGATGATCTCCGCAGGCAGCTGGATCGAGGCGGGTCAGGGCTGCTGATTCTTCTAGACCTGTCAGCAGCCTTCGACATGGTCGATCACGAACTCCTGGACCACCGCCTTGCCGACGTGGGGATCCAGGGCACAGTCCTTCAATGGCTGCGCTCGTTTCTCTCTGGTCGGGGACAGAGGGTGGCGCTTGGGGGGGAATTGTCATCACGCCACTCCTTGGTGTGTGGAGTGCCTCAGGGTGCAATTCTCTCCCCGATGCTTTTTAACATCTTTATGCGCCCCCTCGCCCAGCTTGTCCGGAGTTTTGGGCTGGGTTGCCATCAGTATGCTGATGACACCCAACTCTATCTGTTGATGGATGGGCATCCTGACTCGGCCCCAGACACACTGACCAGATGTCTGGAAGCTGTGGCTGGATGGTTACGTGGGAGCCGGTTGAAGTTAAATCCTTCGAAGACAGAGGTCCTCTGGCTGGGGCGGGAAGATATGGGATCAGGGGGGCAACTCCCATCTCTTGCGGGGGTGCAATTAGTGCCAGCACCGTCCGTTAAGAGTTTGGGTGTAATCTTCGATACCTCCCTTTCTATGGAGTCGCAGATTACAGCTATAACAAAGGCGGCATTTTTTCATCTCCGCCAAGCTAAGCAGTTGGCCCCTTATCTCTCTCGTCCTGACCTAGCCACTGTGATCCATGCGACGGTCACCTCCAGACTGGATTATTGTAACTCGCTCTACGTGGGGCTGCCCTTGAGACTGACCCAGAAACTCCAGCGGGTGCAGAATGCCGCGGCGAGACTCCTTATGGGGTCTTCGCTGCGAGAGCACATTCATCCGGTATTATACCAACTGCACTGGCTCCCGGTGGAGTACAGGATCAGGTTTAAGGTGCTGGTTTTAACCTTTAAAGCCCTATACGGCCTAGGACCCTCGTACCTACGGGACCGCCTCTCCTGGTATGCCCCACAGAGAAACCTACGGTCTGCAAATAATAACATCCTCAAGGTCCCAGGCCTCAGAGAGGTTAGGCTGGCCTCAACCAGAGCCAGGGCCTTCTCGGCTGCAGCTCCAAACTGGTGGAATGCTCTGTCAAAAGAGACTAGGGCCCTGCGGGACCTGCCATCTTTCCGCAGGGCCTGCAAGACAGAGTTGTTCCGCCAGGCCTTTGGTCAGGGCACAGCCTGACTCCCTCCTCTGGCAACCTGCACATAATTCTGCATAATTGGTTGCCATCAATTTGATTTAATTAATTTTATAATGGAATTTTTAGATTGTGTGATTATTTGACTGATTATTTTATTGTTGTTAGCCGCCCTGAGCCCGGCTTTGGCTGGGGAGGGCGGGATATAAATAAAATTTATTATTATTATTATTATTATTATTAACATACTGGTTAAATTACAGCCCTATTTCTATTATTTGCCATATAACAAAAGAGAACTTCACAGCAGTCTTGTGTGTGTCTACTAAGAAGTAAGTTGCACTGAATTCAATAAAGCTTACTCTCAGGTAAGTGAAGATAATCTCAGAACTTCCTAATCTCAGAACTCTTGCAATTCTGTATAGTATATTCTCACAAAAGGAACTTCTTGGGTCAACCAGATCTTTATACAGCTAGGGGGGAAAGTATTTGATCCCCTGCTAAATTTGCCCGTTTGCCCTATGATGAAGAAATGACCAGTCCATAATTTTAATGGTAGGTTTATTGTAGCTGTGAGAGACAGAATAACAACAGGAAAACCCCCAGAAGACAAAAGTCAAAGATTGATGTCCATTATAATGAGTGAAATAAGTATTTGATCCCTTTGCAAAAGATTACTTAGTACTTGGTGGCAAAACCCTTGTTGGCAATTACAGAGGTCAGACGTTTCTTGTAGGTGGCCACCAGGTTTGCACACATCTCAGGAGGTATTTTGTCCCACTTGCTCTTTGCAGATCCTCTCCACGTCAGTAAGATTTCGAGGCTGATGTGTGGCTATTCGAACCTTCAGCTCCCTCCACAAATTTTTGATGGGATTAAGGTCTGGAGACTGGCTAGGTAAAAGGTAAAAGGACCTCTGGATGGTTAAGTTCAGTCTTTATACTTTCAGGTTGAGGGAGCCGGCATTGGTCCACAGACAAGCTTTCTGGGGCATATGGCCAGCATGACTAAACTGCTTCTGGCACAATGGAACACCGTGATAGAAACCAGAACACACGGAAACACTGTTTACCTTCCCGCTGAAGCGATACCTATTTATTTACTTGCACTGGCATGCTTTTGAACTGCTGTTGCGGAGATTCAAACCACTGACATTCTGATTGGCAAGCCCAAGAGGTCCAGTGGTTTAGACCACAGTGCCACCCATGTCCCTATGTTTTCATTTTACTCAGAGCCAAGCATGGCAATTTAGCAACCCAAGGCAAGCTATTGTTGGAAAGAATCTGCATTTTGATATGCAGCAGGAGTGAGGGGCCACCCAGGCTTCTGACTCTGGTCCCTGGGACTCTCCTTGCTGGTCTCCTTGAGTCTCACTGGCTAGAATGCTCAACTGAACTCTTGATAACCACCCTTGCTTGCCAGGAGGTATGAGTACACACATTTAAAAAAGTAGTCTACTGTACAAAGGTAAACATTTCTAGTCATTGCTCCACTCAGCCCTGCCCTCTAGTGGCATGTGGCTGCTGGGAGGCTCCCCAGAAGGAAGCGCAGCCCTTGAATTGAAAAAGTTTCCCAACCCTAAAATGAAACATGGGCATCTGGTTTATATTTAATTTCCCAAATACCACTGTGTACCAGAAGAAAAATAATTTAACTGGATGAAAGCATCATTCAGATGACTGCTTTCTCTCCACCCCCCACCCCCCGGGTGACTTCTGCAATCATCTCATAGGAAAAATCCATGCTGAGGGTGCTTCTAGACTGCTTTTGGGGTGGGATTCAGTCACATATCAGCAAATTCAGGCTGTGCAATTATTGTTGATTGAGAGGCCTTGCATAACTAGCCCATTCCCCAAAAGGATTTTTGCAATTAAGAAAGTGACTGGAAAGGGTGGGATCACACTTACTTTGAGGCATCATTGAACCTGCCCAGAAACAAATCGAAATGAATGGTCAGCTAAACAGCCAGTGTTGTGTCACTTATCCATAAACTTGATACTCTGGTTTCTCTTCAGATCGTATATTTTTTTTGCCTTTTACAAAAACTCCACATACATATGGACCAAGCTACAAGTTCTCAAAATCACTTCAAATCTGATTAAGTGCGCTCTAGTCCACAATCATTAATGCCATAGCAAACCTTCATTTTTAAAATGTTCTTGCTATACCAGACTAATAATAATAATAATAATAATAATAACCAGCACATCTGACTGGGTTGCCCCAACCACTCTGGGCGGCTTCCAACAAATATAAAAGCATAATAAAACATGAAAAACTTCCCTACATAGGGCTGCCTTCAGATGTCTTCTAAAAGTTGTAGTTATTTACCTCCTTGACATCTGATGGCAGGACATTCCACAGGATGGGTGCCACTACTGAGAAGGTCCTCTGCCTGGTTCCCTGTTAACTTCAAGTCTCACGACTACCTGTTTGGAATTTTTTTGTACGAGTTCAAGGAAAGGGAAAAGCCCAAAGAACATCTGTGTTATTTCTAATAAATTTACCCCTTTTAATACAGTAATTTGTTCTCAGATGGACTGCTTTGTCTGCTTCAAACCCAGATACTTCAAACCATGAATCAATACACTTTGGGATTTGCAACAAGGTCATCTGTATATACCAGAACAATCTCAAAAATGCAGTTCAGTCAGCAAAGAGCGGAAGGAAGCTAATAAAGCTGAAAGAAATGTAAGCTGCTTGATAGTAGCAATTTGACTGCCATTGTATCTAACAACCCAACCTACGTAGAATTTAACTAGAATTCATCAGTCTGCAGCTGTATTACTAAGTGCATCATGGTTATGGATAATCAAAAGATGCTGCTTAATTAGTAGAGTGGGTCAGATCTCAGGCAGTAAAATACCGTATGTAGTGGTATAAGTGAAATGCAGCCCTTTTTCAAAGAATTCCTGAGTCAATGCACCTTAGGAAAAATCGAGCAACCAAACAGCATGTTAAAAAAACTTAATGTGCAGAGCCCAAATGTATGCTTCAAGCTGCATACTGAAGAGACAAAGAGAAAACTGTGATCACTTATAAGCTTGTCAAGGAAATGTAGGGCAGCTTCAAGCAGGGAAGTTATATGGGCTGCAATATATACATGATTTGAAGTGTTGAAGCTTTCACCAGGAGACTTGCAAGAATTATTTCCCCCACATATCTGCAAGCAACCAAAAAATTCACGAAACTGAAGTTTTGGATGCAAAAATAAGGTTCTAAGGCTCCAAACCCATGGTTCACTATGAAATTTGAATTTTGGGGAAAAGAAGAGCAAAAGGGAGACAGGCAAAGACAACATCAGGGGCTACCTCAGTTGGACATTCCCCTCTCCTGTCACAGGGTCAACCATAAATTTTATTTCATATATTTGTTTTAGTATTTTAAAATGGCAAACCACCTTGGGTGTTTTGGCACAAAGGCAGTACATGTACCCAATAAATAAATAATAAAGTATGCTAACTGATTATCTTAAATTGTCAAGTTACAAATTCCAAGCTAGTGAATTTGAACTCAAATGTTTGTGTAATTTACATGTTTTACATGAATAGAGCTCTACTGATTTCCTTAAAAAAAATCAAAAAAATCAAGGGGCCATAATGAAGTTCCCTCATGCCTGTTTTCCTTTCTACTAAATTCAAACTTGAGTATGATGTGTTACTATTATCTATTTTATGTTGAATGAGAAAAAGGAGGAAACTGAAGTATTTGCAAGATGAGACATCAGTTTATTTCAAAATGTTGTTGGTGTCAGAGCTAATAACAAGGAAGCACTACCTCTTTATAATCCCTAGGATACATTAAACTTCCTGGTACCTCAAAGCAAACAACCAAAGACCCAAGCATGTGAACAGTTCGCAATGCTTGTATCTCGCCATCTAACTCCCTCTTTTCTTTTTCTTTTTTCTTTTCTTTTCCTTTCGTACTCAAGAGAGAGAGTAGAAAATCAAACCACCCCTTCAGTGTTAGAAATGATGCAAGACAGCTGATGGAAACACACCTTTAACTATTAATGTGGGATGCTAACATGCTGTAAATTCGAACCTAGGCTCTTGTCTAAAATAATCTACCGAAGTACAACTGGAAGATACTGATGTTTTAGATTTAGAGGGATTTGATAATGTGTTTGGATGGCATGCATATTTATGGTACGATAAAGTAAAGGCCCATAATGCATTTAAAAATCATGTAATTAGGAAATCTTTGTACAATGTATGGATAAAATATAAAGATCTTTTAGAAAGGAAGACGCCCAGATGGCTCTCACCAAATGGAGGTGAAGGCCCAGAAAAAAATTAAACATGGATATCAAATGGTTGAGATATTCAGATTTATTATTGGAGGATAAAGGATACAAACTAAAACCATTTGATCAAGTTAAGGATAAGTTAAATTGGCTATATTATCACCAGATTAATGAATTATACAAATTAGATAAGAAAAATGGTTTTGCTTCTGAAAAATCTAAGTTGGAGACGGAGCTGTTGGATTCTAAAGTTAAAAATTTGTCTAAAATGTATAACTTATTGTTGGAGTGGCATACAAAGGATGAACAAGTTAAATCAGTGATGATAGATTGGGCAAGAGATGTAGGACATAACATAATGTTTGAGGATTGGGAAAGATTGTGGAAGAAAGGGGTCAAGTTCACTGCATGTACAGTGTTAAAGGAAAACTTAATTGTCAGAGCTGCTTGAAGATCCTAGCTCACAGAGGATCACGCTAGCCAGCGATCATTAAGTAAAAGTCTTTATTGAATTACAGTTTCCATTCTCACGCTGCTGCGCGCAACTCTACGTCTAGTAGCTAGATCGGCGAAGCTCCGTCTGAGTCTCCGCCCCGTGTGCACCAACTTAATATCCTAGCCTTGCTCCACCTTTTCCGCCTGACTGTCCTCCTCTGGGTCCCTCTACCCCCCGGGGCTTCTTCCTTCCGGGATTCTTCTGACGCTGACCCGGACCCTCCTGCCTCCTTGCGCCGGGCTTTAGGACCTGGTTCCCTTTCGGGGCTGCTTACTGCGCCGCCTTCCTCTGCATTTGAACTTGGCGCGCGCGCCCAACCTTCCACTTTCCTCTTAACCGTTTCTTCGCTCCCCGATGGAGGTGTGGCCACTCCTGACTCATGCCCTCCCTCCTGTGGTGAGCTGCCAGCGCTTCCCCCCTGGCTCCTTTCCTCTTCCCTGCTTCCTGGCGGTGACGCTGGTCCCGATTTCCAGCTGCTCCCCCCTGAGTACCCTCTGGCTCTATCTTCCTGGGGTGCCCCCCTAGACTCCCCCCTTGCCCTGGCCACTGGTGCTCCTTTCTGTGAATCCTCTGATTCACTGGAAAGACTAGGAGATCTCGGGTCGTCGTCATCACTCATCTTTTCTTCTGCCTCCTCCCCTTCGCTCTCTGTTTCCTCCCTTGCCCGTGCCTCTGCTCCTAAACCCCTGACATCCATCCCCCCCTCGAAGCCCCCCATTCCCCCCTCCCCTCCTTCCGGTGCTGGAGCTGGGGGCTGCTGTTGCAAAGGGACGAACGTCGGATATCGGTCGCTTCCCGTGGCGGGTCTCCATCTGAAGTCTCGCGGGTCTTCCTCCCTGCTCTCGTCGACAACGGTCACCTCCGCTTCCATCTCTGTGCCGCCGTGCTCGAAACCAGGGTCGTCCCCGAAAACGTCCATGTCCGTCTCTCCCTCACTTCCTCCTGGCGGTGTTGCTCGTCCTGGGCCTTCCAGCCACCGTCTGCGGAACTGCTCCTCTGGTCTATCGTCCCACCAATACGAGGGTTCTGATGCAGATCCCGAGGGTGACCCCTCCGGGGAACGGACGTCTTGTGTCGGGTCCTCGTCCGAGTCGAACCCCCGGAAAGTGCTGGCCGAAAGCGTGGGCGTGAAAAGCCAGTCGTCGAAAAAGTCTGCTGGCATAGGTCTATGGGGGAAGAGGGCATGAAACTCGTCTTTGAGGAGAGGTTCGTCCAAGGCGTAGCCCGGCACCCAGCTGTTCGCACTGGCCGGGGTGCCCTCCTTGGCGAGAAAGTATTCTACCCCCTCTTCCCCCCATCTGGAGTCCAAAATCTCCGTGACTTCGTTGATGCGCTCCTTCTGTGCCACTCCCGCGTGCCCTGTTCTGTCTCTGACCGGACTCGGCGCCGTTCCGGGTTCCTGGAACCTGTGCGGTGCCTTGTAGGGAGTGAGCACCGATCTGTGGAATACCGGATGCATTCTGGAACCCTCCGGAAGTGCCAGTCTGAACGCTACCGGGTTGACCTGCTCTTCGACTTGGTAGGGCCCCAGTTGTTTATGCCCTAGTTTCTTCTTGGCCAACGACCTGGCCGGCACTGCGTGGGCTGCTAACCAAACCCAGTCTCCCACGTGGAGCTCTTCGCCAACCCTTCTGTGCTTGTCCGCTTGTACCTTGTATGCGTGCTTGGCCAGCTCCAGGTGGCGCCTCAGCTGATCGTGGACTTCCTGCAGCTCCGACGCGAACGCATCTGCTGTCTGCGGCTCCCCCTCTCCCATTCTTTCCAGTCCCGGGAAGGTTCTGGGGTGCCTCCCGTTGTTGGCGAAGAACGGCGTGACCCCCGTGGACACGTGCTTCGTGTTGTTGTAGGCGAACTCGGCAAGCGGCAGGTAATCCACCCACGTCGCAGGCTGTTGATTTGCATAACATCTCAGGTACTGCTGCATGATGGCATTGACCCGCTCCGCTTGCCCGTTGGTCTGCGGGTGTCTCGCCGACGCCAGGTTGATCTTGACGTTCAGGAAGCCCATCAGCTTCTGCCAGAAATTCGAGATGAACTGCCGCCCCCGGTCGGACAGAATAGACCGTGGCAGACCGTGAACCTTGAACACGTGGTCTATGAACAGTTTGGCGGTTTGCTCCGCCGTGGCCACCTTAGCACACGGAATGAAATGCGCCATCTTGGAAAACAGGTCTACCACCACCAGCACTGCCGTCTTGCCCCTCGAGCTGGGCAGATCCGTGACAAAGTCCAGGGCCACCCTTTCCCAAGGTTCGACCGGAGTTTGCAGCGGTTCCAACAGTCCGGCCGGCGGTTTGTGCACTGGTTTGGCCCTCTGGCAGGTGTCACACCTCGCCACGTAGTCTGCGACCTCCCCTCTCATTTCAGGCCACCAGAAATCCCTGGCTACTAATTCCACCGTCTTCTCCTTGCCAAAGTGCCCGGCCGTGGGCGCGTCGTGCAGCTGCTGCAGCACCTTGGCGCGAAGGTCGTCTCCCGGCACGTAGATGGCCCCTTTACGGATGAGCAATCCATCTCGTAGCTGGAAACCGTCGGCCGCAGCCGTGCCCCTTTGCACCTCTGCCATCTTTGCTTGCGCGAAGGAGTCATCCTGCAATGCTCGTCGCACCGCCTCCAGGTCCACGGTGGCCGCGGCGCACGCCCATACTGTTGGTGCGAAGATGTGCATGGCGGCCGCTGGCGTTGCGTCCTCCAGATACTGTGGCTTACGGGAGAGGGCGTCCGCCATGATGTTAGTGTCCCCCGGGACATACTCTATGCGGAAGTCGAAGTTCGCAAAAAACTCAGCCCAACGTATCTGCCTCTGGTTTAGGAACTGTGCCGTGCGCCAGTGCTCCAGATTCTTGTGGTCCGTGCAAACCTGCACCGTGTGCTTGGCGCCGATCAGGAAGTGCCTCCACGCTTTGAACGCTGCATGAATGGCCAGCAACTCCCTGTCCCAGATGGTGTAGTTCTGCTCGGACTTGCTGAGCTTCCTGGAGTAAAACGCTGCCGGTCGCCACACCCCCTGCTGGTCCTTTTGCAGCAGGACCGCCCCCACGGCTCTGTCCGAGGCGTCTGTCTCCACCCTCATCGGCCTGCTGGGGTTGACGTGAAGCAGCTGCTCTTCCGACGCGAAGAGACGCTTGAGTGCCTGAAAGGACTGCTCCGCCTCCTCTGTCCAAACGAACTTCTTTTTCTTGGAGCTAAGCGTGTCTGTGATGGCCGCTGTCTGCATAGCGAAGCCCTTGATAAACTTGCGATAGAAGTTCGCAAAGCCGACAAACCTCTGGACCTCCTTCCGGTTGCGTGGACTCTTCCAATCCAACACCGCGCGAACCTTGGCGCTGTCCATGGCGAGCCCCTTGTCAGACAACTTGTAGCCCAGAAAATCCACCTCCGTCACGTCAAATTGGCACTTCTCCAGCTTGGCGTAGAGCCTATGTTGCTTTAGTCTGGTCAGCACTTCCTTGACGTGTCTGTCATGCTCCTGCTGCGATTCCGAAAAGATCAGGATGTCATCTAAGAAACAGACGCACGTCTTGTAGAGAAGTCCCGCCAACACGTGATGCATGAAAGCTTGAAAAACGTGGGAGCCATTTTGCAATCCAAAAGGCATAACTCTGTATTCGTAGGTACCCAGTGGCGTGAACATGGCCGTCTTCCACTCATCTCCCTCCCGCATACGAATGAGGTTGTACGCCCCTCGCAGGTCTAACTTGGTGAACACTTTCCCCTTCCGCACCTTCGCCAGGAGGTCGTCGATTCGGGGCATGGGGAAGTCCGACGGCTTGGTCCCATTGTTTAAAATGCGATAGTCCACGACCAGTCTTTTTTGGGGCGTGTCTCGCTTTTTAACAAAGAATACTGGACTGCCCCCCGCTGCCTTGGACTCTCGGATGAAACCGCGCTCCAAATTATGATCTATGAACTGTTTGAGTTCCTGCAGCTCGTCCTCTGACATGGAATACAGTTTCCCCTTAGGCAGCGCCACCCCCGGCAGCAGGTCAATCTTGCAGTCATATGGTCTGTGAGGGGGTAGCCTGTCTGCCTCCTTCTCGCAGAAAACTTCCAAAAATTCTGCGTACTTGTGGGGAATCGCTTGCAGCGTGCCTAGCAGCAGCTGTGACTCCTCTTCCTCTCCTTCCTGCCGGGGCACGATGCAGTGTTCAGCACAAAAGGAAGAGCCGAAGATCAGCTGCCTCTGGTACCAAGCCAGCGTTGGGCTGTGCTTGTCCAGCCAACTCATTCCCAATACAATGGGCGTATCTGATAGTTGAGTGACATTGAAGCTGATGATTTCTTTGTGATTTCCAAGTCGCATCGCCATGGGCGGCGTCTGCTTCACCACTTGCCCCCCTAGCAACTCCCTGCCATCCACCGTGACAACCTGCAGGGGCAGTGTGGCCGGCAGCAACTGTATAGCGTGCTTGTCGACAAAGTCCTGCCCTATAAAGTCCGCGTTGCTGCCCGAGTCAACTGTGATGGGCACGTCAGTGGTGATTCCATTGGGCAGCTGGAGAGATGCGGTGAGCCTCACCACTGGTTTGGGCGGGAGGGGGTTCACGGGCTGTAAAACCTCTGGGGACTGCGTCACTAACACGTCTGGCTGGGCCCCAGGGCCTCTTCCTCCAGCCAGACTGCGTCGTTTCCCTGCTGTGGTCCCCCTTGCTGCGTTGCTGCAGTCACCATTGCCGAGGCTGCAGTAAGCTTGTGGAGCCTCTGGGGACACTCTTTTGCCATATGCCCTGGCTCCTCACAGACGTAACACTTCCTGTTCCCTCTAGGAGGCTTCGCTTTCACTGCTGCCGGTGCTAGGGCTCTGGTTGCTGACTGAGCCCTTGCACCTCCAACCTCCATAGGTTCGGCTCCTCCTCCTGGCGGAGGCGTGGATTGCGCCCGCGCTGCTTCTCTGGGAAGGAAGGAGGGGCCCCTGGCTGGTTCGCGCCCTCCACGCCCTTCGTCCCTGCTCCACGGACGTCCTTCCAGCCTCACCCCCACTGCCAGTGCCCTCTGAACGACCTCCTGGGTGGTTCGGGGTCTCTCCCCCCTCGCGATCTCATCTTTAATCGAGTTGTGCAGCCCCTCCCAAAAGAGGTCTCTTACAGGAGCCGAATCTCTGTCCCATTCCAGGGCACTGACCAAGGCAAAAAAGCGGGCATGATACTGCCTGACGCTGGCCCTCCCTTGTCTCAGCCCATGCACCTCCTTCCGTGCAAGATCCACGTCAATACTTGATAAAAAACACCCATCCATCGCTTTAATAAAGGCATCTGCATTCTGGAGCGCCGGATCCTTATCTCTCCATAAATTGCGTAGCCATGCTCTAGCATCCCCATGCAAATGGGACATGATGAATCCCACTCTCTCTTGCTCATCTCTAAAGTCTTTATGCAGCAGTTGCAGTGCGCACAGTACGTCGGCTCTAAAGTTGGGATACTGTTGCAGGTTCCCATCGAAGTGAGAGACCAGCCCGCCTGTCCGTCTCGCCAACCCAATTCCCTCCTGCCGGGGTGTCTGCTTTGTCAGCACGTCTAACCTGACCTGGAGATCTCTGTAGGCGGCAGCTGCTTCCTCCTCTCTCTTCCTGGATGCGAGAGCCTCGGCATTCAGTTGTGCCACTGCTTTTCTGAGTTCCTCTATCTGCTGCTCAGCCGTCATGTCGTCTGCCGTTCGTGAGCTCGCTAGTAGGCACCTGTTTCTCTCCCCTCCTCGAGGCTGTAGATGCCCACAATCGTGAGACGGAGCTTACTGTCAGAGCTGCTTGAAGATCCTAGCTCACAGAGGATCACGCTAGCCAGCGATCATTAAGTAAAAGTCTTTATTGAATTACAGTTTCCATTCTCACGCTGCTGCGCGCAACTCTACGTCTAGTAGCTAGATCGGCGAAGCTCCGTCTGAGTCTCCGCCCCGTGTGCACCAACTTAATATCCTAGCCTTGCTCCACCTTTTCCGCCTGACTGTCCTCCTCTGGGTCCCTCTACCCCCCGGGGCTTCTTCCTTCCGGGATTCTTCTGACGCTGACCCGGACCCTCCTGCCTCCTTGCGCCGGGCTTTAGGACCTGGTTCCCTTTCGGGGCTGCTTACTGCGCCGCCTTCCTCTGCATTTGAACTTGGCGCGCGCGCCCAACCTTCCACTTTCCTCTTAACCGTTTCTTCGCTCCCCGATGGAGGTGTGGCCACTCCTGACTCATGCCCTCCCTCCTGTGGTGAGCTACCAGCGCTTCCCCCCTGGCTCCTTTCCTCTTCCCTGCTTCCTGGCGGTGACGCTGGTCCCGATTTCCAGCTGCTCCCCCCTGAGTACCCTCTGGCTCTATCTTCCTGGGGTGCCCCCCTAGACTCCCCCCTTGCCCTGGCCACTGGTGCTCCTTTCTGTGAATCCTCTGATTCACTGGAAAGACTAGGAGATCTCGGGTCGTCGTCATCACTCATCTTTTCTTCTGCCTCCTCCCCTTCGCTCTCTGTTTCCTCCCTTGCCCGTGCCTCTGCTCCTAAACCCCTGACATTAATGAAAATGAAAATGATGTATAGATGGTATCTGACTCCTGTGAAATCAGCAAAGATTTATCATAATAGTGACAACCTATGTTGGAAATTTAAAGAAAAAGAAGATACTTACTATCATATGTGGTGGACCTGCCCCAAGGTGAAAGACTTCTGGAAAAAGATTTATAATGAATTGAATTTTTTTTAAAATATACATTTATAAAGAAACCACAGGCCTTTCTTCTTGGAATAACAGGTTTAGAATTGCCCAAGAAAGATGTTAAACTATTTGTGTATGCCACAACTGCTGCTCGACTTTTATTAGCCAAGAACTGGAAAACACAAGAAGTACCAAAAAGTGGAAGACTGGCAGATGAAGATGATGGATTTTTCGGAGCTAGCTGACCTGACTGGAAGAGTCCGTGACCGGAAGGAGGAGGAGTACCAGGAAGAATGGACGAAATTTAAAGACTACAGTGGTACCTCGCAAGACGAATGCCTTGCAAGACAAAAAACTCACTAGACGAAAGGGTTTTTGGTTTTTTGAGCTGCTTCGCAAGACGATTTTCCCTATGGGCTTGCTTCGCAAGACGGAAACGTCTTGCAAGTTTGTTTCCTTTTTCTTAACACCGTTAATACAGTTGCGACTTGACTTAGAGGAGCAACTCATAGAACACGGTGTGGTAGCCTTTTTTGAGGTTTTTAAAGACTTTGGTGATTTTTGAAGCTTTTCCAAAATTTTCCCAACACCATGCTTCGCAAGACGAAAAAAATCGCAAGACGACAAAACTCGCGGAACGAATTAATTTCGTCTTGCGAGGCACCACTGCATTTAGTTAAATATGTTAAGTTAAACTAATTGGAAAAGCTTGCAAACACCAGATAGGCTTAGGACTTAAATATGTAATGTGATGAATTAATATGTTTAATGCTGAATTAGAAAGAAAGAAAGATGTTAAGTAAGTTAATTTTATAAGAATACTGGTTTTGGAAAACCGTTAAAATCATATACACTGAAATTCAACCAGGGGGATACGAAGTAGTCACATAACAATGTTAATAAGATTAGTCTTAATAAGGTTATGATTTATGTTTGTTTGTGTGTTTACAATTTTGTGAAAAATCACTAAATAATAATAATAATAATAATAATAATAATAATAATAATAATAAATCTACCAAAGCTCTTCTCTTTGTGCACCTCCCATTTGGGATAAGGTGACATCAACGTGGTTGAGGGTTTTTTTTACTGTAGTGCCCAGCTATGGAATGTCCTATTGGTGACTTGCCTGTCATCAATATTAGCTGCCAGGCCCAAATTATGCTTATTTATCTAGGGAAGGTAATAATTTTAGTCTGTTTTCAGGCTTTATCTATTGTTTTGATCTTGGAGCCGTGTTTACTGAATTCCTTGTTTTTAATGCTTTGTACATCACAGTATAAACATACATTTAAATAAATCAGTAAGATGAAGTGCTGTTCCGACTGTTTTTTTAAAAAAAGATATTTATTAAAGTTTTTAAAGTATAACAGTAAAAATGAAAAATAAAAAGAAACATACAAAATAAAACAGTTAAAAAACACATTGATTTTCCATAACATATCTTCCTTACACTTATTTCCCTGGACCTCCTCGTACCTCCCTTTTTTGTATTCCACTTCAGTTTGTTAGTTCAGCAAATCCTTACCATTAAGCTTTTACCCTTTTGTAAACCTTTTTTCCTATCTCTTAAAGCATTGCCGCTGGAAACCACTTAGTTTCTATCCAACATCCTTCTAGCATTCATTAATTTTACAATATTTCTGTAAATAGTCTTTAAATTTCTTCCAGTCTTCTTCCACCGACTCTTCTCCCTGGTCTCGAATTCTGCCAGTCATTTCTGCCAATTCCATGTGATCAATCACCTTCATCTGCCATTCTTCCAGAGTGGGTAAATCTTGTGTCTTCCAATACTTTGCAATGAGTATTCTTGCTGCTGTTGTAGCATACATAAAAAAAGTTCTGTCCTTCTTTGGCACCAATTGGCTGACAATGCCCAGGAGAAAAGCCTCTGGTTTCTTCAAGAAGGTATATTTAAATACCTTTTTCAGTTCATTATATTGAAGTGCTGTTCCGACTGTTTGCCCTCCACTAACTTAGGAATCATTTCAGTGAACTCCTTACTTAATGTACATGCTCACCACAAATGTTGAATCAGTTCAAGACAGGTTATAATTCAAGTGCTGAGAAAGGACAAGCTACAGGGAAATAATTCAGGATATGATTAAGAAGCTAATTAATATTATGTAAGGAATAATGGATAAATAATATGGCTTCAATCCCCATTTACCTGGGCATAAGTCTCACTGAATTCAAGGGGGACTTGCTTTATAAACAAGTTAAACATGCAGTGCAATTATTTGCATGTATACGCACATAAGTAACTGACATGGAAATAATGCACTCGAAATTTATTCAGCCCCCAACTAAAAAAAATGAAGCCAAAGGTCATTTTTTCATTGGAACCACAGCAGAGTGGTGATTCAAGTAATCCATACAACATTATGTGTAGTTAAGGCAGAATTGTGGACTGTTTTAGAACATTTAAGCATAATAATTTATTATTTATACCCCGCCCATCTGGCTGAGTGTTAAAAACAGTACAGCATTAAATATTAAAAACTTCCCTAAACAGGGCTGCCTTCAGATGTCTTTTAAAGATAGGATAGCTTCTTACTTCCTTCACATCTGAAGGGAGGGTGTTCCACAGGGTGGGCACCACTACTGAGAAGGCCCTCTGTCTGGTTCCCTGTAACCTCACTTCTCACAATGAGGGAACCGCCAGAAGGCCCTCGGCGCTGGATCTCAGTGTCTGGGCTGAACGATGGGGGTGGAGACGCTCCTTCAGGTATACAGGACCGAGGCCGTTTAGGGCTTTAAAGGTCAGCACCAACACTTCCGAATTGTGCTCGGAAACGTACTGGGAGCCAATGCAGATCTCTCAGGACCGGTGGTATGTGGTCCCGGCGGTCACTCCCAGTCACCAGTCTAGCTGCCGCATTCTGGATTAATTGCAGTTTCCGGGTCACTTTCAAAGGTAGCCCCACGTAGAGCGCATTGCAGTAGTCCAAGCAGGAGATAACTCGAGCATGCACCACTCTGGCAAGACAGTCCGCGGGCAGGTAGGGTCTTAGCCTGCGTACCAGGTGGAGCTGGTAGACAGCCGCCTTGGACACAGAATTAACCTACGCCTCCATGGACAGCTGTGAGTCCAAAATGACTCCCAGGCTGCGCACCTGGTCCTTCAGGGGCACAGTTACCCCATTCAGGACCAGGGAATCCCCCACACCCGCCCGCCCCATCCCCCCCAAACAGTACTTCTGTCTTGTCAGGATTCAACCTCAATCTGTTAGCCGCCATCCATCCTCCAAAAGCCTCCAGGCATTCACACAGGACCTTCACCGCCTTCACTGGTTCCGATTTAAAGGAGAGGTAGAGCTGGGTGTCATCTGCATACTTATGAGCACCCAGCACAAACCCCCTGATGATCTCTCCCAGTGGCTTCATATAGATGTTAAAAAGCATGGGGGAGAGGACGGAACCCTGAGGCACCCCACAAGTGAGAGCCCAGGGGTCTGAACACTCATCCCCCCAACACCATTTTCTGGACACGGCCCAGGAGAAAGGAGTGGAACCACTGTATACAGTGCCCCCAGCTTCCAGCTCCTCTAGATGGTCCAGAAGGATGTTATGGTCGATGGTGTCAAAGGCCGCTGAGAGACCCAGCAGAACTAGGAAACAGCTCTCACCTTTGTCCCTAGCCTGCTGGAGATCATCAACCAGCGCGATCAAGACAGTTTCAGTCCCATGGTGAAGCCTGAATCCCAATTGGAAGGGATCCAAATGGTCCAAATGAAAACTTTTTCATACCAATTGAAACATAGCTTGCAGTTACAATAGTCATTATTTCATACAGTCATTTTTTCTTTTAAGGAATGCTGGTCACTGAAGACACCTAGAGGATAGGATTACAAACTACACAAGTTCAAATATATCAATGGTAATGTAAGTACTAAATTGCTTAATTGGGAATTCCTAAACACTTATACTATCTTCTTCCTGCCTCTCCCGTGTGTACTCTGTAGAGGATAGCAGAAAGATAGGAGTACTGTTTCAAAATAGTTAGGGCAAATAGCCATTATGTATTGGATGAACCTGTCTGAAAGATGTTGTCATAGAGCTCATACCTTTTCTGCCCATTTGGAGGAGAGCAGCTCAGGATGTTTGTGCTTTTTATTGGGGTGGGGGGCGGGAATGTTTAAGTAGGCCTTCCTTTTGATGTCCTCTACTTAAACCTGTGGGACGTGGGTGGCGCTGTGTGTTAAACCACAGAGCCTAGGACTTGCCGATCGGAAGGTCGGCGGTTCGAATCCCTGTGATGGGGTGAGCTCCCGTTGCTCGGTCCCTGCTCCTGCCAACCTAGCAGTTCGAAAGCATGTCACAGTGCAAGTAGATAAATAGGTACCGCTCTGGCGGGAAGGTAAACATCGTTTCCGTGCGCTGCTCTGGTTCACCAGAAGTGGCTTAGTCATGCTGGCCACATGACCCGGAAGCTGTACACTGGCTCCCTCGGCCAATAAAGCGAGATGAGCACCGCAACCCGAGTCGGCCACGACAGGACCTAATGGTCAGGGGTCCCTTTACCTTTATGGTAATATAATTGTCATAGGCAGTTTTCCCCACCCCCCAATTTCCTTCCACCTGACCTCACTGTTTACATTTATTACTCTACCTTCATATTTTTCTGTGTGACATGAGAACTTGCTGGATCAGACCAGTGATCCATATAGTCCATTATGCTGTTCTCCCTGTGGCTAATCAGATGAGACGACCTGCTGACCTACATTGCTCTGATGGTGGAGGTGTGTATCTCACATACATACATCTGTCACCTGGGATTTCGTGCATCTGATAATTGGAATCTAGCCTTTAAAAAAATTAAACCATAATAAATGTGTTCATCTTTAAGGTTCTATGCTCTTTGTTGATTTAACTTATGATGCAACAATAAAAAAAAAATCCCTTTCACATTAATACACCAGAAACAAAACAGCCTCAAAATAAATATGGCTGCGGTCATCATCAGTTGATCAGCTAAGCAACCACTGGCCTTGTAGAGGTTGCTGGACTCCAACTGCCATCAGCTTCAGCCAGCATGGCGAATAGTCAGGGATGATGGATGTTGCAGTCCAGTAAGATGTGACAGAAAGCAAAATGATTGTTACCTCACTGAATTCTCAAACTTTAATGCAAAGCATCATTATCCCAGAAGTCGCAGAAAGTAACATTTGCACACCCAACTGTGCATGTTGCTAGATCTCTAGAATCCCATTGAAACATCCCACGGCTCTGGCTTCACTAAAATCTCACCCGGGTATCCATACCTCATCCGAAGCACAGGAATTAAAGGACTTGCCGATCAGAAGGTCGGCGGTTCGAATCCCTGTGACGGGGTGAGCTCCCATTGTTCGGTCCCAGCTCCTGACAACCTAGCAGTTCAAAAGCACGTTAAAGTGCAAGTAGATAAATAGGTACCGCTCTGGCGGGAAGGCAAACGGCATTTCCATGAGCTGCTCTGGTTCACCAGAAGCGGCTTAGTCATGCTGGCCACATGACCAGGAAGCTGTACGCCAGTTCCCTCGGCCAATAAAGCGAGATGAGCGCCACAACCCTAGAGTTGGTCACGACTGGGTCAGGTGTCCCTTTACTTTTACCTATTTACAGTGGTATTGGTTTCACAGTTCACATCTTGATGACCTCCTACATGACCTGCTACTATAAATGATGCACATAAAGCGCATTCAAAGCACTCTCCCCGCTCTCCCAAGAGTCTTGGAAACTGTCGTTTACTCCCCACAGAGCTACAGTTCCCAGCACCTTTCAACAAACTACATTTCCCAGGCGTCTTGGGGAAGGGAAGGCGCTCTAGAAGTACAGCCTGCGCTCTCTCTCCTGCTCTCGAGTTTTTAGCGTGTTGTGAGGTTTTTGTTTTTTGTTTTGCATTAGCTACAGGAAGGAACCAAGCTCAACCTCGGGCAGCTCGAGGCAGCGGCGACACCGAGCTCAACGGACGAGCGGCCTGGAATCGGCGAACTTCGCTTCTGCCTAACCTTCGGCCTGTGGAAACCTCCGGGGTGTTTTGAGGCGCTGCGGGGAAAGCGGAGGCGGGAGGTCGCAGCACTGAGTCAGCGGCCCCAGCCCTTGGCGGCTACCGCAGCCGACCGGCGGCGGTTCCTTTGTGAGGGAAAACCATTGTCGTTGGACGCCGGTTACCAAGGAGACGGCCGGTCATCTCGCGGGGCGTCACGACGTGAACTAGGTGCCGCGCGCGAGACCGGGCGTGGTGAAGCGGCTTCGCCTCCGCCTCGCCTGCTGGCGTGGTGCGCGCTGACGTCACTGCGGGCGGGCGGGGCGGAAGCGCCTCGGCGTCGCGGTGTTTACAAGCGGGCTGGTTGCCGTCGGGGCCGCGCTAAGGGCGCTCGGGCCGGAGCGGCGAAGAGGCCGCCTCAGCGCCCATGTGCCCTCAGCCGCCCATGGAGGTGATGGAGGGCCCGCTCAACCTGGTGAGTGGCGCCGGGCGGAGTGTGGGCTCCGCGCTGGCGAGCTGACGTGGCCGGCCGGATTCGCGCTTCCTGGCGGGCCGGACGGGCGAAGGATAGATAACCGGGGGGGGGGGGGCGGGGAGGCAGTGTGTTCGAACCTTTATGGATGTCACCGTGTGGTAAAAGTAACCACCAGCCCTGTAAGTTAGGCTGTTAATAATCATAGCAATAATAATTAATAATGCCAACACCTAGTAATGATAATAATAACAACAACAATAACTACAACACCCCACACACCCCATTTCGGGGGTGGAAAGGGTCGAAGGAGGCGCATTCCTGGCCCTCTCTGGACAAGCGAGAGCTGACGCTGAGGACTTCCTGTTACGTGGTTCTATTAGCCGCTGAGTGCAGGGAATTACTCCAAAGAGGGTTCTGCGTTACTATTCATAGGCTCATTGGGTTGGTGGAAGGGACCATGCAGGTCATCTTGTCCAGCCCCCCCCCCCCGCAGTGCAGGAATCGTTCGCCTACGTGGGACTCGAACCCACGACCCTGAGATTAAGACGGCGGTACTCTACCAACTGGTGCAGCAATAAAACTGCTAGCACATTTGCAAAGCCAACCGGGGTCCAGTATGGCTTCAAAATGGATGCCCCCCATGGGTCAAAATTCTTGCATTGCAGGGTGTCGGGCTGGATGACCTTCAGGTCCCTTCCAACTCTACAGTTTTGTGATTCTATGACTGAGCTATTCCAGGTCAATGTCTGTATGAAGCTTATATTCTTACCCATTTGTATGAAACTTCTATTCTTCCAAACAAGGGATGAGGAACCTGTGGCTCTCCATATGTTGTTAGATTATATCTCCTCTCAGCCCCAGCCAGCATGTTCAGTGGTAAGGAGTTAATGCAGTTGGAGTCCCACAGCATCTGGAGGGCCTTGGGTTCCTGCAGGTTGATTTGTAGGAAATCCAGGTTTCATGTACACACCTTTTTGCAGTCAGTAGCTAATTTAGACATCATAGTTAAATAGATGTGTTAAGAAGTACTGAATACTAGATAGATGCTGTGGGCAAATAATGGGCAAGGGCTTGTGGGAACCATCTGCTATGTTAAAGGTACCCTTGCAGTGTTGATCCAGTTGGACCAGATTTTACTAGAGGACTACTTTAAGAAGGATTTGCAATGGGCTAAAATCCCAACCCTCCTGAAGTTCCCTGCTGTTGAGTTTAGCCACCACACCATAGCTAAGGTTACCAGATTGTTTTCAATGAATCTGGGGACACTTTTGAACTTCAATGGATTTTGTATGGGGACTGATTTGTAAATCCGGGGACTGTCCCGGGGAAGTGGGGACATCTGGTAACCTTGCCTTAGACACAGTTGCTTTTTTGGTTGGCAACTGCAAGGAGGCAGTGCTTTCAGAAGGCCAGGTCTGGTCCTGGTGCGTAGTAAGATGCACCATCTGTGGATGAATATAGGTGTACACAAATACTTAAAAGATGCTTTTGAGCTTTTAAAATGCTCCACATGTACAGGTAACTCACAACTAATGTGAATTTAACTAGTTCGCATTCAGCTTTATGTGCTTGAAAAATAAAAATAATGGAAAGGGGACTGGGAAAAAAACTTTAGAATTCCCACCTACCATTGAACCTATTGGGTTTAGACCATACATAATTTTGCTTTAGGCGCCACCTCCGGAAAGTAACCCCCATGTAAGCTGAGTCACCTGTGTTACCTTTGCAACAGCCCTGTCAAAAGAGATCAGATTTGTTATCTGCTTGTTATAGAGGTGAAGAGATGGTCACCTTTGCCACTATTTATCAACCATCTTTTTGTGTGCTGGACACTGAATAGAAATAGAAAACACTAGAGAGAACAGTTTGCTTTAATTCATTGAATTGAACTCTACTTCATGTACCACACAGCAAAATGTGTGGCAGTTGTCTTTACAGAAGTGTATCCTAATACCTTTCCTACATCTCTGTATGAAAAACAATTAGGTGTGAAGCAGCTCTTCTCCCTTTGTTACATGGTTGGTATTTGATCAGCATTGCTGAAAAGTCAAAATACTGTGTTTAGAAAATCTGTACCACATGCAATTCAGAATTTGTATGATTATTAAAGGTAAAGAGACCCCTGACAGTTAAGTCCAGTTGCGAACAACTCTGGGGTTGTGGCCCTCATCTCACTTTACAGGCCGCAGGAGCCGGCGTTTGTCCGCTGCCACAGACTGTTTTTCCGGGTCATGTGGCCAGCATAACTAAACCGCTTCTGGCGAAACCAGAGCAGCACACGGAAACGCCATTTACCTTCCTGCCAGAGCAGTACCTATTTATCTACTTGCACTTTGACGTGCTTTCGAACTGCTAGGTTGGCAGGAGCTGGGACTGAGCAACGGGATCTCACCCTGTTGCGGGGCCTCAAACTGCCAACCTTCCAATTGGCAAGTCCAAGCGGCATAGTGGTTTAAACCACAGCGCCACCCGTGTCCTGGGTGATTCTTACTGCACTGGTATAGTATAGTGGCTATAAGCTAAAAGTCCCCCATTCAAATCTTACAGAATCCACAAATCAGTTCATTGGGCTTAAGCAGGCTGGTGTGTATTGTCTATTGTTAAATAGATGAGTACAGTCTTCACACATTACAGTGTACATAGATATAAGTTTCTCCTACATTAGTATGAAAGTTGTGTGCAATGCAGCCCTCAGGTTCAGTGCCTAGAGGAAATAAATAGAACCGACTGTTAGAAGTAATAGATTACATCTGGATGCCCACTAGTACTGAGTAGTTTTATTGGGCTTACAACAAAATGTTGCTGGCTTGGAAGGGTTATTAAACTGTCAGCAAATTTGACAGCATGGCCAGGAATGCAAAACACATTTGCTTTATATGTGAGCCCGCTGTGATAGATGGAGCCAGTTGCCATCTAGTGCTGATTTAAGTATGCTTGCTTCAGAAGCTTCACAAAATACTTGGGCTTCAGTCCAACTACAACTTTGGCTGTAGACCAGTGAAACCATATGCAATCGGCAGAGTTCAGTGTCTCTTTTTAGGTTTAAGAAGATGTGGACTAAAATAGGTGGTAGCTTGTCAAGGAAAAGTAGTAATAACATGAAGGAGCAATAAAATTGCTTCCCTCCATTCAGTTCTATGGTAATCAGTACAAATTGTGGCATTTCTCTTTCCTTTGCTTTAGCACCATATCTAAAAAGCTTGCGAGATTAAAGAAGCATAAATATTTAGCCACAATTTGTATGAATAAGTCACAAAAGAACTACAAGACCACAAGTTATTTTTGAATCATGCAGAAAGAGGGCATCTGTCTAAGGGCAAAGTCAAGAGCCAGGTTAAAGTGCAACCCATTGTCCAAATCATGAAGAGTTTGCTATCTAAACAGAATCAGGATGTGATGACGCAATGAGGGCAGCAACACATGATTCATGGAAAGAGGCATGCAATAACAAAGTTCCTTCAAAACAGAAAACAAGTTTGGCAAACACAAAGCGTTATGTGGCTCAACTGAAGCTCAGGTGACCAAAGTGGCAAATGCAAAGTTTATTGTTTGCTTGGGCAGCTAGAGGGCCAGTGGGTAGGGCACAGTTTTAAGCCAGCCAGCTTCTTTCGGTTGGTATTATTATTATTATTCGTAGTAGTAGTAGTAGTAGTAGTAGTATACTGTCCTTCATCCACAGATCTCAGGGTGGTTCACAGCATAGATTGGACCATCCCAAGACATGGGGTTTTACAGGCATGTAATCCCTCATATGTGCAGTCCAAATGTGGCACTATTTCATATTTTTGACGTGGTAAAACTACCATTCACGTTCTTTTCCCCTCAGCCATTTGTAGGGGTGTTGAATAGGAAATCCTTCTGCATGAGTAAATGGTTCCAACATGTCATGAGAGTACAAGGTGGTTCAGTAACACTACTTCTTTGCAGAATGCAGTCTTGCATGTGATGTGCTAGACTACGAGCAGCCTAGCACATTTCAGGCAATCTTTGGAACATTGAGAGTCTTGGGGTTGTCCTGGATGGGTCTGGATTATTTTGGAAACACCATGCTCTTGAGGAGGAACAGTGAGCCTAGGAACAAAGCAACAAGGACTAAGCCAGGGGGAACCTGTGGCCTTCCAGAGGTTGTTTGGCTCCCAAATCCCATCAGCCCAAGCCAGCAAGGCCAGTGGGCTACTCTGAGTAAAACTTAGTTGCATCCCACCCAAAATAATTCTTCTGTTTATATATTTTGTAAGAATAGGCCAAGAACAGTAAATGCATACCTCACATAAACTCAATATATTCACAATCTAGGTGCAATCTATTAACTAAAGGACATCCATGATCTCTTCCACATCTTATGTATTTTTTGTCAGCAATAGCATGCTGCTACTAAACAGCATCCATTATCTGATATTCATTTTATCCCTGTTGTAAATCTGCTAGCTTGTCTCACCACATCATCAAACTTTGTAGTCCTTGGCAGCATGATTTCAAAGGAAATCATCAATTTTTTTCTTGCAAAGTGTCAGTTACTGTTCTTGCTACTCTATTTTTTTAGTTCTTCTCGTACCTGTTGCAGAGCAGCTGTCTCAGTGTGCTTTGACTGGGATGTCTGCTTGGTTGTGAAGGAGAGCCAGGTACTTTCTGCTGCTGGAATCTGCCAACATCAACTCCTGTGTTTGCTGCCAGAAATTCCCTAACACCGTATGTGGCAAGGAGAGGGACAGAACAGCTGCACAAACTGTATTCAGGGCCTGCCTCTAAAAAATAAATAAAAATCAACCCACAAAAAACCCACCTAAGAATAATATCTCCTGTTGCTGGAACTGTTCTATGACCGAAATAATAAATTCAATTCAATATCTCCTGTTTCTCTTCTGACAAAGTTACATCCTGATGTTTTCTGTTCCCATAGCAGCCTGTCTTTCTTGAGATTCAAATTGATTCCTCTAGCTACCATGACATTAAAATGTGCATCTCACAAAGGGTCTTAGCATTCACTCATCAACAAATACATTCACTTGTCTTGCACTTCTCTTTCCTCAGAAAAAGAAAGGGTCAGGCTGTAGTAACACTGAAGTGTTTTGTAATTAAATCATGCCTGTGACTGACTATACATATAATTATTATTTTTTGTATTTTTCAAGCAGAAATGTATGTTTAAATTGGCTGTATTTCCCCCTTATAACTACACTATTTGATTGTTACTGGAGAAATAGCTGGTGTGCTATTGGTCAGAGCTGCATTCCTCAGAGTTGCTCAGTATGTAGCCCTTTCCACTGAACCTTAGTGCCTTTTTATTACCCTCTAGGCGATTATTAATTATTAGCTTAGAAATGTGAAAGAGGAAGAATCAGATGAAGGAAGAGGAAGCTGCAGCTAATAATTCACTTCAGGGCTCAAACTGCATGTGGCAGTCAGATGCAATACACACACCCTATGTCTAAATGAGGCCAGACACACCATTTTCATTTGCTCACTGTCTAACATTTTTTAAAATACATGAACTGCAATCCTGTGTGTGTACATGAGCACTGTTGTTATGCATGCAGGTGTGAAAATACCTAAGGCTATCACAGAGGCAAACTTGACCTAAGCAATCAAGCTTATTCTCTACTGAGGTGCCAAGCTATCTTACACAGAACCTGAGGCAGCTGACGTTTCTGTTGCATTGCTTGCCTTTTGTGTATCTACATGTCTGTTTCATGCAAAAGTTTGAAGTAACTAGAGATGCTTAAATAATAGTAAAAAAATCCAATAATTAAAAAGTTTGTTTTTCTTTTGAAGGCTCATCAGCAGAGCAGGAAAGCTGACCGTTTGCTGACAGCGGGGAAGTACGAAGAAGCAATTTCTTGTCACAAAAAGGCAGCAGGTGCATATTCAACAAAAAGAGCATTGTATGGCTTGTGTGAAAACACTGTCCTCGAAGTACGCCTGAGTAGCAATCATCTATTCAGCGCCAAAGCAAGTGCAAGTGTCTGTTAAGCCAGGCGTGGTTGTCCTGACTGGGGCAGAAGTTCGTTGTCTTGGGAGTTGGTGTAAGCCTTATACAGAAGAAAAGTTAATTGCCTACATGTGCACGGGGAACTAAAATACATAAAGATCAAGGTGGTTGTAGAAAATCAGTAGCCAAAGACATAATGCAATTATCTCTCTTGAATATCCCACGTTAGAGCAATGGAGCCTCTTACATGGTGGCTAAGTGACTGCCAAAACTGGGCATTGGCTGCCAAACTGCAGTTCATGTTAGGTTTAAGAGGTCTGTTTGCAAGAAAGTGTTTCTCCAATCACTTGCTCCTTGATACAACCCCTTTTGTCTGTGGGGGGGGGGAGTGTTTGTCAATATTGTCTTTGTCAATATTGCAGTAGATTTACGGTCATAGGCACACTTAGTGGGATCACAGTGTACATATCTGGATAATGTCTGTGAAGCGATCATTGTACCTAAACTTAATGTGACTTCTCTGTGACCTAAACATTTCTCATTTTGTGGTTTATTCAGCATATCTCTTGGAGGCCATGAAGCTGACACAATCGGATCAGGTGAGATTGCACTCCAAATTACAGTGAGCGAGTCTAGTAGTGAGTCATTATCTCTATAACCATAAAATTGACTAGGACACCCCACCCCACCCCCAGCTTACATTCTGAAAAGGCAAGAAATGGTTGGGGAGAGATGTGTGATAAGAGGATGCAGATGCTGTTTCACTTTTGTATCCTTCACTGGCCAGGTTTCTAGAAAATAGTTGGCATTAGAAGATGATTTGTGGAATTACTAATATTATTTTGTTTAAAATGTTAGGAAATGTTTGTAAAAAATAGCTGACAATTGCTTTCAAGCTATAATAGCTTCATTGGAGTTGATTGCACTGTTCATATGCCTTCCAGGACCAGGATCTATGTAGTGCCATAAATGATGTTTAATACGGTTTCTCTAATGAAGTTAATGCTTTAAAAACACTTTACCACCATTGGACAATATTCGACCAACCTTATTTCTCTTGTTATATCCAAGGCTAATTAAGGGTAGCTCTAATGGTGAGAAACTCATCCCTTGTTTTTGTCTTTTCCACAGGCCCAGTTATCATTGGAATTACAAAGGGAGAGCCACCTGAAACAGATTCTACTTATCCAAGAGCGATGGAAAAGAGCAAAAAGAGAAGAGAGGCTAAAGACACAGCAGACTGTGGACAAGGATAGTGCTTCGTCGAAGCCGTCAGCTGAGGAATTTGATGACCAAAATGTGGCAGCTCCCGCTAGCCTGAAATACAGCCCCTCCCCAGAGAAGGATGCACAGGCAATCCACGGTGTCTTGGATAGGGACCCCGACACGCTACTGTTCCTGTTTCAGAAAAGAAAGGAGCCACTGGAAGTGTGTGTCGGAAGCAAAACCCCAAAGGACGACAAGACAAAAATTGAGGAGCAGGCCACCAAAATCGCCGTTCTAGAACGGCATGTGGACTTTCTCTTAGCTGAAAACGAGAGGTTGAAGCGAGAGAACAAGCAGCTAAAAGCTGAGCGGGCCAGACTCCTGAAATCCCCCCTAGAAAAGGAGCTAGATGTCGATGCCGACTTTGTAGAGAAGTCAGAGCTGTGGGGTCTGCAGCAGCATTCGGAAAGTGCTGCCGCGTCAGCCTCAACTTGGCAGAAATTTACAACGAATGCCGGTAAGGCCAAGGACATTCCGATACCCAGCCTTCCGCCTCTGGACATTCCATCCCCCGAGCTCCCTCTGTTGGAGCTCTCGGAGGATATACTGAAAGGACTGATGAACAGCTAAGTAGAGACCACAATGTATGTTCACCTGTAGCTCAGCAAAATCCAAAAAAGGGAAACCCACCAGTACAGTTGTGATTCACAGGTACAAAACACCAACTACAACCCTACTGAGGGAGAATATCTTAGTGACTTTGTCACTGTGAAAAAATATGCATGCTATTGGATCGGTTAAACAGGGCTGACTGTTTACCATCGTTGGTAAAAGCTAAGCTCTCTCTTCCTCCCCACCTTCAAGCCAAATGACTGAGGGGAGACTTTCAAGCAACTTGATCCTGCAGGGGTCTTGAGTATGCGATATGTAACATGTCTCTTTAATGCCATAAAATAATGCAAAACCTAAGTGGTGTGGGCCAGAGTGTGACCATTTTGGCAGTGGAAAAATAAGTTTCTATCATGCATTCAATTAATTTAATTATGCAAACCAGGTCAATAGATTGGATGTTGCTTCTGTTCCTCCGCAGTATGGATCTACGTGCCACACTTCGCACTCCTGACTTAAAAATGCTTTATCAGCCAATCAGGAGAGATGCTAAATTTACTACTACTCCTTTTTTTATTTTAAGGAACCAAATTTTAGTTCTATTGAAATTTTGATTTGTTTACATAATCAGGGTGCTTAATAATGTGCGTGTTCTGTATATGAAACTAGTAGGCATCGTTTTAAACAAAATACAACGAAGAAGAATCCTTGATGCATGAATGGAAGTAACGGCAGTTGCCAGAACTTGACTGAAAATAAAAAGTTTTGGGTCAGTTTTGAATCTTACTTGTTTGAACACATAAAGCTGATGAATATTGAGTCAGACCACGGGTCCATCTAGCCCAGAATCACCTCTGACTTGCAGTAAAGTTCCAAGACCACCTTTTATCAGCAATCTCTCAATCCTATGAATTGAGTTCCTTTTAATCAGAGAGGCTAGGCATAGAACCTGTGGTGATATATTTTCTCATTGAGATACAGTTCCTTTCAAAGCAGTAAGCATTGGAAGCAATTAAGTTTATAAAAGGGAGCTGTGGAGTCCCACCTGCATAACCAGTGAGCAGGGATGATGGGAATTAGAATCATAGAGTTGGAATAGACCACAAGGGCCATCGAGTCCAACCCCCTGCCAAGCAGGAAACACCATCGGAGCACTCCTGACATATAGTTGTCAAGCCTCTGCTTAAAGACCTCCAAAGAAGGAGACTCCACCACACTCCTTGGCAGCAAATTCCACTGTCGAACAGCTCTTACTGTCAGGAAGTTCTTCCTAATGTTTAGGTGGAATCTTCTTTCTTGTAGTTTGGATCCATTGCTCCGTGTCCGCTTCTCTGGAGCAGTAGAAAACAACCTTTCTCCCTCCTCTATATGACATCCTTTTATATATTTGAACATGGCTATCATATCACGCCTTAACCTCTTCTCCAGGCTAAACATGCCCAGCTCCCTTAGTCGTTCCTCATAAGGCATCGTTTCCAGGCCTTTGACCATTTTGGTTGCCCTCCTCTGGACACGTTCCAGTTGAATTGTAGTCCAGAAATACCTGGTGGACTTTGGGTTCCCCATATGTTCCTTGAGCAGGCAGGGGGTGACGATGTTGCAGTTGCTAACTCATTGAGGAAGCCATTTGCATCTTTAAGCAAGCTGAGGTGAAGGACTTCTGCCTGGCCTAGAAACAATACAGAGACTATACTACCTAGCCAGTTATTACAGTTCCAAGTATTGCCAAGGAAGTAAGGGGTGCATCTTTTTCTTGAATACCACCTCTTTCAGATCTTGGAAGCTGCAGTACTAAGGTTCAGTTCCTATAACTCTAGTGAGAGCTTGGGGGCAGGCAGGATGGAATCAAGCATTTGTATTCTCATCTACCAAGGGACACGGGTGGCGCTGTGAATTAAACCACAGAGCCTAGGACTTGCTGATCAGAAGGTCGGCGGTTTGAATCCCTGCAACGGGGTGAGCTCCTGTTGCTCGGTCCCTGCTCCTGCCCACCTAGCAGTTTGAAAGCAAGTCAAAGTGCAAGTAGATAAATAGGTACCACTCCAGCGGGAAGGTAAACAGCGTTTCCGTGCACTGCTCTGGTTCACCAGAAGCGGCTTAGTCATGCTGGCCACATGACCCGGAAGCTGTATGCCGGCTCCCTCGGCCAATAAAGTGAGATGAGCGCCGCAACCCCAGAGTTGGCCACGACGACCTAACGGTCAGGGGCCCCTTTACCTTTACCTATTCTCATCTACCACATTATAAAAGGCAAACTGCATTTCCGTGTACTCTGGCTTCCGTCATGGTGTTCTGTGGCGCCAGAAGCAGTTTAGTCTTGCTGGCCACATGACCCGGAAAGCTGTCTGTGGACAAACATCAGCACCCTCGGCCTGAAGCGAGATGAGCGCTGCAACCCTATATTTGCCTTTGACTGGACTTAACTGTCCAGGGGTCATTTACCTTTACCTTTTACCCATGAAAAGGAATATGACATGGGCACATTGGGCAGAAATGTGTAATTGCTTCAGGTGGGGTGATATTTATGAAGCAGGTACTTTGCATGGAGGACCAAATATTCCATGTCTGGATACATGCTCTTCTACCCTCTGAGTTGCATGACTACCCAGATAAGTGATGGAACCTAATCAAGAGTTCTAACAATGAAACTATGCATGGATTCTCAGTAGCAGTATTTGTGCTGTAGCAAAGCAAATGTCAACTTGGTACACTTGCGATGGTAGTCATACAGGTATTGCAAGCAAGCCCAAAAGCAGACCACGATGGAGAAGAAAACTCACCCTGCTTGGCCCCAGCTAGGAATCCACTCTTTCTGTTAACAGCTTACTGTGTTTGAGTCATTGCTAGACCTATAAAAATTCTGTATGTGGCCCAGCTAAAGCACAGCATCCTGCCTTCAGCAGGGACCAGCCTGCATCTGGAAGCAGTGCTGAGAGCTCTCCCACCATTTTTGGTGGCTAGAGGGTTCCCCTTGAATGCAGAAGATTTATTATTATTATTATTAAATTTATCTACTGTCCTTTTCTCCAATGAGCTTAAGGTGGTGTACATGATTCTCCCCTCCCAATTTTAGCCTCACAACAACCCTGTGAGGTGGGTTAGGCTATTTCAGCTAATGGTTGTTGTTAAATCTTACATTACTGTTCTGATGCAGTCATTTAAAATAGTAGTAACAAATGCCTCCTGTTAGCTATGCTCCTGAAGTGCAATAGTCAATTTCACTGGCTATCTCCAAGATAGGGGATTATGACAGGCTTTCTCGCCACACACTTGAGCATTTTTGATTGATACTGATTCCTTTGGTTACTACTTGCAGCTGAATCTAAACACTTTGGGTCACAGTTCAAGAATGAGTCTTGCCTCTTTTCTGTGTCATTTTAAAAAACATGTTTAGCTCTGGTGGAATAACTGTTTATTTAAAAATGAGAGAAAGCCGCACATAAATTCTGGTCCCGCAATATTTTGTTACTTCCTAGTAGCTAGGAATAAGAATTTAGAAATTTTATACAAAGAGCGCCATCTGCTGGACAATGCTATTTTCTTTATACAGTATTCCAGCGGTTCTGAAATTATAATCACAAAGTTCAACATACCGCAGGCCCATAACATTACATCCTTTGGCTATACATCAAAATGTTATGTCATATCACATAAAAATGGTTTACTATTATTTTGTAGGAATATTAGTATTCTATGGGCATTAAATCCCCAGTATGCAATGTAATATGTGCAAAATGGAAACCAAATCCATGATGCTACAATCACAATTCCATCACTGCCCTATGGATAATGAATAGCATGAGAGTTTAATCTCATGGTTGTGGGTTCAAGCCCCATATTGGGCACAAGATTCCTGTATTTCAGGGGGTTGGACTAGATGACTCTCGTGGTCCCTTCTATGATACAATAGCAATCTGTGACAGTTGAGTGCCTATCCGTTTGGAACCTAAACAAGGCTAATGAAAAATAATGCATTGGCTTTTATAGACAGGTTTTCCAAAGGTTGCAGAAGTCTGTGAGCAAGCAGAAAACAAAAGCCAGGACTGACAGAATGTCGAAAGCATAAAGATAAGAAAATGATAAGAGCGGGGATGGGGATTCAGTGGCCCTTCAGATGATGTTGGACTACAACACCCATCATCCCTGGGTCTTGGCCTTCTTGGCTAGGACTGATAGAATCCTACAACACAGAGAGAGCCACAGGGTCCCTATCCCTGTGCAAGAGTAACTCATCTCGAGAGGGAACTTCCATATTCCTGTTGAAGGGTGAAAACTGGAACACCCATCACTGCTGCTAGTTTTTTTCATGGAAGTTGTTCTGCTATCACTCATCTGTCAAACCTTTGGTAAGTGCCTAAGGGTACCACACTGACTCCTGGAACAATTGTAAAAAGTGCTGTAGTTTCTTTTTTAAAACAAAACATAAATCAAATACATTATTTGCCCCAACTCGTTTAAACAAATTAAATACACACAAACCAAACAAAACCTTCATTTGAACGTTAAGGAAAGAAGGAATCATAGAATCATAGAGTTGGAAGAGACCACAAGGGCCATCGAGTCCAACCCCCTGCCAAGCAGGAAACATGGTGAGAGATGGCTACAGACATTATTTCATAGTTTCTCAAATATATTGTACATCAGTTTTAGTTAAAAAGTGCTAAGCACAAGAATAAAGGGAATGAAATGTGTATTCAATGTTACAGTCTATGGCAGACTGGACACAAATCATCACAACAGCTGTTAATCTATAAACAACTACTATAGCCAAGTTCTAAAGAGGCGAAAACCCTCAGGAACAATATTTTTACCATTTTCCTAAAAATAAGAGAACTGGCTATGTGAAATGCATGGTTTCTGGGACCAGGGCTGGGAGTTGGTTCAAGGTTTTAGAAAATGATCAACCCTGTACATTCAGAGTTAGATCTTATTTAAGCAATTTTGCTGCTTCTGAGTTGCAGTTCTAGATGGAAATCTTTTGATGGCAATCAGGACACTGCGGTGCTGGACCCACTACAGACTGAACCTGGAAGTTGTGTGTGATTTTTAAGATCTCTGCACCTATCCAATTTAAATGGGGGGACCAGACATTCATTTCTGCTCAGCCTATTTGCTCACCACAGCAACCACTTGTCAGCTGGACCACAGAAATAGCGTCTATGAGTATAGCAGACACATACTTTGCCAAAATATGAGTCATGCTATCCAAGCAAACAGGGAACAAAATTGGTGGCACCTGTACTTCATCACAAAATGAACAAATACATATTCCTGGGAATAAATTTGGTGTTAAATCACAACAACTGCAACAATCCATGTAATTTTAATATGTTACTTTCAGCAGATAAAAGGACTGGGAGAGACAGTTGAGAGAGAAGCAGCTTTGCTTGAAAAAGTTTTGAGAAGAGTGTTGAAGGCAAAAGAGTTTACTAAGTTCATGTACCACCTATCTGCTGCTACACCTGTCTTATCCCAGCTGTAAAGAAAGGCACGGAACAGAACAGGCTGTACCTCTTATGCATTAAAATCACCAGAAGCAACTGTCATAGTGCACTACTGTTCACTCCAGCATGAGCTCCATTTTTCAGGTGGATACAATTACAATCTGGTCTGAAGAACACAGCACGATTTATGAAATGCAGGTGGGGGCCAAGAATTCATGGAATTCCTGTTTATAGATGACCATCAGCATGTAGAGTTTAAGGACTTACTAATCTTTCTCATGTCTTCAGCTAGAAATCTATTAACACAATATTGGCAAACAGCCACTAACTTACCTCTAGCAGAGAAATTAATGAAGCATGCTAGAGCACTAAGAAACACAAAGAGCAAAGACAATTTTGAAACGGTTTATTCAGTACACTGGAAAGGACAATGTTGTTTCTTCAGCACCAGCTACCCACAGCTCACTCTTACAATGGAGATTAGGAGACATTGAGCTGCTATACTCAATTCTAAACTCTTATACAAACCTGTTTAATATTTGACTGTATCGCTTACACTGCACATGCATGGAAAGTTTCTTGGTGGGGTGCAGACCAAGAAGTGGCTTCCTTTCAGGCATGAGCAGAACCCGGACACTTTTAAATCAACAGCAGAGTGCCGTAGTGTGCTTGAAACAGTCTTTAAATCATCCGAGACACAGATTAACCAATACCTTATACCAGGCATGGGCTGACTTCAGGGTCATTGGATTTGCATTTGTTTTCTACTATAAACAAAGGAACACCAACTGGAGCCTGGCATAAAATATGGCATGGGAGCTAAACCAGTTACATGAGAAGTGGAAATCTGCAGTTGAGTTACTACAGATCAGAGATTGTTGTTAAACTCCTAGGAGTTTAACCATTGATGCCTCGCTGGCTGGAGCTGTTAGGAACTGGCAGTCTTATCAACTGGAGTGTCACAGGTCAGCCATCCCTGCTTTAAACGGTAACAGTCCAACATCCTCTTTTAACTGTAGCTCTGCTGCTTCAATGATTCAGCATTTACTTACCATAGGTTAGTAGTTACAAGGCAGTTTCATACACCAATATTTGGGCCCAGTTCAGAAACTCAAGAACTGGGTGGTGACAGTCAAAATATGGGGGGGGGGGGAAGAAACAGCACACATTATTCCACCACATAGAGTGGAATATGAAGGTCCAATTTGTGCAACCTCCTATTTTAAAGCAGCAATAATAATAATAATAATAATAATAATAATAATAATAATAGTACCCCACCCATCTGACTAAGTTGCCCCAGCCACTCTGGGCAGCTTCCAACACATATAAAAATATAATAAAACATGAAACATTAAAAAGCTTCCCTATACAGTGCTGCCTTCAGATATCAAGCATATCAAGTGACTGCCTTGTAAACCTGCCAACTCCACCAGACCAAGATTGTTTCCACATAAATGAATGTCTGAACTGGGCCTTAGAATTCTAATTTTTTAAAGTCTGCAGCATGTTTATGCATTTGTGTGTTTTACCTTTGCTATTGCCTAGGTTGTAGCTGAAAACACATATGCAACAGACTAAACAGGAAATTTTTGATCATGTGGTTCCATCATGTAATATTTGCCACATTCTGTTTGCTTGTGGTCTCTCTTTCCCAGTTAAAATGTATTAGTTACTATGGAAACATTGCAGTTGTTACAGGGTGAGCATAATGATGCATTTAATTATAAAATCATTTCATAAATAAAATGCATGAAATCAACATAGGTCTACCTAAACGTATTAACCACAATTATCCAAACACTATATGCCAATGTACCCATTTGAAAACACTCCATACAAAGAGAATGTTTCATTTTCTGCATCTCAACAGGATTTCATTCTGTCTACTCCTTCTCCTAGCAAAGTGTGTAGACACACTGGGTTGTCCAAATGGCAGGCGGGAAGGAGTCCTGCCCCACCTCCAGGTCTCCCTCCCTACATATTGAGAATTAACAAGCAAATATTCTAGGGCAGATGGCATCTGCTCATTAGACACAATAGGAAATCACACTAAATTCAAGCGTGTTTGTCTGGTGCCTCTTTTACATTCTAATTGAAGTGCGTACAGAGGAGGAAGTGGGATGTGGGTCTAAACCACTGAGCTTGCCAATTGGAAGGTTGGTGGTTCGAATCCCCACGATGGGTTGAGCTCCCATTGTTCGGTCCCAGTTCCTGCCAACCTAGCAATTCAAAAGCACACTAAAAAGTGCAATAAATAGGTACCGCTCCGGCGGGAAGGTAAACGGCGTTTTCGTGTGCTGCTCTGGTTTCACCAGAAGCGGCTTAGTCATGCTGACCGCATGACCCGGAAAAACTGTCTGCGGACAAACATCGGCTCCCTCGGTCAGTAAAGCGAGATAAGCGCCGCAACCCCAGAGTCGTTCGCAACTGGACTTAACTGTCAGGGGTCCTTTACCTTTAAAGAGGATGGGTTGTCCTCCACAGCCACTTGGTGGAGCTTCAACCACCCAAGACACATCTACATCTTATGTTTACTATCAAGGATCTCTCACATAAACTTCAGGATGTGTTCAATCTTCCATACATATCTAGAGATGGTAACCTTCTCTTCCTTCAAGGCCAGTTATGTCAAGGTAAGGTTTTGCTACCTGCAAAGGAATAGCAGATCCAACAAAAAAGGCACAAGGGTTCTGATCAGCCACCTAGAGGGTATTTGCAGTCTCTCTCCAGTCTCCAGCCTTTCCCCCCATGAAAGAGATATGGCTAGAGTGAAGATTCTTATTCTTTTGGCTATTGACTAAGAGGACCAATTACATGCTGTTTGTACAATAATGTATAGTTAGCCCCTAACTGATGCAATTATCAGAGAAGCCTGAAACCTTGCCAAAACTTTGGCTAAACAATTGTCACATCAAATTTACAGATAGAATTTAAAGTAGAACATTTTCAAGTGATTAGATAGTAAATTTTAACATGGATTCAAACTTGTTATGTTGTGTACCCATTTTGTTGGTAACTTAGAATAAGACTATTACCTATCAACCGCTAAATACAGTCATTGGGATACTGTGCTTCAGAACTACACAAAATATTGTAAAATATGCACTATACCACCAGTGCAGGGAAAGCATGTGAAGACCTCAACTCTTAAATCGTTATTTGTAAATGTGAGCTTCTACATAACTATCATTTCCTAGCACAAAGGTTTGTCAAGGAGTTTGTCATATTTTATGAGTCTGCCAAATGCAATCTTCCTGACTGATAATAAAAGTCCAGGTTTTTTAATATGGTAATTTGAACTGTAATTAACGACAATACATAACAAGGAAGGATTTAATTTTTTTTTATTCTTCATTAGATAAACTTTCTTTGGCTCAGCCAGTTGAACTGTGCTCTAGCACATGTGAGCAGTTTCATATGAAACCTGGAGAGGGCAGAAAGATCCACACTAATTAAACACACAACAATCTGTCATTTACAATAGTCAACATTACAGACATCTGCAACCACTGTGAATGAATGAATGACTCAGACATGTGCATTTTTAACAAATGTGCCACAAAACATGAAAAACACACACAATGAGACAACATTTGATAAAGTCCTTTTAATGGAAAATGTAAAACCCCTTTCAACTTTCAAAGTACAAAGCATGTTTAACACTTGCACTTTTAACAAATTAAAGCAAGCCAATGTTTTAAAAAAATACATCATTGAATGTATATATGTATATATTTACATAGCATATTAAGTTTAATATTTAGCTTTAAAAGTTCACATAAATTTTACCAAAATGAGACAATTTTTAAATAAATTACACCTTTTTGAAAATGTTTTAATTGTACTCTGAATAGCTTCAATAAAATACTGAAGTGTCTGCAATATCTATTTTATATACTTTATATTGTACAAAGTTTACAGTTATTTGGCAGTAATTTTCAGATCATGACATGACTGCTGTGCGGTTTCAGCAATATCCCAAATGCAGGCAATAGCTGGTGTTTGTGTCCTACTCTCACAGTAACTGTCTCAATGTAGTGAAAAATATCCAAGTTATTTTAACCAAACTGTACAAATCACATTTACATTTGATCAACAATAGAGCATAGAATTCTGTGTTTTCTTCCCAAAAAAATAAATACATCTTAAATCTTTGACATTTTGAAAATTTCATTTACAGTATAATACAGAGCAGCAGAGCACTGCTTAGGATTTCCAATTTCTTTTTTTAAAAAAACCTCTCGTTTAAATCACAACAGCTGTGATGAGAAGCTAGTTTGTTGCAGCGTCAGTAGCAAGTAAAATACAACAAATATATTTTCTTGGCACTGATGGTTCGTGCAGCTTAGATTAGTGAGTAGATTTCTTTTATCATAAAGAAAAAAAAGATAAAATACGTTCTTCTGACCCAAAAAGGACAGAGAGCGTGCACACTTAATTTTCCTCCATATCTTCTAGTTCATGTTCATGAATCTTCAAAGCTCTCACCATTTCCTTAACTGTATGATACAAAATATTTTTAATCTGTAAAAATAAATTTGGAGAGATTGGTGATTAGCAGAGTACCAGACAATGTAAAGGAAGGCATAAGAGGAAAACACTGAAAGGGAAAAAAGACTGCATCGTTTTTGGAGGTTCTTTGTTTACAATTGTGGTGGTACAAAGATTAAGAACACTTTTATAACTTGTATAAGGCCCTGAGTTCACACGGGGTCTAAGCCTGTTCTTTTTAAGGAGAGAACACAATACTGGGTGGGGGCACAGAGCAAGTTCAGTATACCCCAATTGGTTGGCCTGTTATATGGCACTTTCTCCCTGGGGAAAATGGAAGAGGGAGTAGAGCAGGGGTCGGCAAGGCTTAACTTGCCTGGGCTGGTTCACTGCCACGGAGCCCCCTCCGTGGGCTGGATCGCGGGCGTGCTTCCCGGTGCTGCAAAAGCGAGTCCCTGTGCCGTGATGGTTTAGTGCAGGGACTCGCTGAGTGGGCGGCTCGGGGGCCGGTAAAATGACCCGTGGGCCGCTTATGGCCCATGGGCCTTAGGCTGCCGACCCCTGGAGTAGAGTGAGCATATACAAGCCCAAGATGTGCACCTGTCATACCATTATATGGCCTTGTTGGAGCCCATAACCTTGTTCCTGTATAGGAATTATTCTGGATAATAATTTACATGCTGCCCATCTGACTGGGTTGTCCCAGCCACTTTGGGCTGCTTCCAACAAATCAAAACATTAAACACAGTAAAACATCAAACATTTAAAAATTCCCTATACTGTTCTAAAAGCTAAGGATCTACTTAAATTGTATTTTAAAACACATATACAGGATTTTACACATACATACACATCTGGGTCCTAATTCTACAGGGAAGGGGGAAATGGAGAGTCCATTTTTTCTTCTTTACTATGAACCTAATACATAGTTCCCCCCCTCTTATTAAAAAAGGCTTATTTAATTGTTACAGCGGCCATAAGCAGAATTAGCCATGGTTTTCATTTTATGCATTTTTCAATTGTAAACTGCCCTGTGATCCTTGGACGAAGAGCGATATAGAAATTTAATAACCAATTAACTAAATAACTAACTAACACACATGGAAATGCTCAGAAAAGCCAATGTGAAACTATCACAAATGAAAGTGATACTACTGTCTCATATTCAATGCGCACATTCAAAGTTAACGTGAGAGAGGACTGATGTTTCATCAGAAATGGAGTTATGACAAGTACTCATTTGTTACCTGCAGCTTATCATCATAATTGATTTCTTCCTTCGAGAGCCTCAATTCTTGTGTTAAGTGAAATGACTGTATAAGGTGCTCTGGAGACACAAAGTCTTCAGTTACTTGAATACAGCTATGAAAATTCTGTACCTGAAACACAAAACAACATTCTGAATTGTTCTTGGGCAAACGAGAAAAAGTTTTTTTTTTTAAAGCCAGTGTGCATTGATCACAGTTTTCCAAATCACCGAAAAACCCTATTATGCGTTCAAAAACCCATAGAGTTGCATGCAAATTTTCCAGCTGATTAGACAGGAAAACTGTGTGTGTAATTTTTATCAGCATGAGCATTGCATTCACTGTAGTCAGCCCTCTGACCACCCCACAATTGCTCTCTCTCACATACATATGAGGAGGGGGTGCACGGACATGCACGGGCACTCACCCACCCACCCACCCACCCCTATTACCGCCTTCACACATCCTCTTGGGTTGCTCCACTCTTGGACACCAAATACTACAACAGCTTGTCTGAGGTATCTAGTGACTCTAGTAAAAATAAATTGATGTTTTTACCTGGTGAAGTGCTCCTGCTGGTAAAACAATGGCATCACCAAGGAACTGGATCAGAGTGCAGGTTTTTACTCCATATTCTTCAAAAAGTCTTTGACGGAGTTTTCTGTTTACATACCAACTCTGGTCACGTATCGGATCATGTTCTGGCAAAACATCTAAACCTTGTTCTTTTGCCATCTGTAATACGTTATAAGCAAAAGTGAATGCTGTGTGGTTTTAAGTAATATCTATGTTCACAAAATCCTTTCATTCTAACATCTTATTTCTAACATAAATACAGTTTCAGTTTCAGAACTCTCCTATGAAACTTTGAAAACCTCAAGGGAAAATGGGGAAAAAACTGCTCCCTCCTCCATGTCTCGTACAGATTGCTTGGGCCGTATCTCAGAGATCTTATTTAAAATATTTATATCCTGACTTATGGTCGAGGCTCCTACAACTGGCTCGTAATCTGAAATAACTTTACTTAAAGACATAAAAAAATATAAAAAGGAAAAGTAAAAACCAAAAACCTCCAAAACAGAGCTAGAAAAATAACTAACTAAACCACGTTCCATAGCTTTGCTGCTTCTTGGACAAAGAAGCTCTGTCTCAAGAACATGTCCAGAGGAGGGCAACCAAAATGGTCAAAGGTCTGGAAACGATGCCTTATGAGGAACGGCTAAGGGAGCTGGGCATGTTTAGCCTGGAGAAGAGGAGGTTAAGGGGTGATATGATAGCCATGTTCAAATATATAAAAGGATGTCATATAGAGGAGGGAGGAAGGTTGTTTTCTGCTGCTCCAGAGAAGCGGACACGGAGCAATGGATCCAAACTACAAGAAAGAAGATTCCACCTAAACATTAGGAAGAACTTCCTGACAGTAAGAGCAGTTCGACAGTGGAATTGGCTGCCAAGGAGTGTGGTGGAGTCTTCTTCTTTGGAGGTCTTTAAGCAGAGGACAACCATTTGTCAGGAGTGCTCTGATGGTGTTTCCTGCTTGGCAGGGGGTTGGACTCGATGGCCCTTGTGGTCTATTCCAACTCTATGATTCAAGCGGTTCTGTACCAGATTACACCTGGTAGAGGAACTAGAACAAAGCTTCCAAGAAAAATCTGAAGGCAGCCTTTCCCAATGTGGAGCTCTTCAGATATTTTGGATTCTAACTCCAACCATACCTTACATTAGTCATGCTGGTTTGGGTTGATGGGAGTAGTCCAAAACATCGAGGGCACCAGGTTGGGGGAGGCTGTCTTAAAGCAGAGAAACACAGATGCAACTGAAGGGAAGAAAACCATCTCACTGTCTGGATAGTCACTTCCTGCGAGGGAGCACAAGTGTATCCAACACTCCCTACCCCAAAAATGAAGGATCCCATCAACAACTCAATGAGTACTGAGCATGCTCAGTGGGCAAGGAATTCTGGCTGACTGTTAGGGGAAAGGAAGGAAAACCTGGGGAAGGATGATGGAACAGAGTGGCTGGTACCCAGAAGACAAGCATTTGCCCATCACAAATCTTATACACAATAATACCAATATGCATTCATTGTAAATCTAACCTTCTGTAGAAACTCCCTTATCTTGTCAGCATCCTTGCTGGCATAAATGTGCCACAAAGCACCAGGCAGTTCACTTGAATCCTTCAGTCTTTTTCTTAGAAGATCATCCAAATCTTCCTCTTCAAACTTCTTTAATACCACTGAGAATTCAGAAATGCAATTACTTTCCAGAGCTGGAGAAATTCTTTCTTTAGATTCAACACTTTACCATAAATCTCTCCCTCCTTAACAAAAAGGGGCAGGGTGGAGCAAATCCACATTCACTGAGTAAAAATTATAATGGAACAAATCTAAAACAATAGGAGTACCAGGGGAAAGCTTAGAAACACCTTTGCTACACAAAGGCTTTCTGTGTCTCCATGGAAAATGCCAGAATACAGTTTGGGGCAATTCACCCTCCCCAAGTGCCACAGTTCAACCTATTCAGGAGGGTTCCCTAATCCTGAGGAGGGACTTTACGAGGGTCTTGGGAAGTGAAGTGAGAAGAGGGGGACAGAAAGGTTTTTCTTTGCCAAACCCCTTCCATGAACACTTCCTAGAATATAAGTCAATACATCCAATAATACTTTGCAAAATGGGGGGTGGGGAGAGAATGTCCTTTAATCTGAATGAGCACCAAAGGATTGCTAAAGTATCAAGTGGATTGATTTAGGGTTCATTTATAGGGTGTAGATCAGCTATTAAGCAAGTTGTGCCAACTCATATTTTTCTGTTTAATAAACATTGTATTATTTTTACTTTACCTGATTTTGAAGGAACGCCATTCCCTTTTGCTATGCCAACGCTGACAAGGATGTTCACCACGTCAGATACCTCAATATGAAGATTTGTAGTTCCTATATCATGATCTTTAGCAGCAGCTACACCTTTTTCAAACAGAATATATAGAATATGCTGAAGGGCATTTTAAAATTATCATAGACTTGTAAAATGTTTTCCTGTGAAATTGTTTTCTTAAACAAATACTGCTTTTATAATGTATAAGATTAGGAGTTAGCATTCTGATATGAATAGCCATGAGGGTGTTATTCAACTAAGTTTTACTCAGATGAGACCCACTGAAATTAATGAACATGCCTAAGTTAGGCCCATTAATTTCAATGAACCTACTCTGAGTAAAACTTACCTGAATACCACCCAATTATTGCACCTACATCAGGAGCATTAATGTGTTTTCTCTCATCTCAATGTACATTGAATATGTACATGTATACTCCCTCCTCATTCATCAGGGAATTCTGTTAAGTGGCCAAGTTAACTGACATCTGTAACTCCCTTTTATAAAACAACTTTATATTACCATGACCACATTATCACATGCTTTGACCCTCTCAAATTTATTGATTACCGTATTTTTCGCTCTATAAGACGCACCAGACCACAAGACGCACCTAGTTTTTGGAGGAGGAAAACAAGAAAAAAAATATTCTGAATCTCAGAAGCCAGAACAGCAAGAGGGATCGCTGCGCAGTGAAAGCAGCAATCCCTCTTGCTGTTCTGACTTCTGGGATAGCTGGGCAGCCTGCATTCGCTCCATAAGACGCACACACATTTCCCCTTACTTTTTAGGAGGGAAAAAGTGAGTCTTATAGAGCAAAAAATACGGTATTCCATTTCCTATAAACTTGCCTTTCTTCTCGCGGCTGGGGGGGGGGTAATTTTTTGTTAATTCTCCCCCCCAAAAAAACAACAACAACAAGGTGCGTCCTATGGGCCAGTGCGCCCTATAGGGCGAAAAATATGTTACTTACCATATGCACTGCATAATCTGGGCCCTAGATCTGGGCGCACAAAAAAACCTGGCAAGTATGAAGCTAAATTCAGTTTTCCTTCTGGGTTGCAATATTCAGGCAGTGGCAAACATTTTAATAAGTCTTCATATCTGGGGGAAAAAAGTAAAATAAACATAAATAATTTTTCAGTAAACAAAAAGCTCAATCCATCAATTGATGAGCTAAATAATACCAAATACCTTGCAGGCATCATGGTCTTGAAATCGTCTCCTGAAGGAAAGTCTTTCAACTTAAGTATAACTGTTTCTCCATTTTTAATTTTTTGCCGTTCTGCAAACAGTGAAGAGATCAGTGAGTGTGCTACCAGATGGGGAAAAACAGGATTTTTTTATAATGGTTTTAACAATAACTTAGAATATATCCCATTTTTTTGATCATGGAGTAAGGCATTTACCAACATCAGGGGGGGAAATCCTGAAATTCCAGTTTTTTGGCTCTCATATCTGATATTAAAACTGCTCTACTAGTTGATACTACATTGCAATTCTGTTTGGTTGTATACTCAAATTTTGGATGTATAAAACACACACACACTAAACATTTAGACATTTTAGAGATTGAAATACAGAATGGAAGATATTTGAATGTACATACTATACTGTCAAATGTCAAAAATGGGTTTTCAAAAAAACCATTAAAGTATCTTGTGGTAGAGCAAAATGCACACTATTATATAGCAATACAGATATTTTCCAATTCATGCTCATGCCTGTCACTGGAAGTAATTGGTGTCTCTGATCTGAATTTTTTTTATCAAGGAAGCGGCCTACAGATTCACATTGAGGTTTTTCTTTTTAAAATAAAATAAGCAGAACATATAATTATGAAATATTACTAAGGCTTATTTTGCATTAGTATATTATGTAGAGGGAGGGTCCTGTCAAGTCTAAATACTTTTCAACTGAACTTAATGGAAAGAATTAAGCACACAATCAACTCTTGGACAATTAACAGCATCCTGTCCCAAACTAAATCTTTTCTGGCAAATAATGAAAAAGGAAGGACCGCCACAATTCTCTGATATCCTCTTTTTCCAGATTATAGATAGGTATTTTATTTGGGTCTGTTATAGTCCTATACAAAGCACAACATACTTGAAACTTCTTCAAAGCCATCCCAAAATTCCTTGACACTGCCACTGGAAGTAATGCTGTCTTTGCAGTTCAAGAGATCAGCTTTGAGATCACCAAAATCTGAACTAATAAAATCTGCCTTCCATAAGCTAGCATTCAGTTTCTTCTGCATTCCAGACACTAATACGGGCTGAAAAGGAAAACAGAAAAGTGGAAATAAGCAAGAGCACTTAAAAAACGGATTCATGCATATTTCCATCACTCTTGAAAGGACATCTTGTCTTGACTGCACAGAAGTTTAGAATATTAACTGTTCATCAATAAATATTGGGACACCTTCATTTAGGCATGTGAATTGTCTTTAACATAGCATGGTTTTCAGAGTTTCTACTCTTTTCATTTGTCTCACATTTCAAGTTCTTTCTACTATTTTTCAACTCGTTTTCTTAAATGCTGATTTGCAAGACTGCTGTTTGTACCACCAAGAGATGAAAATTAGTCCAAACATTAGTAATATCCTCTATGAAGAATTCTTAAGTTCAGATTTACTCTCAAAGCAATAACCAATAAAACAATTTACCTGTTACTGCATAATGAGACTTCATACTTAAAAGCAATTAATTTGCCAGCAATGGAAATACATAGTGAGATGCAACATTGAGTGAGTGTGCATCAGCTCATGTAATGGGGCTTCTTCATCTCCTCCCCACTGCAGCCCCCTAAATCTGCTCCAGAGAATTGCTGAATGCTCCAGAGCAGGTTTTTTTGACGGGGGCTGTAGTGGAGAAAAGAGAAACCGCAAGTCTTGTTTTGTAAATGGGTTTCTGTTGCACAAGTGGAAAAACATCACCAGATGTTGCCCACTGACAAACCTCAACACAATTAGACTACAACTTAGACCCTGTTAATTTTCTTCCTAAGTGGGAGTGCAAAAGGAGTTGTTAGGTTGATCTTTACACACATATACTGAAGTAATATTGCACAACATTAATAGGGAACACTTTAACTGGTTCATAATTCTCAGTATTTAATATGTTCTTGGCCTTAACCCACGCTTAAAATTTTGTTAATGCATTAAGTTTTAACTTCAAGACTGGCATTAAAATGGTAATACATTGAGCTATGTGGCTGGTCACTTTTGTCAGCAGGGACCCAGAATTCTCTCTGATAATACATCCCTGCTACTGTTGTGGGTTATGGTTCTTCCCCCTTCCACTATAGCTAAAATACTGTTCTGAAGACCATTTCATGACAAGGAAGTATGGCAAAATTTACATGAGCTGCCATGTTGGTGATATTGCATAATCCTTATCTTCCTTTCCCCCAGTTAGTCTGGAATAGTCTTCAAGACAAAATGAGGCATCTGTGTTACAAACCATATATAATGAGGCAAGTGGCAGTTAGTGAGGGACTCTGACTGAAGCGTTAGGAAGTGGTAATCCTTTGGCCACATTTGGCTGCATCCACTGACAAATGGATTCTCTTCATTTAAACTCGATAACCCTCATGGTCCCTTCCAACTCTACAATTCTATGAATCTATGAAATCCAACAACAGATCTAAAATTAAGGTGCAAGCATGCACTTTCTAGGTGCTGAAGGGTATTTTAAACATACCTTTCCTTGCTTCCAACAATCCTTGAAAAGTTTCCAGTTGTTGCTGTTTTTATGATCACTGAGCCATAAAATGTGTTTATCACAGAGCCATGAATGTGGAACATCACTGAACAATGTGCTGCAATCATCTGTAATAATTTTTCTCTCATCCTTTGGCTCATCCTTCACTTCAGATTTTACATTTATCTTTGGTGTTCTATTTGGTGGAATCTTGTTTTCTACAACTGAAGCAATTATGTCCTCAAGAATGTTTGGCATCGTCCTTCCACCTTTGCTACTCTATTGGAAAAATAAAATGAGGACTTAAGCAATATTGAACTTGTCAGGAGGAAAACTTTCATTATCAGATCATAGAAGAGGTGCTGCACTAATAATAATCAATAGTGCAATCAAACTGAAAACTACAATAATATATTATATTCTCATTCATTAAAAAGTGATCTTCTGATAACAAACCCCTCTGATTTTTACACAAACAATAAAGGACAATGAGATTGCAGGAGTTTAACTCTTTAGTGAATCGCTCGTGTAATATTTACATGCATAAACAGAGCCTTAAAATGTTGTTAATAAGTTTGAACTTTAACCAAGTTAGTTCATATCTAAACTTTTTAAGGGAAACTATGGCAGACTGAGATCCAGAGAATTGCATAACTAATTCCACATGTCCAAGAAACCTTTGGACTCATGAAAAACAGCCCCCTTGTTCTGCAGTGACAAAAAATTCAAGAGCTGTTAATGACAATTCCAAATAATAGCATTGGGCATGCCCAGGCCCTTAGGTATACAATTTCATTCTATGACGAATATCATACAGTGAAAGCAGTTCCATTTAGACATTGCTTTCTAAGCTAATTTAAGCCCTTCTCACTCAAGAACATTTGGAGCAAGGCATCTGGTAACAAACTCACTGCAGTTCCTGTAGAATAAACTGGTGCAAAAGCAATGCCAGCATCTGTAGAGCCGAGACGCAGTTTTCCAGCAGTAGTGGTGAGCAAGTCTCGTAATGTTGAGCCCTGCTCACTATTTTGAGACAAAGGAGTTGGCATCTTGTAGTTAAGAGATTCTGAACTGTCTTGGTCCTGCTCTTCCTTTGTATGCTTTCCAAGAGGGCAGTCTTTGTTTTCTAAAATAAAAAGGATTGATCGTACATAATTGTGCCATGATACAACATGAATAATACTAGCTGTTTGTGATTCACAATGGCAACAATCTACCTGTAGCGTTTTTATGTTGTGGTTTTATCCTGTGAACTGCCCAAAGGCCTGTGGGTACAACGGTGGTAGACAAATTTAATAAATAATAGTAATATTTCCCTGAACACATGGGGATGAATTGAATCTTCCAAATTTGACCCTACTTAACTATGTAAATGGCATTTGTGACTGTTGAGTGTCCTGTCATAAATGACAAATATGGTAACTAAAAAAAGGCTGGAAATACATGCCATCGGCATATGGTTTTCCTATCTTATACAAGAAATTGTTTAGTTTGATGCCTCCATAAGGTGCCAACACACAAGACTGGAAAATATGGAATTCCCATTGCTTTTTATATTATGAAAAATAGCAAACTGTGAATGATGACATATATCAATCAGTTACTAGACCAATTCAGACACAATGGGAACCCACAGTTTTCTGCAATGTGAATTAGTTGTGACAAGCCTTGGTCTTAGGAATTTTTTCCTCCCCTTCACTTTCCCATGTCAGAACAGATGGCCAGATACATCCACTTTTGGTTTAAAACTAATCAAAGTCCCCTGGAGGTGTCAGAAGAACTATGATTTGAGAAAAAGCTGGAATGAGAACACAATATGATCCTGGCCTGTTCTTACTAACCATAGCTTAGCAAACCGTAGTTCCTTGAGTTCACACATCATAGGGAACCAAATATAGTTTCAAAGTGGAAGCAAAGATTTCTAGTCTCCTCCTTACAGGTATGAAAGAGCAGGAGGAGAAGTATGCAAGTCTGGGGGCTATTCACATAGTGGGGCAACAAGGTTTTCATATGAATCTGACCCTAGTGTTTTGGGAATCCAGTAAGAAATATAACTTGCCGCCCCCCAAAAATTCTCATTTTTTGTGAAAAAATAACACTAATAGTAGTCTGGTGAGTCTGAGAATTCATAAAAGAAATAAATTACTTTTATTTTCAGGCAAGCTGTTGCGTCCAATGTCAAAACTGCTAAAGTAATTTATAGTTATATTGAATGATACTGAACTTCATGACCATAATCCAACACTCTTCCAACCACTGACTTCAGTGGATATAAATGTGCCTGTGTGCTGGATTGTGGTTCAAATATATAAATGTGCTGGAAGAATTCATATTCACCACAGCCTCTTCTATGCCCCTAGACATCCTTCTGTATTTAACATTTTCTGGTTACAGATGGCATTTCTTGCTCACAGACCAGAACAAGGAGGGCATTGAACGAGGGCTGAAGAAAAGAGGCATATGATGTGGCTTCTGATGTGGCTAGGTTTTTTGTGATAATATTGCACAGGGGATATTCACTACCCTCTCCCATGACTCCTGAGAAAACACCACCTAGCTCTGCTGTTCCTTAGAAGTAGCATTGTATTACTACTGTTAATATTTAAACAAAATGTATATACTGCTTGATAGTAAACAAAACCTCTGTGCAGTTTTAAGAAACAATCTGTAAAAGGAGAGAGGGACCAAATAAGGCGGCTGAAGTTGAAAGCCTGTTCAGGCGTTTGCAGAGCTACATAGTAAACAAATACTTAATGAAACACTAAAGCTTCACTCCTTCACTCCTCACCCTCCCCAGTTCCTCTTCTTGCAGTATATCCAAGCATTATTCTACTTCTGCTGTATTTATATTGTAACCACACTGTCAATATAAAAGTTGTAAACATGAATGTATGAACAAGCCCCTGAACCATATTGGTTGGTTTTTTGGTGCAGACTCATTCACAGCTCCTCTGGAGTAATGTGTCATTCAGTCTACAGAAATCAAGGCAAAGCCCTCCAGTACTGCCTCGTTCCACAAGATCACTGGAAGTCTGAATCAGCTTTCTTTTTATTCTAGAAGGACCATTTGTTCCTTCCTATCCTCTTCATTCCTGCCCATGCAACATACATTTTTCTTAACATGGAGAGTTTACACAACGAAAAAACTTAATGATAATGTAGGTCCCTATAATGATAATTAACGATAAACTGGGTAATCTTGAAAAACACCTGTCATTTTGGAAATCTAACATGTAAAGGAGGTATATTCTGTGGCAGACTGCTTGCACAACAACCACCCATCCCAACAGCATAGAAGTCGAGAACCTGTTGCCCCAGATGTTGTTGGGCTATTGCTCCCATTGTTCCTGATCATTAGCCACACTTGTTGCGTCTGGCGGAAATGGCAGTCCAGTATCTGGAGGGTGACCGGTTCTCTACTCCTATACTAGGAGAGATCTTGTGCAGCACAACAGCTGAATCCAATGGGAGTCCTATTCTTGTCAGAGGGCCTTCTAGGTAGTGGCGCTCACCCTGTGGAACGCCCTCCCATCAGATGTCAAGAAAATGAGTAACTATATGCCCTTTAGTTTAGAAGACATCTGAAGGCAGCCCAGTATAGGGAAATTTGTCAAGGTTTAATGTTTTATTATGTTTTTATATGTTGGAAGCCACCCAGAGTGGCTGGGGCAACCAAGTCAGATGGGTGGGGTACAAATAAGTTGTTGCTGTTGTCAAAGCTGTTGTGCAACTGCCTAACGCAACCCGTTATTGTTATTGGTGACAGTTAAGCTTGTGTGCTATTGCTTGAACAAAATTAAGATTCTCAAACTTCCTGTGCTAATGTTATATGGGATCTCACCCGCAATCTGCTTTCTAATCAACATATCCCATTATTTACCTTTCTTTTCTTCCCTGGCCTTTTGTTCTGCTAGATCTGCCAACCAGTGCAGTGGTGACTGGGATTCAGGAGGAGTTAACTTGCTGTCTGTGCTCACGTCACTTCCTGGGCTTGTATTACCGTTTGTCTCAGATTTCTGAGATGCCTTCTGCTGTTGCAACTCAGGTATGCACAGAGAAATTTTATTACTGTGATTAAGGACGTTCTGCAAAATCTGTAGGACACAACAATTCAATTAAGCACTTTGCATATGATAAAACAGTAATTACTTTAAGACCCTAATGCAGCATATGTAAACTATGCTTTAGTGATGCACAGTTAAGCAGCACTGAAAGTCAATAGCATATGCAACTGTGCATCTTAAAAGTGTCATAACAAATATTAACAAAATTATATTTGATCACTAAGCTGTGGCCTTACCTGAGATACACCATTCATTGAAGGGAACTTGCCAGGTTGTAAATTCTGTTTGCTGGCACACTGGCAATGGGCTCTAATCTCATGTTTTTCTCTAATATTATGCATTGCTTCAAGAAGTTCCATTAATACTATAAAATATTAAGAAAATAATGAATTATACAGTTTTGAAGCTGACCACCTCAAACTTCATCTGCATCTGCACACCAAAGAGAATAGACACCAACCCTTAGAACCAGTTCCACCTTTGCCAACACATTTCAGAATTTTACCCCAAAATAAACAGCAAAATTCTGACACTAGCTATCTTCAACATGACTTTTTTAGATATGTCATTTTTTTAAAAAAATCTGTTAACATGGTTAAGTACCATTTTTATTACATAGGGTAAGCTGCAGCATTTGAGGGACTCAAACAAGAGGGATACTTAATGGGGAAAGGCAGAGAAGGGCATGACACATGAATAGACCGAGATCATAAAGCACGACCATCATTAAAACAACATTTCCTGTACACTGTAACCTTTAAAAGCAATGCTGGCCTGCCGCTTCATGTTTTTTCTGTGTTGCTTTCCCACTCTAGACAGAGGGCAGCTGCACATTTTATACAGCAATGGCCACTTGCTGCAGGTACGTTGATTGTTTACATAAATATTCCAATTAAACACACAATAAAATAAAAATGTATTTAAAATTCACCAAGAACCACCACTAGCTAATCAAAGAAACAAAAAAGCATTTCCAGTTAAGCACATTAAAACCAGGAGTACCCTAGGTGCTCGTTCTATACCAAGTTAGCCAATGTAGATGTAGATGTTGTTGGGCTAAAACTTCCATTATCTCTGAAAACTGACCAAGCTAGCTTGGGCTGTCGGGAGGTGTAGTCCAGCAACATCTGGAGGGCAGCAGGTTGGCTACTCCTGGTCTGTACCATAAACTCTGATGAAGTAAAAGGTCTTGATCTCTTTCCTAAAATCCTGCAAAAAGCTTTTGAACAAATCTATACTTTACACTTCTGCTATGTGGAACACTGATGTAACCATTATTCCGATCAGGCCTCAGCCTTCGCTGATCTATAAAAGTTTATAAAATATGACCAGGAACAAAACAAGTTATAATTTTATACTTAAAATTCTGATCTGAGCTACGGCCTGGTTTACAAAAGAGTGCCTTTTCAGATGAAGGCTTGACAGTAGCCTGCAGAAGGCACATTTCCTTCTGAGGCTCAAGCACACTGTGAAATACCTTCCATCTTAGGAAAAGAGACACAATACCTCTGAGTCTGCAGCGCTAGCTATGAATCCTGAAATGCAGTACCAATATTCATTGATACAAAAGTTTTGACCTTCATTATGATCTTACCTGTTCCAGGAATGATCTGGGTTGGCATTAAATGTTTGTGATCATGAGGCTGCCCTTTCACACATTTCATCCAGGCGTACAATTCTTTATCTGTGAAGGCATTAACAGTTTACATCAGGGGTCAGCAACCTTTTCCATCCGTGGGCCGGTCCACTGTCCCTCAGACCTTGTGGTGGGCCAGACTATATTTTTTTGAGGGGAGGGAAATGAACGAATTCCTATGCCCCACAAATAACCCAGAGATGCATTTTAAATAAAAGCACACATTCTACTAATGTAAAAACACGATGATTCCCGGACCGTCTGTGGGCCAGATTGCAAAGGCAATTGGGCTGCATCCGGCCCCTGGGCCTTAGGTTGCCTACCCCTGGTTTACATCATAGAATCAATTACAAGTTTTTATTAACTTCAATTAAACACAGTAATTTTAGATCAGCCATGCAAACATACAACCTACAGTTATAAGAGCGGTGGTTTTGAACAAAGCTGAATACACTTGTGGTGATTTTACTTTGTATCCAGTTTTTGTGATTAAATAGAAACTAACCTAAAACTTCAAACAAGCAGTTCTAAAATGTTTAACTATTATCTTAATTCTTACAAAAAGTGCACTGACCTCTAGAACTCTTCCTTTCCTTAGCCTTATAGCAATCTAAGCAGACCACAAATCCACATTTTTGGCAGACCCAGTGAATGTTAAACAGAGTGGCTTCACATGCATCACACATTTCACGGACTCCTCTGACTGCTCTCTTCCAAGCTATTTTGGCTGGAATACAGAGTAAACAGAAGACCAAGTACTGAAATTTAAAGGCAAACAACTGCAAAATTATAGCACATAAATGAAATTTCAGCTGAAAACCTGTTTGATTTAGGGTGTCCTTCCCCAACTTGGTGCCCTCCAGACTGCAACTCTCATCATCCAGGACCACTGACCATGCTTCCTGGGGCTGATGGGACTCATAGTACAAACCCTGTGGAGGATACTAGCTCAGGGAAGACTGATTTGCAAAGTACATTTGCCGCCCCACACTTTGATTATTTTGTATAGTTTTGCACTTTTTAATAAAAGTGCGTTCATTTCCAAAGAGCCAATAAAGATACAGTTGAGACAGCCCATAATTACAAAACATCATATTAAATACTTTTTTTACAAAAGAAAAGTTGTTATGGAACAAATCAAGCTAGCAAGGCTGTTGTTGCATTGGGAATGGAACCCACGCTAATTTTATTTACTAAATTTATATCCCACCCTTCCTCCCAACTACGGTAAGTCTGGGGTAGCCCACCTTGTTCATGTCTTGGACATTTATCCCAATACATTTTTGTTTCCTCCTGTGCTACTTCAACAGTACAATAACATAACATTTTGATGCAATAGGGAAATTCCCAAGGAAAAACACGATGGATGAGCCACATTAAAAAGCAGCAACTAACTTTTGAACAGAGTTATTCAGAAAAAGTTGGATACTTACCATCCTTTTTGACCCAGGACATGGCTGTTTTCTCAGATGTCACTAACTGACAAAATTTGTCACCTATGTGGTCTAAGATGTATTTGCAAGTTTCTAGGTCAATTTCATCATCATCATAATTATCATGTGTCCATAAACTCATTGCTTCATCATCATACTGATCGGGAGAAGAAAAGCCATCAATCCTAACCACTCCGTTCTTACTAAAAGAAAGCCTACAAAACAAAATACACAACTTACATAAGTATCAAATTCATGATCAATTTAAACTGTATTTCGATGTTAACTGTGTGTCAAACATGTTATGGTTGGTTAATGTCCAATGTTTCTAAAAGGCAGCATGAGAATGTATATATCTGTCTCGGTTCTCTCCCTGAACCATTTTGTTGGCAGAGACAGAGAAGGTACTGCTGGAAAGCTAAGAGGGAGATGGTGGCATTAGTGTATCATTGGGGAATCTACAGTTGAAATATAGATTACCTGTTTCTACTTTATATACCTTATATACATTGATGCCACATATAAAACAATAATTTCATAGAATAATTTCATTATTAATCTGCACCCGAACATGAGAAGTTTGTTACATAATGGTATTTTTTCACTATTCAATCTACTCAGTGTGCTGAAAATCAACATGGTGTGACTACTATAAAGCTTTTCAACATTTCTATTAGTTGTATATGTGTTTGGCATAGAATGTAATGATATAAATACAACAACAACAACAAAAATAACTCCACAAAACCACAGGGATTAATTTGCAGGTCACACCCCATTTTGTTTTTCTTTCCTTCCATCACTTGGGACCATAGTCGCTGGCTTCAACCTTACATTCATTCTTACCTCAGGCTACTGTCTCCTTCCTTTCTTCCCTTCAGTCTTATTCAGTTCTAGATCATCCTTGTTGTTGTGAAAAGGAAAAAAGTATTGCCTTTATGACATCAGAAACCGCTACTCCAATCCTTAGTCATCTCTTTGCCTCTGTCCTTCAGTTACAAGTAGGCATGTACATCTGTTCTGGTGATTGGCTCAACGGTTGCTGATGTCACAAAGGCCCTGCTTTTTCCTCTGTGGAGCTCCTTGTAAAGGTTCCTTTTCAGGTTCTCTCCTGTTGAAAAGCTGAATGTTTTCCACAGTCTCTCACTTTCTCCTTATACATACCAGTCCCATACATATGACTTTTGTGTGGCAGGAATGAAGCCTACTACAAAGCCTACTACTACAAAGGCAGAGTCACCTCAGCTGCTCCACCCATTTTTGCCTTTGGCCACCCTGAACCAAGAACAGAGCATGCTGCATAATATGTATGAATATATTATTATTAGATTCAAAGACCTGAGAAGTGGCCTATAGTTCAAAATCACAAACCTGTAAGCCAAAGACCTTGGATTTAAAGGATTCAATATTTTTAAAACCACCTCCACCAAAACCTGCTGCTTTTTGTGCAATAGAAACTCCAATTGAGTTTACAGAAAGAAAAATATTTCATAGAATCACAGAGTTGGAAGAGACTCCAAGGTTCATCTAGTCCAACTTCCTGCAATGCAGGAATCTCAGCTACAGCATCCATGACACATGGCCATCCGATCTCCAAAGAAGGAAAGTCCACAACCTCATCAGGGAGTCCGTTCCGCCCATTTACACCTGCGATAGTGAAAGTGGTGCATTCCAGACGTTGTGGACTCCAATCAGACCTAACCAAGGATTATGCTGGCCAGGGCTGATGGGTGTTGGACTCCAACAACATCTAGACCCAGAAATGTGCAATAATGTCAGAGGCAGTGTTTTGATAATACAAAATTTCTATAGGTACCAGGCTTTAGCAAAGTAAAAAAAAGGAAGTAGGGTTCACTTCATCAGCTTGGTTGATAGATCAAATCCATTTGTTTCTTCTCTCCCTGAGCTGCTTCCACTCAAGTAGGCCATGACAAGAACATCAAAACTTTAAGAACTGGTGCCTGAGATCGCTGCCTCCACACCACTTGTTGCAAACCTGTGGTAGGTACTGAATTGTTTGCAACTGATCCTACGTAAGGCACTCTGGGAGCTTTTTAACTGAAGAGTGAGCTAAAAAAGTGACTATCCACAATTTAAAAAGCATTTCTAGCTTGTATGCATCACTGCTCCAGCGTGTTTCAAACTGCACCTCTTCGAAGCGCTACAATAGAAGTGTAGAAATAAAACTTGGTTTCTCAAAAAGAAAAAAAAGTTTTTCACTTACCGACGAAAGTAGTAGAATCTACAAAACACTGGTGAGTGAGCTGATTCTTCTCCTTTCTTGCTTCTTACAAGTCTACATTCTCTGCATTTTTGCAAATTGGGCCCGATTTCGTAACAAGAGTCATCCTGCAAAAAGGATTCTCCCGTCTGTTTCAACTTCTTTACTTTACGCCAGTCTTTTAATACTGAACGAGGTATGCCAGCTGCAAAAATGACAACTTCATTAGTAAAAGGAAAGACAATGTAATCAGGACTTAATATTTAGAGTTTAACAGAAGCTGTAGTGGGAGTTAGTATTATTATTTATTGCCTTTATTAATCACTTACTACAAAAATGTTTCAAAGCAACTTACAATTATAAAAGAATATATACATGATACAAAATTTAAAAAACATTTTTTTAAAATTGGGTAAAAGTGTTTATATTGCAATAAAAGGGATGAATCCATGTATGTTAAATTATAAAAAAGTGTTTGAAAATAGGTGGGGGCGGACGGGAGAATTCACACTTTTTTATTTAAACTATTTTTGTTTTTTATCAATTACCAATTTTATTATCAATTTGCCCCATAATTTACAGGAGAATGGATGATAACCCATTTATTTTGTCAGTATAACCACTAAGGCAGTAATAATTTCAAACACATCTTATTGGTGACTCTGCTTCTGTGAACTACTATGGTTACCTGCACGATGAATTTATTTATTTATCTTGTTAAGACCAGTAGTATAAAAAAGGAAAGTATTTTCAAAAGAACAAAGTAAAATCTTTTACACATCTCCTTTCCGAAAATTCAGAAAAATGGGATTGCAAACATTTAATACATTTGTTGGCCTCAGTGCAAAAGTATTTCCTATGGACTGCATATGGACAGTAATGTACAATGCAAATGAAACATTTTAGTTTAGTTTGTTTTCAAACACTTATATCCCTTCTTTTTTCTACCATAGAACCCAAGGTGGCACATCTATTCAGGCACTAACTAGACTCAGAACCAGCTACGCTTCAAGCAAGGTGGTGGTCTCATGTCCCTTATATCCTGGCTATGATTTCAGTCTTTAAAACAGTACTCACAAAAGACTATCAGCCAATCATGACAGGAAATTTTAAAAAACTGCAGCCTGGCAGAAAGCACATTTTCCTGAATCTTGTGACACTTTACATTTGTCAAGTGTGTAAGGTCTGACTTGCACTAATGCTAAGCCATGGTTTGTTCATTCAAAGGGTGACTTGTTTGAACATTTGATCCAAGTCTAGCAGATAGCAAAGCTATCTACAAAGCCAGTTTGTAGAGGAAAAATATTCATTTGCAGGCATGGTTTGAATTCAAACTGCACCGGCAAGCGAACTACTTCTAAGGGCTTGCTGTCAGCACTGATCAAGGAGCCCCACTTGCCAAGGAACACTGAAGAACACACTTTAGATTCACAACTGTTTCTTTGTGGCTGTCACTTTTTGCCTCATATGACATTGGGTGTGGGGCAGGCTGACGTGGTTTGGGAAAACAGCCTCTTGAGCCAATTTAGGACCCCTGCCAGGCCTAATTAGGCCCACAGGCCAGATGCTCCCAAACACTGCCTTAACACTAGCACAAACAGCTACATTAACATTGATATAGGTCACATGGTTCTCTGTGCCACTGATTTTTCTTCACATTATTTTAGTCTTGACGCATCATTGCCTGCCTTTGGGAGTGGAAAGTGCTATGCAACCTAGTTACGCTCTGCAGTGATTTCTGTTGCTGAGGTAGTACTTTATGGAGCTACTGTGATCATAAATTCCTGCAGTGCGCACCTAGCTTGTTTTCTACTGGTTCATGTAGTATAGTTTCCCCGTACAATTATGTGAGGGAAATAAGAAAATGCAGAATATATGGCTAAGGATTATTTTTTTGAACCAGCCCACAGACATAAAGAGGAAGCACACATCTGTTCATCTGCTAACTCCTAAAGCAACTGTGCATTGCAAAAACTAATTTTAGAATCTAGACAGAAACAGTGTGGTCCATATCACATGCTCAATCCTAAATTATTATTGAGTGTGAAAATGATAACCAATTCAACTGAAGTGCATGTGCACAGAGTGGAAAAGAAATACATAAAAGGAATAGTTCTTCACAGCAATAGGAGATGAAGGATCTTTAGATGGGGAAGCAGCTGGTAGCAACAGGGAGACAGGAAAAGCAGAGGCGCACAGACAGAGAAAGAGAGAGAGAGAGAGAGAGAGAGAGAGAGAGAGAGAGAGATGTATTCTTTGGAAGAAGTAAACAGGCATGAGTCAGAAAGTAGCTTCAGGGATTGGAATTGTGTAGCAAGTACTGATCAGTAAAAAATAACATTTTAAAGTAACAGTTCAAAAATGGGATAATATACAGCTACTTACAATAACAATTTGTATAAACCTCTAAGTTGTAACACTTAGGAATATTAGGTAAACTGAAGTGTCCCTTTTATAGCATTTATACAATTTCAGCACTGTTTTGTTGCAGTCCTAAAATTACTTGTGAATAGTAATTTTAAATAGTATCATTGTAAATAGTAAAACTGACAACAATGTTACAGTACAGCCAAAATCAGTCAGTTCTGATCAGTGGCCTGAGTCTGAAGGGGCAACTTTTAACACATGCAGAATACAAGGATAAGATCCCTAACTGGTGACAGTTTCTGTCTCTTTGCTGGAAACCCCTCTGCACCATGAGGGTGACCATTACAGACTCAGTCCATCATGTGCCGGTTTGGGAGTATTGTGGGGTTATATTGAAGGGACGGAGCTACACTAAAGCATTCCCACAGCCTCGCCACACGTTCAGAATGAATGTCTGAAGAAAGCATAGTGGACAGCAGAACTGTACAATACACATATACAGATGCATAATTTAGATAGGTTTCAAAATTCAAGCTTTTCCTGGTATATAATATTGGGTGGTTGTTGTTGTTTTTTAAAGTATAAAAGACACACAATCCTGACTGCAATAAAAAAACCTAATGTTCTTACATTCCAATTTGTATGCTAACTATATACTTACAATTGCTGCTGCTGCTCTGTAACTTCAATTTGCTTTTTTCTTTGGCACTTCTGCTAAGAACACCATTTGGCTTTATTTCTTCCTCTGCATCGCCTTTTTTCTTTTGCAAATCATTCTGTTTCTTTTTGTAAGTTGGCTTAGGCTGCCGCTTAGTCCTTTGCTCTGATTTGCTCTCACTTTCATCAGAATCTCCACTTTCAGAGCCAGATTCATACGTCCTTTTCGTTTTTCGCCTTGTCTGTTTCTCTTCTTTCGCAAGCTTTTCACCCAGCATTTTACAATCTATATTATTTTGCAAATCATTTGACGTAGAAGCTATTAAGTTAACAGTACATGGCTTAATGATTTCTGAGACACTGTTCCCCGAATTCTCTTTTTTATTAGTATTTTTATCTTCTTCCGAATGTCTTGTGAGCCAAGCTTTTTTCAGCTTCGTGTGGTAGTTCCCTTGACTCGTCTGGGATACTTGCCCATTGCCTACAGTATTTGCTTTGTTTATTGTACCAGAGATGACAGTACTGTCTAGGGAAACGGAGGCTGGATATATTGGATTTTTCGCAGCAGTCAACTCTGTATCACTGGCACCGCTACTTTTAAACTGAGCAGCAGCCAATGCTGCCTTGTGCTTTTTCAAGTGAATAAAATCAGATGGCCCAGAGAATCCAGAGCTGGCCTGAAGAACACTTTCCGTTTTGCTGCAGGCTAATGTAACTGGAGCTGCGGTGCTCAGGCCACATTCTTGTATGTGTGCCACTTCCTGGTTTATGGCTGTGGAGGCAGTACTCTCTACTGACGTGCAAGCTAAAGCTGCATTGGACAAACAGTAAGTCACTTCTGAACTGCCCATGATTGGAACGCCAGTAGTAGCCACAGATGCTGTTACATCTGTTTTGGTGCTGCATAGTGTCGTCGTAGTCGGCGTGACAGAACTGGGAACACTGCCCTGGGAGGCAGCTGGCAAGTTCTTTTCATACTGGGCATGAATTGTGTCTGAGTTCACGGTCGGCATAACTATTCTTCCAGTCTCTCTGGCTTCCGCTGGTTTGGGACAATCGGTTTGGTTTATCCCCATCAGCGATCTTTCGACAACTCGCTCTTTCGGAGCTGTCTGCACGACAGATACTGTATCATACTTTGTACGTGAAGGTGGACGTACAATGACAGAAGCTGTGGCAGAAGGCAATTTCCTCTCTATGTGCCATTCCATTTTGTCATTATTTGGAATATTATTATTTTTCCACATATCTGTAAATTTTTGCTCCAAAGCACTTTTGTAAACATTTTGTGCTTCCTTCGGCTCAGGTACTAAAGTTGGTGGCTTCTGTAATTCGTGGATTTTGCTACCAGCATTAACTGGCTGCACTGGAGTTAAGGTTGGAGGAGAAAGGCTATTGTAACTTCCTTCCTTCCTCTCCAAGCTGTGATGGACTGGAGGGTGAAACACCGGTGCCCTGTGCAAAGCGGGCATTGTTCGGAGTGTACTTGAGGATGAAACAGACAACTGAGTAGGACTTCTGGAGTCATTTCTGAAAGAATTTGCTGAATTAGAGGTCGCTTGCTGTGAAAATTGCTCTGTTATCTTGCCTATTGAGCTTTCAGACTCTGGTGGGTGTTTAATCAAAGGTGGGGGTTTTGAAAGAGAAGTAGTGAAAGAAGTGAGTGACTGAGCAGAAGCTGTTGAAGGACAACTGCTCTGTTTATCGGCACACATACCTGAAACCTCTTTGGAGGAGTATGTTCGTGGTGGTTCGTTGACCACGCTGTTAGACAAAGTGGTAAAATAGTTGCTTTGTGGCAAGTTCTGTGGTACAGAATGCTTCATCTTGTAGAGTTCTGAATCTTTCTCATGTTTTACTCCATGGCTTTTGGGGCTAGAGGATGATAATGGCAATATTCTGGAATATGATTCTCTTTCACCCTCAAGTGCCTTGATTTTAGCAGTAAAAGGAGCAACCTCAATACTTTCTTGAAGTATCCTCCTGTGCTCTTCTTTATACTTGCTTAGCCTCTCGCCTGTCTCTTGAAGTGACCTTTGCAGTGGGTCTACAAAGTGTCTTTGCAAATGGCCCTCTTTTGCGGTCTGTGATCTGTTATGCTCTACATCTGACTTTGCTGGAGTAGCTGCAACTGAACGTAAAGGTTCAAAAATTCCTTTCCTTTCCAATTCTCTGTACAAAGACACAGAAAGCAGAACTGAAATAATTCTGTTTCACATCAATGCATTAATATGCTAAACAAGAAATATGCCATACAAATGTGAAAGTGATAGTAATAATATATTCATCATTAATATACTTTTCACATTCCTGTTGGTCATCCTTTGAGTGTGATATGTGATGCAAAGTTTCCAGAGACTTAAAGCTAAATACAAAAAGCAAACAAGTAAACCATCCTCACTCTTTCATCGGCATTATCTTACCTCTTGTGTTTAGAAATGTAAACAAAGCAAACTTACTCTTTATGATGATCCGCTATACTTTTTGACAGTGGAGGACTAGAGTGTGTCGTCAATTTAAGTGGCCGATGTGGTTCTGCACTGGATGGTCTTACAGGTATGTGGCTCATTAACCCAAGACCGTCAGCTGAGGTCACAGGGGTGGGTTGGTGTAACCAAGGACTAGGAGTATTCTGTTAACAGCAATAAAACCAGACTTTATAGTTACTACTGGAACCTAAACATAAGCATAACTCCATTTTATCAAAACCCTAGGGTGCCAAACTGTTTTTCTGTGCTGGCATTGTTTAAGGTATAAGTGACACAATTAAATAATTGCGGCTATCCTATTTTTGAATCCTATTTGAATAAGGATTCAAAATAGATGAAAAAGTATTCAGTTTATTTTGAAGCAAGGTAAAATGTTAAATTTAACTAAAAAGAAAAGCATACCAAATGAGTAGGAGAAAAATCTGTGGTCAGCATCTTCTAAAAGTAAACTGAAATATCACCCGTGGCCCATTTTTGGAACACAATTCCCAGCCAAAGCTATACCATCTTCCATGCCACACTTACTACAAAATACAGTATGAAACATCTTCAATAGCAATAGATTCAATAATGGGTTAGTTAACTAGCAAAAAAGACTCGTGCAGATGCAATGCTAATGATATCATGATTAGGAGCCTGGAAGCTTGCCATGTTCTTTCCCAGCCCCCTTTCTCTGGTTAGAATTAGTATGGTGCAGTATTAAGTCTGCACTGGTACTAAGAAAGGTTTGAAAACCAACATCTGGCCCCAGTTTAAAAGCTAGCAATTAGTTACCACTGCTGCAAATGTAATGTTGCACATTAGTTATCAACAGAAAGGGAGAGCAGGAGAAAGTACACATGAGCCTGTGGCATGCTTCCAATCTCTTAATCATGGCTAGGAGACTGCTATTACTGCATCTGTATTGGGCCTCCATCCTTATTATAGTATATTATATTTTGCTGCTAAGATACTACAGTAATGGGTGAAAGAAATCCTTCTACAAAGCTAAGGACATTTGAGTCTTTGAATTTCAGTTTAAAGTATCCCCACATTCTGTATGCTTCTACAACAATGGCTTTTTTTTTTAAGAAAGAGAAAACCGTATAAATCCAGATTTCTCTTTTTTTAAAAAACACAACAACCCTAAAGTCCCTCCCAACCTCTCACCAGAAAGCAGAATTTAAGCACAAATATAAGTGTTGCACTCAGTCACCCAACTCTAATAATATACATAATACAAAACTATGACATGTTTCATTTTCCCCTCCCCTCTTGAATCAAAGCCTGATTACAAAGCAGCAATTATTTAAATTTGTTAAGGCAATTATAAAGCACTATAAACAGATTACACACCACATCAAGTTATCATATGATATTATTCCAATTTATAATAAACTGGGGTTTGAGCATGACTTACCCTTCTCAGAGGGGCCTCAGTATTAACAGAAGCTTCAGAATGGACCCATTTAGATGAAGGTATTCCAAGTCCTGAGTATGCATGTGTTCCGTTGGGATACTGCCAAATAATTGGATAAAGTCCCAGGTGATTATACGTAGCAGAAGGGTGAGCTTGCCCAAGAAGATGTGGTGACTGGTGCTGCAGCATCTGTTGCTGTTGCTGGTGTGCTAATGCCAAATGGCTTAAGCTGCTAGCGTGAGCAGTCTCTAGTCGTGGATGGCCTCCCAACAGAGAGGCTGTAGGCACTCCAGGTAACACTGCAGGAAGTAGATGCGGGTGATGAACAGAATGGTGAGATGTACTACTAAGAGGATGTGTATTAATAGCAGACAAAGGAGTTTGGTTTGAGGACCCAGCTAACAAATGGGATGCACCAGTTAATGCGGGGTGATGAGTGTTTGGATTTAAACAAGTTCTATGGGAGGTGGAATGAGGAGGATAGTTATGTTGATGTAAATAGGGTGATATATGGTTAGTTCCCGTTTCTTGTCCAATTAGAGCGGGATCTCTGTAAACTGTGAAATGTTCATTCTTGTCAATGATAAGAGGACTTTTAGTAGCTTCTATTGAACTAACTCTAGCTGGAACTGGATGAAAGCTAGACCTAGGCAAATCATGTTCAGTTTTAATTGCTGACCTTGTTACGCCAGTAACATGGCTGTTTTGGTAATTAACCTTAGACTTCACAGTGTCGGGAGATTGGGCGTGTTTATATTTAACTTCAGGTGAAGAATTTGACTTGATTTTAGGGGTTTCAATCAGTGGGCCAGCTTTTGACTTCACTACATCAGAGACTGGACTTTGTTTACGTACTCTGCCCTCTTCTGCTATGGAAATGACAGTTAAAGATGAAACAGAGCCATACGGAACTTTTTCAGAATTATGATGTTCATTTGCTGATGTACTTTTCACAACTTTTGGTTGTATCAAATCCATTTTGTTGGCATTATTAATCCAGTTTTCATCAGTTTCCAGCTTTCTGACTTCCAGAAAGCTTGAATTTGTAAACAGATGTTTTGTATCACTACCCAGAGGCTCCATTTTCTGACGAGTTTGCAAACCAAAAGTATTTGATATGTTTTCCTGGGCCTCAATAGTTGAACTGTTTTCAATATTAATATCAATACAACCTTTTGGTGTAGGGCAACTGGGCACAAACTGCTCATTCGGTAAGAGCTCCCTGGGTTGTTGCTTTTCTATACTGCACTCTTGAATGCATACATCATTCACATTCCTATCATAAACTGTTGGCTGCTCGGCTTGATGGAGTGAAATTTCTTGCAGCTCCAAGTCAGCTGACTCTGGCCTATCTGTTTCTTGATGTTTTTTATCTTCCTGTATCTCATGCCAGGGTGACTGGCTGTCTATTAGTGTTTGTTCCTCTATACCATCACTGCTCTGGGATTTTCCTTCTTTCCCATTTATCTTTGAAGTGTTCTTGCTTTTCAATTCATTCTCTGAATTCTGCTCCGACGAAGAATCTGTCAGTCTTTTGTTTGAATTTTCTGAGTCACTGCTCTCAGAATAGTCTGAAGTGTTGTCTATCCGCTGCCTCTTCATACAGAGTTTCTTTTCATCATCTTCTGGTTTTCTTCTTTTGGAAATAAAGTGTTTGCTTTTATTTTTGGAATTTTCTGTAGAAATAAATAAATAAATAAATAAATAAATAAATAAATAAATATTCCTTTATTTAGTACTATGTTGAAGAAGAATTGTTCCAACCCTTTGAAAAATGTTTATACCTCCTTGACTGATATAGTCGTATTTTTCCTCTTTTGTCTTTTCTTCATCAGGCACACTGCTATCAGAGCCTTTCCTTTTATGTGGCCGAGCATTCCGCTGCTGGTGATGTGAATTTTGCTTAGGTGCTGCACTCTGGGAATTCATTGCTGGCCTGGGACTATTTGCCTGTGCCCGGGTATAGTGGCCCTAAATAAAAAGAGCAATACATTTATAATTCATTAATACAAGATAGTTAACAAAGTAAATGGCAATGAAATTTAAAATCAAAATATATCTACGTGGGCTGTGTTGCTGTTCTGGTTGGAACGAGACCTGCGTCGTGATGTAATGCCAATATTTTCACCTTTCAACAAAGAGTGAACAACATCATCTAGAAAGGTCATCTGAACCATAGAGGGATCCACATTTTGTGGTTCTAAAACCTGGTTAATTTTGAAAAACAAAAAAAGGGAATCAATTCTTATTTATATATTCCATATGAATACCAGCTGCAAATACAAAATTTATGTCCTAACTTGAAACAACTTTTTTGGCACAAAACTTCAAAAGGAATGAAGAAGTGGCATCCTTTCATATTGAAAGGGAGGGGGAATACATGTTAACATGTTTTATAAGAACAATGCCAACGTTCCAGCTTTGTTCCCAAACTGAAAATCCTTCAATTTTTTTTTAAACTGGTCAAACAAAAATAAAGCATACAGGATGAAGATTGTTTTTCCGCTTCAGAGGGAAAGGTGTATGAGTGATTAATGATAACTATAAACCAACGCTAACTGAAAATAGGACAAAAGGTTATATTGGCCGTTACTTCTACCCCACCATTTCATTATCTTGGGGGCTCAATTAAGGAAAATAGATCTTCACCCCCCCCCAGGTCCATTTTATTTCTGCATTTATGCCCTGAAAATATTAAAGACTACTGCAATATGCATTCTGGTTTCCTTTGTTCCATGTAGGCATTTATAGCCACTTTATCACCTGACAGCACTTTTTAAAAACAACAACAATGAATCCTTACAAACATGATTCCCTTCATCCACATTTTATTTATCTTACTGGTCAGGTAATAACCGAATAAGCAGATTTGAGTTTTTAAAACCATAAATGATTGTGTTAAGTAACATTTTAAAACAATGTATATATGCAACTCAATTTTAGGCCAACAGTTCCAAAGCCATGACAAACCTATTTATGTTTAAGACAAACACGGAAGAAATAGTTACCTGATCATTCATAACAATCATAGTGCGAGTGAATAGATCATGATGAGTTATTATACCAGTGAACCACTGGGTGGCAGAGTCCTGTCTGTATACTCTCACTCTATAGCCGTTTAAGGAATATGGTCCTTTGAAAATAAAAATAAAAATAGTTTTTGAGGATTATTGCAATAATTTTCCAATCCATGGCTTGGTTTTAAAAGCGCATGCAGCACAGATGTTATCTTACATTGTAACCCACCCCACCCACGAAAACCCAACTTCCATTATGCCTTTAAGTCTACTGCATACTTCTCTTTGGATACAGAGGCATTTTTATGATCAAGCAAGCCTAACTTCTCGAACAGAACCTCCCCAGCAGCTGTTTGCATGCCCAGATGCTTCTGGAGTAGAAACAATGTAGTTCTTGAAGTTTTGGGTTTCACAGCTGCCAATAGCTTCCCACAAGTGACCACAGAACTCTGCAGCCTCTGCAGTAGTTAAAAAAAAATATCAAAATCATTCAGCAGCCTTTTCTCCTTCCCAAGGCTACTGAGCAATAACAAGCATTAATTTATAAAACCCAGCAGATGAAACATGCATTTAAATCACATAGTAACCAACAAACAACTTCCTATTTTAAAATACTACAAATTTTAAAAAAAAAGGGGGGGGGGCTTTGTGAACAAAATATCCTAAAATTGGAAATTGGTTATACTGAAAACTGGTTGGGAAATACCACGGCTATTACCCACAAGACATAATGCATAAATAGTCTAAGAAGGAAATTTTTAGTCTGCTTATTTTAAGATTTTAGACATTTCTGCATTAAAGTTTTGTTCCTATGCTCCCTGCTTGTTGCTTTAGCACTGAGCTGTAGTGTAGTGTGGAAAAAGTTATGTGAAAAAGATCATACTGACATTACACCTCAGGTGGCACCAAAATTGCCAGTAACTAAACAATAACTAAGGGACGCAGGTGGCAATGTGGGTTAAACCACAGAGCCTAGGACTTGCCGATCAGAAGGTAAGCGGTTTGAATCCCTGCGACCGGGTGAGCTCCCGTTGCTCGGTCCCTGCTCCTGTCAACCTAGCAGTTCAAAAGCATGTCAAAGTGCAAGTAGATAAATAGGTACCACTCCGGCGGGAAGGTAAACGGCGTTTCCGTGCGCTGCTCTGGTTCGCCAAAAGCGGCTTAGTCATGCTGGCCACATGACCCGGAAGCTGTACGCCGGCTTCCTCGGCCAATAAAGCGAGATGAGCACTGCAACCCCAGAGTCGGCCATGACTGGACCTAATGGTCAGGGGTCCCTTTACTTTTACCTAGCCCTATGAATGTTCTTATCTATGCATGAAAAAATATTAGTACAGATCCAGTAGAAGTATGGGTGAATTGTGAATTGCAGCTAAAACCATACTGCCTTCGTGTCTTGCTGGTGGGCTTCCGAGAAGTATCTGGAATTGTGAGAAACAAGATGGGCTAGACAGACGTTGGATCAGATCCAGCAGGACTCCTTATACTCTTACTGTGGGAATCAAATCCACTGAAAAAGCATTTCCAGTCCCTGCAGAATATTACTTGCTGACACCCTTTGTTTGCCTGGAAAATGTACCATTAATGTAGCATAATATTACATGTATTTACATTTAATACATAAACTTGGGTCACAGACTCAGAATATGTCAGTCATGTCCCTTTTTCATCATGTCAGCTCCAAGGACTTAACCACAAACTGTTTTTTAAATTAACTACTCACAAGTGCTTCAAGCGACAAGAAATAATTCATAATACATGTGATACCTGATTTTTAAAAGCATCCCCCCTCAACACAAAAAACCAAGTAAATCATGGCTAATGGCATTGCTGAACTACTGAGCTATTTACCATATACTAAACAACAGTTTCTGAAATATGAATATACTTTCATTTAATTAATTTTGAAAACAAATCCACATTTCTACTTACAGTATAATTTTTCCTCCAATCATGTTTCAGTATTAATTTTCATGGGACCTAATTAGAAGAAAAAAATATTTCTCAAAATTACCTTGCATAAAAATCTCTTGCACCTTTTGTTCCTTTACCCAGATTTTTACTTCCTCCTGAAGCTGTGGGTTGTCCCTGAGAACTGGGTTTAAACTGTCTACGTCGTCCTAAAGCAGGAATTAAGAAGAACCCTATGTTATACACATTTAGTATTTTATGAAGTTTATTTCCTTCAATCCAACAATTTGTTGAAAACTATGTATTCTGAAGAACACAACTGCAGATCAGTGACAGAAGTTGTCCCAAATGCTCAATTCCCCCCTCCATTAAGGACCCAGATCCAATATGTTGACAAATGAATAAATGGCTTTAAATACTTCTCTATTCCATGCATGTTTTCAATAGCACCAAATCAGTCCACTTTAATTCTTGGATCAAAAAAATCTGTAAGTTAAGACTACAATACCTCAATAAAAGTACTGTCAAATTCTGTACTTGGACAATCTCTTTATTAGGCCAACCAAAATGTAACAAAATAGTGCAAGCTTTTAAGTTTTCCAAAACGCTTCATCAAGCTACATGGTGAACAGGGCAGTATGGGGGGGAGAGGGCTGCTTGTGGTTGATGTTGAAACCATGGGGTCTGCATCTGGTGGCAGTCTTAAAACATAATAACAAAGAAGACAGAAAAAAATACAAATGAATCGATGCAGCTATTGAGTTGCACCAAGGTCTGCTGAGAACTGTTGGCTGATTTACCATCTCTGAAACTCTCTCCAACCTTAGATGAAACACATAGGCTTCCACACATAAGGATGGAAAGCTTTTCAGAAATTGGGAATCAACCATTGCTATGCCTCTTATTCCCAGCAGGAAAAGCTCCATAAAGAGCTTCATTTGCACGTGGGCTACCCAGTTCCCATTCCACCTCAAGACTGATCAGATGAAGATTCCATGGCTTCAATGTTACAATTGTTGTCATCTCACTTCTGCCAAGTGCTCTGTTAACTTTCTAGCCTGGTCAAGAATTTTAGGAGTGCGCAAAAGCTTGCACACCCTTTTGCTATATTTTGGTTGGCTTAATAAAAGGCATTGTACTAATATGGATAATGAAAATCGTATGGGTCAACATAGCTACCTTCATCTTTTGTGTGACTAATAAAACTAATGCTGCCTTATAAACTAGCATATTGAACTTTAAATACATTTTGATTTACACACCAACTGGAGTTTGGATGCTCTAAAACCCAAAATTCAGCCACTCCTCCATTAATACAACAAAATGAAACAAAGAGATGACATTGCTGAAGAAGTGCATTTGTATACACTTCTTTTGTTACACAATTTATACGGTGTGGGTGGATTCTGAAGAATTATCCCAGTAAGATTATTTTAAAACACTGTTAGATAATGCATTTCTTATCTGTGAATTTCAAAGACAAGTAAAAATCTATACTGAGTGGTCAATGACTATGATTAGACAAAGGCTGAATTATATTCACAAAATGCAAGAAAAGAATATAAAAGACGGCTGCTTATTTACATACAAGAGGACTCTCTACTGAAGGAATCCCCCCCCCCAACTATTGTATTTCAATAGTATGAAGTACAATGGTGGACCTATTACTGCATTTCTCAGGGGTTGCCTGTGAAGGCCTTCTTGGGTGCCCCAGAATAAACTGTAATTCCCTAATCTCCAGTTTTAATTTAAAAAGAAGTTTCTAGCATTTATTGAACCCGAGATATGAGGCAGAACATACAGAAACAGTTCTTCTCATTTTTTGTGATAAATTATACAGCTCCACCATTTCAGTGTTTTACTTTGCCGCCCACCACATGGAAAAAACTCCCACCCCACCAGAAAATAATCCTGTGGACTCCCAAGTGTATGAGAGAGGAAGATGGTGCACTTAGGCAAGAGAGGGATAGATGCACATGTGTGTGTGTGTGTGTGTGAGAGAGAGAGGGGGGGGGTATAAACTATCTAGTCTCCATGTTATGTGCGGTTTGAGTGGCGGGGGAGAGATGGACAGGTGAGCAGTGACTGTGTGTATGTATGCAAAGAGTGTGAGTGTGGTGTAGCCACCTTGTATATTCTTCATAGTACAGTGGTGCCTCGCAAGACGAAATTAATTCGTTCCGCAATTCTCTTCGTCTTGCGGGTTTTTCGTCTTGCGATGCACGGTTTCCCATAGGAATGCATTGAAAATCAATTAATGCGTTCCTAGGGAAACCACCTTCAGGCCAGGTCCGGGGACAGTCTGTCCCCGGACCTCTTCTGAAGGCTGGGGGGGGGGGGACAAGGGCTTTTCTTCCCACCCCCAGCATTTTAAAAAACCCTGGGACAGCGGAGGACTTCTCCGCTGTGCGGGGCTATCTTAAAATGCTGGCGGGCGGCATTTTAAATCGCCCCGGACAGCGGAGGACTTCTCCGCTGTCCGGGGCGATTTAAAAGCCCCTGGGAAGGCAGGCAGGGGGGACAAAGATTTTCGCCCCCTGCCCGCCTTCAGAAGGTGTTCCCGCCCCCCTTCGGAACATCGTTCCGAAGTGGGGCGGCTGGGGCAGCTGTTCCCGCCCCCCGCCCCACTTCGGAACAGCTTTCCGAAGTGGGGTGGATGGGACAGGTGTCCCCGCCCCCCCCGCCCCACTTCGGAAAGCTGTTCCGAAGTGGGGCGGCGGCGGCAGGTGTCCCCGCCCCCCGCCCCACTTCGGAACAGCTTTCCGAAGTGGGGCGGCTGGGGCAGCTGTTCCCGCCCCACCTCCCCACTTCGGAACATCGTTCCGAAGTGGGGCGGCTGGGGCAGCTGTTCCCGCCCCACCTCCCCCCTTCGGAACATCGTTCCGAAGTGGGGCGGATGGGGCAGCTGTTCCCGACCCACCTCCCCCCTTCGGAACATCGTTCCGAAGTGGGGCGGATGGGGCAGCTGTTCCCGACCCACCTCCCCCCTTCGGAACATCGTTCCGAAGTGGGGCGGATGGGGCAGGTGTCCCCGCCCCCCTCCCCCCTTCGGAACATCGTTCCGAAGTGGGGCGGATGGGGCAGCTGTTCCCGACCCACCTCCCCCCTTCGGAACATCGTTCCGAAGTGGGGCGGCTGGGGCAGCTGTTCCCGACCCACCTCCCCCCTTCGGAACATCGTTCCGAAGGGGGGCGGCTGGGGCAGCTGTTCCCGACCCACCTCCCCCCTTCGGAACATCGTTCCGAAGTGGGGCGGATGGGGCAGCTGTTCCCGACCCACCTCCCCCCTTCGGAACATCGTTCCGAAGTGGGGCGGCTGGGGCAGCTGTTCCCGACCCACCTCCCCCCTTCGGAACATCGTTCCGAAGTGGGGCGGCTGGGGCAGCTGTTCCCGACCCACCTCCCCCCTTCGGAACATCGTTCCGAAGTGGGGCGGCTGGGGCAGCTGTTCCCGACCCACCTCCCCCCTTCGGAACATCGTTCCGAAGTGGGGCGGCTGGGGCAGCTGTCCCCGACCCACCTCCCCCCTTCGGAACATCGTTCCGAAGTGGGGCGGATGGGGCAGCTGTCCCCGACCCACCTCCCCCCTTCGGAACATCGTTCCGAAGTGGGGCGGATGGGGCAGCTGTTCCCGACCCACCTCCCCCCTTCGGAACATCGTTCCGAAGTGGGGCGGATGGGGCAGCTGTCCCCGCCCCACCTCCCCCCTTCGGAACATCGTTCCGAAGGGGGGCGGATGGGGCAGGTGTCCCCGCCCCCCTCCCCCCTTCGGAACATCGTTCCGAAGTGGGGCGGCTGGGGCAGCTGTTCCCGACCCACCTCCCCCCTTCGGAACATCGTTCCGAAGTGGGGCGGATGGGGCAGCTGTTCCCGACCCACCTCCCCCCTTCGGAACATCGTTCCGAAGTGGGGCGGATGGGGCAGGTGTCCCCGCCCCCCTCCCCCCTTCGGAACATCGTTCCGAAGTGGGGCGGATGGGGCAGCTGTTCCCGACCCACCTCCCCCCTTCGGAACATCGTTCCGAAGTGGGGCGGCTGGGGCAGCTGTTCCCGACCCACCTCCCCCCTTCGGAACATCGTTCCGAAGTGGGGCGGCTGGGGCAGCTGTTCCCGACCCACCTCCCCCCTTCGGAACATCGTTCCGAAGTGGGGCGGATGGGGCAGCTGTTCCCGACCCACCTCCCCCCTTCGGAACATCGTTCCGAAGTGGGGCGGATGGGGCAGCTGTTCCCGACCCACCTCCCCCCTTCGGAACATCGTTCCGAAGTGGGGCGGATGGGGCAGCTGTTCCCGACCCACCTCCCCCCTTCGGAACATCGTTCCGAAGTGGGGCGGATGGGGCAGCTGTTCCCGACCCACCTCCCCCCTTCGGAACATCGTTCCGAAGTGGGGCGGCTGGGGCAGCTGTTCCCGACCCACCTCCCCCCTTCGGAACATCGTTCCGAAGTGGGGCGGATGGGGCAGCTGTTCCCGACCCACCTCCCCCCTTCGGAACATCGTTCCGAAGTGGGGCGGATGGGGCAGCTGTTCCCGCCCCACCTCCCCACTTCGGAACATCGTTCCGAAGTGGGGCGGCTGGGGCAGCTGTTCCCGCCCCCCGCTTCGGAACAGCGTTTTAAAATGCTGGGGGTCGGCAGCGAACGCTCCCGACCCCCAGCATTTTAAAATCTCCCCGGGACAGAGACTTCTCTGCTGTCCCTTGGAGATTTTAAAATGCTGGGGGTCGGCAGCGAACGCTTCGCTCCCGCCCGCCAGCATTTTAAGATCACCCGGGGCAGGCGGGGGGGAGGCAGGCGGGGGGGAGCAAAGACTTTTGCCCCCCGCCGTCCTTCAGAAGAGGTCCTCTTCTGAAGGCCGGCTGTGGGCGAAAGTCTTTGCTCCCGACCGCCAGCATTTCCCTATGGGCTTTCGTCTTGCGATGCAAGCCCATAGGGAAATTCGTCTTGCGAAGCGCCTCCAAAACAGAAAACCCTTTCGTCTTGCGGGTTTTCCGTCTTGCGAGGCATTCGTCTTGCGGGGTACCACTGTACTGCTGGAATGCTCAATAGTGTGTGCATTTGTGATATATGAGACGTGGGTAGCGCTGTGGTCTAAACCACTGAGCCTAGGGCTTCCTGATCAGAAGGTAGGCGGTTTCAATCCCTGCGACGGGGGTGAGCTCCCGTTGTTCGGTCCCAGCTCCTGCCAACCTAGCAGTTCGAAAGCACGTCAAAGTGCAAGTAGATAAATAGGTACCACTCCAGCAGGAAGGTAAATGGAGTTTCCATGCGCTGCTCTGGTTTCGCCAGAAGTGGCTTAGTTATGCTGGCCACATGACCTGGAAAAACTGTCTGCGGACAAACGTCGGCTCCTTCGGCCAGTAAAGCAAGATGAGCGCCGCAACCCCAGAGTTGTTCGTGACTGGACTTAACTGTCAGGGGTCCTTTACCTTTTTATATGATATATACACAGATATATCCTATGTGATCTGTACAGTCAGGAGCAGCAGGACATAGCTGCCTCCCAATAAACCTAAGGTTGTCTATGGCAGAAGTAGGAGGGAAGAAGAAATAACAGCACTCTCTTTAACTTTGTGTTAGCCACCTCCCCCCCATCTACTTTCCTAGCGTAAGCCACCAGATTCTCCATCCAGAGATCTTACGGTGCCACTGCGTCAGGAGTTGGGAAGATGGCTTGCACGAGTTTGTGCACTAACTGATTGCGCAGATCCCGAATGACATGCTCGTGCCAGGCTTTCCTCACCCCGGTACTTGAAGGTGGTAAAGCTGTGGACATCGAATTTGTGTCATCGTTCATTAAGGAGTTTGCTGTCCCAAGTGAAGTCGGAAGAGCAGTTTCTGGGATCATGCTAGGTTGCTGGTCTGTTATTCCTCCAGGAGTCAGATTCATTTGATTAGTTCCCAGTGCATTCATGGTTCTCATTGGCAGATGAGCCTAAGGCTGGGTGGCTGGCTGACCTTGCACTTGGGGCTGCAGTGGCGCTTGCTGGAACTGGTTGCCATTGGGAAGGCCAAGAGCTGTGTAGGCTTACTGCATGGAACTGGGGTCAATGGGGTTCAGGTTACTCAAAGAAGGAGTCGTTGCCTGTCCTGTCCCAGAAGCAACAGAATTCTGGATCCCACGAACGGGGGATCTAAGGAGTGGTTGCTAGTTTCTCTTGTCACTGGCATTTTTCAGTGGAAGACACATAGGACAATCTTGTCGCGTACAATTCATGCTCCCCCATGGCAGCCATTTTCTGACTGGTGCCCACAGTACTTTCTCAAAATTCAAGCACTGTACAGGCAATGCCCAGTTGGCAAGGGGTTGCATCCTAGGTCATTGCATGCTTCTGTGAAATCATACATTGAAAAAGCCTGCCTGCCCCACCCCCTTTTGTGATGTTTTTGTGTCACTTCCAGGTTTGGTGCAATGCACAAGTGTGTGGTTGCACACATATCAGATGCACCTAAAACGATCGCTGCCTGTGTGGTCAAATACCTGTCAGGTCTGTTAACTCAGTCCTGTTTTTCTTGAAAACACATATAATCTTTTAAAGGCATTTTTAAACATCAGAGGAAAAGAAATCCAATCCTACAATACTTACTAATTTTCAAGTTAGTGAAATAAGGCCCAAACTAAGGCCACTATAGATACATTAACACAACCTGGCTGCTCATAAAGTGGTATGTGTGTATTATTTGAAGGAACAAAAGCATGCAGGGGAGGGAAGAACACATTACCTTTCTGTGCTCTACTTCAATAATGGAAATAAGCCAGCCTGGGAGGAAAAATAGCCTAAAGCAATGGAGTGTAACAAAATAAGGCAGGGAGGGTTTCATGTAAAGATTAGGGACCTGCCTCTTGTTTTTTATGAGTGGGGAAGCTATGAAGACAGTTGCCCCATCACATCTTGTTTGGCCCTCAGATGGAAAGCAAGTCTGCTTACTTGATTGAAGTTATTCAGCTTCAAACAACAATGTGTCTGCTGGCTACTGTTCCCTACTGCTCTTTATTCAGCTCTGGAGCTCAAAACTGCTTTGGATGGTATGTCTGTTTGAGCCAATCATAAAAAAGCAAGTAGGATTATCTCATGCCTTTTGGTAACAGGCTACTGAAGTATTTTCTACATCAAGGAGTAATATCTAATGAGCATGCAAAAAAAAAAAGGTTTAAAAAATTATATACTGAGAGAATAAAACAATATACATTTAATTAATAAATAAATAAGCCTCTCCCTATGGGTCTATCCTCTGCTTTGAAAATGTGGAAAGCTCACCCTCCTGGCAGACATCAACAAAACTTATGGAAGGAGGTAGTGCCAGGGATTTATGGGCTTTGTAATGCTTTTATCCAGATGATCCATAATATCTCATCTGCCTTCACTGAGGATTAGAAGAGGCAAACAGCCTACTGCACTAAGCTGACAATTAGATTTGGGTGCTCTAAGATTCTATGAGCCACCTGGATGCAAGACTTGAAAATATACTCACCGTACATTACAAAACAATATTCCATTTAAAAAAATGTTTTAACACATGCACAAAAACAGACAAGTTACTTAGTTAAGACTAGTCAAAATATCCATGGCTTTCCTATGGAAAGAAACACGCAGAATCTCTTTGAAGCAAGAAAGCAAAATTGCTGTGTGACGTCAAGGATCAAACAGAGAAGAAAGTGACCAAAAAACTGAAGAGATAGCTGTGATGCATACACAATTTAAGCTTAAACCTGCACTATTAATTTCACCAAATGGGCTTTTTAGGGCTGTTTATGTCTGACTGTTGAAAGTGACATTTAAGTGAGAGAAGTGGAAAGAAGCCATAAGTGACAAAGTAAGCACTTAAATACATGATTCAATAAGAATTTCTCTAGTCCCTAAGCACATCTGGGAGGATGCAGGAAGATGATTGCTTTATGGAACATATGTATACAAGTTCACCTGTTTCAAACTATCAGAAATGGGCAGACTGATAGAACTACACATTTCTCAACATTTGGGTGGGATTGTCTCCCCCTTCTTTCTGTTATTGTACATCTGGGATCAGATGTGTGCTTTCCTGAGAGGGGTAGTGTTTTAAGGTGGGGGGGGGGGTCGGCAAGGATCCCCTAAACTCCTGGGTGCCAGATTCTCCTCATAATTCCTAGATTTAGTAAATGCTTGAATTTAACCAAGGTGTCAGATGTTGGATTTAGCAGTCTTAACTAGTTTTTTTTTCTGATCAGGAAATCATCTGGCAGAAGAGCCATCATGTAGAACAGAAGAAAGATAATGAGTTATTAACAAAATAGTTACTCTCTTCCAGGTGATAAGGGGTGGGGCCCCTCCTCCAGCTGTATGTGTGCAGACACAAAAGGGTTTAGGTTGGGATTTCAATTTGCTGGATATGGGTGGGAGGAAAATCCCTTGGAGTTTGCTAGCAGCAAATAGCAAGAAGGGGAACAGAGAACACCATGTGGGTTGACTGTGACAGGCTGTAAAAGAGAAAATGGCTGATTTATGTCTTTGGGACCCAAATGATGCTGCGCCTATGAGAGAAGAGATCCTCTAGAAATGTGATTGTGCTGAACTCTCTTCATCTAGACTCAGGTTGTATATATGTGTAAATAAACCACATATCATAAAGACACCACAGACTCCGCTGTGGCTCATTGTCCAAAAGGAAACATAGACCCTGTACACCAGGAACCCCTGGAAGCTTACACTGATCAGAGATTGGGGTCACATGTAACATTCTCACCTGGTGCCTTCATTACATATATTTAGGTGCCAGGCAAAAATGGTTCTCTTTAACCAGGTCTTTGGCTTTGGTGAAATAATATTCTATGTCACTAACACCCCCCCCCCCCCCCGCAACCAGCTAAAGTTTCCAACTGCTTTTCAATGAGCTCCAAGTAGGATGCATTACAGTGATCCACTCTGGAAGTTAGTAAAACATAAATGGCTACAGGCAGGTTCTTATGTTCCAGCAAAGAGCATGACTTGTACACCAGCCAAAACTAGTAAAATGAATTTGTAAATCACCATAAATGGCATCAAGGAGCACCCCAAATCGATGAGCCTCTATCTTCAGGTAGACTACAACCCCACATGGTACAAGCTGTACACCTATCTTTGGATCAAGTGATCCGTTAAGAACAGTATTTCAATCTTATCTAGTGCTTATTGTAATTAGACCTCAGTTTGTGAATGAATCCATGTAGGAAAGGTAGTCCTACAATGAGGGTCCCAGGCTATGTTTATAACTATAGGTTACCAATTACATCAACCATAATCCAAAGAACTGTGAATTAGTTTCTATGAGTTCAATGGATCTTTGGGAGTTGTGTTTCCTAAACAGAAGTTCCTCAGGTCACACGAAAAATTGCTTTTGAAACCAAGGAGAATGTCAAAAGTCACTTGTGCTATGGCATGGGGGGGTACTTTGTTTATAAAGTAGTCATAAATTCCTCTAGCACAAAGCATGAACCTCAACAAGTCTTTAGATGTCAGCCAACGTTCCATTGGCACATGTAGTGAATTTAACACAAGTTGTAAACTACAACTGTTGCAATTACTGTAAAAAAAAGTTTGAGTATAATGTCTCTACTCTCTGAGAAGCTGCTATGCCAGTACAGAACATGAGAGTTTGGAACATAAAGATATTGTCCAGGACTGTGAGACTCATTATAAAGATGCAAACTTACTGGTGATCACTATGGGCACATGACATCTTCTTTGATGGCAAATTAAAACCTGAACCCTACTAAACTGCAAGTATTAAAGATGAGACCATTATGTTTCCTGAGCTCCACAAATTTGAGAATGCGAAACAAATTGCTTCTCAGTTAGTTCTACATAGCCCTCTGGAAGGTTAGGCTCCTACTTTGGCTCCAATGAATTTTGTATTCTTTTTACAAGTGCCTTATCTCTTCCCAATAGGAAAAATACTGCATCAATTAAGACTCCTAGTACTTGAGGTGAATAAATTCCAATATTTTGATGTATTGAAAGAGAGAAGGATGCAGATGCAGCCAACGTTACAGGTTCTGGTGGCATTCCAGTGGAAGGTAGTAAATATGCAGCAAACCACAATCAGTACTAACATTATCTATGTCCTAGAGGTGTTTCATGCAACCACCAGCAAAAGTACCAAAATAGTGAGAGTGGGGAAAAGAGTGAGGGATCAGAGGCCTTGCCAGAAGGCCAGTCCCAACAGCACTGCTCCTACTACAATAGGTGTTACTCACCACTTTACATGGTGGCTAAATACATTTTTAACTATATAGTCCTTTAAAAAAAAACTTGCTTCCCTCAATTCTGCAGAATAACAACACAGGAATCATATATTGAAACCTATGTATGCTAGTCCACTAAGAGCAACAGTATTATTATTTGATAAATTCTTAACTCAGCTTGAAGCAATTCAACAGAGACTGTGCCATGTTGTCTGCAATATCAGTACATAAACGTGGAATTTAGTTTCTGGCCCAGAATTCAACATCCTGTTGTGAGCCAGTGTGGTATAGTGATAAGAGTATCAGACTGGGGCCGGAGAGACCAGGGTTCAAATCTGCACTCAGTCATGATGCTCACTGGGAGGCCTCGGGTCAGTCACTGCCTCTCAGTCTAACCTACCTCCCAGGGTTGTTGTGGATCCCCACAACACAAGAGAACCACATACACCATCACCTTGAAGCAAAAGATAGGATACAAATGCAACAAATAAGCAAATATCCTGAGAATCTCGTTTACATGAGTGCAGTTGAACAGCTGGTGCAGGCTGCAATAGAAGTTTGGAGCTAAATAAAGCTTCATTAGCTTGCAAAACTAAATAGCCCTCTTTCAAACATATTGGCCAATGGACATAAAACCTCATACTCTCACAGCATTTCCTTTTACCTCCACAGTCTCTTGTTTTCATCCTAGTCCCTTGTACATTCCAAGTTCATTGATAATCTCAATCTGAGATGTATTTATATACATGCAAAAAATATATATGAAAGACCAATTGACAGAATTAATTCTAGAACAGAATAATTTTGTGCACTGTGCATACAGCCAAAATGTTAACAAACTCACTAACATAAAACAGAATCAGGATTTGGGATCCAAACAAAACACACACACACACACACAGAGAGAGAGAGAGAGAGAGAGAGAGAGAGAGAGAGAGAGAGAGAGAGAGAGAGATATACAGGCTATCAAGATAATTCTTTATACACTCCATAAACTGCTATCTTCTCTGTACCTGCTTAGATGTAGCCATACTATTGGTTTCAATGCACACAGGGTATGCATTTTAAGCATTAATTTTAGCTGCATTCTTTTTCAAAAATAAAGATAAGAAGATTTTGCAGCTCTCATGGAGGTCAGCAGCACATGTCCTTGCCATCTGTGGTCTAATTAACCATAGCTCCCACTAGATACTTAGAGAGGGACAATTTAAAACAAGAAATGGAATCAAGACTACTACAGATGAGATTCCTTAAAATGTACCATCGCTTTCAAGACAAGTGTTTTCAATATACAGCAGCAGCAAAGATAAATATAAAAAATTGTTTTCAACAACCTAAATTCACTAAGATATAATTTTAATTGCAATATATTACACATTTTAAATCAAATACAGTTTTGTGGCACTATTTGAGACATTTGATATTTTAGTCAATGGTGAAGTCCTGCAAAGATCTCTCAGAAAGAAGCACTATTTTCTATATGTCATTCTTTTAAAAAACTTACAGGTTACCTCAACATCATCATCTTACATTGGGCTCAAATAATCTGCTGCAATTCTTAACACTTGCTTTAAATCTACTGAAATGAAAACTGTTTAGAAAAGGAAGTGTTGATATTTTTTCTTTTTGTTCACTTAGTCCTTTTCAAGCAACAATGAGGTTAATAGCTCTGTCCCAGTCCTTTTCTTGGAAGAAAGAAAGGATGGAAAGCAACCCTACTCTGCAAACAAAAGACTAGAATTAATAGATCAGTTCCTGATTTACAGCCTAATGGAAGGTAAGCCATGCACATGAGGAGCAAGTCAAAGAAGCAATTCCAGAGGAATTTGGATCAATAATGTCACACAAATATACACAACTTAAACCAGGAGTGGGGAACCTTTTTCAGGTCAATGGCCACAGTCCGCTTTGGGGCCTAATGCAGCCCGCTGGTCAGTTTAATCCTGCCCCTGCGGCAGTTTATTTCCTGGGGTAAAATCCTAAAAAACAACAACACCTCAACAACTTCAATCCTTTGGTCGGCCCTCACGGCCCTTCACTTCATCAAATCTGGCCCTCTTTGAAAAAAGTTTGGACACCACTGCCTTTATGCGGAATTACCAGTGAAACCTTCAGGAGCAAAATGGCAGCGATGAGTGGGGATCAGAGATAAAAGTGGGTGCAGTAATGGAGGTGACTCTTATGCAATAGGCTACATTCTAGCCATGCAAAACAAACAAACTCACTCTTTTCTTTTTTTTAAACTAGTATCTCCAGCCAGGATGTTCACAAATGCAAACTGCTAAGCTAAGAATATGGATTTCTAATAGTATAGACTTAGTGGCTTGTTTCCAGAGAACAGAAAAGGTCACAGGAACCCTAAACAAAGAATGAAATTGGTATAAAACGTGATTTGTGAACAGACAAAATTTCTCCATTTCTGTTCTGGCAAAGTAAGACATGGGATGCAGACCATGAAATCATGTCTAACAAGTTGAGGTGTTTTGGGAAATTGTTATGATTGTCACACAGCAGTGGCTATAACTCGTGTATGTGCGCTTGCTCGCTCGCTCATGTGCAACCCCCAATTTGCACAGGGGTTACGTTCCGGGTCATTGCAGACTTGCGTAAAATTGTGTGGACTTGAAACACCCTGTTCCACCCTTTCAGTGACGTCTTTTATTACGTTTCCGGGTCCCTTCCAATTTCATTGTTTGTTAGAGTTCCTGTGACCTCTTCTGTTATTCTGATACTTTTGGGGACCCTTTTCTTCTTTTCTTTTATTAGTTCCAGGGAAGCCAGCATGCAGAGCACTTCTGCATGTGTGGGATGAAGGCAAAGACCTTTAAACTTATTAAAGGTTGCTGCTATCAGGGGGAAGCTTCCGTAGAACAAAGGTTGCTAACTCAGTCTTGCATGCTAGCCACAAATTACACAACCACCTTCTGCCCAAGACTGCTGAATCATCATATAGTTCCATACTGAGAAATATACTGAGCTTACTGTGGTGTTTTAAGTTTTTAAGGTGACTTAAGAATATGTGCAACTTGATCTGTAAACTGTTCTGGGAGAAATGTGCCTATGACTGCAAACAAACCCCCAGACATTCTGTAGAAAGACTACAGACTACTCTACTCTACTCAGTCCCTATTACTAAGCAATCTCCACTGTTTTGCATAAACCATAAATCCTTAAACCAGGAGAAGGGAACCTTTTTCAGCCAGACAGTAGTGGGCAGGGCCAGACGCAAAAATGGGCAGCGTAATGGATGCAACTCTTACCTTTGTACAGAAGGCTATATTTCACCCTTGCAAAAACCAGAGGTATATGCATATAAACACATCTCTCCATCTCACATCCAAACAAGAAAGTCAAATTATCACAGTCCAAGGACACATTCCACTCGGACAAATGCACTTCAGGGGGGAATGGAACAGCACTAGTGAGGGGTGTGGTCTAGGGAAAGGGATGTGGAGTAGGAAAAGTCCCAAGTTTGACCCAGAGTGCTGCATTTGACCCCTGGACTTGAGGTTCCCAATCCCTGCCTAAACCAATCCTCTTCAAAGAAGTCTTGCTTCCAGACATTTTCATTCCAGTATACTTGCACTGACCATTAAGACACACTTCCTCTTCTTTCCACACTGTCAATTACCTTTCACTTTCTAGTACTTGAACTGCTAAATGCAGTCCTTGACTATCGCCAGCTCTTTCATCATGAGAAAGTGTATAATTCAATTCTGTACGTATTCTGGAGTCAAACTTATTTGCCACATAAAACACACAATGTTTATAAATCTCAACAGAAGGCATGGGTGCATCTTGAGATACTCGTGATGCCACAGATGTTTGGCCAAAATGTTTGCACGGCTCACTCCCCTTCCTCCAAGCACTTGTCTCTCCCCACATTGACCTCATTACCTTAAACTAAGATGTATTAACTTCAATATTTTAAGTTTCAATTTCCTCATCCAAATTCTATTTTAACACTTTTCATTACTTTGATCAAAGTATATCCGAAAACATTCAAAGCTGTTAGGAGTCAAATGTTCAGCTGCTTTAGCAACTCCAGAATCAACTATGACACGTCCTGCATAATGCTGGTAAGCATGACTAACTGATTTAACAGGCAACATAGAAACATAATTGAGGCCTGGGCTTCAAACATACTTGATTTTCCCCCCTTGTTTAAACACACACATCTTGCATCAATCACATAGTCTGCCATTCTGTTACATAGCCAGGGACTTACTGGAAAAGAGACTACTCTTTTCTGTACCTTGGGGGCGGGGGGACAGAAGGCACAAGTCAGATCTCAGCTTTGCTGATTACTATTTTCATCTCCAAACATTTTCGTGGTCTATTTTTGTGATTTCATAGAAACAAAATGTTAATATTCTCCCTGACCTAGATAAAACAGATTATGTGCTGCTGCTATATAGCAAATCCATTCTCAGTGGTACTAGCAGCTGCACACCTGGGGCTGGGGAGAATCTCAGCCATTTTATTACCATTTGAAAGAATTCTAATTAGGAAATATATGATTGTGAATATTTACTGGTCAGAGGAACTATCACATTTCACAATTAATGCCAGGAATTAATTAACAGTGCTTTGTGGATTATCCAGTTGTATTTTTCTTGTACATAACCTTGTAATAGGTGGTTATTTATATACCACCTCTTACCACCTTGTAGACGGTGATGTAAAGCTACTGTTTTGATGTTTACAAGGTACAGAAGTTTGCCCCTTGATTTATAAAAGTATTTATATATCAAGGGGCAAATTTCTACACAACAATAGCTTATAATCATCAAAACAAATACTATATTGTTGGCTAGTAAAGTCACCATAATTTAAATGATCTGAATTTGCATCCTGATGTTTATTGTTTGTTCATTTTTAAATCCCTTCCTGTCTGTCATCAGAAGTATTAAAGTTACCTGAAAATTACTGTATACCATATTTCCACACATTAGACTAAAATAAATTCAATTCTACTTTGACCTTTTAAATTAATCTACAACTTTCACATCTTGAACTTTCATTACTAAGATTTAGCTGACAATATGTACACATGCTGTCTCTCTCTCACAGGGATGAACCATGTTAAGCACTTTTATGTCCTATTTCATTTCAACACGGAGTTAAGCATTATTTCATTCTCACTGAAATAAATTGAACTTGGAAGGTGGTCAAATTTGGATAGGCCTGTGCTCTTTCTTCTCTAGTTTACAAATTAATAACAAACATAAGGAAAGCTGAACAAAGACATACTATCAAGGACAAAATTCCAAATACAACATTATAAATACAAAAATGCAACACTATTTAATGGCCTCTGTGCCAGATTAAAGACATCACACTACAAGCATAGCACAAAGCAAAATTTAAGACACAAAACTGTTTTCCTCTGGTGCCTATAGGATAGTGGAATAGGCACAAGGCAAACATGGTTAGGAACGGTGCTCCATAACTGGAGTACTGTTACAGAAGATAATCCGCCTTCAATAATTACCTATTGGTCCTTGAAAGTGGGAATACTCAAAGTAAGGCCTCAGCTGAGGATCTCAGTATATCTTCATTTGAGAGAAGGCAGTTCTTCAAATATTTCAGTGCCAAGTCATTTAGGGCTTTACAGGACAAATGAGCACTTTGAATTCCATTCAGAAAGAAATGGAAAGCCAGTGGAAATTTCTCAACAGTAAAAGATGATCAAGCAGCAGGTCCCACTTAATCTGACCATTGGCAGACCTACATATAATTTATTATAGTAATCCAATGGATCCAAGGCATGGTTTTGTATCATGGGAAATTAAGTCACCTCAATACTTCCTTATGCTTCTCCAGGCACTAACAGCACTATTATGTCTCCCATAATGGTTTAGCTGGGACTGGGGGGGGGGGGGATTCAGCAAACATTGATAAAACAATGGTGGAGAGGTCACAGTTCTACAGTTAGTGCTGTTGAAAAATTCTCAGAGATTAATCAACAGTGTTTAAAACCATACAAAATAATATAGAAAGCAACTATGCTTGCCTACTTCCCAACTACTGTATTGACCCAAATATAAGCCGCACCTGAATGTGAGCCGCACCTTTAGAATTGGAGGGGGGAAATAAAAAATACTTGAATATTCCTCACTGCTCCTGGCTGCATGCTGGGTGGGGGTGGGGAGCACTCTCAAGCTGCCAGCGGCCTTTCCCCTTCCTGGCCTTGGGGAAGGGGGGGGACTACATGCGGGGCGGCCGCTCTTTGTCCCCCGCTCCTGGCTGAATACCGTAAGGTCGCAAATATAAGCCACACTTTAACTTTTCAAAGTCGGAATTTGGGGGGAAAGTGAGGCTTATATTCAGGCCAATATGGTACTTTAAGCACTAGAAATAGTATCGGTGTTACAGAAATGTGTTTACATGGTAACAGAATAAATAACCAACTGTGTATATCCCTGGTTATTTTACTGGAGGTTTTTGTACTGTATTTTATATTGTTTACTGAAAGAATATTGTTATATTCTTTACAGTGAAAGAAACTCCCTCCCAAATATACTGTTTGTGATGCCGGACATATTGACCAGCTTTTATTCCCCTCTTACATGAGCTCTGCAAGTGCAGCTTCGATTGAAGTGCAGTGTGTTTGAGGACCGGGACATTCACAGGGAAACCAAAATGCTTGTTTACAAAGCTATTGTACTACCAACCTTACTATATGCTTGTGAAACATGCATCTCCAACTCCTCGAAAGAGTCAATCAACAGTGTCTCTGAAAAATTGTACACATCACTTCGGAAGACAGGCAAACTAATATCAGTGTACTGAAAGAAGCAAAGATCACCAGTGTTGAAGCAATGATTCTTCAACATCAACTTTGTTGGACTGATCATATTGTGCAGATGCCTGATTATCGTCTCCCAAAGCAACTACTCTGTTCCCAACTTAAAAATGGAAATGCTGGTGGTCAACAAAAGAGGTTTAAAGACCGTCTCAAGGCAAATCTAAAAAAATGTAGTATAAACATTGACAACTAGGAAACACTGGCCTGCGAGCACTCCAGTTGGAGAACAGCCTTTACCAAAGGTGTCATGGGCATTGAAGACCTCAAACTCAGGACGTAAGGGAGAAACGTGCCAGAAAGAAGGCATGCTTGGCAAATCCACACCACTATCAACTCCTGCCTGAAAACCAATGTCCCCACTGTGGAAGGACGTGTGGATCCAGAATTGGCCTCCACAGTCACTTACGGACTCATTGTTAAAACCATGTTTATGGAAGACAATCTTACTCAGCTACGAGTGATCATCAAAGAAGAAGACATGTGTGAAGTTCACATGATGGACTCTCCTTCATTGGAAGTTTTTAAGCAGAAGTCAGATGACCATCTGTCTTGGATACACTTTAGCTGAGATTCCTGCATTGCAGGGGGTTGGACTGGATGACCCTTGGGGTCCCTTCCAACTCTACAATTGTATGATCCTGTGTCTCTAAAGTTACATATCAAGCAATTTAGAGTGATATATCTGTTCTGGCGATGTATGAAGAAACAAGAGAAAAGGGAGGAAAACTCCAGAAGACAAGGCGATGGTTAGGTGATGGCTATTGTGGGGAAAGAAATTAATCCTCTGCTCCTCAGTCTACATAGTTTCCCCTCCCTCTTTTCATGTATATCAGTGGTAGGGAAGCTCTGGCCCACAAGCCTATTTGCTTATTTATACAAGATTTCTTACCGCCTCTTCACTGTAAGGTCTCAGGAAGAATTATAGAGATATTATCATACAATTAAAAGCAAGTAAAACGGTTTATGCACAGTTAGAAAAACAATTCCTAGCAAAAGCAGCACAGTTAAACAGGAGAGATAGGTTCCATAACAATAAAATCCTTAACTGTCAAAGTCTGTAGTGACTGCAGCCATTCAAATGTTGCATAACAAACGGTAGGTATGCCAATGACTGTACATAATGCTATGTTCCTCTTAGTTAGCCCAAAGGTAAAGAACAGAATTCCATTAAAAAGCATACAATAAATATGAGTTAAGGTTTTTTCATTTAAAATCCTGTCATGAACACTACCTTAAACTCCAAATGTAAAATAAAAACTCAGGATATAGTATTTGTACAACTTTAAATTTCTAGACCTGACAGTACAGAGATCAGCCTGAAAACAAGTGGACAGTGCTAGGGGAGAGGTGAATATGATATGTAGGAATGTGAGTGTCCTACATAGCTCTCTTTGCCTCATGACCTCCAGAAACAGAATATATGCAGGTCACAGGGGCAATGAATCTGGGTGGTGACATTGCTACCAGCATGCACGCACAGGTTTCTCAAGTTTGTGTAGTGCAAACTTACTTAAAACAGTAGTTTCACCAGCAGAACACTCCCCTCTCCAACCAAAAGGAAGAATTTTTGAAATTGCTTTCAATAGGCTTTCTTTTTTTCTGTATTACCTCAGTAAATGTTAAGGAAAGCAGATCAGCTTCACAGAATACGTCAGCAAAGATTGTAGCAGATGTGAAGGGGTGGGGGGACATGAATCCAAAAAACAACCCTCACACAAAATCCAATTTAAGCCCAATTTTTCTTTTTCTCACATCCCTGCTGGAAGAGACTCCTGAGGAATACACTACACAAAAGAAAAAATAGTCCAGCAAGTTCACAGTTAGGGGCAGGTCAATGTGAATATCAAAATGCAAGGAAGCAATAGTATGGCTGCAGCAGAAAATGGGAAGCTGGCCAACAGCTCTGCTTAGAGTCTAGTGGCCTTTGTCTCTTCTCCCTCAGCTGCTATCTAGAAGCGGCCATCCAACTATTGCTTCTGTGGGTTGTTGTTTTGTTTTAATTCCTTTTTAAAAAATAATAATATTTATTAGTTTTCCAACAAATTAAACACAACACTACAAAAAACCAAAAAAGAAAAAACATACAATACAATACAATACAAAAAAAACCACTGCAAAACACTAACAAACATCTAACAAAACAAAACAAAAACCATTTAACACAATCCAATTTCAATATCTTATCTTTCTTTCACTAATTTCCACGACCTCCTCACACCTCCCTTTTTGTATTCCACTTCTATTAATTGTTTCAGCAATTCCTTTCCATCTTCCTCTGTTTTCTATCCTATAATTATCTTAACACATTCTAACCTTATTTTTCCCTTTAATGCTCTATTAATCTATTTATACTTAATTCCTTATAACATTTCTACTAAAGCCATATAACTTCATTCCAACATTTTTCTAACATTCATTAATTTTACAGTATTTCTGTAAATAGTCTTTAAACTTTTTCCAGTCTTCTTCCACCGACTCTTCTCCCTGGTCTCGGATTCTGCCAGTCATTTCCGCCAATTCCATGTAGTCCATCAACTTCATCTGCCATTCTTCCCTGGTGGGTAAATCTTGTGTCTTCCAATATTTTGCGATGAGTATTCTTGCTGCTGTTGTTGCATACATAAAAAAAGTTCTGTCCTTCTTTAACACCAATTGGCCGACCATGCCCAGGAGAAAGGCCTCCGGTTTCTTAAGAAAGGTATATTTAAATACCTTTTTCATTTCATTATAAATCATTTCCCAGAATGCCTTAATCCTTGGGCACGTCCACCAAAGGTGAAAAAGTGTACCTCCAGTCTCATTACATTTCCAACATTTATTATCAGGCAAATGGTAGATTTTTTTCAAGCTTAACTGGTGTCACGTACCACCTATAAATCATTTTCATTAAATTTTCTCTTAAGGCATTACATGCCGTAAATTTCATATCTGTGGTCCATAACCGTTCCCAGTCAGCCATCATTATGTTATGTCCAACATCTTGTGTCCATTTAATCATAGCTGATTTCACCGTTTCATCCTGAGTGTTCCATTTCAACAGCAAGTTATACATTCTTGACAAATTCTTAGTTTTTGGATCTAACAATTCTGTTTCCAATTTCCGTATTTTCAAGAAGCAGCCATTCTCTCAGCCAACAAAAAGCAGCTGATTCATAATAAAGTTTAAGGTCTGGCAGGGCAAATCCACCTCTTTCTTTAGCATCCGTTAATATCTTAAATTTTATTCGAGGTTTCTTGCCTTGCCAAACAAATCTAGAAATATCCTTCTGCCACTTCTTGAAACAATCCATCTTATCCAAAATTTGCAATGTTTGGAACAAAAATAACATCCTTGGCAGCACATTCATTTTTATCACAGCAATTCGGCCTAACAATGATAACTTCAAATTTGTCCATACTTCTAAATCCTTTTTAACTTCAGTCCAACATTTTTCATAATTATCCTTGAATAAGTTCACATTTTTAGCAGTCATGTTAACCCCTAAGTATTTCACTTTTTTAACCAATGTTAGTGCTGTCTCCTCCTGAAACTTCTCTCTCTCATTCATAGTTAAATTTTTCTCTAGAACCTTGGTTTTCATCTTATTCAATTTGAAACCTGCAACCTGTCCAAATTCTTGAATCAGTTCCAATACCCTTTTAGTACTAGGTTCTGGCTCCTGTAAAGTCAATACTAAATCATCAGCAAATGCTTTCAATTTATACTGTTTAGCTCCCACCTGTATACCTTTAACCTCTTGGTCCTTTCTAATCATATTTAGCAAAACCTCTAGGACCGATATAAAAAGCAATGGAGAAATTGGGCAACCTTGTCGTGTCCCTTTTTCAATCTTAAACTCTTCTGTGATCACATTATTCACAATTAATTTTGCCTTTTGTTCTGAATAAATTGCACCTATACCATTGTTTTGTTTTAATTCCTGATTGCCTCGCTTATTATGATTTATACTCTTCCTATCAAGCACATTATTGGGGCAGCTTACAATTAAATATTGAACACAAGGCAAAATACAAAACAGAAAGCTAAAAACAGCAAGTTTATCGAAGCAGCATACATATCAAAATAACTGAATAAAAACAGAGGTGTTAAAAGGACAGTGAAAATCAAATCTCTTTACTCTGTTCCCATTTACTGCTTTCCTACTCCCTTTCCCTCTCAAGGTTGTGTTCTCATCCGTACCACAATCTTTCCTTCCTCTTGTTACTCAAAAGAAAGTCCTCGAGTTCAATGGTACTGACTCTCATGTGCACATGACCATCACTCACTGGCATAAAGGCAACCTATTTATCCCATCTCATCCAAACACAGCCACTGCCTACAAAGCCTGCAATGTGTATGGCAAGAAATAGCTCATACACCACCACACTGCTGATTTACTTCCTCAAACTAAACTCTAAAGGTTTTCTTGTTAGGAGCTTCCTTGATAACTATCCATAATATAGATATAACCAAACACAGGCTAAAATGACTGCCAAGCAAAATGCTTACATACTGTTGCGTAAAATGCAACAAATTCTCTCATATATCCACTTCTGACTTTCCAGAAACATTTGCTTACATTTTTCAACAAATCAAGTTGTAAGAAAGTTATTTTCTTCTAGAAAGACAAACATCCAGGTGGTGATAAATTGCACATGCCTCATGCGAAGTTTCAAGCCCAGTTTAAATATGCAACACAGCCATATGGAGGTTGCTGCATGTGGCAAAGTGTTTGTGGAGTTTCCTAAGCAATTCCAGACATTTCTCCCCACAAAGTCTTTTTTTTTTAAATGAGGTTTTAAAGTAGCATAATGAAAAAAATCTAGAATTGTATACGAAGTTGTAACCTGGCTGTCCAGCCACATGCTCCATTAAGCTGTATGTGAATGGGTCTTAAGGCTTTGAAGAAATGTGTTCTCTAAAATTAACAACTTAGATTAAAATACCAGCTATATGAAGTTTGTAAAAACTACTATTTAAGTATAGAAGTGTCCAATACAAAATTTGAAGGAAATATTTTTGAATAGAAATGATACAACACTCACAGAAACTATATACCATCTTCAAATAACCTGCAACTCGCAGTTCCAAGAACTTTTATAGGACTGTTTTGGACAGCTTATTATCAATTTAATAATAATAATTTAATTTATATCCCTTATATTATTATTATTATTATTATTATTATTATTAAACCATGGGCATAGGCATGATTTATTTTTGGGGGGGCAGGCTTTATGTTTGGAAGGGTAGAATCAAGTTATCTACAATGCAAATCATTAGTTAGTTAGGTATTATTATTTATTTACTTAGAGAGGCAGCTCCCCACCCCCACCCCTGGCTATGCCCATGCTATATCACACCACCTGATAATGACATTAATTCAAATTATACAACAACAGCAACAATTCAAGTCACATCCTGGCCCTCTTCCTAAGGGATTGGCACTGACCCTGCAGAGCAGATGGCCAGGAGCATGTTTTTGGTCTCATTACAACAGCCATCACTTACAATGTAACTTGGAATACAGTGACCACCAACCAAGCAGCCAGCATCAACCTGCTTCCCTCTCCTTGTCTCCCATTGACTTAAAACCTGGACCATAAACCAAACAGTCAAGGCTGCATAGAGAGATTCTAGTTCCTGTATGATATAGGAATCAAATCAAACCCAAGTGTCAAATTACTTAAGTTTTATTAAAGAAGACTAGAAAGGGGAGAGAGAGAGAGAGAGAGAGAGAGAGAGAGAGAAGAAAAGAACAGGAGTGTTTCCAGTGAAAGAAGATGCAACCCTTTAATGGTCTACCTAAATCTATGTTGAGCAATTTAACATAGCAAAAGCATTTTTGTGGTAACCCAGGGTCACACAGTTTGTGCCCAGGGAGTCTAAGGATAGTAGGGGAATAACAAAGAACGCAGGGAAAACAATCCATGTTTTAGGAGGGTGATAAGTGACAACAGATGAAGTAAACCAGCAGAATGGAGGGCTGCCTGGGGCTTGGTGTATACTGTATGTAGGCAAGTAAACACCAAGAAAGTTGATTAAAGCCAGGAATCACCCTGACAAGAGGAAAGATGGTTAATCTTTCCCAGTGAGACAATCACATGGATTTAAAAGAGGATTGTTTAATATGTGTCATGAGATGCTTCACATGATTTATTTTTATTTATTTAAAAATATTTATAGGTCCCCTTTCTGAGAAAAATTCTCTTATGGCAGCTTACATAGTAACGACTTAAATTACAGCTTCAACAATAATAGAATAAAAATACACTACAATATTTTATTATTTAACTGGACTTGTTAGTTGCTTTTAAAAAAGCTAATACAATCTCAAAGTGACTTACAGCATAATACAAAATTAAAATCAATATAAAGCTAAAAATATCTTCAGGAAAAGAAAGGGCTAAGCAGTAAACCCTACACAAATCTGGAGCGGAGTCCCTAAGATGGTTGGTTGGCGCCTTGCACACCTCCTTCTGGCAACTCCTGCAACCAGGTTGGTGCCAGATGTATTGCTCATCAGTGAGGTTGAGAGTGGTTTTTTGTTTAATCTTGGCAATGCAGAACCTCCATACCCACTGCTCAGGCTTGCGCCCCGGAGATGTCACTTTGGTGCTACTAATGCAGCGGTTTGACTTCACCCCTGAAGGCGGACTGCATTGTCTCTCAAGATAAATGGATGCCAACAAGGACATGAAAAAGCAGGCTAACATACCTTACCCACTAAAAGAGGCCACACAATGTCTAAATGCTCTATTAAAGGCCAAAAGCCTGGCTGAAAATAAGTGTTTTTGCCTGGCACCTAAAAATAGCTAGTGATGGGAGTCAGGCAATGCCTGGGGAGCGCATGACATACGCAGGGAATCACCTCTGAGAAGGATCCCAAGGTTTGTTCAAATAGAGAGAGGTGGTCCTTGAGGTAGAGGAATACAAAAATGCACAAGGCTTTGTAGGTCAAAACTAGCACTTTCAGTTGAGCCCAGAAACTAATTGGTAGCCAGCACGGTTCTGCCAGAATTTTATATGTTCTGGTTTTACATTTCTCACACTGGTCAGCAATCTGGCAATCAAATTCTGCACCAGCTGTAGTTTCTGAACCATCTTCAAAGGCAGCCCTGCATAGAACATGTCTGTTTAATCTGGCCGGTCTGTTTAATCTGGCCCCTGTGGCACTTTATTTCCTGGGGTAAAACCCTAAAAAAAGCTTCACAAGTTCAACCCTAAAAAAGGTTAACAACTTTGGTCCTCATGGCCCTTCACTTCATCAAATCTGGCCCTCCTTGAAAAAAGTTTGGACACCATTGGTTTAGGCTGTCCCTCTCCAGATAGGGTGCAGCTGGGCCACCAACTAAAGCTCATGGAAGGGACTCTGCACCATTGAGACCACTTGAGCCTCAAATGACAGTTTGTTTATTAAATCTGTATACAGTGGTACCTCTGGTTACGTACTTAATTCGTTCCGGAGGTCCGTTCTTAACCTGAAACTGTTCTTAACCTGAAGCACCACTTTAGCTAATGGGGCCTCCCGCTGCTGCTGTGTCACCGCTGTGCGATTTCTGTTCTCATCCTGAAGCAAAGTTCTTAACCCGAGATACTATTTCTGGGTTAGCGGAATATGTAACCTGAAGCGTATGTAAACTGAAGCATATGTAACCCGAGGTACCACTGTACTGTCCCTCATCTGAAAATCACATACAGGGTGGCTCACAGAATATAAATGCAAAATGAGAATGCAAAATATTAAAAACCCAGTCTATTATTGTGGCAGGACATCATTTCAGTACTGCCACATCTGCAGATATAAAGGAGACAAAGTACTGTATGTCATGAGCATATTGCTGACAACTTGCTCCGAAATTCTGTATGACCCCCCCGCTCCTGTTTCATGCTGATATTAAGCAGAATAGGGGATAAAATTGAAGAACCCCACACTGAAGGTTTCATACAATATTCCCTAAGTGCCATTCTCTGAAAACGACCACCCAAATTGGACCAGAACCATTACAACACAGGGCCAACCCCCCCCCCACAAGCTCAAACAGCCATTCCAAAAAGATACCATGGTTGATGGTAAAAGCCACTCGAGAAATCAAGCAGAATTAACAGGGACACACTTTCCTTAAATTCTCTTGGTATACCAAGAAGCCAAATAGGCACTATAAAGTGGGAGAGGGCGATCATGTCAATGTTATGGGCTTTCTGCATATTCCACAAACCTGCCAAGGATTCAACAGGAGCACCAGTTACATTCTACTAAACACCCACACCAACAAGCTAGGAATGCTAACAACAGTAACACATGCAGTCCAGAATATAAGACACAATTTCAGCAAAGCCATCAGCTAAAAGCAGAACCATAACTAACAAAAAAGTTGTGCAAGCATATATCACTTGAAACAAACAGGTATTTAAAGCCATCCTGAAGGACCAGTGTGTGGCAGCTTTCTGGACATCTTGTGGCCACAAATTTCAGAGTAGTGGGGCCAGCCACAGAAAAGTTCCTGCCCTTCATGTTTACTAATTTCACTGATAGTGGTGGTGGGCAAATGAGGAGGGCCTCCCACATTGATCTTAATATAAAGGCAGGTTAATATTGGTGTAGGTGGTCCTTCAAATAATCCTGACACAAACTATTCAAGGCTTTAAAAATTAGAACCAGCACTTTAAATTAGGCTCAGAAACACACTAGTAACCATAGAATCACAGAACTGCGGAGTTGGAAAGCATCCCGAGGGTCATCAAGTCCAACCCCCCACAATGGCAATGGCAGATGGCCACCCAACCTCTGCTTTAAAACTTCCAAGAAAGGAGAGTCCACCACCCCTTGTGGGAGTCTCTGTTCCACTGCCAAACAGCTCTTATGGTCAGAAAGTTATTCCTGATGCTTAGTCGGAATTTGCCTGCCTTGCTCCCTTCAAGACTTGAGTAGCTGAATTTTTAACTAGCTGAAAAGCAATCAAAAGGCAGCCCCAGAAAGAGTGTGTTACAGTAGTCAAGTCTGGAATTACTGTGGCTAGCACAAAGCTCACCAGATAGAGCCACAGTTGGCACACCAGCTGATGCTGGTAAAACACACTCCTGGAGACTGCCATCATCTGAGCCTCCCTTTTGGTTAGCATAGAGTCCAATAAAATTTTCAAACTGTCTGCTCTTTCGGGAGAGTGCAACCTTATTTAAGAAGAGCTGAAAGCACTTTCCCATACATGGCTTCTAGTTATGATAGCCAAATATATTGCATTCTTAAAGCAATAGGCTTTCTTGAAGCAGGTTCATGTCACAATTCCTCTTAAAATTAAAATCCTAAGAACCCTGTTGCCAAAAATACTGCTTTTGCTTTCAAGTAGACAAATATCCCAACCAATTACTGAAAAATATACTAATACTGCAGAAGCAAAAGAATCACAAATCAACCATCCTGCTGTCCTTAAATGGGACAGTTCCAAAATAGTTTTGAGGCTGCAGCCTCAATCCACTGACACCATGGTGATTAACACAAAGAGAAATAAGCTTAATTTTTATCAACAAATGACCAAGAATAATGTCAAATGTATTTTATAAAGCCGGGGTGGCCAACTCCCAAGAGACTGCGATCTACTCACATAATTAAAATCTGGCAGTGATCTACCCCCTCAAAGTTGTTGAGCTTTTTTTTTAGGGAGGAGGCCCCGATTTTTGAGAATTCAAGCCTAAGCTCTAGGGACAGAGGAGAAAAGCCACTCATCAATGGATCGGATCGCTGGGGAAACAAACATTCTGCAGATTGTGCAACAATGGAGGGTGGGGCGAGGGGGTGGGGCCGGATTCTATTTTACCAACACTAAGGAAAGGGACCCAGCCATAGAAAGTAGGTTGCAATTGACCTCTTGGACATCCCTGTTATAAAGCTAAGACTGCGACCAGAGAATAGCTTTAGGATAATGAATTATTCCTAATACTAAACTGCTGCTTTTTTCCAGTATATCATTAAAATCTTCCCCAGATATGCCACCAGGTCCTAAGAGAAGACCATTCAGAGAGCAGAAGTATCACAGATAGCTGCTCAATATCAAATTAGAAGAACAACTATATGCAATTCAATTTAGCCAGATATGTTAGTTTTAGTAACAACTGTTTTCCTTACCTGATAGGGCTGAAAGGCACTATCTTCCGCTACAAAATCCAGCTGTTTGTCCACAAGAAATTCAACTGCAGTGATAGAATTGTACAAACTTTTCCCAACCAATGGTTTGAACGTCTGTGGACAAAATAGAAGCATTTAAACATTATGCTTTCTAAAGATCAAAGCATTCTATTTTTAAATTTTGTTCAATAACTATAAAAATAAACTTATCAGCTACTTGGATATATAATAGTATTTGAATAATTATTTAGATCAATAATTACATGCCCCCCTTTTAAACAGTAATATACTTCATGTATTATTTTTTGGGGAAGATTTTCAATCTCATTCCAAAAACAGGGCAGACTAGCATCACAGAATGAAATTGCTAATAGAAAACGGTTGAAGACAAGCTTCTGTTCCCCATATCTGTGCATTTTCCACCATATAATCTCTTTTCCTCTCCCCAATATGTGCTTCTGGCAGTCTATCACCATGCCCACTCTGCCACAATGTACTGTGTCATCAACAAATTGCTAGATTTGATAGTTTCTGTGTTTTCAGCACATACAAGCAGCGAAAAGAAGCCTATAAAAAGAGAACACATGCACAAGAGGCTGCAGAGGTGACAAAAATAGGCTTAACCCACCATAAAATTCCTTCATCTGCCCACAACAGATGGGACAGACTGAATAACAACTTTAGGGCAGTCTGAGCAGGAAGGTGGCAACTTCTAAATTACAAAACAGGAAACAAGACTGACCATTGTGGAATCTTTTGGGCCAAAGTTTGTGAAATGATAAAGGAACCCAATATAAGGAGTTTCCTTAGCTACGATGATGAGAAATGTAGAGTATGGGCACCACATCAGCCCTCTGCAATTCACTCAGAATCTCAATGGCTCCATCCTTATTTTGATTTGGCACACTGTTGGGGGGACGTGTGCACGCGCCAGGTTTCTATAGAAAACATGAACAGTGTCTCTCAAGGGGGTTTCCTAAGAAGGAGCATGGTGATGAAGAGAGTTTGGTTACAGAGGTAAAGCCACCTTTGCTGAGTGGAATATAAAGCTTGGTGGTTTGGACTGGTGGCCTGGAGCTCAGTTTTACAAGCTGTACCATTTCTCCAAGCGACATGGGAAATACAGACGCAGATACAAGATGGTAAGCAAACAGAAGGAACAAAAGAAGGTCTTTCTTGTTTTCTGTTGTGTTTTTCCTGCCTGAGGGGGAGAATGAAAATGCCATTGCTGCCTAGGTTTCCTCCCTTGGTTTCAAATAGTACAGGCTAGATATGGCTGTGAACACGAACAGCCCATCAGCTCCCAACTGTTGTTTTTTTTAAAAAAAAACTGTGAAAGATACCCAGTAATATTTAGATGTGGTGTTCAACTACACAATAGGGTTGCAACAAAGGAAGTAGAACTTACAAATGGACTAGAACATGGGGATCAGAGATCATGTTCAAGATAATGACAGGCAAATTAAAGGTATGTTTATTACATTCAACTAGAATATACAACTAGCATGTATTAGGTTTATACTATGGCCTTCAATGCTGCCCATTTCAGTTATCATTTATCATTTCTTTGCTAATGTAACAGCATTTCTGTTCCAGAAAGAAAACACTTCTTGATTTTGAGGAACAGAAGAGAGATGGAAGATCTGTCATTAGTTAAGAGACAAACTAAGACAGACTCAGGGAACCTTTTTGTTCCATCAGTTTATTTTCTAGGCTTCTCACGCCACTGGGCCACCAGAGTAAGCTTATGTAGAATCACTTGCCCTGACTATGTATATGAACAATAGCTTCCCGTGAACTCTGGCATCCTTTAGCCATATACACCACTCATGGAGTACAATACTATGTAACAACTAGGCTTCGTATCACTACATGACAACAAATGGCCCCAAGCACAAATTGGTTTGACTGATGAGAAGAAAACTTGAGCATACAGTAAGATAACACCAGGCTCCACATATCCTGAAAAGTACAAGTATTTCTTGTAGGCCAAGGAGTTGGAAAAATACTTTTCAAGCAGCTAGGAGGAGCTCCCAATTAACTTAGCCTTTTGTGCATTTGCTTTTGTTTTATTATGTGTTTTGTGTTTTCATTTTGTATTTTGATGCTGTGAATTGCCCTGTGATGTCCAGATGAAGGACAGTATAAAAATTTATAAAATTAAATAAAATATATAAAAATATATTAAAAATTGCAGTAGCACCTTAGAGACCAACTAAGTTTGTTCTTGGTATAAGCTTTCGTGTGCATGAACATTTCTTCAGATTTTTTGATATATTTTGACCATGTCAGACCAAAATGGCTACCTACCTGAATCTATAAATAAAAATGTGCACATGCATCACAGAAGACGCAAGTAACATATGTTGGAAGGCTTTATGTACATGCCATCATGTTACATATACATTTTATCAACATGAATGTGCTTTCCCATAGAACAGTAATTTCATAGTTGCTAATCTGAATAGCGTTAGCATAATCCTGGCAGATGTCAACTAAGATATATATTTTTTGACATTAAAGGAGGGTCATGGGCATTTGTATCAATTCTTTAGCTGGCTAGGTATACCTATTTTAGAATTCCACAAGCAGTTTAAAACACTTGTTTAAACAAACAAACAAACAAACAAACAAACAAACAAAATCAATTTAAGAAGGTAGAGGAGAACTCCTGTTTGCTAACTTAATAGTCAGAAATGAGTCTAGCAGTTAAAAATGTTCCTTGTGCTCAGCTGCTTTCCCCACCTCATACACCACAATAATTCACATCCAGCTTCCAGACACAGAATGGATGCAAAGATAAACAACAGTAACAATTTTGAAATGTTACCATGGAAACCCCCACAAGGACACAAAATCTGCAGGCTGTGGGCCAAATAAACTCCTTACACTGCTCTTGGGAAGGCATTCTGTTCTCAGTAGATGGCCCTATAAAAGGTAGAATGGCTCAGCCTGATTAAAAAAAAGTAGGAAAAAACAAACATTTCCAACCAGAAGTCCTTGAGGCAACACTATTACAAGGACACCCCTTCCAAACAGTATTAAATAGCAGTGTGCTTCCAACTTTTTCTTTAATTGCTCAATTGAGCTGGTGTCCAGATACGAAAGGCGAAAAAGGTAAGAGGAAATTAATCATTGTTTTCTTTAATTCTAGCACATTTGCTGTGTTAAAAACAAAAAGGTTTTGAAGGCCTTTCAATTACGTACTTCAAAACTTCATAATTTTCCTTGGATAAATGGGGAACTGACAACTTTTAGGTTTGTGGGCAGTTAAAGCTAATTGTCACTGGAAACAATATCAACATACAGATCAATAAATAATATTTTGGTTAGTGTGCTGCACTTGATAAAATCTGCATTACTACTATTTTATCGTACTTAAGTACCAAACTCTGTTTCCCAAGGCTGACTTCATTTCAAAGGTATTTGCCTTATATGGTGTAGTTGTTTAATTCATATATATACTACTGCCTGGAATAACTTGGCAATCTTCTTAAAGCTTCTTATTAATGGAAACTTTGTGTGCCAATTAAAAAAAAACCTAAAGACCTGCTAGTAACTAAATTAGTAGGCAAAATTCAAGCCACCTAAAGTACCATCTGCTCATCCACTCTGGTCTCCCTTTCCTATTGATTCCATGTCCTACTGTCTCATAGCCTCCAAGGTTCCTCCATTCCCTTTTCACATCAGTTACTCCTGTCTGTAGAACTTGTGTAAGATATCCCTCACTAAAAACTGATATTTCATGATCCTCACAAAGCTGCACTGTTTTTCAACACAGGTAACTCTCATCTTAAGCGAGTGTTTGGTCCCAGGGGTCCAAAAACACATTCAGCCCCCCCCCCCCGGGGCTGCTTACCTGGCTTTGGAAAGGTGATGTGAGGACTCTTGACATGCTGCCTCCTGGTGCCTACCCAAAGCCATGAAGGCCCACAATCACAGCTGTGCATGGGTGGGGTAAATAAATGGAGGGTGGGTTTCCTCCTCTCTCCATTTATTTATTTATTTTCCTTCCCCACCGTGCAAAGCTGTGATCGTATGAGTAAAGTAAGCGGAAGATGTGTGTTACCTGTATTCTATTCTGACCTCCCCCAGAGCCAGCCAATTAAGGAAGGGGATGCTTATTTATCTATGTGTAAGCATCAATGGTTTTAAAATTCATTATTTAAAAAATGTTTAAAGCCTCATTATTTGCTTCTAGCTTCTAAAACATTCCAGGTGAGCTGCAACAAGTATCTAATAATATTTAACCATTAGATCTGTAGGTAGCATTTTTTAGAAATGGGAGGTGTACAAGGTAGAAAACTGACAGGAAACTCAGGCAGTTCATTATAATAATATGAGAATATTACTCAAGCTAATCAGGTGGTTTGCCTTTCCCATGAGATTTAAGTCATTTACTAATGTGAAAAACACATTCTTTAGAAGACGTGACCTCCCTCACCCTCCTTTCCTTGCAAAGGTCAAAGGGTTCTGAGAGTAATGTTAAGCAACTAGTAGTGCTGGCTAAAGTAGAAATTAAATTTATGGGATGTTTAGGTGTAATTACCAAAACAATCATGCCCAAGCTTGCTTCTCATTGCCCTAGTTTTTAGGGTGCATTTTCATACATTCAATGTATACGTGGGGAAACCATGGTTGTTTATGAACTGGCTTAACTATAAAAACAGAAATAAATCAAAACACAAGTATCACTTTATATGTAAAGGTTATGGCATACTGTTAGCATGGATTTTATGTAGTAGCTATACAGTGCCTCCTTTTCCAATTCAGGATCGGAATAGGCCATGTTTTAAGTGGCACCCCATATGCTCATTTTTCACCTATGATGCATGCTGCATTAAAAGAAACAGACCTCTGTGAACCCAAGTAAATAATGACCTATACAGGTCTACCATAAATTTATATTTTTGCTTCTTCTGTCTCTGGATTCTTTAAATCAATAAAATGATATTAATAAAAACAAACATCTATCATTCTACAAGTTACTTTCATTGCCTTAGGAAGCTGTTGTCAAAGATACTGTGAACCAGATTGGGCTACAGACTATTTTTAGCCCTACTGCAAAATGCCATGTTAAAAACAAGGGACAATTTAGAAACAACTATCTTTGCAAAAGTAATAATAAAGGGGAAGCGAGAGAAAGGAAATTTCTGCTAGTAGGATGAAGATATCTATATTACTATTACAACCTCCTTTTTATACTGACACTCAGAACAACAGTCTTGTTTGGGTCTCCATGCAGAACTAAATTCCATTCATATGAGAAAAAACAGACCAGCCGATCCTTCTCTGAAAGACTTTAAAAAAGCAAGAGTTCCTAACACAGAATTCAGCTGCTCAATCTCTCCACTCCCAACTCCTGACACACACACACACACACACAACCATTTCGATTTCCTGTCTGCAGCAGGAAATATATTTACTTAATTGCAGGAGGTGTTGTATCATTCTGCGTCGTCTACCAGTCCTTTCAGAAATAATCTTAGAACTGTTCTTAATTATTTTGTGATGTTTTGTAGTTCAAGTAGATATTTACTACAGATTTTTTTATACATTTCTTATTCAAACTTGCTAGAATTCAAATTAAGAATAATTTAGGCACTTGAGAAAGCTAGGAAACAAGGTTTAGATCCTAGATTTGTATCCTATCAAATGCTGAAACCACTGGAAACAAAATAATTACAAGTTTTTCAAAGATGAGGAAGCAGGGAATGAGGTTTGACACATTTTTGCTATATTTTTCTTTAAATATCCAAAGGCATACACTGTTGACAGAACTTTTAAGTAGCTTTTATTAATATAAGGCAAGATTTAGAAATCATTCATAATATATGGAGAGCTACAACGCTAACCTTATTTTACTTCAAAGTACCTTTCATTAATATTTAAAATTTTCACAAGACATGCCAGCCAGCAAGTAAGCGATTTCTAGTGCTCGTCGCAATATAGAATTCAACACAAATATATGTACAGGGAACAAAATCTAACCTTACAATTACACAAATTAGAGTCTCTCCCCACCTCCCCCACCCCAAGAACCTAGGCTTGGCTGAGCAGATTACAGCTCTCTTTGTCATCAGCAATGTGTGTGTTAACGACTAAGAAATCCTGCAACTGAAGCACTTACTGCGTTCCCAGATCTGGGTCATGATAATTTCTGCCAAGGTCGCTTACATAACAAAGCAGTCTTCAAAGATACAAAGGAACCGTCAGCTAGCAGTCCATAGGAGAGAAAATGTCTGGAACAATACTTTTTCGTCTGCACATACACTGCCTTACAGCCGAGCAGACACGGAAAGGAGAAGCTATCCCTCTGCTTACGACATGTTGAAAGAAGGGAAGAGGCGGTGCTCTGTGAACTGTAACTAATCCCCCGTCACAGGTGGTGATGGAGTCACTTCCAGCACGAGTCACATTACTGATTACTCATTTGGCTGGGCTGGCCAGGGAGCATGGGTCATAATTTTAACTACAGACAAAGCCAGACTAAAGGAGAGACTGGCAGCTCAAGTTTAATATCCCTGTACAGAAAATGCAGGTATCGGGTTTCCACTTTCCTGAATTACTTACAGACTATTCAACGTACGTTTACTCAGATTTAGTGAAACTTGTTCATGTAGGATCGCAGGCCCAGCAAGAAATGGTGCATATATAGGGATTCCTCCCCGCACAGGGTAAGTTCTACAGCCCAAATAATCTAGCAACATAGTTTTGAACTTTTACTAGAGTGCAAGTCTCTAAATTGTATTGTTATCTGCTCAACTCTTCGTGTCTCATTATAAAGAGTAGTGTAATTTGGGGACAACCAAACTCCATTTTAAGCTGCATTACAGCAGCAGTTTGACTTCACTCCCAGAGGTGCACACCATTGTCTCTCAAGACAGACGGATGCCAACAACAGCCAACTGGTGCTTTGAGCTCCTTGGAGGAAAAGCAGGATGCAATTTTGACAAACATTGGGACTGGGGTTCTATGCAGCTGTTCTACCTACAACTTGGCATTGGTTTGTTTATATTAATGTAGTTTTGGAGGAACTAGCAGATACTAGGGAGCCAAGAATGACAAAGTCAATTATTCCACTGTATGTTTGTGTGTTGGGGCCACGTCTTAAATTGTAAAACCAATTTTAAATTCAACACATTCTGAAATACATTAAAACAAAGGGAAAATATTGCTGCACTGGGGGAGGGATTTATTTTTTTAACTTAATTCTTAAATGAAAGTACAATGCTCTAAGTCTTTAAAATAAAAAGGTAGAGTGTAAGCCCTGTAGCAGGCAAAACTGATTGTCAAGGCAAGTAATGTGCTGTGATGCCTCATGGCTCCAAAATACATGTGATCTAAGGGGCATATGGATGTTGCTAAATTTTGAGATTCATGTGATGGTGAGCATTTTATCTACCAAACCTTCAAAAAATCCGTTTATGGATACTGGAATATTAAAACTCTCCCTTTTATAACTACGGGTGCAGACATACATTTTGAGCAGTATGCAGCTGCACATGACTATTATTAGACCACAGCACATTACACTTCTATTGATATACACACATTTAAAATACCATATGAAATAAACAGGGTTCATTGGCTATCCTGGCACATGGAATTATGGAATAAGACATGGTAAGAAACAGAACACATCTGGGAAAATACAGACTACTCAAAAGAAAGAAAGAAAGAAAGAAAAAACTGAAAGAAGCATTGCTCTGTACATAGCAAGTGTATATGCAAGTAATTCCAAGTCAGAAGATATTAGTGGGGCACTTCTGTTGAGCTTACCAAACTAAATACAAGTGGATATAATGGTGTATGTCTACCATTAGCCTTCACAATGGGAGCAGAAAAATATTGACAAAGAATTATTTTAGCCTTTCCCAACCTAATGCCCTTCAGATGTTGTTGGGTTCCAACTTCCACCATCCCTGATCACTGGCCACGCTGGATAGATGGGAGATGTAGTAAAAAATATATGAAAAGCACCAGAGGTTAGGGAAGGCTGCTTTATTTATCAACCCGGGGAAACATGCAAAGAGAAAGATCTGATGATTTTTCTGTTATCTGTCCAGGAAACAATAAGGCTAAAGAGAAGTTAGCAGTCATGCTCACATACATTTTGGAGGTCAATTTGTTAATTCAAGAGGTAGTAACTAACTGGAAAGATAAGTTATTTTAGACTTGTTTCTCAAAGATATGATGAAAAATTGATGGTACAAAAATGGCATGTCACCAAGGTGAAAGCAGTCATATCATGTTAAAGTCAAGATAGTCTAGAATGAAGAACAATGGACTAAATGTTTTTAAGCCACAGAAAATAGTAAGCAAAGTCCAAAGAGAACCTCAAACAAAGGGTCCAGGGAGAATTGCCTTTTTCTAAGGAGACTACTTGGCACACTGGAGTATTAGTAATATGAAAAACAAGCAGCTTTAAAAAGAAATAATAGTTTACATCAAGCAAAAATGTTTAAACCTAGCACATACAAAATGTAGCTAGGGAGTGATGCACTAAACTCCAGATAATCCTGTGTCAAAATGAGACTATTTTACTCTTAGTTCAGAATGGGAAATCTCCAGCTCATGGACTGAATTTGACCCACAAGGCCATTTCCCCCCAAAGCACACCAACCTACTCCCTACCAGATGATATGTGTGACATCAGGTGCAGGGCAGGTAGAGAGATTCAGCTGGATTAGTGGCATTATTTGACTTCCCTGTGGCAAACTTACTCATGTAGCTGATCGGTGTAGGAAGCAGCTTTCCAGCCCTATGTTCTTTGCTTCCCAATTGGCAAGCATAGGGCTGGTAAAAGCCCCTTGTGCTGTAGTTCTCAAGTGCCTGAAAATCAGTTGGTTGTTGAGACAACCTATCCATCAAGCATCTGACATCATAATGTCAGATTACTGACAGATGGGTGGTCCTGCCCACCTATCAAGTTGGCCTGTGTGGGTAGGAGCAGGTAAGGATCTGGCCTCCCTGGCCAAAAAGGTTCCCCACCCCAGTTGCAGTGGAACACAGTAAGGCACAGGAATATAGGAAGTTGCCCTATACAGAGTCAGACTAATGGTCCATCTAGCTCAGTCTGCAGTGACTGGCATAAACTCTCCAGGATTTCAGGAAAGGATCTCTCTCAGCTCTACCTGGAAATGGGGGGTTTGAACCTGCAACCTTCTGCACACAAAGCAGATGCTGTCCTACTGAGCTACTGCCCTGTCCCCAACCTCAGAGATGAATTGCTGCATTGAAGTATAGCTATGGTAAATGAAGTCACATTAGCAATCCCTACATGGAACCTGCACAAAACTAATCCCTCCAAGAACCTTCTGCGGCTGAATGTTCTTCTCAGAATAAAGGAGCTAGCAAAATCTGTACTGAAACATTATTATCTTGCTCAAAAATAGAAAAAAGGAAGAAGTATGGCAGTCAAGGCAGTAATGGGCTGAAAACAGTAGGATTCTTGCTTAAAATACACTTTCAACAGTCTTAGCCTGTAAGAAGTGATGACATTTCAGATGTCCTTACTGCATTTTTTCATTCATCATTCTGCACTAAAGTATAATAATGTGTGAATTTTGTAATCAAGCGAATGACAGGGCTGGTGTCCCCCCCCCCCATTCTGACAGCATCAGTAAGCAAATGCATGGATCAGTTTTGAAATATATCTTTCTATATTGAATGTGCAAGTACGTCAGCAGGCTACTCCCAATGTTACAAAATATACATGTTCACAAGTGTACACCTGTCTGCACCATACACAAGGAATTGTTACACACAATTCATCCCCACACTTCAGAGGTGGGAAGACTGAATTTTGTTGCGGTAAACTGAAAGGCAATATAAGCCAAAAGAAACCTGCTTAGAGACAAGGAGTATGTTTAGAGTGTGAACACTGCTGAGCTTGCTCACATCACAGTCACTCTTCATTCTTATTCCATTCATCCTTTGTTTTGAGGTTCCATTAACTGTATTTTGGTAGAAACATTATTTCACGTGCCTTTAAAACACAAAAAACATGCAGTGATGTGACATAGTGGTTAAAAAGCATATGTCCTAAAGCTCACATTTGGCTACCTTACAATGCTGGGGCAAATGCAAAACATTCCAACCACTTGTTCTATTGATATTTTCTCCAGCAATAATGGAACAAATCTCCAAATTAACTTACATTATTTCACCATAAGGACCAAAGGTGAGCCACAATTTAAAATACAACTTGAAAACTGTTTAAAACAAATTACTATCACAAGAAATTATTTTTATTGATTTCTTTCCCTCCACTTCTAAACTGGGATGTTATTTTAAACAACCACAAATAAGCAGTGGCAACAGCAACAACAACAACTTGATGTTGACACTACAATTCATTGGTGCACAAAATACCTGTGCAAAATGTTTCATATCTCTATAATGACGAGACAAACATGTATTAAAACGCAATCAAAACTGACAGGCAAAGTTTGTATATCCATGTATTAATATAGCATTCAACAAGCAATACATTAGTATCTGTTGCATTAGTAGTCCTACTAAAAATATAGGTCTTGTTTAAAGCTCAAGGGACTTGTTTTCATGATCAAAGCTAGAGTCATTTTTTCCTCTGAATCAACCATCTAAATTTTACACATCAGGGAATTCTTAGGCATCTTACTCCCTTTCCTACAACCTCAAAACCATTTCAGCAGTTTGCTGCTGTTAACCCTAAATTCCATTGACTATTCATATCACAGTCTGCATGCCCAAAGTAGGAAAGAAAGTGAAGAACCCTCTGAGTATCCACAGGATTTTTACATTTTACCTTACTACAAACACTAGCTAATTGGTGTGTAAACTACAGTGATTTAAAGGCATCACAACAAATTGTGTTAGAATGACCTAAACAAGCAACAGCACTTGGATAGTTTAAGTATTTTACCTATGTTCTTCAAGAAAACTATGACACAGGGTTGATGCAGATGTAACACTGCCTGTTTCTTAACTATCAACTAAGGGATGGGGACAAACAGCTGTTTCATGCTAACTTCTAATGTGCAAAATTTCCTTACTGCCCTAACAGCGGTTAAAATGTTGCAAACTGCTGCTAATGGGGGTTCTTGAAAAAAGGGGTGTGCTAATTTTCGCTTAACTAAGATTAAAGAAACAAAACCTGGAAAGCATGGTGCCCCCTACGTTCAGCCTCCTTAATACAGAATATTCTACCACAACAGGATCTTGTCATCTCATTCTATGCTTATGTAAACCAGACCTAAGAAAATACTGTATCTGCATGAATATAAATGCAAGGCTAGTTCAAACTCGTAAATGTGTGCTACTTGAACAGAGTTTAATTGTGGCTGCTGCATTCTAATACCTCACCAGCAACTGTTTTGCAGTAAAAAAAATTGATTGAAGTAAAAAAATGCAGGCAAAACTGAGCAACTATGTAAATGTAGAGTGAGAGTGACTGCGTAACATACACCACAATTTATTTCAGAAACCAGCATTACAAAATATTGAGGTATACAAACTTTCACACTTGACAAACTTCATTTAAAGTTATAGATTTTATAATATTTCATTAAGCCACCATTTGCTTCATCTCACAGTCAGGCATTAACTGTCAAGCAATCCATACCATAACCTTAAAAAAACAAAACAAACAGAGCTCTCTTTGTTTCTTGGCATTGCCAGTCCCCCTATGGACCAAAACAGCACACAGAACTGCACTTAGCAAACAATCCATGACCTTCAATTACTGTCTTGGCTTACAGCCACGGTACTAGTGTATTTCTGCTAACAGTGTGCCCTACTTTACAGAAAAGTTATTCAATGTGGCTCAAACACAAGCTCAGTTTTCCTTTATGAAAGAAAAACTGATCCTAATGATTTGTGACTTCAGCATATAAAAGAAATGTTAGTAGTCGTGAGGATCTAAACATGTACATACAGCATCTGAGTATGCAGAATGGTGGTCAAAGTTCCCTTGAGAGTTTAAACTATACGGCAAGATTATAAAAAAAGATTTTTTTGTTTGATAAGCATTGATAGCTCCTAAGGTTGAAGAAAGACTAAGATAGATTTCTTTCTGTCTCAACGAACTCTTATGAACTTTTATCAAGAAATGCTACTTGCATGTGCTAGCGTTTGTTCATTAACCTCTACAGAAATTGTGAAAAATATTTATATATAACTCTGCTAGAGGAGCTGCTCTGTACTGCCAACAGCAACGCTTCACTGCAACTCCTTTGCTGAAGTGTAGAACAAGATGGATAGCCAGCTGGAGGGCTTTTATCTGCAACTTGGATGACAGCCAGCACTGAAAATGTGAGTCACTTCTGGAAGGCTGAGAGCATAACAGACCCAGAGAACAGCAGAAGAAAGGGAAAATTGAAAATGCACACTTCCTTCCAAGACATATTCTAGTTCAACATTACTTTTACTTATTTAAAAGTTCAGAGAGAGAGAGAGAGAGAGAGAGAGAGAGAGAGAGCTATAAACATAAAACTTTTGTTGAAATCTTATATTATCATTATTATCATTATGCTGCTGTTGAAACAGACCCCAAATATATGGAAGACTGCCCTAGAGACCTTCTTGGGAGTAAAGAAGGAGAGGCTTTGGCACCACCCACCGAGCAAAAGCTGGGGGGAAGGGCAGTATCTGTGGCAGTGCTGAAGTTGTATAATGCCCTCCCTACAGAAGTATGTGTGGCACCTTCATTATACAGTTTTTGTTGTGTGCTGAACCCTGGCCTACAATGCCTTATAAGCCGGGGGGGGGGGGGAGAGGGAGAGAGAGAGAGAGAGAGAGAGAGAGAGAGAGACTGACTATATGGACCCACTTTATTCTTGTGATTGTCCATGTTGGGATGGCATGCTAAACCAAACCTTGGTTTAGCTTGGTGGTGCAGCAGCTGGGGGATGGGGGGGGGGATTAGGAGGAACAAAGCAGCTATGAGCTCTTTTCAGGGAGCCTGCATATTCATATTAACCCAACGTTTGGCTAAGTGTGTTGTTCGGACCAGGCAAATCTTGTGTAAAAGGGAATACAGTGGTGCCTCCGTTCCGGAGCCCCATTCGCAACATGAACAGAATGCAACCCATGTCTGCGGGTCGCGATTCGCCGCTTCTGCACATGCGTATGACATCATTTTGAGCGTCTGTGCATACATGAGCGGTGAAACCTGGAAGTAACCCTTTCCGGTTCTTTCGGGTCGCTGCGGGACGCAACCTGAAAAGATTTAACCCGAAGCGTCTTTAACCTGAGGTATGACTGTATTTGTACTATTGGCTTTTGCAGCAGGGTTAAGATCCAGAGAAGAGAAATTGGAGGGAACAAAATAATCTCAGGAATTTGAGGGAATATGATTACCGTGTTTATTGCTCTTTCTTTCTTGTATTGGAGGTGCTGCTGTCGTTATACAGTTAAACAACCATGAAGTTTAGCGATGAAAAGTAAGTAAATCACCTAGAAACATTTTGTATTAGGTGACAAAGAAATCGAGTTAATAAGAGTTTTGTGTGTATTAATTGGTCTGTGTCCTATAATACTGAGAATAAAGTGATTTGATCAACAGCTAGTGGCCCCTTCCATTTATGCCCTGGCACTTCCAGTCAGGAATAGAGAGGTGTACATTTAAATGAGCAGCTCTAGCGCAAGGTCCTCTTAGTAAGCTGTACTATGTACAAAGGTAGCTACACAAAAGAGATGCATTTACTGATTGAAGCTTGTACCATGCTAGAAAACGTTCCTGCATCAACATCATCATCACCATTAAAAAAAGCAATTAAAATTAAAAGTAATTTTCTTCAGGTAAATTGCTACATTTTAAAAAGGGAGGACAACAAACATTCTATTGATATAATGTTTGTGTAATACAGATTTAAAACCATATACTGGTGCTGTCTATAACATTTATACTAGAATATATCTTTTGTTTTATATAAGGCAAAAAAAAATATGGTCTAGTTTAGTTTATTTTTTTAAAAAAATAATATTTATTAGTAGTTTCAAAGTTATAAAGAAAAAAGAAAACAACAATACAACAAAAAATAAAAAGAAAAATAGAAAACACAAGAAAAAAGAAAACAACATAGATCCCAAATTACATATCTATAACTTCCATTTGCTTGTTTCATTGACCTCCTCACACCTCCCTTTTTGTATTCTAGTTTAATTAATTATTTCAGCAAATTCTTTCCATCTTTCTTAATTTTTGTTAAAAAATTTATCTTGACAGTTTAACTTAATAATTAGCTCAGCAATTAGGTCTAGTTTAGTTTAAGACAATTAGCAATATATCAGTGAAGAGATTACAAAGTGAAAGCAGTAACTTTGTTTACAAGATTTGATTAAGAAAGCTTATCAGGCTAGACTGATAAAATTAAAGGCCTTTCCATATGAGGGGGGTTGGGAAGCAAGGTTGTGGTGGTGAAGGAAATGCTATACTACCACTAATCTTAATTCAGTAATAGGAGCACAATAATCCTTGAACAATTGATATGCACTGACAAACCCTTTTAACGGGGAGAAAAACCCTGCTGCAATGTTTGCTGGCACGTGGCTGCTGACTGCAGCAGACTAGAAAGCTTCTGAGCTGGTTTCTACTAAATAGACATTTGGGCTTTCTGGGGGTGGGGGGAAATTCCTATGCAAATTAGAGTTATTTTCACCAGAAAAATTTCAGTTTGCATTGGAAAATTTTCTGATGAGTGACCTAATGTCATATATTTGACCTGCATTTAGTAAACAAAACCCCCCAAACCGAGCCGCCCGCTTGGCAAGTCCCTGCGCACTGCGCTAAACCGGCGCAGCGCAGGGACTCGCTTCCGTGGCACCGAAAATCACATCTGTAGATGCTGGAAATTGCGGGCATACGCACTCACGATCCGGCCCGTGGAAGGATCTCCGCTGGAGTGAGCTGGCCCAGGCAAGGTAAACCTTGCCGACCCCTGGTCTTTGAGGAAGAAGTTGCTGTTTTGTTGAAATGTGGGTTGGAATTTTTTCTGGTTGATTATTTTGTTTTGCAGATTTTTTTCCTGTTCTCCATTACCATGTGCTAAGCTCACAGATTCTATACTTTATGCCTTGGACTGGCCCTGCTCTTTAGCCCTGCTAATCCTTTTCTTTAACCTCAGTCTCACCAGTTCTGCTACCCACTCCTTCCCACATACTCTGTTTTGATTGCTTTCTGGAAGTGATTGCAACTTGACTTCTTAACTATAGATCCATTTTGCTCTTCAAAATATGCACCTCTTTTATTTAGGAACTGCTTGATCACCCCAAACATTTAATTTTGCAAGAAGACACCAGCCCTCTCCAAAGGAAGGCAGGGGAGAGATGGGTCTTTTTGCTTAAGGCAGCAGTGTGAGAATGTAGTATGGAGAGTAAAAGAAGGAGTAGACACGCAGTACGTTGGATGCTGAATCCAGTAAGGCTAGAACAGATGGCATCCAGCTGGGTGTGACTGTGCTGCTATTCCTACCTCTCATCCCCTTAGCCCCAAGAGCTTTCGGACACCCAGCTGGCTTCCTGCTTTGGACATATTTATGGTGAGGGATCTCACAGCACCACTAGCCAGAGGTAACAGTTCACCCATTCTTTTACTCTCATGGGTTGGCTGTAATTCTAGCTGCTGGAGACACTGCTGTTATTGCTACTGCTTAGCATAAAAGCAAGGGAGAGGAGAGAAACCCCACTCTGAGGTGGTTGTTCTACAGTTTGCTCTCTGTAGTAGATGCAGACTGCCCATTGAATCTGTTATTTAGCAAAGTGTCTCTTCCCTGCCAGAAAGAGCACTGAATTAACTATATGCAATTTTTAAAAAGTAGAGGAAATCATGTTGCTTTTTCATTACTGATATTATCTTCTTCTTTGGCGATCACTCGCAACAGAGTAAGATTGTCTTCCGTGACTATGGTCTTAACAGTGTGTAAAGAGGTGACTGTGGAGGCCAATTCTGGACCTACTGATATTGTAGGTACTATTCATTAGCACTATGATATTCACAAGATCACAATTTACATTGTACTAATTACACATGTGCTAACTTTGAGGGCAGAGCAACTTACTTTCCTACAACAGGAGCAACATTTTCAAATTTGCTCTCAAGACTCCCCTATGACAACTCCACATTGCCAAGAACAAAAAAAGAGCACACAAACTTGTAAAGAAGGAGTTCTGTTCATGCAACAGAACTTTATCTTCCTCTCCTCTACACTGCAGGAACAGGACCCTCAAAATTTGTTCCAGATCTGATTTGTTCAAGAGCACCCAGGCAGGCCTTTGTGATATATCACTTCTTCCAAACAATGTATCAGTCCCAACAATTTCAACATGTAACATGGGTTCACACACAAAATCAAGGTGAATTACAGCTGGTATAATTCCTGCTCACTAAATTAATTGCAAATGTTTAACTTTTAGCTTCTATTAGTCCACTGGTCTTCAATTAATAAACTGCACCCCAGACTAAGGTGGGTTACAAAATAATTTTAGAATGGTTTCTGTAATGAGAGCAAAAAAGAAAAACAGCTTCTAAATGCGAGAAGAAAAAGAAAGAAGACAGAGCTTATTTACTGTTTAAATAATTGTGAAGTGAGAAGGAAAATTCAGCAGCTGCTAGTTCTCACTCCTCTACAAGTTGCACTGACCCAAATTCCCACTTTTCTTCTAATGGTAACAGGGTCTTGTACCTGATTCACACATGGTCATTCTAGCTCTTAAAAATAAAAGTGAAAGATGAACCTGTGTAGTGAAAAAATAAAAGTGCGTCTCATGTTGTAGACTGAGATTAAGCATGGGTCTGAAAGGGATGAACACAAGTGCACTAATAAACTAAAATCAGCAACATTTTCTTTTCTTCTCACTATATTTTCCCTAAGGCAATTTATATACCCCATCTTATATACTAAGATGTGATGAGGAAATTAAGCCAGTGAGTCATCCCAGCACCCTCATATGACCTTTAGTCTTTGCTGGCACTACAGAGATGCCACAGAACATGCAGGCTGCTCAGTCAAGCACATGCTGAGTCTCATTTCCATTTCAAACAAACAGCATTTCTTCTGTACCATTACATCTAGGCCAACTGCAATAAGCTGTCAAAATCTAAATGGAAGACAAACCCAGAAGGGATCCCATGCCTTATGCCTTGTATGCCAAGGTCAAATCATTCTGTATACAGTAACTATGTTCAACAGAAGTGAAAATGTTTTCAGTGTTTCACGCAGTTTGGGAAATTGTGTGCTTTCAATATAACTTACAACATAAGAATATTTTTGACAATGTGCTTCAAGGCAACTTTCAGATACTGCAACAAATACTCTTCAATGTGGCAGTGAACATTTAGACTTCTTTGTAGCAATGAATTTCACAGAAAAACTTTAGTTTGTGAAATCCGTCCTGTCTTTACAATGGGGAAATAGGTCAACTGCATCACTTCTGACAATGTCATAGGAATATTTTATACTTCCTCTGACAGCAAAATGGGAACACAGTATCTGCCTTGTTAATAAACTTGATGAGACAGTGCAGAACAGTGCATGCACACATACATTCTAGTAAACATAATGATGCAGCAGAGAAAACATAGCCCAATCATAAGATGATGTTTAAATGGAACTGTATTGTTTTCAATAGACTCGAACCTTCTGTAAGCATATGTCAGCTAGCAGCACAATACTGTATAAATTAAACCAGTGTCCTGAAAATGTCATTCAACCAACTAAAAGTTCTTCACAAGAACGGTACAGAAGCTTACAAGCGTCAAATGAAAATCAGTCTTTTCATTTGCTATAGAAATCACACATGCCTGCTAAACTGCTAGCCTTGCCAACAGGTAGTACATTTTCTGCAATAAACTAAGAACACAAACCTGCAGGCACCTGTTGCCTTTCTGATTCTGAATATGAATGCTTCCAATCTACAGCTATGAAGACAATATTTTAATATTGCAAGATAGAATTAACATTCTGTATTAGGAATACAGTTTCTAAACCACAAATAAACATCTCAATGTGTGAAAGACACAGTCCCCTTGTCCTCATCATGGCTACAGTTCTTCCACTTCCTCACTGACCCCCCCATCCCTGCAAGCAAGCCTCTTCACAGCAGCAATTCCTACTCTTTGTCCCTTAATATACACCTTAATTCTATCCCAGATATATTGCTTATCTTTCTTACCCAAACTGTTCAATGATACCCAAGAAAACTCAAACTGGAGGTCCCAAGCAGCACAGAACAAAGTGCACAGAAATTCAGGAGGGAATACATTAAATCAACCAAAGGCCCTGAAAGGGCTGCAGCTTGGCCAGTCATCCCACATGCATTGGTTATGCTTGTTGTACTAGCCATAAAGATCTTATAGTCTCAGAAATGATCTTCTAAGAGCTTTAAGACTTTTATATAAGCTTTACTAGAGATTCCAAATGCACAATTCAGTTGCCATTCCACTTCAGTGTGTAAAACAGGTAACAAGTGATCTTTCTTCTGAAGAAATTAAATTGCTTAAATAGAAATGCTCCTGCAGTCCACCAAAAATAAGAAATCTGTAAAACTTTTGCAAGACATTAAGTCATTCCTCTGCATTAACTAAAAATGGTGAACCTGTTGGCGCACCAGTTGGGCGGAAACATGCTAAAATTATATTATGGTGATCCAACTCATACAGAAATGAATGTGTGCCTGCACCCACCCTCCCCTTGTGGGCATGGCATCAAGCAAAACTTTCCTGGTTTCCCAAAACATTGTTTCCCATCATTTCAAAACTGGTAAGAGCTCCCTACAAGGCATAATAAGATCCTGGTTTTATATCCTGTTTTTTGGGAGCCTTAAAACACATCCTACTGGTTTAGACACCACAGGAGACTGGTTTAATAAACCAGAAAAGCTTCACTGAAGCCAAATGCACAAGGAAAGAGACAAGGAGTGTATAGTCATATAGCTTCTAAGTAAAGATCTAAAAATCTGAAATCTGAAAAACAAAGAATCTGATGTAGTTCAAGGGGGTCTCTGTGTGAAATAGGCCGTAAGCCAAACATAGACTGTATAGTTATGTATTTGGTAAAGGAATTAAGCATGTAAATCTGGAGGTGGGGTGCTTACAGCTTACTGAATACGCAAATGTTTTTAATTTCATTGCCTCAAAATTATAACTAAGGCATCACCTACTAATTTTAACCACCCTCCATTCAGAAACACTAGAACTACACTGCAATATTCCTGTAACAATAACACAGCCATGAGATTTCAAATGGAAACAAGTGACTATGGAATTAATGAGGAAGATCCACACAAACAAAGGAAGCAAAGTCAAAGCCTTTTCCCATACAGGCCCTTCAATCTTATTTTTATTCTCTCTCCAACCAACCTTCCAACCTCAACCAACCTTCCAGCACCTAAGGAAGAACAACCCAGAAAATTGGCCCCCAAAAGAGGCTGACAGGAATTGGCTAATATAGCTCTCTTCCAATATCTAGAAACAGCTGTTTTGATTTTAAAAGACTAAAAAAACACAAAAATATTCCTCCACCTCACTCTCTAAGTATCCACTCACCCTCCAACAGATAAAGTATGGATTTTAAAAAGTGTTCCTTTCAGGAAAGAGAAAACAGGGAAGGGAACAGACTTTGCCCAGAGAGTCAAGCCTCTGTGTACTGAGTATGGGCTGCTCCCTAGTGGTCTCCTCCCTCTGGCTAGCTAGCAAGGAATCGACAACAGAACTTGCAGCGGCCAAAGAACTTCTAGGACTCAATGTTGTTGTCTAAAACTTGATTGGTGTATATTTTGATTATTTTTTTAACCCTGAACTTTAATATTCTGAAATGTTTCTATTGCTTTTTGTTAAACTAACACAAGGGCTAAACATTGAGACTCCATAATGATAACAAGGTAGCCATGGGCTTCAATGGAATAACTGAGCAATACTGTATATGCACGCTAATGTCATTTCTCCAACCCTGCTGGTAAAGGCAATATGAACCAATAGGTTGAGGGAGGCAGAGAAGTGGGGCCCAGAGCAGTTTGTATCCTTTGCACCACTGTTAAAAAGAATTTCAATATCTTACCAGTGCAGGCCACTGAATATGCTTGGTCTTTGATCCCTGAGTCTGGCTAGGATCCTTTCTCTTTGCCCAGACCAGCTGGTACTCCACCAAGAAGGCTGCAAAATCTTCATAAACTTTAACCCATTCTCGTTTTTCCCATTCAAGGTCATCAAATTCCACATATACCTGGGGAAATAAAGTAGTTGGAGAAACATTATTGCAATGATACACATACTTTAACAGCAAGACCATAATATCTTATTTCTTTGATTTTAGACTGCTCCTAAGCAAAATCATCAGAATGGTAAGTCCTGAGCTGCTGATGTGGTCCATCACCACACTAGCCTAGGTCAGTATTTTTCAACCACTACTCTGGTGACTTCTGTCTGGTGAGCTTTTGTTTTTGATTCTGTGTTCCATTTAAAAACAACAACAACATTCATTTGATTACTTCTTCCTCCAAATTCATTTTCCTTTTATGTCATGTATTTTCAAGTTATAATCCTGGGGGCAGTAACTGTCTTTTTAAGTGATCTGTATGGCTGCTTGGAGCCTTTTTTGGCTGAAGAGCAGGATAAAAATTATTTAAATACATATTCTAATTTGTACCTGTGTGAGAGTATTTAAGTAATAACCAAGTTTGGGAACAATTCAGAATTATGCTTTATTTGTTTTCTAGCTCTAATCTACACTAGTTGTTGCCTCACTAGTTGGAGGCAACAAAATCAACAAAATTTAGCAATGTCTGCAAAATAAAATTCCTATATGTTTCAAATTAAGTTCTTTATTTCTGAAGAATTGTGTTCCTCATCTTTTTTTTGCGAAGTAAGTTTTTGTGCTCCTTCAGTGATAAGCTACCCCTGTGGTTATAAATAAAGGTTTATATAACCATGCTTAGAGCACCTTAAAATTTAAGGGTAACTTACGAATTGTGTCACAGCAACCCTATATAGGCCAGATTTGTTGCAGCAAGATGCAGATAGGTGTATGCAGATAGAAGAAGAGTGGCCAAATGGATTTTGCTTTGAAGTTTAATGTCAGGAAACAGTAATGAGGAGCAGATCCTAGCTTTGGGTCAGTTTAAGAAAAGGTTCCACAATTCACATTAGCACTACAATTACAAGACACTTTCCCTACCATCTGCCCCTCATTCTGATTTACTTAAGAGGTCTTTGTTTCCAATAGTAAAAAAAAGAGAGAGAGAGAGAAAAAAAAGAGCAGTATAAGGTTTTATACATATTGGACCACTTGCAATGTTAGTCATACTCTGAGTAGACTCATTTAAATTGTTTAAGGCCATTGGTTCTGATGGGTCTAGTCAGAGGATGACTAACCATGGATATCACCCACTGTACATCTCAGACTGAAACAAGATTATTGTAATTCCATCTTTTCAAAAACCCCAAATTCTGTGCACTCAAAAGCATTTATAAAGCTCTTAGAAATATTAGCACCTGCAGGAAAAGATCCAGCCTTGGAGCTGGTGGTATTGTCAAAGTATTCATCAGATAACTCACATTTTCCTGAAGCCTAACTAGTAGAGTTTAAAATGAACAATACAGGCTCTGTTTTCTTAAACTCCTACAGCTAAGCAGCTGCATCTTCCTCTTAAATACTGCTAGAAAAGCTGCCTTCACAGAGAGTCATACAACATCCAGTTCTTAGCCAATAGCTCCAGATGGGCTGTGTTTTGATTTGTAAGGAAAAAAAGCATTTCATACACACATGCCCCCAGAAAAGTATGAGACACCAGAATTACATAATTGTCAAAGGCAATAACAAATTCAAGCAACAGAAGTTCACTTCTTTGTTGCTGCAAAATGTACTTATTTCACAACTTGTGCTAAGAAGGTACATATGACAGAGATGTTAGCACAGCAATTGAAAATGTTTTTAGATGCTTAATACTTAAAATACGTTCACACAAACTTGTAGACATTGCAACAGTTATATCTATCTTACAACTTTTAGAAGTACCTGTCTGGAAACTCTTTTCAAGAATTAGAAACACTTAGAAAACAAAACAAAAACTGCTAAAATTGCAATGCTGTGTTACTAAGACAATGTAGGTTTTCTGCCAACATGAGAGGAAAAAAACTGTCTAGCCTACTGATCACACCGAGTACTGGCAGTTTTTCAAACATCTGCTAAAGGTCAGGTTTCGCCTGCATGGAACCAATCAATGGAGCTACACAACTCTTAGCTCTATACTCAGCTAAAAGAAAGACAGTTTCTCTACATAACAACCAACCTACATTATTAAATATTAACATGAACTCTCACCACTTATATGAAGTACAATAAGAAAGAAGCTGAAATAATTCTAAAATTGCCAAGTATGAATCTTATGATATATTCATACTTGGCAATTTTAGAATTAGTTCAGCTTCTTTTTTATTGTACTTCATATCTGACACTGCTTCAGTTGTATAAATTGCATCATTGTCAAATTGGTTCAATTGTAAAATGAAGACACTCTCTTTAATATAAACACACATTTCTAATTACTCATCTTTTCATTTATATAAAACAAAGTCTTACTTTACAGTATATAAGAAATCATCATGGAAAAATCGGTGTAGAATGATGAAGCATGATATGATTGCTCTACTCAGAGATCTGCACTGGTTGCCAGCATGTTACCAAGCGAAGTTCAGTGTGTTGTTGTTATATAAAGCGCTTAGGACAGTTTACTTGTGGGATTGCCTTGCCCCATATATCCCACTCAACTGCTTTGTTTCTAACACCAGCAGTAACTAGGTAGTGGGGGGGGGGAGAGAACTCACTGCCCCCTCCATTATGAAGACTGGTGAGGTGAGTTACATGGGGAGGACTATCTGGCAGCCAATATCAGAATAGACACACAGGATTAGCTATGGAGCAAATTCTGATAGCATCACAGAGACATGGGGGGGTTGCCCTTTTTATTATTATTTGTGGAACACTTGGTCCTTTAAACTCCACCTGAGACAGGAAATTGCCAGGTACAACATCTCTATGCCAAGTACAGATACACCTGTTACATCACCACCTGCCAAATAATTTCCAAAATGTGCAGGTACCCAGTACAAGCTGTGGAAATGATGGCAACTTATGAAAAACAGCTGGACTCCCACTGGTCACTGCTGCTAGCCTTGTTTTTGATCTGTGTGGCACAGTATTGGGGAACATCCTTGTCTCTGTGCTTGGAGGATCGCTGTCTACGGAAAGATACAGAGAGAATGCAGAATAACGGATAGCAGTTGCAACAGACAACATTCTCATTTGAACGCAAAACAGGATCAGCTTCAAACTCAGCCTACAATCATGGCTTCCCCTGAAAGAAACATAAAGCTAGCTGCGGTTCAGTCATAATGGTAAACCACAGTTAGCTTCAAACAAGAAGCTAATGTTTCTGTTCTCTTCCACATAAGGAAAAACATGGGAGCCTGTGCTTTGTTCAGGCTGATTCCTGTGGTGCTAAGTAATGATTTATTGTGTCCAAATGAAGCAATTATCTGTGTCTGGCTGTCCATTGGGAAAGGATGCCTTCACCTCCAAGTTTTTCAATTCTGCATGCCCCATAGATTCTCCCCAGTTTCTCACTAGGTACCACAGTCAGGGATACACTAGTTGGGTGAACTCATGTTGACATTAAAGCAACATTCATTTATTCACTCTGCGCCAACATATTTATTTATTCATTTATTTCATTTATGAATTGCTTCCTAAGAAACATCTCAAAGAAATTTAGCAGTAAAATTATATAGATAGTGGATTTGAAATTGTTTTTATATATGAAATAACTCCAACAGAATATGTTGCTTATCTAACCATATTTGCAGATACCTGTATTATGTTACATTTTATGGACTGTTTTCTCAGCAAGCATCAGATTCTGAGTTGTCCTCCTCTCCTCCAGTCCTCTGAAGTGTTTTACACACCAGATCAACTTGGGGACCGGATTATGCAATAAGAATGAAAATTTAAAAAGGCAATCTTTCCCATCTTAAAGGACTAAAGATAGGACTATGCATTGTCTTTCATCTCAGAGCCTGGTGGTTCCAGCTCCCTTTCATTCATTTTCCTGATTGTATGTCACAGCTTGAACAGATATTGTGCTCTGCGATCTAACTGCTGGCTCCAAAACAAAAGGTTACAGAAGACAACTTATCATTCAGATTTCTGCTTTAATAAGCCACTTTATATACAAAGCTCTACTGTAAACAGGTTGAGGAACCCAACACCCCCCAAACCACTTAAATGCTTGTCAGTCAGCCTAAATCCACTCTATCCTCACTTGGCGAAAGCATCACCCTTAAAAATAAATTAAGACTCCATCTTACAGCTTTCCCCCTCCAATACCCACCTATTAATTAGCACTCCACCATGTCCCAGCCCAGTTCTAACAAGAGAACAAATTATTTGAGGTATCCAATAAAAAACAAACAACTGGCCCTGTGGCCCTATAAAAACACTTGCCATAATTAGATAAATGACCAGATTTTTATGACACTAATGAGTCTCTTAAAACACAAACTACAAAACGTGGGAGGAAATTTCAAATTTGAAGTCACAAAACCAAAGGCATAAACCAACAACCTTTGTGTAATATCTTCCCCCATACACATCTAAAATACAGAAGTCTTCTATCAAGATTATGGAATGTGCTATTGAAATTAGGTATTTACCTACATACTGAATGTGCTTCACAAAGATTTTCATTATATGCGAGTCATACTGATTATTTTTTGACTCCATGTCTCCATTGTGGAGGACCAAGACCAACTGTGGCTCCCCATGGTATAGGCACATAACTTCTATGTTGTTAAAAATTTAAGTCTCCTGTATGTTATGGAAACATTAGAAATATATGCAATGTGCACCTGCTAATATACATAATACTGTATGTGACGGCGGCCTCAATCATTGTCTTATTAAATCACTTCCTATGCAATCACTGTTCATGGCTATATATTGTAAAACAGTTACAGTAGCAGGATGAAAAACATTCTGACAGAAGATATCCCCATTGTTGGATAGTTAGGATGCTTCGTGTACTTCCAAACAAGACTTTAAAAACTAAATTACTTCTTTACTGATGTTAGATGTGGGAAAGAATCCATAGCATGGTATGATACCAATACATCTGTATAATATGCAAGGTAGATAAGTATCAGCTGTCAACCAGGAAGACGTTGGATCAAACATCACAAGATGACATTAAGAAGCTAACTACACTCTTAACCTCAACCTGCCTTACTACACGCAAGAGAGCTATACAAACTGGTGTTTCGACAGTATCATTAATGAAGGCAAATATTTCATCTATTAGCAATCGAAATAAAAATTCTCATATTTGAATATACGTGGAAATACTGTATCATTAAAGAATTAAAACATAAACAGAACGTTGAAGTAGGTATCACAAAAAAAGTTTATGCATGCTGCTGTACCCTTAGACAACAAAAACAGTCAACTTCACAAGATACAGATAACCTCCTGAGATATCTGCCTTTCATTTAATCAAAGGATAGGATTCCAGCTTATATTTCTAAAGAAAACATTACCTCAAGGATACATCCTGCGAAAACTTGCATATAGAAACAAACTGCTAAAATCTGTACAGTACAGTAGTACCTCGGGTTACATACGCTTCAGGTTACAGACTCTGCTAACCCAGAAATATTACCTCGGGTTAAGATCTTTGCTTCAGGATGAGAACAGAAATCGTGCTCCAGTGGCGCAGCGGCAGTGGGAGGCCCCATTAGCTAAAGTGGTGCTTCAGGTTAAGAACAGTTTCAGGTTAAGAACGGACCTTCAGAACGAATTAAGTACTTAATCTGAGGTACCACTGTCTAAGGATTAAACCTTACAATATCAAAAACTATTCAGAATATCATTCTGTTATGGGCAAAGATGCTTAAACTATGAAGGTACCCCAAATACAACTGGAGGCCTGGTTTGCATGATTATTTTAAGTGTTAATGGGAATGTATGTGGCATGCTTTGAGCATTCATAACGTAGTATACAAAACACTAAAAATTATTTATTCTTCCGCTACTAGATTACATCCAAGGCATCTGCAGTAAAGCATTCTCAGCTTTCATTTTCACAAATTTATACAAGCTATGGTGGTGGCTTCCAACCTTAATGAGTATTAGAAACCCTTTTTAACCTCAAAACATTTTGTGGACCCCACATGCTAATTTGTTGTAATTTTCCTGAAAATGTGCAGGCTTATTCCTAAAGCAATTTAAAAGAACTTTCAGTTATTGCAAAACTATGAACATTTTCTCCTTTAAATAAGTTTGTAAAAAAATTCTTCCCCAAGCTTAAATCCCGACAGAAAGCAGCTTCTGTATGACATACTGAGGTCACTTTAAACATATAAGGAGAAAAGAATACATTAAATACTAATTAGGAACAAATATGTGTACCACAGGTAAAAATGATTTTTTTAAAAAAGGTACCTAGCAGAATTCTACTTATTTATCCTGCACCAAAGTGTGCAGCTCTTTCACACCACATAAAGTTGAAAGCAAATTCCCAAAGACCATCTGAACAGACCCCTTGGGAGTAATCTGTTGCTCCACAAGAGTCTGTGGCCCACAGACTGGGAACCACAAAGCTATGGAATTTTAAAAATAGTGTTAAGAGTTAAAAATCAAAAGCTCTGGATATTGCAAAGATCTACATGATATTGTAAAGATCCACAGTGGATCACATTAGTTTTTCCTCTATTCTTAGTTGGTTATTGCTATTTCAGGATGTTAGGAGTTATTTCCACTGCTACAGTTCTAATACTTCTGAGTACCTCTAAGTAAGATGTTTTAAGTTCCTCCCCCTCATCTCTATTAAAAACAAAAAGAATAAAAACCAGTGCAGAGCTGTAAAATATTGGCCTGGTTGACACATCACATTAAACACATCACTGTTTAAAACACAGTTAATACACAATGTGCTAGTGCACACACTGCTGAAACGTTCTTGCTTTGCTCCTCTCCCACTCCTGCCACATCACCAAGAAACAAGCTAGAACCTGGCTTCTTGAGTAATCAAAACATGTAGTCATGGTTTATTTCCTCCAAATTTTGTTCTTGGCTTACCACTCATGGTTTAGAGAGAAACAGGTCACAAACTCAGGTTTGCAGTCACAACCCTAACTCAGGCAGCACAGCAGGACCACAGAAAGAGCAGAGCAAGATGTTTTTAGGAGCATGCAGAAGCATGCTGCTCATTCAAACTACACCATTGTTTGTTTTTACTACGGTTTTAATATAGCATGCAAACTAGGCTGATATATGTTATCTTAGCAGAAGTTTTTCTTTATGGATAAGCTACATTTCAAGTTTCACTCACTGACATACTACTTTTTCAATGGGCCTTGCAGAATTTACAGGCACACTTGCCTTTTCCTTGCACTCTAAAAGCAGTTACCTGTAAAACCACCAGCAAACCTCACTCAAATTGATACCAAAAAGGCAGCAAGGAGTGTCTACAAAGAAAAGAAAGCAGTTAAGATTAAGCATTCTTGAGGGTGTTATCTGGATTCCAACAATACTTTCAAGCAGCAAAAGGCTAAGAATTGGTTTTAAATGCCTCAAGATTTATAACCTACCTATTACTTAGTGGGTTGGTTTTTTTTGCATAAATGAATCTCTTCTAAATATTATGGATTTTCTTTTCTGTACCTGCACAGAATGTGCAGTAATTTCAGCTGAAATGGCACTCCTTCCTTAAAAAGCCCCCAATGTAATCTGGAGTTATAGGTAGCCTATTTCACTGCAATACAGTTTCACAGTTTAGGCTCTAAGGTATTCTTCATAACCAAGGGCAGATGAAGATGAAGAAGCACTCCAGAGACAAAACAATCACATATGCCTTTTTTCAGGTTATATCTCATTTGTTCCCAACACTCCCCATTAAGAACACTGGCTAACAAAATAAATCCAGTTCTTTCTTCCTCAAAACCACTAGGCTTGCAGTAAACTTGCTTGTTGCTGCAAAAAATAGTTTTAACCAGACACTGGAAATCTGCACGTGTGCCAATAATAACAGGATGATTAAGAAATTGGTTACACGTTCCTGCAGTGGAAAAGTTAGCAGAAGAGGCCTGCCTCTCTCTGATTACTGTGTAAACAAAATGCCCTCCTTTATTAATGCTGGAATCATCAATGTGAAGAGATGCCTTTGGAAAGATCTCTTTGTAAACATTTAATGAAAAATGCAATGAAATGCAATGAAAACTTCTCCCCAGAAATAATGGTTTGACTTGAAACATTACTCTAGCTTCTACTTAAAATGACATGCTACATACTTCTTCATCATCACTTACTGGCATTATGCTGTCCCCTTTACTTTCACGGTAATTTTATAATTATTAAAAAAGCCAACCGCTCAAAGTTACTGTCTCTATATACTAGAAACATTCCAGTGAACGAATACATATACAGGCATGTACAGTTCTGCTGTACAAAATACTTTCCATTACTGCATTAAACACTATTCTAAACTTTTGGCTCTACATTCTAGGTCAAGGTATAACTTTAGTCATTCATTCCCCCTTAAATCAAAGTGATGTAACAAACATATGTCCATAAAATGCTAAATGAGTACACATGAAGGTTACGTGACTTTATTGTGAGAGCTCCCAAGGTACTGTCTTCTATTTTAGGCTGGCTTGCATTGCCTTGATTTAGTGAAAAAGATGGGAAAGGATGTCACAGAAGAGAGAGATAAGAGGAACAGGCTTCCAGTTTCTTTTTAATTAAGCAAGAGCTGGAGAACCCCTTTGGAATCACCTATACCACACTCCACACAAAAATAATGAATTATTCACAGGTCTAAGAAGCAAGGAGAGGGAGGCAGGAAGATACACCATGAGATGCCTCCTGTGGCATCAGTTCAACAAACTCCTTCACAACTGCAGGGGCTGTGTGAGAGAGTGCTAGCATTCAGGTAATGGCACTGTCACATGCATGTTTCCTGGGTCTTAAAATTGTTTCCCCTGGTGCTCCTCTCCCCCATAGATAGAATTAACTGTTCATCACCATTCCTTTAAAATAATGTGTGAGGTGGGGAACTGAATCTGATCAGCAGGCCAGAGAGTACCATCTTCCCACCCCTTGAGTGACAAGTTTGACAAGCTGGTAGGGCTGCCCACCTGTCAACCATCCACTATCACATTAATGGATGCTGGCCTGCTTTTGCATGTGTGGTTTGAAATCAAAATGTTTGGGCAAAGGCACAATCTACAAAAGCACTGATGATCACCTTATCATCAGGTACTGTTTTGGTAACTACTTTTGATGACACTTTGCAAGACTCTACCATCAGCTGATGCCAGGGTTTACAAAGCACTGTGCATAGCACTTTGCACAGGGTTTTATAGGCAAACATTTTTATTTTTTTTGCTTTGCTGGCAAATCCTACAAAGTCTCTGTTTACCTGCCCACACAGTTTGTAGGGCAGCAGAGTAGGGCAGCTTTGTAACACAAATGAGGTGGCTAAGGGAGCTTAACTGGGCCTGCGGGCTAGAGTTCTCCACTACTGGCTCAATGGGAGAGGAGAGAATGAGAGGGTCTCCTGCAAAAAAAGGGGGGCTGGGGCTGGAACCACCTTTCCATCTCAGTCAACACAATGGAACAGAGCAATAAGACCGTGTAAATGTAAAATACTTTGCAGAAATTGACCCTATGAGAATCCTCAGGAATGATCATGAATTTTCACAGAACCCTTTTGTTTTTATCAAATGCCAAGGGGGAAAGTTGTGGAATGGGCACTGGTGGTTAAACAGCCAAGACTTGGGGCACAGAAATGTATCCTGGCAGGAATAGAGATGGTACTGCTTGAGGATTGTGAGGAGTTCGGAGCTGAAGGGATCCAGGGAGGTATTAAATCAGCCCTCCCCAACCTGGGGTCCTACTGATGTTTGGAGTAGAACATCTATCAACCCTGGCCATCATCAAAACTCCCGTTACAAAATACACACAGTAAGATCTGTAACAAATACAGAAAGTTATACTTAGGAGCTTAAAATTCCTACAAACTCATCCTCCTGGAATTGGCATAAAGCATGGAAACAGCTTCTTTCACCATTCTTAAAGCATAATTAAAAGAATTCTTGCACTATTCAGTACCAGCACTGTAAAATTAAGTTTTGAAAAACAATTTGGAAAAGAGAAACTCCATCTTACATCTCTGACCTCTTCTCTGCAAAAACATTGTGTTTTCCCTGCAAAATGTCACAAATATATTTAAAAAATGGACAAAAATTGTGGATATGTAATTTAGTGCTGGGAGAAAAACTATTTGATTTCTCATCAGACATTATTTAGTTTTGCTCTACAATCTGTTTCAATGCCTCGCTGGTATTCATATTTCTGTAACAGTGCTTCAAACAACACAGTGTATAAGTCTTGTTAACCTACCATCACTGCTTGGGAGGCAACTACTTTTAACACCTGCTCATATTATGCTGCAAGATAAGCTGTAATTTACAATACCTTGCAGAAATTTAACCTGACTGAATCAGGCAGTTACCTCCCATCTTTCAGGATAATCTAAAACATTATGCAAAACTGAATTCCTCAAGGCATATACAACTAAGTACCCCAAGGCAGTTTTTATTCCTGAATGCTAGCTTTTCTAAAAATATAGATGACACACACAAGAGACGTATTTTTACTAAGTTAATAGCCTGTCAATATGAGGTACTTTTAAAAAAGATTATGCAGAAAGGATGCTGAAGGAGGGTTGTTTCAAAACATGACCTTTCTTTATATGGTAATTTCTTCCCCTCCTCAAAAATTGCATGGAATGAGTTGGCATCAGATCAAACTGAGAGTTATCCATGGAAGCCCTAACACCTCACTGAAGCAATTAATTTTTAATACTTAAAAAATAATAATTAGATTTTCCTCGTTTTTGATTCAATGATTTATTACCTAAAATAACTAATATTTCAATAATGCATATTCAACCCTCATCATGGATTTACTCTAAACCTTAAATGTGGCCATTTATTTCCCTCAGCCGCCTCCTCTGCCGCTCGCAAGAGCAGACATAGGAGTCGCGGTTGGGAGACGCACAGCGCAGTGCCTCTCCCAACCATGACTCCTGTGCCTGCCCTTTTGAGAGGGGGGTGGCGGTGGTGGGACCAGTGGCAAGAAAGGGCTCCTTTTGGCTGCTCGTCCCTCCGCCGCCGCCCACCTCACTCAAGTATAAGCCATGGGGGGCTTTTTCAGCATAAAAAAATTGCTGGAAAAGTCAGCTTATACTCGAGTATATACGGTACTATAAGTTTATACACAAAGACCTTTTAAAACAAGAAATGAAACAAAAGTACGCCAAAAAAATCATTTTGGTGGTTAGCTCATCTACCTGATAGTCTTAATAAACCTAAAGTTCTATAAAAAACTATGTTTGGTTCATAAACAGGAACAAACAATAACACAACTTTCTGTGGGAAAATGATTGCTTGTACATGAGAGCATGAGCAAAGTTCCTGGATAAAGTCACCTTCCACAGCTGTTCCAGTGTTTCCTGGCACGTTGAAAGGCCATCTTCAACCCTATCGCGTTGGCCCCCCTTCCCCCTGGGAAGCCACCGTTTCTACCACTTATCTTTACAGTTTTGCCGCCTCTTGTCTGGGAAATGAACCTGGCTTTGAAGGATGCCCTCGTCAGACCGGCATCGCTTGGGTTTTGCCCCCCAATAGCGACCATCCCATCTGTGTCACCACGTTTCGTTGGGTTTGGATTTTTGGCTCAGCAGTGCACGGAGCAGTACATGAGGCCTATTTACAGCAAATGGGCTCCTGTATCTGCAGAAATGGCTGTGTGGCTTCTCCTGGATTGTGGTTTTTACATGCCAATAATCGAGCCATGAAATATCACGCAGGTTGCTCGGAAACAGCTATTGGAATAATTTACCATTCTCACCCTTATTGCCCCCCCGAGCAACCAATATGGCATCGTCCTGAGTGGCCCCACAATTCCACTTCACACGGGTGGAGCCTCTCCGTGAACTTTGTAAAACGCCGCTTTCGTCGTGCTGCTTTTTTGCAGAAGGCCAGGAGGCCTGAACTTTATCATCAGATTTGGACTAACAATACTTACGTTAGAGACATTAATCATTTTGCTTCTATGCTTAACCTTTCTGATTGTTGGATGTGTATGCATATCCCTCCTCAATCAAAAAGATCTGGCATTTTATTACATGGTATTCCTATAAATGCTTCATATAAGATTAGCAATAATATGAAGGACAATCGCATAAGTTTACCTCCTGTATTTCTATCGCTTGTAGAATTAGCTCCTTATTGTTTTCATTTTAATCACAATAGCAAAAAATTTTTAGGTCATTATCCATATTGTAATTGGACATATGAATACATTAATGGATCTTCTTGTTTTCTTAATGTTACAACCATGAGTGGCAGACCAAAGGTTTTAATTAATAATGTCACAACTTACATGACCTATGAACAACAAGCTGCGTGTAGAGACTTTTATGTTTGGTTCGACTGGATGAGAAAGAGCAGCAGAACTACATGTTTGCTTCAATCTGATTTATGGTTATTTTGTGGCACACGTGCCTACAAAGAAATCCCCTCTGCCTTTTCTGGTACCTGCACGTTAGGTATAGTAGTACCCTTGGTGTATAAAATAGATAAGCTCCCAGCGGTCCGTTTGCGTAACAGAAGGGAAGTACAATCACCTATTTCTCAATATACAGGGACAGCCATCTCTAGGTCCCTTCTGCCTTCTTTAGGTGCAGCCATGAATTACCGTGATTTGCATAAATTGGCAAACTGGACAGAAAATTTGTTTAATTCCACCATTTTGGCTTTAAAAATGATTAACAAAGAAATATCAGAAATAAGAAATGTAGTTCTTCAACATCATTATGCTTTAGATGTGATCCTTGCTTCTAAAGGTGGAATTTGTGCCTTAATTCATTCTCATTGCTGCATGTATATAACTGATCAATCGACCAATATCTCTGCTACTATTGATCATATGGAACAAATGATAGCCCATAATCCTTTGAATCCACCTGAAGGTTTTGATCCATGGGAGTGGTTGTCTTCTTGGTTACCTAATGGATTATGGTTAAGAAAAATATTATTGATTGTAATTGCATGTATTGCTGGCTTCATTATGGTGTGTTGTTGCATTCAATGCATACCCTCTTTGATTTCCCAATGCACTGCATGGTGGTACCCACCACGGCCCACCACAGGGGTTACAAGAGGAATTTATGTTGCAAAGTGTAGACGCTTAGGCAATGAAGTGTACGAGTTGGACTAATGGTCCCTCTTTTCCTCTAATAATATAAACAAGAAAAGGGGACATGTGGGAAAATGATTGCTTGTACATGAGAGCATGAGCAAAGTTCTTATTGTTACAGGGTGATTTCATAGCTAGAAGCATCCTTGGAGCATGAACAGCGCGTGAACAGCTCGTGCTGTCTTATATGATTGGCTAACGTGGCATGGCCTGATGCTCGCATAGTCTAGTGCGAAGGTCCTTATCTGCTGGCTAGAACAAATTGCTTGGCTTGTATTTTGTATCTTTCTGACTTCACACAATAAAGGCTGTGCTGCAGTAGCTCTAAGGAGCCAGAGCAGCCATATTTCTTCAACCCATCTTGGTGTGAGACTGATTCCTTCGGATGTCGAGCTGGCACTCGACAACTTTCTATTTCACTATAATTTTAAAATTAATAATTTTAAACTGCACAAAAGTTTAAAATGGATATCTGAAAAACTAACTTTAAAAGGCACTATATATACTATGGAAGGTTTTCGTTTGATGCAATGCCAATCTCTGACACATATTTAACCTACCAGCAAGCATTGGTTTCTTATCACATCAACATATCTGTAGCCTGCAATATGTTTAAAAACCAAATTAGCCAAATAAAAGAATAGAGGGAAGGAGTCAATTACACTGATTAAAACCAAAGACTAAACCTGGCTGTTGAGCATCTTTGGAATAGGAATGGTCCAGCGATCATTCCTGGGCAGATCTCTCACAGACTACACCAAGTGTAGTACACCAAGAAGATGGAGCAATGAAGCATCAGATATAACAACTGGAATACAAGTTGAGAAAGACTTGGAAAGTACAGGCTAGCATCCACTGTAGGGCCTACACTCCTTCCACTACCATTGCCCTTGTGCAATTCCAGGCAAGGGATCTGCTTTGTGTAATTCTCCAGGGTGATATTAATATATCATTGACACCCTCCTGGCACCACCAATCATTTGATTAGGATAATTGAAAGGGGGAGGAATTGGGGGAGCCATATACCAGGGTGATTAGTAACTGCAGCAGATGAAGGGCACAAACTGCAACTGAAAATTCTATTCATGTTTTCCATTATAGTCCCTCATTCCTACTATAGTCAACACTGTATATAGTAAAATGCAAATAATGCTCTGTGATGGCAAATATATGAAGGGTAAATCTGGAGGGCTATTGCCATAGGCTTACATTTACCACCACAGAAATAACTGCAAGTGTCAGGGTCAAATGATCTCTTATCAGTATGTTCCAACAGTTAATCTCAAAAAGCATAACGTTATGAAACATTATATATATATGTCAACCTCAATGACTTGTTCATGGGAATACTGATGTTGTTATTTCTTCACAAGTTATTTAAATTTGCTACACACCTGGTCCAAAGCACATGAGATTACCAGAGAAATCTGATGAGGAGAGGTTTGCAAGCATCTCCTCAAAACAGGTGACCCAAAGTATGTTAAATGCTCAATTTGCAGGTTTTGATACTCACACACTAGTTAAATAACTAAGATCTGGAACTGGAAAAGGCTGAAAATAGGATGTTTGTATATCTCTACCTTAAATAGAAGGCACGTCATCCTGAAATGTTTAAGGTATGTCAGCATTACCCTTGGATCTAGAATTTCACACACAAAGTATCTCAAGAGAGTCTGGTTATTAGAAGATTCTGAACAGGGAAATTTCATAAAGCTTTCAATAGGAACAGCAAAAAGTATATCCTGAAATGGTTATTAATACATCCAGGCTACACCAAAAGCTGAAATGTGTTATACACATAGCCCACAATATGAAACTACTAAACAGGTTTAGTTTAACAGTTAAAACCTAGGGCATGTTTATTTCATTAAAAAACCCCTGATGTTCTAGCAAAAAAAGAAAAAAGAAGAAAAGCTAAACCAAGCTAGGGCGGAATGATGAGTTCCAAGGGCAAGCTTGGATTTATTTATTATTTATATCCTGCCTTTCAGTACACAAAGCCTTCCAAGGTGGCTTATAATTTAAGATTTTTAAAGACTGCAAACAATATCAACATATAAAATGTCATTAGCATTCTTTCTGCAGGTTGATAAAATGGCCCTATGGTGGGGTGTGGAGAGAAAGTTTAAAACTGCAGAAGGCGCCAAGGTGATCTTCACCTGCATCCCTCTGCCTCCTGGAATCTTCCTCCAGGAAAGTTGATGCTAGAGGAAAGCCAACTTGATCAAGCTGTGAGAAGTATTTGAATCATAGAGATGGAAGTGACACAAAGAGCCATCTAGTCCAACTTCCTGCAAGCAAGGAATTCTGCCCACAGGCAGTTGGGAATGTTGATCTATGCTGATAGAATGCATTCTTCATTTACTAGTATTAAATATTTCTCTCATAAATCTTTTGTCTTAAAGAAACACTGGACTGGTATCTGGTCAACAGCTGTCAGACAATATGGCAATGCTTTCTATATTGCAGAACATGCAAAAATGCAATTCTTACCCATCCCTGCAAAGCAATCCTATACAGGGTGCCTCCAGACTGTCAGTAACTTATGGGAGGGATTCAAGCATGTATTGGCACTTTAGCTTTGTACATCTAAAATGGATTATAGTACCCTGTCACTCTGGCACAACTAATCAATATTTTTCTAATAACGATTTTTTTGGAGGTTGGAAAGTGATGGTGAAATGCATTGGAAAATGTTGAATAAACAAATGATTAGTGGGAAGATCTGGATACACTGCACAAATAAGAATGAATGGTCATTGTCATATCATTGCACTGTAAACAGATCAGAATGAATGCTTAAGACTGGGCACAGTCTACTCATTGCGTAAGTAAGCTTTGTACAAGCAAACCAGGATGAATGCAGAATAAACAAGTCATCTGTAGGAGCCCACAAACCACTTCAGACCAAAAGGACTATGGACTAGTGCCATGAGCATATTTACTTCTCAACAAAGCAAGCATGATGGTACAAATATTTTTAATCACATTGACCTTTGCAGGTCAATGCCCAAACTGCCTCCTTAACACTTCTGTTCTTTGCTGGCTTCCAAAGTTTTCTAAACTCTCAATATACTTCCTACCAGTAAGTAGCACAGCCTTACCATTCTTAAAGTCCTTTGTGAAGTTTTCTCCCTAGCCCTCCTTACTCTTAAGTAATATGGATTTCTCTATCCTATCCCGCCTTCCCACAGGAATCTGTTTGCAACAGGCCTTTGTTTATTGTGACTGCTTTGCATATTACAAGAATAGCAGGCATTTGCTGCATCAACTTATTTTATCCTCCTCCACCAGTATACTTTAACCTTCAGTGTAGTTTTAAAATTATTTTAATATTCACCTTGTTAACAGAGTTGTCAAGGTGACTTATGGAATCGGAATATCAGAACAGATTATGTATACCCACCACCATCTCAATCCCTCTTATACACCAATGTACAAGTATTTTGCTTCAGAAACACCATACCAAAACACATCAGTTCTAGAGTGTCACAATAGCATTCTAAAATGTTATTGTTCATAAACAGGTTAGAAAATGTGGTTCCCCCAGATCTGGCTTGACTACAACACCCCTCATCCTTCACAACTGGCCAGGCTCACTGAAGCTGATGGAAGCTGGAATCCAACCACATCTGTAAGGCACCATGTTTGCTATTTCTGCCAATGAAGTATGATAAACGGATGGAAGATGCCCTTATCTTTAAACAAGTCTTCACAAGGAAGTTTACCTGCAGTTTGGGTGCAGCAATTTTATCCACCCACCATGTCTGCTCTGAACTGGAGTCTAAATGTAAGAACAGGCTCCGCATATTTAGGGGGTGACTGTGACACACTATGAGAGCATCTTGTAAATCACTTAGCTAACACTAATACAGTGGTACCTCGGTTTACGAACTTAATCCGTTCTGAAAGTCCATTCTTAAACCAAAACCGTTCTTAAACCGAGGCACACTTTCTCTAATGAGGCCTCCCGCTGCCGGTGCCCTTCCACCGTTCGGATTCCGTTCTTAGACCGAGGTCAAGTTCTCAAACCGGGACACTATTTCCGGTTTTGCAGAGCTTATAAACCGAATCGTTCTTAAACCGAGGTACCACTGTAATGGCTTCCAGGGGTTAGCTACCAGAAGCAGTTGTAACACAGCTAAACTAAAACTTAATATTTTTTTATGTAAGTTACATTAAAAAATGACCACTTTTTGTAGACAACACTGTTACATTGTTCATTACTTGCTCATAGTACTGTAGAAGCTGGAATTATCCATTCAGCTGTCAGGAGGGTGGTAGCAAACTGGCTGGTTTTCAAGCAGTTAGAATCTGTTAGATGAAAGCCAGCCAACCCAACCACCACCTGCTTTCCTTAAAAACACACTACTATTTTTATATCCCTTCTTGGTATATTTGTAGTCCTCAGCCCAACAATGTAAAAGACAAATGGCTTTGCAGGGCCCCTGATCCAACCTGGGGAGTACTGACATCGCATTTCAACATGAATGGGGGGTACCCTTAAATCAGTGTTCAAAATCCCCAGGGGGCCAGGCACGTTTTGCGACTTGGAGTGGTCTACTTGTGACCAAGTTGAGATGTCCTGTTGCCAGGCTCAGCAACTGACATCTCCATCATCTGCTGAAGTGCAAGTCAGTTGGCTTGCTCTGCGGCGTGAAAATAAGATTGACCCTGGGAGCACCACAGTGCAAGGAGTAAAATAAATTAAATAAATATAAAATAAAATAAAAATGCAGCAATATCCTGATGCGGTCTGTAGCAACTAGGAGCGTATTTGGGAACTACAGGGAACAGAAGGCAGTTGTCATCCCCCTACAGATCTGTCTAGTCTTTGCATATGTGATGTGTTTATAATTTTAGAAATAGTACAAGTCTGTAGGTGAAGGAGACTCCCCCAACTTTTAAAGTTCACTGTGGCACTAAGTTTAAAAGACCACATTCCTTTTTTAACCATTAGTTAGTGTATATTTAACACAGGCACATATTTAGCACATTTGTCTTAACATAATTAAATAATTATTGTGATTTTGGCTACCACAGATTCCTTCCTTGGTTGAATTCAAAGTAAAATTGCTATCCTTTGAAATGCCTTGTAAAAAAATGCCAATTTCTTGCCTTTCTTCTCCCTGGTTAAAGAACAGTTTCCTGATTAATTTGAATATGATGTCTGTTTTTTTTTAAAAAGTGACTAGACATTACAATGTGGCAAACGTAACCTTGGTTTAAGACAGGCATAGGCAAACTCCAGCCCTCCAGATGTTTGGGACCACAATTCCCATCATCCCTAGCTAACAGGACCAGTGGTCAGGGATGATGGGAATCGTAGTCCCAAACTTCTGGAGGGCCGGAGTTTGCCTATGCCTGGTTTAAGGTGCCATTTGGAAAACAGCTTATATATCTGAGTTTCTAACACTGCCCTGAATCACCCCAATTCACTTCATTATCCCCCCCCCCAAGCAGATACACACAACGTGTGTGAGCCCATTTTTAAATTTATTGATTGTAATGAGCAGTTCTCCAGGGACATTAAGCTTCTCAGCGTGGATCAGAAAGTGACCTATCCAATTAGAGGACTATGTTTCTATCCTATATCTGTTTCTCTGTTATCCTGCTCTGGACACTACATTCGATTTCTGTTTTCAGACAGTTTTGGGATTCCCTGCCTCTGCCAGTCTTTAAACATTCTGTGCCACTGAGGAGTTATTGGGCTGTTTTGTGGATGCCCCTTTCAAGTTTTTTCCTCCAGACCTGTACCTGTACCTTGAGGTTACCCCACATCTATCTGTTGGTGCACTGGTGGTGTGAATTTGGCTGCGTAAGCATAAGCACAGGAAGACTCAAACTGGGGAAAAAATCTGGATAAAGATCATGTGAGACAACTGCACATTTGTCTCTTTTATTGAGTGTATACATTTTCAAAAGAAACTGGAAGATGGCTCCCAAAGTGGATATACATAGTGGTGCTGTGGTCTAAACCACTGAGCCTCTTGGGCTTGCCGATCAAAGGTTGGTGTTTTGAATCTGCACAATGGGGTGACCTCCTGTTGCTCTGTCCCAGTTCCTGCCGACCTAGCAGTTCGAAAGCACGCCAGTACAAGTAGATAAATAGGTACTGCTGTGGCAGGAAGTTAAACGGCATTTCTGTGCGTTCTGGTTTCCGTCACACTGTGCCGTTGCGCCAGAAGCAGTTTAGTCATGCTGGCCACATGATCCAGAAAGCTGTCTGTGGACAAATACCGGCTCCTTCGTCCTGAAAGCGAGATGAGCACTGCGACCCCATAGTCGCCTTTGACTAGACTTAACCGTCCAGGAGTCCTTTACCTTTTTACCTAGTAAAATAGGCACAATCTTCACATAGGACCCTTGTTCTTAACCACTCATTTGGTCACTATAAGAATTTGGTCACAGAATTTCACTCAGGCAAGCGAGTGAACTGCCAGGGATGCGACAGATTGCAGGCAGCTGGCATATGTGGCAGATACGGTGCTTCAGGTTGTGGGCTTTTCATTTGCGAACGGGCCTCCGGAATGGATCCCATTCACAGCCAGAGGTACCACTGTAACTTTCGGGAGCCAATTTACAAGGATGTTCTACACATTTTATTTATTGTATAGTCATACCTTGGGTTGAATATGCTTCAGGTTGAGCATTTTTGGGTTGCGCTCTGCGTTGACCCAGAACTAATGGAGCGTGTTACTTCCGGGTGTCACTGCTCGCGCATGTGCTCAAAAATGATGTCACGCACATGCGCAGAAGCGGCAAATCGTGACCCGCGCATGCAGGTTGCGTTCGCTTCAGGATGCGAATGGGGCTCCGGAACAGATCCCGTCCTCATCCAGAGGTACCACTGTATATTAAGTGGTTCCTCAAACTCAAAATTTCTTAATATCCAATCCTTCACAAACTATTTGTGAGTGTTTATAAAGAACTGATTTTTTTTCTAACACAAAACTATACATTTCATCACTAAAAGCATTATGTTTTTATTTGAAAGGAATGATAGTTCTAGTGTATGTTTTAAGCAAAATGCTCTTTCCCTAAAGCATGCTATCTGGAGACTGGCTCAAACGTCTGTTTATAAGTAACAGAGAAGATAAACAGAAATATCTCATTTGTTGACACTTCTGAGATTTGAGTTTCAACTGTAGACTTGTTAGTTCAGCATATTATGCAACACTTTTCGACTGCAGAAAAATGTGATTTCTTGAGTTAATATTACTAATGGAATACCAAACATCTGCCTAACATTAATAAATGACCTTTTATTTGAAAAAAGCTTTCTTAATTACAGATGTTGAACACAGAAGTAATTATAGCAGGTAACCCCATAAGGTCTTCACACTGTCCTCAGTTCTAATTCTATAACCATTTTATTACCTATGCCCAATGTAGGGCATTTTAGGCTAGGCTTGATAAAAGGCAGTCACCTGCCTACTTGTGATATGGGTTAGAAAGAGATACAGAGGACCTTAGCTCTGAATACAAGAGAAATAAATATCTTAACAGTATAAGGCTTGGGTGACAAGATTTGGGTTGGGTGACCACTCCTGGTTTGTTTGTTTGTTTTACAAAATGATATGCTAGGTTTTACACCAGGGTAGAATCAAGGTTTATCCTTGTCTTTTTTCCCATAGTCCCAAATTTCCAGACTCCAAGAGGAATAGGGAGGACCACAGAGGAGTCTTAAATTAGTCTGAAAGGCTCTCTGAGCTGAATTTCTGGCACAAGCTTAATATTCCCTCCTGAGATTCACAGAGTACGACTGCATTTAGGTAGTTATGCATTATACATGCATACTATGCTTGTATCAAGTTTCCAGAACCATTTATAATGCAAGTAGAAATACAACTGGAGCTAACGGAAGGATTTCAAATTCTGGATCAGAGAATGCCGTGTGCAACGCAAAGACAACATGCTCATTTTCCAGACAGCGTATGCCAACAGTAGAATAATCACTGCCAGCTGGTGTGACCATATTCCTTGTTACACCACTTCAGTGTCCCATTCAAACACCAGAAAATGAAGCGCACGCGCACTCTCTCTCTCTCTCTCTCTCTCTCTCTCTGTATATAGTCTCAAAAAGAAGGTGGAGGAACTAACATAGTTACTCCTACTCTGAATATATGGTACTCCATAATGTATTTCAAGTGGCCTCTTAGGTCTGTAACATTAAAAATGTTGTGGCCTGTAAAGCAAACCAGAAGAGTGGTCTACAACAAAAAGTTTTAGAAAACAGTCTGGTTTTAATGCTTTTGATTTGCTGGTAGCTTATGTCTAGTGCAGTGAAATTTACAACACTGGGCAGTTTTCTAAATTGCTATCTGAATACTGCATAGATGAACTAAACCACCACTCCCTTACCCCAAACATAAATGATTTCTATTTCACTCTGAGTACCAACAGACTTTAGAACTATTCATAGAAACAACCTAAGAATGGAAGCCTAGAAGGATTAACAAAGATGCTCCACCCACAACAGCAGTCAAATACTAGAGAAGCCAGCAATGGCCAAGGAACTCCTTCTACATTCCAGTAATTAGAATAGAACTTAACCCTATATAGAAGATTTGCAATTGTAATCTGTACTCCTAAACCTTAGTACAATACAATAAAATCTAACCTTTCCTCTAAAAAGATGCAGAACTTTGGACTGTGGGTCTTTCTTTACTTTGCACCTTATCACACTGCTATGAGAACAGTAACAATTGGGGCAGCTTGTTCTCTACTTGCTCTCTTGAAAATACATCCCAAGCAGCACAACAGGTGTATACTTACTGGTAAGCATGCATAGGATTCCAGTTTTCAAGTAATGCAGATATTAATTTGCTGCGAAGGACCTGGATATCTACACTCAAGGTAACACTCGTTTACAACACTGATACTGTATTTTCTATATACAAACTACAGTATTTGTTGCTAGGAAAATAATATTATTTGTCCAGCTAGTACCTCCACTGCAGTTTTAACTAATGTGAGATCAGCTGTGTGACACTCATGGGCTCCTAGTAAACAGTATCTGCTACAACGCCTCCCCAACCATGCCTGCACTGTTATGACTTATAGGTCCCCCCACCCCACCCCATACTTTAGAAGATGAGCACTTCGCATCACATCTTAAGCGTGGGGATGCTCAAGCTATTTTAACAAGACTTAAGTGATGAACAACAGCAAAGCCACCCTTTTTCATTTCTACAGCAGCATTGTATGATTTTTACCAACCATTTGCTTCTTAATGTTTTTCTTTCATTCGTTGAAGGTGCTGTGTTCACAATTTCCAGTACACACCTCCTCTATTTATTTTAAACAACTGTGAGCAGATATATCCTGGCAGCAAGTCTAAGCTCCACCCATCAATTTGCTGGGGGCACGAGGTTGCCAATTTGCTGGGGGCACGAGGTTGCAGGATTTATGAAGGAATTAAGTTTGTAAGCATATACACCAAAAAAGGGGTGGATTTTTTGGGAAATTATATTCAGCAAAGACCCCCCCCTTTCTATTTTTCCTATGTTTCTCCATACACTTTAACTGCTAAGTGGTGGACTAGAAAAAGGAAGGGGTATAGTCATTTCTCCAAATATTTTACATCTAAGTAAATATGCTACTTCTTTATAAGTATGCATTACATACATTTACAATAAAGTATAAAATAAAAACCTCAGGATTTTAAAGCAACACCAAAAGGGATATTTACAATCTTTAAAAAGCACCCTTCCTCTGTAAAACAGTCACACAGCAGACCCACAAAAACGAGAACAGCACATTGTCAGCAGTGAAGCAAATATTACTGTCTAAAAGTAAGTATCATTATTTTCCTATTTAATTTGTTAACAAATTGTTCAAGGATTTTTCTTTATTAATGGTACTTGGAGGTAATCGGGAAGCCAATTTAAAGACCACTGGGAAAACAGAGAAACCAAGTTTTTATAAGCACTGCAGCATTTTTTAAAAATGCAGCTTGTGCAACTGTAGTAGTAACATGTATCACATAGCTAGATTCTCCAGCAAGCATTGAACATAAATGTTAAATCTTTAGAAAAACTGTAAATGGAATTAGAGTAGTATGTATTTCTTACACAGGGCAAGGAAATCCTGGTTGCTTTTTCCTTCCCTTCCCCCACAATATATCCTGGCTCCCTCCCTCCCTCCATTCACATTCCTACACCCATTAGGAAAACACTGGCAGGAGACACACTAGTTCGAAAGACCAATGGCTTCTTAAAACGTTTATAAAAATTCCACAAGAGGAGGTTTTCTGTTTGACTACAACTGCTCAACCTATGGCATTTAAAAAACAAAGACCCACCCACCAGATTTGCCAGAGGACAGCCAGCGCCTGTTTTGTAGGGTGGTATTTAAAGGAATGAACGGGCCAAACCAACAGCTACATTTCTCACAAGAATGTGAATCAAAAACCAATGCCTTCTATCCGCTTTCCTCATCACATATGCTGGGCACACACACAACTCCACATTAATATTGCGAAGCGAAGCAGCGGCAGCAAAGTATATATGTACGTGTGTGTGTTGCCTGTGCGTGTGAAAGACAAACCCTTCTTTCCTAAGAACTCCCATCTGCAAATCACCAACAGTTGGCGGCGGCTGCTGTGTAATCACGGTATCCCGCCCCCACCCCCACCCCCGTTCAATGATCCGAATCAACCTGGTTCAACACCAGACATCCCCCTCACCCCCCAAAAAAAACCCCGCACACATACAGTGAGCGCAAAAAAAGCCCACACCAGAAAACGGACAAGCAATTGGCGCTTCCCTTCCTTAAAGATGAGGCTGGGTGGGAAGCAGAGAGAGGTGGGGGGAGAAGAGATTTTCTGCTGCTGCTAACCCACTGTAAGCCCCTTCTCTGTTCGGGGCCTAGAAAAGGGGAAATGAGAGCGGATGTGTCATGTTTAAACTCCCTCGTCGCCTCCCCCCCTTTCACGAGCAGGGAGGGGGGAGTGTCCTGTTACTATCTCCACTCCTCTCACTCGCCCCAACAAACACACCCCATATATGTGGCCCCGTATATGCGTGTGTGTGTGTGTGTGGAGAAGAAAAGAGAAGCCTCACACTTCGTCCCCCTCCCTGCTCTCGCCCTTAAAAGGGCTCTCTATAGGGGAGAAAGCCATTGCACTCCTCGGAAGGGGCAGGGAGCCCTCCTCGCTGCTTTTCGTTTCCCAAATTTTCGGCTACCGGGCGGCGTCGGGGGGGGGGGTCCGCTTCGCGGGAGGGGCTGGGCTGGGACCCCCCTGAGGGAGGGAGGGAGACGGGAATGGCAGCCTCTTACCGACAACTCGGGGCTCCGCGAGTCCCGGTGCGAGACGGTGCGGATGACGCCGGCTCTCCAACGCCCGTTCTCAGGCGGCTCGTCTCCTCCGACGCACAAGAACCGCTTCCCCACCAGCTCCGGCCGCGACTCCACCGCCACCGCCATGGCGGCCGCCGCCGAAGAGCAGAGCGAGCAGCCAACCGCACCAGCCGCCGCGCTCGCTCGCTCGCGTCTCCCCCCTTCTCTCTCCCTCGCTCTCGCTAAGGGTCGCCCATGCCTAGAGGAGCCGAGGCGGAGGGAGGGCGTCCGCGCGTCGGGGCTTCGTGTGTGAGAGAGACGGGGGACCAGGGGGGGGGTCTCTGCCTCCTCTCGCCCGCCGCTCCGAGCCGGGCGCCCCGGGCAGCCGCTCAGCCGCCGCCGCGACCAGCCTGACACAAACACACGGAAGGGAGGGCAGAGCGGAGGGGGCGGGGGAGCCGTTCGCTCAGAGCCGCGCTGCGGCCCCGACCACTCCGCCCACACGAGCCCACTGCCATGGAGACCGGCACAACGCGCCGTCTCCCTCCGCCAGACACAAACGCGTTGGCTCGGGCGGGAGAGGGAGGAGCGGGGAGGGCGCGGGGGAGACACCGCGGCAAGGGAAAGAGTCCGCCCGCGGTCGCGCGCGACGTCCGTGCCCTAGGGGGGAGGAGGAGGAGGCGGCACGGCAGGGAGGCAGGCAGCCAGGAACAGAGCGGGCAACTGTCTGGCGTTCCGTGGCTGGAAAACTTCGGCTCCCGCCGCCTCAGCAACAGCGGCGGCCAAAGGACCCGGGCCGCGCCAGAGGGAGGAGAGCAGCGAGGGGATATAGATCGCCTCAGAGAGCAAAGCGGGGCAGCTGGCTGGCGCGGGAGGGTGGGGGCGCACACAGACCACGAGGCCCCTCCCGCACCCGCCGTTTCTGACAATACGAGCGAGGAGGCGCTCCCGTTTTCGCTCGCGCCCCCCACCAGCCCACCCCCGCGCGCCTTGAGCCCCTCTGGCGCCACTGGAAGCGAGCAGCTGGAATTCCACGCAGTGGAGAGGGGGAGGGCGGGGGGAAAGATCAAAAGCGAGCGGGACGGCTTTGGGGTTTTCAGGAGCGGGCGGGAGGGCGAGCAGAGCAGGGGAGATTGCAGCCAGCATGCTGTGAATCTGCAACTCTCAACGAGGTGTTTTGTTTCTTTTTTTTCGCCTTGTCGGCTGCTTCCCTCTCCTTATCCGAATTAGGCTTCCCAAAAAGACAGCAGAACCCCACCCCAGGTCTTCTGTTCTCCCACCCCATGCCCCTCTCTGTCCTTCCCTCGCCTGGTTTCTATTCCAGACACTGCCTGTTCCTATATTACCCATACAGGGATTGGTCTGGATTTTGTTTTGTTTTTCTTCACTGCTTTCCCCTCTCATCTCTGCAGGATGACTCACAGCAGCTGAGGTCACCCAATCTCTCTCTCTTTCTTTCTCTCTCTCTCTCTCTCTGAATGAAACACCCACCCAGGGAAATTTCTACCTATCCAGCGTAGTGTTTTTGCTCTGAACATAGTCTTGCCATGGTTACTGCGCTGTAGTGATGCTGCTTCTGCTGCAATAGGAAGGACTGCATCAGTCCAGGGAAAAGGCGATGAAGAATTGAGCTTGCTAACATTGTTTTGGAAGGAATTATAATGCATGAATATTTCAGCCTGCCCTGGCAGGTTGTATTTTCTGTTCCAGGTACACTGACGTTTCATAGCTCCTTCTGCTAGAGCTTGGCATGCATAGATAGGGGACACAGCCATTACTAGCACAGTGTGTCAGCAAACTGCTTCACAATTAGCACAGGGCGAAGATTGTACTATTACACCATATGCTTCTAAGTTCCAGTTCAGTCAGAAAGGGAAACCAGATTAACATGCGGCTCTGGCTAAGCAGTCTTTGTGGGCTAGTGGATAGAGTGCTTGACTCGGCCTTTCTACACAAGCAAACAATGAGTGCTGCATTTTATCCTTTGTGTGTAAGCACAATACTCTAGCCAGCCCAACTCAATGCCAAGAGAGTACAATATTATTCTGTAATGCGGAAGTAGCTTGATAGGTTTTCATGCTGCTGCTCAACGTTTTTTATTTTATAAAAGGTTAATGAAAGAGGGAGGTTAGGTTTGTCGGGTGGCATCCTGGAGATTTACTCTCTCCCTTTAAAGCTAGTGATTAAAGCAGAAATTGCAGCAGCTACAAGTCCCATCAATTTGTTTCTAGGTGCCTTTGTCTACCCCCTGTCACCTGCTGTAGTGAACAGGACTCCAGGTGTGGTGCATAGCAGGGAGAAGAATGGGGCAGACAAAGGGATTGAGGACGGAACAGGAATAAGCCACAACTGAGAGAAACAGCAAATCTGTGTGTGATCTGGCAAGCTTATGAGCACTCTCTACCTTTGCATACCAACACCCAATTCCCGTTGACTTTTTTAAAAATCACAAAGCTTCAGATGGTGAAATGTATACTAGTCGCTAATACAGTAAACCCACAATTTAATGGGTGGGGGATTACGTTCCAGGGATTGCACATAAAGCCAAAATTGTGTGTACAGTAGTCGAAACACATTAGGTGCAAAGGTGGTGAGGTGAATTGCCAGGGGATTTTCTGGATGTTGCCCCCTTTTTATTTTACTTAGAAAATTTTTTTTTTTGGCAAGCACGTAAAGTTGAATGCACACAAGTTAACTGTGGGCTTACTGTACTGCAGACAATTTCCAAGAGGCATGCAGTTGAATCCTATGTCACAACCATGAGCGCAATGGGTACAGCATTGAATTTTGCCTGATACGAAGTATTGCAAATTGAGTGTTGGAGAAAATGTGACAGCTCCACAACAGAGATGCAGTCTTGAGAGAAGATGTGAACTAAGTATTAAAAATTACCATATTTTTCGCCCTATAGGACACACTTTTTCCCAAAAAAATGAAGGGGAAATGTGTGTGCGTCCTATGGGGCGATTGCAGGCTTTCACTGAAGCCTGGAGAGCGAGAGGGGTCGGTGCGCACCGACCCCTCTCGCTCTCCAGGCTTCAGGCAGCTCTCCGCAAGCCGTGGGAGCCCGGCACTGGGCTCCCACGGCTTGCGGAGAGCTGCCTGTTCTGGGGTCTGGGGAAGTTCGGCCTGGGAAAAAAAAATATCCCCTCCCCCCAAAAAAACTAGGTGTGCCTTATGGGCTCCACATGAGTAGAAAGGAGCAACATCAGATCGTAAGAATGCCTTCAAGTGGTCCACTTCCCTAGACACCATTGCACAACATGAGTAGGCCCATGGGAGAGCACCTTGTTCCCTTATGGCTCACTGCCCACCTCATCAATTTGTTGTCAATCAGCAGCAGCACTGCCAAGCTTATAAAACTCACTGAAAGAAATGGGAAGAAATTACAGTACTGAAGCATCCAGGCAGCAGATAGCCTAAGGGTTTTTTAAAAACTGGATGTTCCAAATACAGATGATTGAGATCCTATATCCTCATAGTATTTGTTACACTTTGTGAAGCAACTGACTTTTTTATTGGCCCATAAGGAGATCAAGGCTTTCAAATGCTTCTTGCCTTCTATGTGCCAAATGGTTTTATAACTCTTGACCTGTAATTGATTAATTGATCAAACCACAGTGTGGTCATTTCTGTCACATCACTCAATAGTTTTCAACGGCATAACTTGGTCAGGTTAACAAACAAACAAACAAACAAACACAAACAAACAAACAAACAAACAGGTTAAGGCAGATTAATCACTGAATCACAGGAGCTGGAAGGGATCGAAGATACCTTGTTATCCTAAAGCAGCCCCTTTCCTTCATTAAACTATATGCACGCTGTACATTAGTCATCCTGAGCTGTGGCACACAAGATTGCTCCTTGTCCTTGAAATATTCTCAGTCACCAAAGCAGATTAGAATTCCCACATCATCAATAAAGTCATGTAAAAGGGCAAGGAAACTGTTTATACTTTTAATGTGCTGCTGGTGAGCTAAAACAGAGTGTCTTGAGTGAACCCCACAAAAGGGAGCTCCATCTCATTCTGATAATGAGAAGACACACCAGGATAGCTCATGGTATTGATGTTACATTGACTATATGCCCCAGTCCAGCTACAGTCAGTCATGATTCAGGCTACTACAACCCTATACAAATTTAGGAGTACACATACATAGGATTGCGCTACACGTTTTACTGAAACCAAAACAAGTTATTTGTGGCTACCAGAGTCCCATATCTTTCAATGGTCTTAGCAATTGCTAACTTTAACGCTGACACCAAACCCTACATACATTAAGCAAAATAGAAACATTGCCATCTGACCCCCCCCATTGCCCCCCCCAATGTCTCAACAAATGAAACTGATTTGTAAAAATGTTACATGGGAAAAATACGAGAGACATTACACATACTTCTGTAAAACAAGAAAATCTCTAATAAAAAACAACTAGCACCTGCTAACTTTAGGTGAATTAGGGCCATAATCTTTTACATCTATTTGCCACATTTCTCCCTCCCCCTTTGCTTTCTGCTTGCATATGTTTCTTTCCCCTACCTCAAACCAATCAATGGTAACCACTGAGGAGCAAAACACAAAGGAGACGCAGGGTGTACTGCTACAGAGGTGGGGAGCAAGATGAGGTGGAACAAAACAAGTCTATTAAGAAAATGCATTTGGTTTAGATTTAGATCAATGTCAAATTTGACCTAATTTCTGGAAGGCTCAAAATACCTATCAGATTAAACACCTCAGTAATAAACTTTTATCGCCAAAGATGCAATCACTCACTGCTCTTCACATTTTTACCAGTGAGTTAATATTCATGAGGACAGGGTTTTACCGTATTACTATTTACATGAATGGAGTATGTCTAGAGTTGAATAGACTGGTCAGATTAGTTGTGTGATATTGTTCATGTAAAGAAGCATAATTACTTCATAATTATACTCTGCCTTCTCCTGAAGGCTCAGTGGTTTAGTATTTAAAAATACTACTCATCCCTTAAACAATCAAATGTGTACATTACTTTAGAATGTTCAGAGCCCTTCGTGTGAATCACTTGTGTCAGTGTCATGCTTGGCTGTGAACCACTTTGAATGGGATGTATACAGAAAAGCAACATACAGATAAAGTGACCAAGACCTCAATGATGTTACAACCCTGCAAGGTGGGAAGGGAAGTAATATTTCTAAATTGTAGATGAGTCGGGGCTAAGCCTATGGTAGCAGTGACTTCCCAAAGGTGGCCTGCAGCTAGATCCTATATTAATGACAGGCAAGTCTTTGCTATAGGGAGCCAAATTCTTCACTTTTGAGAGGTCTACTGCCCTTGATGAAGATTGCTGTGAGAAGGAGGAAGAGATAGCTCCAAATGAAAGAATCAGTCTTCATGGCAGTCGAGCTTGCGGTAGAGAAAATAGTGAGTGGGCATTAGGTTTTTACTAGAGGAGGAAAAAATTACATTGCTGTTGTTAAACTGTTCAATCTTTCTTTAACACTGTACATTAATTTCCTAGGTGAAATATTGTGGTGCCTGACTGTCAAGTTCTGGCATCAATACTCTGTCTAATGTCAAAATTAAATGGATTGTCATTATTTATTTTTGTGCATCTCAAATACTACTGCTCCTTATAGGAGTTATGTCATAAAATCAAATGGAATTATTATACTGCATGTTTATCTTGTGATTATAATGTTAAGTGATGGTTTTTGACAGGACCTCATCCATGATCCTTTTCAGTGGAGGCTAGTCACACATTCAGTCATAACTTACATGCATTTGTGCACTAGCCTATTACTGCATAATGCAAAATGGATGGAGCCTGAGGAATCTGAGCCTGAAGCTCTGGAGAAGTAGTGAGGACCACAGGAAAGAGTTCTGGCTGTGCTCAGCTGTAGGTACAGGAATCAGAATAGGTCTCAACAAGCAACTGTGCTGCTACTGGTGAAGAAATAGCTCTCTGCCAACAGCCTGTTTATGTAGTGCTGTCTACTAGAGTGGTTCAGGGCCTTCAGCCTGATTTACATCACAATGTTTTAAAACTCTCAGTAGCCTGCTGTGACCCATTTGCTAAGCATTCTTCGGAGATAAAGTTATTAGCATCCGCCATGACTTGAATACCACAAATCCATCAGTTCAATCAATTAATGGGTTCAGGGTACAGTCTGGTCCAATTTCAGCTGCTGAGATTCGAGAACATGGACAAGGTGCATGGTGTGTTCTATGTATGAAAAATACTGCTGCCCCTCCCTGCTCATTAATTCAGGCTGCCATACATATACGGGATTCGTCTGGCGGAAACAGCGTCTGGGTGGAATTTCCAAAAATTGGTAAAAATGACCGGGGTGGCAACCCATGTCCATAAAAATAGCTCAAAAAATAGCTCAACCATATGGCAACCCTACATTAACAGACACTGCATAGGTAAATGCTATCAGCTGAATAAGGAATGCTTCACTTTAGTATGTATAATACTCTACTTTTGAAGTGCCTACTAGAAAACCAATACTTTCAAAACTGAGGTAACTCCCACCCCCAGGTTTCCATAAGTCACATGACTTGTACAATGCTGCTCAAAAGCTTTAGCTATAGAGCAAGAAGCAGAGTGGTTTAGAAGGAAGGCTGGAGTCTATGTAGAACAAATTTGTGGTTTCAAAGGTACAACGGAACAAACATTGCCTCTAATTCTCCAATCTAACTTGGAGGTCACAACTGCACTAAAGCTTGCAGGATTAAGGCACCTAGGATTAAGCTCTCTTCAGTGAACTAGAATTTACACAGCAAATATGCTTAGTATCACGCTCCACACATGAAATTTACCTAGAAGTAAGGTTCCCTGATGTCAATGGAGTTCACTTCTAAATATTACAACCCAACAGTGTTAGAAATATACTCAGGTATATAAACTAGGCACTAAATGGCTCCTTAAACCATGGTTACAGTCACCAACATGGAATGCCAAATTGCCATTTTGGGACCAGACGGCGCAAAAGTCATATTTTTCATTGCGACTTATTGGTTCCTGAAATTCATTCTGATTGTGCAGATAAAATATAACGGACAGAATTCTATAGGATGTGTTTGGTAGTGTGTGAAAACAGTCAAGATCCAAGGATCATCAGGCATGAACCTCCAGTTGGTGGAGACGTCAGCCACTATCCTGGCAGCCAGGCATCTTCACTTAGCCTCAAGTGGCAGACAGCCAGGTGCAAAACGTGCCTGGCAAATTTCGAATGCTGCAACCCAACACTGTGCTCAGTACATTCACCTGAAATTAAATCTCAATTTAATTATAATCTATTTCCATGTAACTGTCCTTACGTTCACAGCAAAACTGAAGCATCTGAGCAAACATTGTGTAAGGAGATACACAGCCATCATTCAGGGGTGGAGGAGTCAGAGTTGCTTGATATGTTTTTCTAGATACAGCATGTACCAAAATAATTTGAGTGCCAAGCCCTCTTGCTTTTATTTTATCTTTTTACATTTGCATTCCATCCTTCCTCAAAGGAGCTCAGAGCAAAATTGCACCGCTCAATCCTATGCAGTTTGGTGCACCTAAACTCATCGAATCTGATGGAACTGTGCACCTAACTACGCATAGAACTTTGCCTCACACCATCCTTGCAAAGTGGGTGGGCTGAAAGGTTTTGGCTTGCCAAGGCCACCAAGCACGCTTCAAAAGTGAGAATTGTAGCCTGAATTTCCTCCACTGGAGCCCAACATTCTAAGCTGTTGGACCAGATTGGTCCTCTACAGCTAATAAGCTAGCCAATCCATCATCTCTTGGAAAGCAACACGGGCAGAGGCATTCCGTACGCAAAACATGACCAGCTTGATAGATACTTCTGCAGTTTCTGTGCGTGCTTAGGAAATTTTGCTTGCATTAACAACTGCTTTGGCACTATTTATTTCCTTTTCTTCAGCCACCAAATCTGCCTCTTGTGGAAATTTCCCTTCAGCCTTTGCCAGGTCATCACGAGGAGATCCTGGTCTTATGCCGGGGGTTGGGGGAAGAGGAGGAGAAAAAATGGAAAGCTGAAAACATCCCCAAGTCATAAAACCTCTGCTTTCAGTCGAGAAAAAGTTCCTAACAAAGCAGTAATCTTAACAGGCTGTCAACACAGAGGGAAGGAGTGAAGTGTTTCCGTTTTCTATAGTCTCCATTCATAGGAGCTACATTTTTTTTCCAGGCTCCAATAACACCAAATGGAAGCAATAAACCAGTATAGCCATAAGACTCTGCTGCCATAGCTACAGACCTGAAACTGAGCCATGCTGAACTCTCCCCTTCCTTTCTGGATCATGTTTCCTTTAGAAAAAGGAACTCGGGAAGCGTTTTCTTCTAGCTCTGCTTATAAGTGAAAAAGGTACTTAACTCCCTCACCACCTTACTAAAGAGAAAAACTTTCTCTAGAAACCTAATTTATAAAACAAATAAGGATATATAGATTTAGGCAGGTTCTAAGCCACGCAAATAACATCTACTTTAATGGGGGTGAGTAGAAATGCGTTATGTTGCTTCCTGTAAAAAAGTTTTATTATCTCCCCCACTCCACCCCACCCCAGACAACAAGATCACACTATTTTGTGAGGCTCCACCTAAAAGGGAAAACCTTGCATTTCACTGGGATGCAATCAAACTAATTTAATCTGGGGTTAATTAAAAATCTTCAGTTTGAAACTGCAACTCCAAATGCTTTAGGCCGTTAGTGCGTGCTTTGAGGTTCTTTTTAGCAAAAATGTTATGATTAAATAAAAAACACACAGAGAGAGGAGTTGTTATTGCAAAATGCTGGAGGCGGGTTTTGACAAGAGTAGGGGCAGGTCAGTCTAAATAAAATAAAGCTATAGGTGTGTTCCCAGCTGTCTGGTTAAGAGAAAAGCCCATGAGAAGTGATTAAAAAGTGGAGGGCATCTGAATAGGAAAATACCATGGCAGATTATTCATACAGACCATTTCAGCTAATGTTGGCTTCCAGTTGTTTCAGGTTCTCCTAACCCATTAACTCTTCTGATGCCATGGGCTGAATCCAGTTTTTATTATGAGGTGCTAACCATGTTCCTAGGCAACGTAGCTCTGAATAGGAACACAGGAGGCTGCCTTTATTGAGTCAGACCAGTGTCAGTAGTGCCTACACCAGTGGTTGAAAACCTTTTCAAATCTGGGGACAGATTTGGAATTTTGGTGCTGCCGGGGTGTGGCTTAACACAAAATGGCTGCTGCCTCAAAAAAGAGCAGAAAAAGAAAAGAGACGAAAACCTAGAATGGTTCAAATATGAAAAATCTATTCAGATTTATTTTTGTTTTTTAAAAAAATGTTTGAAAATACATTTTCTTTTCCAGACATTGTTAAGTCTTGGTATGCTGCTACAGATTAAAGCTAGAAAACAAAAATCAGCTGAATCCAGAAATAATGTTTAGTAACTACAGCCAGCCATACACATACATAGTCACAAATAATAATAAAATATACAATTGCACAAAAAACACCCACGTTTAAGAACTCACTAGAGTAGCCGTTGAACAATACTGGCCCAGATAAGTTTGATGTTTGAAGCTGAATGCCATTTGCAAGCTTCTCAAAATTAGGGAAGCATGGGAATAATATTATTTCTGCCTTTGCACTGCGCTGACCCCCTCCTCAAAGGACGATGTGGGAATAATCCCTGCTGTGAGCAGAGGAAGAGGAAAAGTTGATAATAATGATGCCACTGAAATGCTTTCCCCAAAACAACTTGGGAACAACTAGGAAAAAGGTGATCCTTATTAGCACCATCATTCTGACAATGCCTCTGGCCTCTGCCCTGGGCTCCCCCAACTCAACCCTGGAACAATCCCACTGCCATATTCAACTCAGATTCCTCTCAAGCCGCTTCCTGTTCCACATGCCAGTAAGCAGAAGAAAAACCACAACAATGGGAAGATTCTCGCATTTCTCCCCTCACTCCAGATTTTCAAGCCAAGCAGCTACCTGCTGATTGTTCATTGTGGCTGGCAGGCAGCAAAATGTATGACACGTGATTCCTGTGCTCCTTCCACTGTCCCAACACACACGTTTTTTAAGCGCCTCTCAAGTAGGCTGTCTGTTTTGTGCGGCACGCAGGCAGCAAAACAAAACAAATAGTGCAGCATATGGGCAGATCCAAGGACGAGAAAATGAGACAGAAGCAGGAAAAGTGCCCTAGAGAGGTGGCGGAAACACCAGGTCTTTCAACACCGAGGATTTCTACAGCCTGTTTTTTTCTGCAGTCAAGTCACTTATTAACCACAGCTCTGGGGCCCTCTAAACATGGCTGGACTCCAACTCCCATTTCCTCTGGCAACATGGACAATGGTCAGGAATGATGAGAGTTGTAGTTCAGCAACAACCACAGGCTCCCCACCCCAGATATGGGAGGATGAGGGTCTTCCTCCCAAAAGGAGGCATGCCTGGTACCCACTGATGTGTTTTATGTTCTGGGTGAAGCCATTTTTATTCTAATTTCAGGAATTGCAATGCTGTGTACTTTAAAATGGTATTAAGAGGATGCTATATTTTAAAACATTGGAACTGGAGTTTTTATTTTGCTGCTTTCATTGTTAGTTTAACGATGATTTCCCGTGCAAATCATGTCATTTGTCTATTACCTTTCATTAGATTACTGTGCATTTTATTATTGTCTTGTTTTAAATTGTGTTGTAAACCACTGCGGGGTACATATATAAAGATTGTGTAGTAAAGATATAAAGACTTTAAACAAGCAACATTTCAAAACAGAAAAGCTTTGCAATAAGGACAGTTACTCTCAGGAAAGAGGCTCAGTATTAGGAACAGCATCTTGCAGGCGCAGGAACCAGGTATAAAAGTGTTAAAAGGAAGACTTCTGCTAAATACACAATGTGTGACTGCCACAAAGATGATTGAGAAATGCTGAGCCTTGACTGTTTACAAGCCTAGTACCAGTAAGGCATATACAACTGTTTGCACAGCCCCTGCTGATGTTCCCTTCAGGGTGTGGACAGTTGCTCTCTAGCTAGAGAAACACTAACATATTGTCATTTCTAATGGAATCTTAAAAATTGCTATTTTATAGGAAAATAATTTCAGATTGAAAATAGATAGGTGTCAAAATCTGTTACAGTTCATTCCTAAAGAAACAAATGCCAAATTCGTTCTGGAGAAGTAATTAATTGAGTTTCTATTTTTCAGATTCCAAAGGTAGCCTTTGATTTTCTCCTTGATAATAATTGCAGTTGCATTTCTGTTTTCATTCCTGTTTGATAAACAAGCTTTTGCTGTACCTCTTTATACTGAAGCTCAAATTCTATGAGATATGACAGACTCTTAGTAACAAAACTGACACCTAATTGCTATTTGTGTTTACATTTATAAGTGTCTCTTTAAATGTAAATGCAGCTTTCCACTAAGGATTCTGTTACCATGGCAATGAAGGCAAAAGCTATTTCTTGTGGCCTCCCCACCCCCCATAAAGGGCATCACTTTGGTATAAGAATGGCTCTCTAGCAGAAGCTGACTGCATGCAAGCTTCAGCGTATGTAACCCATAGAACTGGTAAATGTACTTACATTGCAAAATAAGTTTAACAACTTAAAACTTGTTTGACTAGTGCTTAATCGCTTTGCACACCTCTTTTCCTAAATGGAAGAAAATGCAACCCCACCCCTTTTAGAGGATTGGTTTCTGCGAGTACTGTATGTATCGTCTTTGTAATAATCTGGTTTTAAACGTACAAGTAGCCTTGAGTTGATTGAATCCAGATGATCCCAGGTTCAATCCCTGGCATCTCCAAGGAGGGCTGGGAGAGATCCCAATCTGAATCCCCAGAGAGCTGATTCCAGACGGACAAATGATCTGACTAGAAGGCAGATTCCTAGGTTACAGGGGCACAGCAGCATGAGGAGGCAAGATTCACAGCAGAATTAATCCCACAGCAACTCCAGCACTCACAGGCACCTGGAAACCTTTATTTTGTGACTCTAGCAAGGCAGAGCTGGAAAAGGTGCAGCAGATAAGGACAACCCAATTTATAAAGGGGCTGGAGCAACTCACCAATGAGGAAAGCTTAAAACCTTTGGGGCTTTGTAGCCTAGAAAAAAAGGCAAATAAGGGAGGACATGTTAGAGCACTATAAAATTATTTATGGTATCGAGAGAAAGTGGGTAAGTTTTTCTTCTTCTCTCCCAATACTAGAACCCAGGGCTATTCAATGAAGGCAAATGGTTGGATATTTGGATTGGCAAAAGGAAGTGCTTCTTCACATAGCTGTGGAATTAGTTACTACTGTCAAACCTCAGGTTACAGACACTTCAAGTTGCCTGTTTTCATGTTACGGATGCGTCGAAACCTGGAAGTACTGGAATGGGTTACTTCCAGGTTTTGGCGCTCGTGCAGAACCGCTAAATCAGGCTTTGTGCATGCGCAGAAGCCCTGAATCACAACCCGCACGTGCGCAGACGCAGAGATGCGGTTGCGAACGTGCCTCCCACATGGATTACGTTCGCAACCACTGTATTTGATGTAGCAATGATGGTCATCAACTTGGGCAGCTTTAAAAAACAACTAAGACTATCATTTGCTGCTAGTCATGATGGCTCTCTTTATTAGCTTGTGTATCGGAGACTGTATGCCACTGAGGAACAATTGATGGGGAACACAAGTATGAATAGGGCCATTGTATTCAGGTCCTGCCGGAGGGTTTCCCATGTGCATGTGGTTGGCCATCATGGGAACAAAACAAGGGACTAGATAGGCCTTTGCCCTGATCCAGCAGAGCTCTTTTTACAGCCTCTCAGCTGCTCTGACAACCAACAACTTAAGCTGTTCCTTTCCTCCCTACCTCTTGGATCAGCATACCCTCTCAGCTCCCATTCCCATGGCTGCAGATACCTTCTCCTGGTCCAAAGCCTTGTCCTGGCCTCTTATATCTGATGCCCTGTTATAGCCACTCAAGGGTATTGTTATGTATTGGGTTTAACACTTCTTATGTTACAAAGCGCGTTCTAACCAATTGTAGAAGCGTTGGTAGACGAACGTTCTAATGGCAAGTAAGCGCATGCACTTTCAACTGTCAATGGTCAGTTCATGCTCAGCATTATTATTGTGTTGTCCAGTCAGTTCAGTTCTTGTTTTCCTATGAGTGAGCTGTTGTCACTGACAAATGTTGAATAAACGTAGTTGAGGAACTTATACTGCCTTGGGCTTCTGACTTTTTCTGAACATTTAACATTGGTGACGAAGGTGGGATTGATGAGCTCCCGCTGGCTGCCAGAGGCCCAAGACCGCGCACCACAGCCTGCCGCCTCGCAGTAAGCGCGACCTCGCTGCCACGCTGGACTCAGCAAATAGTCCCAGAAACGAGACCGCACCTGCCACGTCTTCGCAACCACCCACAATTGCACAAGCGACTGCTCCAGGTCCGAGGATGGCCACCAGTCATAGTCGGCTGTCATCAGACTTGGATATGAGCCATCCTGCAGAATGGTTGCAGTGGCTCCGCCAAATAAGGAGCTAGGTCCGATTACAAGGCTTCACTAGGGAGGCAGACAAGGTGGATGTGCTACTGACGGCGCTAGGAAATTCCGCCATCACTCTACTGGAAGGTCTGATGGCACCCAGGGACATAGAGGCATGCACTTTCGATGAGCTGACACAGGCTATGACAAGACACCTCGCGCCTCAGCCAACTAAGAACCACCGCCGCTACGACTTTGCACAAAGAGAGCAACAAGCGCAAGAGTCAGCGAGTGAATACATCACAGCACTCTGGGCGATTGCGATGTATTGCCAATTCGCTGACATTGTATAATGACTTCTCAAAAGGTTCATCAGTGGCATGTGAGACAGCCGTCTCCACCGCAAGCTGCTGGCAAAAGATGACTTCATGATGATGGAAGCAATGAATATGGCCACGGCCTTTGAGAAGGATAATGCCCACGAGGCGGCCCACAGCCCACGTACTGAAAGGAGAACTCACCACATCCAGCGAGACGGGTCCTCTTCCGTAGATTCCCACAATGAGGATGTCCACTGAGCTTTGGACTGATCCAACCAACACCACTGCTCCCAATCTACAAGCACATCATCGAACCAGCGATCATCTGACGCACCTCAAGGGACCTGTGCCAGCTGCAGAGAAAACCACGAGCATCGGACATGCAGGTTTTGGGACACCACATGTCGCCGCTGTGAGAAGACTGGGCACATTGGTCGAGTCTGCCACTCCAAGACTTCCAGAGCACGACCCAAGCAACATGTCCACGAGGCCTACATAGAGGAGGACTTACAGTCCACCTCTCCAGCCAGGTACTTCAACTTCCTTCCCCGGGGTCCAATAAGCTTAGGGTACAACTCAAGATAGACTCTGAAAGAGCTTTACTCTCATGGCGGTCCTCCTCTCCACCCGGTCCCCTAGTGCTATGGGACTTCCAGAGAAAAAGAATCCAGCTAAAGGGGATGGGCACCTTCAAGGTCCAGTTTAAGAAGTACACCAAGAATTTGAACCTCATCATAACTGAAGGCCCATTCACTAGCCTTCTAGGCCTAGCATGGTTTGGGCCGTTAGGCTTAGGTATTTCAGGGCTTAATCAGATTTCCCCAGGGGCAGATTTTGAATCGATCTGCCAGGAGTTTCCATCAGTCTTTGATGGAACCCTGGGCCTGTACAATGGACCCCCAAATTCCCTACGGCTCAACCCCACAGTGAAACCCATTTGGGTCAAGGCCCATTTGCGCTTAAACCCAATACATAACAGGTATCTTTCTAATAAGCAAACCTCCCTAGAGTGCCATGGACTCTGGTTTACTTCACCACCTTGTTACAGTCGGGACTTTAACATTGGCAGTCAAATACTTCTTATCTCAACTGCCTTCTACCCTCTCACATTAATTTAAGATGGCAAACACAAAGGTAAGCAACAGGCAATTTGCTGCCTCAGGCAGACAATCAAGTGTGGCATTGTTAGTGACATTGCAACTTCTGTAGGTATTGCACAGAGAACCAGAAATCTCTCTGACTGTTCCTACACATCCTGCCTGGACTCACATACACCCTGCCTGAAGCAAAGCAAATACAGTCCAATTAGCTGATCAAAAGAAGGCACATTCGCTCCCACAATATGTAACAATGGCAACTATCCTGGAAGGCTTGGAAAGAGATTTAGACATAGGCCTTTTGCCTGATCCAGCAGAACACTTACTATGTTCTTAATGAAATATTTACCTAATCTATCTGCCGGAAGCTCGCAGTGGATCACACCAAGTAGGTGAAGTTAATTATTTAAACAGGATCTGCACAGGTGTGCCAGGCCTAATGAACACAGCAATTCTCTTCAAATGTCTTGCTCCTATGAGGCAGCTGTGGAGACTAAAGGTCCCCGCCTTCCCGCAGCTACCCAAGTCTCCTCCTCTCCAGGGTTTACCCCCAAGCAATCTGAGACTGTGACTGCATGCCTGCCTGCCTTTGCTCCTCCCACTTCATGCCTTCCTTGGTCCTAGGAGACAAGGGGGAGAGGAGTTTGTCACAGCAGGAGGGGGAAACCCCCATGCTTCTTCATTCATCTCTGCCTTTTTTGCCTGATCTGGACTGCCCTCTGCCTCAGACTCTCCCAGCTCACTAAGTCAGTCACAGAATGGTGGCAGTTTGGTATAATCAGCTGGCATCACTTCCTATACATATTGATTACATTTTTTAAAAATTGTTAAATTATTTGCCAATATTTTCCTTGTAGCTGTGGAGGTACTGACTCAGCCTCCCAATTTGAGGAAGTATTTGCTGGAAAAAATTTTAAAAAAATATTTTTCCCTTTACATCCCCATACCCGTATCTTCCCCAATTCTCCTTCTACACTCAACTTACACATTATCTCCCCTGCCCATAACTGCTCTCTCTCTCTCTCTCTCTCACACACACACACCCCTGGTCCTTTTACATGCATTTATTCCTCCCATAACACTCTATTTTATCCCCTGCCATTCAATTCCCAGTCTATTTATTTACTTATTAATAGTAAATATTCAACTATCTTTTTATTTCACAACCTAATTTCCCTCAGCACCTTCTCCTCTGGATCTTTGCCCTCAGAGTAGGGAAACCATATTTCCTCCCTCCCACCCAGACTTCTCTGTCTCATGGCCACCTTTGCTCAGCAGACCAGACCACTGTTTGAAAAAACACTGACGTCGACAGTGGAAACCTCAAAAGTTTGCTTTTCATGCATTTTTACCTTCTAGACACAACACTCCAGCACAAAGTCTGCCAAATCATAGACTCTGGGAGTTCTAGTGGTCCTCTGCTCCCTTATGCTAAAACTGGTGGAGGGGTGGGCAATTCACCATAGCAATCATGCTTGCAAAATTCACCTCCATGAAGCTGCAGCTTCAAGCTTTCATTACATCATTTCCTGCTATTTTTGCAAATCTGGATTGTAAAAAAAGATATCTAAGAGTCAGAAACCTTATGAGAGAGTCCTCCTTAGAAGTAAGATAGATAAAGGTGATATGCATGGCCCTTGAAGAGAAAAAAAGCAGGCAAAACTTGGAATTGGGTTATCTGGTATCTGATCAGAAAAGGACAGTTGCAAAAAAGAGTGCAGGATTTCACATGTCCTGAAGAAGCTTAGGAAGTACACTCATCTTCATTACCTGTCAGACAGGCAGATCTGTAGTTGTTATTTATTTCCACACTACAACACACATTATTTATTGGCAGGATTACAGAACTGAACAATAGGAGGAAGGAAGCCAAGTTCGGAACATAGCACAAGGTTATATTTGAGGAGAAAGCACTAGTGCAAGAACTGCCAGCATGTGGGATTTGTATGTCTCAGTATATTTCTTCACTAATTTCAGAAAACTACATCAAAAAAAGATCTAGTGCTGCTCCTTGTCCTCTGTGCGTACCAATGCTTACGATTCCTCTTTCCCCCTCTTTCAGCCCCATTCTACTATTTAATGCCTAACACTTCCATTGCAAATTATGCCCAAATCCAGGGCCAAACAAACGTATCCTTGCATATATTTGACCGTTTGAAACTGTTCAGTAGAAACTACGAGTCATTCCAGGGTGCTGTCACCATTTTCATTTATCAGGGGCGGGCAGAAGGTGGATCAGGATCTACTGGGAGATCTCTGGCCGATCTGCAGCAGATCAGCAAGGCTTTCCGATTGTTTAACGAGGGCTACGTCAGAGACACCTTTGCGGCGGGGAAAAGGCTTCGGGCGCAAGATGAGCAAACAAGGCCAACACCGCGCAGAGCTTAATGTGTGCAAAAGTGGCATTTCCCAAGACTTCCTCGCTTTCCAATTTCACCTCTGCAGCCGCACCCAAGAAGATCGGCTGCCTCCTCCCCGCAGTTTGGTGGGGTGGGGTGGAAACGTTGACGCGGCTGGGGGAAGAAAACAACCTCCAGGAGAAAGGAGCCTCGTGCGGAAACGAAGGCGCCGCTTTCCCCAGCCTAAGCGACGCTGATCCATCGCGCGAAGATTATCCCCGGGGGCCGCTTCAAGAGCAGCGACAAGGAAGAAGGGGCGCGAACGGGGCAAAGCAACGAACGACGAGCAGAAGCCACCCGGGGCCTGGTGTTGGGACACCTGAAAGGCTGCTGCATTTGTTGCGGCGCCTCCATCGGGTGCTTAATGGCAAGATAAACATTTGGGAAGTCTCTCTCTTTTTTTTAAGGTGCACGAGACGCTGCGGCAAACTAACCCGGCTCCCCCACCCCCCCCTCTCCAAAAAGCAATAAATAACTCCGCATGCGACCCTACGGGAAAGGGGTTTAGCATAGCCTACATTACAAGCCACCACACAGCCAGCAAAGGGGGGGGGGGAGAAAAAGACTGCGCCGGCGCATAGCTGCGGCTCCTTACATACCCATCCGCTCCTCGCCGTCCAGAGGCGCGCCGCATGCGCGCTGCAGCCCAGCTCGACGGCAGGCGGCGGGCGAATGAGGCTGGGCGGCGCGAGCCAATCCGTTTATGGGGAGGCGCGGCCTCCGCGCCTATTGTGATGCCCGAGGCGGGAGGAGGGCGGGGCTTAGGCTGTGTTTGTCGGGCGAAGCGGCTGGGGCCATTCGGTGCCCGGCTCGGCGGAAAGTCGCGAGCGGGAAGGAGAGGTAGGGCTCCGGCTGGCGGGACGGACAGACTGACGGACGGTTAAAGGTAGAAGCGGCGCCCACGGAACCGGGGCGGCAACATGGTGTCGTGTATCATCTCCCGAGTCGTTGTGTAAGTGGAGAGGGTGAGGGAAGCGGGGCCTCAAGAGGGACCGGTACCAACGGACTTTTCCCTCAGACTTGTCCTGGGGGTGGGGGAGGCATCTTCGCTCCTGCCTCTCTCGCCGCTGAGGCTTGTGGGGGCTGGAGGAGGAGAAGAATGCGGCGCTACTGCGCTTGCGCGCACAGCGGGGGTGATAGAAGTGCCCTCTGGGACTTCCTGCTGCTTTGATACTTGGGGTGGAGCGAAGTGGGCCTTTCCGCAAAAGCGCCGGTCCCCACATCCAGCGCATGGCCATTTTAGGGTGCAGGGAAAGCAATCCTTATGGGACTCGTCGTGCTCTTAGGCGCGCCCCTAATTTACGCGGCTTTCCGCGTGCACCTGAGAGCGTCAGGCATCGGTGCGGCAAACGCGGGGATTTTGCGAGTTCCAAGTCACAGGGAGCAGCCCGCTTGGCTCTCGGTGTCGCTGTTTTGGGACTACAATTCCCATCATCCCTGACCACTGGTCCTATTAGCTAGGGATGATGGGAGTTGTAGTCCCAAAACAGCTGGAGGGCCAAGTTTGGCCATACCTGGCTTAGAGGCTGCCTTATCTCACGTGCGATCATAGATTCACAGAGTTGTAGAGTAAGAAAGGGCCACAAGATCATCTAGTCCAACCTCGTGCAATGCAGGAACCTCGAACCCATGACCCTGAGATTCAGATTATCGTGCTCTACCTACTGAGCCCATCCCTAAGGCATGTTGTGTAAGGAGAGGAGGAGATGCGCTGGAGCGGGGCAGAGTCATGGCAGTTTTTTATTTCTCAGATTGGGGGGGGGGGGGCAATCGCGCAGCCTGTTTAACTTTAGAGACTCTTTCCCCTCAGCTTTAGATATGTGTATACAGTATATCATTGTGGTCATTGGATGGCACTCAAATTATATAATGGTCATCTTTTAAAAATCTGATTATGATTCCTGTTCACTCTATAATCCAGAGGTGGTCACAACTATTTAAAACACCACACTAAAAACAGTAAAGGCACGCTTGAGGCCACAGCCACCTTTGTTGTCTAGAGCTCCGCCCTGTCATTGAAAACCGGTTTGGGGACTGAGCCCTAGCCAGTGACTCTAAACAAGCTTTTATGTGACGCTGGCTCATAAGTTTTATTTGTAAACATGGTGCAGTGATACTGTCTAAACGAGAAGCTCCTTATATATTTGTAGATCTCCCCCCGTTTTATAAAAAAAACAAGGTTTTATTAGTATAATACTGATAGGTCTACTGATGAGTATGACCCAACAGTGCCAGGTCTTCATCCTTGTCAGTTTGCTTAAATTCATACAAATTAGAAACTGATTGGGAGATAGATGAATGTCCACTGCCTACAAAGAGACTTGAAGTGATGGGTTTGGCTGGACCTTGGATACACCATTTTGTGTTTTTATCAGAAATACCTTTGCCATCATGGGGGAGGGGGCCGTAGTTGAAAAGTTAAAGTGTACTTTTCCTATTGAAAGATTAGCATTTTTTGGTCATTGGGCAAAGTGTTGAAAGAAGGTATATTTTTCTGAGAAATCCCATATATTATCCATTAATTTCAACATTTAGGTGATTAAAGAATGGCTTTTAAATGCATGCTGTAGTGATTTTAGCCTAGTTTAACAAGAATTTGTAGTGGTTATAAGAATGTGATCTGGTAAATGTAGTTCCAGTCCCAAATGGCAATCTTGTGGCAGCTTAAATACTAATTTGGCAACCCTTATAATTTATTTCTAAATACAATGTGATTTTTAAAAAACAAACAGTGCCTATTATTCTGAGGACTGTTTTAAAATTGTGGCATAAAAACAATCAAATGTTTTATGTCAGCCATATAAATTAGCATACACATGCTATGATTTGGAAAAGAGTAGGTCTCTGCTGCAGAGAACTCTGGCCCCGACAACACCAAACAACAACACCTTTTTCTTTTAAGTACCGTACTCTTTTTTTGAGTTCAAAGGGCAAAATGATGTGGCCTTATGAGGCCCACACTTGAAGTGAATAAAATTGTGGTGTAAACCAGGCATTTTGAGAGTGTCTGCCATGTGAGCAAGCAATTAAATGGTAAATATATCTTCTTAAATGCATGTAGTCAACCAGAAGGCATGTTTCAGATATTTGGAATTCTGTAATGATGGGTATGAGGTGGAAATTGCACAGACAACCATGAAACTGTCATCTCATGGAAACGTTTCTGAGCAGGCAGTACTATATCAGATCCACTAAATTATATATGGACTGAAGGTGGCAGCAGTTGCAGGTATGCATTATCCAAGAGTTTGTGAACGTTTCCTTTTAAATCAGTCTTTCAACTTTAATATTGGTCTCCTGTTGGTGCATGTGTACAACAGCTTTGCAGGTTACAGCAAATTTGCAAGCCTACATTAAAAATTATCCTCCCAACTGCACATCCGTAGTGACTAATTATGGAAGTAGCAATTCATTTGCCTAAGGTGAACAGCCATTCCTTTTTGCTTAGTCTGTGTGGTTCCTGTAACTCCTTAAATTTTAGCACAATAGAAGCAAAAACCTAATAACGTTGCATACCGTATATGTACAGTGCATGCTTAATTTAATTAGATTAGAACATCATTCCACTAAAAGTAAACAAAATGGGCAGAATTCACCTAACCAGCCATTTCACCATAAGTCCTGTGCAAGGATGTCTGTCTGAGCAACAGGGCTTTCCCCTTTCCTTCTCCAAGTTGACTGTGGGGAGGAGTCAGGAGATCCCCCTGAACAGCACAGTGGTGGGGGGTGTCATTCTCTCTGGCAAGCTGAAATCTTGGGGTAGATTGAATTATTAGATGAGCATGATGTTGAATTCCACCCAATGAGGAAGTGAAGCTAATGTTGGTGAGAAGAGACAATGTTCTAGGGCTTACTAATGAATTAAAAGCCGACACATCACCAGCTTCCAGGTGGCATCCACCCAAGAATTCTTAAAGAGCTTACACATTAAATTAAATGGTAGTTGCATGCTAGTTCATGCACACACTGTGGACCTTTTAGTTTTCTTCTTCCAAGATGCTTCCATGGAAGCAAGAGTTCTGAGGATGATATAGCAAAAGTGTGTCTGTTTTTCTGCAGGAGGTTTCTCTGCTGCTTTCGCAGCTTTCACAGCCTCAGAAACAAAACTAGAAGAGTAGAAATCTGATCTATTGTGGCAACAGTTGGCCCAGTTGAATGGGTTTTGATAGTGGAAAGAACAGTAGCTACTGGTATGGTTGTTAATAAAGGAAGGAAGGAAGGAAGGAGGGTCCTTGGGGTGGCAGTGTCAAAGAGAATTGTTGTTTTTGCTCTGTGGCTGACAATGGCCAAATAGTGGGAACATTAACACATGGAAATCTGTCTATCCTTGAGCATATTGATGAATGTGAATGGTTACAGCTGGGAGGTAGCATTCAAGCCCTAAAGCTAGGGCTTTAGCAGGTCTGTGCAGTAACACACAATAAATAGTACATGACTTTCCATTTACTAAATATAAGTTTTGAGTAAGGTGTTCAGTCAGTAAAAGTTAACGTTTATGAAACCTTAAATTCAAAAACCTTGCCTTTCAATGAAAGGTATTTTTTAGGATGAAGAAAGCTTTCTTAAAAAAAAAACCCTTAGTAACTAAATATTAGCAGTGTCTGGGAGAATCTCAGGATTTTCACCCATGTTGTGCCTGTTGGCTTATATTTAGAGGCGTGTGTGGACTTGTCTCATTTCTGGAACTTTATCCAAGATGTGTTACTGCAGGCTTCTGAATGAGATAGTTTTGATTACCACTCTAGGAGTCATGTTGATCTCACCAGCTAGGTGATTCATTATGTGTTCATTCTTCAGTGTACTACAATGTCAACCCTGAGTACACTCTACATACTCCAAAAAGAGTTAACTTTCATGGCCTAGGTTCTTAAGGTGCCTTGGCCACACAGTTGACAAATAAGCTTCAGCTTGGATTCCTGCATAGTAGCAGGTTGGACCAGATGACCCTTGGTGGTCCCCTTCAACTCTATGATTCTATCCAACTTGGAAATTGGGGATATGGTGAGGAATAGTGTAACTACCCAGGCAATCCCCACCCATCTTTGCAGCTTCAAAGTTGGAAGGAAGACTGGCTGACTCTTAACTTGACCAGAGGATGTGGCAAAGTAGATTTTTTGGAAGTCTGCTTGTGGGTAGAAGTATGTAATGAAGGGGTGTAAAAGGAGGAGCCGGTAAAATTAGCAACAGAGAGGCTGTGTAATTAATAACCAGAAGGATCTTTGCATGTTCTTTAATTTTAAGTGGTGGAGTTGGTGACATTTAGAGAATTGCAGGTGGGTTGGATTAAAGACACATCTATGAGTTCTGTATTTCAAATGGTGTAATGTTTTAAAGAAGTTTTCTTTGGCAGCAAAAGGGTATTTCCAATACAAAAATGCACTCATGTGGATCCAGCTTTCTAAAATGCTGTTTAAAGAATGAATGTTTTAGAATAGCCCTCATATTTTAAAAAAAATCTTTTTGCATCTCTGTTTAATGTGAACTGCCAGCATGTTTGTATAATGTGCATTTTGTAGCACTAAGAACTGAAACAAAAGCAGCATTCAGAGAGCAGCTAGATTTTTAAAAAGGAAATCCAAGTAGGTAATTCCTTAGAGGGAAGTTGTCCCTTAAAATCAGCCTTCAGTATTTATACATGTTTTAAAAGTAGACCCATCTGTTCTTGCCAAGGCAAATCATGCCATTGAACCATGAAAAATATTCCAGGACTTTGTAGGTGAATGACTTGCTATAGATAGGCAATGTCTGTGGACTAGGAATTTCAAGGGATGCTGTGACTAGAATTCTTGGCAACAAGATGTGCTAGCAAACTGCTACCGAGAGGAAGAAGTAGAAGCACTGGGCTGATGGGATATTTGTCCTATGATGTAAGATGCCTGTCATTTCTTCTGTTCTGATCGAATAGATAGTGGGCATCACTGTACCTGAGTGTAACATCCGTACAGCTGCAGAATTGCTGCTGAAGGATTCTGCTGTGCAGAGCAATGCTAATTCTGTTCCAGCCAGTGAAAGTGGTTGGCATTTGGCCCTTGCTTAGCATTCTGTGTTGTATCTCAAGGAGGCTTTTTTTTAAAACATGCGGCTGAGCTGCGGCTCATGTCAACCATGTTTGGAAGATTTTTATTAATTTTATTTTTTTATTTTTTGCTCTGAAGCTGTAAGGGCTATGAAGTCTTTGGACATAGTCCTGACAATGCCTGCTTTCATACATTTATAAAAGAAGAGCAGGTATTGGTAGTCATCCTTATCTAATATATGTGATAAATGGAGATTGACAGTGTAGCACTTTGATAGTAGATTTGTACAAAAATGCTACTGCTGCTTCTTGAGCTATAGAATGCTCTTCCATTAAGCATGAGGAAGAGTTCTAAAGATTAATTGATTCTTCACTATGTAAATTGAAACAAGGCTCAAAGGAATAGTGAAAAACTGCGCCTTCCCAGTTACGGGGTTACGTTCTGGAGATTGCGCCAAAAGTCAAAACTGCATATAGTCAAAACCCACTGGGTTTAATGGCAGATGGAATTGCCAAAATCATTTTCCCCAGAACCCTGCCCTCTTTTTATTTATTTTGCCATGCACATAAAGCTGAATGCACATAAGTTAAATATGTTTGAGTGTAACTATTATTTGGAGAGATAGTATCACTATTAGAGTGGCAAAGAGTGCCATAGAGTAATCAGGAACAATAGTTTTTCTATATATTTGGAGCCCAATATTTATCTTTTTGGCTAGGAAGTTGTTTACAATCGCACTTTGTTGGTGGTGTCCTTAGATAACAGTTTTGGCTGCTTGTCAGACAATTGTTCAAGAGTGCCAGGCAGAGAACATTGCATGTACAATCACAAATCTGTCTTTTATGTGCTCTTCTAATACTCGGAGAAGAGTTGCTGTTTAAAACCTTAATGCAAATATTGGGAATAAAAACAATTGGACTTATAAGCTCAACATGCACAAGATAGTATTTTCTAAACTGCTGGGGGAGAGGCTGAGACACAAGGAAAAACCTTGTGTTTTATTTTTGTATAGGGGTCTGCAAAATATCCAATGATCTTGTTGAACGCAAGTCAAAGCTGTAATGTAACAAAGTGGCATTATGGATGGATAAAGGTTTTGATGTGATCACTGCTTTTTAAAGAGAGAGATCTGTGTCCTTTCTCACAATTAGCTGTAGAGATTTTTCCCAGTCTGTTGCTACCTATGATTTTTACTGTGTTCTTAGCCCTTTCTATATCAGAGGCTATTTCCATACTCTTTGAGAACTTGCCTCTCTTCCAAATGATTTGGAGATGGTCTCTGCATATGTAAATCAAGGTCCATCTCCTAGAGAAGCTGTCAAAATAGGAAGGCTCAGTGCTACTTCACAGTCTACCCTTATCCTTAAAAGGAAGATGGCAACTTCATGCAACCTACCAGAAGTGTTATTTCCTGATTTGGAGAATGATGCTGGTACCAAGGCCAGCAGGGGAAATTATTTCTGAAAAACTTGACTTCAGATCTAGACATTTTCTTAGGGAGAACGATATAACTTGTTCGGTTCTTTACATATGTGGTTCCACTTTTGCAATAACTTTAAGTTTTATGGATGACCCAAACTATGCAAAAAGTTTTTATGGACCCAGGTTTTTTGGGGGAAGTAGAGCTTGGTGTACTTGAACCATTCACAGTCACCTCATTATTCATTCTTCTGCTTATCCCCCTAGGTAGTGGGATAGAGATGAATGTTGTGAAATAGTAAGACTGGAAACAACTATTTTCAACTTTGCTTATGGTAGTTGCTCACTATTCTTTTTGTCTTAACATCTGTATCTTATAATGCTTATAGACTCAGTAAAAAGTTGATGTTTTGCCAGTGTTGCCACATTGGATCAATTTATCCATTATGAACTGTCGTGGTGCAATTGAAGCAATGTGGCAAACACTTGATGATGATGATGAATTCCTCCAACTGATGTAATCGGTAACATTTTGGAAGTCCACAATAGCTCTTGAAGACTTAAAAAGAATAAAATAGCAAATAACGTTTCAGTCTGGAAAACTAATAGGCTTTGCCCTAAGTGTCCCATTTCTAGGTCCTGGGGAAAGCTATAATCTATTTCCAATGTAAATGGCAATAGAAATAGCAGTATCCTAAATGTTCAGAAATGGGTTACTGAAACTGGGCAAAGTGTTTCAAATCAAATTTCATCAGTTCTGTGCTTTAATAATTCATTAGTCCTACTGAAGTTTATATGTGGATAGCTGAATCACATTGATGGTTTGGTCACTTTGTTAATAAGTAGCATCCTCTTCTCTGTTTATCATTCCCAGCTGATTCCTAAAGCACTGACCCTGTGCTTTTGTTCTGTTGAATTAGCTCCTAAGAAGGAAATGCACATGACTAATGCAGGTAAACAAATCTCAGCAGTAAATGTCAGAGCCAGGTCAGGGCTGAGAGGCTGTATCTGATTCAAGGCCTAGTATGTGCTTTTACTAGGGAAGGGCAGAGTGCAAATGACTCTAGTATGTATAAACTGCTTGACCAGGGCGGCTGACATTATACACTATTCCATTTTGTGCTTGGAGAGCATCTGAGGGCCTGCATTCAATCAATCCCAGGTAGTTCACTAAGCTAGGTCACTGCCCTGGCTCCTGAGATTCCTGCTTCAAATCCCAGGATCACTGTCAGTGTAACAGTGGACACTGTAGGTTATGCATTTAGTGTTAGTGTTAATAAATTGGCCCCCGTAAATTAAAGTAATTGATTGTAATTTTTATTTGGTAGGATTGCAAACTAAGATTATTCTTGTCTGATTTTTGAAATTATTTTTTAACTGGGGCATTCCTGTAAAACAGGTATAGGGGACTTGTGGCCCCTCAAATGTTGTTGGACTCAAAAGTCACACCAACCCTCACCTTGCCATGCTGCCTAGGGCTGATGGGGATTGGAATTCAAAAAATCTGGAGGGCGATAAGTTTCTCATCCTTCCTTTTGAAGAATGAAAGTCCATTTTCCTGCTTGGAATGTTAACTTATGCCTTTCAGTATCCTGGAAGTCATCTATATTGATCTTTGGTAAAGTGCATATTTAATTGTTGATTAGAAGATGAGTAGTTAACATATCTTAATGTGTTGCCAGTCCTACTGAATTAGTCATCTCTCATAATATGCATGTTGGGTGGGGAGAATACACGTCTATAATTGCCATAATCACAAAGGTGATTTTTTAAAAAAATGCTAGCCAGTGCATCAAGAACATGGCATTTTCTTCTAAAGGAGCCCAGTATTAATCTTGAAAGTCCTAGTTGGTCCTGGTTTACCAGAAGCAAACCTTGTTATGTTGAATTTTATTCTCTTCATGTGGCAAACTGCTGTATTGATGTAAGGTGTATGGAATCCTTGAACTTACCTGAGTGTCTAGTGTGGGTGGGGCCAGTTGTCAGAACATGTTTGGGAAGAATATAAATGGATAGTGCATATATTTCATTATGTGAAATCTACCTCTGGTGAACTATTGCATACATTTGCGGTAGACCTGTTTTCTACAGACATGGATGCCTTAGGAAATACTTGAAAGAACTGGAGTGCTGCCAGTACCTGCTTTGTATAAAGATCAGCCATCTGGTGATTTAAAGCATGTTTCACCAGACTGCCATGGCAACCAAGTATTAAACAGTATCTAGCTATTTGAGTTCAGAAAAACACTTCCTCATTGAAAGAAAGTGACTCCTAAAGTCTGACTATTCTGGTGAAGTGCACACGCTAACATAACCTTACTAGGGAGATGGATCTCCTGTTTTGGAGACTCACAACATGAACTAGAGTAGATTGCATGCTGAATGTTATTTTCTATTACATTATAACAGGGCACATTTCCTTATGGGCATTTGTCTTCCCTACATGTCCTTAGTTACATTAGTGTTTGGCTCAGAGTTGCTGTCTTCTTTCTTCCCTAGGCTTCCTATTTGACTCAGTGCTGGTTCAGTGCTGGTTCATTGGGCAAACAGGAAATATTAGGAATTCTGATGGGCTGTCACCCATCCTGCAGGTCAACCGCTTTCCTGTCTGGACTGATGGATGTGGCATTTTTTTCCAAATGTGAAGCTATAGCACAAATTCTGGCCTGAGTGTGGTGGATAACGCTCTGTTTCTGAGCCTAATTCAAGTGCTGGTTTTGACTTTTAAAGCCTTATAAGGCTTGGGACCCTATATGTAAAGGTACGCCTTTCCCTGTATGAACCCGCCCAGTTACCAAGGTCATCATCTAAGTCCCTTCTCTATGAGCCACCTCTAAAAGAGGTCTGGAGAATGGCAATGAGAGAACAGACTTGTTCTCTAGTTTGGCACCAAGCAAAGTCTTGGGGCAACACCTATGATATGATATTGTATTATTAATTCTGCTTCTAATATATTAAAGCTGGGATTTTATTATTGTGGGTTGTATTCAACCAAATCATTGTACTAGCTGAACCAGCACAACTATGCCCTCTAGCATGAGGTTACCAGATGTCCCCGTTTCCTGGGGACAGGCCCCAGATTTAGAAATCAGTCCCCTGACAAAATCCATCTATTTAGTAGGAAGTTGAAAAGTGTCCCCGGATTCATTGAAAAAAATCTAGTAACCTTATGCTAGCACAATAGGACTTCTTGCTCCCTCCCCCCAAGCAACCCTTCCCCCTTCCCAAACTCTCCCGGAGAAACACTTACACTGACCATATGATCTCCTTATTGCTACATTTAATACAACCTTGCATTTTTCCTTGGTTCTAAATCACTTTGAGACCTTTGTTGTGGAAAGCAGTATATAAATTTAGTTAACCTAACTTTACAAAGACATGAATGTGATAATAACCCTTTCACATCTGCAGTTGAGTTTCTTGCCATGATTGTGTGCCTACCTTGTTATTGGTTTGTCTGCTGCCAGAGTTATCTCCATTGCAAGCTGCTTTCATGCACCCCTATTAACATGTTCAGTATATAGAGAACTGCATGCTGTAGAATGACTAGATACTTAAAACCTCACACTTCAATTTGAATATAAATATTTATTATATTTGATGAATGTATATTCTTTTTAGAAATCTCTGTCTCCATTCCAGAGAAAGCACTGTGTTTTATAAAGCTGGAGAAATAAAACAACCATGAACTCAAATGGCACTACATACATTTGTAAACAAGTCTATTAATTAAAAAGCAGTGTGTAATATAATTAGAATCAGCTGAAACAGTTTGACTGAAAATGGTTTTTTATTTAATGCCAGCTAAAAGTCAACGTAGTGTCTTCAATATAAAAAGCAAGCATTTTTTGTCTTTGTACGATGTTTTGTTAATCGAACTGTGATATAGCTTATTTTACAGTAGTGCTGCCCCTAGTATGTTTCAAAAATAATCCCAGAGCCTTTGCTACAGTGCATACAATAGTTAATATAAATACAGTGGTACCTCGGGTTACATACACTTCAGGTTACATACACTTCAGGTTACATACGCTTTAGGTTACAGACTCCGCTAGCCCAGAAATAGTACCTCAGGTTAAGAACTTTGCTTCAGGATGAGAACAGAAATCGTGCTCCAGCGGCGCGGCAGCAGCAGGAGGCCCCATTAGCTAAACTGGTGCTTAAGGTTAAGAACAGTTTCAGGTTAAGTACAGACCTCTGGAACTAATTAAGTACTTAACCCGAGGTACCACTGTATGAGTATTTATGCCTACAGAAATACTTCATTCATCCAACTAGCTTGGAGTACCGAAGTCTTTAGATAAACAGACGATATTCTCTCATAGGGCTACATTTGCTATATACGCTAGTTAGCAAAGAGTAAACCTGATACCTCTGTGAATAATTGCGGCAAGTGTGTGTGTATGTACATACACAGCTGTAACGTACTAGAATCTCTGCCCTTTAGAGATATTTGTGAAGACATGCAGGAAAAGAAAAGAAAGCTCCCTGAGCCAAACCTTTCCCTTTGCCAAATATGTTAAGTGATAGATGAACAGATTTGTTTACCTTCATGCATTTCTGTTATTTGTAGTTGTAGCACATTCATGAAGCTTCCTTAACTACAAATGCTGAAATTTGGGTCCCCTCCAAACCTGTAGCAAAATTTTGCAATCATTTTCCAGCATAAACAGTTTTCAAGGTGCTGTAGAAAGAATTATTGCAATAACTTTTGCATTGGTTTGGAATAGCCTCAGTTTGATATACTGTATTGCTTTCTGTGCTTTTGGGGGATGGGCTGCAAAACATGGGGTTTGCACTGCAGAACAGAGAATGTTGGGTTTGGGGGTGATACCTATGACCCCCATTTTGAGTATCAATTGCTCAGTTTTGGGGGTGCTGCAAAATGTGGGGTTTGTGCTGCAAAATGCTGCAAAACAATTGCAAAACTTTGGCACCAGTTTGGAGGGGATTGGGGGGTGTAGTTAATGAAGCTGATTTTTAACTAAGTCATGGCTTAAACAAATAAGATTTGTGTTTTGTCGAGCTTCAAAGTAGTTATTCTATGTTTTCTATCTGTAAGTGTTATGTGTAATAGGTAAAACTTTTATATTCTTGTGCTACCCATTAAATTCTACCTTAAGAGCTCTGCAGGTCATATAAATCACTTGCACTGCTGGCAACAGCCAGTTTAATGGTTTAGCTCCCAATGCAAAAGCCACTGGGGAAAATCCAAATGTAAGCGTGTTTCTGTAGAAATGGCAAATATGCAAGTCTTACTGCAGGTTGTGTAATGGGGGTAATCTGTATTAAAAGTCTAATAGATTAAATCATGTTTGCCAATATTTTCAGGTTTTTAAAAATAAACTCACTATGCAGAACAAGAAATGTGTATATGACTGAATTTGAAATACTTCCTTCTTAATCAAAGCAGCCAACCTTAAAGATCTGCATCAAAGACAATCCCCAGTCAACCATTTTTTTGACCAAAGAAATAATATTTGGGAAGTATTTCATATTGAAGTTAAGAAGGGCCAATTACAGAGACCAATCCAGTGCAATAAACAGAGACCATAGACAGGATTATGTTGGAACTTTTCTTAAGATTGGTTCATAGGTTAGCACTGAAATAAACTTCATACAGACTTCAGATGGGATAGTCCTGTTAACTGAAGCAGTTGTTCATTAGGTTATCTTGTGTTGTCAAAGTTTGCTTTTGAAGAGACTGGAAAAAACAGTTTATCTCTTTTTCTTTCTCATGCAATATTACAGATTCATTGTTTATTTATTGTGCCCTTCTTGTCAAACCTAAATACTTCTATTTTTTTTCAACAGGCTGGTTTTTGGAATGCTGTATCCTGCATATTATTCATACAAAGCTGTGAAGACAAAAAACGTGAAGGAATACGTAAGTTTTGTTGCGCTATTTTTGTATTACTGAGTTGCATTTGTGGTGTGATACAACACAGCTTCATCAAAAGTCATACGGTCTCAAGTTCACTAGTATGTTTGGTGATGCTGCTGCTCACTTGAATGGGGCTGGGACCAGCATCGAAACTCCCATTGTGCTAGGCGCGTTTTGCAACAGGGAATTTCATTTATGCAAGCAGTTTCTAAGCTCAGGGCACAGTATTGCACCTAAGATTTCAGATTAAAACTGCTACTGCTGGAAAGAAAGGAGGACCTTTTTCTGCCTCCCTACTTCCAGCCACTCTCTGCAGACTGGAGAAGGGACCCTCGTAAGAATATTAGAGGGGAGGGCAGGGAGAGTATGGTTTTGTTTTTTGCAGTCTTCAGATGAGGACTAGACCATGTGAAAAATGAACATAAGGTTTTAGCTGCAGTTCATTTATTTTCAGCTTTGCATTCTTGTTGTAAAATAAGTGTGCCTAGACTCTCAATTGCAGTGCCCATAACCTAGGTTTAAGCTCCATTTAGCCCCTAGCTTTCATATCTCAGTTTCTAACACTGACTGGGACATGACAGCTGTGAGACCGAGACTGGGCAGTTGCACCAGCAGAAGTGCTGGATTGATGATGGCAGTCCCACCGGGGCAACTGCATGGTCCCAATCTTTTTGCCTTCATATCCCAGCCCCACTGAGGTGATCAGCAGTAACACTGGTGCTGAGTGGGTGGTTCCATCCCGTCTCATATACTGCTACGGGTGGTTCCATCCCATCTCATATACTGCTACTGCACAAGTTTGTGAACAGCAGACAATAATTTATTGTAACACCTTGTGATCCTAATTCATACCTGAGTGCGTCAGTGTAGAGAACACTGTGTAGGGAACAGTGTCAGCTGTTCCCTAATTTGATGCACATTTCCTTCTGCCAACCTTAATTGTGGTATAGGGTATACTTTTCCTGTGAAGCCAACCCACCTTAGGAAGGCTGAGAGCCATGCTGCATATTATTACATTGTGCACTGACCTAGAGGGTCACTCTCCCATCTGCGGGGAGAGGAAGACTCCGCCTAGCCAAGATTTGGATTTTTGAATAGCTGCGCTGTACAGTCAGTGGAAGTAAGACTCAAACTTCTATAGTGCAAACCTATCCATTACATTTCTGCTCAAAAGCAAGGACCGCTGAATTCAGGCTTACTCTTAGAGAAAAATGTGTAGGATTGCAGCCTTAGTTGATCTTAATGAAAGAGGTCTTTGTTCACCTACTTAAGCAGAAACTTTTTCATGTCTCCTGCTTATGAAAAAAATAAGATTAGAATCTGTTCTTTTACAACCAGTTGAACTTGAAGTGGAAGGCAATGAGGTAACTATTTCCAATGTGTGCCTTGACTGAAATTGGAAGAGTGCAAATATGCAGTTTCTTAAGTTCTATTATGTCCAATTTTATGAGAGTCTTTATGTAGTTGAATGAGTTGGAATATGTGATCTTCTGCCTCTAGTGGTGTTTTCTTTTTGGTTTCTGTGTTTTTTGGCGGGTGGGCTTGTTTGTATGTCTTTTTCAAGGCAGCTGTCTATTCCTCTCCAGGAACAACACACCTTCCAGTTTGAGAAATGGGGATCTGAAGCTCTCCTTCAAAACAAGGGAGTCAGAATTGTTATCACCTTGGTTGAATCATGTTGAGAACAAGTTTTCTCCACACAGCCTTCACAAAACATTAAACTTTGACAAATTTAGTTAGAGCAGATTGTATGTCCTTGAAGGTGAGATTACATAGGAACTATTCTGGAGGTGCTCTTTCCATCCCTTGGATGTTGTCTTACAAGGGAATAAACACTTTGACAGCCTTATCCGAGATAGCAGAGAGCTGACAAATCTTCTCCAATCTAGGAAGATTAAAGGTCTTTGATTCTTGTGACCCATACCAAATGGTTTTTAAAGTTTAAAACAACATTTTGTACAAGTTGTATATTCTTGCTTGAAAAATTAATTAAAATGCTTCCCTGCTTTGCATCTGAGACTTTCCCTACAGCTGTACTGTGGTTCAAATTCTCAAAGGGCAAGCACAAACTATTTTTTTAAAAAACAAAGATTTATCACCTGTTAATTACTAGTAGAACTTCAACCAACACAATCTATATACAGATTAGGCAGGAATTTAGGAGACAAGGTAAGCATATGCTTTGGTCTTGTTAGGATGTCTTACTAAGTTTTCATTGTTCACTTAATAATCATGGATATGCATGAGTGGAGTTCAACCACATATAACCCCTTTCCTGCTTCTATAGTCTTCCTTTACATGGGTAGCAAAAACACCCCAGGATTCAGTACAGACATTAGTTTCAGTTACGTCTGAACTGGGAACTACGGCACAATGCTTCCAAACAAGCCAGGAATATAAGCCAGTATTGTATTTGGAAGTATAGTGGTGCCTCGCAAGACGAAAAGAATCCGTTCTGTGATTCTCTTCGTCTAGCGGTTTTTTCGTCTTGCGAAGCAAGCCCATTGACGGATTAGCGCTTTTAGCGGCTTTTAGCGGCTTATCTGCTGATCGGATCAGCTGATAAGCGGCTTAGAAAAAGGGGGGAGGAAAAAACCCCCGCAGGAACTTGCGAAGCAAGCCCATAGGAAATTCGTTTTGCGAAGCACCTCCAAAACGGAAAACTCTTTCGTCTAGCGAGTTTTCCGTCTTGCGAGGCATTCGTCTTGCGGGGCACCACTGTACTTCACCATGGTTCCCTGTTTCAACGCTGTGTAAATACTGTACATTGCCATTATTTGAACTAGTATCTGTATATTGGGGATGGCAAAACTTTAGCCATCCAGATGTTGTTTGACTATAGCTCCAGTCACTGCTGGCCATTGGCCATGCTGATTGGAGTTGATTGAAGTTAGTTGCCATCAACATCCGGAGGTTCCACTTCTTGCTGTATATGATTGTATGAGCATGGCTAATGAGATGGGGCCAGCTAAACCTTCTGCATGTGAAACTGAATTTTTGCTTTAACTTGCTGGGTGAACTTTAGTTCCTCGAGACTGATTTAGCAAGCCTGTCATCCAGGATGTTGAGTTCGTAATTGCCCCAAGCAGGCACTGCTTGAAATACTGAATTATTAAACGAGTTCTCTAAGGAAGCATGTCTCTTTGTTTAAAACAGACTCTCTTCCATAAATCCCCTTTCCACTAGCAGTTTAGTTCAAATAATTATTGGTAATACGTGAACATGATAATGTTCACAAATGTAATTATCAACGCCTGGCATTTAAAGCTTTTTACCCTTAAGTTCCCCCCCTTAAGTTATATAAAATGGAATAATATAAGTACAGAGAACAGAGACTGAAATTCATGAGACTTTAAGTTTGTGAATTTAGTTGAGTTGGGTAAAGAGTTGGCATTGCTACTTTTCTTGCAAGAGTCACAACCCAACAACATCTGGAATGCCATAAGTTATCCTCTCCTGCAGCAGTACATCTAATCTATCATTGCTCTATGTTGATGATTTAAATATAAACATTCATATTTATATATTTTCTTAAATGTACACCTCACCTTTTTTCAGACATGGAACCTGTGGCTCCTAGGTGGTCATTCATCCAGGTCTCATGCCTTCAGAGCACACCCTAGCACATGCATGTCGACATTTCAATTTTTAAATTCAGAAATCATGCGCTAATAAGCAAGCATGTCTTCCATCAGAATATAAATTCTTGACACCTGAGAAAAAAATCTTCATGTTTACATATTTCTAAAAAATTGGATTTGATTCCTTTTAGGAGATAAATCTTTGTTGATATGGTCTTTTTATGGATAGTATGTTAGTATGCATTAATAATAGATTTTTCATTGCCCCAAATGATCAGAAACATTCTTTTTAGCCCTGCAAAGAACACTTTACCAATAAATATTTTTTCTTTTAAAATTGTGCAACCCACAAAATATGGCTCCATGGAATCACTAGGGCAGTGTTCAAAACACTCATTGTGCTAGGCGCGTTTTGCAACAGGGAATTTCATTAATGCAAGCAGTTTCTGAGCTCTGAGCACAGTACTGCACCTAAGAATTCAGATTAAAACTGCCACTGCTGGAAGGAAAGGACTTTTTCTGCCTCCCTACTTCCAGCCACTCTCTGCAGACTGGAGAAGGGACCCTCATAAGAATATTAGAGGGGAGGGCAGGGGAAGTATGGCTTTGTTTATTTGCAGTCTTCAGATGAGGACTAGACCATGTGAAAAATGAACATAAGGTTTTAGCTGCAGTTCATTCATTTTCAGCTTTGTATTCTTGTTATAAAAAAGCGCACCTAGACACTCGATTGCGGTGCCCATAACCTAGGTTTAAGGTGCCATTTAGCTCCTAGCTTTCATACCTCAGTTTCTAACACTGCACTAGGATGATTAACATGCCAGTGAATTACCCTTAAGTTTTAGAGCTAAAGCATTTCCCCCTATTTCCTCTGCTATTCTTCCCCATTTCCTCTGCATTAAAGCATTCTGCTCAGTCTATGGAAGTTCACATGAAGGTCAATTTTTTTCAGATGAAGACAGCCCATCAGTGTAGTAACTTCAGCTGGCATGTACACTAATTTAACTCTGTTCACTCGTGCTTAAAATACCCTCTAATTCCTTTGGGAATTAAGCTTAGGATATCATCACATGACTGGTGCTCTGTTCAGTCTGAAATGCTAAGAAATCTGTCTGAACCTGAGGAATTTCAAAAAATAAAGTGGGCGAAGTTTGCTCCAAGGGAAAATACATCTATGAGTTCAATGGTGTAATTTTAAAATTGATTACGTAAGGCTGTCAGCCGTCTAAATAACTTTTAGTTGATTAATAAAATGCATTTAATGCTCAACTGGGTGATTAAGTAAGTTTACACATCACAAATAAAAACATGTCCTTGCTGATTCACCCCCCCCCCGCTAGTTAATCATCTAAAGATATTCCGTATTTTTCCGTGTATTAAACAGCACTGTGTATAAGACGCCCCCTATTTTCGGGGACTCAAAATTAAGAAAATGGGGGGAGATTGCCTCCGTGTATAAGACTACCCCCCCTTTTTTTAGTAAAAAAAACCTAGTCTTATACACGGAAAAGTATGGTAATTAATTGATCTACTATGTAAATTACAACTTGTAGTTTTACAAAAGTTTTTTGTTGTTGTTTAGCTTTGAAAATTGGTTTCTTTAAATTCAGTAATGCTGTGTCTTTCAATTTTTTGTATTTTAGTATGGTGGCATTTTGATATGGTTTGCCTTGTGGAGAACTGGGATTAGAAGTGTCAGGCTAATAAGCTAGAGAAAAATGTTTTGCTCCAAAAAACTGTACTTCATGCATTTGGAAGCAGGATAACTTTGTAGAATATTCTCACAACCTGACTTTGAGAATTGCTTTTTAAACAACTAGAGCATAACTTTTATTATAAATTGAAACCCAGTACTTATTTATGTATTTCTTTGTTTTAACGGGGAAATGGCATTTGGCTATTTTTGCAGTGGTTTGTATAGCGTAGTTAGCCATAGATCCCTTCTTGTAACCCTCTAAATTACCAAGTATGACATAAATGTGTGTAGGAAATGTAAAAGAGACAGATTAAAATATCCTATGGGAATAAATCCTTGGACTTAATACTGCAGTTCATTTTTCAAGCGGCAAAAATAGTGACTACAGACGCTTTTCTTGCCCTTCGCATGCTTTGAGAATCTGTGCTCTCTTTAAAAGCACATTTTAAGGAAGACTCTCCATGACATTTCATCCAGTCTGTGCTTCTGCATTCAGATTCTTTTGTCTGGTCCACTTACTGATCACGTTTGGATGACTATATTCACTTAGGTTGAGATTTGAACAAACTACACCCATACACACACCCTTTTCATAAGCTGTGATTTAAATCAGGAAGTCTCTAATCACACTTTCCCCTTTCTTTAGAACAGGGAGACCATGCCTACCAAATTCAGAACAAGTCAAAATCTTGAAACTATGGCTCAAAACTGTTTTAAAGAGTCTGCCTTGTTCCAGAATCGGTAAATGGGTGAAATGGGAAATTGGTTAGAGAATGTGGTTCAATCACAGTTCATGCAAAGGGGTTGTAGGCACAGGCCAGAGACTTATTTGGAGAAGGGCTATAGCTTTATAGGAGAGCATGTTTTGTTTGCAGAAAGTCATAGGTAGAGCTAGGAAAGACTTGCACCTGAAACTATGGAAAGCTACTGCCAGTCTCTATAGAGTCAGTGGGTCAGTGATGGAACAGTGATTTGGACTGGTGTGTTTCTGTGTCTTATTAAAGCAAGATAATGAACTTCTGAACTGGATTGGAACATGGTATCATTAAGTGAGTGTAGCATGCCAGTGGATATTTTGCTCATAAAATATAAGCCTACCCACTGGAGCGAGGGATAGCTCTGATTAGCCTCTGTATAGGATGCTGGAAAGGGACGCGGGTGGCGCTGTGGGTTAAACCACAGAGCCTAGGACTTGCTGATCAGAAGGTCAGCGGTTCAAATCCCCATAACGGGGTAAGTTCCCGTTGCTCAGTCCCTGCTCCTGCCAACCTAGCAGTTCGAAACTGCTCCGGCGGGAAGGTAAACAGCGTTTCCGTGCGCTGCTCTGGTTCGCCAGAAGCGGTTTAGTCATGCTGGCCACATGACCCAGAAGCTGTACGCCGGCTCCCTCGGCCAATAAAGCGAGATGAGCGCCGCAACTCCAGAGTTGGCCACAACTGGACCTAATGGTCAGGGGTCCCTTTACATTTACCTTAGGATGCTGGAGGTCTCAAACTGAACACAGGCGATGGGACCCAGCTAAACCACTGTAATCTTTGCAGTGATCTGGTAGCTTGCTAAGGGCTGGAACTGTTGGACTGTATAGATTGCCATAGGTTATATTATAGCTATTGGGTCAGCAACAGTCCTGTGATACAAAATGAGTAGGGTTCCATCTGACACTAACACAAAATTATCAGCACTCTCACAAAATTAATTTGATATAAAATTTTATTTTGGTGGAGATACCCATCTATCCATCTGTCCTGTACTGTGTACTGCTACTGCCAACACTAGCTTAAATGGACATGTATCACTTTCTGCAGCTTGCTTAACCAGTGAGAATTATATTTAGAAGATTCTCAGTGGTGCTACTTTTCGAGTCCCCATTTTAAGGAAAGCGATGGAATGGAGGGTATTTTCTCCTTGTTGTATGATTTAACTCATGGTAGTGAAACAATAGCTGCTTCTTCCAAATAGGTTGTTTTGTTCCTTTTCCGGCAGAAGTTGGTCAGACTATCAGAGCTGCTTTGATTTAAGCTAGAGTAAAAGGGCTGTTTATCAGAAAGGTTCTGACTCTTTCAGCTGCTGTCTGCTACCTATGGTTCCCATCTTTCTAAAACATATGAATATAAGCAGCAAGTAAGCATAGTTTAAATCATTGCAAAATCTGTATCCTGTGTTCCTGTCATTGATGTATTGGAAATTAAAATGATTGTCACATCTTTCCTTTTCAGGTGCGGTGGATGATGTACTGGATTGTGTTTGCTCTTTATACTGTTACTGAAACAATAACGGACCTCATGATATCTTGGTAAGATATGTTTGGGTTCAGAGCATAATGTTACAATTCCAGTTGTGTTTTGACATATTGTAGTTTATAGTGTGACATACCCTTTATCCGAATGCTCCTATGCTAGTTCTGAAAAAGGTAGAGCTATAAAATAGCAGTAATATGTAAAACTAGATTAAGGATTATAGATAATTAAAGTAAAGCCAAAAAAAGCTTTTGATTAAAACGTGTTATTATTCAATATCATCCAGAGCTTTCTAATCTAGAAGGAATGTACCTGTTTCTAAAATAACAGAACCCAATTTTGAATTCTGATTTGTTTTGCAGGTTTCCATTGTACTACGAGTTGAAGATTGCATTTGTTATTTGGTTGCTCTCTCCATATACTAGAGGAGCAAGTTTAATATATAGGAAGTTTCTTCATCCTCTTCTTTCTTCAAGAGAAAGGGTGAGACATTCCTCTCTTTGTGTTTTTAAAATAATTTATTCCATAATATAAAAAAATTAATGCAATTGGGGTGGGGCGGAGAAACTTGCATTAGTACTTTGTATTTAACACTGAGAATGTTATGTCAAATTAGATTAATGTCCACACTGTTTGCCTGTTTTCCCCCTTAGGAGATTGATGAATATATTGTGCAAGCCAAAGAACGCGGTTATGAAACAATGGTTAACTTTGGTAAACAAGGCTTAAATTTAGCTGCTACTGCTGCAGTGACAGCAGCTGTAAAGGTAAAATATTACTTAACCGTTCATTATAAAAATACATTGCATATTAAGTTGGATAACTTTTTTCTAACAGCATGTTCTAAAAGTATGTCCTCTCTTAAACACTAGCTATATTATGATTTTTTTAAAAAATAGTGAAGATGACCCTTTCTTTCTCTCTTGTTGCCTTTTCTTGCTGGTAATCACACTCCGTAGGATTTCTGGCTTCTTTCTGCTGTTTTCCTTCAATCAAGTTGAGGTAATTGTTCATGGAAATTAAAGCATGAAGCAGTGCTACAGTACATATGAGTTGGCAAATTAATATGAATCCCCACTGAATTCTCTTTACCTTTTTCAGAATAAAATATTAATTCACTACATGAACTTGAACCATAACTGTTCTTGCTTAGAGTTGTGTGATATTGGAAAACATTAATTTAATTGGGCTGCTGCACTTGGACTCAAAAGGTGTGCTCCTGACTTTCTGTGAGGTGTCTAAGTAATAAGCTTCTCGGTTCTTCCTGTAATTCAGGCATGTAGCTAATGGACACTAATGAAGTCAACATTTGTAACTATAGCAATATAAAAGGAGAATCTATACACCTCCAATCAAAGATGTGCTTAGAATAAATGGTACAAGACAGGTTGAACAAGATGGACATTGCCTGCAGTAAATTTCCATGCATTAGTGAATGATAGCTTCCTCTTTTCTCCCTGTCTTTCATATTTCTAGGAAATTATAACTGCAACTAGTAGAAGTGTAACCTTCCTAATACTTGTAGCAATGCTTTGTAGACAAGTTTCACCAGCAGTCAATGGATCAGAAACAAAAAGGTAGTGGAAATGCTTAAAAATCTATCTGGCTAACTTTAAAGAGGTATCTTCAGAGCAAAGCCCCTGGCCTTCTGTTTCACTTTCCTCAAGGTGAAGGAAATCTCAGAACAAGAAATGTGAACCTTTAAACAGTCAGATTCACATTAGATATTACAAGAGAAGCAAAAACAAATCAGTAGAGCAGGAAAAACCAGCTTGCAGCAAGGCATGGATATGTCAGAGCAGACAGGCTGAAATCCTTCCTAAAAAAACCCAGATGAACCTCGTGCCAGAAGAATCAGTTGTTGAAACCCTAAGGAGAGTATTCTATAAAATTGACACTGCCGCCCCAAAGGCCTTACTCGTAGCAGATACCTGATGAACTTCAGCTGGCAGCAGGACACTGGACATAGCCTTAGATCAAGCATAGCCAGTGATCAGGGATGATGGGAGTTGTAGTGCAGCAGTATCTGGAAGGCTACAGGTACCCCATTTCTAGTCTAAAACTTTGCATATGAGTGGAAATGTCTGTACAGCACTTCAGTGGCCCATGCTTTTGGGTTTGATGTGCTAAGAATAATTGAGATTGTTACCACTCCTCAAGGAGTGCTGCCAAGCGAAAAGCTTTCAAACAGCCATAATCTGTGTGTTGTGTTTAGGCAGCAGGATAACGTTTGAACTGGCTGTCAGATATTCTTGGTAAACAACTATTCAAATTCTGCACACGGCCATTTTATTCAGGAAATAGCTATTGCTTTAATTGACACTAGATGAGATTCTGAGGAGGAATAATTACTAGTTGGCAAGGGTATGCAGAATTTGCCATTCTTAGGGGAAATTGCTTAACTGCATAAGGCCTCAGTTGATCAAATCATGCCTGTCTTTGGCATATGTGCACTCACACATCTGCACCAGGGAGAGAGTATGTGAGCGCATGACTTGCTGTGGCTCTTTTTTATTTTAAACTATGGCTTAGTGTTATGTCTACCTCATCAGTTCTTTCTGAATTGGCAGTAGCCTGGTATGATGTGACCACTGTGTTCTTACAAACGCAGAGAAACCACACATCCAGGATTTCCTAAGGCTGAGACATGAGACCTAACCTTCCTCTCTTGAGTCTTGATCAAGGCAGGATTTTCCTGAACGTTGGAGCTCAATTTATTGAAAGAAAACAATAATGTAGGGTCATAATGTTCAGCTTTTGTCCTATTTGGCTTGTTTATGGCTTCCATTTTTGCTGTACCTGCTATTCTCAAGGTTTCATTTCCTCAACTTCAAACGCTGCAAACTGCTGATGGTATGCAGCCAAAGTAGCTCCTCACTTCTCTTTCATATGTAGTATTTTATATTTGGCCATGCTTTGTCTATTTACTCTTATCCTGAGAACTAGCTGTTTAATGAAGACCATTATATTTCCAAATGCATAATTTAGTGTTCTGAGATGATTCCTCTGCTGGTTTATCTACAGAGGTTCAAAACGGCCTTTGGTTACTGCCAATTTGTAGCTTTTTGTTCAAGGACAAAGATTTGTATGAGAAGTTCTGACCATTTATACCATGTTTCAGATCTATGTTTAAACAGGTTATTATATATCATGCAACCTCTAAGGATGTTACTACAGTACTAATGTGTTGACAGCTGAAAACAAGAAAACGAATGGCATAAGGCTACTTTGTCAGCCATAACTGCAGCCCTTTGTTAAACCAAATTTCTCCCAAATGTGCTTGAAAGGATTGCTGGTCCTGTTAGTGAATTAATTCACGTGGGCTGAACTGTTTAATATAGCACATGGAAGTTTTACAGCAAGGAAAGTCACCATCTGCATGCTTAAAATAAATAAGGAAAAGGTAACTTGTATGAGCTTGCATGCTTAAGTGTAAATTCAGTAATTATATTTTAAGAAAATTCGGAACTTTATGGCCAGGAGATTGTACCAGATGGACTGGATATATGAGGCACAGTTGGGTTGGCTGCATTAAAGATCCTATATGACAGGAGGACACAATTAAATGCAATATAGGATAGGAAGCTAGTTGGGTCAAAGATGCTGTTCCCTGACAACTGGAGGCCTATAAAAGCTGGAGAGCTGTAAAAATTCTCAGAGTAAGTACATTATTATAGGACTATTTTTAATATATTGGGGCTTATAGATACAGAAATTGTGATCCAGATGCTAAATAGAATTTCACAAAAATGAGTAATCTGGGTTGGGTATTTGAAATGGTCCTGACTTACACTTAAGATGGATGGAAATGCTTTTAGTTGAGAATGCTGTTTCTAACAGTAACAAGCCAAATACTTCCAGGAAGCCCACAAGCAATTCATGAAAGCAACAGCAATTTGTACATCCCAGCACCTCTGAACACTGAGGCTCCGTTTAGCTGTGGTAGCCAGTATCCATTGATTTACCAATTTTCCATGATTTTGTTTAATCTCTTTTAATGTCATCTAAGCTTGTAGCTATAACTGTGTATTATGGCAAGCAGTTCCATAAATTGAGTGTTGTGTATGAAGTACTTTCATGTGTTCTGTATCTACAAAGTAGTTACATGACAGGGGACCCTTTGCACAGCCAATACAGTGGTACCTCTGGATAAGCACACCTCTGGTTGTGTATCCTTCAGGATGTGAACACAGCAAACCTAGAAGTATTTTTCCAGGTTTTGCTGCATGCGCAGAAGCGGTCCCTCTGGTTGCGGAAACCTCGGGATCCAACCGGAGCTCCGGAACGGATCCCATCCGCAACCGGAGGTACCACTGTGCTGACTATCTGGGCAAATAAATGCGGTACGTAGTGCAAAACACTGAATACTGTGCTTCTACTGGCTTTCTACTTACATTTTTACTGCTGGTTTTCTGCATTGCCCTACTAGTACACTTTTGTCACTTTGGCTTCTACAACTTGGATGGATCTCATGATAAACCTTGTTAATGACTAGGAATGAGGCTGTCCGAGCCTCAAGACTTGTGCATTCCCACCACCACCACTTCTTGTGCAGCTGTGTGAGGAGCAAATCAGAAACTTTTGTTCCGATTAACCACAGTTTAGCATTTCCTCTGAACCCTAAACTGTAATTAATCTAAAACTCTGGCTCGATTTAAAACAAGCTGTTTTGTTTCGAACCAACCATGGCTGGGTTTGGGCAGCGCAACAAGTGGCAGTTAATCTAAAATGGAAGTGGAAGTATCCAAAAAACCTTCTTACACACATGCCGGAGGAAAAAGCAGAGAGAGAAGTGCAGGAGCCTCAGGCTTGTTCATGGACTATAGAAACTATTGCAGGTGCTACATGCACTTGCATGCTTCAGCCCTGTCCTGCACATGTGCGCGCACACACACACACACCATCCTTTTTTTAAAAAACAACAACAGGTGTCATCTTGACACTTAGAAGCTTATTTGTTGCATTCAAAACTGTCAGCTTGCCCAGAACTTTACATGCCCCTTATAATTATTTAAGGTTGACAAGGGATAGAGTTTTTCCAGGTGTATTTTTTGCAGCTCCATTTCCATAGAGGCACTTGTACATGTGCTATAGTGCAATAGTTACAGCACGATCAGGAATAAGCTCCAGTGATTTCAACGAGAATTATTCAGTGGAAGATGTATGTAGAATTGCGTTGTCACTCCCTTAATCTACAGCCGGGAGTGTAACAATACAGTTCAGCTCTAATACAAAACTGGGAAACCTCCATTTGTGCAGAACATCTGGCATTATTTTTAAAGAGAGTATGTGATTTTATAAATTGGTTTACTAGTGTAAATTATGTATTGTGGAAGTTTTAAGTTTATGTTTAAGCAAGGTGCTACACAAAAGAACACAATATGCTTGATGGAAATGGAAGCACTGCATGTAATGCCTTGTAATAGTACAATTTGTATTTTGACTGTTACAAATAAACTTGGAGGAAAAATGATCCTTTTCCTATTAAAACATTTCTCTTTCCCCTCCCCCCCCTTAATTTTTCAGGGTCAAGGGGCAATAACTGAAAAGCTGCGGAGTTTCAGTATGCATGACTTAACAGCTATACAAGGTGATGAACCAGTGGGACAAAGACACTACCAAACATTACCTGATACAAAAAAGAGAAGCAGAAGCTCCACCACCAATGAAACTTTAGGTCTGTATATTACTAAAAGAATTGGGATGTTTCTGTTTTTGCTAGATCATGTGATAACTGATATTGGATGTTGCCCATTAAATTTTGTATAAAGCAAGCAGTGGATGAATACAACCATGTTATTTTACTGGTAATTGAGAAAACCTTGTTCCTGCAGATTTTATCAGAACAGTCCAGCTTTGTCTAGTCCCCAGTATTCACCTTATTTAAAGATAATTTATACCAATGATTTATAATTTAACAAACTTTCAACTTTGCAATCTCAGGTTACACTATTCCATTAAAAAAAGATTCTGAAGATGATAAAACAGATGAGGAGAGGGAAGGGACGTATTCAGAGGATGAGACGTTCACTCAGAGAGGTCTCCGGCGAACACAAAGTATGAAATCGGTAAAAACTATCAAAGGCCGCAAGGAGGCAAGTACATCTCTACTTAGTAATATAAAGTTCTGTGTTCAGATGGTACAAAGAAATAGAGCTGTATGTCATTTACATATTGGCAACACCTCACTCCAGATCTCCTGATGGACAGCAGTAATGCACTCTCACTCCTGTTTGGTTAGGTTCAGATAAGAATTTATGCTATCTGCGCTCGAGCAGTTGATCTTCCTGTTTATCACATGAAGGTCACTAGAGTACCAAGACAACCTTCATGCTCCATAATGTTGGTGAGGGCACTTGGAAGCCATTTTGTTGACGTCCCTTTGTGTCCTGCAGTTCAGAGTCCTGTTAGCCAGAAACCCTCCCAGACCATTCTGCCCCCAGCAGAGTGGGGTAGCTGCTCCAGGCCATGTCTCTGACAATGGGCACATGACATAACACCTAATAAGCTGAATATTTCCAGCTTGCTCTGCAGCAAGAACCAGATCAACGGAAATGTGTGTTTTATGCAGCTTTTTCCACTGTTGTTGCTGATATCTTTTTTTTTTTTGCTGATTTTTTTTTGTTATTCTAAGGCTGCCTGGAAGAGAGACTCCTCCCCCCCCCCCCCGGTATTTTATGCCTTTCTGGGGGAATATTTTGAAACATAGCCTTTCTTTTTTCAAAATAAGGTTTTATTAAAGCTTTTTCATAATACAAACGGCCTTTAAATATTAATTGTTGGCTCATCATGCTACCATAGTTGGATGTTCAAAGTATTATAATTCAAAAGGTGCATCTGGCAGTCTTCACCTATGAACGTTTTCTCGGTGATGCACTGGTTGCCTTTTAACAGTAGTTAAGCAGTCTTCCCCAGCATGATGCCCATGGGAATTGGAGTCCCAACAAAATCTAGAGGACACCAGCTTGAGGAAGGCTGGGTTAAGCAATGGGGAGCCCCCTGCTCATTCTTTCTACTCCCTTCCCTCTCAGGACTGCATTCCCCCTTCTCTTGTACCATAGGTCAGGGTAAGTTGGAACTGAATGAACATGTAGGTTCAACGCCTGCTTAAAGGAATAATGCTGAAATCCCTCTGAGTTATGCTGAAGCTGGGAGGGGGAACATGTTTTCCCTAGGAGGGAGGGAGATTGCTGCTCTAGCAGTTGGCTCCGGATCTCTCGAATTGTGTTTTAAGTGACATTCACACAGCATTAATATGTTCCAGCTTTCAAATATATTTGTTTTTATCTGTTTCTTCTTCATGTCCTGCTTTGCCAGGTTTTTCTGTTCAGTATTTTGTCAAATCATTCATATGCTAAGGGAAATAAAAATGGGAAGGGGGTGCAATAGCTCTTGATGACTGTACTGTATGCATCAACCTTGTTGTGTGTTCTGTAGTGGTCATTTGGGGTAACCAACATAAAACCATCCAGATGTTTTGGCCTACTATCAGCTGGCACGTTCAGAGATGGTGGGAGCTGTAATCAAACCACATGTGAAGGACACCATATTGGCTACCCCTGTGCACAGACTGGCAGTTTTTAAAGGCTGCTAATGATCTGAAGCTGTTTTTATTGCACATAATTGGATTAACACTTTCATTCATGTCCTTATGCTTGATTCTATTCCTGACAGAAAATAAACAGCCAGTTTTACAAATTTTGCACCAGATTTTGCTCTTTGTATCTAAATCTTCCATGCCATTTTTTTCTTTCAGGTGCGGTATGGTTCATTAAAATACAAAGTGAAGAGAAGACCACAAGTGTACTTCTAAACGATCTTCACAATTCAGCATGTCAAACTGCTATATTAGTTGCTTCCTGCAGGCCCACAATAGGGCCTTGTCCTGCATAGGACTTCCCCATTCTCTGAAGGGAAACACTTGGCACACGTGTGGATTCCCATTGCCAGTGTAGAGCATTTTCTTGATCATTGGAGAGGAAGGGGAAAGCCCTGCATACACAGAGCTCTGTGTGCATACCTGACTTAACTGGCCACTATGTTTAGGGATTATCCATATCAATAATTCAGTCATGGTGGTAAGAATATATTGCTTTAAAGAGTGGAGTTATGTTTAATCTCAGTTTCTTAAAACTAATTGCTAATATGTTTAGGTTAGCACATTACGCTTTTGTACTTCATAAGTGAAATAATTTAACAGCTGACTCTTAGAGACTTTTAATTGTGGCTTTGTGGATGAGCATTAAGTGCTTGGTTAACACTTACTGAAAATCTCAGCACTTCCAGAATTTCCTTTTTTATACTTGGAAAGCTTATACTTGAATGCATCATTGTGCTAGATTCCTTAAAAATTCTTAAAATGCAATGTAAGAGTATTGAGTGTGAAAGAAAAATTCATTCACAATTAATCTTCTTAATGGCTTGGATCCAAAGAACAACTTATGGCTGTTCAAGGGGTTTCTGCTACCTAGTGGAATTCACTTTCTTAAAACATGACAAACTACTTTTGATAATTTCCTCACTGCTATGTGACATGGGGAGACTGCTTTATTCAGTCTGAAGTTGGTTTTAGGTGAAATTCTGTACGCTGCATAGATATATTTTATATGAATTTGCAGTATAGAACTAAAATAACAACAACAACAACCCCAGAAGGCTCACATAACTTGCTTCATTGTTTGGAGGTCTGTATATTGCTTTACTGTAACAAGGGATTTGAAGGTAGCCTGTGCATACAGCCGAGTTGATCACTCAGAACATTATCTCTTTCCAGAGCAGCCCCTGTGCTAGTCTTTTGCAGCAAAAACAACAGGCATGAGCTGCCATGAACTACAGTTCACAGATACATGAAGTGTTACCCTGAGTTACAGGTAGATGTGCACTGTAGTCCACAGATGTTTGTGCCACAACAAACGTGTTACACAGGTCCCTTTGCTATCTGTATCTGGACACTTGCATGCTGTGATCTGTAGTATTGCAGTTCTAATTGGTTTTTTCAATGCAGTGTTGACCAAGGAACACAGAAAGCTGCAACACACAGTCTTATCTAGTTCAGTATAGTCTACACTGGCAGCAGCACCTCAGTGTTTCAGACAGGTATTTCTCCAAGCAACACCTGGAGACCATCAGGGATCGAACTTAGCACTTTCTGCATGCAACTCTTATCAAGTTTATCTTCGTGTGGACTTTCTCTTATGGGTTCACTGCTGCATGTGAGAGCACGCAGCTGAGCAATATGGGCCAGGTGCCTTTTCTTTTTGGAATGTATATAAAGGAATTTAACTACAAGACCCAAAAGATTTCAAACCTTTTTGTTGGATACCAGCGGTCGTATGGTGTACCGTGTACTAGACATGTCAAACTCAAGAAACAGGAAAAACTTGCACACTCTAAATTAAGTTGTTCTATTATTTTAGAGTCCTGTGTTTCTAGTGTTTTAATAATCATCTTGCATATGCTTTTTATTGTGCTTGTTTTTTTAATTCTTTTGTAAAACATTGAAAGTTTTATGTTGGCGCACTGCAGAGAATTGAAGGCCATTTCAGGAACACGAGGGTGGTATGCAACCAAGCAGTTGCAAGATTTTTCATTTCCAGTGTCATATTTGCCCTTTCCCTGCATGTCCTCCCCAAATCTGCTGCAGAGGGTTGGTGAAACCCCAGAACAGATTTAGGGCTCTCATGGGAGAAGAAAGGAGAGGGAAGGAAAGTTCAGCTACACAGCCAGATACTGAAATACTTTGTTGGATACGATCCAGAGCAACTGGGTAGTTGGGCTTACATATATGTACATATCTTATGTAAAACAAGCATAATATGTAGAGCTTGTGTTAACTTGATACACTTCTGTGATGTTCGTTATGCCATTCAAGAGTAGCACTTGAAATGTTCTAAATCTTGATATTCTTAAGTGTTAAGTACTGAACACTTAAGAATATCAAGATTTAGAACATCAAATGACTATTATTTTTGGCTAGATTCCTGAGGAATGTCTTGACTTGTCCTTTTTAGACAGGTGAATCTTCCAAAACTATTAGAATAACCAGGAGTTTTAGTAATGCTTCTGGATGCAAGAACCATGTCAGACCCTCAGCCATTAAATGTTATTTAAGAAATCATGAAAAGAGGTTCACATTTTAAGCCTGATCTTCACAGCTTTGAGTGCTGCACACTTTTTAACCGAACACTTGAAAAAAATTGCTGCTGTTATATATGTTGGTACTAGGGTTTTAACTTGGTAAAGTGGTTCCAAAGGAAGTTGTTCCAAATACATATATGCTTCACAATTTTTAATTCATGCCATGTGGAAGTGTCTCTTCTCCAGAAAAGAATTTACCATTTATTCTGAATACTGACAGCTTGCCCCAAATAAGGAACTAAAGAACTGTTTTCTCTTCAGCTTTGGAAACAGAATTTTAATAAGAAACAATGCTTGCTTTTACATTTTTGTATCCAACTTGCTAAGATGCTGTTCACAAAATCAGATACATGATTGATTTTTTAAAAGGTAAATTACAGCTGCTGGGGATGGGGCTGATTGGCATGGAGCATCCCGCCCAATTGAAAATCGGGGGGGGGGGCTACTCCCACACAAAATTCCCAATTCAGAGTGATGTCTCTGTGGCTGCAATTTATTTTTAAAAAGCCACCTATGTAGCTGCTAATTGTTGAATGGTATTTTCTCTAGTTTGGCCCTCAGAGTAGCTACTAACGTGGTTACACTGAGTGTAGGGAGAAAGGAGTATAGTATCTGAATTGGAGGGGTATTCCCAGCATTATCTTTCAGAAGTCTTTCTGTTGTATAATCTGTTAACAAAATTTAAATCAGCCTTAGGCTTTTTTTGAAGCCTACATACTGGAGGACCGTAGTTCTAAAATAAGCCAGCCTAGTTTTCAACTTGTGTCTTCCACTTTTGCTTTTAAAATAACTTGTGGCTTGTTATGTAGAAGCACACACCATACTGGGTCAGACAAAACAGTTTTGTATCTTCCTACAACTGATCCAACCAGATAATTTCAAAGGAACTGTATAGGAAGTGATTGCGAAATGATATGTTATTTCGGCTTTTTTTTTTTAAATATATCCATACCTTTTGTCAAACAGACTCATCCTGAAAATTTGTAAGGCTTAAGGGCTGCTTTGTATGTTATGTTGTTGGTGTGTACTTGTATCATGAATACTCAAAAGTTACATGTAGTGCTTGCATGTGTATGGTGCAGGTGTGATTGTACTTGTATGGTATGGGTGTGATACAAAGGGAGCTCTTGGTTGGCTGAATCTTCCTGGTTCAAGTATATCGAAAGACTATGGTGTACACCCATGGCAACTACAAGTGGCACATTCCTTGGACACTCACCCAGTGAGGTTGTCCTTCAGTGAAATGAATGAAAAGCAATTCCTTTCTCCCATTTTTAAAATCCATTTTTTAGCTTCTTGGATTCAAAGAATGGCAAAATAATTGCTGCAAATTAAATATAATAGGTTTTACCACGTCAAAAACAAGGTATTTTGTTGAAAGATGATAGATCAATGTTGAATGAAGTACGTATTATGCAAAAGAAACATTAAACTATTTTCAAGGACTGCTTCTACTTACCAGCTCTTACAAATGCAACTTCAACATATTGACTAATTGCAGCTTTAAGACTGTAAGCTTTAACTTTCCCATCTGTAACAGACTGTCAACTTGTTTACATATTTGTAGTACTGAGTTTTGTACTGATACTTCTTTACCTATGTATATGCTATTTTTGAAGATGCAATGGCTCTTGAAAAGATTTTTTTTTAAAAAAAAGATACTTAATAAAATGAATACTTTCAATGTCTTTGTCCTGTCTCATTCAAATGCCATGCAGCTTAATATCTAGGGAAATAAAAACATTATAGGAAGTAATGTACTGAGCTGCCTCAAATCTAAAATGGTTGGAATCATACCAATTGCAAATTGTCATTCTTCCACATCTCTCTTTAAACCTGCTCTGATCCCATGGATGCTTGCAGGGGCAAGACTCCTTTAGCCTAGCTTAAAGCCTTTGTCTCCTCTCCAGAAAAGATCCCCAAAGTGATCTGATACCAAGCTGAACTATCTCACTTTCAAATGCAGTGGGGGGGGGGAGTGAACTCCTGGTTGAGCAAGAAATAGCCTGAAACCTCTTTAGTTGTGCTGAAATCGTTTTCATGGTTGTTTTAAATCCTGATCATAATCTCAGACATCTGTCTAAATGTGGTAGGGTCATTTTTAGTAATGATGGCACATGGTAGCAATGGTTACATTTTATGGAAGAGCAAAAGCACAAGCTACTATTTATTTTGAGCCAGAATATCCTCAGGCGTGCCCTCTTGAGTTGCAATGATCATGTCTTGCCAAGCTTGAGAAAATATTCTCACGTTCCTTTCAAAACTAAAATATAAGGATGTGATTTCATCGTTCTTATAAAAACAATTGTTTTTATTTTTCTTCTGAACATATTTTTCACTTCCATGGTGGTTGTTTTTTTATTTAAAAAAAGCTTACGCCAGCACTGTTGATAATTTTGGGAAGGAGCTTTTGATTGGAAACACTTGTGTGAGTGAGCTATATGTGACCTTCCAGCGTCTTTCCTCCACTGGGATGGGAAACGTGCAATTTTGCTGAAGACGAAATGTCTTGGAATCAACTAAGTGGGTTGGCTGCTCACTCCACCCCCTGAATTCTTCATGTGCAATGCTTTTAACTTTTGTATTAGATTGTCTGTGCATCTTGTCAGAGACAAGTACATCTTAGGATTCTGTTGATTTGTGTCTTGCCTTACAGTAGAAAGATGTTTGACAGTGGGGAGTTCTAATGTTTTTGCTTTTTTCACTTAAGATGTTTGGGATAATTTATTAAATTATCCTATAATTTATTAAATAACATAGAATGAATTTTTTGCTACACTGGAATTTTGGTGTCAGTGCACAGAGGGATGTGGATTAGTGGAACTGCTGAGTGGGCAGGATCACTTGGAAAGATGGATTTACAGGCCACCATTTTTATATTTCTGAACAGCATGGATATCTTTTTATGCTGTCTTGTTGGATGTGACCAATTTTCTCATGGGAAAGTTACAGAGCAATAAGAGGGATGGAATACATGAAAGGAAAAATGGGTAGTTGTAAGTGGCATACATTCACCTAGCTGTTGGGTGTTGCCCAGGAAGCAGAACCCAGTGCCCAGTGGCACTGTTAAGACTTGCAATTATGGTTCATATGCACACTTGAAGAATTGCACATGGAAAATATTGATCTGCAAAGAGGGGCAGATCTAATAAGTGTTTGTTCCACTGCTCTCCCACTGTTCTGGTTTCTGATACCCTGTACCATACATGCTGCCTGTTTCTAACAACCTTCCTCACTGAATAAACCATTGGGTATGCTGCCTTAGAGATTAAAAAGGTTTTCATACATTCTATGAAATACGAAGCTGAATGCTGGAAGAATGTACTTCTTCACATAGCGCATAGTCACACTACGGAACTTGCTCCCCTAGGAGGTGGGGATGGCCGCCATCTTGGATGGCTTTAAAAGAGGATTAGACAAATTCACGGAGGAGAGGGCTATTGATGGCTACTAGCCATGATGGCTATGCTCTCCCCCCACAGTTGGAGGCAGCAATGCTTCCAGATACCAATTGCTGGAAACCATGGAAGGGGAGAATGCTCTGTTTACTGGTTTCCCAAAGGCATCTGGTTGACCACTACGAAAACAGGATGCTGGACTAGATGGGCCTGATCCAGCTGGCTAATCTTAGGTTCTTAGGAGAGTAGGATTGCACTTGGCAGGTACCTTTCAATGCACCAAACTGTTTGCCCTGCTCCTCAAGCTCTTTCTTCACAGTCTCACAACATACTGCTGACTTAAAGTGCAAGTCTCTTCTTTGTGGCTTCCCAGCTCTTCGAGATGGCACAGTGCAGAAGCCCCTGAATGGGTGCTTTTGTAATTTGTAGTCTTGTAATGTCAAATTGCACAGGATGAATGGGTATTATGGCAATACCGTAATAGCAGCCATGCAGCAGCAGCAATCAGACCTCACAACATAGAGCTCCCCAAAGTCTCATCTCTCAGCAGATGCAGAAAACTCCTTTTGGATTGTCTTAGGCATTAAAAGTACCGTACATTCCAATATTTTTCAGCACATACATCTCTGCCTTCTATTCTTTGAAGAGTAAAGTAACTTCCCTAGCAGTATTCAAAGCCAAGCTGGCAATGAGAGTGATAGAGTGCTTCTAGGAAAATGGCCCATTGCATGATCTTGAAGTACTGTCATTCCTGTTGTGATGCCCTAATTGGAAACTCAAAGAGAAAGCCCCAGAGCAGTGTTTCTGTTTACTAAACTAAAAACCATCAAGCTACAATTATCAGTGCTATTTGCATGCAAAGAGGAGAGATGCATGTTGTACAGTGGTACCTCAGGTTACATACGCTTCAGGTTACAGACTCCGCTAACCCAGAAATAGTGCTTCAGGTTAAGAACTTTGCTTCAGGATGAGAACAGAAATCGGGCTCTGGTGGCGCGGCAGCAGCAGGAGACCCCATTAGCTAAAGTGGTGCTTCAGCTTAAGAACAGTTTCAGGTTAAGTACGGACCTCCGGAACGAATTAAGTACTTAACCTGAGGTACCAGTGTAAAATGTTACAACCCTAGTCTCTGAATGGTGAGAGACTCCAAGGGTCCCAAGTGTTTTCCCAGGGTGTGGTTTCCTTAGAACGAATGTCAGTTAAGGCTGTGGATGTATTTAGGACATATGGTTATATTTACACATATATACAACCTGAGCGTAGGATGGTGGGGCATGATCATAGCATTAACACCCCAACAGATCTCACTTCACCTTAGGTTTCCAGGGGAGCCCCAAAGTCCAGCACAGAGCAAAACATGGCTCAATCTTCAGCTTTTCAGCTCACAACTCTGGCTATTGTTCTATGTAGCTGCTGGGTGTGGGAAGAGAGGCCTACCCATTAGCTTGGATAGTACCATCACTTAGTTGTAGCTCTTGCAACCTAGTTCATTCTTTTAGATACTGATGAGAGCACTTAACTAACAGTAAGAGCTGTTCTGACAGTGAAGCGGGGTGAACTCTCCTTCCTTGGAGGCCTTTAAGCAGAGGCTGGATGGCCATCTGACATGGATGCTTTAGTTGAGATTCCTGCATTGCAGGGGGTTGGGCTAGAGGACCCTTAAAGTCCCTTCCAACTCTATGAATCTCCTCTTAATAGTGGATGCCAAGAGAAATAGTAATGTCGTTCTCATGCTCTGTATGCGCATTGATGGAGGGGTTGTGTGCATCTTGGAATGTTTTTGGAAGACCCACACAGTGAGACACATGAGAACTTCCAACCACAGTGGTCACTAAAGGACAACAATCCCAAACTCTTGTTTTTTAAAGCAGGGGCTCCCTGATGGAAACAATTCTCAGATCCTGTATTATAACAGCCAAGAAAAACACTCGAAATAGTATACATAAACTTAGTAGTGTCAGTTAAAGTGGAGTCGATTTCTTTACAGAATTAATTTTATGTTGTTTCACTGCATCCTATCTCAAAGGCTTAAGATACAATGTATTTAATATGACACATAAAAATAAACTTTATCTACCTAAAATGGGTGGGCAATCTGTGACTTTCCAGATGCTCAACTCCAAATCCCATCCACCCCAGTCACCGTGGTTAGTTGCCAAGGTTGATGAGAGTCATTAGTTCCCCATCCATGATCTGAAAGATGGAATGCACACCCCCCAACAAGTTCAAAATATTGCAAACAAAAACCTGTCCCTTGCTGCCTCTTTAGCCCCACCCACTAAGGGATGGGGTTTTAACTTGGGTCAGGTGGTTTTACAATGATTTTAAACATTATATGTTAATTTGGTTTTTTTATTTGTATTTGAGGGCTGGGGTATTGTGTAGCTTTTGTTGGGAATGTTTGTGGGTTTTCAATTTTTTTATTACATATTTTGTACTTTATGTTGTGAACCGCCCTAAGACTTATGGGTATAAGGTGCTGTATGAAGAAGAAGAAGAAGAAGAAGAAGAAGAAGAAGAAGAAGAAGGTGGCAGCAGGCAGGCACAAGTGGCTTTCAGAAGTTGCTGTGCTGGGCAGGCTAGTTTTCATCATCTGTGGCCACTGGCCATCCTAGCTGAGGCTAATGGCTGCACTGTTGCAGCTAAAACCACCACACCCCATAGGGTAGTCATTTCATACACACATGGCTTTTGCTGCAGTTTGACTTCAGATGATTTGGTTTTGTGGTAGTACCCAACCTGCACAAGCAACAAGAGTGAACAGGATGGGCTTTCAAGACTTCTATTTCCAGAAAAGTGCTTGAAGGCCTGCAAGGAGGAAGATACACAGTTATAGAAGGTGCAAGGTGTTATAGAACTTGCTTTACACATTGTATATTTAGAGGTACATCCTGTACAAATCTTGAGTGTGGTCCCTATACTACATTTGCTAGACAATTCTATTTATTCAGGTGGTTTTGTGTTGTTTTTTAAATTCATTTTATAAATTGGCAAGCAATTGTGTTGTTTTCTTCTGTATTCTCTTTTTCTTTGCAGGGATTTGTTTTGGTAGCATTGCTTCAGTTGAATATATCATGGATTCATCTAGTTTCATGCCCAAAGCACTGTCATGATCTGCAAGAGAACTGAGTTGCCCTACTAACACTATGCCTTTTTTCTTTTTCGTTTAAGTAGAGGATGAAAGTGGAAATACGAGGTTCCCAGAAGGTGCTTGAGGAAAATCAATTGGGTCAGAAATCTAAATACGGATTGTGTGTCTGGTGTCTAAGCTCTTAAATCTAGAGTGCACCTCAAGGTGGTTGTCCAAAGAAGAAGAGAACTATGGTCAGTTCAGTGAGCTTATGCATGCTTTATTTATGAAGAGCTCTAAAATTTCAAATGTTTATAAACATTGGGTCATATTAAAGAAAATTATGTATGTAGGAATTTGCTGAAAACCCTTTCTATTAATGCCTAAGCACCACCAGCTGGTTTGCTGCTAGCTTAGCCTCTTATCAGGCAAGCCAGATGATACCGAAAGATACTGTTTTCCTACCATATGTGCCTTGAGACATAGGCATGCTAGGCTAAATTAAAAACAGCTTTAGTGCTATCCAGCCATTTCCTGACTTTTGTTAGTATAAGCCAGACATTTGTCACAGTTAGTTATTTGCTTGTGGGTATGTCCACATAAACTATTGTGTTTGTGGGCTCATCCTGTTCCCCCTCCTCCCTCCCCATCCTATTCAATCTTGTCTATATTAGGTATGAAAAGGTAAGTTTGCATGAAGAGGGGAAAAACAGGTAGCACACAGATGACCCGCTCTGTTCATAAATGATTATAGGCTTATTTTTACATTCAAAGGAATTTCTGAGCTGGGAAAGCTGTGTATATTATCTTTGCTTAGCCTAATTAAGTACCAGTGCTTCTCAGTCAGATGACATCCTTGGCTGGTTCTTTTATAGCAGTTATTCTCTCTCCCATAAGGCATGATCCTGATTCATGATCAGAACTTGTGTGTAAAAATAACAACAAAATCTACAACAGTGCTCCAAAGAGGATTGGGAAGGGATTAAACCATAATCTTCAAAGCACACATACTCCCAACAGAGAAAATATTTAGTCTCCTTATTTTTGTGAACAGCATAATATGAATTCTGAGAGGGCCCATTATTTGCTGTTTTGGTCTTAAATCAGTTTTTATGATGCAGAAATGTAAATTCCAAGAATGAGATGTTCCTGGTCTGTTTGTTTGTTTGTTTGTATGTTTGTTTAAAAGCTCCAGTAAGTGACTCAGTATAAGAATGCAATAAGAAACCTGTGGAAGAAGTGGGTAGCAGAGTTTTGGTAGAGAACCTGCCTGCACACTGCAGGTTGCTTTGCCAGTAGGCATATCCTGTAGGCATATCCTGTGTACATTCCCCCTTGCTAGTCTCCCCCACTGGTTCCTACTATACTTGCTCCTTTTCCCATACATTGCATCAGGGGCCTGTGTGGGGCTAGTGCAGGGGTCTGCAACCCGCGGCTCCGGAGCCGCATGTGGCTCTTTTACACCTTTGCCGCGGCTCCGGGGCGGATACTAGCGAGGGGAGGAGGCGCATTGTGCGCCCCGACACTCCCCACTGTGGCGGGCGCTGTACTGGCTGTGACGTCGCATGGGGGCAGTGTGTGCGTTAGTCACGCACCGTCCCAACGTCACCTTCCCGCCCGCTGTCAGATCGCGGCTCCGGAGATATATTTGTTTTAAATGTCGCAATGGTTTTGCGGCTCCCAGTTTTTTCCCCCTTCGGAAACGGGTCCAAGTGGCTCTTTTTGTCTTAAAGGTTGCAGACCCCTGGGCTAGTGTGATGAATGTCACAACCTTCCAGTTTCTCTCCATATTTATTCACCTGGAACAGAAGTATCTAGGCATGGGTAGGCAAACTAAGGCCCGGGCGCCGGATCTGGCCCAATTGCCTTCTAAATCCGGCCCACGGACAGTCCGGGAATCAGCATGTTTTTACATGAGTAGAATGTGTCTTTTTCTTTAAAATGCATCTCTGGGTTATTTGTGGGGCCTGCCTGGTGTTTTTACATAAGTAGAATGTGTCCTTTTATTTAAAATGCATCTCTGGGTTATTTGTGGGGCACAGGAATTTGTTCACCCCCCCAAAAAAAATATAGTCCGGCCCCCCACAAGGTCTGAAGGACAGTGGACCGGCCCCCTGCTGAAAAAGTTTGCTGACTCCTGATCTAGAGCGTACACGAAAACAGCTACAGTATATGTTAGGTTGCCTTATACTACTATCCTTATGCACACTTACTAGTAAAATGGTTACAATGAAATACAGTGGTACCTTGGATTAAGAACTTAATTCATTCTGGAGGTCTGTTCTTAACCTGAAACTTTTTTTAACCTTAAGCATCACTTTAGCTAATGGGGCCTCCCGCTACTGCCGTGCCGCTGCTGCACGATTTCTGTTCTCATCCTGAAGCAAAGTTCTTAACCCGAGGTAATATTTCTGGGTTAGCAGAGTCTGTAACCTGAAGCATATGTAACCCAAGGTACCACTGTATTGTTTCACTTCAAACTGTGCATGAGAGAGGGGGATGACAACAACTGCAGTCTAGTGATTGGCCCCGTTCCCTACCCAGCAGCTGCTTCCTATGGCTTCTAGTGTCTTTTGCATGGGAGTTCATTTGCTCGTAGATGAGTCACCTAATTTTCCAAATTTTAAATTAAACAGCATGTTCCCCAGAGCAGCAAATGCATGTGTACATCCATATGGAGTGATAATATTTCTAATTTTGCATCTATACATGGGAGTTCCTAGAACTAAGTCTTATTATTTTTACTTTAGGATTTATTCAAAATAGATGTTAAAGCTATAAGCCAGGTCCTCTTTTGTGTGCGCACTTTACAAATGAACACGTGAACTCCATGGGACCCGCTTCGAATGAACATGCTTCAGGAAGAGGCTGACAAGAGAAACGAATTCCGCGCAGGCGCTGTCCCATTAGCACCCTTTTGTCCCAGAAACCCTTGCGCACTCAGGCCACTCCCCCCTCGCTCCTGCCTACTTTGATCCTTACGGCTGAATCGGGGAGAAAAGGGGCGGGGCGGGGCTGAGAGTGGCGGCGTCCTAGCCCCGCCCCCAAACGCCTCGCCATTGTCCTGTCAGCAACCGCCGCTAGAGGTCGCTTAGGAACCGCTTCCCTCTTCCCTTCCCCCCCCCCCACACTTCGGCCACCTCACCACCTTTGGACGGCGGCGGCGACGACGACCGCCTAGCGCAGGAGCGCTCGAGGCCCTGCGGCGCTCGCTCGCTCTCTCTGACGGGGATGCTTCGGAGAGGCCCGGCGGAGCCATGGACTTGGACGAGGCCTTCGGCTTGGTGGGGGAGTTCGGCCCCAGGCAGAAGCGCCTCACCGCGTTCCTGGTGCTGCTGCAGGTGGGGGCGACGCGCGGGGCCCGCCCGGCTCCTCCTCCCCCCTCCCCTCCCGGCCAGATGGCAGTTGCCCCCATAATTCCCTCCGCCTCAGCCCCTTTGTCACGCGGTGGCGCGTGGCGCGCGTTGCCAAGGCAACAGCCAGGGCGCTACGTGGACCTGGGCGCGGGGCAGGCAGGAAGCGGCTGCGCTGCCTCGTGGAGGTTGGTGGCGCCTCCCGAGGGAGGATGCTGAGTTGGGGGGGGGGAGGCTTTGAGAGGAGCGACGTCGCTTGTTCCTGCAACGCAGCTGCTGGTGAGAAGGATGCTGCTTCCTTTGGAAGCACCTCACCAGCGAGACTCGCCCTCCGGGGCGCTGGGTGTGTGGAGAGGGGAGAGACCGCCCCCTGTGGAATATTTCATAGACTTGTAGAGGGGACCATGAGGGACATCTAGTCCAACCTCCTGCCCCACGTGGGGCTCCGACCCACAACCCTGAGGTTCAGATTCTCATGCTCTGCACATGCTGCGGAGAGGCTTCTCAGCCTGAGAAAGTAGCCCGTTTGGAGAAGGAAAGCATTGGTCCTAAACCTCCGCAGCCATGAGAGATATCTTGCGGAGAAGAAATGGCTGATGACCTATCCCCCCCCCCCTAATGGATCAACTCACTCCCCACCCCCTGAAAAGTGCTCCTTAAGATTTTGAAGTCACTTGTTGTTTGTATCTTGTGTTTTTATGTTGTGAACTTCCCTGAAATATGTGTATGAAGGGTGGTATACAGATTTAAAAATAAAATCTTTTGAAGATGGCATTTCTAGTTTATCATTCCCAAGTTGTAATGGTGTTCAAAGTAATATTAATAACATGGTTATTACCTTGGCACAAATGTTATGTTCTGGTTCTGATTAGTGGATGTATGCTGGGCTACTCTAGATACAGTAAGCCCACAATTTACATTAATTTAACTTGTGTGCATTCAGCATTCAGCTTCAGGCATGTGGCAAAAAAAATTTAAAAGGAGCAGAGGGAGATGAGGTTCCAGGAAAATGACTTTGGCAATCCCATCCACCATTGAACCCAATGGGTTTTAACTATGTAATTTAGGAAAGAGTGTAAGTTGTGGGCTTGCTGTATGATTGCTTTGAGTTCCACTGTTGTTAAAGGCCACAAAAAATAATATGTGGAAAAGGAGATGTGATTTAAACACCGATTAAAGAGCTGTTGAATATGATAATGGAAAATTCACATCATTGAATATAATAAAAAGTATATTACTAAGGAAGATTTTCAAGACCCCCAAATCCCACCCCGTCCTTAAGAATAGATAGAACAGGAGATTTTACCATACCCTACTGGTTTTAAATTGCCAGGCATTTCAAACTGTGTGATCTTAGGCATAAGCTAAGTCCAGTGGGACAAACTCCATGTGCATGGGGCTGTAGATTCACTCAGTGGCAAATAATTAGTATTCTCTTTTTTGTTGTTGGAATGCCTTTGTATGAACATTTGGAAGGTGCTAATTGTTTTGATGGCCAGTTTGTTTGTGAGGTAGAAGATTATTGCATACTGTCTGTGTGGTCAGCTACACACAATAAAACCCATTGCAGGATTCTTGTCAGTGAGAGAAAGTCCAGCAAGCATCAGAACTTGCCTTTACAGAAAAAGTGGTCTCAAGTACAGTGCTTTACTTGGTTCCATAAAAATGAAATAGCAACCAATCATATGTATGTCAGGCAGTAAAAAGGTCTAGATGCAATAGGTGTAGGAGCTAAATTCAATTTTTTCTGTCTGTACAACTCTATACTGGATTCTGTTTCTTGGTCACACCAGAGCATGACTGAGTGTTGGGACCTGGCATGTGTATTTATTTATCTGACTGATCGCTCTAAATAAACTCTCCTTGTTTTGCTTTTAAGGTGTTTGTGGCCTTTCAATCTATGCTTATTGTGCTAGTGGGAGCAGTGCCGGAATATCATCTCGACCTGGAGGAGATTCATACTAGTAGGGAGGCTCTTGCAAAACACGTCAGGTTTACCAGCAACTTCACATCCATAGCAACAGAGGCAAGTATATTTTGCTGCTGTTTCTTAGCACTCTTTTCTATTTTTTAGGTTTCTTATTTTGCCCATATGGCTTCAATATAGGATGCTGCCTCTTAAAACCTTGGAAGAAAAGAACAGGTTAGGCTTGTGTGTATGTTGCAATTCTTTTTTAAATGAGAACATGGAATTTACTGCTAAAGAAAAAGTCACTTGAACTAGTACTCTAATCTTTAGTGTTTCATAGTGAAGAGATTATTTCAACCCAACACATAGTTCTAACATTACTCCTTATGCCGTTCAACGTGTAAGTACTACTCCCCTGAGTAAAAATAATTTGTTAATTCTAATTCTTCAAGGCTTAGAATTTACTAGAGTATGATCTGAATCCTTTTATAATGAAAGTGTCATAGTGTAACACCACATATTTACGTTTATATATTTTAAAAGTCTCACAAACCTACCGTATTTTTCGCCCTATAGGACGCACCGTCCCATAAGGCGCACCTATTTTTTGGGGGGGGGAAATAAAGGGGGAAAATTATTTCCCCCCCAGGTGCGGGGCTGGGGCGGGGGAAGCCCGAGCTTCCCCCGACCCCAGCCCCCAAACAGGCAGCTCTCTGCAAGCCGTGGGAGCCCAGCGCTGGCTCCCGCTGCTTGCTGAGAGGTCCGTGAAGCCTGGACGCGCTGAGCTCAGCGTGCGCAGGCTTCAGCATGCGGGCAACTCTCCGCAAGCAGCGGGAGCGCTCCTGCTGCTTGCGGAGAGGTCCGCGAAGCCTGGATGCGCTGAGCTCAGCGCGCGCAGGCTTCAGCATGCAGGCAACTCTCCGCAAGCAGCGGGAGCGCTCCCGCTGCTTGCGGAGAGGTGCGCGAAGCCTGGAGAGCGAGAGGGGTCGGTGCGCACCGACCCCTCTCGCTCTCCAGGCTTCAGCGAAAGCCTGCATTCGCCCCATAGGACGCACACACATTTCCCCTTCATTTTTGGAGGGGAAAAAGTGCGTCCTATAGGGCGAAAAATACAGTAATTAGTCTGTTTAATGTACAGTCAAATACTGCTGTGGGCATTTTGAGCGTCTTTTGCTGTTGGATCTCTTCTCTTTATCGTCTGTATTTTTTAGGATCCAAAGAATTTTGCATCTTCTTTCATGTGTCCCAGGGTACTTTGAGTTTATAGTACTTAAACAGCAGTGCTCCTGCTCCTGCCACTGGCAACCTTGCTTATGGAACAGATGAGTTTCAGAAGTAGTTTGTAATATGTCTGGCCACAGTTATCCATGTCTAGGTGACTTCTCAGTTTAACTACTGCAATGCACTTTACATGGGGCTGTTGTGAAAGACTGCAGCTAATGAAGAACACTATGGCTAGACTCCCAACTGGGACCAGGTGACGAGATCACATTTCAGCTGTACTAAAACAACACTGTTGCTCAGTAAGTTTCTGAGCTCAGTTCAAAGTCCTAGTCTTATTCCTGAAAACCTCAGCATATTGGAAGCTGAATACCTATTGCATTACTTCCTCCCACATCGACTGAGATTGTCATCTGAGACTTTCCTCCAGTTGCTGCCATTATGGGCAGCAGGTAGTAGTCAGGATAAGAGAATCTTTCAGTGTGGTCTCATCACCTTTGGAATGCTCTCTCCAGGTACCCAGGCACCCTCAAAAGTATTATTTCAGCATCAGGCAAAAAAAAAATCCATTTATGTCAATTTAAAATTTACTGCCAATTTAAAAAGCAGTAACATTAAGGCAGTAAAATGGAGGCAATTTTCATTCATATGCATTGTTCTGTTTTCTTTTTTAAGAAGGCTCCATTCAGTGGAAGGAAAGGTTGCTTCTAGCTGGATGTCTCTGGGAAGAGCATTCTGTAACGTGGATATCACTGTAGAAAAACCTCTGTCCAAATTGTTTTTAAATTGTGCCTCCACAAAGGAAGCTCCACAGAGGAATGCACCAGCCCTCAGAGAATGTGGCCCCACACGCAGTGCTCTTGATGGCACCTGTTATTTTGTTTTTGTTTGTTTTAAGGTTCAAGAGATACAGGATAGTGATACCTACGTTGTATTAATCACAGTTGACTTCAAATATCATCTAGAACATTTAATAATAGGTTCGTGCTCCACAGGTACATGTTTCCTACTAAAGAGGGAAACATTTTTTTAAGGAGCAAAAATGATTTTATATCCTTGCTTGTTTCATTTTTGCTGAATACAAATTAGACTTTTTGAACCACTTCTGCTGCCCGTTAAAAGAAGGTTAGTAGTAATCACTTGATTTTACAAAAGAACAAGAAGGGGGGGAGGGGCTTTTGCTAGAATCATCATGTTGATAACACAGAAAGTTAAACAAAAGTTGAAACATGCATACTGCTTCTCCCTTAGGAACAATCTGGTCTGTTTGCCCAGCAGGAAATTAGTAGATTGGTTAATAAGCGGAGTCTGTATTAAGCTTTCTTGGAAGTCTGCAAGCTGTTTCTACAACATGCAATTCTTTTAGCTCTGGTTCTATTACCAGCATTACCAATGTGCTTCACCACTGATAATTATCACTGTTTTTAGGGCAAATGCAATAAGGATTATTACAAAAAACCCCTGGGAGCTGCTGCCAGGCAGTGTAGTAGGCAATTCAGAGCTACGTGGTCTAAAAGTCTGACTTGGTATAAGGCAGCCTCCTATGTCTGTGCTCTTTTTGTGTCTCAAGGTGTGGTCTGAAGGCACATAAGTCTACCACCTTGCTGAAGCTAAGCAGGTCTAGGTCTGGTCAGTGCCTGGATGGGTGACCACCTCGGGACCACATGTTCGCTGCCTTGAGTTCCGTGGCAGAAGAGAGGCAGGAAACAAATGTAAGGAAATAAAATTAATAAAGCAGTGATGAAAAGCTATGGCTATAGAGGTTGCATTTTTATCACCTCGGAATCGTATGTGAGAAAGTGATATTGTCAGATAGTTTCTGTGGCCCTGGCTTAGTGCTCTCTAGTTCACCTTTAGATTATTTTTTAACTTATTATTTCTCTTGCCACTTGTTAGCCATGCTTCCCTGCCTCTATGTGCATCTCTTTCAAACATTGTTTGAGGCAGCATTTACATATTTGAAAGGGCTTATATAAAGCATGAGATTGGGTGTGTGCAAAGCATTTGCTCATCCAGAGTTCCATGTGCTTAGCCTGATTTCAATGTTTAAGAATCATTTAAATTATTTTCTAGCCCTTATCCATGTGGCACTTGCATGCTACTGATTTGTGTCCATCAGGGAAGATGTATACATATGTACTAGCTGCTTACATAAAGGGTGCTGCACAGGTTATGAACCCTTTAAACATGGAACTAGGCTGCTTGAAACCCTTTGAAGGTGACTGCTCTTATGGGAACCAGCATTTTGTTTAAATTTGGGCCCATCACTGAAAGAGATGTCACACAATTAGTATCTTCCAAGTAGCCTCATGTTGGTGTTCTTAGTATTTAAATTGATTTGTAAGCACATGCAAACATGGATACATTTTCTGCTTTCCTTTTTACTGCAGTACACTCAAGTGTTTGTGCTCTCTAGCCTTAAACAGTAGCCAGCGTAGTGCCTTCCAGATGTTGTTGGACTCTAGTTTCCATCAGCCCCAGCCAGCATGACCAATGGCCAGGGATGATGGGAGTTGCAGTCTAACAACATCTGGATGGAACCACACTAGCTACACTACATTGCATTCTGGAGAATTGAAATGGTGGGAGCAAGAAGTTGCTCAGTGATTTATAACATAATAAAATTCCTGCTTTTGCAGAGGTATGTGTGGAAGTGCTTATGATTATTTTGAGCGGTGTACCTCTGTGTTCTGGTTAAAATCACTACTGGAATAATCATATAATATTCTGCACATAAATCCTGATAGTTAAACGTCCATTCTTCATAAACTAGATGTTCTTGGTCATGTCAAAACTTTTGTTACATCTTAGCCAGATGGCTTAGTTGGTAGAGCATGAGACTCTTAATTTCAGGGTCATGACTTCAAGCCCCACGTTGGGCAAAAGTTTCCTGCATTGCAGGGAGTTGGACTGGATGACCCTCGTGGTCCCTTCCAATTCTATGATTCAAGAACTTGCCAAAAGCTTGAAGGTATGATGGGCTCACAAAGCGTATTAAAATTATATTGGTGTATGTTTTTCTCATTTCAAAACTATTATAAAATAGGCATGATAAAGCTTGATAAATGTAATATTATGTCAGTTTTTGACAACTGGCTCTTGTATTGCTTTGGTAAATGTTTAAATGCTTTAGTGTTTGGGTGTGTGTGTTTCACTCTTAAGATCTGTATTTGAATTTTGTGCATTTATAAACTGAGTGAGAGCCAAACATGTAGGTAAGAACTACAGATGTAATAAGGGAAAAAAATGAGTTACAGAAACCAAACTTTTAAGAAATGTCAATGTAGATTAATAAAATCTGGACATGTTCTTAGCATCACTCTTAATTTCAATATTTTATCCAACTGCATTTTCATTTCTTATTATGGTGGTTCCTGTAGCTTATCTCACCTTCCCGCTTGGATTAACACCCAATTGTATGGTGTTGTTTGTTTTTGTACTTGTACTGATCACTAACCTACATATCAAGGACTTCATCAGAAGCTCTAAATCTGTAGCTTCCTAGAATTACATTGAAATATGAGGGCCAGCTGTTTAAACAAGGAGCCGTTATGAATTCAGCTTGATATTTTGCTAGTTACCATAGTAACCAATGTCACATTGCAGTTCTTTCCTACGCAAAACTCCAAAATGTATTCCAGACCAGGGAGCTCTTCTATGTCCCCAATGGTCTGAGATGGATATGCTTCTGTGCTCTCTTCTTGAGATGGCTTCTGAACTTGGGGGTTGTAGAAGGCATTTTACTGTTCCAATAATAATAATAATAATAATAATAATAATAATAATAATAATAATAATAATAATAATAATAATAATTTATTTGTACCCCGCCCATCTGGCTGGGTTTCCCCAGCCACTCTGGGCGGCTTCCAACAAAGATGAAAAATACACTAAAGTGTCACATATTAAAAACTTCCCTGAACAGGGCTGCCTTCAGATGTCTTTTGAATGTCAGGTAGTTGTTTATCGCTTTGATATATGATGGGAGGGCGTTCCACAGGGCGGGCGCCACTACCGAGAAGGCCCTCTGCCTGGTTCCCTGTAACTTGGCCTCTCGCAGTGAGGGAACCGCCAGAAGGCTCTCGAAGCTGGACCTCAGTGTTCGGGCAGAACGATGGGGGTGGAGACGCTCCTTCAGATACACTGGACTGAGGCCATTTAGGGCTATAAAGGTCAGCACCAACACTTTGAATTGTGTTCGGAAACGTACTGGGAGCCAATGTAGGTCTTTCAAGACCGGTGTTATATGGTCTCAGTGGCCGCTCCCAGTCACCAGTCTAGCTGCCGCATTCTGGATTAGTTGTAGTTTCCGGGTCACCTTCAAAGGTAGCCCCACGTAGAGCACATTGCAGTAGTCCAAGCGGGAGATAACCAGAGCATGCACCACTCTGGCGAGACAGTCTGCAGGCAGATAGGGTCTCAGCCTACGTACCAGATGGAGCTGGTAAACAGCTGCCCTGGATACAGATTTGACCTGTGCCTCCATGGACAGCTGTGAGTCCAAAATGACTCCCAGGCTGCGCACCTGGTCCTTCAGGGGCACAGTTACCCCATTCAGGACCAGGTAATCATCCACACCTGCCCACCTCCTGTCCCCCAAAAACAGTACTTCTATCTTGTTAGGATTCAACCTCAATCTGTTAGCCGCCATCCATCCTCCAACCACCTCCAGACACTCACACAGGACCTTCACCGCCTTCACTGGTTCTGATTTAAAAGAGAGGTAGAGCTGGGTATCATCTGCATACTGATGAACACCCAGCCCAAACCTCCTGATGATCTCTGCCAGTGGCTGCATGTAAATGTTGAAAAGCATGGGGGAGAGGACAGAACCCTGAGGCACCCCACAAGTGAGAGCCCAGGGGTCTGAACACTCATCCCCCACCACCACTTTCTGAACACGGCCCAGGAGGAAGGAGCGGAACCACTGTATGACAGTGCCCCCAGCTCCCAGCCCCTCAAGACGGTCCAGAAGGATGTTATGGTCGATGGTATCAAACGCCGCTGAGAGATCCAACAGAACTAGGAAACAGCTCTCACCTTTGTCCCTAGCCCGCCGGAGATCATCAACCAGTGCGACCAAGGCAGTTTCAGTCCCATGATGAGGCCTGAATCCCGACTGGAAGGGATCCAAATGGTCCGCTTCTTCCAGACGTGCCTGAAGTTGTTCAGCAACCACTCGCTCAATCACCTTGCCCAAGAATGGAAGATTTGAGACTGGGCGATAATTGGCCATCGTAGCCGCATCTAAAGATGGTTTCTTAAGAAGCGGTTTAATAACCGCCTCTTTCAGCGGGTCTGGGAAGGCTCCCTCATGGAGGGAAGCATTCACCACCCCACAAAGCCCATCGCCCAGTCCTTCCCGGCTAGCTTTTATAAGCCAGGATGGGCAAGGATCCAGGAGACAGGTGGTTGGCTTCACTCGTCCAAGCAGCCTGTCCACATCCTCGGAGGTAACAGGTTGGAATTGATCCCACGCAACTTGACTAGACAGGACTCTAGCACTCTCCCGCCCTGGCCCTGCTCTCTGTGAGGCTTCAGGCCCCGCCCTGGGCCAGGTGGTGAGCGGCAAGAGCAGGGCCCTCAGACACTCACACAGGAGAGTCCTCCTGGGCAGCAGAGCACAGCAGTCCCTGTGCAATTGTGCAATTCTACCATAGTCCTTTTTCATTCACAGCCAGGCAGTTTTGCATGCCATGTGGGTATTAAGTAGCCTCTTGTAGAAAACCAACGTAGAATAGGAAATGCATTGTAAACAGATGCTTGGGAAGTATAGTGCACCAACACTTTACCTTTAAACTTCAAATCTGATGTGGGAAGGTAGATTAAATTTATGTTCCATGTGCCAGAATATGGGTCTTGTCTGTTTCCTGTAAAGTGGGAGAAAATTTTGAAGTGCAGTTTAGGTTGGCAGGAGGGTTCCTGCCTCTTTGATTTGGTAGATGTTACTTTAGCCTGACTGGGAGTTTAATGAATCGGGAGCAGCAGTTTCAGGAGTATGTAAGCAAGTATGTATGCAAGCAAGCAAGCAAGCAAGCAGAGAAAGGATTCAGCAGTCACTTCTTAACCAATCTCCTGGCTACATTGGAAATGGCAGCAACTTGTTTCTGACTAGTGGGCCTGTTGCCATTACACTAGTTTCTGACTAGTGGGCCTGTTGAGATTAGATAATTTATCACTGGTTTGTTACTATGTTTTAACTGAAAAGAGTCCTTTTTTGTTTTTAACAGTGGTATTTAATCAGACATGAAGCATATAAGGTGAGCCTGGCAGCATCCTTGTACTTTGCTGGGTTGCTTATTGGAAATATATTGTTTGGTCAACTGTCAGATAAACTGGGCAGGAAGCCTGTGTATCTAACAGGTAAGATGTTATGGAAAACTGTGTATCTGGCACAGTCTTTTGGTTGTTTCAAATTTGCGGGTTAATATCAACTAGGTTTTTTTTTTAGATTTAAGTGATTCATACTGATGGTGTGTGAGTGCCTTATTTGTGTGTGTATACATTTATGCACACACACACATTACAGTGGTGCCTCGCAAGACGAAATTAATCCGTTCCGCGAGTCTCTTCGTCTAGCGGTTTTTTCGTCTTGCGAAGCAACCCTATTAGCGGATTAGCGCTATTAGCGGTTTAGCGGCTATTAAAGGCTTAGAGGCTATTAAAGGCTTAGCGGCTTAGCGGCTAAAAGGCTATTAGCGGCTTAGAAAAAAGGGGGGGGAATTGCAAGACTCGCAAGACTTTTTCGTTTTGCGAAGCAAGCCCATAGGGAAATTCGTCTTGCGAAGTGCATCGAAAAACGGAAAACCCTTTCGTCTAGCGGGTTTTTCATCTTGCGAGGCATTCGTCTTGCGGGGCACCACTGTATATTTCAGAATTGTTTCAGAATCAGTACACAAAATTATGAAATTACAAAATAAAATTATGCTGTAATGCTAAATGCACTTAACTAGGGAGAAATCCCCATTGCATGCTATGGGGCTTAACCTCTAAGCCAGCAGTCGCCAGCTTTTTTGGGTCTGGAGCACACTTGGAATTTCCAGAAGCTGCCAAGGGCACCACTCACAAAATGACTGCCAGCTCCAAAAGTATAGAAATGAAAATGAGATGGAAACATAAAACATCAGCTGGGCAGCTCAAGAAAGCCCTGCTGCTGCTCCAGCTCATGTGAAATGGAGGGGAAGTGGGACTTACTCAGCTGATGTGCGGGGATGTTTCCCCATGCATCAGCTGAGCAGCCTCAAGCCTCAGTAGCTGCTGCTTTCCGGTACATCAGCTGTTAAACAGGAGGTTGAAGAGCCTCAGCAAAGTTCTGCTGTGCCTCCAGCTTGTGAGGAAACCCTCCCAACAATAACTATGGAACAGTCCTTGCTGTAGCGCATTCAGAAGAAGCAAAAAAAGAAAAATAAAGGGTTGCCGTATCCTGCCTCCCAATATTCAGCTGAGGCCCCTCTCCTGCAGCTGCCTGATCCATGGGACCAACAGGCAGCAAAACAAGTGGCAGGTGATTTCCACACTTCCTCTACTTCAGCACAGATTTGAAAGCCTCTGAAGTAGCTGCCTGTTGAATGCTTCACATAGTTGTGAGGCAGCAAAACAAACAAATAGAAAAATAGAGCAGCAAGTGTGTGGTTCTAAGGACTAGAAAATAAGAAAGAGGCAAAGTGCATTAAAGGGAAAGTGTAGCTCTGTAGGACACATGGGATTCCTGCTGCCTGGTATCCAAACAACTCACTCATCAATCACAACTCTGATTTCACAGGAAGGAGCAGCCAGGCTTCATAAGTTTCTTTCAGGGGGAATGAGGGCTAGAAACTTCTCTTTTTTTAATGAATGCTCAGTCAGGTGCCAGGTTGGCAACCCTCTGCTCCAAGTAAACATGCACAGGATTGCAGTGTTGTCTTGTAGAAGGAGCATCCACAGATTTCCATTTGGACACCTTTGACATTTTAGATATTGCTAACACATTTGCAAGTAACATACATTTATGTCCATACGAAAATAACTTAGTAGGAAGACTTTGGTGTTAAGTGGTAGCTACAACCTCTTATAAATATAGCATATTTGATTATTTCTAAACAATAAATCTTAATTTGGGGTACTGTCAACTTATGTGTGTATGCATAATTTGTCTCTTGATGTTTTAAGATACTAGAAGTACAGTATGATCTATTTCAGTGGAGCTAAGTTTTCACCTAAGGTGGGGGGGAACTTATTCGTTCTCCTTTCACCTTATTTTTTCTTCATTGAAAACTGCAATCCTATACATACTCAATGGTACTTACTTCTTAGTAGACATATGTAGGATTGCACCACAAAACTAATATATTTTTTACCCATTATATGTTTTGTGCAGGTCTTTTCTTAGATGTCATTTTTGGGTATGTTTCAGCATTTGCTCCAAACTATGACATTTTTGCAATGTCGCGCTTTTTCGTTGGAATTACAAATGGTGGTATGTCTCTAGTGTCTTTTGTTTTGACACAAGAATATGTAGGAAAATCCTTTTGGGCACTGACAGGTAAGAGATGAGAATTTGATTCAGTCTGCTAAAAAAAAATGCAGTTCCTAAAATTCTGGCAAATATATATATATATTTAGTAGGTCTTTATTTCTGATGGGAATTTGATTCTGTGATTCTGTAGAACCAGTTACTAAAAACTGTAAAATTTTAAGACTTTGTGTTTGGGGCTTTCTGCCAGTTGTGTCCTACTCAGAGTAAACCCATTGGTAATAATGGCTATGACTAGCTTAGATTCATTAATTTCAGTGCATCTATTTAGGTGGATACAACACTGAATTTGTTCAGTCAATAATTGTTTTTTATGACAGACCTTTTTTCTTTACGATAGATATTTTGCTTCTTTGCTTTCAATACTCCTAATTCTATTGCTCAAAAACTTAAGCACTGGCAGAAGCACATTCCCACTCCCCCCCCCCCACAAATTTCTGCTGTGGGTTTCTTTTTCTTTTCTCTTCCTCCACCCAGTCTTTCTTCTTCAAGTAATGATTCTTAGTGTTTGAATGAGACTTTCCTGCCCCTTAAACCACACATGACGTTAAATTTGTATATTGGGGGAGACTGAGCAACTCTTAATTCCTCACACCCCCATTTTGGTTTTCAGCAGGAACCTTAGAGCAGTCAGGGAAGCCTTTATGACCTTTTCATTTTCTTTCTTGAATGTTGTCCTGCCTGTGACAGTTAGGCACTGCATAGAATTATTTTAAAATGCTGTCCTCAGGCAGGATCATAATCCAAACACTCTTGTTTAGCACCACTGAACTAACCGTATGTCAGAAGGCTAGTTTATCACTGAGGACAAATGATAACTTGTCCTTTGCGAAGAATGGGCTTTCATAGATCCAACACAGCAGCTAGACTTCAGTGCTTTTCTCTGTGTATTTCTCATTCCAGTGAAATTTGCCCAAACCCTCCAGCCCCTATAGGCATTCTGTCCTTGTCCCATTACCATCATATGGAGGGAACACCATTCACTTGCCCCAAGCCTGCTGTTACATCCTCATTTCCACCCGGCATCAACTTCAGCAGGAGTCTGAAGACGGGAGCCTGCTCTACATGTTTAGGCCTCCCCATGTCATTATAAACCCTTCAGGATCAGAATTCTGAATGGTGCAGCAAGCGTACATGTGTAGAGAATGCTTCCCACTTCAGACCTCCCTGCCGTTGACCATTGCCTTTCACAACAGTGTTGATGATGTGTGTGTTGTCATGACAGCAGCATCTGAGACTCTGTAAGCTACAGGTTTTGAACTGCAGTTGTGAACTGATCTTATTGGTAACTAGTGCAATTAATAATACATAAAATAGATCGCCAAGCTTTTTGTTAATCCACAATTCCCTTGACTGACAGATTGTTTAGAAAATTCTGAAAGTCCAAGTAGCATATAAATTAAGGTTGCAGTCATAGTAATGTGGCGACTTGCTGCACAATCTTAAGCATGTTTACTTGGAACAAGGTTCCACTGTCTTTAGAGGTGTTTAATGTAAGGGTGCATAAGATTGCAGTCTTCGAGTAAAGTGTATTGAAATTGGTGGGATTCTCCCTTCCCCCTCCCAAATAAGTAAATAAATAAATAGTTCAGTTTGAAATGTTAATACTTTTGAAAATGGCTTTCGGCCCATTGCCTACATAATTTATGTAGTGCCCATCTCTATTCTGGATTATATTTTAGATTATGCTGAGATACATCAGTTACAACATTTTCTTGCCAGTGTGGTATAGTGGTTAGGAGCAATGGACTCATAATCTGGTGAGCGGGGTTCGCTTCCCCGCTCCTCCACATGCAGCTGCTGGGTGACCTTGGGCTAGTCCAGGGATCTGCAACCTTTAAGACAAAAAGAGCCACTTGGACCCGTTTCCGAAGGGAAAAAAAACTGGGAGCCGCAAAACCATTGCGACATTTAAAGCATGCGCGGCGCTGCCCTCCAATCTGACAGCAGGCGGGAAGGTGACGTCGGGATGGTGCGTGACTGTTGCACGCACCGCCCCCATGCGACATCACAGCCAGTACAGTGCCCGCCACAGTGGGGAGTGTCGGGGCGCACAATGTGCCTCCTCCCCTCGCTGGTATCTGCCCCGGAGCCGCGGCAAAGGTGTAAAAGAGCCACATGCGGCTCCGGAGCCGCAGGTTGCAGACCCCTGGGCTAGTCACTTCTCTGAAGTCTCTCAGCCCCACTCACCTTACAGAGTGTTTGTTGTGGGAGAGGAAGGGAAAGGAGAATGTTAGCTGCTTTGAGACTCCTTCGGGTAGTGATAAAGCGGGATATCAAATCCAAACTCTTCTCCTCTTCATCTTTTTTTCAGTTCATGTCTGCTGTTTGTTTTTCATTTTACTCACTTTAGATCCTTGAATTTCAAAAAGTATTCTTAAACAATTGGGATCTAATTTCTTAAAGTAAGTTTGCTGTGGCTTGCTAGCTTGCCTAAGATTCAAGAAGGTTAGAGTATGTAGTTAAGATAGTTTTATTGTACTTGATTCAAATACTAAATTTTATTTCCTAAATGTTTGAGTTGGTTTCCAATTGGCAAAGTCCACAAAGGTGTTTCAGGTCTTTTCGCTTACAGGCTCAAACATGCATAAAGTAACTAAACAGTGTTGGACTTCTCATGAGTAAGGATTTATGAATTATGGTCATACTATACAGTCATGTAGAAAAAATCTGCTCCTTTTCCCTTATGGGGCATCCAAGAGCCCGCACAGAGTCCTTAAGTGGGTTCCCTATTGGTAGGAGAAAATAAAAGAGGCCAACCAGAGAATATTGAGAAGCAAAGCAGCTAGTAAGTCTGATCTTTCTTAAAATGTTGCAACAGGGTGCTCACTCACCACATGCAGGAGGGAGGAGGAACCCAGAACAATGGTGTGCAAGCCCTTATATAGACTTTTGAAATTGCCCACCCTGTAGCTCAAGACCACCCAAAAAAACATCATACATACATCACAGAAGGAGGCAGTCTACAACAGAAATCCTGTCTGGCAGGATATTTAACAATGGCCAGCAATTGTTTGCTTACTTGGGCAGCCGGACCATTCTTTTGTGATGGTAAATACTTTAATTCCTGAACTAATAGGCTCACCCTATTAATACACAAAGATGCCCTAAAGACAGGTAAGCAGAAGACAATGGAGAGGCTTTCCCATTTCCTTCCTCCTTGCAGAGAAACATTTGAGGTCAATTTGGGAGATTCAAAATGGTTTCAGGATTGCTCTCCTGTACTATTTCAGACATGTGGTTTATATACTTATGTATGTGTTTGCCTTGTGAATTTATGAACATTTAATTTATATATATGAGACCTTAAATTTTTATAGCAACAGGGTGGCCCAAAAGGAGGTATACTGCTTTAGTATCCACTTTCTTTGTTCTTGACTCAAATTCGCTGTTATCATTCACAATAATCCTTTTATCTGACTCCACTATTCTTTCCAACTGCCAGCCTGAAATTAAACTGCCACTTTGTTGTATCTCAGTTATGTGTACCCATAAAATCCATTGGGATGAATTTCATTGATTCAACTGTATACCTACTTTTGAGTCACCCTATATGTATACTTTCTGTGTGGAGAGAGTTATAGCCATAGTTAATGAAACCTCTTGCTTTTTTTCTATTTTCAGGCTCATTAACAAATTTGACATTTGCGGTTGGCATAGCAATTTATGCATTATTGGGTTATTACATAAGAGAGTGGCGTTTACTTGCCTTCGTATCCAATTCTCCAGGACTTTTCTTTCTCCTCCTCTCTTTGTAAGTAATGTTTTGTGTATGTTTTGTAACTTGCAAACCAGAAATAAAGTATTATTACTTGAGAGCAGACTAGTAAAGGTAGAATTTTGAAATGACTTGTGTTCTAAGTAAAATAAGTTAGAGGAACTTGGGGGATTTTTGTTTTGCTGTCTGTAATCAAATGCTTACATATTGCTTATGGAACAGTGTAATCAGAAGAAAAATCCAGTTGGTTGTAATTCTCACAAACACCCCTTTGTATGCATGGAAGTCAAGGTTGGCAGTGTTTGCACATGCAGTATAGCTTTATTAGAATTAAATGATTGAACAGTTTTTGTACTTTTACATATTCATGAAAATAATTTATGTCTATGGAATATGACCATAATGGGTGGATATATAAATAATGTGGGGTTGTGGCTTTGCTAATTTGGGAGCCAGAGAACTGGAAGTACCATATTTTTCGCCCTATAGGACGCACTTAGTGTTTTTTGGGGGGGGGAATAAAGGGGGGGAAATTATTTTTCCCCCCCAGGCACGGGGCTGGCGCGGGGGAAGCCCGAGCTTCCCCCGACCCCAGCCCCCAGAACAGCCTGCTATCCGCGAGCCTAGGGAGCCACGCCGCTCTCCCCAGGCTTGCGGAGAGCTGCGCGAAGCCCGGGTGCGCTCTTCAGTGCGCCCGAGGCTTCAGAATGCAGGCAGCTCTGCGCAACTTTTGGGAGCACGGTGCGGCTTCGCGCCGAGCTCCCGAGGTTTGCGCAGAGGTGCGTGGAGCCCGGGAGCGCAGGCAGCTCTGCGCAACCCTCCGGAGCCCGGCGCGGCTTCGCGCCGGGCTCCCGAGGGTTATGCAGAGCTTCCTGAAGCCTGGAGAGCCTGGAGAGCGCACCGACCCCTCTCGCTCTCCAGGCTTCAGCGAAAGCCTGTATTCACCCCATAGGACGCACACACATTTCCACTTCATTTTTGGAGGGGAAAAAGTGCGTCCTATAGGGCGAAAAATACGGTAATCTTGTTTGTTGTCATTCTGTACCAGGATGGTTAAAATATTTTGATAAATTTGGCTAATCTCCCAGTGGTTTGCAGATTCAAAATTTTAAAAGACTGCAGATCGCTAGCATACACTAAGTATTTTTACCTGCTTTCTAATAGATTTTGTCAAGCTTTGAAAGGCTAGTAATATATGGTGATCTAATGAAAAGACAGTTGTGTTAATATACAGATAAAAAAAACCCCCAAAATAATTATCCATGGCATCTCGGTTTGAATGTTTCTCTTTACAGCATGCTTCCAGAATCACCAAGATGGTTATACTCCCAAGGGAAGACAACAGAAGCAGAGAATGTGCTACAATACATAGCCCTTGGTAATGGGAAAGAAAGACTGTCTGTGAAACTGAAGCAATGCACAGGAGCAGTAAAAAAGGATGGTTCAGCTTCTGGTGTCCGAAGCCTCATTAAGCATCCAGTTCTTCGGTGGCGCACTGTCATCTTGATGTATATTTGGTAATTAATAAAAAGAGCTCAGAGTACATGAATTAGTTGCACACAAAAAATAGCAAACTTTGGGCTGTTTGGAAAAATGTTATTCTGCTGATGCCTCATTGGAACAACTTCAAAATTACCTGACATTTCCAAAAGTAGATAAATATTTGGAAAGAGCTATGAGTTTTTCTGAGTCACGAGGCATTATTTTTTTGATTCTGCCTCTTCTGCCCCCAGAGCAGAGTTGAAGTTTTTGTTTCTTTCTTTTTCTAAGTTTCATACCTTCTGTGGTATAATGCTTAAAGAGATAATCATTATGAGAAGTATAATAACAGAACTATTATTATGAATTCCATTTAGAAGTGTGTATGAATGTGTGTCTAGGGGGATTTAAGAGCACAAGGTCCATTTTTTTAAAAAAGCAAATTTATTTTTTAAGGGTATCACTCCACAAAGAAGGTTACAACTGAAATAACTACTATACAGTATTCATTATTTCTTGATGGACTGTTTCATATGAGTTGGCTTTGTTTTATGACTCTAGGTTTGGGGTCTCCCTAAAGTCTTTTGTACTAAAGATTATACTGGATGTTGCAGTCAGAACCAGGTGCAAAATAAGCACTTGCGGTGGACATGCAGAGAAATTTTCTTTCCCTGGTTCTTTTAGGGATTGAAAAAGAAAAGAAGTTGAGCTGCCTGTATTCTAATTTGATTTTGATCTTTCTGTATCTAGTTGAAATGAAGATTGGTGTGATTGAGGTTTTTGATGGTTTCAACAGAATCTGAATCCAATTGTCTAAATTTGTTGTTTATGGCACAATTACCTTATTAGTGTATTTGAAATGCACCTGAACAGGAATTGCACCACAAATGGTAAAATAACATAAAATAACGTAATCAGACAGCTAGCAAAATCTCAGGTGGCGTTCTGTTTTGGTTCTTGCTGTTATAACTTGTACATGTAGCATTGTTAAAATAAAAAAATTCCTTCCTGTAGCACCTTAAAGACCAACTAAGTTAGTTCTTGGTATAAGCTTTCGTGTGCATGCACACTTCTTCAGATACACTGAAACAGAAGTTGCCAGATCCTTCTATATATTGAGAAGGTGGGGAGGGGTATTACTCAGAAGGGTGGTGGGAATCGGAGATTGGCAGATAGCTGAGATGAGCCTGTTGACGACTCTTAACGACTGTAATAGGTCTTACAGGAAAAGGCAATTGACGACTCTTAACGACTGTAATAGGTCTTACAGGAAAAGGCAAGGGGTGAGAAGGTGAGAAAGCATTGTTGCAGCATTGTTGTATGCTTTCTTCTGTTGTGTACATATTCTTTATATGCTACAAAGATAAAGGTTACTGTTGCATACATCACTGACCTTTGAGGATCTGCATTAGCTGATCAACCTTTAATTGATACATTTAGGTATGTGTGCAGCCTTGTCTATTACGGCTTAACGCTGAACGCTGGAGAATGGGGAGGAAACCTTTATCTAAATGTGGCTCTTTCTGGCCTGGTAGAAGTTCCAGCATTTCCACTCTGCATGTTCTTCATTGAAAAATCATGGTAAGATTTATTTATTTATTTCTGCCCTTTGGCATCTTTGGCTTTCCTTTACTTTTACTTGTATAGTTGGCCCTTAATAGAAAATATAATATCATTTCAAATAATCAAATTGTAAAATACATTTTTGCAGAGATTTCAGCCTGAGCTTCTTCTACATTTTCTCTTTAGGTCAGGAAGACGTAAAAGTACAACTGCTTTTTTGATATTTTCAGGCCTTGCCTGTATATTCACTATGTTCCTACCAGAAAATAGAGCTGGTGAGTATATGTCCTTTTCTAAGTAAACATTACACACACATAATTCATCTCATCAAAAGGCATGAAAGCAGGTGCATGCAGTGTTTTAATGCCAAAGAAGAACTTTTGTAGAAGAGAACTTCTGACACGAGCTAGAAGCTGCCACTTGAACTTAAATACAAATGTCCTTGAAACAATTTCCTTGTTTTCAGTGGAATCTTCTCCAAATGTGGCCAAATCAGAACTTTGCCTTTGTGTATCATTTTACTTAATGGGGGAAGGTGGAGCTGATAATGGTAACACATTTCTTTCAAACTCTGTTTTAGGATTTTTATTCAGTCCCAGCATCTTAGCTTTATATGGGAAATTGACTGTAAGTGCTGCTTTCAACATCGTATATATTTACACTTCAGAACTCTACCCAACAGTAGTGAGGTAAACAATTTTCTTTTTGCATTTTTTAAAAAAAGTTAGCTTCAAATCCCATACGATTCTCATATACCAAGAGCTATAATACGCATAGAAATGAAACCTCATTGGCAAGTGCATTCAGCTTACAAGCTACAGGTGTGCCAGCATTAGCATTGCTGTTCCTGAGTTACATGTTTAGATGCTTGAATGTTTTAAATCATGGAGATTTCTCCACATTTCAAGTCTTTCTGGGACAAAATGATTCATATATACTGCTTTTTAAGGAAGAGGATCCCATATGTGATCAGCTAATCTCATTTGAAACAATACAGTGGTACCTCGGGTTACATACGCTTCAGGTTACAGACTCCACTAACCCAGAAATAGTACCCCGGGTTAAGAACTTTGCTTCAGGATGAGAACAGAAATTGTGCTCTGGCAGCGCGGTGGCAGCGGGAGGCCCCATTATCTAAAGTGGTGCTTCAGGTTAAGAACAGTTTCAGGTTAAGTACGGACCTCCGGAACGAATTAAGTACTTAACCCGAGGTACAACTGTATTGCATGCTTGAATACACTTCTCTGCTTAAACATTTGTATTGTTACCGGCCACCCCAGTCCCTGCCAAGGCATGCCTGGGATTCCAGGGTCTGTGCTCCTTTAGAGAATTGAAGATGTGGTGGAGGTTGTCAGAGCTTTAAAACGTATGATTTATTCATGTATTTACACCTGAGTTTGGATGGAGGGAGTCGAGATCTTATAGCATTGTCATCTCAAGAGGGACTTGTTCCCCACAACAGTGCAGCCCTGGAATCCAAGACATCTCTTCCAGCCTCCCTTTAGCCTGCTTGACCAAGGCGGACCTCTGTCCTTGTTCTCTCCCTTCCTCTTTCCAGTACACTTTAGCAATCTCTGTCTGCCCAGGACCAAGGATTCCTCTTAGATGGGCTATCAACACCTTTTGTCATGTTAATGGATTTGTTCTTCACTAGCAGGGACAGGCTGGTTTGCATAAGCCAGGGATCAGCAGCCTAAGGCCAATGGGCCACAAGTGGCCCACGGGGGTTCTTTAACTGGCCCATGAGCTGCCCCCCCCCCCCGAACCAAGCCACCTGCTCGGTGAGTCCCCACGCGGGCGCCAGAAATCGCAGCCGTGTGAAATCCGGCCCACAGAGGGATCTCTGCTGGAGTGAACCAACTCAGGCAAGGTAAACCTTGCCAACCCCTGGCATAAGCCAACCCAGGGATTCCTTGTCTGGCACAGTTCTGCAGCTTGTTATTTTCATTCATACCCCCAATAATCAAAATCCTACCATTTATGAATTTCTAGGGTTTTAGGTTGGTTTAGGGAACGTGGGTGGCGCTGTGGGTATGGCGCCGATCGTATGGTCGGCGGTTCAAATCCCCGCGGCGGGGTGAGCTCCCGTCTTTTCGGTCCCAGCTCCTGCCCACCTAGCAGTTCGAAAGCACCCTTAGGTGCAAGTAGATAAATAGATACCACTTTATAGCGGGAAGGTAAACGGCGTTTCCGTGTGCTGCGCTGGTGCTGGCTCGCCAGAGCAGCTTTGTCACGCTGGCCACGTGACCCGGAAGTGTCTCCGGACAGCGCTGGCCCCCGGCCTCTTAAGTGAAATGGGCGCACAACCCTAGAGTCGGACATGACTGGCCCATACGGGCAGGGGTACCTTTATCTTTTAGGTTGGTCTCACCCCAAACCTCTAACAGTATCATTTAGTAAAAATATGCTTTACAAACTATGGAGAAATTCAAAAATGGTGTTTTATCACCACCTAGTGGTAAGATGCCATTTTCCAAAATTCACCTTGCTTTCTTCTAGGTTACACAGTATGATGATTAGGAAGCCAATTGTATAGAAACTAATATAACAAGATATCCAGTATTGTAATACATTGTAAATTTTTTGGATGGGGGTAAAGATTACATGATTATTTCAGCACAACAATCTTGTTATGCATAAACTGTTTAACAATATTAAAAGGTTTCAGTGTTGACCCTCTCTTCGCAGGCAAATATTTTGCAGGTATTTAACACAAATTCTCTTTTTAAAACAGAAATGCTGGCTTAGGTGTATGTTCAATGACTTGTAGATTTGGTGGTATTTTGGCTCCATTTGTCCCTTCCCTGGTAAGTAATACGACTTTACTTCCCTCCATTGTATTGCATTACACACATGATATTTAACACTAAATGAAGCAGGGATACATATGCTATAGTTATCCATGGCCATAGCTGATGTGACCACACTCTTGCACTTTCCTAGTAAATGGTAGGTTGCCTTCTATGGACTAAAAATATTTTAGCACAGTCCATTTACTTCAGCAGAAGTAGAATATAAATGTCTTCAACAACAGTACTTTCGCACGTCAAAAAGGTATTGAGTTGTATCCAACTAAGTTATACACACTGTAGATCAGTTGAAATTAAGAAACCATTTTAACCACAGCTCTAAATTTTAGTAGGTCTACTCTTGAGTAGGACTAGCATTGGATACAACCTGTTGATAACAGGACTTAAAGTGAGCTGTCATTGAATAATAATAATAATAATAATATGTAATCTATGGGGATCTGTATATATACAATTTTATTTTTTCAAATGTCTGTCTTGGGAATATGCATATGAACTGAGTGGGTAATAGATTTGTTGGTATTTCTTCTTCAGTAACTTGTGTAAGTGTGTGTGTATCAATTATGAATTTATTACTAATTTCTTCTAGAAATCCCTTGGCCCATCTGTACCATTTGTGGTCTTTGGAATCAGTGGATTGTCAGCTGGTTTCCTTACTCTTCTACTACCAGAAACTGTGAATAAACCCATTGCGGAGACCATTGATGATTTGCAGACACCTACCTACCAAATACTTAAAAACAAAAAGGCAGAGTAAAAATGATTTTTTTAAAAACAATTCTGAAGTAACCTCTGTCCCTATTAGAATCTAGGAAGTCTCTAATTTATTTGAAATCTGAGAGTATTTCCCCCCCCCCCTTTCTCCTTATTTTTCAAATGTACATACTTAATATCTTTTTCAATGTCTAATGAGAAACAATTCTCCAAACGTTGGGTGTAATCTGTTTTTTATTTGTGTATAGGAAATGATGTTCTTAGCAGAGTTTCTGTGTTATCTCATTCACTCCTCTCCTTGCTTGCTTTTACTTAGTCGTGCTGTTACTGATTGACTATTTAATGTGTGGTATCAGGAAGAGCTCCTGGTTTCATATTTCTCATTCCATCATTATGGAAGCCATCTGGAATATTTTCCTATAGCAACAGACATATGGCAAATAAAACTATGGAAATAGTTGTCTTAGTTTTGTCTGTTTTAGTGGTTGTCATGGATAAGTTTCAGCAAAATTGTCATGGCCACTTTAAAAAAAAATGTAATTCTGATTCCATAATAGCAGTGGCATTTGGGGATTACAGTTATTTAATGTAAACTCTTTAAATCTGTAGAACATTTCAAAGTCTTCAGTCAAGGTTTTCAGATGAGAGAAAAGTTTGTCATTTCAGAGGAAATGAACATTTTTGTGAAGATATTTAAAAATTATTTGGTTGATGTAAAATATACAGTTGCTAATTCTTAAAGAGCATGCATTGAACAAGTAAATTATTTCTATTTGACATATGTAGCTATTAGCTGTGGCAAAATTTGTCAGGTAACTTTTTCAGTACAGTCGTACCTTGGAAGTCAAACGGAATCCATTCCAGAAGACTGTTCGACTTCCAAAACGTTTGGAAACCAAAGCATGGCTTCTGGTTGGCAGCACGAAGCTGCTGCACCCAATCGGAAGCCGCGTAAGCTGTGCCAGATGTTTGGATTCCAAAGAACAGTCTCAAACTGAAACACTCACTTTCGGGTTTGTGGCGTTCAGGAGCCGAAATGTTTGACTTGCAAGGTGTTCGGGATCCAAGGTACAACTGTATTTAAATGCTCATGTAACTGAAACACTTGAAATAGTTAGATTCAATTGAAATTTTGTTGGAGCATTTAGCATATTATTTTTTGCAAAGGCATTTGTAAAAAACACAATTAAAAATCACTTTACGTAGCCCTATAGAAGTAGAGGGACGCGGGTAGCCCTATAGAAGCAGAGGGACCACAGAGCCTAGGACTTACCGATCAGAAGGTTTGGTTTGAATCCCCGCGACGGGGTGAGCTCCCGTTGCTCAGTCCCTGCTCCTGTCAACCTAGCAGTTTGAAAGCACGTCAAAGTGCAAGTAGATAAATAGGTATCGCTCCAGCGGGAAGGTAAATGGTATTTTCGTTCGCTGCTCTAGTTTGCCAGAAGCGACTTAGTCATGCTGGCCACATGACCCAGAAGCTGTACGCCGGCTCCCTCGGCCAATAAAGTGAGATGAGCACCGCAACCCCAGAGTCGGCCACGACTGGACCTAATGGTCAGGGGTCCCTTTACCTTTTTATAGAAGCAGAGTTATTTATAATTTGTCACACTGCTCCAATTGTTCTAGGACAACATACCCAATGGGAAACATGCTTTGCTCTCTGCCATGTTATCTGTCAGGGCTACTGGATTCTGTGTGTAATGACCTCTTGAAGGCAGGAGACCTACCAATATAGATAATATTGCTGAGATCCAAGATTTGGTACCGTAATTTACTTGTTTTTCTCTTCTTGCCCCTTTCCTTTTGTGTCTTGCTAAGATTGTGAGACTTCAGGCAGATACTGTCTTCTCTTTTAATCCCTGTATAGCGCTTAGAAAATGTTAGGTATTATATGTGATTAATAATAATAGTGACTAATAATAATATTAGATAACAGTAGAAAAAACAACAACACATTCTAATAATTTATTTTCCATCTGCTTAACAGGTAAATCAGTTAGAAGAAAGCAATTAGTGTGCAATAACCATATCTTGGTTGGAAATGACAACAGTACTTCCACTGTTGAGGTGTGGTGCCATCAAGATTCAACTCTAAAAGTATTTTGGGAATGCCAGTACTCTCAATAATGTGAACTTAAATTGTGAATGGCAGGAAGGGGTTATACAAACTCACGAGGAACAATGAAGGAGTGAAATATCTATCTTAAACTGCCACACTCTATAAACGTTCTAGGACATCCAGAATTACCTGGTGATTTATGTCTTTGGTAACAAAAGGACCAGTCCTATATTGATTAGATGACTTAACTGTGTAAGTGGTAATTATACTGAGGATTTTTACAGTAATCCTAAACATGCAAGCAAGAGGAAGGTATTTAATTGGTGCATCTGACTTATTTAAATAGGCTCAGGATATCCTTAGCACAGTCTTCTTAAAGCACCTTCAGAATGGAGGGTTACAGGTCAGCCTGGAATATTTAGGCGTTGTTACTTTTTACACTCTTCACGATGCCAATATTTTTGTATTTATGTTTTAAAATGAATATTCCACAATATTTATAAAGACCAAAGATGCCTTTTGTTACTGTTTCAAACTGTCGCTGCAATATGACTTGTCTGTAAGAATTAAATTATTGCAGTACAAACCTGCTGTTAGAAACAGTTAAGTGATCAATTAGGAAATGCAGGATTTGTGTGAAGCAAGTTATCAATGACTTTCCATGTATCATGGCAGAAAGTGTTATTTATGATGATGGATTGGATACAAATGTGCCCATCCATCTGCAGAAAGATTCTTCCACTCAGAAGGGCTGTTATATAGCCCACATCAGTGGCGTAAAGTATAAAAGTGAAAGTAAATCCAAAACTGTTCATCTTTTTGCACAAGAGCTTTTTGCATAATCATGAGAAACACCATAGACCAGGCATAGGCAAACTCGGCCCTCCAGATGTTTTGGGACTACAACTCCCATCATCCCTAGCTTACAGGACCAGTGGTCAGGGATGATGGGAGTTGTAGTCCCAAAACATCTGGAGGGCCGAGTTTGCCTATGCCTGCCATAGACCCTCCCTACTACACTATAGCATTGCAGTGAGCTGCAAGCCCTTTGCAATATTGCATTGCCACTTCTTTTCCTTACGGTTCTTTGAATCCAATCCTAACAAGAGTTTTCACAATATGACATCATACCAAAGGGATTTCTTTTCATTTTGCCCTTGATATATGGGGAAATTGAAGGTTAAAATGGTGTTTTGATAGCCTGCTGGAAACAAGGCCCACAGTTTATAGCATTCAAGCAGACTGCTGTCAGCTGTCAAATCATTTTGGTGTCTGGCAAAGACTCAGCTGACAACGATCTACATTTACAGTTTATGATTTCAGTGTCCAACTATTAAAGTAAGCATAGCAAAATAATAATGATAAAACACCCTTACGATACCTGGCTTACAATTCTTTAAATATCTATTATTTATTTAAACACCCTGCTTCAGCACTTGGTTATTAAACTTGACGAACTATTGGGTTTGTGGGGCTTTTTTAATATATACTTCTGCATATTTCATTTTTTAAAGTTCCAAAACATAGCAGCCAGACCTTTTTGTCCATGTCATTGGGTAATTCATTAATTTATGTTGGTGTTCATGTCCAAACAACAGAAAAAAGATGGAAGACCCATTTTTATGTGGGGTTTTGCTTATAATTATGGAAAGCTTTATAAATCTATATTTTTGTAAGAGAAAATATAGCTCCTGTGGAAGCAGAAGTGAGTTGCTAAAATAATTTTCCACCAACTTACTGACACATAATGAAATAGTTCTCATGTCAGATAAATAATAATGTATCTTTAATGAGGCTGTTTTATTCCAATGATGTTTCAAATGGCTAATAAAAACACCTTTTAAATGCTGTGGTTTCTATTCTTTACTGTTAAAACTATTCTCTTACATTTGTATTAAAATTTTGTAAATCTGTCTGAAGACAGGCTAACATTCTGCCTATGTCTTTCTGTGCACAGGAAGGAGCAGAATCATATAAATCCTTTGGCAAAGGGAAGGGCAAGTATACTGTATACAGGATACCATGTAAAGCATTACTGGCAGAAACAGAAGTAGCCTCCGGACAATAGAGAAGAATCAGTAGGCTGACTTACCCTGAAACATGAAGTATGTAGCTCACCAATTTTGCTAGATTGAATGACCTTGTGATTTTGACTTCAGAGGTGTCTCATAATAGTTGGCACCTTTCTGTGGTTTGAATTCTTGCAGCGATGCTTTTCCATCTCAAATACACATTGCTGCAGTTATTTAAGTCAAGAACACAGCCAAGCCTCCTTGGTATCGCATGGTCTACACACGTTTGTAGAGCCTGCATATATTTTTGGGTGAAATCCCATTATTCTTAATTTTCCTTAGCATTGATCTTTATTAGAAACACTAAACCAGGGATGGCTAGGGCATGGACTATTGCAGGCATGGCCAAACTTGGCCCTCCAGCTGTTTGGGGACTACAACTCCCATCACCCCTAGCTAACAGGACCAGTGGTCAGGGATGATGGGAGTTGTAGTCCCCAAACAGCTGGAGGGCCAGGTTTGGCAATGCCTGGACTATTGGAAGGCAGCCTGGACTTTATAGCATCCATGCTAGTTCAATATGCAGTCTCCAGGGGGTTGACCATGGGTCATTGTTGCACTTGGTCTGAAAAGGGTTAGCCCTCCCTGCAGTAAGCTGTTGGAATCACTGGAACCTCTTGTTTAGGCTGATAAACAACTATGGTATCTCAAACATTCAAAAAGGTGAAATCATGTACTCTGCCGTCAAGAGAGTACCTACAAAATGGATCAAACAATCTGAGGGCAGGCAATTCTGAGGGAGGGCAGGCAAGGACCCACAGCCTAGGTGGAGCTCGCTAGTTTGGGGAGTGGGTGTGTGATTCCTCAACTGGAGTAGACTCAGGATAGGTGGGGATCACATGCCTCGTCAAGCCCAGAAAGTATAACAGGAAAGCCGTCCTGGCTAGGCCGTAGCTCTCATGACAGATGATTTGGTCTGGAGCCACAGTGTGGAAATAAAGGATGAGATTGCCCCTACTACTCCGCCCAGGGTCTCCAATGAAAAAATCCCTGCCAGTGGTGATGTTTTGCTGGGTGCCGTCTCTCTTGTGGGAAAAGGCTGCAATCTGCCCTTTCCCACAAGATTTGTGGACCCCCCTGCCCTCCCTTGGCTACGCCCATGGGTAGAGGAGATGGGGAGGAAAGGGCATGGAAAGGAAGCAACAGGCAGCCTTTCATGTGAACAACTCCAAATCCTTAGCTAGTTTGGAGTGAGGCATCACTTATTTTTATGTTTGGACTGCTTTTTTGTGCAAGCATGGTAAATCACAAAAGGTGTATGTGCACATGGGAAGAAATACCCATGGATCTCAGGTTTCCTGGCTTGGAGCAACACAAACACAAACACAAACATACATATGGCTGCTGTTTTGTGCAAAGCTGGTAGATTGAGAATTTTATGTTATTTTAACTAAAGGTGTGTGCTTACAGGTAAGCAGATAACAGTGTGCATGCCCATAATGACCTCAGGCATGGCCAGCCCACCCATAAATTTTTCTTTGAGAAAAATAAGTGGCTCACGTAAATGTAAACTAAGCTTTAATAATACAGAAAATTGTAACAAAATAACATCATGAGAGAAACTAAATACAGTGGTACCTCGGGTTACAAACACTTCAGGTTACAGACTACGCTAATCCAGAAGTAGTACATCGGGTTAAGAACTTTACCTTAGGATGAGAACAGAAATCGCGGTGCAGAGGCAGCAGGAGGCCCCATTAGCTAAAGTGGTACCAGGTTAAGAACGGTTTCAGGTTAAGAACAGACCCCTGGAACGAATTAAGTTCGTAACCAGAGGTACCACTGTACAGCAACAGGAGGCAAGTCTGACGCAAGAAACAAGAAGAGACAGTTGGTCCCTCTTAATGGACATTCTTAACTAACTGAACAGAACTGAACACACACTGAAGGGAGGGGCTGATTCCAGAGCAAAGCATACAAGCCCCGCCCACCAGATACCAAGCACTCTACTATTCAAATTAGGCCCTAATGTTTTTCTTACAATCCCCTTCTCAATGTGCCTAATTTGAATTAATATTAATTTAGCATGTAAATTGTCAAAACTTTTTTATATAAACATTCAGCATTTTTTTCCTGGTTTTGCTTCGAGATAGAAGGTCTTGTTCCCTTCCCCACTATTCAGGTCAACTTTACAAGGTTTAATTTCCATTACTCTCACCAAACCTTTCTTTGGCAGGTCTGCTATAATCCTGAAGTCTCTATGTCCAAGCCTTTTGGTGCCACAGATGAACACAGGTTGCACTTGAATTCTTCTTGACCATATTCACTCTTTCTTGACTGGTATCCAGCACAGAGATTCCATTATTTTCAAAACCTTGTGCAGGCAAAACTGTATCTTTGGTGAGTGCACATTTGTTGCGATTAAAATTTACATTAATTTACATTTACACTTGGTCAGGGTTGGCACATTCAGCAAACTGAATGTCCCACTAGATACCAAGCAGTCTACTATTCAAATTAGGTTCCAATGTTTTTCTTACAAGAGCACCCTCATGAGTGCCTCTTTTCGTGCCCCCACCTCTGCCAGAGAAGTGGTGCCAGTGTAGGTGCTGATTTCCTGCAAGATCTTGCGGGATTTCATCAAAGTCTTGCAAGATATCAAGGAGAGCAAAAGATCTCATGAGATTTGGGTAAGATCTTGCAAGCTCTTTCAGGGAATCCGCTCCAAAGCCAGCAATGCAATGCTGGTACAGCAGCCCCTCCAAGTGTCCCTATTTTCCAGCGACATCCGTGATATAGAGAAGCTGTCCCAGTTTCTGATTTCATCCCAGAATGTCCTGCTTTTCCCTAGGATGTCCCTATTTTTATCGGAGAAAAGTTGGAGGGGTATGGTAGGATGTCCCTAGTTTCATGCTGGCCACATGACCCAGAAAGCTGTCTGTGGACAAACGCTGGCTCCCTCAGCCTGAAAGCGAGATGAGTGCCGCAACCCCATAGTCGCCTTTGACTGGACCTAACCATCCAGGGGTCCTTTTACATGGAAGATGGAAAGCTTGTTTCCTGCTTCTTCATGCCAATGGATTCAAATTACTGTATTTTTCGCTCTATAAGACGCACCAGACCACAAGACGCACCTAGTTTTTGGAGGAAGAAAACAAGAAAAAATATATTCTGAATCACAGAAGCCAGAACAGCAAGAGGGATTGTTACGCAGTGAAAGCAGCAATCCCTCTTGCTGTTCTGGCTTCTGGGATAGCTGTGCAGCCTGCATTCGCTCCATTAGACGCACACACATTTCCCCTTACTTTTTAGGAGGGAAAAAGTGAGTCTTATAGAGCAAAAAATACAGTATGAGAAAGGAGATTCCAACTTCAGAAAGAACTTTCTGACGGTAAGAAGCTGTTTGCCAGGGGAATGGACTCCCTTGGAAGGTGGTAGACCCTCCATATTGGAGGTTTCTAAGCAGAGGTTGAATGACCATCTGTCATGGATTCTTTAGTTGTGATTCTTGCATTGTAGGAATTTTGGCTTGATGTCTCTCTTTCGGTCCCTTCCAACTCTATAATTCTGTGATTACATGATCTCCCTTTCACAACCTGTCACAGCACAAGGCCTTGAACTTTGACTGTTACATTCTGACACCAGCAGAGGTCACTCCCCCCAACCCAAGCACAAAACATAAGACATACCCGCACACTATCTGCAGGTTCAGATGTGGCATACATGTTGCTGAGGATACTAGCAGCAGATGGATATTGCCCTTGTGTGCTGCTTGGAAGTTTTCTCAGAGGTGTTGGGATAGCCACTGTTGAAACAGCGTGCTGAACTACATGAGCCAAAATATAACCCTCTAGACTCCCTGATCACTGAGTACTTGTTCAGTTAGACAGGCCATGTGCTGTTTCTGATTTCTAAAAGGAAGCTCCAAGATTGTCGTGGCCACCAATAATAAAGTACCAAAGCTTGATGGTGCTGGTCCATCGAAGGCACTGCTCTTGGAAACCTCCAGGCCAATTTAAAAAGAGCAACTCTTCCCCTACATATACTTTCCAGTTCATCATTGCCTCTCCTTTCATGAATGTAGTTCATATACATACTTATAAATGTACTTTTAAATTATCAAACATATTAGCAATCAGCTAGGAAGGTAATATAATTGACATGGATTTTGTGTGTGTGTGGATATATATGTATGTATGTAAACGTTTGGTGTTGGAAAAGCTAATTACACATTGCAGGTGCTTTCAATCAGTTTAATAGGACAACATTCAACTATCAATGTTACATTTACAAAGAATCTAATTACGTGTAATTAAATAATGTTGAATTTACAAACAGCTGACTATATGCAATTATCTTTTAGCAGCTTATAGGCCATACATCATCAAGTCCTTATCATTTTAAAATTGCTTCCCAAGTGAGCAAACCACCTTTTATTTACAATAATGTACCACTATGAAGCCAAGCATTTTGTAGTTAATCAAGTTTGTAGAACTTACAAATTGGAATCCTGAAATAGATGAATCCAGGAAGCATGAAAATTGATATATCATAACATAAAAAATGCAATGAAGCTAATTACTTGTGTAATTGATTAAGCTGTTCTGTTCTGCGTTGTAAATTGGTTGCTGGTTGCTTAGGAGAACGGAATCCCATTCCAAATTTGACAGGAAATTGACAGCAGTGATCAACTGTTTGAGACAGTTCTATAACTTTGATTAAAGCAGTATTTGATCGCATTTCTAAAATATTAAGCTAAATAATTGAAATCTGGGGGAGGTACCTTTCAGAATTTGGTGTGAGTGCAGTCATTTAGAGTTGCTAAGCAAATGTGTTATTTATTTATTCCATTCCCTTTCTCCAAGGAGCCACTGGTGACAGTCGTGGTCCCTGCTCCCTTTTGTCCTCAAAACAATTCCTTGACATGGGAGGAGGCTAAAGTATCATGGCAGCCCAAAGTCACTTAGTGAACTTCATAGCTGAGTGAGATTTTAAATCTGGATCTCCCTTGCCCAAGTCAGACATGCTATCTACTAAATGGGTCCTCAACATTGTGTTAAATGGAGTAGACTTAATACTAAATGCCTTGACATTTGATCACATTGTGTTATGTAAGCCATACTGAGCATAGGATGAGGTGAGAGATGCATAGGCTGAAGTCCAAAGATCCATGCATGGAGTGGAAATCACTTCCATACAAGCGTAGGGGGTTAACGAATTTTCCCTTACCAGCTGCAGCCTCTTGTGCTACATCAATGGCACTCTGAAAGGTTCTGTTTTCAGGAGTGTCTTGACTCTGTCCCAGTCCCCCTGAAAGCCCTGAACTGTTGCCCATGTGGAGAAAGGAGCGTGATCCTTTGGATCCTGGCCATAACAAAGCAAAACAAACCAATACAAAACAAATCATTGGCATCTATCAGGAGAATCAAAAGGAAATTGTAACTTGAGGTAATGGACACCCAGAACAAAAAATATATTAGCCAGGGTTAAATGGGAGTACTGATAATCAAGCTGTTATGTAAGGGAAGTCCATTTGCTGGTCCTGATCTTCTCATTGAAGAACCTTAAAAGGTTACACCAGAACCCTGAGGGTCCCTGGAACACTGTTTGAAAACTAATGCAGGAGGATTTTGGATAGTTAATCAGTCTTAATTCCTTAAATAAAACCAGAGAGTTTTCATAAGTTCTCTGAGGAGCACATTGAAGGAACAAAGAGACTTCACTTAACCTAGAAAATGGAGCATTAGCTTGCTTTTGGACCTCTGATATCCCAGTACACACCTAGGAAGGGCAGAATGGAGGATAATAAACAAGGTCGCAAGATGAAGACACATTAATTGGCAGTAGTACATGTGAAAAGGATGTTAGGGCTGTACTTGCACACAACCTGAAACATGAGTTTGCAGTGTGATGCTGCTACAATAAAGTCTAATACAATTTTAGGTTGCGTTACACTAGAACCATGGTTTCCAAGACACACGAAGTCAAAAACCCACTTAATTCTGCGCTTGTCAGACCTCGTCTGGAAGACTGTATCTAGTGATGGGTGTGGCACCTTAAGAACAATAAAAAAAAACACAAAGTCTTTTGAGGAAAAGTTAAGGCTGGAGAAGATTGAGGGGAGGAGGAATGAAAGCACTCTTCAAAGGTCGATCACGATCTACTGGTCGATTGCTCCCCCCCAAAAAAATAATGACGCTCAACAACTCTGGTCAATCCAATGGGTAGATCACTGCCAGTTTTTTTTATAGTGGTTGTAGATCGCAGTCTCTTGACAGTTGGGCAGCCCTGACCTATAGCATAGAAGAGGGGAAAACTATTCTCTGCTGTCTCAGGGAGAAGGATTAGATTTAATGGCTGAGCATTAGAAGAAACTTATTAAGACCACCTTCACAATGGAACCAATTGCTTAGAGGAATAGTAGGCTTTCCCGTGGCAGACAACTTGGGCAGAGACTAGACGGCAACTGGGATGTAGGTTAGAATGCTGAGTATGTTTGGGGGGAAAGTAAGCAAAGAAATATAGAAAATAGACTACATAAATAGCTAGGGAGGACTCATATCAGCAATACAGTACAGGGGAAGCCCTCCAGAGGCTCCTGGACTCTGATTCTCGTCATTCTTGACAGCTATAATTTCTGGGGCAGATGGGAGTTGCAATCCCACAACATCCAGAGGTCACCGTGTTGCTTACTCCTGGCATGTGCTTTGTACTTGAATGAATCTGTGAGCTGCAGGTCTGGGACCTTGCCTGACATCCTCTGCCAGTCAGAACAAACAATCTGGGATAGATGGACCTGCAGTCTGTTTCAGTATTAGGCACCTTGATAAATTCACAAAGATCTGCTAGTGATTCATTATCTAATTTATCTTGTATCGTCAGTTCCCTGCCACTTCCGCAGAGCTGTTTTAACCTACCATATCCTGTGTTCTGCAAAATGGGACGCAAAATTTAGAACTGAAAGGGGATAAAATATAATCCACAAATAATGCTAATTTTGCAAAAACAACAACAATTGCTAACATCACCACATACTTCACTTAGTGTCCATGAATAGCCCCTATTAGATTTATCTAGATCTGGAACTAGCAAGCAGAAGTTATCCAGGTGTTGCTGGACTCCAACTCTCATCTGCCCCAAGCTGCCCCAAGGATGATGGGAGTTGTAGTCCAACAACATCTGGCGGGCCTTAGATTGCCAACTCCTGATTGTTTTGGTGGATCTGGGCCTACTAAGAGGGTGTTGAGTAGCAGCAGCATAGACAGGAATTCACAGAGAGATTATTGTTTTGCTTTTACGATGTTTCAGTGGAAACCCATGAGGACATTTATGTTAGAGGCAGATTTCAGCTCATTCTTGGCAGATTGCCAAGTAACAGCTTCAGCATACCCTTTAGAAAATAGAGTCGGGCATAGCGGAGCCTTTTAATGACTGTAATATTTATTACTTGCCATCTTCCAAACAGATATGGCAGCTTTGCACCAGGGGAGCAATATCGGCACATCCTTTGAAGGCAAACTCGATTAGCATCATCTGAAGAAAGATGACATTTGGGGAGCATTATCACCAGGCAAACTCAGATCAGACAGGGTTGAGCAGGATTCAAAGCAAACAACAACAACAGGCTTGGGAAAGGAATACTCAGAAGAGACCTGTCAAGGCAAGCAGATATAGATAAACTGTACAGGTTAGTTCAGGGAGCTAACGAGGGCAGGTGCCGCAGGTACCACAAATCAATGGTGATGGTGGCTGGGTGATGGAGGAGAGGAGCACCCACTTGTAAATACCAAGAAGTGGCAGCAAATTATGCCTCAGCATTTTGCAAGTCTGCAGTTGCCATTGCCGGGTCAGCGACTCTGGCACAGGTGGGGCTACTAATGTCACCAATAGGGTTGGGCGATACCTGTTTTCCAACATCATAATATACAGTGGTACCTCGGGTTACAGACCCTTCAGGTTACAGGCTCCGCTAACCCAGAAATAGTACCTCGGGTTAAGAACTTTGCTTCAGGATGAGAACAGAAATTGTGTGGGGCGCGGCAGCAGGAGGCCCCATTAGCTAAAGTGGTACCTCAGGTTAAGAACAGTTTCAGGTTAAGAACCGGACCTTCAGAATTAATTAAGTTCTTAACCCGAGGTACCACTGTATTGCCAACTAAACTTTGTGATATGGCAGTATATTACAGTGTCAGAAAGGAGATGATTAGTGTCACTGTGCACATCTTCTGCCTCTTCCTGATGAGGACAGGTGGTGCTGCCACAAGTGGAGCACATCAGCCGGGGCACCGCATGACAAGGCACCCTGGAGTCGCTGGCCTCTCCAGAACCACCAGCTCCATTATGCGGGATGGGGCTTACCTGCCCACCCCCCCAAATATTTTATTCAAGTTGGCACCCTTGGATCAGAAGAAATTTATTATTGAAGTTAGTGTGTTTAGATCTGTCATGTGTCTTGAGACAAGAACAAACACTTTATACTTTAATCTCAACTGAGTGGGGAAGGAGTTTTCTTAACTTGGAACTCTGGAGAAGCCTGACTACTGGAATAACAATAATAATAATTTATTATTTATACCCCACCCATCTGGCTGGGTTTCCCCAGACACTCAGCAGTAAAACTGATGTTCTGTTGGGACACTCTGTTGATCACACTGGTTGTGCTGAAGTACCAGCAAATGGTGGGTCCATGTCTGACAGGCCAACTGTCTTCTACACTGCATGGCCTTAGAACTCCAAATACAAAGGCCAGTTTGTGAGTCATTACTGTGGGCAGAGTTACATATAGCTGCACATATAGCTGAATGTTTTGACAGTACATGCCACTCTGTGCATATAGAAAGGTCCCTAATGGCACACCCAGAGTATATTTATTCTGGCCCAGTTCAGATTTTTGTCTGAATAAATTTATTGATATAAGAATATTAAAAGTTTTGTACCGATAGATAACCTCAGCACTTTATGTCCGGCACATGAATGACAGCAGAATTTAAAAAATTGAGCTCATCTCAAACACATTAATAACTCCTTCATCAAAATCTTGAGCCAAAAAAAGTGAGGACCCATTTTGCCAGTCATCGGGATTGATTCTCTATTAAATAACAAATGGCTTCCATGAAGCTGAAGACATTACTCAAAGGACTGTTCTTCATTAGTTCAGCTCATGGGTCATATGTGCAATTATAGTTATCAACATTGTCTTATGATGGATGGATTTCTTTCTCTCTCTTAAATTTCCATAAAGACAAGTGGCATCCTTCATCTTATATCTACTTCTCTGTAATTCAGAGTGCTATGAGATCTTTGTCAGAACTAATGCTTATTATATGCAAACTGATGGCCCATTAGTTTGATGGGTAAGACTGTGGTGGTGTGAAGACAGAGGTCCTGTGCCTCTACATGCTGACCAAAGGTTGAGGAAGCAACCCGTACCAGGTTCACCCAAGAGCTGAGCCCATCACACTTTGGCTTGTGATGGCAGAAATCATGTTGTGTCAGAGGAAGGAAGCACTAGCATCTCTGTTTAGTCATTGTGTCTATTCATTTTACAGTGTCAACGAGTCTAGGTATCTCCAGTGCCAGCTGATGACAGGGAAGAGGGTACTGTGGGATACCCTGGGTGGTATTGTCTTTTCATTATGTCATAATGATGTCAGAGAACAATTATTGGCAGCTGCAAAGATTCTAGAGCTGCTCTGTAAGAGTCTTCCCTGGGCTATATAGAAGAATGAACAGACCTACTTTCACTCGCCATGGACCAATCAGTTCTTTTGTTGGCAGAGTTCTCTCCTGAGATGTAAGCTAGCCACAAAGAGGCATAGAAGCCAAATCATGCTGGAGACCTGGCTTCCTGATGTGGATCACTCTCTGGACTGAATTTGCTACCGCTCGTGCCACTACCGCGGAGTGAGGAGTAGGCCTACACCTGGAGAAGCACTCACCCCTGCTTCTTGTTCAGTTCTTAGTAGTGATGGAAAGCACTTCTAGCTGCAATCAGTGAAAATGTGAACTTAGATGCATAAAATGTAAGTGAAGAAATATGGGGGAACCAGAATCTAAGCCAGATGAGCAAAGGACCCATGTCTGACCCTGGGCTGTACCATTTGAAACTGTAAATAAAGGGATCTCCCATGTAAAATACTCCACAGACCTGCAAACCTGGCATATTGGGAGGAACTTTTCAGAAGTCATTAGAATAGTAGTGGTGGTGGTCATTAGAATAAAGTGTTATATGGTAAACTTAAATTTTGGTTTATGTTTTGGTTTGACAATGGTGCGGGGAGCAGAGTGAAATGGAATGCCTGATCTTTAAGCAATCTTGATAGTTCAGTTGAGTGCTCTAGAAAGTTATTTGCTGTTATTCTGTTTCTTTTTCTTTGGTGATCACTTGTAGGCAAGTAAGATTGTCTTCCATAAACACGGTTTTAACAATGAGTCCGTAAGTGATTGTGGAGGCCAGTTCTGAATCCACACGTCCTTCCACAGTGGGGACATTGGTTTTCAGGCGGGAGTTGATAGTGGTGTGGATTTGCCAAGCATGCATTCCTTCTAGCACGTTTCTCCTTTGTGTCCTGAGTCTGAGTGTCATCAAAGCCCATGACACCTTTGGTAAGGTTGTTCTCCAATTGGAGCGCTTGCAGGCAAGTGTTTCCCAATTTTTATACTATATTTTGTTTATACTATATTTTTATAGTATTTTATAGTATTTTATATAGTGTTTATACTATATTTTTTTAAAAATTGCCTTGGGACAGTCTTTAAACCTCTTTTGTTGACCAGCAACATTATGCTTTCCATTTTAAAGTTCAGAATAGAGTAGTTGTTTTGGAAGATGGTAATCAGGCATCTGTACAACATGACCAGTCCAGTGATGTTGATGTTGAAGAATCATTGCTTCAACATTGGTGATCTTTGCTTCTTCCAGTACACTGGTATTAGTTCGCCTGTCTTCCCAAGTGATGTGTGCAATTTTTCAGAGACAGCGTTGATGAAATCTTTTGAGGAGTTGGAGATGGTGTTTATCAGTGGTCCATGTTTCACAAGCATACAGTAAGGTTGGTAGTACAATAGCTTTGTAAACAAGCATTTTGGTTTCCTTGTGAATGTCCTGGTCCTCAACACTCTGCACTTCAATCAGGAAAAAGCCGCACTTGTAGAGCTCAGGCGATGCTGGATTTTGCCATCAATGTCAGCCCTTTTGGAAAGATAACTGCCCAGGTAGGAGAAGTGATCAACATTTTCCAATGTTACACCATTGAGTTGGATTTGTGGCTCTGCAGAAGGGTTATTCTGTGCTTGTTGGTGCAGCACTTTGGGTTTTTGGATGTTGAGCAATAGGCCAAGATTTTCGTAAGCTTCTGCAAAGATATTTAGGATGGTTTGGAGGTCATCCTCTGAGCATGCACACACTACGTTGTCATCAGCATACTGAAGCTCTATGACGGTAGTCACGGTAACCTTGCTCTTTGCTTTCAGCCTGCTCAGATTGAAGAGCTTTCCATCTGTTCAGTATATGATTTCTACTCCAGTGGGAGTTTCCCTTCGACAAAGTGTAGGATCATGGCAATGAAAATAATGAATAGAGTTGGGGCAATAACACAACCCTGTTTAGCACCTGATCCCACTGTGAATGGTTCACTTTGACGGCCATTGTTATCTGTGATTGTTGCTGTCATATTATTATGGAGGAGTCGAATCATTCTGTTTTATTAGTGCTAGGAAGGCTGTGGAATTGGCAAGGAGTTATGATGCATTCATTTGCACTTGTCTCTGTGGGATCTGAATGATATGCAGAGCTGTCGACCAAGGCAGTCCTCCTTGTATATTTAATTGAATGCCTTTGTTTCCTTTGTGACAGAGATAGCTAGCTTCTGAATCTGCAGTCAGGTCATGAGTCCAATCCATGCTGATCTCTGACTTGGGACTTTTAGCCAGAAGGAAAACAAAATTTACTGTTACTGGTATTGTGAAAAGTACTATAACAGCCCATCCAAGTATCCCTATTTTCCAGGGACAGTCCTGGATTTACAGAAACCATTATAGTTTCTGATTTTATCTTGGAATGTCCCGCTTTTCCTTAGGATGTTCCTATTTTCATTGGAGAAATGTAGGAAGATATGGAGTTATGTGACCCCTGAGCCAAGGAGATAAATAAATTGCAACCTTTAGAAGACATTTGAAGGCAGCCCTGGATATGGAAGTTTTTTATGTTTAATGTTTTATTATGTTTTTATATATGTTGAAAGCCACCCAGAGTGGCTGGGGCAACCCAGATGGGTGGGGTATAATTACTATTACTATAATAATAATAATAATAATAATAATAATAATAATAATAATAATAATAAAAAATAGGATGTTCCTTCTTTCATGTTGGAGGAGAATTGTTGGAGGGCTTGCTATAATGGTGATAAAAGTTGCAATTGAACCAGTATTGCCAAAGAGATAGGCTAGAATAGGATGCAACCACCAAAGTTTCTTGATTGGGATTTGGGTCTCAGTCAGCAAATAAATATTTGTTTGCTTGTCATTGCATTCATTTACCATTACCTCAGAATGTGGCAGAATCGTTGTTTACAAGCATTCAAAGAGCTACATTAAATTGCTATTGGAAAATGGGCATAGTGACTGTTTTGTAACTCTTGCCATAGAAAATGTGGTTGTGTTAATGTTAGCGCAAATGAGAAGTCCCTTCTTCAAATTGTTTGGGCCACCAGGAACAAAAGTCAGGAACAGGAAGTCAATATATGGCATTAAATACTTAACGACCAAAATGTCATCACATATGTGGAAAAACCACCCATAAAAAAAAGAGAAAAATGCACTAAATCCACACCAGCAATGACTGTGGCTGTATAATGGGTTATTTACTTTTTGGATTTTCTGTTGTAGGGTGAATCTGGATTAAATGTTTTAAAAAAATAAAAATACAGGCTGGCATTTTGATGCTAACAGTGCCATGTGAATGCTTTGAAAAACATGCATGCATAAGCAGCACTGATGCCGTAATAAACTCATTTGAAAGCACTTGTCACAATCACAACATAAAATTCAGGACTGCTTGGAGGAGAACTGCCCACCCAAGTAATATGTATGCAGTGTCAATTTCAATGCTCTAGATGGCAGAAAATATCTAAAAACCCACTACTCTTTCAACTTGCAAGGTTAACTTTCTCTTACAAAAACTGTAAAATACGAATACACAATGGAAAAATCTAAATGCACTGTTGATGGTTCTAGCTGTCTTCTGCTGCTGTTTTGTGGGTTAAACTCCAGTGATTAGAATTCCATACCTGCTATTACCTTAGAATTGATGTCAGTGCTACCATAACATTTGCCTTTTATCATCTGCAGATGTTCATATTCTAAAGTTACCAAACAAGCACTCTCCTCTCTCTCTCTCTCTCTCTCTCTCTCTCTCTCTCTCTCTCTCTCTCTCTCTCTCACCACCTCTCCACTTGTGATAAAAGCATTGAATAATGGCTGAAATCAAAAGAGTTCTGTGATCATCTAGAGATGGCCGCCCTTCTACTGACTCCGTTTCTTGTAACTAAACATCTTCTCTTTCATTACTGCATTACTGTTGGACAAGTCTAAGACCACATTCATACCACACATTTAAATTGCTATGATACCACTTTCAACAGTCATGGCTTTCTGCAAAGAATTCCAGGAGCCCTAGTTTGTTAAGGATGATGAGTCATTGGGAAACCCTTCTTCCAAGAGCAAATTAACAACCAATCCCTCTTCACAGACAACTCTGGGAATTGTTGCTTTGGGAAGGGAATGGGGTCTTCCCAAAACTTTCAGCACCTGTAACAAACTACAGCTCCCAGAATTATTTATGGGAAATCAAGACTGCTGAAAGTGATAAGACTAGGATCACAAACCCTCCAATATTTATCTGATGTCCTATTCTACCGTTGTTGTTGTTGTAACCCACCCATCTGACTGTACTGTCCCAGCCACTCTGGGCGGCTTTCAACATATATAAAAACATAATAAAACATTAAACATTAAAAGACTTCCCTATTCAGGGCTGTTTTAAGATGGCTCGGGGTTCGAATAACTCCATAACCTCCCAACATTTCTCCAGTGAAAACGGGTGTCTGAAGGAAAAGCCGGACATTCTGGAATCAATTCAGAAACTGAGACGGCTTCTGTCCCTGGAAAATAGGGACACTTGGAGAGTCTGGGATCAGGCCCACATCTACAGCACGGGCTGAAGAAAGCACATGAGGCAGAAAATAGCATGCAAAGTTACAAGCTTTAGATAGGTTAAAAACAGAGGGCCATGTTATGAAATGAAAACCTGTCAAGTAATAGAGTTATTTACTGTGGGACTGATAATGGTTCTTTTATTGGCAGCAGGCAAGATGTAAGGCGTTCATGAAGTGGAGTGTTCATGCTCTAAGTGAATGTTGATGGTAATACACATCTGAGAGCGTTTCTGGCTCTGAGCCTCAGATCACTTATTTTGGAGTGGTCTCAGAGGGCTATGGCTAATACCACAGAAACGCAGTAAGAATTATGACTACGGTCCACTGGGAAGTTTTCTTGAAGAAGCTCCAATTAAATGTATTCTTTTGGGTCCTCTGCAGAAGAAATGCCCAATTAATTGTGCCCTGTTGCCTTGGGGGACCTGCTTGTCAGGAGCTTCCATTACACACACACCTCAATTTTTAAAAACTAGCAGCTAGCATTAGTGGAGGACCCCCCCCCCATCCCATTCCCACCCACTCCTCAAATAATTATGTGAAGCACTGGACAGCTAAAGAAAAATGCTCTAAAATGCGAAAATGAACAATGTTTGTATACGACCTGCAGATGGCAGTAAGAGATAAACTACAGGAAAATATTCTTCATGTAATTCTGGCTCTTTCTCTCAATGGGCTGCCTGGCTGCAAAATTTGTAATCGCTGCATGCAACTTTCTTTTAGCCAGGCTAACACCCATGTTTGTTTGTTTTTTAAAAGACTTGGCATCTCTTGTTAGGAACGGAGTAACATATTCCCAATAATGTGAATGACTTCCCAATGCTATTGCTCACTTACACAGTGAGGTTTTCTCTCAGGCTTTTTATTTTCATCAGGGTTATGCTTTTAGCATAATGTGTCAACAGCATTTATTGAACATGGTCACATCATTTTACCACTGGGCAGATGCAAACAAAAATGGGGAAATCATCTCCAAGTCAAAATCATCATGGTCATCTGATTTTTTTCTTTTTAATGCAGGGCTACTTCAAAGGTTTAAGAAGACGAAAAACAGTGAATTAGATTTACAGCCCAACCCTATGCATGTCTCCTCAACAATAAGTCCTGTGACTGAAATGGAACTTACTCTCAGGTTAGTATGCACATAATTGCAGTCTTAAAATGCCATCCTAATCACAGTTACTAGGAAACCAACCCCACTGAACACATTGGACCTTCCTTCTGAGCAAACATTATTAGGAGTTGACACTTTTACCATATAATCTCATAGCTGTTGTCCTGTACCTGAGTTCAATGGGACTCACTTTCAGGTAAGTGTGCATAGGATTGCAGGCTTGGGGCGGTCTACACTTAAGGTTTTTAACATTCAGGAATGGTTTTGATAATGTAGATGGACACATGATGTGCTACTTTTACGTTCATGACGTGTTGTTACCTTGTCTTTTTTATCGCTTAATTTTTAATTGTTTTATGATGCTATATCGGTGAAACACTGCTCATATGTCCCTATGTAGTGTTTTACCTTTTTTTTAAAACTGCATTCACACTGTGACCCCCCCCTCCAACGGGAGCAAGGAAGAATTAAAATGGGACAGAAGAGCAACCAACAGCACAGATAGAAACAGCGTACTAGAAAATGGTGTGGCCGGGTATTACTTACAATTGACAGAAAAAACCAAGGTAAAGAACATTTTGAGTAACAAGCATGCCCTGCGACGTTTTAGAATGACATATCTAATATTGTTCTAATAGGAAATAACATTAAACAGGTCATTGTAGATCCAGCCTTAGAGATGCATATATTGTGAGCTGCCCGCAGGCATCGGGTTGACAAAAACAGGACGCTGGACTAGGTGGGTCCGTGGCCTGTCCAAGCAGGTTCTTCTTATGTTCTTATAGTTACACTGTTATGATCAATAAAAGACTATATATTCTAGACTGATGCACAGGGATTCTCATCAGAGCCCTAGGCAGAAAGAAGGAACAATGCAATTATAATAAGAATAGCACAGGAAAGACTTGGTAACAAATAGTTTTTAGAATCAGAATGCAGGAAGAAGTGTGTGTATTTTGCAGTCTGCATAAAGGAAGGCATCCCTTTGTATGAAACAGAATGGAATGTCATGATCTGAAATGCACCCAGAGGCTGCATCATTGATTGCTATCACGCCTTTGTATTACTGAAGAGGTGATATGTTTCTCAGTCACACTACCTGTGGCTGGCTGTGTTGTATTGAGGGATTTGAGCATTATAAACGGCTTGAATTTTCTGCTCTGACTAGGTTTGCTGTTGGTAACCTCTAAAACACACACACACGCACAGAGCCCAAAACTATTACATTCCAAAGGAGAAGGCACTCTAATCCAAAACAGGACTTGTAGCTCAGATTAAGGCTGCAAAGCCCTATGCCCCCTTACCTGAGAATAAGCCCCTACTGAACTCAGTGGGACTTAAAATTGGGTCTACAGACTTGTATAAGATTAAACGATAAAGCCCTTAGCATTTTCTGGATCCCTCATCCTAGAAACATTGGAGGGTATTTTGTTGTTGCTTTTGGTGGGGGGGGGGGGATGGCTCTCAGTTTTTCTTTTAAACAGCTTCTGCAAACGTCAGGATTTGCATGCCAACATTTCCTCTCGCTTCTCAGTGGGCCTGCTTGCTATTTGGAGTGACTATTCTAGTTTATGGGACATGGGTGGCGCTGTGGGTTAAACCACAGAGCCTAGGACTTGCCAATCAGAAGGTCGGTGGTTCAAATCCCCGCAATGGGGTGAGCGCCCATTGCTCGGTCCCTGCTCCTGCCAACCTAGCAGTTCGAAAGCATGTCAAAGTGCAAGTAGATAAATAGGTACCGCTCCAGCAGGAAGGTAAACGGCGTTTCTGTGCGCTGCTCTGGTTCGCCAGAAGCGGTTTAGTCATGCTGGCCACATGACCTGGAAGCTGTACGCCAGCTCCCTCGGCCAATAAAGTGAGATGAGCGCCGCAACCCCAGAGTCGGTCATGACTGGACCTAATGGTCAGGGGTCCCTTTACCTTTACTTTTATTCTAGTTTATATTCATGCTACTGTAATTGTTCCATCTTTTTTTAATACTGAATTTTAAATTGCTGAAGAGTAAAGCAGCAATAATAAATGTTGGCCAGCCCGCCATTACTCTAATTTCTCTCAAGCCTAGAACATGGTTGCTCCTTCCGCGGTTTATATTAATATTTCTAAGCTGCAGAGAATTTTAAAGAAACCTGAAAATGGGGAGAAACACACTTTTAACCTCTGGGAAATGCCGTGCAATTGAACCACAGCAGGGGCCCCAGTTGGGCTGGTGCATTAGTCTTAACGTGACAGTACATCTAGCTTTGCCTGTATCATGACTTCAGTATTGGTATGAGCAAAGAAAAAAATACCTTCTCATTTCTAAGTGGTGAGGAAACTTGGGTTCCTGGGGTATAAACACAGGTTTGGGTCTGTCATATGGGTATGGACTGGGGGGACGCGGATGAACTAGGGGATTTATATCAGACTTGCCTTCTGGCTGTCACCTAATGATCCAGGCAAGGAGGATGCTGGGTCATGGTACACAGGGCATTGGGTTAAACTGCCTACAGTTCCTTTAAAGCCCTGATGGTGCTCTTAGAATATTATGCCCTGTTTTGGGGTGGATAGGATGAGTTGGAGCTAACTGCAAAAGGAAAGGAAAATCTATTAAAATCTACAGGCCACCCAACATATGATGCAGTTCCAGAACATAGCAGAAACCTATGGGCTGATATCCCTCAGATGGTACCATTTTTCTGGTGGCTTATGGAAAACTTTCTGACCCTCAGTTTTTTGGCATTGTGGTAGAACAGCAGCATTCAAGGTGCTACGTTTAATATTTTATTCAGGTAGGTTCAGAAATGTGCAATAAATGTAATTGGAAGAGTGTTTTCCAATTAAAATGCCATATAAAAGTACTTAAATGCATTGCTTAGCATTAAATACTTATTGAACACTAATTGCATTTGTTTGCCATTTTTCAGAGGCATTTAAAGTGGCTGCAGATAGGCTGGATTCCAATCTGGCTCATCAGTGGGTTTTGAAACTGTTGTTGCTATGCATTTGAAGTGCTCTGGAATGTATGTTCGTCCTCCGAGGTCTTGCTTATGAATCCTCACTACCAAATTCGGTGGATCAATGAAATAAAAAACATGGTTGATTCCTAAAGGTGAGCTAAAAGCCCTCCTTGCATAAGGTTTTGCAGTCTCTTCTCCCTTTGAAATTTGATGTGTGAGCACTGCAGGATGTGATCAGAGCTTTGCTGTTGACATCTGTCTGTCTTGGGAGACAATGGAGGAGTGCACTTTTGGGGGTGAAGTCAAACTGCTGGAAGGTTGCAGCACCTGCTGTGGCTGTAGAGACCAATACAAGAGAGACATGTTTTGTTGCACCTGGGGCAGATGAAAGCGTCTGGCTGTGCCGCTGTGGCTTTTCTTCTCTCTATGTTCCTCTCAGAGGTCATTTCTCCTCTGGTCACTGCTATGGATGCACAACCTGACTGCCTGTCTCTGGCTACTGTGGTCATCTGCAAGGGATTCTCACATGGTAGAATTACGTTGCCAGCCTTCAAGTCACATCTGCAGACACCTTTGTAACTCAAAGCTGGTCTGCCAATGGGCCTGGTGCCTGACGTCAGCCGTCCATAGAGCATATCCCTGGGGATCCTGCCATCTTCCATTCTCTGGACATGTCCAAGCCAGCATGGCTCACCTCTCCATACCCTTTTGGAGAGGTGAGCCATTGCTGTAGCTGCCTTGCCAATAGAGCTTTATGTATTAAAAATAGTGTGGGTGTTAGATGACCATTCAAACTCTGTGCTGGGAAAGTTGAATTCTGTGACCTTTATATATGATACAAATCAGATAATTTTGTGTAGTTTCCCCTACATTCCTCTGCAGCTTATCCTGCGCACATTTCTTATTTTGTTAGTTATGGTAAAGGGCATAAAGCTATGTAGATCACTGTGCCTCTATTATGGATCACTGGCTATCTTACCTTGCAATCTCATCTTATCTGGCTTCTAAGATTTCAGCAGGCATTGCCCACTCAATTTCAAACATGTATTTGTTTACCAATGAGGGCTAAAACTTGCTTCATTCAAATGAAAGCTAAGGTTCTCAGGAAGTTGGATTTTGCAGCCAATACCATGTTCTACACTCTTTCTATGTCCCAACTTACTCATTGCATGCACACAGTATGGGCACATGTTGCGTTGCTGTATAGGTACTGGAGCTTAAAGTCTTAATTTTGACAATGAGGGATATGGCAGAGCTGCCAGCGGTGAAGGAAGAGTAGGTCTCTTGCGGTAGAAGATTTGGAATTAGGCTGCTTATGAAACAAGAAATTTTGAAGAGTTAACCATCCATCCCTCAGTGATTGAAAGTGAGGGAATCCTAAGAGTTTTGCAGAAGAGTACGAGGGAATCTGCAAGATCATTGAAGAAGATTTAAGTGTGCACAGTCAGATTTACTGACTGAGTAGGGATATCGGAGAATTCTGATGAAAACAGAAGCGGAAATTCCCAGTGATCGCTTGCATATCACATGTCCAGAACAGTAATCAATCCAGTGAATATTATTGACATTTGCTGCTACTGTTGCCTTCAGTCCACAAATGGTATGTAGTCGATTAGGTTCTCCCATGCTTGCTCACCCACCCAAATTTGCATTGTGTTTTCTTTGCAATAAAATAAACCAGCTGGAATAACATAATGGCAATAATGGAAGTTACATAGTTTCGCTGCAGCAGTGAGATGAACAATTGTTTTTGTGTGTGGAGGGGGAACTGCTGTGGAATGGAAACAGGGCTGCATGCAATGAGTAAAGGATGGAACAGAAAATGGGAGGTGGTTGTGAAGGGAAACAGTGTAAGAGACAGAAGTGCCTGCAGCTTTGCCTGCACTTGAAAAAACAGTGACACTGCCCCCCGCCCCCGCTGCCCCACTGATACGATGTAAAGGCATCGTTTAAACCAGACAGTGTTGTTCCATCAGAAAGGAAGGGCAGAGAGGGTAGGCAGTTGGGAAAGTCCGCCTACCTTCAAACGGTCAGGCGGCATTGCAGCCTGGCCATGTCTCTGATTGTGATCCGGAGCATTATTTTCTTGCCTGCTGAACTGTGAGTATAGTCCCACCTATTCACCAGGTTCTTCTTCAAATCAATATTTCAAGGATCTTTGGATAGGGGGAAAACCCTCAAGTGATAATGATAACATAAAATGATAAGGCAGAGGGCCTTCTTGGTAGTGGCACCCTCCCATCAGATGACAAGGAGATGAGTAACTATATAACCTTTAGAAGACATCTGAAAGCAGCCCTGCATAGGTAAGCTTTTTAATGTAACATTTTGTTATGTTTTTATATATGTCGGAAGCCACCCAGAGTGGCTGGGGCAAATCAGTCAGATTGGGGTATTATTATTATTATTATTATTATTATTATTATTATTATTATGTGTTGACTTGAATGCTAGTTACTAATTAATGTAAAGTATTATTTTTTAGGGATGTGGGTGGTGCTGTGGGTTAAACCACAGAGCCTAGGACTTGCCGATCAGAAGGTCGGTGGTTCAAATCCCCACGACAGGGTGAGCTCCCATTGCTCGGTCCCTGCTCCTGCCAACCTAGAAGTTCGAAAGCACGTCAAAGTGCAAGTAGATAAATAGGTACCGCTCTGACGGGAAGGTAAACGGCATTTCCGTGTGCTGCTCTGGTTCGCCAGAAGCTGCTTAGTCATGCTGGCCACATGACCCAGAAGCTCCCTCAGCCAATAAAGCGAGATGAGCGCTGCAACCCCAGAGTCGGTCAAGACTGGACCTAATGGTCAGGGGTCCCTTCACCTTTACCTTTATTATTTTTTAGATAATGCCAGAGTGAAATATACCCCCACTCATTTTCAGATGTTTCTGGTGTGTGACTGAAACACAATGGGAGATGCCCTTAAAGGCAGGTTCTAACGGCGTCCAAAAAAATAAATAAAATAAAATCCATAACATTTTGTTGGCAGGACTTTTTACATATCCAGTAAACTAGGGGTAGAGGACCTTTCTTAGTCCAATGGCCATATTCCCTCATACCAGAGGTGGGCAGGGCCAGAGACCTGGGGTGTAGCAACAGAGATGATTCTTTCCTTTGTACAGTAGGTTACATCCCAGCCATATGAAAGTCAAAAACCCCATAGGCCCATCTCTCTCTCCTCAATGCAGGCAAGCAAGAGGCATTTTCTCACAGTTCAACGACACATTCCAGCCAGGCAAAAACGCTCATGGATGGTGCAAAGCATCCAGGGAGAGTTGTGTGGCCTGAGCAGAATTCAGTGGGTCAGGTGGAAAGGCCCGGAGAGCTGCATTTAGTCCCCTGTGGCAAACTACCTTATTATGGAGAATGAGACCATGCCATCCTCTTTAACAAAGCCGCCTTCAGAAGGGCAGCAGCAGTCATTCAGCCTCATGGCTCAAATGGCAACTAAATGTATCATAACAGCAGGGATGATTTCTCAATTGCTGGCTGCCAGGGGCAAAAGAGCATTAAGGACGACAAGATGTTCCTGGCTTCAGGAGAAGAGGTCTTAGAAAATGCTCATCTCATGCCTGACTTGTCAGATGGCATTCAGCATTTTTGGAACACTTTTAGAAAATGTGGATTGCAGAAAGCAAAGACAGTAGACTTTTCTATTAGCAAAATGTTGAGGAAAGCCAATGAGACCAATGCTAAGAAAGCTACCATCAGTTTGACTCTATAGAAATTACCTCTGAAAGTATAGTCTTTGTGAAATATAGTCATTGATTTTTTTATATGTGTAGCATTACAATTTCTGTACTTCTTGACCTACTTCTTCTTTTCCTATAATGTTTTTGACCACAGTTTTTATAAAATCTCTGTATTTTTTATAATTTAGATGACTTTTCTTTTCTTTTCTTTTTTTTGCATATTAAGAAAGAAAATACCTTCAGATTTTTAAAAGATAATCTCCATGATTAAGCTCCATTTCACAACTCTCAAGTCAGGCTTGATTCCTCAAAAGTAAAGTAATCCATATTAAATTCACTGGATACTGAAGCAAATCTCTTACTGTCGATGCTGATCACAGGTGAGCATTCTAACACTATATATAATGTTAATACATTTTTATTTAGCTTTTTGTTAATTATCTGGGACAGGCTGAAGTTGGGAGCTAGGGTGAAATTAATTGTCCACAGTGCCCCAGATTCTCAAGTTCCTTGAGTAATTGTAATCCATAGCCTTTTGTACGTGCCAAATAATTCAGAAGGTTTTTCAAAAGAAAGAAGTTGAAATTCAGCTGTCAGTTTCAGGGTGGAGTACCAGTGGGCTTGGAAGCTGGAGACTCTCAAATTCACAGCTTTTCTCGAGGGTATAATGGCATGGTATTTTGCGGGAAGTGCTTCTCTTGCCTCACCTCCGAAAACTGCTCACTGATTATTTGCATATTTCTTACCAGCTTGCTACTTCTAAATAACATCTGCTGCTCAAGTTGCCTTAGAACGCTGAGGGCACCTGTTTCATCTAGCTCTCCACATGACAGGTAATGGAGGAACTCATTCTTTCAGTCCTGCACTGGTATGCATAGTTTAAATTGTTTAATTTCTTTCAAAATCGTGTAACTAAAAGCCCTACAGAAATTAGAATCTGTACATTCAGAGAGATGGTGAGAAGGCGACTCTTGTCCCAAATGTCACTGCCCCTGCAAAATATTGCGGCTAGAGTACAGGGTACCATCAACACACCACTCCTGTGTTCAAAAGCTTGCATTGGCTGCCTATATGCTATTTAGAATCAATGAGGTGGTGAGCTATATACAACTTAAAATAACATCAATCAAGTAGGGAAAATGATAGTTAAAAAGAAAGCTGCATAAAGATAACAGAATAGTCAATTAGACAATAGACAATTAAAAGCAATTTGTTTGACAGCCAGATGCAACAGAAATACCTTTGCCAGTTTCCTAAAACTTATCAAAGACCAGACCTGGTGGGCCTCTTTAGGGGAGCAGTTTCACAAGCAATTCACTACTAATATTGGTACTGTGGGACAAGAGCATAGAAAAGCCCAAATTAACATGCCTTCTGTTTTAAAATATGTTGACTGGAAGGTTGCAAGTTCCAGGGAAGCTTTCGGGAAAGTTGTGAGCAAATATGGCCTTTTTAAAAAATGGAATGGCCTTTCAAAACCAAGTGCATTGCAAGGAAAAGTAAATTGAAGTAAATCTGTGTCATCTTGTCTGTAAATTATAGTGTTTGCATAGTTTTGCCTTTGTTATCCGGTTCATTAACACTGGGGACAAGTGCTTGTTATATGCTATTTAAGTAAGTTGGCATTTCTTTGTTCACACACTTTTACTGGCATAATTAGATGTCAGATGAAGTTTGATGCTCACTGACCTTTACAGCAAAAAGGAAAGTATATACTCCTAAGCAAAACTTTAATTTCTTAGCCAAGATGACATACAAAAAAGGCTGAAAAGTGAGAACCGTGATCTGTTATATTGGATGAGCGTCTGTTGATGATAGCCCATCATCATGTGTGTTTTCGGGGTTGTTGGGTGGGTTTTTGGGGCACCTTGCCAGTTTACATTTTTTAAATAGCTACTTTCTTAACTACTTTCTACCTATCTCACAGCTCCTTACAGTCAGTTATTCTTCTTCAACCAGTCTGCTCTTTCTGCCAATCCTATTGCTTTCGCCAAACCCTAATATTCTATTAGTTTGTAGTTCCTTCTGCAAGAGAACAAACTGTTTTGGGGTTGTTGTTGTTTTTATTAAGCTCTGCTGTGTCCCTCCTGTTCTCTCTCTTTGCTGAGAAATTGCTGTTTCTTCAATCTGTGGCTTTCCTCTGAGTCACAGAGTTGTTCCTTCTGTTTGCTTTTCTAATTCTCTTACTTTCTTCCTCCTAAGCTGAAAGGGGCCTGGATTTGATAGTGGTTCATTCTTCTAAAACCATCTTGGCAAGAATACAGCCTATAGTCTAGCAAGTAGTCCTTTATTTTCAGGTAGGTAGCCGTGTTAGTCTGACACAGTTGAAATTAAAAATTAAAAAATAGTCCAGTAGCACCTTAGAGACCAACTAAGTTTGTTCTAGGTGTAAGCTTTCACGTGCATGCACACTTCTTCAGATACACTGAAACAGAAGTCACCACACCCTTATATATAGACCCACCCCACCCTCCCACTATATATAAGGGTCTGGTGACTTCTGTTTCAGTGTATCTGAAGAAGTGTGCATGCACGTGAAAGCTTACACCTAGAACAAACTTAGTTGGTCTCTAAGGTGCTACTGGACTATTTTTTAGTCCTTTATTTGTTTGCTTGGTTCTATAACGCTTAAACTGATACCATAACCACAGATATCACCATCATAACTGAAACCTCATGCCAGCTTGAAGGCTTACAGTCAAGCTATTATTAACTCTGGGGTCATAAAACTGATGATAGGCAGGAAATGAATCTAAATAAATAAATGCTAAGGGCAAAGCATCAGGAAAGAGCAAGGAGAAATATGGAGAAGGGACATACGGCTATGCAAAAATATGTAATGTATTGTAAGTTTGTGGGGTTAGCACAGGAATGGATTAATGGAGCCAGAAGGACTACTTGGAACTATATAGTTTCCAGGAACACCTTCTGTTAGGAGAATTATAGGTCAAATGCCTAGGTGTGGACATGGTTGGAGAAGATTCTTCATCCTTATCCTCTCCTTTCTAGTCAAAGAGGAGACTGCAAACTAGAAATAGTTTTAGAGAGAGAATGAATGAGCTGGAGAGTGCATGGTTACCTTAGGAATCATTGTTTGGTGCTGGCTATCCGACAATCTACAAGAAAAGGTGAGGTCTTGAGAGGTATTCTGAAAGATGAAAGAGAAGAACTGAGTTAAAGTGCAGGGGAAATATAATCTCATTAAGAGGCTAAAGTGAACGAGAGCAACAAATGTACAAGCAAACAACTCAAAGAGATGGCCATAGGAAGGCAAACTCCAGGTAGCAATACAGAACAGTAAAATGCTGACTCCTGGACTCTCTGATAAAGGAGCAATATGAAAGGAAATCAGCAATTCAAGTGGACTGGCAGTAGCTAAGTGGTCAGAGTAGACTATGCCCTCCAAGCTTCGCTGTGTGACAGTCAAATCACGGAGCAACCTATATTGCCAGTTCTGGAATCAGATTTTTCCTATAGAGCCTTTTCCTTTAATCTGTCTTTTGGTTACTTTTACCTCTTCTAGCTCTCTTAAATCAGAAACAGGGAATCTTTTTCTGACAATGGGTCATGTTACCTCTGTGGAAAACTGGGTGGAAGCAGCAGAAGCCGCATAAGTGGCCACAATCACACACTCTTAATGTACACAGACATGCTTCACACATGCACAAGTACACACACACAGCAAGTTGATGTGATGGCTTGTGAATGCTCTTCGCAAGAAATGCCTCTGCTCACTCAGAGATACATATATACAGTCTTTATTTTACATATGTACAAGCAGCGCATTAAAATCATGCATCCGAATCCTCTGGCTTAGATTCTGGGAGTGGCTTATGCCAGCTCCTTCTCCAACAGAAAAGGCGGGGAAGTTTCACGTGATGCCTTTGTCCCCTCCTCTTTAACACTCTCCTTTCCCTGGCAGACGGAATAGGCATTGTTTCACTGTCTGTGCCAGAACTTCCTGTGCAGTGTTGAGGCTCTGGTTCAACATCTGTGAGCCGTTCCGCCTCCTGGCTTTCCCCTCTTTCCTCAATCGCCACTTCCTGCCCCCCTCCCTCTGTCTGTCTCTGCTCCTCCCCTGCATTCTCTGGCAATACCATGACAGTTGAGAGGGAGGAAAGAGAGGGAGGTAAAGGGATGTGTGTGAGAGCGAGAGAGTTTCTGTGTTGTGTGTTGGCTGGCAAAAGTTAAGAGTCCCTTTCTCACTGCAGAGCGCAGGAGCCAAGCAATTTGGGGTCTTAGTGGACCACAAGCTTAACATGAGTCAACAGTGTGGTGCAGCAGCAAAAAAAAAAAAAAAAAAAAAAAAAAGCTAATGCTATTCTAGGCTGCATCAACAGAAGCATCGTGTCCCGATCAAGGGAAGTAATAGCACCACTCTATTCTGCCTTGGCCAGACCACACCTGGAATACTGTATTCAGTTATGGGCACCACAATTTAAGAAGGATGTTGACAAGCTGGATCATGTGCAGAGGAGGGCAACCAAGATGATCAAGGAAACCAAGCCTTATGAAGAACGGTTGAAGGAGCTGTTTAGCCTGGAAAAGAGGAGAGGGATGAGATATGATAGCCATCTGAAGGGCTGTCACATGAAAGATGCAGCAAGCTTGTTTTCTCCTGCTCTGGAGGGTAGGACTCGAACCAATGCCTTCAAATTACAATAAAGGAGATTGCGACTAAACATCAGGAAGAAATTTCTGACAGGAAGAACTGTTCAACCGTGGATCAGTCTTCTTTGGAAGGTTGTGGACTCTCCTTCCTTGAAGGTTTTAAAGAAGAAGTTGGATGATCATCTGTCATGGATGCTCTAGCTGAGATTCCTGCATTGCAGGGGGTTGGACTAGATGACTAGAAGCAGTGGGCAAAGAAGAGGCTGAGAGGCTACAAAGCCAATTGCGAAGACTTCTTGGGGCAGCCATAGGACGCTCGTTCCCCAACCTTGGCTTTTATGTAGGAAGGTGGATCTACTTGATTCCAGGATCTAGTTAAAAGAAGGTTAAAAGAAAGGTAGACATGGAGACATTGGGTATCACTGATTTGTTGAGATAGACATTCTCCATTCTTGTGGAGGTGGAGGCAATGATCAGGGCAGTAAGAGAAGATTGCAGTAAAGTACTCAGAAGTTTGGCTACACTGTTGTAGAGCATTTCAAAATTGCCTGGAAAAAGAAGTTGTTGGCAAGAACTAGTAGTCTCTTCAAGTGACATGCCCAAGCATTGCACTGACATATTGATGCTTTGCTGTTCCAATATTCAAATGAAAATGATAAATAGTTGCCCATTTGAGGGACTGGGCCTCGGGAAAATTCTTGTCTGAAATAGTAGCGGGCTGCCAGATGTTGCTTTAAGCAGTGTCGTTTTGTTCTTGTCAGCTCATCCAGTTAATGGAAGCAATTTTGGTGCACTCCCTAGAGCACCTCATGTATATGTCAAAAATAATTTGCATGTGTTGGAATGAAATTAATAGAGTTGATTAGGTGGAGCATATTTCTTGCGTAAGGTTTCACACGGGGTTTTCTTCAGCAATGTGAGAAGTTATTCACGTCAGCAGGTACAAATCGGTGCTTTGTGGCCACAGGCTAGAGAAGGGATAGGCAAGTGGCAGTATGCAGGGCACATCTGGCCCTCACAGCAATATTGTCTGGTCCCTGGCAGTCCTGACGAATTTTAATCAAGGCGTGATCAAAAGTTCTCAGCTTCACTTGCAAGGAAAAGAAAAGTTCCTGCAGTAAGACATACAGAAACCCCACACATAATTAGTTCTCCCTCTTGGATTTTGTACATACTGTGTAAATATAATTTTATGACAGACTGCATAACTGGGAAGCCTTTACTGCTTGATGGTGCCAATTTTATTAGGGAGTCTGCCCATTTGTGAAGGAGTCTAGACAAAGCACATTTTGAGCTTCTGGACCACTGTCTAGAGAACAGAATGAGCCCTGAAAACACAAGCCATCCCTTTGAAACATGTGCATCTAAAGTGTTTTCAGTGTACATAGCAAAGTGTACGAGTAGCAAATGTGGGTATTATGCAGTTAAACCTGCCAAAGAGCTTCTGATTGGGAAGGGGTCCTTGTTGAGTATGCACACAGTGGCAAATGAATGTAAATGGCAATTATACCTAGCAAAAGCTCTTGTGTGCTTAAACAATAATTTAATTAACTAGAGTAAAAATAACAAGTCAACAATTTCCACTAAAAAGAAATTAACTATAAAATGAAGTTCCACAATAACATATAGCTCACAATAAATGCAACTCATGGTGGTGGAAATTATGTATTTGCATCTTGAACAAAATGAAAAGACTTCAGGCTGATCTTTTCTTCTTTTTGTTGTCTCATATATATGAAATCTGCATGCCTCACCAGTTTAGCTCTGTTTTGTAATTTACGTAAAGGTTTTGAAAGGCTATAAACTGAAACGAAATGGCAACTTTATGAATCTCAGCATATTTGCTATTAGTTGCAGTTTTAATATTTGTTGGCAACTGGCATTTAATGGGTTTTGTAAAAAAAAATAATGACAAGTTTGCACTTTCCCAATCTTGCCATGATCCAAAGACCCTTACAACTAGTTCCATGTTCCCAAGTGGGGTTTGGCCTGGCATTTGTCAAACAGCAGCTGCCCAAGCTGCCTTACCTACAGTAGCTGAATATTACATGTATTTAGTAATTAAGAGTCGGTGTGGTTGAATAGTCTGAGCATTAGAATTGGACCCATGAGGTTTCTCTGCTTCGTTGGGGACTCAGTTCTCTCCAGTTTGAATGCTCGGTCCCTAAACTGGTAACCCACTAAAGAAGGATGTCAGAGTGAACACAGGGATATTAAAGCATTCTGAATGCTAGAAATATGTTTAAATCATCGTATATCTGGTAGCAAAAATGTCCACATCATTAAAATAGCAAAACATAAAGAGGACTTCTCTGCCTGAACCCATCTTGTAATAATAAATTGCTAGTAGCTGGGTTGATAATCTGATGAAGTGTCTCCTCTCAGTGAAAACAGTTGATTCAGGGCTTGATCTAGTCCTCTAGCTGTAATCTTGCAGGAAAAATAGATTTGGAGCAGAAAATGCATATTCAAATGAGCCATTTTCTTAATAAAAACAACAACCCTCAGAGCAAAGCCTGATTCACAAAATCCTTCAACATTCCAGGAGTAGGCAACAGCAACAAATCTATATTCTAATGATTGCCTCTTTCCAACACATGGGAGGAGGAAAGGAAAACACAACAGGCGACCAGTATGCCGTCCAGGTGGAGCAGCTTTGTGGCAGGCGAAGCCTTCCCCACTAATGTCATTCATTCATGAGGAAGATGCCCAGCCAACCGTGAGGAGCAGCAGCCAGAGCTCCTTCCCAAATATGCTGGGGAAAGCAGACACGATGTGAAATTGTTAGATTATGACGAGGGCAGAAAAGTGGAGATGTTTGGATGAACTGTGAGAGGCACACAGAAGGGCTCGAGAGGCTGTAAATTGATTTCATTTCATTTAAATATTTCGGGGCCACTTTTCATTCCAAATCTCAATGTGCTCTACAGTTCAAACAAAACAAAAGCAACAATACTATGAAACATCATTTTAAAAAAGCCTCCGCAGCAGGCAGGTTAATTAAAAGCTGGCACCCTGTGATTTGGAAAAGCCTGTGTAAACATACATTTTTAGCAAGAGAAACAAATTGCTGTTGGTGCCTCCTGTATCATGGCAAGGAGATCGTAGTAACACCAATTTTTTTAAAAAGGATCTGGAAAACTACAGGTCAGGTAGCTTAATGTCTGTTCCAGTGAAACTGGGGCAAAGCATTGTAAACAATAAAACAACCAAGCATATAGAAGAACAAGTGTTTCTGAAGGGGAACTAGCATGTTTGCAAAGGCCAGTTCTCTGGCTCAGTAACCCTTTAGAGTTCTTAGAGAGGATCAGCAAGTGATCCAGCTTACATTATGCACTTGGACTTTCAAAAAGCTTTTGATGCAGTCCTTAAGATTCCTGAAGAACCTTGGTAGTCATGGAATAAGGGCACAAATCCTCCTATGGATCAGTAACTGTTTAAAGAGCAAGAAACAGAAAGGAGAAATGAATGGACTTCTCCCAATGGAAGGAAATAGGAATTCCCAAAGATTGATACTGGGACCTGTGCTTTTTAACTGATTCATAGATGAGTTGGAGTTTGGGGATGAGTTAGGTAGTCATGTCTACCAATGACACCAAATTGCTGAGTTTGGTAAATGCAAAAAGGGATTGTGAGGAGCTCTAAAAAGATCTCTCCAAGCTAGGTGAATGAGTGTTCAAATGGCAAATGGGATTCAAAATAAGCAAGTATAAAAGTGATGCACCTTGGGGCAATAAATAAATCCTAATTACCTTATGCAGCGACTAGCCAGGGAAGAGATATTGGGCCATGGTGGGATAGTTCAACGAAAATGTTGACCCAGCATGCAGCAGCTGTGAAAAAGGTGAACTCCAATCTAGGGATCATCAGGAAATGAACTGAAAATAAAACTGCCAAGATCCTAATTCCATTATACAAATCTATGAGACAATGCACTTGAAATAATGTGTGCAGTTCTAATTGCCATACCTCAAAAAAGACATCATAGAGGTAGAAAGGGTGCGGTAAACTACAACCAAAATAATCCGAGATGTAGTGACTCTACTAAGAGGAAACGTCATGGGATTTAGATTAGGAAAATGGCACACAAGTGGGGACATGGTAGAGGTGTATAAAAATGGATGGTGTGGAGGAAGTAAATCAAAGCTCTTCTCCCCCTTTCATAATACTAGAACTTGGGGACAATGAAGTGGAAAGTTGAAAGATTTAGAACATATAAAAGGAAGTACTTATTCACATAGTACATTGTTTAACTGTGGAGTTCATTGATAAAGGATGTTGTGAAGGCCACCAACTTGGATGGCTTTAAAGGGGGTTAGATAAATTCATGGAGAATAAGGCTACCAATGACTACTAATCACGATGTCTGTGGGCAGCTCTACATGCGTCATTTATTGCGTTAAAATACATTATTAAAATGTATAAAACCAGAGGGTGCTGCAGACCAGCAAACCACCAGCAATGGGAAACTGCCTTAAAGGTTTTGAACATTATTAAATATAACATTCTATAAGATCAATGTAGATCCACCCTGTGTCCTACCGCCTGTATCAGAAGCAGTATGCTACTTAACAGCAGTTACCAGGGAAGTCTCTCTCAACTTCTCATTTTTTCAAGCTTAAATTCAGTTTTCCACATTAGTGGTGGGGGGAGTCCTCATACAAATTCTTCAGCATTTTAGTGCAATTTCCCCTAATATGCAAATTTTTGTATGCAGCTTTCCCTACGCATTTTTCTATGTTATTTTCTTGAACATATGCAATTTAATGCACATTTTGTACGCTTCACTTGGATGCAGAATGGCACTGAAAAATTCAGGGAAGTGCCAGTTTCAAAGGACGGCTGCTTTTCAGTTTGCACTTTGTTTTAAAATTGTGCACTAGAATCACCTTTAAATGCACATTGCACAGTATTTCTTCCCCACCCTTAGTCACTGCCACCATAGGTAGTGTTCAGGGATGATGGTTGTTGTACTCCTGCAACATCTAGAGTGTCACAAGTCCCCCACCCCTGCTGTACCCTATAGTGAGCATCCATTTACCTCTGCATTTTCTATCGCTAGCTAAATAAATACAATTCCAGGAGGCCAGTTAGCGTTACATTTTCTGTTGGCAGGAAATGAATACAGTGCACAAAGCGGAGGTAGAATTGGCATCTTTCATAGAAAGGGATGGCAGATGTAAGAAGTGGATGGATGTTTAATTATGCAAATAGAGTTCTCAGATCTGATAATGCAGTGACATGAAACTGTCTTCACTGCATAGTCTAAAACATATGACGAGGAAGATTTTATCCCTAGGCTCTGTCTTTGGAAGGTTTTTTTTAAAAAAGATATATTCTAGAAGTGCTGGTCCCTTTAAAAGCACCAAGAAAAATACATCTGAGATTTTAATATGCCTTGCTGCTGCCAAGCCCCATTCATAATGACAACTGAAGTAGGCAGACAGTTCTGTCTCCTGTGCATTTATTAATTTGAAGAGGAAAAAAAATGTCAGTGGGAAAGTTTTATAACTAGCTCTAGGAGATTAAATTTTGTATAAAATATTGGGCCCAACTAGGCCTAACTTAAAACTCTTATCAGTCTGATTAATTTGAAAGGGTAAGATTTAATCTCAGTTGATTAAAAACAACATGGCTGTACCAATCCATTGTCATTTGACTCCAGTTCAAATGTACCCCAAGAAATCCATACAAATAAAATACCTGGCGGAAGTAATTAAGCACAAAACCATTAGCAGGTTAGAAAACGATGTCTTTACTAGAAAAGGGGTCTCAATATAACAATATTGAGTTGTTGGGGTCCACAATACCCCGACGTAAAGGACAAAAACCTACACAAACAATACGTGATCATTATACACCTTTAGGCACCAGGCAAAAACATTACTTTGACTGATTAGCATCCTATATGCTTTTAAATGTATTTGTGGGAGAGGGGGTTATTGGTTTGGTTTATTTTTGTTCTTGTTTTTATTATGTATTTTGTGTTTTTGTCTTGTATTTTTATGCTGTGAACCACCCTGATATCTTCAGATGAAGGGCAGAATACAAATTTAATAAATAAATAAAAATTAAAGATCTAACTGATCCCACTGGTTTTTAAACACACCAAAAATGTGTCATTAACGTACATAAAATATAAGTTTATATGCAGCTTATTTGTCTGATTATCACATCTGTGAGAATTTTCTGAGGCGTAAGAACATTCCTATAATAAAGTGGACCTGGACTGGATCTTGTTGAGGAAATATTCACCTGTAAACTTTGAACCCAAGTGCCACATGAATTGAACACTTCAATGGACCTCTTGTGTTTCTTGCAAAATTGCCCAGTGAGACTGTGGTGACTTTAAGAAAGACTTGGGAATTTGGGAGCCTGAACTCAATAAGCCTAACTGCTAGCATGTGACTGTGATTACACTATACCTATACAAGAGTAGGGAAGAACTTTAATATTAAGGGTCATAGCATCAAACTTAGTCGGAGTGATTTGGGCACCAGTGGGGAGGATACATCAGTCACCAACAGAAAAAGGTTTGTATTAATCCTATGTAATATAATTTGAATGCTAGTGTTGTTTGTATGAAGGAGAATAAAAAGAGGTTTGTATCAACTTTAATTAATTTAATCTAAGCACTTTGACTACATGTTTATACAGTGGTACCTCGCAAGACGAAATTAATCCGTTCCGCGAGTCTCTTCGTCTAGCGGTTTTTTCGTCTTGTGAAGCAACCCTATTAGCGGCTTAGCGGATTAGCGCTATTAGCGGTTTAGCGGCTATTAAAGGCTTAGCGGCTATTAAAGGATTAGCGGATTAGCAGCTAAAAGGCTATTAGCGGCTTAGCAGCTTAGAAAAAGGGGGGAGCGAAAAAAAATCGGAACACTTGCAAGACGTTTTCGTCTTGCAAAGCAAGCCCATGGGGGAAATCGTCTTGCGAAGCAGCTCAAAAATGGAAAACCCTTTCGTCTAGCGGGTTTTCCGTCTTGCGAGGCATTCGTCTTGCGGGGCACCACTGTATAGTCTACCTGATTGGGTCAGCAATAAGGCTAGGGGTTTATCAGAGAGGAAAACCGGTAATTGATGGGAGCTGTTATGTATAAATATATTTGCAGATGTATAACCAAAGAAGCAAATAATGCAAGGCAGATAAATATTGGAAATCCTTATTATCTATCCGTGAAGCAAGTTTTGTAAAATAGTAAGCTCCTGTGAAACTTTCCACAATGGAGAACATGTTTTAGAAAATGAAAAGCTCCTGTAAAAATAACAAGATAAAATTTTGTTGGAGCAAATCTCATTGTAGTAATTTATAAGCTATGGCCTGCACAGGTTGTTTTCTCCCTCTCCCTCTTTTTGCAAATCAAGCAGCCTAGGCACAATCACCATAATTCACAATGCCAGGAGCAGAACAGGCAAAATAGTTACATTAAGCACACTGTTGCTGTGATGTTTTGTAACTGCATCACTCGCACAGATGGCACTTCACTCTCTTTTTTTGGTATCGGCAATGGCAAGCCATTCCAGTTCTGAGACCGATCTCCTGTTGTCCCAGGCAAGCTGGCCTCAGCCCAGGGTTTATTTGATCAACTCTCTTCTAGGAAAAGACATCTTTGGGGATGCTGACAGCATTGTGGGTTGTTCGGCTTCTTCCTGTATACTGTCTTATTGTACATTTTAATTAAGGATGTTTTAATGATACTGTGGGTTTTAATTATGGATTGATGTTATAGTTGTAAACTGCTTAGAAGCCATTTTGGTATATGTTATATAAAACAAATTTCCCTGGAAATTACACTTTCTGTTTATTTTCTCATGTGTCAGTCTAATCCTTCAAGAGCAGAGAAAGGTGAAAGAGCAATACTTTCCCCACTTTTCACCTTTATATTCTTTGGAAATCTCACATCAGCAGCTTGAGTGGGGAGCCAAACCTTGAAAAGTATATAGAGTTGAAATAAGAAGTAGGAACGAGTGTCAATCTTCTGTACTTCCTCTTTTACCTCCATCTGCACTTCACAGTTCCAGATTTCCAGATCTTTGCCTAGGCAACAGACTCTGGCCTTGCTTGTGACTCCTTAAGGTGTTCCAAGTTTCTCTGTGTGCCTGTTCTCCCTCCCCGTCTCTCTCCCCATATCCACTTCAATCCTCTGCTGTTTTCATGCTTGTTCTAACTCCCTTCCAGGTGGAATTTTCAGTTTTGATTCTGGTTTGCTCTCAAGTCAGTCCATCAAACATTCCCCCTGTGAAACTGCTCCGATGTCGTATGCAATCCTAATCCTTCTGGGCTTCCTACTTCAGCTTCCCGCATGCTCTGCTACCAGTAAAGGTAAAGGTAAAGGACCCCTGGGCAGTTAAGTCCAGTCAAAGGTAACTTTAGCGTTGCAGTGCTTATCTTGCTTTCAGGCCAAGGGAGCCAGCGTTTGTCCACAGACAGCTTTCCGGGTCATGTGGCCAGCATGACTAAACCACTTCTGGTGCAACGGAACACCGTGATGGAAACCAGAGCGCATGGAAACACTGTTTACCTTCCCACCGCAGTGGTACCTATTTATCTACTCGCACTGGTATGCTTTCGAACTGCTAGGTTGGCAGGAGCTGGGACAGAGCAACGGGATTTGAACCGCCAACCTTCTGATCAGCAAGCCCAAGAGGCTCAGTGGTTTAGACCACAGCGCCACCCATGACCCTTTAAAAATCTCACACCCAACATGGGGCTGGAACCCACAACCCTGAGATTAAGAGTCTCATGCTCTACCGACTGAGCTAGCCGGTGTTAACACTATTTTCCACCCCCTGGTATGTTGAGCTTCACCTGCTGTCTTAGTTTGAGGCAGGCTTTCCCTCTTGACTTTTCCTTCTTCTCTTGAATGCTTGTTTCTCAATTAGGTCAGTTAACCCACTCCACACCCATCCCCTCAGAGTGCTCCAACTTTCATATTGCAAATGCATTCAGCACATTAATTACTTATCTTTAATCTTCTTAGCTAATAATCTTATATAAAGCTTGGCTCATCAGTCCCTTTGCTATCATTTGCTAAGCTGAAAAGATACCAAATGTTCCATTGTGAAGTGTGTGTATAGATTTCAGTATACTGATAGCTGTACAGCAACCATAATTCCAGCACACTGACACTGGACTAACACAATTTTACTTGTACTTGACACTTGACAGGGGAATGGGAGTCGGCGTGGCATACAGATGAAAAATAGACCTTGATCAGAGACAGATGTGTTGAAATGGAAAGGGAGAAAAGGTCTGTTTATTTGTCTTTACAAACATTGCTTGCGGGACTGCTCTTCTTCCGCTCTGTGTATGCAGGTCTCATTAGGAGAATTTTGCAGCAGGGAAGGAAGGTAATTGCATACATTTCAGTTTTCCAGGAACAGACTCTCAGCTCTAATGGAATCATGGTTTTGATGCACTTTCCTCAGCTTTCTGACTCGATGAGAAAAAGCAGTGACTAGACTGGAGTGTTTGGCGTCACCGGCACATTACTCATGAGCCACAGAACTGCTCTTTGTACCCAAATCATATTGCTTGCCCTTCTTGGAATCTGCCATTTCTTCCTTCTTTAGAGGAGACAGTCTGTACTTCCACACTGCTACTGTTAGTACAGGTTTGCAGTGTCAGTCTGAATGATATTTGTGGGTACCTTCCAGCTATGCCTTGAGGCTTCCCTGGAAACCTGATGTGGAGGCAAGATCTGTTAGAGTCTATTAATGATGTGTGCTCTTCCATCCAATGCTGACATTATACAGCATTGGGTCTAGCATAGAGCAAAACAGCCTTCTGTGTTTCCAGCTTCCAGAATCAGTCAAAACTTACGAACAGAAAGCTCCCCTTGGCCTATTGTTCCACATCCTTGATGGGAAAAGGCCCAACAATTTGCCTCTACACCAACAGAGCTCATTCTCTAATAACCGGTATCTATAAATTTTACATAACACACAACTGTTTATTGTACATCATGTTAGATACCATACGACTATTAATTACGTATTATCAACCTATTTATTTGATTTAAGAATGTTATATCTATCTCATGCATTATTGTAAACACTCATGAATATCCACTAATCACTACCCTCCATAATCTTACATTCATAACAACAACAATAATAATTAATATTATTTATTTATACCCCGCCCATCTCGCTGGGTTTCCATTGATGAGCCATAATACAATGCTTTCCACCAGAGAACTACAAGTGAAAAACTTGAAACTCAAAGGGTGTCCCAAATCAACCTAGAGGAGAGTGTCCTATAATCAATACCCCCCCCCCGTTCCACCCAGGCCCCACTAGCACCACATCAGCCTATATACTGCCATCGACAGTCTACCCCATAAGGGCACAATAGTAGACACGATAGCCCCACTGCTAATACCTCAGGTCAAGGTGTAGCAAGTGTGAGGGAAGAGATTGGCTACATTTTTAATTATAAAAAACACGAAAAGCACTATGAAACCCTGCATGAAGGCAAATTTAGTAGTAAAATAGATAAAGAGTATCTCTTTTAACAATGCTCTGGGATACACGCGCACCACCCCTCACCCTCCTCAACAACCAAATTCAACCTTTATAAACTAAAAGTAGTAAAACAGAGGAGGTAAGTTGTAACATGGTAAGTGTACCAAAAGGTGTGCTTGGACTAACAAAAAGTAGCTTATTTAAAGCACCCAGGTTACAACTAGGAGATGTCGCACAACCACGACTTTTTTGAGCCCCCAAATAAGCCGACTAAACCCCTACAAAATCACCTAACTATACATTAAACCAAACCATTTACCTAGGTTAGTAAAGTAAATGAGATTAAACACCACCACCCAGCCTTATAAGTACCGCAAGGGAGCAGTGAAAGAATAATGAAAAACTTTAAGCAACGCATAGCAAAGATAAACTGCTGTACCTCCTGCATCATGGTCTAGCAAAACACTATCAGACAAAGAGAACCTTTAGCCTGACCTCCCGAAACCAAATGAGCTATTTTTAGGCAGCACTAAATCAGAGTGCACCCGTCCCTGGAGCAAAAGGGTGGGAAGGCCTAGAAAGAGGGGTAAAAAACCAATCAAGTTTGGTGATAGCTGGCTGCTCCACAAAAGAATTTAAGTTCAACTTTAGGCGTAACATGAACTAACCACTAAAATTCCATTTCTAAATCTAAAGAGAATTAATGGGGGTACAGCCCCATTGAACCAGAATACAGCCCGAACGGAGACCCTTTTACCCCTTTCCCCTACCATAGGCTTCTAAGCAGCCACCAAAATAAACCACGTCATAGCTGAACCAAAGCAAATCCCAACAATCCAACCACCCTCCCAATCCATACCTTGAGTTATTCTATAATAATATAGACGCACCAATGCTAAAACTAGTAATAAGAAACAATTCTATTTGCACTCCTTTAAATCAGAATAGAAAAAAAAATGCATTGACAGTCATTTATTATTTTCCCAAGGCGTCACAGTAGCTGCTCATATACAGTGAAGTAAATTTGTGGTGTAAAATCATCCTATAGAATAAGACACGGCTGTTTTTATTACATACACACCTGCTGTAAAATCACTGCCACTATAGCCTCACGAATTGACATCTTTGGTTTGATTAGGATCCTAGATGGCTGGCTCATGGCAGATCGTCTTGCCAAATGGAGACAATCTTTGCACTCTGATCTTTTTCAGAGCATCCCTATGCCCGCCTATTCAGAAGCAAAAGCCCCACTGAATTCAGTGCGACTTAACAGATAAATGAAAAAACTTAACAGATAAATTAAATTGAATTGCACTCTTAAAATAGTTTAAATGTACATCAGCATAAAGGAAAAAGCAACCTTTTGGAGCTGGTTGCTCATGTAAGTAATGTGGGTTTTTGCTGCCGAATGAAATGAATGACTTGTAAAGCAAGCCTGCCAGTTGCCTTTATAATTTTGGAAATAATAAATAAAGGATCTACCCATGGCAATTTAAACTTGATGTGAGTAATGAACTCAATAAGGTCAGCGGCTGAGGGATGTGGGGTAGGGATTTAGCATCACTTGTTTCTATTTTAAAGGTTATTTCAAGTTTTTCCCCCTCCCTAAGGGAAAGAAACGCAGAGAAGCTGGTCCTGTCTGGAACATCAGGAGTGAGACATTTGTACATACGGACTGTCAGTATAATTGTCAAGCTAAATGAAGCTGTCCCTGGACTCTGACAGTCTTGTTAGAATGGGCTCCAGAAAAGCACCATGAGCAGACAGTCTGGTGAAATAAATATGAACAGGGAATGGATACTGGGTGAGTGTTGTTTCTAAATAGGCTTTGGCTGTAAATAATATGTGCAGAATGGCTTACCCCTTTCCCAGGTGGGCGGCAGTTGTGGCCCCTCATGTTTGGCCACCATTCCCTGAGCATACAGGTTTGGGCCAGCCATTTAGAAATTCCCCTGGCCAGCCAGGTCGCAAGGTAGGACTGCCCTCCAAAAAGTCAAGTTAAACTGGTCAGAGCCCCTCCTAATGGGCAGTGCCTCACTGGCTGATCGGGTATTTATTGCTCCCATGCCCAATCAGGCAGGGGCACGTAAAAGCCAAGAGCAGAAGCAGAAAGATAGAGCAGCGTGGGACAAGGATCAGCAAGGGGCAAGTAGCAGGTAGTGGATGGGCAATTTCTAAGCACCTGGAGATAGAACAGCAGCATCTCGGGACTGCAAGTAAGAATGGTTTCTTATTTCCCCTATTCATGCAGTATGTACATACTGTTTTGGGTAGCTTTGCGGCAAGGATTTTCAATGCTAATACGCTGATCGGAACTTTGCTTGCTGAGTGTTATTTTAAAATAGGCTTTGGCTGTAAAGAATATTCACAGAAGAGAAATATGATGCAAGGAGAATTGTCTGGGCAGTTGCATCCTGTCACAGAAAAATTGCTTGCAAAAATGCATAAACTAGACAAAAAGCGGGTAGAAAAATATGTATGTTAGGGGAAATTACATACAACGTTTCCCGTGAATTAAAAAAATGAAATTGGAAAAGCTGAACTTAAGATTGCAAAAATAAACTGGAATTGACAGATTCACCCATACCTACCTCTCACCAACCCAAAATGTCACCTGGACCTGATTTCCCTCTCAGTGCTGCTTGTTTTACTTTTTTGGTTGCTGAAATCTAGGCACTAGCCACACAAAGGAGAGAGGTATTGATTGGTACACTTCGGAATTTGCAAAAGTGAAAGAAAAAAACAACAAAAGCCCTTTGAGGGGGGGACCCTCTCCCCCATACAACCTAATGAGGATTAAGCATGCTTAGTGGCCATGGAATTGCTGATCTGCTGTCAGAGTGGGGGGTGGTAACCGAAAAATTGATAGTGAGAAGTGGGGGGATGGAATGGAGCATCTAGAATTCTGAATGAAAACATTCCACATTGCAGCAGTGTGGCCCACAAGTTCCGTGTCGAAGTACTCTTGCGGCCCACTTGGTATGAAAAATTGGACTGCCCTGATCCAGACTAACCGCAAACTATAACCAAGGTTTGTTTGGCTCAGTGTGACATGCAAACCAAGTCACTGTGTTCACACCTCAGTTCTAGGTTTTTTTTTAGGGGGTCAGTAATGTCTTAACACTTGTCCAACACTTTGTCCATCATTTTGCTATTCCCAGGAAGGTTTTCTGCCTCTGCCTCAGTTCCAGAGGCAAAGACAGAAAAAATGTTGGAGAGATTGCTTTTGCATAATTGACTAAAATAATGTAATTATAAAGTTTTGTTGAGTCCGCCTGTGTTTTTCTAATGATAGCCAGAATCTACGGTGTCAACTGTAAAGCAGTTCATTCAGTGGACATGCTGTGTTACAGCCTAGGTACAGCATTACCTCTGAAAATAATTAGTGTCTGATCTGCAAGACTTATTTTCCTTAACACACTGCATGATTTTCTTGTCCTTGTGTTGAAAAGTATGTTATTTCTTTAGCAGTTCCTAGTGACCTACTAGCTAATAATTTCACATTGCTTTGTTGTCAACCTTTTCATAATTGCCAGCCAGGGCAGGGGCCATACGCTCCCACTTATAGATGAGATATACTATGTTTTTACAGCTGGTCTTCCTCTCTCTTTTTTATGACAAATTTTATACTCTGGTTGAATGGTAAATTGTAAAGCCTTGGCAATTTACACTAGCAGAGTGATACATGACATGTTTTCAAATCAAAGTTGTTTGCATGCTGTTTCAGAAGAATAAATGCAGCTACATGTCAGCAGTTTTAAATTCTAATGTGGAAATGGGTTGGTGAAGCAAACAGCAGGAGAGGCAGCTCACGCTTCTCTTATACTTGGCTAACTAAGCCTGCAAGAGTCTAAGGCTATGTACCAGTAATAATTTTGCCATGACTAGCACTCATGAGGCACACCAGCGTTGCAGGCAAAGTGACCACTAGTCACACCACTAAGGACAGCTCCTATCAAACAAGGTGGGCCAATGAAGACTGGATGTGAACTGAAGCCTTGTGAGCTTCTGCTTCCAGTCCACCCCAAGCCCCTTTGCAGGATGATGACCCTTAAAGGACCAGCATCCCGGGTTGCAGACGACTCTCAGTGTGACTTCCTGCTTGGCATGCTTCCTGTGCCATTGGATGGTGATTCTTGGGCTCCAGGGAAGGTGCTTGTGAGGGTTGTGGCTCCAGTTTTGCTGTTCTGCAGGTTCCCGCCCTTCAGCTGTAGGTGCTGTGGCCTCAAACTCAAATGTCAGGAGCCCAGTAGAAAAGCCTCAAACTCCTTTGACTATGGACTCAGAGACCCAGCAGGCTGCCATTCAGTGTTGAGAGCAAGTCCCATTGAACTCAGTCCTTCCATGGAAGCATGCATAGGTTGGGAGGTAGGTCCACAACCACATAGTTCTTCAAGCATTTACTAGTTCTACCTGTAAATCTCTTGTAGCCATGGAGCCCTTCCCCACCTTTTGAACAAAATGTGTTTGGTGACAGCATCCGTGAGCAAAAAAGTTATTTATTTAAAATAGATATTGCTTTATTCATGCCTGCCCGTGTCTGTATTGCCCATTCCTGTTCCTTACTGTCTCACTTTATGCCAGTCCTTCTGCTGAATAAAATGCCACAATTTGATTTTAGAATGTTAAAAAATCATTCACAATGCACAATTTTTTCTGGTTATTGTAAACCCTCTAAATCTACTCTAGTAGTTTATAAAGAAACCAGGGTTCTGCAAATATTGCTTTTAGTAGTGAACGAATAGGTTGGCAGTGATGTTTTTCTTTAACGATCTCTGTATTTTACAGATATATATTGCTTCTGAGGGAATGCATCTTTGGGGCTTAAGGTGCAACAATACCTTAGCATCTCACCAGGCCTGAACCTAACTTTTTTTCAGGATGGAAACTAAGATACTCATATGCTTCATTTTCAGCTCCATGCAGAAAGCTCAGGACACAAACGAAATACAATTACAGTGCAATCCTATTCATGTCTACTCAGAAGTCAGTCCTACAGAGTTCAGTAAGACTCCCAGGGAAGGGTATACAGCAGGGGTCAGGAAACGTTTCAGGAGGGGGCCGATCCACTGTTCCTCACATCTTATGGGGGGCTGGACCCACTCTCTCCCTAAAGCACCCCCGAAAGCACCCCTGTTCCAAGCGAGAGCTGGAAGTAAACAGGCATGTGGCACACAACAGCCTATTCCCTTTTAAGGTGGAACAGAACTATATCCTAACACCCCCCTCCCGAAAGGACCCCTGCTGCCGCCTTATCTTCGTCATCGTCGTCCTCTGCCTTGGCCAGGGGTCTGTGGGGCACAGAGCCCATGCCGCTGGCCTGGGCGCCGAAGGCAGCCTTCCCACAGCTGATTCCTCCCGCTTGGCTCTTGGCCATATGTTCCTACCTCAGCGGGAAGGAAGGGGCATCGCCCAGAGGCGTCTGCGGCTTCGGATTGGCTGCAGGAGCTTCCTGCAGCCAATCCAAAGCCACGCCAGCATCATGGAAGTCAGTCCCCGCGCAGTGAGGCCTCCGCGCTGCTCCAGTTTAGCAAGGGGACTGACCGAGCGGGCGGCAGGGTTTGCAAGGTTCGTGGGCCAGATTAAAGAGCCTGGTGGGCCGCATCCGGCCCCCCGGGCCTTAGTTTGGTGTATAGTATTGCATCCATAATTATGGTTGCCATCTTCTATATAGTTGTCTGGGAACAAGTCCCATTGCAGTTACTTCTTAGCAGACCTGTGTAGGATTGTACTGCAAATGAGCAATGTTTTGACAAAATGGAACAGTTTTGTTAGATCAGATTATCCACTGCCTGCCATATTGTTAGTTCTGCACTGAATTTCTTACCATTTTAGTTGTAAAGGAGTCTAGTCAACTTCGCAGCCTGAAATCTACCCAAAACATATTACTGAAGAGTGTAAGAGATTCACAGTTCATTTGAAATGCATGCTTTTGATTTATGCTTCTTTTCTTGTTTCATCTGACCTCAGGAATCTTACATTTTATTGAAATACTATTTTCAATTTAACATATTGGGTAATAATAGACTAGAGGTCGGCTACCTTGTATTTCTGTGTTAGTGACACCCTGAATCTAATTAACTGTTCATTTGAAATGTATTTGCATTTTCAGATGATACGCTTTGAAAAGACAGAATATTATTCCCCCACATCTGTAGCAAGATCTTAGCCTTAACAACTTTTGCTTCATAGGAAATAGCCTTAAGATAAATTGCAGCAATTTCTCTCAAGGTCATCAATCGAGTAGCAATGGCTGTTAGCAGAAGTTTTCTGGGGATTGATGAGTATGTAGGAGGAGTTGGTACCTCAGTCCACATCTCATTGTGAATATCCAAAAAATGTTAAAGCACTGTTTTTTTGTAAGCAAAAATCTACAGACAAATGAATAGGTAGCTCAACCTTGCAGAATTTTAACCCACCAAGCAACATGCAGCCTCTGAATATGTGAGCTATGTATCCATCAGACGCATCAGAGGCTCAATAAAACTGATCCGCTTTGCCAGCACAAAGACATTTTCTTGTACTCGTTTCTAAAGATGTACAACAGCAATAGGAGATGTTTAGCCCTCTAGATGTTGCTGAACTCCAACATCCTTCAGCCCAGTCAGTATCGTCAATAGTCTGGGTTAATGGGAGAGAGGTTTCCTGACCTCAGTTTTCAGGAATTTTCCATTTTCCTGATTCTCTGGTCATGGTTTGGTTTGCTCTTTGTGACCTGCAGGTCAGGGCTTTCTTTCTTTCGGAATTTCCCCTTTTCTTACCCCACCAGTCACCATTTTCTTCATTTTTCACATATTTTGGAGTTTTCCTGACCTGTTTTCCATGGTTTTGTTTGCTTCTCAGATGTTCTTTGAATTTTCAGTCTTCCCAATCCACCGATCATAGTTTTGTGCCTTTCCCCCATTTTGAGGAATTTTGGGCATTCCTGACCCTCCAGTCACAGTTGTTTCCTGTTTCCACCTTTTTCTGAATTGTCCGTTTCCCTGAAACACCAGTCACAGTTTTGTTTGCTTTTTACATTTCTTAGAATTTTTCTGAACTGTCAGTCACACTTTCCTGCATTTTTCACATTTGCGTCAGTGAACTGAGCTAGGTATACCTGTAGACATCGTTCCAGTTAAAGTGTATATGTAATCTATAACTTTTCTTCAGAAATTAAAGGGAAGAAATGTGCCAATTGAATTCTTATAGAACTGAAAATATGCATAGCTTTACTTAAGAACTATCCTACCTTTCCATAGTTGTTCAGGTAAAGCTGGAACAGGGGCTCATTTAGTTCAGTATTGTCTACACTGTTTGGTAGTAGCTGTGTAGGGTTTCAGACAGGGAGCATTCTGACCCCGACCTGGAGAGTTGGGGACCTTCTCCATGCCAGGCAGTAGCTCTTCTCCCTCAAAGTATGCTTAAAAATGTGCATACAGACCTGATAAACTAAAAAAAGACCCTTCAAAAACTTAGTTGATAAATAGAACAAGTTTTTCCATCCCATCTATCCAACTCCTTTTTGTAAGCTAGGGTTGCCGTTCATTCAGAATTCCCCAGACATAGCTGGTATTCAATGTCCAGGCAGAGATTGCTCAAATGTCTGGGAAACTCTGGACATATGGCAGCTCATGTCAGAATTGTAGATTTTCAATAATAATAATAATAATAATAATATTTTTTATTTATACCCCGCCCTCCCCAGCCAAGGCCGGGCTCAGGGCGGCTAACAAGCAATAATAAAAACAAGTTGAATGAATACAACTTAAAAACAAGATTAAAATACAACATTAAAATATTGAAAGGTTAAAATAGTAAAATGCAGCCTCATCACAGGAGGAGAAAGGAAAAAGAGAAAAGAAAAAGGGGGAGGGAATCAAATTGGCTCCAAGCCAAAGGCCAGGCAGAACAACTCTGTCTTACAAGCCCTGCGGAAATTAAATTAAATTAAAAATAGCTCACATTGTTGTTGTTTTTCAAAAAGCTCACCAACTTTCCTCCCAAAAATTACAACTTTTGAGTCCGGATTTTCACTTTTTGAAATATGACAACCGTATGTAAGCAAAGGGGCTCTAGTGCATAAATATCTAAAGACTGGACAGGACAAGCATAGACCTACCTCCTGGGTTAGGTTGTTTTATAGAAATGTTCCTTGCATATCATAATGTACCTTGATTATTATTTTTTAAAGGGATTTCTGAAGCAGGTCCCTTTGAAGGTGGAGCAAACAGGCTCTTTTGGGGAGAAACTATTCGGGAGAGTCATTTTAACGATCAATGCAACAACCATCCAGGTTGTGACAGACTCAAAGTTGCATTGCATCTGCCTTTAAAAATGCAACTCACATCAGCAATCCCGATTTTGTGCATTCATTGCCTAGTTAAATGACTAGAAAAGCTAAATGACAGCTGCTCACGCTACTGAGTTTGTTACTTTCTTTGAGATTCATGATCCCATAGGTACAGCATCAGGCCTGCCATTCTCTACAACACATGTTTTTCTCTGTGTACTTAGGAGTATGATTAAAAGTCTATTTGTAAATACATGCAAAGCAGGCTTTCATTAGTATTTGGGGGATTTTTAGAACATCTTGACACATATTCTGTTATTCGCTTTGTGTAATTGTCAGTACATACCTGTCAACATATGGAAATCCAGGCAAACTAAATTGCAGCTTTTCACCTGGATTGAAAAATCCCTCAGCCCCAGCGTTTCATAACTCCCTCTGCTATTGGGAAACATGCTCTGGAATCCTAAAAAAGACAAAGAAAACTGGCTGTGGTATTCAATATCTGCATTTCTTCTAACTGTATCCTTCAGCATGTGGTCACGCTTTATCTTTTGATTTAATCATTTAATTTTTCTAATTTTCTAAGTTGAAAGCCTGTGACTGACTGCTGTTGAGCATAAGGTGCACTTTAGTTTTCCGTAGGGGATAATTTATTCATTCTGGTATCACACTCTTGTTTTCATTTGCGCAGTCATCTGAAAGTTTTACTGAAGCCTTTCAGAAATCTTATAAAGCAGATTCAACTCATTGATTTTTGTGGGTTTACATCTGAGTAGAACATTGGTCTACTCAGAAGCACACAGGGTGGGGGAAGTCAGAGTCGATCATCCTTCCACTTCTAGGATAGGGATTTTCAGGGTCTGTTGCAGGTGGGGCCCAAAGGAGATGCAATTAAAGGGAAGGTCAGGGCTGTCCTATTTTTCTTGGCAAGAGAGTGGGATCCTTGTCCCACTGTGAAGAAGGGAAGAGATGGTGTACACTCGATGGATTGCTTAGAGCCAGGTCCATGGTGAGAGAATGACCTGGGAATGAGCTACTGAGAGTAGCCCCTTTCAGGTGGGCAGACTAGATAATATGTTTATATTGTTGTAAACCTCTGTAACACACAAACACACAATGCTTTTTTCTGGGGGGGACGCATACCCCTAAACATTTTGTGAATCTAAGTTTGGCCTCATTGAGGGGCAGTATTTCAATAGGAGTAGGAAAATGAGAGTACTGCTAAACATTTTTTTAAAGAAAAAAAGCACTGTAGACACACACACACGATGCAGCAATATATAGATGCTTTTATAAATAAATAATTTCTGTCCTTGTGTTCACAATCTGGATTTATTTCTTTTTTAAAGCTCTCTGGCTTTGTGGTGTTTGGTTCTAGATTTTTGGCAGTGTGAGTTTCGGTGCAGGCTTTTTTGGCAGAGAGGAGGAATTGAAGAGATTGGGGAGAAGACTTTGGATGCCACAATCTGAAGTGTGATAGGGAGAGGGAGGTATGGCTGTGAGGGGTGAGATATCTGATGTCCTCGCTTCTGGTTTCATTCCCAACCAGGAGTAACCTGGTTACTACAGCAGTATCTCTCTGCCTTGTATTTTTGCTGCTTAATGCTGGTCTGCTTAATTATAAGTTTATTCCATTGCAAGATTTAATGACCAGCTAGAAGATGGAGTTTATCATAATTTTATACCTCTGTTTTGCCCTTTGTCTGAGGAGCAGATGGCTCATGTGTTACAAATAAGTTGGGGAAAGCAGAATCTGCTTGAATAGCAACATGAAAGAGAAATTATTTGTAGTACTTTACTTTGCAGATCCTGTATAATAAAATCCACCGATCTGGGCACTGCCATCCAGATATTTTGTCAACAGTAGAAAGTGATAAATTCATCAAATGAATTATTCACTATAAATTTATTTTACACAGCTCTGTTAAATATATAGCTTCCCACCCCTCCACTTTTATTAACTTCTTTACAGCTGCCATGTTCAAAATGCCAGCGACTGGCACACAATAAATATTAATGGTCCATAAATTAAGGCATTACTCTTCCTGACAGCCCACCATTTTTTCAGGGTCCAGTAGAAAAGACACAGGAGGCTGCTTATCAAACAAGAAAGATCAACCTGGAAATAAAGAGAGAGGAGGCATTTTAAAACAGTTGATGTATGAAGATTTAAGAATAAGTTTGGAATAGCACGTTCATGTACCATATTTCCACAAATGTTAAAAATGAAAGCATTTGCTATTTTAATGTATGACTTCATTTAGAGGATGTACATTTATGAGTCAAAACTAAAATAAAAACCAGTCAGATACATTAAACAATAAAGTGCATCAACACTAACTCAGCCCTTGCAGTTTAAGAGGTGATCTTTGAATGTCATATTATGTTGGCATCATCATGATGGCACTAGAATCCGTGGGACACATTGGACAAATTCATACTGCCAATGCCACTTCAAGTTCCTGAGGGATGAAGTTAGCATGGGGAAGATCTGCAGTGTGGACTCTTTCCATATGCCCTGTGGCATCTTGTATTATCCCAGTATCGCAGGAAGGAGGAGCACTGCCACGGCTCTCAAATGTAAGATGAGAGCCCTTTGTTGCACATGAAATAAATATTCTGATAGACTCACTAAGCTATTTGGTGTTATTACCTAGAGGCAGCTTTAGCTTGTGCCTAAAGAGGAGTAGGGACACGGGAGGCGCTGTGGGTTAAACCACAGAGCCTAGGACTTGCCGATCAGAAGGTCAGTGGTTTAAATCCCCACGACGGGGTGAGCTCCCATTGCTCGGTCCCTGCTCCTGCCAACCTAGCAGTTTGAAAGCACGTCAAAGTGCAAGTAGATAAATAGGTACTGCTCCGGCGGGAAGGCAAACGGCGTTTCCCTGAGCTGCCCTGGTTTGCCAGAAGCGGCTTAGTCATGCTGGCCACATGACCCAAAAGCTGTACGCCGGCTCCCTTGGCCAGTAAAGCAAGATGAGCGCTGCAACCCCAGAGTCGGTCACGACAGGACCGAATGGTCAGGGGTCCCTTTACCTTTACCTTTAAAGAGGAGTAAGTGAGGAAAACAAAGGTATAGCATTCCCTGTTAAGGTCAGATGTTTTACTGAAATCGGTTGCACTCATGCGCATTTAACAGTCACAGCGATGAAGCCCAAGTGCATTGTGTAGAGCAGTAAAATTGAAGGTGAGAATGCATGCAATGAGTGTCTTAATGCAAACCGGGCCCCTTTTGAAGGACAGAACCCTGAGGCTTCCCTTACTTTGGTTGTCCGCACAGACTTAGTGCTTATCGGCCCCACGCCTGCCTTCCTTTGGGAAGAAGATGTGTGTCTGACTGATCACTTTCCTTTCTTAGTTATCTGTTGCTGTTTATCTTGCCTATAGCAGCAGATGGGATAGTTACCAATATGTGCACTTGACAAGCAACTAACTTTCATCCATCAGCTAATTAGGAAAATATTGTATTTGTTTAAAAAACCAATGAAAAATAAGGAAAGCTTTTCTTTAAAAAGTGACACACACACACTGCCTCAAAACAATTGAATCTCACATTTTGAACTTGGGTTTAAATTTCAATCCTGCATTTCAGAATTAAAGGCCACATTTTATCAGAAAAATCCAAATTGTAAAATCTGAAACATTGTCCTTTAGTGTAATCCCCCTAGCTGCTTCCTGCCATAGTGGACAGCGATGTAAACAAGATCTCATTTCCTGTACTCTTCACTTCTCCCTCCTCATTCTACGAACATCAGCCCAGTCAGGTGGACAGGTGAAAGGCAGCAGCAATTTCCACTCCATCTTGTGTTTGTCACATGGTTTCCATTCTTCCACATTTCAGTTTCTGTTAACACCTATGTTATTTGTCTTGCTATGCACGGAACTAATGTAATTAATTATGTGGTTAATTTCAGTGCATGCCAATGTCAAAAACAATTCAGAAAACAGTGTAATTATTTATGTAACAGTTGCAGACTGAAAAACAATGATAGTGATACCTCTCATATTCTCTTGCATAATTTCCATTCCTGACCTCAGACAAACATGCAAATTGAAGCAATTTACACTCTCATTTCCATTTCCAATAGAATTCTCTGACAACCCATAGAGACATAATAAGGCTTTCTTTCTTTTACATTTCCAAATCCATCTCTCTATGCATGGGCTCTGTCTAAACGAGATCTTGCAAAGGTTTAAGCTAGTTGGTCCAATACCATTTCTATGAGGAGAAAAATTAAAATATTTTATTTGTTGAAAACAGGTGTGTTCCCTCTTAATGAAAGCATTTTTGTCATGTGAAGAGGCCAAGGAAGAGAGTACAAATTTCTCTGTGTGTCCACAATGGGAAGCATTCTGCACTGGCTAGAGCTATAGTTTTGAGTTATGAGAAGAGATGAACATTAATAAACTGGGAGGAGGTCAAGGCACCCAGTGTACAAGGTATATTTCTATTCTGCCAGCGTTTGTCACCAGATGCTAGCCCTCAAATAAATCTTGCTTTGAGAAATGGTTGTTAAGACTTGCTTAGATCCGACAGCTGTAAATGTCCCTTGTGAACTATGAAAAAGCAATCTCAATCCAGCTGCTAGTGTTTAGGGCAACACAAAATGAAAAGTGCTGTAAATGACACCATTCCCCCCCCCCCCCATAGGTTTGACAAACAGTAGGGCTGAGCTGGCAAATGATGGGGGCTTTTTGTTATTGAGTTGCCAGTAGCAAATGCTGTTTTTTTTTATTGGTGTAGGTTAAACATAAGATTAACAGCAGTGACATGGAATTATGTACGCAGATCAGTAATTATCCACCTCTCCCCAGAATACTAAACTCCCTTTCTTAGGGTGCCTGCAGACTGTCAGTGTTTAGTCAGAGGGATTCAAGTACAAACTGGGAAATTTAGGCTCTCACCATTAAGGTGTATTTAAAGTGCTCTGAAATTGCAGCACAATAAATCATCTTTACAAAACAAATGGACTTTTTGCGTTTAGGAAAGTGATGGGGAAATGCATTGAGAAGTGTGGAACGAACAAGATTAATGTGATGATGTATAAATACCCTGCAAGCAAATGAGGATGAATACATGGTGAATGCTCACTGCATTATAGCCTCCACACAAACAAATCGGAACAAAAGAGTCATAAAGAAAAGCTTTAATCTAACTTCTGCGTAAGGAAATCAGGATGTGTGCTCAATAAATAGGTTGTCTGGAGAAGCCCTTAGTAGCCAATGAATGCAGATGGAGATGTAACTCTCCTCCCTCCTCCTCCATCCACATTCATCAAGTGCTTTAGACTGTTTAACAGCAGGAATTCAAAATACAAATCTGAAGGTGCTCTAAGATGTCATGCTTTTCCTGCAGTGTTACAATATTGCGGTTTTGTCATCACTGCAGTGCATAGTACAGCATTTCACCCTGAAAATATGGCTTCTGCAAGTGATTTTCAAATTCCTTCCTTATATTTGTAGGCTGCAACCCTGAACCCATTTACAGTGGAACTTCGGGTTATGTACTGTCCTCCTTACGAACTTTTCGGGTAACAAGCTAACCTGGAAGTAGATGCTCCTTGTTGCAAAGTTTGCCCCAGGATGCAAGCGGAAGTCGCGTGGCACGGCGGCAGCAGGAGGTCCCATTAGCGAAAGCATGCCTCATGTTAAGAACGGTTTCAGTTTAAGAATGGACCTTTGGAACGAATTAAGTTCATAACCGGAGGTACCACTCACTGTACCTGGGAGGAAGCCCCATTGTACTCAATAGAACAGGAGGGTGTATAGGGTTGCACCACTTCCCCATTGGTCTAGCTGGCCAGAGGTGGCATGCCAGCAGTAGCTTTTGCCCATAAGGTAAAGGTAAAGGGACCCCTGACCATTAGGTCCAGTCGTGGCCGACTCTGGGGTTGCGGCACTCATCTCGCTTTATTGGCCAAGGTAGCAGGCGTACAGTTTCCGGATCATGAGGCCAGAATGACTAAGCCGCTTCTGGCGAACCAGAGCAGCTCACGGAAACACCGTTTACCTTCCCGCCGGAGCGGTACCTATTTATCTGCTTGCACTTCGACGTGCTTTCGAACTGCTAGGTTGGCAGGAGCTGGGACCGAGCAATGGGAGCTCACCCCGTCGCGGGGATTCGAACCGCCAACCATCTGATCGGCAAGTCCTAGGCTCTGTGGTTTAACCCACAGCGCCCCCCGTGTCCCTTAAGGTATGCTTGCTATATGTCTGGAATTTCCTGGACATATCCGGAATACTGCCCATCTCGGCAGTGCCATTTTTGCCACTTTTCCTTAAAAAAATCTCAACAACTTTTCTGTCCCGATTTTCACTGTTTGAAATACGGCAGCCCTACCATAAGGCTGATTGCAGCATGTCTACAATTAGACACAGAGATAAGGGTCCAGCCTCCCCCCTCTCCACACTATGGTCCCTGTGGAAATCTCTGCTCCACCCCTAAATCTACGATTGCATCTTTGAAAAAGAATCCTGTGATGTGGCTGCAAGTCCCACAATCAATGCAACATGCAATTAGTTACATTAGCACCTCTATAGGAAGGAATTGACTAGATCAGATAGGTGCTGGCACATATTCCTGCACTGCAGGGGGCTGGACTAGATGACCCTCACGGTTCCTTTGAACTCCACATTTCTATGATGTAATGCTGATAATCCCTCTTTGAAGAATTTAATGTGGGTGTTCCTTATGCTGCATTTTCCTTCTGGTCAGAAATTATTTTTCATATTACCTTTGTTTTGGAAAACTCTTGATATTTGCAGATGCTCAAACATTTTTAAATTGTATTCCTGCAATGGAGGGATTAACAGATGGACAACAGAGGTGGATCCTATTAAGCCCTTATGGTTGCAAAAAATACTTCAAAGGCTGGAAGGATAAAAATCACATCATCCACTACTTGGTGGTCCGAAGTTTTCACTGCCCTTTCTATGTTTGAACATGTACCAGTCTTGTTCGGATATCTATTTGGACATATGGACTGCTTATATACAGTAAATACATAGGTTTAAGTCAGAATTTATAGATTATTTTTATGGTTAAGATGAGCTGGTGGTGTTTTGTTGTTGTTGTTGTTAGATGTTACATGTACTTAAGCATGCAAGAGCATCTCTTTGAAGAGACAAAGCTTCTTGTGAACATTTTCCTGACAGAACTCTGTTTTGATTTTGGATGCTTTCAATAGAAAAGTTTTTCTTAAAAGCCCAAAGAATGCTATTGTTGCATCAGTCTGCAGGAATCATCTTCTCAGCTAGAAGCCTGATAATTTGGGACAGTGCAATGGCAACTTATTAATGGCAACAATCCATTTTTTCCTTTTACTTAGCCAAACTGTTCTCCCAAGCTAGAACCGTTGCAAGTGTGGTAAAGCAAGATAGAGTGTCAGGGACTGGCAGTGCTCTGGCAGAGGCAAGAAGAGTTTGGATTTGATATCCCGCCTTTCACTCCCTTTAAGGAGTCTCAAAGCGGCTAACATTCTCCTTTCCCTTCCTCCCCCACAACAAACACTCTGTGAGGTGAGTGGGGCTGAGAGACTTCAAAGAAGTGTGACTGGCCCAAGGTCACCCAGCAGCTGCATGTGGAGGGGACTGGATACTGACCCAGGAGAGGGGAGCAGTGATTGATGGGGTTTTGTGCCACCCATGAGACAGGAGCCCAGACTGGGGGAAGAGGAAGGGTCGGACAGTCAGAGACAAAGGTGGGAGCACAAGACAGGTTAGAAGTGGGGGAAGAGACTGTTCGGGTGAGTGGTGGGCTGACTGAAACCTTGCCATCCCCTGTCCCACTGTCTCCTAGATTTGGGAGGGGCTTGAAGAGGGAAGAGCAGCAACATTTTCCAAGCAGGAGAAGTCTCAGGTTGCATGTGTGCTCTCTGTCAGATGAGGGTACGTAAGCCAGAGAGGGGGGCATTGTTCCACTGTTGCTTCAGCTGCTCCATGGGGCATGAACCTGGAAAAGTTAAGGCCAGCTAAGAGAACTCTCTCCTTCATGGATCACTAAGATCATGGCCACTGGGCCCATCACCTCCTGGCAAATAGAAGGGGAAGAAATGGAGGCAGTGAGAGATTTTACTTCCTTGGGCTCCATGATCACTGCAGATGGTGACAGCAGCCATGAAATTAAAAGAGGCCTGCTTTTTCGGAGAAAAGCAATGACAAACCTAGACAGCATCTTAAAAAGCAGAGACATCACCTTGCCAACAAAGGTCCATATAGTTAAAGCTATGGTTTTCCCAGTAGTGATGTATGGAAGTGAGAGCTGGACTCAGAAGGCTGATCACCAAAGAATTGATGCTTTTGAATTATGAAGGAAATCAACCCTGAGTGCCCACTGGAAGGACAGATTCTGAAGCTGAGACTCCAATACTTTGGCCACCTCATGAGAAGAGAAGACTCCCTGGAAAAGACCCTGATGTTGGGAAAGATGGAGGGCACAAGGAGAAGGGGACGACAGAGGACGATATGGTTGGATAGTGTTCTTGAAGCTACCAACATGAGTTTGACCAAACTGCGGGAGGCAGTGGAAGACAGGAGTGCCTGGTGTGCTCTGGTCCATGGGGTCACAAAGAGTTGGACATGACTAAACAACTAAACAACAACAAAGAGACTTCCAGAAATGTGTGCGTGCTTTGGTTGCAGCTTAGGAGCAGCTGTAAGTGTGTGAATTTGTCAATACAGAATTAACTATCGAAAATTTGCCTTCCTTGGCTGGGTGGAAGCAGGAGATGGGGTTTGAAGTAGGGATTCAATTGTGTTTGATTTCACATGGTTTGTTATTTTCGCACATTTTGCTCTTACCAATCTCAATTGATACAAGCTGCTTCTGGATGTCAAATGCTATTTCCCAGCTTTTGCTTAAAAAGGGATATTGCAGAACAGCAGGCTTTAAGTAAATTAGCTGTCCACTGTTCCTTTCACTCTCTGGCTTTCTGAATTAGAATAAAGAAAAAGGAAGAGCTAGTCCAAGCCAATTTTCTAATTTCCCAACTATTGCCCAAAACTGCACAGGATGGTTGATATGCTGGAGGAGTCTGGTTTCCAGAGGGAGCTCTATGGCCTGTAGTTTTGCCAGAAGATCTGGGAAACCCTGAGGGGTGCTAGGGAATCAAACTAGGATACCAGGATTATTTGTGGCAGGGGTCAGCAGCGTGGTGGCTGTGGGTCCAAATGTGTCTGTGGTGGATTTCCATGGTGCCCACAGGGTCCATTCTGCTTTCCCCACTGAAATTAGGCTTGAAAGTAGCATTCTGTTATAGCCAATAGAAGAGGTTTCAATGTGTGCTTCATTATGGTGTGTGCAAATATTTTGCAAATATGCCCACAAGTGGTTGGTGAACCCTGGATTATGGGAAGCTATTATTGTTAAACTAGTATAAAACCTGTGTATAGTGTTCCTTTGCAAAGTTTCAAATACATATACCTACAAGCTAATTTTGGAAATAAATAACCATAAGCATCAGTCTTATTAATGTGTAGCATCTTGTTCTACGTTGTTGTTCCTGTTGTTAAAACATGTTTTTGTTGTATTCTGCCCCTAAACTGACTTCCACTGTAGAACAACCCTGAAGACTAGATAGGATTTTGTTGTTGAAGATGTCAGTATTGGGTACATATATAATTCCATGGGCAACTTTTGATAGACAAGGGAGGTGTCATTTGATTAAAAATAATCAACAGAACCAGAGTTTCAATGGTGTCATTCCCTTCAGAAAGAGAGCAGGTGGGGGGGGGAGTTGGGGAGCTGGAGGTCTTCAAAGATGCAGTACCTTTGGTTGGTGGACATCATGACAATCGGAACTAGATCAGGTTAGGTATCTTTTCATTCACAAATGTAATGGTATCAAATATAATTGATCAAGAGCAATTATATAACAATTATATATGTTCAAGAAATATGTACAAAACCCAGTACAGTGGTGCCCCGCAAGACGAATGCCTCGCAAGATGGAAAACTCGCTAGACGAAAGAGTTTTCCGTTTTGGAGGTGCTTCGCTAGACGAATTTCCTATGGGCTTGCTTCGCAAGACGACAATGTCTTGCAAGTTCCTGCTGGTAGCTTTTCATTAATTGAGCAGTAGGAACATACCTCTGAGGACTAGAAAATGTTTTGATTCACTAGTGGCAATAAGAAAGAAATAAAATCTTACAGTAGTTTTGGACAGTCTTGCAAAAAGCACTAAAACATCTGCATCTGGGGGGAGGGGAACCGTCTCTGTGGCATTGATGACAGACAAGATAATTTTAGAACTTGCCTCCACTTGGAAACGATGAAAAAACTCAACTGAACCGTGCAAGGCAGTAGCTTCATTACACTCTGCAATGATTTTTTATTTTATTCTCCGCCCCCCTTGCAAGGTATTCCAGCACTTCATTCTTCTTTGCGATATTATGAGACAGTAGCTTTTCTGCGATGACATTAGAGGCATTTGTGGAGTCAGTGGCTTTCAAATTGGGCAGAAGGAGTCTCCTGAAGCCTCTCTCCTTTCTGCTAATGTGACTTCAGCACAGGTACTGCATTTCCTCTGCAACCTCATAATGAAGTGCAAGGCTGAATATTGACAGGTGAAAATAGTATTCTGGTTTGTTGAGAGCTTGCACCTCAGTCACCTCAGTGACTGCTATACTGAATGCCATTTCCTGGTGGCAACAAATATCGTTTGTGTTTGCCTACTTAGTAAAACCATGAAAACCATGTATTAGTCTAGTTATCATATGTTGCTTCATCAAAGCTAAGCAATCATCATAGGATGAGAGTGAACCTGTACTTTCCCCAATATTCCTCATGTAAGTTTCACACTATGATGAGATCTAGACATGACTACAGGCAAACAATGACAGATCTGCACTTTGATGATATTCCTATTGCTATCACTTTCTTCTTTGCATTTGAGCAAAGCTTAGGAGCATCAGAAATTGCCGTATATGGAGTCAGATCATTAGTCTATACCATAGTTATGCAGGGAGATCTATGACTACTCTCATCATGTTCTGTTTTCCTTATTGCACAGGAAGCTGCCCTAAAGTCAGTCCAAACTAGATGAACCAATCTAGTGCAGCAGCCAACTCTCTGGCCCCTTAGGGCTTCAAGCAGGGGTCTTTCTTATCCTTACCTGGAGAAGGCAGGGACTGAATCTGAGATGTTCTGAGCACAAAGCATATGCTGTACTTTCAGTAGAGTGGTGATCCTTCTCCGACATAGTCATGAAGTTGGGAGAAGTGTTGAATTCTGAAGTCTTCAACGAGTTACAACCCAAACATTTCCATTTGACTGACATCTTTAGCTATCTTATCACTGAAGACTGTGTATGGTATGATTTTAATTATTTCTAAGCTACAGTATTTAAGTGGGTAGCTACTTGAGGCCAATATTCACATTGCAGATCTCCTGACATCTGTTTTTCTGTTAAAAGCAGCAGGAGGGCACCATGATCCATCAGAGCTCTCTGGAATATGGGATGGTTGCCCTCTGGTTTCTGTTTGTAACCATTCCCTCTCTGTGCCATTTTTGCTTTTTGCCTTTCAGTGGTTTCTCTTATGGACGAACAGCACTGAAGGGTTAGCAGCCCTGGCTTAAGGAGAGAAAGCCTCAGAGACCCATGGAGAATAATGTAGAACAAAAAGGAGATTTGAAAAGGCTATTTAAAACAGAGACTTCTCAATGTCCAGGCAGAGATATGAAAAATCAGACAGTCCTTATGGTATCATGGACCCAAGTTGTTAAGGGATGTTTAAATTAATATTAGAACCTTCAACTTGCCCATGTAACATATGGACAGCCAGTACAAGTTTTTAAACACTGAGGTTACATACGAGTAGTTTTCTGCCCTGCCAACAATCTAGCTGCAGCATTTTGTATCAGTTGATGTTTCTAGACTAGGCCCAAGGGTTGGACAGAGATAGAGGTAATTGCAACAGTCAAGTCTTGAGGTTACCAACGAAGGAATCACCTTATGTAGAACAATGGCCTTTAATGAAATTGCATGAGAATATTTTGATCACATCCTAACTTTCCTAGTGTCTGCAGGTGGCCAGATGACACAAGATCTTGTCCAGTTTATATAAGTATCACTTGTTGATTTTTGGAGAACTGAGGAGCAGCTGGTCCTTCTCCCCCCCCCTCCCCAAATACTGTTTCAGCTTAAGGGGACAATGCAGAAATGCTACATATAAGGAATTGAGAATCATTTTGGTGTGGAATTGACTTCCATGGAACTAGGAGTCCATTTGTTAGCTGAGACGTTTTCAGTGAAACTGAGAACTTATGAATTAATGGGTTGTAAGATGAAGACACATGGAACAAGTAATTGAAGTGAGCAGTAATACAGAATGGGCTGGGTCACCGGAGCACTTCTAGCTATTATTCCAGGCAGAGTTGCTCAAAAAAGGAGAGAGAAGAAAATGTATGTTCTCTTGCTACAGCCTTGTGGTGTTTTCTTCCCATCATTAGGAAATATAAAAGGTTTCTATCCTTTAATGAATTTTTCTGCATACTTACGGCTTCACAGAAGTGATACATTTGATTTAGGCTTGCCTCAGACAGCATCATTTTGTGCAGAGTAGTTTTGTAATTAGAAAAGTGGCATTTGAAACGTCAAAAAGAAGACTTCTTTTGGTTTGAAATGAAATTATCATATTAAGTTGAGTGTGTCTAATGTGAGGTTTGGATGTGTGTCAGAATCTCTGTGGTGTGTGTGAGTTGCATGGAGGCTCAGTGGTAGAACCTGGCATCTGCAGTTATGAGAAGCTCAGGGAGCGGGTGATGAGAAATACCTATGATTAAAATGCTGGAGATCTGCTGCCAGTCTTAATAGGCAGTACTAGGCAAATAACACAACTTTTATGTTCTGATGGGTATGAGGTATGAAAGAACCTCACCTTGATCCCACTGAAATGAATTGTCCAAGTGTCATATATACTACAGCAGAGCTGTAGTAGTCTGAAGAGGGATCTGGTTAGTTCTCCTGGAGGGTCATATTAAAGGAGGATTGGTGAGCTAGTGCCTCATCCCTAACTCCACAAAATAGTTCACTGGTCGTTCTTTTTGGAATTTCCCAAAGGGGGGCAAAGCTGCAAAGCCCCAGAATTTGGGGTGTTAATTGAGGTACCATGTTTTTCGCTCTATAGGAATCAATTTTCCCCCTCCAAAAATTAAGGGGAAATGTTTGTGTGTCCTATGGAGCGAATGCAGGCTCCTTGGCTTCAGCGAAAGCAACGCGAAGCCTCCAAAGCGCAGAGGGAGCGCTCCCTCCGCGCTCTGGAGGCTACGCGTTGCTTTCGCTGAAGCCTGGAGAGCGAGAGGGGTCAGTGCGCACCGGGACTCCTGGATTCATCAAAAGGAACCCGAAGCCTTTGGAGCACAGCACGAGGTCCTGCTGCACTCCAAAGGCTTCGGGTGCCTTCACCCCACTGCCCTGCGGAGGTTTCAAAGGCTGTCCCCGAAGCCAGAACAGCGAGACGGAGCACTGCGCTTTGTGCAAAGCCTCCTCAGGGCACGGGGCGCCTTCATCCCCGTGGCCTGCAGAGGCTTCTGGTACAGCCTGCGAAGCCTCCGGAGGGCAGTGGGATGAAGGCTCCCCGTGCCCTGCGGAGGCTTCGCGCAAAGCTAGACCAGCTATCCCAGCGGCTATCCCAGAAGCCAGATCCCTCTTGCTGTTCTGGCTTCTGGGATTCAGAATTTTTTTTTTCTTGTTTCCTCCCCCCCAAACTAGGTGCATCCTATTGTCTGGTGCATCCTATAGAGCGAAAAATATGGTACTTAAAATAGGTGCATCTTCTGTTTGGTGGCTCAGTTGTGATTTCCTTTCTAATTCTTAAATGAGAACTACAAAACTGCAACATTGTGTGTGTGCTGATGAGTTGCAGCTCAGCAACATCTGGGGGGCCAAAGGTTCCCCACACTTGAACCAGACCAAAAATTATGTATGGAAACATTAAAATATTTGGTTCCAGAATGAGCAAATAATGACCTACAGCGGTCTTGGTTTAGCTGACCCAGAAAAAGGATGTAATTTCCACACACCCCTCATCTTATCAAATATGCTTTTAGTCTCTAATACTGGCATGAAAGTCTCAGACATTCTTCTGTGCTTGCCCTCCTGTCCTGGGCTTTCCTTTCTCTATGGTCCCAGACTGGGAACAGATTTTACTTCCGAAATCTATTTCTCTGTTTTGCAATTTTGCACTGTAAATTCCTCAAGCCCTCTTGTACACTCTGAGTGATTTACTGAGAGCTCAATAATGATTTATTTTCTCCAGTTTGAGTGATCAATGAGAAGCAATGAAGTGTACTTTGAACTTTAGAAGGCAAAGAATAGCCATTTGTAATGGGGAAAACAACTGGAGAAGGGAGACATGGCAGTTTGATTAAATATTTCAGCAGTGGCACCATTCATATCACTCAGAGTGAAGAGGCAGAAAAAAGCACGGTCTAACAAAATTAGAGAGAGGCAAGTCTTAATAAGAACTGTCATTTTTTTCTAAGACATTCGCCTTCAACTGTTAGGTTGGGGGATTCACAAATGGGTCACTCCCACGTACCTTTGGTCAAATCAGCTGATCAACCATTCACTTTATTAAGGGAAGAAAGAGAACAATAATACAAGAGAAACATGCTAGGGTATGGTCTGAAAGTGCATCAGGCTTCCACCTTGCTGAAGCTAATTAGTTCTGGATCTGGTCAGTGTCTGGGTAGGGTGACCCATGTAGAACCACATACACACTGCCTTGAGTTCCATGATGGATGAAACATAGGCTACAAATTTTCAGTAAGTAAGTAAGGCTGCAATTCAAACCCCACTTACCTGGGAGTAAGCACCATTGAATTCAATGGGACTTGCTTCTGTGTAGACATTGCAGCTTAAGCCCATAAATATGGTGTAAAAAAAAATAAAAGTTGGTTGCAGATTTAGCCTAAAAATGGGTCCAATGCCTGGAAAGTTTAAAAGCTGCAACATTAAATATAGCACTCCAAATGCCTGGATGCTTCTGAATGAATTGCTGTCATGGACTTGTCCATGGTTCTGATTATAATTGCAAAAATAATAGCTGAAGGGTAACATAGCTTTTGAAAGCGTAATGGTAAAGAGCGAAAAAGAGAAATTGGCTCAGCAATAGCTTACTTAATTTTTCAAGAAAACAAGCAAGTATTGTGAGATTCTTAAATTGAAGGAATATATATTGTTAGCCTCCAAAGGTGTCTTGAGATGCAGCACATAATTCAGAAGAATTTTTTCCCCTTTAGAAATAAGGGGGAGAAAACCACCACTTTGCTGCTGCTTTCTTATTTACTAGCAGGCTTTTGCTTAAATTGAGAATGCTGGGTTTGATTTATCCTTAAAATGTTAAGTGAATTGTGAGATTCTTTTTATCAATAACAAATAGCAGTGTGTAATAACCAGCTGGCATCTATCTGTCTTGGGAAACAATGGAGGAGTGCACCTTTGGGGGTGAGGTCAAGCTGTTGGAAGTGTCCTGTCCTATACAGAAGCCCGGGCAGTGTGTATGGAGGCCCTGGGCTACCCAGACGACAAGACCCCCCCTCTCCCTTGGTGATGTGGGCGAAAGGAAAGCAATATGTTTGGCACCAGTTCGGCTGCAGGAGTTGCCAGAAGGAGGCATACAAGACGCCATCCAACCGTCTTAGGAACTCCACTCTGGATTTGTGTCAGGTTTACTCCTTAGCCTTTTCTTCCCAAAGATGTCCTGCAAGGCAGCAGAGTACATATTTTTCCTCAGGGTTTACTCCTGAAGCCTTTGTCATGTATTAGTGTAGCTGCAAGGCTGCAGAGGTTTAGGATCAGAGTTTTCCTTCTCATAGATGCGCTACCTTCCCAGGTTTACGAGCTCCATCTGCCCCTCACTTCCCTCTAGGGCCCGTGCAGAAACAGCTTTATTGACCGTTGGACCCACTATTGGTCTCATCCGCTCAATCCACCAAAGCGTGTCTTTGCATGCAGGGGAAGTCCCTAACTCACTGAGGGTTGAGACCCATCAGCTAACCTCACCTGGTTTAGCCGGACACAGAAGCCGTTCCTGGGGTATGGCCGCTGTCGCATGCTGACAGCTTCTAGGAGCCACAGATGAGAGCTGAATGGAGGGGGGGGGACAAATGGTGGGTGAACATGCCATGTCCCCCACCAGAGATACTACTTCTCCGCTAACACCTCATACACCTCAATGTTTAATAGGAAAATTGGCTAAGGAGGCATTTGGGCCCTTGGATGTCAAAGGAATCAAAGGTGTGTTAAAGGAAGAAAAACAGAAGCTGAATGAATTATATGCATCTGTCTTCACAGCAGAAGATATAGGGCCTGAATTAACTTTTGCATATATGCCTGAATTAACTTTTGCAGGAAGGGCGTTTGAAGAACTGGTGGTGATGAGAGACAAAGTTCTGGGCCTAATAGGCAAACTAAAAAAAGGAAAATTTGTTGGATGAAGAACATCCACTTGAGAGATCTCAAAGAATTCAAATGTGAAATTGCTGGTTGAACTTGTCCCTAAGAACTACCTCCATACCTGTGGACTGGAAACTGTTTTACATGCTCTTGTATATAGCCAACTATATGCCTGCGTGTGTGTGTGTGTGTGAGAGAGAGAGAGAGAGAGATTGTGCTTACATACTGCTTCTGCTGTCTGCTTTAGTAACACAGTCACACTGAGGCACCACTGTGATTTCATGCTGATGCTGCATGCCAGAAGAAGGGAGAGTGGCCACTGGCCTCTTCCAGGAGCCTCTTCTTATGATTTTGGAAGCAAGTAAGATTTTTTAAAAGTGCTAAAATACAATATATTTAACACCCCCACATATTAAAAATCTCTTCTGCCTTGGTTACTGCATTTACATAAAACAATGAGATTTTCACTGCAGTATTACATATTTGGAGTATATTGGGGGAGGAAGTTAAATATTGATTGTTCAATAAATACATGTGGATATTTAATGCACGTAGGCACATTAAAACTGCAGAATAAGCAACACAGCTTTTTGAACCAAATACGAGGCTTTGGTCACCCATATAAAGGTGTTAAAGGTGTTGGAATTAATGAAGTAGTGGGAGAGAAAGTGGGAATAGATTGGGCTGAAAGCAGAACTCAGTGGATGTTAATTAAAATGTCTAGAGTTTCATTGTGTGGAAGGAAATGAATTCATAGTTAAAATAGGCAAGACACTGAGATCTATGATTGCGTCTCACACTTGTTTTGTTCAATGCTGCCATGCAGGATGGAGGGAAAATCAGCTCAAGAAGCTGGTGCTGTGGAGAAGGTGTTTAATCTTGTTTTATGTTCCTACTGTGTATCTTTGTCCACATATGTTGAGAAATACGCATGTACTGGAAGAATATGTTTTGTCTTTAGCTAGGAGTCATGGTGTGCCATGGAGCAAATTCTGCAAGGAATGGCGAATAAGCCACAAGATGGCAGACCAAAGTTTAGAATAGAAGAATATGGAGTTTATTACAAAACAGAAATATACATTGCAAATTTATTAAAGAAAGAAAGAAAAGAAAGAAGAAGAAAACACTAATAGAACCCCCCCCCCCGAATAGAATGGTAATTTAATGATGAACACACATTAGATTGTCAATCTGAAAAAGATCTGAATGATTGATCAATGTCAGACAGGCTTGTGCTAAGCAAGTACGATGAGCTCAAATAAACAGAAACACAGAGAATGAAAATAAGTGGCACCTGAAGCAATGTATGATTACAGAAAATGAACAGCAGCCAGGGGGGCCTGCCTCGATGTGCCTGGAAGCCAGTTGCCTGCCTTCTTATTAGAGGGAAAGAAGCAAGCATTTTGTTGGAAGTACCTATTGGGGAAATTGACCTTGGCAATGTTCAGAATTCTAATGAATATGTTTTGCTATTGCCACAGAGCCAGTGGTGAACAGATTAAATTATAGGGAATAAAAGAAGAGTCCTGCTAGATCATGCCAAAAGCCAACGTAGTCTAGCATTCTGTTCTCACAGTGACCAGACAGATGCCTAAGGGGAGCCTGCAGGCAGGACCTGAACACAGTGGCACTCTCCCCATTCATGATTCCCAGCTACTGGTATTCAGAGGCATTCTGCCTTCGATGGTAGAAGCAGAACACAGAGCAGTCCTTGTACTGAGAGTGAAGCAGAGGTACTTGTAGAATTCAATCTTTGTAAATTCCAACCCGAACCAACCCAATTTGCATTCTCTAGACTGATGTGCAGATTCCGGAGCATAGTTGTTCAGATTTTGTACGTCTCTAAACTTTGGAGTGCAATTATTGGCTTAAAATGTACCAACATGCCCGTTTTTGGATCAAATAAGTTTAGAAATGTGTTTTTTTTGAAAGAAAGTACTTTGAGATGTGCATTTCTTTTTGTATATAGGGCTAGACAGAGGCACTGACTTGGGTCCCACGTTATGGGTGCCCAATGGTGCCTGTGACATAATGTGGCATCATGACATCATGTTGTGTCAGCGGCACGGCAATGCTTCCTTGGTCTCATAGGGTCTCAGAGGTTATGTCTGAGGCGTCGCGAGACCTCTGATGTGACTTTCAGTTTCTACTGGAAGTTGTGTTCAGAGGCCTGGCAGGGCCTCCAATGTCGTCCATCATTTCACATTACTTTGTATTTTTTTAAGTCCTCCTGAAAATTCACCAGCATTTTAGTGTGAATTCAGTTTGCATGCAATTTTGCCTCATATTTCCCTAATAAAATGTATTTGTGTGTGTTATTTTCACTAATACAGTGGTGCCCCGCAAGACGAATGCCTCGCAAGACGAAAAACTCGCTAGACGAAAGGGTTTTTCGGTTTTGCGTTGCTTCACTAGACGAATTTCCCTATGGGCTTGCTTCGCAAGACGAAAACATATTGCTTTTTTTTTTTAAGCCGCTTGAAGAGGCGCAGTTGCGACGGACCGTGCTTCGCAAGATGAAAAACATCGCAAGACGAAAAGACTCACGGAACGAATTCTTTTCGTCTTGCGAGGCACCACTGTATATGCATGTTCATGCAGACTTCATCCTAGTATATGCATTTTTTGTACATGCATTTTTGGCTTGAGAACTGTGTTTCTAACTCTGGAGAACTGCCAGTTTGAAAAGATGGCTGTGCTTCCATTTATGTATTGTTTCAGAACGTGTGAATTAGGTAAATTCACCTTTAATTGTGCACTGAATCAGATTTTTCTCCCATGCCTAGGCACCAGGCTGGGGAAAGTTGCAGTAGTAAAAGGTAAACTTAGAGGTTATTTTTGTTTTCTCATCACTCACTCAACCTGGCTTTTAGCACAGATTGTCTCTCTTTGTTTCCAATGAATATTGAGTAATATATTGAAAGTCAAGCTATAACTCTGGACTCATGGTCATTTGAGTTTGTGTCTATTCATGCAGATACCAATATTACTGGCCTTGACACAGGTTAGAAGAAAGGAAATAGAGTGTTTCTGTTACCTTCCTGTCACTATTATTTGCCAATAGTGGTCTAGATAACAACTTCTAAGTGACAGCAATCTTGTTCCTCTTTTGCCAGATAAATGCTACCTGGAAGGATAAAATACATGGCAGTAACCTTTCAGCAGAAAAGACTTTGAAAATCATCTCTGTTAAAACTAAGCCGTGGGGTGAGCCATTACTTTAGAATTTCAGGTGCTGCCTCATTTGCCCAAGTGAAAAATGGAGCAGGCAATCACAAAGATTCTTGTTGGGTTACCATTTACAGTTTGCGTGATAGGCCCAGACTGCTGAATTTTGTTATGCTGACTGGTAAGATCTAGGAAGGTGTGTCCCATGTGACTTGGAAGCCATATTCGACAGTGGTGGTGAAATGCCAGTGCTTGATCTCAGATGCTGTGACTTGTTGCAAAACCTCCCTGATCTGTACTCTGGATATTACGGGGGCAATCCTTTGAAAGGTAAGCCTTTCAAGTGTATTGTACAAAAAGCTTAGGAAAGAGCTGCTAAAGAAAGGCAAGAAGTTTGAAGCCTGAAAGCACAGTGGAGAGCTTGCTTTGTTCTCAACCACATTCTTATTTCGGATAGAGATAAAGGGATATGACTTTTCGCTCTAAATGTCCCTGTTCTTCTTTATCAGCACTTCAGGGAAATACAAATGTTTGAAATACAACATACAGAGTATGTAGAACAATAAGGAGACACAGCTATGCAGGGAGAGGATTAGAAATCGGGACCTCACTTTCTTTGCTGTATGTAGCTTTTGTTAATGTGATTGGGTTTTGCCAGATTTGTTTACTCATTTCCTTCTTTCCAGCTTTTATACTAAGTTGCTGCTGCTGCTATTTTGGTTGCCCATTGAACCTGCTTCCTTTCTTCTGAGATGAAAGTGTTGACTCTGCGTACCGTAGCTTCTTAAGTATCAAAGAAACAAGTGATCCCATCCAAGTTGCATAGCAAAACAGCAGCAGCAGCAGCAAGCAGCAGCGGCAGCAATAGCAATATTCATAATTGCAACCCAATTTTACACTTTAGAATGATTTGCAAAAATTCAAAGCTAAAAGTGTTCAAAGGCAATAAAAGGGCCAGTCTATAAGACTGGGCATTTTCTCAACCTTTGGAAGTGCACACTTTTATTCCAAGCTTTTAATTAAAGATTTGTCCTGCAAACCAACGTTTAAAAGAATGCTGTTCTATAAAACAAGGGAGTGAAATGCTAACAACAGGAAAAGAGAAACAATGCTGCTTATGAGTTCCTCCCCAGACTAAAAAGGAATATCTATCTGGATGGAGAAAGACAACCTGGTATTTCCCCCTGAAACTAGTAAGATGATTTATGTATAGAAGCAGGGATGGGTGACCTAGGATGTTTGTTGCCCCTCCCCACTTTCTTAGTGGCTATAGGTAGCCTGTTGCTAGGCCTGGTGCCAGTGGTCAGCATATGCCAGGGCCCATACCTTGCTATTACTAGTGCTGATGCAGGGTTTATTGTGTGTTGAGGATGAGGCACAGTCATTGTATAACCCCACCCTTTACCTGTGTTCATAAAAAGCAGTCCAAGCTATACCTCCGAGAAAGAGGTTTGAGCCACAGAGTACATCCTAGGCTTGCTGTGTCCCATGATGGCCAATTAAATGCTACCCTGTCACTTAAGAGTCAGTATCCTTTGGTGCTGATGTTGACTCCTCATCAGCATTTTAGTGTGAATTTCTCTTCATACACATTTTTATATGCACTTTTGACTAACGTACACATTTTTGCAAAGAAATTTTCCCAACTACAATGCATTTTTGTATGAGATTTTCACTAATACCTTTGTTTTTATGCACGCTTTCCCTGATGTATGCAGTTTTGCAAACATTGGATAACTCTATCACAAAAGTTCAAATACCAAAGGATAACTGTGTCCACACATTATTCCAGAAAGTGCTAATTTGATTAGATTTGGCTTTAAATGCAAGCTTACCTGAATTTTGCCCATCCCATGGTGGTTATTTGGGGTTATGGGGACCTGGTCAGTGGATGCTCCACAAAACTTTCTTGATTCCTTGAGAAGCTGGTAGTGAAAACTACACCTTCAGGGTTCAGAAGTCTCAGCGAAGAACCTGCTGCTGGCAGGCCTACTGGGGGTGGGATGGGGAACGAATCCATCTCCTCCTTGGACCCGCTACTGCTTCGGGTCTCTAAGCCTAAGGACTTGGGTTCTGGGGCCATGATGGGGGGCATTGCCTGGTCCCTATGTGAAGATAGCCCTACTTGATCTTCCCATGGTAGCTCCCCTTTCTCCTGTCATGTAAGCTTAGAAGGTTCTCTGGCAACAAGAGAAAAAACTTGCCAGCTGCTTATTTCTCACCACACCTGGATTCTATTTGGCCTCTCAGCATTCTCTAGTTCCCATGGCAACCAGAGTTAGCCGGTAGTCACTTCTCTCTTCCTTCAGTTGCTCCAGGGTGGGGCACCCTTTTTTTCTCCTGAGATGTACCTTTTCTTGGGGGACAGGCAGGGTCCCCAGCAAATATATTACTCTGGGTTGGGACTTCTCCTAAGCTCCCAGGCTCTCTGTGCTTAGATAATAGGCAGCAAGCTCCTGGCACTGCTTGTATCTGAGCTTTTATGACAGTTTGATTTTTCCCTCCAGTGACTTATTTTTCTTGTGGGACAGAAAACGGGACATAAATGTCCTGTTCTGGCGAGGGTTACAGAGGGTATCTGAAGGAGAGGAGTAAGGGGACAGGGCTTCTTGAAACTTGACTCTGCTCTGCAGGGGAAGGTCTCCACAATTCCCAGGCCATACTGGAACAAGGAGGGACTCCTCCCGAAATGGAAAGGAAACACTCTGCTGGGCAGCCAGCATGGCTAAACTCTGGAAAACATCCCGATAACAGGCCCCACAATGAAAAGGTAAGAAAATTTGAAATGAAAGGTAGAAGGCAGTCCAGGAAGCCCTAACTACATCCTTTCTGTGGTATTTATATGTGCAAAAGCTGCCCCAGGTCATTTGACCCTTTTAAAAACATAGTTCTCTTTTTCTGTCCTGGAAAAGACTGCACAAGAATCTCTGTTTAGAGTTTAAACATAACACGTTACTTTACTTGGAATACTAAAACATTTACGTGTGTGTGTGTGTGTGTGTGTGTGTGTGTGTGTGTGTGTGACTGACTTATGAGACTTTACAGACTTCTTCTGAGGCACATAGCAGCATAAAACAGACTCCTGCTGCTCTCACAGTAAGACTCACTAACTAATACTCTGCAGTGGATAGCAGACCTAACTGAAAAACTGTCTACTGGGGTGACATCATCAAATTATATACTACATTAACTCTTTCCATAGCATTTTGTATGCACCGCTCCCACACTTTCCATGGAGCCTATAGTCCATGAGAAGCTGATATGCACAGAAACAGAGGTGGCTTCAATGTCTTGACTCTCTCTGAAACAGGACATGCCCCAGCTAGAATATTCCTGCTTTCTCTGGTAAGAGTAAGGTGTTGTTGTTGTTTTTTTAAAAAAAGATCCTTCAGGATATAGAAAAATATTGCATACTAGGGAGGGGTACTGCAAGCCCTATGGTTTCCGAACCCTGTGAAGGAACCTCCTCCCAAAGGCCACATTTGCTGAGGCCAAGACATGTGCTTTGTAATGCCGTATGAATGTGTAGCTGCTTTGAAAGTCTCATCCAATGGGGCTCTACCACACTCTTTCCTTTAGGAGAGAAAACTTTTGTAACTCCTTTCCTAGGTGGCCATATACCCAAACTCACTTTATTTTCGTGAGTTGGTTTAAATTGAAATGGGCTGAGGACAGCTGCCCCATAAAACACCTCTGGACATTTATTGATGGTTTCCTGTGTGCTACTGACTTAGGAAGATAATAGAAATGTTTCACAAAATGTCCTGAAGATTTCTTCTGACCCTTTGGCATGTAACACTTTCCCAATAGTTCACTTATGTTTCTTGTTCCTCTGTTAGTTTTATATTACTCCGCATTTTGTCGATATGTGTATGATGGATTTTTTTTTTGATGGTTTCACAACGTGGAGTTCTTTCCAGATGGGAAAAGATTTAGTATAATGGGGCTTTTTTGGTCTTCTTTTTGTTATGGTCAAATTGAGGCTATATTTTTTGAACAACTGTGTAACTATCCCTTTCTAAAATGTCAACAGTCTTTTGTTTTGGCAGTACTTTCTTCTATTCCATTCATTTTCAACTAGGGCAATGCTTTCAAAAGGTGAGGCAAACAACTGCTTCGGTTTCCCTCCTCCTTCCAGTGATGAATTGGTTTTAAGATTTGTCAAAAAGGCATTTCAGGAGACCTATGGGGTAAACAAAGTAAGTACAGGATAGTGATCCACAAACTTGCTGGAAATTCATCAGCATTTTAGTGTGAACTTCTCCTAATATAGACAGTTTTGCATGCATTTTAGCTTAATATAGACATACTTGTAAAACAGTATTCCTTAATAGAATATATTTAGTATGTTGTTTTTACTAATGTGTGCATTTTTAGGCACACTTTACCCTAGTGCATGCTTTTTTGCATACATTGCCCCACTGGAGAATTGCATTGCAAAATTCAGAGAAATGTGACTTTCAAAGAACAGTTGCGTTTTGGAAAGTGCAAATTGGTAGATTGGCCTTTAAATGTGAACTGAAATTGAATCTCTGTTCCATCCCTACTACAGAGTGAAAGAAACTAGGACAAAGGTGAAACATATATACTGAAATTCTGTGGGAGGCAGATTGAAGTTATGGTCTCATAGGGAGTGCTGTCAGGACAGGACTTTAGGGCTAATGTTCAGGATTCCCACCCTGTAGAATGAGCAGGAAGATCCCAAATGCAGCAGGGCAAGATGGTTTTGATTTAATTTTGAATACACAATACCATCAGGAGAGGGTTGTATTATAAGGTCTTTTGAAGTTAGCTCAGTAATAATATACACTACCTTGACCTAGTTCAGCATGACGCGGCGGGGGGGGGGGGATACACAAACACATTGTAAGGCACATTGGCCTGATCCAACATGGATTCATGAATACACAACCATAGCTATAGGTTTGCTTGTTTTTGCCCCATTCCCTTTGTGTGGGATCCAATCCAACAAGGAAGGATATCCTGCACAGAAACCTTTTTGTATGTGGGTTATCCTTACTAGTCAAGGTACCAGTCCATAGAATGACAGATTTTCATTGTAAATTCTCGTTGGATAAAATACAGTTCATCTACCTGTATGCAAATTTAAGTGATCGCATGATTGTGGATTGTAACACTTTGAATTGCAAGTGGGGTGTGTGCCATATTTTTGATTGCCCAGCCATATTAAACTTGAAGTAGTAAACTATCAGGGATAGAGCTAATGTCTACATACAGGGAGGTGTTTTTTGGTTTTGCATTGAAAAATAATCAATGCTATGATCTCCCACCTGCAGTTTGAAATGGTAGAGGCCAGAATGTTCCATCTAATTTTGTAAATGGTGTAAATCTGGAATAGAGAGAAAACTGTATGCATATACTCTTGGTTTATTTTACAGTGTTTTATTTGTGGCCATTCAAGGAATGGTTACAGCTTGAGTAATCAGCTGTGATCACTGCTCTTTAGGGAGCAATCCTAACTCCCCTCTGCCCAGTGGCAGATCTGTAGGGAATGTGGAAGGTATCTCTGCATCAGGAGTTTGACATTTCAGGTCAGCCAAGGCAGAAGGTGTGTGTGTGTGAGAGAGAGGTAGGGTTTTCATAAAATCATAGAATGGTAGAGTTGGAAGAGACCCTGAGGGTCATCTAGTTCAACCCCTATCAACACAGGAATCTCAACTGAAGCATCTATGACAGATATCCCATCTTTTGCCATGCCTGCTCCAGGCTGGTGCAGAACAGAGGCCCAGATTGGGGCCACTGCCCATAGCTGGGCCAGCTTTAGGATCCAGTCTAACTCTGCCCCTTCCCACCCCAGAGATGACTGTTTTGGATATTTCTGCTGGCTACTTTCAGTGGGCCTAGCAAGGACTTTCACAGAGCACACTGACCAATGTAGTTGAACAGAGCCAGACAAAAATGGTCACTTCTGTTGCATCCAAACCCTGTACAGCATGCAGATTAGGGTTTTGGGTTGCTGTGTTATATGCTTACTCTGTATCTGCTTTCACCTTTTGGCCCCTCTAAATCAAGGTGTGCTTTTGTGTCAGAGCTCAAGGTGTCTGCAGTTAATCTCTTCTTCAGTGGCAGCTATGAACAGATTTTTCAGGTGTAATTATAATGTGAAGAAGGCCTATTGATTAAAGGTCAATAATTATCTGAGCAGGAAAGTAATCCTCCGCAAATCTCGGACCTGTTTCAGAGACATTTTGTATTATAAATCTGCTACTTAAACAGAGGAAAAGGAGACAGTAACTCCTTTCCTAAATGAATTGAGAAAAAGATTTTGGAGGCAGGGAAACATGAAAAATAAATTCAATAAAACCCAAGCAATACTCTTCCCCCAAACAGTATGGAAAACGTATTTTCTGAAAAATATCGCGAAACAAAAACTTCATTAATGTGGTTGGTCTGACACCCCCCCCCCAATTGTTACCTTTCATTAACCCAGTGTTCAATTCCTGGTCGTTAACATATGATAAATGATTAGATGAACACTGTTTTATAGTTTGCATACTAGGTCCCATGACACTGCCTCTTCTATTTGTACTCTCTTTATATTTTTACTCCTATTCCAAATAATGTTCTAAATCTTCTCTCTTGTTCGCACACATACCTGGAGTTTTGACTCCAGAGCTGAGGTAGTTACTCTTAGCATCCTGGTTGTCTGTTCCATTGCATTTCAAGCATTTTGTAAACTACTTTGAGTAGTTCAGTTGGTAGACAAGGTATATAAATATTTTAAATAAGCAAATTCTATGCAGCACAGTACTGTCATAAATTACTGTAAATGCAATCTTAATGGGTATACAGACTTTCATGTATTTTTGTGTTCTGTGTATGGTTAAATAGTTCTTATATATTAAGAGAAGAAACAGATGCTGGAGAAAGGCATCTGGTTTAACCCATTTTCATTGCTACATTATTTGCTTTCTAATAACACACTTGTTGCTAGTGGGTTCTGAATATATCTCCAGTACTGAAACTTAAGGCCATTTTTTACCTCTTTGGTGTCAGAGAACTGGACTTTCTGACAAGCAGCGAAAGAGCAGGCACAGAGGAAGAGGTGGGGAGAAGCAGTTAGCCACAGGAATTCAACCTTTATACACGCACAGAGAGACGGAGAGACACAGAGAGCAGGAATTCAGCTGCAAGGCTCAGATAGTGACACAGACACAAAAATAGAGAGTGCAATCACCCTGATTGCGTAGACTCACGAGATTAGCCAAGAAGCGCAAAAATTACAGGAAGAGGAGGTGAGGGTTTTCCTGTTGGGGGAGAAGGGGGCGGAGCTCAGTCCAGGCAACCGTGGCATCGGAGGAAGACTGAAATTAGTGGAGCTCTAACCAGGGCTTTTTGTTGAACCAATAAATCTTAATTAATTAACTGCCAGAGTCATCTCATGTGTGGGGGAGAGACCCAGGCCTTACATTTGGCTTCACCACACCTCTCCTCCTCTGCTACACCAGTAAGGAGGAGATTGGAAGCTTTCGCTTCCATTTGCAATTATAATTATTGAACCTGGACAAACCGTGGTTAGTATTAGCTAGGGTTTAGTGAAACAAACCAACTTCAAGCATGTTCCACTAACTAAACCATAGTTAATGCTAAGCACAGCTCCTGGTTCAGACTGTTGTGATATACAGTTACTGATTCACATGCATGAAAGGGTTAACCTGAGTCCTGAGCTCAAGTTACCAGAGTGTATACGGTTTAGCAGGCTCTTAGCAGCCTCTGCTTCCCCTTCTCAGTCTCTCCTCTCTTTGTGCTTCCTATGTAAGGCGTCTTGAGTCCAGTCAGAGGAAAAGGCAGAGTTAAAAAATAAATAAATTATAATAAGCAAGAAGTCATGTGGCCATGGCTCCCTGCAAGTGAAAGGAATCTCTGTAAAAGAAGATTTTACAGCCTGCAACTTTACTAACCCAAAGATTGCATCATCCTTTTTGGTAAAGAAACCAAGTTATTTTCTTTTTAAGTTATTTGGAGGCTTTTTTCATCTTAATTTTACTGTCAACAAAGATCTGGAAACTTTGTGATTAAAATATTCACTTATTTTCAAAGTGATTTATTCTAGCCTAAGTAATTTTGTGGGGAATGTTTGTATAAAGGTGCATGAGGGCAGATGCAAATCTAACCAAGTTTTAACATGCTTGGAGCAATCACCACTGTGCTAACACTGGCTCCTCAGAGATCTGATACTTGTCTTTGTTATTCCAGTCAATAGTCACAAAAATACTCTGTCCTATGCTCTAAACCAGATATGTATACAATAATAAAATTAGCAACAATATATCATCTCCATTGACTGGCTTAGCAATAGCTAGTAATTTTTCTCTCCTGTAACAACCAGTGCACAATAGAGTACAGCTCTAACTGAACTATCTGTGAACCAAATTTATCTGACAAGGACATGCACCCTCTAAAGACGTACTTGACAGCTGGATCCTACTAGATAGGGCTGTTTTGAGAATAAAGGTTCTGTGTTAGTGCAAAGTAGAATGATCAGGATTTAAAATACTTGCTTTGCTAAAAAGTGCTTTGTAAATTATTCATACTAAGCCTGATCATAAGCATAACGAGGTACAATTATTACATTACTGGAGCTGCTTCTCACATAAGTTGGCAACAAGATGAGTTCCTTCTCATGAAAATATTTGTTATCTTATTTAGGTTTTTTAAATATCCTATTCTTGTGTTCCCAGGGAACTCTCAGCATGGCTTTCAAGGGGTAGTTGTAACACCAATAATCTATATCATCTATATCTATATCTATATCTAACAATATATCAGCAGCAGCACAGCTATTCATCATTAAAAATGGAGATTGTGGAAAGGAATAATGTGGTCTTTTAGAGTAGAAATTATGGAAGTGATGTGGTGGGACCAGATTACAGAAAAGCAGCCCCCATTCCACTTGGGTAACCAGTGAATCAGGTCATGTCATTGAGGAAGCCATTTTGAGGACTGCTCCACTATTCGGGCTCTCTCTTCCCCTCAGAAGGTCACCCAAGCATGAGCATCTTAAGCATGTGCTATACAGCTTTTATGTTTGATTTTGCTAATGAGACACAGGTGGGCATATGTATCTTATTTCTTGGTACATATCTTAATCTTGTGTGTGAGTGTTTGTGTGTGTGTGTGTGTGTGTGTGTGTGTGTGTGTGTTTTAAAAATGTCTTGTGTCTGTTTATTTTACATACCGTATTGTAATGGCTTGGGTCTCTCCCACAGACGCGAGACAACTCCAGCAGTAATTATCTCAGATTTATTGCTCAAACACACAAATCATTTCGGACCTCAGTCACTAGCATCATTCTCCAAGTTAGCAGTTGCCCGGACTGAGCTCCGCCCCTCCTCCAACAGGGAACCCCCCGTTTCTTCCACTCTTTTTCTCTTTTTTTTAAAAAAATAATATTTATTGAGTTTCCAAAAATTTAAATTTAAACACTACAAACAAAAAAACAAAAAAGAAGAAACAAACAAACGAAAAACAACACAATACAGTGGTGCCTCGCAAGACAAAATTAATTCATTCTGTGAGTTTTTTCGTCTTGCGAATTTTTTGTCTTGCGAAGCACGGTCAAGTCGCAACTGCACCTCTTCAAGCGTTTTTAAGAAAAAGGAAACAAACTTGCAAGATGTTTTCATCTTGCGAAGCAAGCCCATAGGGAAATTCATCTTGCGAAGCAACTCAAAAAACGAAAAACTCTTTCGTCTTGCGAGTTTTTCATCTTCCGAGGCATTCGTCTTGCGAGGTACCACTGTATCATACAAAAACACTACAAAACTAACACATAAGACAAATAAAACAAAACAAAAACCATTTAAAACATATTAAACAAATTCAATGTCATATCTTTCGTTCGCTTATTTTCACGACTTCCTCACACCTCCCTTTTTGTATTCCACATCAATTAACTATTTCAGCAATTCCTTTCCATCTTCCCCTGTTTTCTATCCTATAATTATCTTAACACATTCTAACCTTATTTTGTTCCCTTTAATACTCTATTGATCTATTTATACTTAATTCCTTATAACATTTCTGCTAAAGCCATATAACTTCATTCCAACTGTGTTCTAACATTCATTAATTTTGCAATATTTCTATAAATAGTCTTTAAACTTCCAGTCTTCTTCCACCAGCTCTTCTCCCTGGTCTCGGATTCTGCCGATTCTCTCAGCCAGCAAAAAGCAGATGATTCACAACAAAACTTAGGGGTCTGGCAGGGCAAGTCCACCTCCTTCTTTAGCATCCGTTAATATCTTAAGTTTTACTCGGGGCTTCCTGCCCTGCCAAACAAATCTAGAGACATCCCTCTACCACCTCCTGAAACAATCCCTCCCATCCAAAGCTTGCAATGTTTGAAACAAAAGCAACATCCCCAACATCACAGCAACCCTCACCCCCACCACAACAACTCGGCCCAACAATAACCACTTCCAATTTAACCCTGTTTCCAAATCCCCCTTCTCTTCAAGCCAACGTCCTTCACAATTGCCCTTGAATAAATTCACATTTTCCTCGGGTAGGGCTCTGATCCTCAATTTCATCTGTTTCTCTTTAAGTTCAGTCATAACCAGTGTCGGCTTGAATTCATAAAGTTGTCCTTGAATGGATGGGACTCTCTCCAGTTGAATTACTTTAACTTCAGCAGCAAGGGTTTTCTCCTTAACTTCACCCGCAGTTTGCCGTATCAGGATAGATTCCTGTATCAATTTCTGGGTGGTTTATATATTAGTATCCACAACATCCACTTTCATATTTATCACGTCCATTTTCTTGTGAAGTTGTTCCAGCGAGTCATTTATTTTCACTAATGCAACCGCTAAGGCCTCTTCTGGTGACATTCCGTCTTTCACATCTGCCATAACACTCAATAAATTCAAGGTCAATCTCACAGTCTCACGGGTGTTATCTTACCGCTGGAAATTTCCCAGCCCAGATCTTATGTAGCCGCCAGTTTCAAGAACTTCCACTAGAAGGAAACAGTTTCTATTTGTATTGATACATAATATCCTCTTATAGGCACAGTTGAAACGACCCAAAACTAATTTCAAAGTTACTTTCAGTGCCGGAGACAGTAGAAACAATGTATCTTCTCTTATGCTAACTGTCAATGAACGATCCAAACGCTGTCAATAAACATCCCACCAAACGTCGGACCTACTAGCAGCCCGTTCCCAGGGTCCGAGCGGCGGTATTTCGCCTGTCTTGGTCTCTTCCGCAGGCAAACTCGGTCCACAACTCCCCCCCCCTTCTCCTGCCTCCAAGGGGGGGATTATATTCTTTACTTATGGAAATTTAGTCTTTACAAAAGGCTTTCCAAGACTTCAGCTTGCAGCCTCAATTGCTTCAGTCTATTTACAAAAGGGGAAGGCGGACTTCCTGTATTGAACCTTCCCCGTTTCGATGCCAAATTAGACTTTTTAAAAATCCAATTTTCCCGATTAAGCTCTACTCACGGGTAGTTACTTTAGAGTCAAATTGTCCATAGGAAAAAGTCAGCGCTCTCCGACAACAGCTATGCGGCTTCACTCCGTGGAAGAAGCAGATGATTCGAAGCACCACGTCGCTCCAGTTTCCCTGCGAGTGGGGGAGGCACAAAAGGTGCCCGCCGAATCCCACGCTCACAGGCTACTCCCGCCTGTGATTTTTAACGGGTCTCCGCCTTCGCCATGGCGGCCAGACCCAGATTTCCATGGGGCTGATTCCTCCCGATCAGAGGAATCCAGCCATTGCCGGAGGCGCCTCCCCGGAAGTCCTCTTCCACTCTTTTTCTCACCTCTCATGAAGTCTTGTAGCGCAACGATTTTTTGCAGAGATCACATCCGGTCTCTCTGTCTCTGATTCAGAGCCTGAGTTGCCAGGTTGCATTCCTTCCTTTCCTTTAACTCTTTGCTCTTTGCTGGAGCCTGCCTTTTCTCCCTCCTCCCTGCATTCCAATCTGATCTGGCTGTCAGTATTTTGACTCTCTGTCAGCGGAGGCACGGAGCTGACAAGTATTAAATATTATTTTCGAGGCTGTTTTTAGTTAGGCTGGAAATATGCTAGAACAATGTATAGAGCACTTGCTGGCATTCTCCTGTCTGGAGAGACAATGAATTGCATCTCTGGGGTGAAGTCAAACTGCTGTGTTAGCAGCACCAAAGTGATCTCCTTAGGACACAAGCCTGGGCAGCGTGTATGGAGGTCTTGGGCTGCCCAGATGACAAGACCCTTCTCTTGCCCTCACTGATGTGGTCCAAAGGAAAGCAGAGCAATACACTTGGCAGGTTTGGCTGCAGGAGTTTCCGGAAGGAGGTGTACAAGGTGCCATCCAACCGTCTTAGGGACTCCACTCTGGATATGTGTAGGGTTTACTCCTTAGCTTTTTCTTCTCCCAGAGACATCCCGCAAGGCAGCAGAGGTTTAGGATCAGTTTTTATTCTCCAAGACGGCCTACTTTCCCAGGTTGATGAGCCCCATCACTTCCCTCTACAGCATGTGCAGAAACTGCCTTCTTGACCCTTGGACCCACTATTGGTCTCATCCATTCAACCTGCTGGAGCCTGTATTCATGTGTAGGGGAAGTCCTGAACTCACTGATGGTTGAAACCCATTGGCTGCCCTCATCTAGTTTAGCTGCCAGTTGTAGCCATTCCCGGGATGTGGCTGCTGTCACATGCTGATAGCTTCTAGGAGCCACAAGTGAGAGCTGAGTGCAAGGTGGGGACCAAAGGTGGACAAACTACCCCAGAAGTAGCATGATGTGTCCCTCGTCCCTCCCGTAACACCCCCCACCCCAAAATAACACACTCACCTGTCCTTTAAACTCATTCCCTTCTATTCGCTATTTCTGCTCATAATGGCATAGTTTTTGGTGGTTTTTCCTTCTCTTTTTTACATTACCCAAACCATGTCTACTGTTCTTTATCTGTCAGTTCAAACTCCAGAGAAAGGTTACAAATGTTTTGACATTTTGCCAAAGTGTACATATTTGAGGGGGGCTAATATACATGATTAGTGGGACGCAGGTGGCGCTGTGGGTTAAACCACAGAGCCTAGGACTAGCTGATCAGAAGGTTGTGGTTCGAATCCCCACGACAGGGTGAGCTCCCGTTGCTCGGTCCCTCCTGCCAACCTAGCAGTTCAAAAGCACGTCAAAATGCAAATAGATAAATAGGTACCGCTCCGGAGGGAAGGTAAACGGCGTTTCCGTGCGCTGCTCTGGTTTGCCAGAAGCGGCTTAGTCATGCTGGCCACATGACCCAGAAGCTGTACGCCGGCCAATAAAGTGAGATAAGCACTGCAACCCCAGAGTCGGTCACGACTGGACTTAATGGTCAGTGGTCCCTTTACCTTTACCTTTAATATACATGATCAAGGTCATGATGACAAGGAAACCAAGGGTGGAATTTTGACAAGGAATTCCTGGGTGGAATTTTGTTTGAGATTCCAGAAAAAGTGGCTTTCCTCAGAATGGCAAAAAGTTTTCTCTTTCTTCAAAGCTGAGCCATGCTAGACAATGTGACCCAAGGACTTGTCAGCCCAACTTGTAATAGTGAGGGGTTTTCATTCCATCTTGTCAGTTTTTCATTACTTTTCATGTCACAAAAATCATCCGCACATATTTCAAAGTCTCGTGTATTTCTGACCTGAATTAAATGAGCTGAGCCCTCTAGAGATGTATTGTTTTGTTTCTCCTTGCTAAATGAATGCAACTTGCTGTTTAACTTACTGTGTAAGGAGGAGATGTGTACAGGCATGCAGTCCTTCAGAAAATGAGGACTGAGATATCAATAATGCAAAAGGCTACTCTCTTATTATTGTGAACAAAGGACTGCAGCAAGCCAGGGAACAACAGGTCCAGAAGATTATCTCCTGGAAGCACAAACTGGTTATAATGGCCTAATTAGTGCAGATCTAGAATGTGACAAGGAAAATGTTGCCTCTTAGAGTCCATGGTGCAGTGTTGTGATTTTTCAGATCTGTACCAGGAAACTCTGGAGTTCCTCTGAAGTGTATCATGTATTTTGCAGCGAGAAAACCAGAAGCAACAGGCAAACTTCCCTTAAGAATAGCTCACCCCCCTCTATCCCATGCTGAGCTATCCAGGTAAGGTGCAGCAATGCTGATGTCAGAAAGGTGGATTGCACCACCAGACCAGCCAGACCTGCTACTTACTGCACTGGCCATTCTAAGAAAGTTGCATCAATATTGTGACAACTAGGTTCTCTCTCTCTCCGTTTGCCTCCAGCAACTCTGAAGGCAGGGACCTATATGGGGAACTGAAGCTTTTAGCCAGCTTGTCCACATTTTCAAGCAGATATTGAATAAAGGCTGTGGTCTTGACAATTTTTATTTATTTAAGGAGCTGCCATTCTCAATTAGCTGAGTTCTGTATACAATACCATATGCTATGCTTTTTCTGCAGTCCTGTAGAATGATAGCCTGCATGTTCTTGTGGTTCACAACTCCAAACCGAGCACAGCCTATTCAGAAAGCAAAGTACAGAATATTTCAGGGGTCTCCACATGGTGAGGCAAAGGGTTACACCCTCCTTGGAGCATTCCATTTCTGAGTTCAGTGGGACTTACTCTACGATAATGGGGTACAGCACTTCAGCCTTTTTCTCTCTCAGTAAGGATCATTATCCAAGCCACTGCTACCCAAATTGCCACTCTTCTTTCCTTGCTATGCACTGTAATTCATTTGCTCTGCCACAGATTCTCCTAAACTGGCTTCAAAGGGGGATTTTAATAAACTGATCATAACGGTTTCCCTTTATTAAAAAAAACCTAGAATATTTAGTCTCACAAATTACCTTGCTTTGCCTGTTATAGAAAAGCTGCAACACAAGCGCATTAGATTTGCATAAATATTACATTTGATGCAAACCTTCAGGGTTATTATTATTCAATTCATATGTGCTTCTGAAATTAGGCCTTTTAATATTAGTACAATTAAAAAACAGCACCGATGTTGTAGTGCATTTCAAGGATTCAAATAAGTTGTACATATGAAGCTTCATAAATGGTCTAGCCTACTATTTTCTACTGCCTACTTGAACTAGAGCTGGCCTCAGAAAGGGATTCTGCCTAACCTTGCTCTCTGACTCAGGACTCAGCTACATTAATAAAGAAACAATAATTTGAATGTACTATAAACATGTAACACTAGATGACGCCAGTGAGCAGGACATATTTAAACATGTTTTTCCAGAAGTGTTTTTAAAATGTTGTTTAAACTATCTAATTTCTGATTTTTTTATAGTGAGTCCCCCCGCCCCGTGTAGACCCACCCTCAGATCTTTTAACTGGAAGTGCCTGTGATTGAACCTTGGAGCATTTTGTATGCATTGTAGCATAGGCTTTGCCACTCAGCTGTGCCTTTTGACTTTGCATACTTTAGAGTCATAGAATTGTAGAATTGGAAGGGACTATGAGTGTCATCAAGTCCAACCCCATGTAATGCAGAAATATTTCACCCAACATGGGGCTCAAACCCACAATCCTGAGATTGAGACTCTCATGCTGTACTGATTGCGCTCTGTTGTGACTTGAGTCAATCCTACATGCAGTCACCAGCAACATATTGCATACGTTAGGGCCGAAGCTGCATTATGAGTTGTATTCTTTTAAAAATAAACTTTGGTACGTGAAGCTTTTAATGGTTTTCGTTTAGATGGCTCACTTTCATGGATGGAGAGATCAGCTGCTTTCCAGTTCATGCCAGTTTCACATATGTTCATTTGTTAGTTCCATCAATCTGTGACTTAAAAAGAGCTGCAAAAAAATTCACACTATTTTTGTGTACATTGTATTCTAAAATACCCATTTTTGGTGCTCTTCTGAGCTGAAATCTGCAAAATTCAGAGAAGTATGAAGCCCAACAGGTAGCTGTGTATCAATCAGTGTTTTAGTCTGGGAAGTACAAATTGGCTTTGTTTGCTTAAAAAATCCCCACACTTTGCTATTCATGCAGAGGAACAAAATTCAATAGGGTATTTCTATGATGCAGTAGAAATTTCACAATGCCAATCAACAAGGCCTCCATAAATGGCTATTTTTGTCCCCCTCTCTTCCGCTTCCTTGTATCCATGTTGAGTGGTGTCAGCAGAGTGTGTTCAGGATGTCCTGGCAAACATCCCACTTGACCAGTTGTGTGATGCAAATTAATATTAACAATCTGTCTGTTTTTCCATGTAATTAAGCAATAATGATCAAAACTCAGTGTTTTCCTGGAGATTAATGATGGCTTTGAGAATTGATCGTCTGAAGTGTAATCGAGGGCCATTAACCAGAACCAGCCATTAATATCCCAGAAGAAAAAAATTATTTGGCCTGAGTCATTATTCCTTCTATACTATGATTATTTAATGGTGTTTTCCCCTTTCCTGCCTCTTTATTTATTAGAATACTAATTAGTATTCCTGTGGAGACTCTTAATGCAAGTAAAATGCAACTTCAAAGGAAGCACCTGGTACGTGCTGAGAGCCCTGTTCTTGGGCACCGTGATTTGGCAGCGCTGATTAATTTTGTATAAGACAAGGGGTGTAGAAGGAGGTAATAGGGGTTTTATTTACATGTTCCTTCCTACTAATATTCCATTTACTCTGGACTATTTAAGTACTGCATGTGAACAGAGATTTTTCTTTCTCTGTACAACAGCAGAGTCCCGTCCCCCCCACTCCCTGAATGGGCATACTTCTAGGTCTTTTAATATAGGGTCTGGCTCTACAGACACTCATCATTTTCATAGGTTCAGCTTGCCCTAGTGAAATATCACCAGCATAAAGGTGTCAGGGGTTGTGTGTCTTACGTTCCACGCTGTTGCATTTTAGTTCCTGCTATTTCCTGAATTTAAAGCTGGCTGTTCGGTTCCAATTACTCAACAGGATAAAAGTTCTGAAGAGTTTATCTCATTGCCGATTGTATGGTGGATGCCGGGGTGAGCCAAAGTTGCTTCTTGCTATTCACTTGTGTGCATGCGCAGAGATAACAATTTGATTTGATTTCTAAGTCTGTTTCCCACTGATGTCCTGTGTGCATTGCATTGCCCAGGTTTGCTCTCTCTACTTCACATTTTAAAAGGGGCAAAAAGTACTTGTCAAATGTCTGCTGATACAGCACTGGGCATGCAACACAGAAGTCTGCATATGCCCCAGATCAAATGCAGAAACTAATTTAGGTACATGCTATGTACTGGGTCATAGACCTTTAAAGCAAAGTTCATACTGGGAAGATCAGAGGCTAGTTTGACCAGGAAACTTTTTAAAGTATTCTAAAAGAACAAGCTTAAAGCAAGGGTGAATAACTGTGGGCCATATCCAGTTCCCAAGAGGTTTTTGTGTGTGGCCTCTAACATACACTCATTTTTTTTTTTAAAAAAGCTTTTTAAAAGTTATTGGCTGGTCCTGTGATAACAGTTTGGGGGTTTTCTTCTTCTTCTTTAGATGCTTCCTAGATTTCGTTTGTCATCTCAAGTTCTCCCTGATCATTCTGATCAGTGATATGATAGCACATCCACAGTGCAAAATTACTATTGGGGCCCAGTATCATCACCCACAGTGATTCTGTGGAGGAGTCCACCCCTTTTGGAATTTCTAGTTTGCTGGACTTGCATCATGCTGATATCCTGACATCCCAATGTTGCATCAGGTTGGAGGAGCCAGGAATGCAGCAGCAGCACAGCTTCAGCGTCTGGCAGCTCCTTCTCCTGCTGCAGAGGGGAAGGAGGGAGGAGGAGGAAGCAGCAGCCCCCAGCGGTGGTGGTGGCAGGAGGAGGAGGAGGAGGAAGAGGAAGAAGAGCCGCTGGCTATTGAAGTCGCACTGCTGCCACATTCCTGGCTCCTCCAACCAGGCACAACTTTTATTTTTTAACATTGGAGGCAGCCCTCCAAACAAATATTGGAGGAGGCCCAAAAGGATTTGGCCACCAGGAGTTGGCACCCCTGACCACAGCAGAGGTAATACTGCTTGCTCTCATGCAGGAGAAGACTTTTTCCATGAACAGAAACATTAATGTACCACTGCCAGTATTTAACATGGCCAATGCTGCTTACCCAATGAAGGGTGCAAAAAAGTGTTTTCTGCTGGAGGTTTAAACTATTTATTTATTACTTTAGATGTTTCTACACTGCCTGTTATGCAGGCTTCTCAAAGCATTGTACATCAATAATATGAAATATAACACAGCCTACGGGATGTTTGCACGCTTGTGTATTAATGCCTCTCACATACCAGCTTCCCCATACTGATGAAAAAACGATCATTTGCCTCCAATTCTTTGACCCTAACTTGTTCCTTTACAGGGTTAAATCTCCCTGGTTTCATTTCTTTGTCCCTGGACCAGTGACAGGGGATGAGAGGGTCTTTTACACTTGTTAGGGCTGCGTATAAACTGGTAGTTGTCCTTTTTCACTTTGGCAGTCAATTGTAGAAGGTTAATCAGCACGTCTTGGCCAAATTCCTTTCCTTCTGGGTTCGAAAAGATTTTCACTTGACTTTTTAAACCCTCAGTCTCTATGCATTTTAAACACAATTAATTAGGCTGCCCTGTCACTCCTAGGCATGGCTGCTAAGGGCCAAAGCAAGCTAGCATATATTTTGTCATCAATGCTTTCTACAATAACTGCTCCAGAGAACACTGTGTCATTGCAATGCTAATCTTCATTTTGCCTCTCTGAAACAAATGACATCTCTTTGCTCACACATAATGTCTGCTTGTCATAAATGGTGGTCTCTGCTTTCTACATCAGTAATTCTTGTAGTTGTTTCCCCCCCTGGGAACTGGTATTCTAGATGGATGAAATGCTAGACACTTATCTTGACTCCTTTCCCCCTGCATGCTCATTAGCACGTGAGCCCAAAACACCGTTGGGCCTTAGCTGCATGAAAGAGCAGATATTAAGAGCAGATATTTTCCAGTTAAAATGGAAATGCCACATGGATTTTGCAAGGATGATCTGCTAAAAGAACCAGGTGGGGAATTTTGCTGATGGGATATAATCTTTCCTACTTTTCCGGCAATTGGTGCGTCATTCTTTTAAAATACAAAAATACAGTGGTACCTTGGGTTACATATGCTTCAGGTTACATATGCTTCAGGTTACACACTCCACTAAGCCAAAAATAGTGCTTCAGGTTAAGAACTTTGCTTCAGGATATGAACAGAAATCGGGCTCTGGCGGTGTGGTGGCAGCAGGAGGCCCCATTAGCTAAAGTGGTGCTTCAGGTTAAGAACAGTTTCAGTTTAAGTACGGACCTCCGGAACGAATTAAGTACTTAACCCGAGGTACCACTGTACTATCCAGCTCTCCACTGGAATCACTCTATAAGCAGCCTTCCATGGAAGTCTTAGATTACATGCCTCCAGTCAGGAAGCTAGGCAAGAACCTTTTCTCAAAAAACACAACAGAAAACTTCTGACCACACTCAGATACATTTAAGTTCAATGTGACCAAGTGATTAAACTATGAGCTTCCCCTTTCATGTGAATGAGGGAAGAGATCAGAGGTGTTCTCCTGGTCTCGCTTTCTTGTATCATGGGTACCAGTCCTCCAGCCGTCTACATATTGAGGGTTGCAATCCATCAGAGGGGAATATTTTCTATTCAAGTAAGCTACCTGTGCAATTTAGAGCTCTGATCTTCCAGGGTTTTAAGTGTCGGTAGTGTGGAGGAAAAACTTAAGCACGTTGCAGAGTTCCCCAAAAATAGACCAGAGGCGATTGTACTTCATCCAGCAGAGCTTTACTGCTACTGAAGGCAAATGAGCATAATGGTCACAAATCCAATACATTCAGGATTGGCACAGTCCATAAGAAATCCAGTTGCAGCAGACTTATATTACTAACAAGAACTTATAATAAGATGAAATCTTAACACTATATTCAGAACAGAACACCACACCAGAACAAAGAGATAGAAAGGGAAAGTAAGTGAAACCAAGGCTCCTTCTGGCCTGACTATTATAGTCAGCATGATCTTGACAGAAGGATAACAGAACCAGTTTAAACCAGCTTCACTCAGCTTCTCAGAAGGAATAACCCAAACAACAACCTTCTTTCACATGGAGAAGAAACCTTCCAGAACCCTCTTGAACTAGGCAGAATCAGACCAATACTTTCTACACATCAGACCAATACTTTCTGTACTAGACTGACACTAAGTCACACAGGAATCCTATGTGAGTAGAGCAGACTCCCTGCTGCAGATGTTCAGTCCTCAGCATGTGATGGGGCACAAGATTGGCAATGGGCTGGAGTAAGGGAGTATCCCTCTGCCCTTCACTGGAGTGTATTTATGTGAGGGAATAACACATGACGAGAACTCAACTAATGACACTACACCTGTCACACCATGAATCTGGTTTCATCATAGTGACATTTCTGCACAGGCTCTCAATATCCTGGTCGGACTTGCTTGTGATATATCTTGGAAATAAGTTGTTACCACAGCTGCAGCTTGAGTTCATATCCTTCCAATCAACCATCACTTTTATCTAGCCCAGACCTCCATAACCTCTGACAGTCTGAGTTGAATACAGCCCACCAGCTCTATACAGTATTATAGATTGCCAGATGCTTGATAGCTGCGGTCCCTGTTGGGCAGCAATAAGAAGTTTATCAAGCTGTGGTTTGAGCTGCCACGTGGCTGTGTTCATGGACTCTCTGGTTATTGTAGCTGATTTGCTTTTCTACTTCACCCAAGCTTCCATCTCTTTTTCACCAGAAACCCATCAGGTTTGGAGACTCTAGGATGTTCGTCATGACGTAGGCATTCGTTTGCAAATACCCTTCTTCCTGTGAAAAGTGGGATGACAAACAGTTTGTGTGTCTAAAGGGAAGGCTCTGTTCTCAGTCAGATCAAAATGCAAAATAATAAGATGCCTTCTGTCAGTTAGGTGACTAATTTGCTGAGGTAGTTAATAAGCTTTGTGTGACTCAGTTGCTTGGATATTAAAGTAATAATTTATCTTAAACACTAGGCAAGTATTATTTAAAAGTGAAGTGACTCCATGAAAGCAAGTCTTTGAGAATATGGTACCTTTTTTCTTTTGAGGTCTGGAGGTATTCAAGTAAAAGGATAGAGATCCAGGCAGATATTATTATTATTATTATTATTATTATTATTATTATTATTATTATTATTATTATTAGTATTAGTATACCACCCTACATCTGTAGATCTCAGGGCGGTTCACAGCATAAAATTACAATATAAAAACCACAAAATAGATAAAATTAGATCAAAAACTAATCTCCCCTCCCGTGACACATGTCAATCAGCCAAAGTCCTGGTTGAAGAGGAATATTCTACTTGCACTCACAATCCCATGTTGAAATGGAAACTTCACTGTAATTGTGTTTACTCTTACATGGTTAGAAAAACCGCAAGATTAACTGTTCATTGGTTTTCCAGGGCTGTTTGAAATATCTTAGAGCAAAACTGATGTGAACCAACTGCTCCGCAGCTTCCATTAATTTTAATGGGGTGCTCATGAGAGAACCTCTCAATGGATTGTGCCCCACAGAGTTAGCAGTAGCGCCTTGATAGTATGCAAAATATTTTGAGACATATAGCACTGTACTAAATTCTCTTTCAGGTGTTCTTAATTATTGGGAAAGAGGCAGAAGTTAGGGTTATTGAATTGCTTGCAGCAGATGGAAAGACCATCTGGAAAGGGAGGCAGAGCTGTCCAAAGGCTCTCTGCTTGCTGACTGGTTTGACTCCGTAGTGTTCTGACTTACATAGCCTGATAATTCACAGGTTATTGCAGCAGACACCTGCTTATTTCATTACTTGGAATTGCACTACAGCTACTTAGTAATATGCATTGATTCCATCCAGTATTTTTAAATCAAATCCTGAGAGTGCATTACAGATTAAAATAAACCTGTTTCAGCAATGCATGTAACAGGTTAAAGGATACTGGATAATTTAGTTGTTTTAAAAGTTTGAAACTGAGGACAATAACCATGTATGGATATTCAGAGCAAAAGTAAAATAATATGGAATAAGCCTTGGCCTGCCAGCTGTTTTGGGACTACAATTCCCATCATCCCTGATGACTGGTCCTGTTAGCTAGGGATGATGGGAGTTGCAGTCCCAAAACAGCTGGAGGACTAAGTTTGGCCATGCCTGATAGGGTTTCCTTGAACCGAAAGGAGAGTAAAAACCCCTCGGATATCCTCATGTGATTTGTAATTTTTGAAGCCTGATCTTGCAGTAGTGGTCTTCTTCTATATCTCTATGTTCTTCTAGGTCCATGAACTTTCCAGAGAGTAAGCCCATCCAGAATGTTGCCTGTGGCAAGAACTGGTTTTTTTGTTTTGTTAAAGTACAACAGAAGAATTTTGTTCAAAGTTAAACACAGTTTAAGTTTGTAAAAATTCTAAGTTGCTCTCCCTTAACAAAACAAACAAAATTAGAGCTCATAGGAATCTGCAGGCAGTGTCCTTGACTGCTTTATGTTGCAAATCCTATCAGAGACCTTTAAGGTAGAGCTTTCCAAGCTTCTCATGTTGGTGACACACTTTTTAGACATGCATCATTTCTCAACACAGTAATTCAGTTTTACTAGCAAACCGGAGGTTAAACTAACCCCTTTCCAGCCCTTCGAGTTTTGGGGTTTGGGAAGGTTGATGGTTCACACCCCACCCACCCCCACCCCACCAATAAAGGTGGAAATAGCTAGTCATCTTGTCCCCATCTTTCTTTTCCCTTTTCCTAATCTAACAATCTTATTTATTTCGTTGGCTTCACATTTCATGTTCTGTGCTTTGTGATTAAAAATAAACTTCTTGAGATTGCTGGGCATGCTGACATGACTTGTTATCTAATGTGTAGTGTTTACTCTGTGATCTTTTGGCAATAGGATTTAAAGCTCAGTTTAAAGCCTTTCCCCCTCCTAGGAGGCCAAGACTTTCAGGGTGGCTTCCCACATGTAAAATGCCAAGGCCTCTTTTATTTTGGTAAAAATGCTGGCATTTTTTTGGGGGGGGGGTAATGAATTTGTTGAGATAAACAACATTGGTATACATCTCTGAATAAAGCTTCAGCAGCCACTAAAAGGTGATATTCAGGAAAAGACAAGGTGGGGAATAATACAGGAGTTGGCAATCTTGCACTTGTAGGTTGTTGACTGCGGTCCTCCTTCCTCAACTGCTGCTCCTAAAAACACAAAGGTACCCCTGAGAATTTTCCTCCCTCCCTTGATTGCCCCACACACTTTTCTAGTAGTTTTGTCAAGTGACCAGCCACCACTGGGTAGGAATAATTTTACTCAGGAATAATTTACTGGAGGTGTCAATCCCCACGGCGAGTATAGTATTTAGAATGGGCCTCTGCTGTGAAGCTGCTTTCAGAAATTGAGTGATTTATGTGCACAAGTGAACTGGTTCCGAGTGTGAGCAAAACCCATTCCAAGGAAAACCAAAGGCATTTGAACTGTTTTATCAGAAACTGTGCACCCTAAACCTTAACTGATTCTGGAGCTCCAGCATAACAACAAAAACAACAACAGCAACCATCATTCATTCATTCATACATATATATATATCCTTCTGGACCGTCTAGAGGGGTTGGGAGCTGGGGGCACTGTTATACAGTGGTTTCGCTCCTTCCTCCTGGGCCGTGTTCAGAAAGTGGTGGTGGGGGATGAGTGTTCAGACCCTTGGGCCCTCACTTGTGGGGTGCCTCAGGGGTCCGTCCTCTCCCCCATGCTTTTTAACATCTATATGAAGCCGCTGGGAGAGATCATCAGGGGGTTTGGACTGGGTGTCCATCAATATGCAGATGATACCCAGCTCTACCTCTCTTTCAAATCAGAACCAGTGAAGGCGGTGAAGGTCCTGTGTGAGTGCCTGGAGGCGGTTGGAGGATGGATGGCGGCTAATGGATTGAAGTTGAATCCTGACAAGACAGAAGTACTGTTTTTGGGGGACAGGGGGCGGGCTGGTGTGGAGGACTCCCTGGTCCTGAATAGGGTAACTGTGCCCCTGAAGGACGAGGTGCGCAGCCTGGGAGTCATTTTGGACTCACAGCTGTCCATGGAGGCGCAGGTCAATTCTGTATCCAGGGCAGCTGTCTACCAACTCCACCTGGTACGCAGGCTGAGACCCTACCTGCCCGCGGACTGTCTGGCCAGAGTGGTGCATGCTCTAGTTATCTCCCGCTTGGACTACTGCAATGCACTCTACGTGGGGCTACCTTTGAAGGTGACTCGGAAACTACAGCTAATCCAGAATGCGGCAGCTAGACTGGTGACTGGGGGCGGCCACCGAGACCACATAACACCGGTCTTGAAAGACCTACATTGGCTCCCAGTACGTTTCCGAGCACAATTCAAAGTGCTGGTGTTGACCTTTAAAGCCCTAAACGGCTTCGGCCCATTATACCTGAAGGAGCGTCTCCACCCCCATCGTTCTGCCCGGACACTGAGGTCCAGCGCCGAGGGCCTTCTGGCGGTTCCCTCATTGCGAGAAGTGAAGCTACAGGGAACCAGGCAGAGGGCCTTTTCGGTGGTGGCGCCCGCCCTGTGGAATGCCCTCCCATTGGATGTCAAGGTGATAGACAACTACCTGACATTCAGAAGACATCTTAAGGCGGCCCTATTCAGGGAAGCTTTTAATGTATGATATTTTAGTGTTTTTTGGTTTCTGTGGAAGCCGCCCAGAGTGGCTGGGGAAACCCAGCCAGATGGGCGGGGTACAAATAATAAATTATTATTATTATATTATTATATATCCCACCCGTCTGGCTGGGTTTCCCCCAACAGAATAATAACAATAATAATAAAGCGATAAAACATCAAGCATGGAAAACTTCCCTCATAGGGCTGCCTTCAGATGTCTTCTAAAAGTCAGATAGTTGTTTATTTCCTTGACATCTGATGGGAGGGTGTTCCACAGGGGGAGTGCCACTACCGCAAAGGCCCTCTGCCATCTCATCTGTTGGGCCAGGGCTGCAGATGTTTCCATGGCAGCAGGTGTGTATGTCCATCATCAGAATTCTCTTCATTACTTCAAAGAGGAGGGTACATTGTATCCTATAGCCCTTGAAATGCCAACTTAGAGGAGGGGGAATAGGGTTACAGCCTGTTTTTTATACAATAAGGTTTTTAAAAATGAAAACCATGTACGGAAGATTGATTTCTCTAGAAAACTATGTGTGCCTTGAACATTTCCAAACAGTCAAGAGGAACTGAGGACAAGGTTTGTAGAGAAAAAATCAAAACTTATTATCTTTTCCCTTGTTTTAAACCAAACCAATACTTTTATCTAGATAAATAAAAGCACAAAAGGGGCGGGGGGAAGAGAGAAAGAAAAAGAAAGAAGTTTTAAAAAGAGTAGAAAATAGGTTAAATGAGAAAGATAGAAAAATAAGATTCAGAAAGTAAAGAACTTCTGATTCTTCGTCTGTCCGCTATATAAAAAGCAATATTCACTTCATGCAATCCAATATAACATGCAACAAAGCCACTTTCTATAAGCAAACATTATCTAGGACATTGAAGCAGTATTGACATTTTGCATACTTGACAAAAACAACCACAAAACATTTACTTAGAGCCCTCAGGGATAGGGTGGGTTAAATTTCTAATTTAATTCTAGTTTAAATATTTAATTCAGGCAGCTTTAGTCCACTTCCAATCTTTATTTACAAACTTCATAAACTTCAGACCTGAATGATTTGAACAGGGAACAAAGTGTATCGTCTACTAATAATTCATTCCTTCTTGAGCCTGTTATGCTCCGCTAGCCAATTTCCTCAGTAAATCCCCACGCAGCTCTATTAACTGCACACTAAATAAATATTTTCCCCATGTTTGCTTGGTTTGGCACCCGTCATAACAAGAGAGGTCACAGCAGCGCCATACATTAAAAGGAAGAGACAAATGGAAAGTCACTCTAATTTCCACTTAAATCAAAAGAACTGAGTTAATTATATTCTGAGTTGTGTGCTGGTTTTGGTACTGCTATTGGAAAAATCATCAGCATGCAGAAATGTACATAAAAATGAAGTTTGTGCTTTTCAGTCTTCCAAGGAAATGAGTTAACTCTATTTAGAGGGTGAAATGTAACCTGGAAAATGGGTCTTGGAGTCCAATTTATTTCTATTGAGTTTTCAGTATCTCAGAGTATTCTGACGCCAACAAGATTAGGTATTAAGATACTGCCTGAACAACAATACCTGTAACTTGGTGGAGACATGTGGACTGTAAAAGTGCTTCAGCATAAGAACTGCAAATTATGTTTATTGTGAAGCTGAGTGCATCTGCCACGGTACTTTTTATAATAGATCTATGCTATTGGCCCACTGTGAATAAAAGGCTTACCGGTACTTCTGTTTGCACAAGAGGCTCCGATCCAGTGGAGTTTCCTACTGGTGGAAGCTGGGGAGCAGGGAAGGTAATTTCCCTTGAGGTTATCAGCAACAACTCTGACTTGAATCTATAGGGATCCCCGACCCTCCCCATATATGCCCACACAACCACTTCAGTCACATTGCACACTGCAAGAAATCAATCTTTTAATGTAGCAGCACCTATACTTTGGAACTCAGGACCCAGCTATACAGCTGCAAATAAAACGTTTAAAGTGTGTTGAAAAGTGCATTATACAAATGTGACACTAGATCATGATGGTGAGCTATGGCAAATTCAATATATTTTTCAAAACCTTTTTAAAAAAGTAGTATTTTCACTATATGTGCATTTTTATATGTGTCTAGATTCCTCCTCAGTGCCTGCTGCCACCAGACAGGTGCCTCTGGTGAGCGCTTTCTAATACCTGCTTAAAAGGTATTTCTTTAGGCAAGTCTATCTAGACAAATAGAACTTGGCATGCATTTTAATTTTTTCTTAACTTTTAAACTGCTTCTTAAATCAAGAATTGTCATCTTTTACTATAACTGTTTAGAGGTTGGTTGGTTGGTTTTTTTTACAACCACGCGGTTTATCATTTTTGTTGCAAACTTTATTAAAAGAAAAAAATTGTTGGAGAATTACATTGAAAAATTCAGAAAAGTTCAGAGGGTAGCTGTTTTTCAGTTTTTGCATTGTTTCAGGAAGTGAGAATTAAGTAGATTGATACTGAAATCCAAACAGAACCAAATTTCTCCCCTTTCTGCTGTTGCCATTCAGATTGTTAATTGTTTTTTATACTGAAGCTCTGATACTTGGGGAAGTTCATGTTCAGATATCAGACAAATGCAAAAGCCAAAAGGACTTAGGTGGAAATATCCATTATCATATATACTAATAATGACCTGAATTCATCAAGCACCATATTATATTGTGAAACTGGCACTATCTACCCACAAGAAGGAGGCATCCTTTTGCTCAAGAGCATCCCAAGGTTTGCAGAAGGCCAAAACATCTTGGGGAGGGGGGAGGAACAATAGGTGTACCAGGGCAGGACAGACACACACACATCCAAAATAGGCCAATAGCCCAAGCCACAGTGTGTTCAGTGGCCCCAGAAAGCTGACCTGACTGTTGGGGATGGAGAATGGAACAGAATATTCTAAACAGGAGCTTTCTAAGCTATATCATTTTGCTGCATGTCCTACTTGTGGATTATAATATTCTACAAATGGCCTCGCAGACTTCATTCCATATTTCTTTCAAGCCTCTTGTAGGAGGAGGGTTGTGCTACTTAAAAATGGTCTTCATGAATTGCTTTCTTTCAATGCGTTCTTCCCTTTGTGTTGTTCCCTTTTTGATGTCTTGAAGAACTGTGCTCTCTTTTTTCCTAATTTACTTTTTATTTTGCTTAATACCATACTTTAGTATACAGTACGTGGTATTGGTGACAATAAAAAAATGGAGTAATAGCCTTATAATTTAAGTAGCTCTGCATATTATTTGATATGGGGCCATTAGTACCAGCAATGAAGATGGCATCTGTAATTGTGGCTCAGTGTTTCCGGAAATAAATAAATTAGTAACAGCTATGAAGATGACAGATTTTATCAGTTCAATGTATCAAGGATAAAGAATACAAAGCTGTGCTATTGCAGAGTAATGAATTATCTCATTTGCATATTGTCTCTTCAAAGCGCTTGCTAATTCAGGTGCCCCTTTTGTTAAATTATTGCTTAATGCTATGTAGGTTTGCATTCCACCAAATTCAATGAACTTCTCAAGTCCATTGCATAGGGCATAACTGAATTATTATTATTATTATTAAAGAAATTAATTATTTTTTTAGCATAGAAATGATCACAAAAAGGAGAGTGTACTTCATGTGCAGCTGGATTTTTTCTGGTAAACCTTTCAGGTTGCACTGCTCTAACAGGAAATTAATAAAGCATCCAAAAGTACAGTTTGCAGCCTTAATCGTACACCTAAGAGAAGTGCACTCCATTAGCCAAAGAAAATTAGCCAAATTTCTCTTTTCCTCACTCTGTGCAGAAGAAATGCCAGTAACCTTGCTCCACCAAGCACATAGTTAATATACAAAAGGAGACACCTATTTTCATGAGATCCAGTATATTGTTTTAGCAGCTTCGGAATAAATAAGAAAAGGAATCAGGGAGTCTGCTATGTTCTAGTTAACTGGTGCATTATCTTGTCCTTTAACAGAGTATGCCAAAAGTTCAGCCCTGTTTGTTTGTTTTTATGTTCCAGCAAAAATGTTTTGCAATACAAAAAAATCAGTGGTTCATGCTGACAGCCATTTTGAAGTGGGAGGTTGGGAGTTATTGAAGACCTGCAACTTCCTCCCTCCTTGTAAAAGCATTAATTTAGGCTGCAAAGCTATCCTAGTGTTCATGGGAGTTAGCCCTATTGAGCTCTGTGGGACATGTCAGAGTAGACATATCTAGGACTGCCCAGTTACAGAGTTTGTTGTGACTGATTTCCTTAAACGGGGTGGTAGAATTTACGTTAATCATTTTTAAAGTGCTGGGAGCTCTGTTAATGAAATTAGCCGTTTTTCTCTCCACTTTTGAAAAATTGTGCTGGGCTTTTATAAGATACGAATTTTTGTTAAGCCACCTTGAACTCTGCCAAGAAAAGGTGGGATGCAAATTGCTTTAAATAAAGTACAGTAGTACCTTGGTTGTCAAATGGCTTGGCTCCTGAACAATTCAGCTGCCGAATACAGCAAACCTGGAAGTAAGTGTTCTGGTTTGCAAATGTTTTTTGGAAGTCAAATGTCCGACGTGGCTTCCGCGGCTTCCGATTGAGTGCAGGAAGTTCCTGCAGCCAATAGGAAGCCGCACCTTGGTTTTTGAATGGTTCCGAGAGTTGAATGGACTCCCAGAATGGATTAAGTTTGACAACCAAGGTACCACTGTAATTCTTAGGGCTATGCCCGGATCCTGAATGGAATTGGACCTATTTCAGTCATCCTAGGAGTCTGCCGGATCATGTTGAAATAGTCCCAGGATTTCCTGGGGTCAGAGTGAGTCCACCCAAAGTGATTTGGGGCTGTTGAAAGGTGTGTGTGTGTCTGCCTGGTGGCATATAATGGGTGGAGAAGGAGATGTGCAAGCAGTCCGTGCACATCTTTCACCCCCCCCCCCAGCTGCATGACTGTGCAATCCTAGTCAGACTGGGGTTGTGCTAGATCAGTCCCTGAATTTGGGGGATTGCACACAACTCTAGCAATTACAAGTCTTGGACCCGTGAGAGTGGGTGCCCAGGGCACGCCAATGTCATTGTGGCATGCGCGGGTTGTGTCGGCACCCCCACAGCGTGCTGATGTCACTTGTACACATCGCGGGCGTGTGCGTGCACCGCCGAGTGAAACCTTGGGGGGATCCGGTCCCTTCATTTAAAATTTTTGGGTGCTCAGGCACCCAGGGCCCTGCACAGTCAGCACCTATGAGCATGCACCTCCTTGTAGTCTCTACAGCCACAGCAGATGCTGTACTTCTCTATTGGCTTTACTTTACCCCCGAAAGGCACATTTTTCCATTGTCTCCTGAGACAGATGGATGCCAACAGCAGTTTAGCCCTGTGCTTGGATCACAGGCTGCTCTGCATATTAGGAGCACCTGCAGCAACAGTTTCTGACCTGTAAAATGTGGAAATCAGCCACATTGATTTCAGTGTGATTTGCTTCCAAGCCAGCGCATTTAAGGTTGTAGCCTTAGACTTCTTAATTTCAACACTGGGATCCCCCCCCCCGGAAGATAAGCCAGCCCCACAAAGATTCTCTTCATAGCATATAAAGAGTTTAACAATGTGGAAAGAAACCCATTCCCTGTAGGGACTTGTGTCATGGTGGGTGGCCAAAAGTCATCTTGTATTAGTAGCAAAGGACATCTTTTATTCATGGACATGAGAAATAAGAGGGAACTGCAAAAGACACGCTGCTGGATTATGATACAAAAAATAATATGGAAGACACTGACAAATTGGCTCCTTGACAAAATGTCACTTACTGTTTGAACGCTGCATATTTTAAAATCTAATTTAAAGCTGCTTATCAAGTTTTCTCTCTCACAGGTTCTTTTATTAACTTTTACGTCTACACTGGATATACATATCCATCTGGGAGACATGATTACCCAGAGCATTACTGTGCACACAAAATGTTCCTTCGCCTCATCTTGGCTGCCCTTTCTTAGTTCAATATGTGATTCTCCACTGTCAGAGGGATTTCTTGGTGGGACACTGGCAGTTCATGCTGCTAGCAGAAGTAAAATACTAACATATTGCCTTCATTTTTAGGGGTTTGGAGGAAGTATTCCAGCAACTGGCTCCTGGTAGAGTTATCAATAAAACAACGTAGGAAGTGGCCTTATTCGATATCAGATCATCACCCATCAAGCTTATTGTTGTCAACACTGACAGAAGCTTCAGAAAGGGGTTTTCTCTACCTGGAGATGCCAGGTACCTGGCAAATCACTGTGCCTGTTTTTGCACCTTGTCAGGAAAAAAGCTTGTTGCTGGAATGGTTGTTCTTCAGGGTTCAGCTCTTCTCTCTAAGAGCCTGCAGAAGTTTCATCTTGCAGTGGGAAGTATTTCGTCTCTAGAGCACGTAGGTGTGAATGCTAAGGCACCTTGCAGTGCACAGCCGGTCTTTTCACAACTGGCAGTTCTAGAGGTATATTTTGAACAGCAGCTAGCCTGTTGCAAGACAATGCAGTTTCCTAGGAGGAATTTAATAAAAAGAAACATGCTTCTAGCTTTAAAACAAATGCAGTGTAAAGTAGGTTGGCTGGGGGTGGGGGTGGGGCTCTCAGTAATGTGAAACAGTGTGATTGTAAGTGGACCAATCCCAGGATATAAAAATTGGGATGCTTCAAGGATATGTAAAGTCCGTTGGGCTGTTGTCATCTAAATACTTGTGCTGGTGCAAGGATTAGTGCTAGTGCAAGGAGAGTTTCTCCACCTCCTCCCCTGGTCATGCCCTGTGCCATCCCTATATCTGCTCTCAGATGTTGGTGGAACCCCCCCCCCCCGAATTGATTTAAGGGGTGCATGGGAGGAGGAGATTGGAAGAACATTCCATTGTGCAAGGAGAAATTCTTGTGTTGACATAACATTCACCTTACAGCATTATGTTAGGTACAATCCAAAGCCTGTGAAATCTTGAAGGGTATGCCATAACCTGAAAAATTCTACCCTGACCTTACAACCCCAAGATACCTGGTTCTGCTCTGGGCTAGACTTTGACTTACCAGACTCAATTATGGTTGTCTAGCTTTGCCTTACTCCTTTTGGAAAGCAAAAGTTGACAACCTTAAGCCCAGCCTACAGCCATCATTAGTATGGCAGGTGGCTAAATGATGCAACAGTGCAGTTTTGTGACATCATCAGTGTTACAGAATCATCAGAACTTCCACAACCAACTCAAATTTCCTCTTGAATTTGTTTGCACAGTCTCTGACAGTAACCTTTCTGTCCCCCCCCTTTTCTACTTCCTGCTGAAGCTTTTTTTTTGGGGGGGGGGTATTTTTTAGTAAATATGCTAATAGCTACAACTACTCCAGATTGCATGCTTAGTCCCTGGTGCATGGAAAGAAACATCAAATGAGGTATACATAATGGGATATTAAATTACATTTCTGAAGGACCAGGCATGGATATTTCAACTGTAAGCATTAATGGAAAATTACCCCATCACCTCCACCAGAGGAAGAAGGCTATTTTCTTGATACCTCATGCTATCTTACACCATGTTCCTACATGGTAGATGTCCAAAGATGTTAATGCCATGCTTGTTATGTTCCTTTCAAACTTTCCAGCTTGAATAGCTGGGAAGAGAGCAAGCTGTTTATACTTTTATTGTCCTTTTTGTGAGCTGATAATGCAGTGAAAGGCAGGGTATGCATGATATTAAAAGAATTATATGGAAGTTAAATTATATATTGGCTGATAGCCAACTTAGTCCTATTCGGTGTAGTCCCATAGACACCAATGGACTTAGTTATTTATACCTGCAGAGGGGAGCCTTCAAAGCTTTAAGCCTCATATCTGAAATCCCAGAAAGACTACACCACATGATTTTTCTCTCCATGTAGTTTGTCCTACAGTGCCAAGATTCATAATCTTGAAGTACAATGAGCCTTGTTGAGAAGGCAGTATGTTTGACTGCAGGTCAGCAAACAGAATCAGTTAGCAAGGCATGTTGCCAGTACATAGAATCTGCCTTATACGGAGTGAAACCATTGGTTCATCTAGCTCAGTTTTGTCTACACTGGCTGGCAGCCACCTGTTCTCCAGCATTTCAGACAGGGAACATTCACAGCCCTACCTAGAGAAGCTGGGCAAGTAGATGCTCTAACATTGAACTTTTCCCTTAAGGGAGACCTGTGCTAGCAGGAGTGGTTAGCAGCAATTTTGCCCTTTGTATGACAGAAGTGATATTCACTGCTTTAACAAAATATGTGTATGTGTTTGCGTGCGTATATATATCAGTTAAGAAACAAGGAATAAATACGGTTTATTATATCATTTTACCTATGATAAATATCCACTGAGAACCTGGTGTTTAATGGTGATGTATGTGAAAAACATGAATGTTTTTAATTTTAATTGGTCGTGTATGCATGCGTTTTCAAACTGAGTGCAGGAAAACCCACATCTGAAGTGGTTCTCTGGAGATGCTCAGATTGTTCCACCATGGTTCTTCTCTGTGTATCCTACTGAAGGATTTTTTAATGCTATAAATCATTTTATCCATGCGTAATTAATTTTAGCAATAAATGATGCCAAGCATGAAAGGAAAGCCACAAATCAATTTTAAGGAAGTCATTCTGATGACTGGCATGAAATATGTGAGCCTCCTGCTGGCTCTTTAGAGTTGTACCTATCCTCCAGATTATTTGCATGAACGGGTGCTTAAAGGATGCATTGCCCCATCTTGGTGATCACTGAGCACAGCAGCAAGGTGTCTTCGTCCCTGTCTCTGATACATTCTCAGAGCCCTCTGTGTTCTGCTCTGCTTCAGAAGTGGTTTGAGCTGTCAGACATTGCCTATTGGGATGGCACTCAGTGCTGGGGAGGGACACCATGCACTCATCAGCAGTGATGTCCTTCTAAACCATTTTGTTCAAATTCCACGTTGGAATTCAGGAATTCATTCATAGGCCCTGTGTGGGTAAACCACTGAGAGGGAATCTCAGTGGGGGAAAATGTCAGAGGGCACTGGTGCTAATAGGCAATTGCTGTGACTCCGCCCCACTGGATGAGCCGCATTGATTTATTGATTGCTTTATCTACAGTACTTTGATTTATATACCTTGCTAAGGTAACCAAGTGTGGCAGAGTGCCATCAGGTCAATTGGGAGCCAGTGATATGTGTTAACTCTGGCCTGGGCTCCTGCCTGCCTTCAAGGCACATGGTTCTTAGGAAGATGAGGAACAGTTGGACCAAACATCTCTCAGGCCATTGATGGCTCTGTCCGAAACTGATGATATGTGTGCTCCTTGCCTGGGGTGGACCTACACATAGGGGAAAAAACTGCTATAAATGAGTCAGAAATATAATGATTTAATTTACAAAAGAAAAAAACCGCTATGTAAAATCGAATAGAAAAGTTTCCTGCTCTACAGTATCATCTGGTGTTGCATGTTTATAATGCATTCAAAACGCTGTTTTTGGACTACTTGGTTCTTTCTAGTTATTATCTGGGGACTAGACACCAAAGTATACTCTACCTGAGTATACTCTACCTGAGAAGGAAGAAAGATAGGTGTCTGAGTCTACACAATGGGCTTGTCAAGCAAACTCAAATTTGCTACATATCCTTTTACAGCCAAATCAATAATTGTCTTGGAGTATAATTCTATGTATGTTTACACAGAAGTAATTCCCATTGTTTTCAATAGGGATTCCTCCCAAGTAAATGGGCATAGGATTAAAACCCCCTTTTATGACCATTTGTACATATACCACAACTTCATTAACTCTGGTAGAATTCACAAATATATATGTATTACAAAATACTTCAATTTGCTTGCTCTCACAGTAAGATTTGTCAACTAGAAGTGTTTCTATCTACATTCTGAGAGTTGAAATTTATTTCATTTTTGCAATTTGCAGGGCACTGAGACTGAGTGACAGTGACTTAGGCTGCAGTCCTAACCCATTTTACCTGGGTGTAAACCCCACTGAGTTTGACAGGATTGACTTCTGAGTAGACATGATTAGCTTTGTACTGTTAATCAAGGTTACCCAGTGAGCCAATGTCTGTGCTGGGTTTACCAACTTGCTTTCCAGTGTTTAAAAATCATGCGAGGGAAAGAGCCTTTGACTGCTTCATAATTGGCTGAAAACATGGAAATGAAAGAGTAAAGTTTGCTCAGTAAGGTATAAAAATGGGAAGTACATTTGCCACAGCAAAACAACTGCACTCTGGGCCACTAAGTGCCCTGCTTTTAAATCCAAAGATGATGGAAAGAATGAAAATTGGTTGAGCACAACCTGGTTTTTGTTGTTGTTTGCTCGTTTTCATGTCACTGCACCTTACAGTGGGAGATTTTGGAATTACAGCATCCTCATCGCTTACAATGGTGGCCTTTTCAGCATACTGGGAAATGCCATTTAGTGACATGAATTAAGATTACGGGAAGACACTAAAACATTTTAATAATGAAGGCAAAACGCCTCATGTATGCCATTGGGCTTTGACCTCGGTCCATAATACTGGTGTGCAGCTCAGTTCAATGTGATGTTATAAACGGTGGGAGTTAAGAATTCAGTGCAATTAAGCAGCACTCTAGTGCGGCGTTTTGCCTTAAGTGATCTGAATATATTTCCCGCTGCTTATAAAGTGGCGAAATCCTTGAGCTTGGAACATTATATAGGCACCAGGGTGGGGCAGTCCCCACAGTGTTTCAGACTAAAGGACTATTCCTCAGGAGAACTCATACATTTGGCTGTTATATCTCATCCCAAACAAAAGGTGATAGGAACCTCAGAAATTGCTTAATACCAGCTCAGCCTCTTTGTCCATCTCTTGTGACTGGCTGCAGCCTCCCCCTTGGGTAGGAAGCTTTCACACACCTCAGTGATTTGAATCTTTTTTTTAAACTGGAGATGCCAGGGAGGTGGTTCATTTAGCAGGCAAAACATGTGTTCTTCTGTCACTAAGCAGTGGCCCTCAAACAACTTTAACTTAAATGCATGGCTTTTCCCCAATTCAGACTGCATCCACACCCACACATTTAAATAACTCTTGTACCACTAACATCATCATCATCATAATAATTTATTATTTGTACCCCGCCCATCTGGCTGGGCTTCCCCAGCCACTCTGGGCAGCTTCCAACAAAGATGAAAGATACACTAAAATGTCACATATCAAAAACTTCCCTGAACAGGGCTGCCTTCAGATGTCTTCTGAATGTCAGGTAGTTGTTTATCGCTTTGACATCTGATGGGAGGGCATTCCACAGGGCGGGCGCCACTACCGAGAAGGCCCTCTGCCTGGTTCCCTGTAACTTGGCCTCTTGCAGTGAGGGAACCGCCAGAAGGCCCTCGGAGCTGGACCTCAGTGTCCAGGCAGAACGATGGGGGAGGAGACGCTCCTTCAGATATACTGGACCGAGGCTGTTTACGGCTTTAAAGGTCAGCACAAACACTTTGAATTGTGCTCGGAAACGTACTGGAAGCCAATGTAGGTCTTTCAAGACTGGTGTTATATGGTCTCGGCGGCCGCTCCCAGTCACCAGTCTAGCTGCCGCATTCTGGATTAATAACAGCCATAGCTCTTCTCCCCAAATCCTGGGAACTTCAGTTTGTTAAGGTTGCAGGGAATTGTGAGGGGTAAAGTATAGTTTCCAGGGGTTTTTGGGAGGGGGGAAGCCATGACTATAAAGTGGTGTAAGAGGACTTGAAATGGATATTGTGGATGTGACATCAGTGTTGAGTTTCTCAGTTGGAACTCTGAATCTTTTTACCCTTCCCCCCAGAATTCTCTTCACCGCACTCCATACCAAAACCAGAGATGGTGTTCCCTGCCTCCAGACTCACAGTGCCCTTTGAAGATGTAAATAGCAGAGGTGGAGGTCCTCTGCCACATAGGTAGGGAGCCTGTGGACCTCCAGATGCTAATGGACTACAACTCCCTTCATCCCTGACCATTAGCTGTGCTGGCTGGGGCCGCTGGGAGTTGTAGTCCAAACACCTCCGGAGGGCCACACCCTGCTCTATAGTCAGGGACTTGGATACCTTAAGTAGCATCATCTCCTGCATGTACCTCATACCCTCCAACATTTCTCTGATGAAAATAGGGACATCCTATTCTATTATTATTATTATTATTATTATTATTATTATTATTATTATTATTATTACTACCCCACCCATCTCACTAGGTTGCCCCAGTCACTCTTGGTGTCTTCCAAAATATATAAAAACATAATAAAACATTAAATGTTAAAAAACTCCCCTATACAGGGCTGTCTTCAGATGTCTTCTAAAGGTTGCACTATATAGTTATCTCCTTGGCTTGTGGGTCATATAAGTCCATACCCTCCAATATTTCTCCAATGGAAATAAGGACGTCCTAAGGAAAAGTGGGACATTCCAGGATCAAATCAGAAACCGGGACGGCTTCTGTAAATCTGGAACTGTCCGTGGAAAACAGGGACACTTGGAGGGTCTGTGTACCTCCTGGTTTCTTCAGATCTGTAGTGGAGGCACGGCCCTGTGTCTTTCACAGAAATGTGAATGGGAAGGATGCAAATCTGTACTTTCTCTGTGGTGACATACTGCCATTGTGGAAATGCAGCCAAGCAAAGCCCAGCTGGAGGCATCTCCATGGACCACTCCACACTTAGTTAAGATGTAGCTGTTCCAGAAAGCATGTCTTGCTGGTTAAGCTGGAGCTGGTGCCTTTCTCTGTTGGGACATAACCTGGAATCTTTTTGGCTGCGTTTCATGCCGGCTGTTTGTTTCTCATAGCGTTTGGGGGATGTTTTTATTGTAATTGTTTGTGTTTATTGCACAGTACACAGCTTTGAGTGTTCTCTTTTTGGCAGAGATCGTGAGATAGAAATTTCAATTAATTAATTAATTAATATTTGGCAAAGAAATGAAAGAAAGCAGCTGGAGTGGCGGTGGTGGGGGCAGTGGTGAGTAGCAGCAACACTTTTCAGTATCATTCTGAAATATATTCTGGGAGTGAGCCCTGACACAGATTTAGCCCCAGTGCAGATTTTGCCACAAACACACCCTCTCCTGCTGCATATGCTATCCCCACCACTTTCCCATATTCATAATTAGTGTTGTGGGATAGAATTTTTTGTTTTGCTGTTATTTGTTTTTGGGTTTATTGTGAAGATTTCATAGGAGACAGCATCTGAATATTCTGCTTCAAGCACAGAAGTGTCTTGGGAAGGCTTGTGTTGCTACACCAAGGGAAGGCACTATAGACACTCATCCTTTGCTGTGATTTTTAATAGATATGGCACTGCAGGAGGAAATCTATCCTGAATGCAAGCAATTCCTTTTTGAGGAGGAGTCCATATTTCCCAAGGCCCCTCCCCCAAAGTTAGTGTGTCCTGTGCTTAATATTAGCTATTGGCTTATTGATTACACTTCATACAAACATGCTAATTCATTTTTCCTTTAACCTCTGAGACTTTGAACTACAGGTCTGCTTCTGCAGTTTATTGAAGAACAAGCTCCTTAGTTCTTAGCTAGTCATTGAATGTGAGAGAGCTTGGAAAAGGCAATGCTCTCTAGAGGGCAGGCTTTATCTAGTTATGCCTTGAAAGGTTTTCCTGTAAGGCCGAAACAGCAACTTTTGAAAATCATTTCCTCCCCCAGATGTTGAGACATTCTTTATTTTAATATTCCAACCATGCCCTTCTGCTAAATGTGTTCTTCAAGGTACGTATGTTTTAGCAAACCAAACTACAGCAGACATGTGGCTGCAAGTGAACAGAGCCTTCCTGAAATGTACTCACTGCTTCCTTCTCATAACATGTATTTTCTCATATCTGGGATGTAGTGTAGCTTTGTACATTTGGGGTGAATCCAGCTGGGTCCTTTGCACTAATGGAGAAGGGCTTTTGAACCAGCGGATGGTTCCACTGATGGAAGAAGAAGGGGGGGTCATTTTTGTTCTTTCACCCTCACTCCCCTGATTCTACCTTGTAGACTCCACCTCCCTCCCTGTTAGGGAAGATTACCCAACTCTCTGGAGCAGATTTCTTGTGGGTGCTGCTGCGGGTAGCAGCAGGGAAGGGAAATTGCCAAGAATGGCCTCTAAAGAGGCAGTTTTACTTGATTACACAACAATGTTGCCACCCCTTGCACAGCGAAGACACAGCTTAATATTCAAAGAAAGGTTCTATATCTAAATGCACTTAACCTCACAGAAGGCAACGCCTCACCTAAGATGGCGGGCGCCCCCTCAAGCCACGTGGTCAAGACAAAATGGCGGCCGCTAGCTGCGGTAACCTAGGTAACCGGTAAACACTTTCACTCCACAGCTAGAAAAGGCCCGCGATCGCGCGCCCTCAAAGAAGCAGCCGCTTCTCCACCCTTTATTTTATTTATTTGTTTACTTATTTATTTTAGGAAGATGGCTCAAGCGCCCTGTTCTGCTCAATAAACAAGCTGCCCGCTATCAATGGAGCGCCAGCGATCCCGCGAACGCTCAGGCGCGCAAGTGTGAGGGGCGCAGGCTGCAAGAATTTAAACAAACGTCCCTGCGCTCGCTCAGATGCCCAAGATACACAGCCGCAAGAGTTTAAAAACAGAAGCCGAGTTCGGTGCCCTCCCCCCAAGTCACCAACCTCATGCAGTGCTGACGCCCTGCGTTATGAAGACAAAGCCTAGTCCCCTTAGTTGTGAAAAGAGCTGTAATCCAAAGTCTTTGCGACCGAAAAGGAGAGCGCGCTGTGGGGAAAAAACCCCTGGTCCTGCTGCCCAGTGTTGGAAGAAAGCTGCAGGAGCCTCTGACAATGGGTAGACGAAGAGACCTAGTGGGAGGGAAAGAAAACCGAGCCGAGACCGGGGCAAAGACCTCAAGGAAGGAAATACAAACTGCTCAGCTGGAAAGGGAAAAGAGGGCAGTCCCCGGGCGTGCCTGGCCTTAAATAGGCTAGGCCACGCCTGCCCAGCCCGCCGATTGACGGGCCGGGTCGAAGACACGCCCGGGGATTCCCTGGATCTCGCGGGAGCAAAAGGCCAGCCCCCGCGTGTGTGGGAGGGGGTAACCCACAACCCCCTCTCCTCCCAAGCTCGGAAATGGCTTTCCATTAGCAGAGGCCTCACCTACGTCAAAATTCCTTCCGTGAGTGCAAGGCCACTAGTTGATCGCCATTAGTTGTGGGTGGGTGAGTTGGGAAATTCATGACATAACTAGTCACATCATAGAAAGTGAAGCTTCCCAATATGGAGAAGGAATTGAAAAAGCAAAACAGGAAGGGCCTGCTGGTACCCCCTCCATGTCTACTGTAATGTGTTGTTTGGCTACAAGCCAGATAAGTGAAGCTGCTTTTTTGTTTCTCAAGTTAACCTTGAAATGTGTTAAGCGGCTACGTGCATTTATTCCATTGTGTGCTCACTGTCAAAATATGCTGTGGAGAGCATACTGGCATTCGTTTATTTATTAATTTATTTTAAAGATTTATGCCTTGCCCTTCAACGAATTCTCAGGGTAGACTGTAAAGAATCAGCATTACAGTGAAAGCAACTTAAAACAAAAACATTAAGCCTACATTTTGGCTTACATAGAATTGTAGAGTTGGAAGGGACCATGAGGGTCATCTAGTCCAACCCCCCACAATGCAAGAATCTTTTCCTAACATGGGGCTCGAACCCACAACCCTGAGATTAAGAGCCTCATGCTCTGCTGACTGAGCTATGTTGCAGCTTAGGCTTCCCCATGGTGTGTTTTCACTCCAATAATGGAGGGAGGGGGGATGCGTCCAGAAGTGAGTTTGCTATGTTCTTTAACATGCAAAGCACCACAAGGCAGTGCCTGAGCAAAAGCTGATATCCAACCAAGTAGTGTACTTCCATGAAAGACTACAACTCCTATCATCCCTGACTGGGACTGGATGGGAGTTGGAGTTGAATAACACATGGGGAACACCACATTGACTAATCCTGATCTACTAGATAGAACTGGCTGATGTACCAGCACTGAGAGGAAGAAATCTCTAAAGTGATGCTATTTTCTTTGACTAAGGTATGGTTTTTGTGTTAGATTGAACAAATTCATACTGTCAGTATCTTTCAAAATGGCAGATATAGTGAAAATGCAACTGATGTTCAGTCACAAAACTGTTGTAAAGAACTGTAGGTTATGAGTGGCAAACACTGTCAATCTTCCCTGTGTGCCGTGTTTCATGTTGAATGTCAGGATGTTGGGGGGGGGGGGTTAAATCACACAAGTTGGGAGATTTAACAATGTTCCAGGTACTTTGCTGCAAGGTTATCTGAGATGTATTGTGTTCTAGAAGAATTAGATCCTTCACCAGGGCAAAATGGAGCCCATTCACTGCATCAAGAATGCAGATCCCAGATCAAGGCTTCCTTGAACCATGGCAATGACTAAGGCTCATGAACTATATGTCATCACACAGGCTAAGCTTTGGCAATCGATTGTAAAATGAAAGTATGCTGGCGCACAGGCTTCTCTTTGGGAATCTATTACAAAGCAAATCAGCAACATCCTCAAACCTGTGTAATTCTAGGCTGGATCTACACTGACGTGTTTAACGTTATTAGAATGATATTAGATATATTGTTCTAAAATGCCACAGGGCATACTTGCAAAGTAAATGCTTTCTCCCTACTTCTGGGTGCTCTGCAGCGCCCTCTGGTGTCACATTTTAATAACGCATTATGAACGTTAAAAGTAGGACATCATGTATCCATATAGTTAGCAGAACTATTCCTTACCCCTTCCTCAACGTTAAAAACCATGAGTGTAAATCCACCCCTAGTCTGGATTGACTGCATTAAAGTGCCTTATTTCTCTCCAGCTGGCAAAACATTGACATGACAGCTAAAGATGTGGTACATACCCAGGCAATTGCTCCATTTTGCTCTTTTGTCCGACCGGTCCTAAAAGTTTCCAATGTCATAGAAGAAATATTTAGCTACTGAGCCACACGGCTAAACCTAGATTCTTGTTTGCGAGATGCAATGTGTAAATGTGTTTGTTAGGTGAACTGCTGTCTGCTTGAACAATACTTTGTGTGAGAGATCTCTGAGCAATGATGATTCTTCTGCCTAGCCTAAGATGATTTGCCTCTGGTTAGAGAGCACATTTCAGCTGCCTCTTGCTGGTAATTCTGCAAATGCAGTTTGATTCAAATCCAAAATGAATTCCGATGCTTCTTGATTTTAATCTCTATCTGACTTTCGTTCTGGTGCACATCTAATATATTGACGTATATCTTCCTCAAACTGATGATGGTATCTCACTTCGCTGCTCTCCAATATCGTTGAATTAAGACATCAGAATAATTAATGCTGCTGCCAGATCAACAATGATGCTCCTTTCCATTCCACAGAGCAAGTCTCAGTCTAATTTTAATGTGGAAGCATCAACGAGAGAAGACTTCATTGCCATTAAGAACCAGTTAAACATTAATTAATGGCCATTTAGAGCTTTACGGGGACATGTTTAGTGAAAAATGCCCCATTGGCAGAATAGGAATTGCCTTCTAATTATCACATGGCTTTGAAAAATTACCTGTGTATCTGTACTATTATTCCTTACAATTTGATGGCATGTCACATATCATGATCTATATAGATAAGGAAAAGTACAGAAGTAAAATGAACTGTTACTTCCCATCTTTCTGCTGGATTTGATCAATTTCAAAGTAAATGTGCTCAAACTTGTGTAGCAAGCAGAAATGGAAATGGAAACATTTGTCACCTTTAGAGAGAAACGTGTGCAGAGATTGTTAATATTTGCAAACTCACTGACATTCTGAAAGAGCCCCCCCTCACTCCAGCTACCCCCTTCCCAAAGGAAAAGCATTCTGAGGCACTTCGCTTTGCTCTTTTCTGCTTCATGTTACTATATTTCCTCATTCTGGTTGTGGGGGGAAAAATCAATAGCAGCTATTAATCATTCTCCCTCATGTGCAAAGACTGTGAACACCTTAAAGGTGAAATGCAAAGGTTGGCAGCAACAAAGAAAGGGTATGTGAATTGCCATTAAGTACACCATAAGTGGGGAGACCCTTAAGGTGACAACCACATTCCACTATCTTATATGTTGTTCACCACACAGATGAGGATCTTAACCACTTAATGAGCAAGTCTTCTCTGGTTGCAGCACCCTGCACCTCCCAAAGAGCTCTTTGTGGGATGTCTAAAGGCCAAACAGGGAATATACCAAACTTCTAGACTTTTTTAAGCTCACAAAAATTGTCACTGTATGTCCTGGTCTCACTCTTTTCTTATCCCCGTTGTGGTTGAATTTTACCAGATTCTACTGTTTTGTTTTTCTGTTTGATTCTTTCTGCATTGTACTTTGAAAATATATACTTTCAAAAGGTACCTGTCAGTCAATGCTGTGTGGATGCGTTTCTTAATTTCTAATATAAAACTCACGCAATCCCATTACTAGTAGCACATGGCACAGGAGAACATAAACAGGTCGAAGAAGTTCAAACCCACCATTAATTTCATATCGTAAGCTTTTTAGGAGGGAATGGGCTCATTTGGGATTCAAAACACAATGGTTGAGCTTTTCACCCTCAATGTAGTTTTGTCCCTTTAAAAATGGAACCTTGTTCTATAAAACTGTATATTAGCCATTGTGGCCAAAAAAGGCTTAGTTGAACCATAAAGCTGCTGGAATGAATAATTGTCCACCTTTCCTATGTGCATACAAAAGTGCTTTGCACATGAACAGATATCATCTCTCTATTCTCGTCACAAAGTTTTGGCCCATAGAGTTCATGATTATGCTCCTCTCACTGACCAGTACTGGTGCTGAGAACCTACTAAAGGTGAATGCTAAAGGTACATAAGTTTTTCTTCAGTAGTGTTTTCCTTCAAGTTGCTACTTACTGGTCTTTGCACTGAAGAAACAAAAGAGAAATCCCCAATCTTGAATAAAAGACAATGAATGTTTCTCATTGTGCTTTGTACTCCTCCTGGCTTCTTTAATCAATAGAATGCTCAGTGCTTCCTGGTTCACTGCGACAAAGCAAAAGGTTTGATGGGAATAGCTCAATAATGTCAGATCCTTCAAAAAGCATAAAAGAACGCCCTTTTGCAGGTGGCTGAAAGGATTCTGCTAAGATGTTACAGTGAATACAGCAAATGCCGTATTGACAATCTAAAATATACGTTGGCAAAGCTACAATATGTGTCCAGTGTATGACATCGCGAGAGCTTGGTCTTCTGATCTTGCCAAAGCAGCCCAAGAAGAAGCCAGACTGCAGCATTTCTGATGCTTCTGGTGACATAGGAAGGAATCCAAATACTGCTGATAGTGAACATCTGCTGGGAAAATGAAATGGCAAATCTCCTATGCAAAGGAATGGCAGAGCCACCGAGGGGCAGGTGCATTAGGCTGCTCCAAAAGGGTTGGTTCCAAGTAAGACCAGAACATGGGGGGGGGGGTTTGAAAAGGCCACAGCGTTATTGATTACAGCAAGGTAGCAGGGATTTACTTCGCAATGTGGCACGGATCTGTTTTCCACTTCGGAATTCTGTTTGAAGAAAACCCCTTCACGCTTGCCTGCTGAGGTGTGCTGCCTATGAGAATTAACCAGAGGGAAGGACCAACATGGTGTAGCTCATGCATCAGGGATCTTGCAGCCAACTTGAGGTGAGAGCTGTGAGGTCTGGCCCCACTTGAGCCATGACCAGGGGGTGATGCATCACCTCAGGGCCCCATGTGGGGGTCTCCCCATGTTTGAGATCCTGCCCAATGTCATACATACATAAAATGAAATTCCTGGCTTATCTAAGGATATTGATACCTGAGCTTTCAGAAACTGCAACAATTCTAACTCACTCAAACAATAATGATATTGATTCTTCCTGAATTTACAATTTACTATTAAATTAATAGTATGATGTAGATAGGGAATGACTAGGAGGGGTGATAGGGCAAAAGCATTTTCGATAGCAAGTTATATTTAGCTGTGATTGGACGTAATACATATTATGTTCTCTACTGCTTATCAAATGACTTCCTTTTATTCTCGTCACATCCAACATTAATCTATCACCAACGATCTGGGGTTTAGCATCTGAGTATCTGCCAAAAAGTCATCATTACCATGATGCTTACAGCCGTAGAAGGTCTCTGGTATTTTGTCAGTTATTATTAACAAATACCAGAATGGAAATTGACGATCAGTCTTGATAAGAGACCTGATTGTGCTATTTACATCAAGGCAATTTTAATGAAATGCCTAATTCATAAACATACACCATTGATTTTCATATTCACATCACTGCAATTAGGAATTGGTATTTAAAGGGCACACTTCATATTCTGCATGTGGTTTTTTTAATCACACTTCACGTTTGTTTGTTTTTTGGAATTGTATAATTTCCTCCTGTGAGATGAAATAATTTGCCTCCATTTCCATTGCTCCATTAAAGGCAACACCTTTTAATGTCCTAAGATAGTTGGGTGAGGATGGGACATTTGGGGACCTGGTTATGGTGCACTGAGAGGAAAAGAGCAGAGTATAGTTTGGTGACACACAAGGCAGTTCTGCTGCTGAAGCTAAGCCGTTCTGCCTGGATGGGAGACTGCCTATGAACTGGATGAATATTGTACTGGATCTCCTCAGAGGAAGTGTGGGGAATAAACATTATAGACAGATAGAGATAGAGATATATGCAAGCTGGCTCCCAACAGTCTACTACAGTCTAGCGTGATCATAAAGAGACTCCAAGATGGGACTCTGCAAATGAAGGTAAGAGGTTATGTAAATTTACAGTGTGATCTCATTTCCTCCTATTTTCTTTCAAAATTAACAGTTTAATCGAGATAGAGAGTGGCTCAAAGAGCAACAGGGCAAACACCTGCTTAGAAGTCTAGATTTTCAAAAGTTGAGTTCTCTAGGGAACTCCCAGTTTTAATGGCGCCCCAAAGTGTTCTTTCATTCCCCTCAACTAAGTTAATGGCCTCCTATGGGCAAAAGTGCACTTGGAATAACTTTTGCAGCATGGCAGGGAAATCTATCCTACACCCCTGACCTGAATAGTTCAGCTTGCACAGTACACAAACCCCTTTGGGGTTTCTGGATGTATAGTCACTCTCTCCACACCCACCCACCCATCGGAGTGATGAGCATTTCTCTAAAAATAAATCGCCAATTCAGTTCTAAGCGCAGTTTTACATCACCCTAGCCGGAGTCCTTCACCTGCTTACTAGCTTTGTTGTACCTCTTCTTGAGTCTACAATCAGATGAGTGCATCTGAACTTGATTTGCGCTCCCAAGCTACATTCATAGGGTCCTGCTCAGGCAAACACACAGCTGTAGCAAATCTGAGGGGTAATGAAATTTCCAAAGATGTTGTGCATCTTTGTTTGTGAGTTTATAACTAGTTATTGCTTAAATATTGCATTTGGACAGTTCTGCTCAAGCAAAGCATTTTAGGGGAAGGTAAAATAATTCTAATATGTGAAAGTTAATTTTGCAGAGGAAGTTCCCACATGTTGTCTAATCTAAACATTAATTGGAATGCAGAACTCAACCCTGCATTTTTAAAGCAATTTGGCTGTTGGCACAGCTGTTATTTCCATGGAATAATTAGCATTTAGCAGTAAACAAGAAATACATTCTCTTTTCTTCTAAAGCAGTATGTGAAATCCTATAGAATGCCATTCTGTTTTCGCCTGTTCTTTGCAAATTGTTATAGGAAACCCTATATAATAGCAAACTCATTCTCAGTGTGGGCATCCTTCATTACCTGAAACTTCAACATCCACACACAAGAAGGAAAGCATTGCTTACTGACTGAAACCCAGAGCACTCCACACTGCAACATTTTGTTGCAGACCTCACTTGGAGTACAAAGCTGTGGCCATTGCAATGGCTTGTCTCTTCATCCTTGCTGATGAAGGGCTCTCAGCACCTGGAGGTGATTACAGACAGCTGTTGGAGGACCTCAGAAGCTGGCACATGTGAGACTGGCCAGGAAGCATGGAGTGGAGAAAGAGGGAGAAAGAACAGTGACAAGCAAGTAGCAAAGCCGGGGGGGGGGGGGAATGAACCTCAGAGCAACAAAGAGTTGGTGGCACAAAGAGAAATAGAAGGGAACTGGGAGCAAGCAGGTAAGATGGAAGTTGAGAGTTCTTAACTCAAATATGCAATTGTTATTTTGACGAAAGCTTGTCCTAAAGACTGGCCTCAGTACCTGTACTGGAAAGCGGCCAATGCAGACCACGTTCAAAAAGTAATAATCTGGTGCTGGTAATTTAGCAGAAAGCATTATTAAAAGGAAAAATATTAAGCCGGTAGACAAATAAGTCTTGCTGAAAAAGAATCAACATAGCTTCTGCAAAGGTAAAACCTGTCTCACTATCCTTAATGGATTGTTGGTCTATCTTCATATGTTCAGATATTTCTTCACCAGACACTGGCTAATGAAGACAGCTTTTAAAAGAGGGATTTGACAAATTTGTGGAGGATAGTTTTTGTCAGTGAAACGTCTGGGTTCAGAGAAGGGCCTTACCAAGTTTACCTCTGAATACCAAATGCTGGAGACAGGTATTGATGCCATTACATGCTCAGCCATTGTTTGAAGCATAATGCTTGTCTACATGGATGGGAACCTTTGGCCCTCCAGATGCTTTGAGCCACAGCTTGATTCTGACAAGGGTGTATCGTGCTGTTACTTTGCTAACCTTTCCCCTCTCTCCTCCTTAACGGGACTGATTAGCCGATTTGGTGCTTTAGATTTCTGATGAAAGCCTTTCAGAATTTTTTCTGCAAAGCATTTTGTTTTCCTCTGAAAAGAAATTACATCAGTTGACTTAGAAGGAGATTAATAATTCAGAGCTTTGAATAGAAAATGAAAATCAAGACAGGCAATAAGTTAGCAGTGTTCATGTTTTGCTGATCATATGAGTTTTTGTATGAAACGCTTTCTCATCAACTGACAAAAATGCTAATGCGTTGAAATATCTATATGGTACCATCAACCTTATTTCACTTAGGGAATGATGTAAGATCAATTCAATTGCGCCCTTTTGAAGAATATTGAAATTTAGCATTTGTTCTATGTAGGAAATACAAAGGTAACCTTTTTTATCCTGTCTCTACCTGTGTTGTCTCTTCCATCTATGCATACATTGAGTTTGTTAACCTTTGGAGCTGTTGAATCATAGACTGAAAGTGACTTCATATATGAGGGGAACTCAGCAGAAAATCCTTGCAAACTCCTTATTAGGTCTTTGCTTCAATTCCCAGTATCTCAGGGTTTTTTTTAAATGAATACATAGCAGCTTAAGATGGCTCCCTTACTCTGTGGAGACATCCTTGCAGGTAGCATAGATGGCATTGGGCTAGATGGACTCAGAATAAGGAATTTTAATATGTTCTGTTCTGCTTGTGTGAGAAGAATAAGGCTGAATTCCGGAACATGGTTACTCGAGAGACTAACTTCTGAGTAAACCTGTTTAGGATTGTGCTGTAAGAATGATAGCAGAGCTTGGAAGAATAGCTGGCTGAGGGCCAAACTAGATAAGGTTCCGCTAAGGAGTTGGTGTGCTGGCCCAGATGTTTAGCATCTATCCATGGTGGGAATACTAGCTATGTTAAATCACAAACAAGCCTTGAGAATCAAACTTGTGTGGAGCTTTCATCTATAGGCCTAACAGGATGTTAACAATCTGATTTGCAATCACAACATATGTGGGTTAAAAAATAAAATAAAAATTAAATACCAGGTTGACAGGGTGAGATGGTTATCAGGATAGCCGCAACAAGGAGGGAGGTTTTGAGCATTTCCTCTGCATGGAAATCCCAACCATTATGTGCCAGTTAGCCTGAGGGCGGAAACCACACTGGCACCAAAGGAAGCTTTCCCCCCTTAATAGCTGTGTGGAGTAGGAATTTTGTGGAGATTGCACTGTAATACTGATAAGTCCACCTGTACCTGGCATTTGATTATGAAAACACCATTGGGGAGAGTCAACATAGTGCTTGCAGGCGTTCACTTGTGCAACGAGGGTTCGCCTTCCTCCCCTCCCACCCAGCCTCCTGTGCAGCCCCAAAATCTGATTTGTATGGTTAGGGGTTGAGATGGAGGAGAACTCTGATTCAGTTTGCGTTGAAAACAATACCCAGACCAAAACAACAGCCGTCTTCTGAAAGACACTTCTCTGAATTTTGCAGTGCTGTTTTCCTGCCAAGTAATCTGTAAAAAACTCTATATACTAGGGCAAAATGTGCAGAGAGATGCATATATTAGTGAAGATCACAAAACTGCACACAAACATGTTTATTAGGAGAAATTGGCACTTCTTTTGAAATGTTAAGATTTTGTTGTCTTGGATTTTTGTGTTTTGGGCACTTGAATTTTATTTCTGTGGGTTATTCTTTGTGAGATGCCTTGTGAGCTTTCTTAGTCCAAAGGCATCATATTAATTAACAGTAAAAATAAAATGTTGATGGATTTTCATGATGGTTTTTTTAAAAGATGAACAAACAGATGTGAAAATGTGGGAGAATTGAATTTAAGGCTGAGGAAAAATTAAGAAACAGGGAAAAGCCAAAATTAACAGATTTGCCTATCCCTGGTTGGGTGACCCTCTGGAACAGATATTTGGGGCAACATGGTGGGGCAGGATGGAAGAGAAGTTATAGAAATCTAACTGCATGTGCAGATTTCTATTCCACATTATTGTATGTCATCCAGTCTGACTGCTAATCACGTTTTTAACTTCATGTGATGTTAGGCATATTTTACACTTACATTTTTATATTTAAAGCTTGTTGCATGCTTTCCTTGCTGCTGCTGTTTCCACTGATGGCTGAAAGCCTGTATTATGTTGTATTGCACCCTTTAAGCTCAGTGATGGATGACATGCCAAACATGTCAAGGGCAATCAAAGTTAGTTATATCCCCTCTTGAGTAGTACTGACCTGCAAGGACTCAAGTCCTCGAGCGTCAGCAAAATGTGGCAATAGTTTGTCGAAAGGAAAAAAAACAAAAACCTAGAGCCCTATTCTGAGGAACGAAACCCCCAATGTGCTGAGCAAGCTGTTTATTTCAAGCAGGTATTTCTTCTATATAAATTGTCACTTCTCCCTCCATTGCTTCAGTGTATGTGTATGTATTTCGAGTGTACCAGCTATAGATCCCTTAAGTAGCAAAGAGGCAGGATAGACCTCTGAATTTCCATAGGTGCACATATAAAAAGCTGCCTTATCAGGCTATCTAGTCTCGTGCTGACTGGCAGTGGCTCTCTAGGCCACTAATCCCATTAACCGCAGGCGCTGGCATTGCATTGCTTTACCGCCTTCCTTTTTAAGAATGACTTCATGGATACAGATGTTAAGAAAATAATCAGGTGTTGATATACACAAAAGGCTTTTTGCTTCTACGGTAGCCAGCAACTAGCCTTGAGGCAGGGTGAGCAGCACTTGGGAAGGCGAGGTGAGGAGAGAGGAACTATACCTAATAGTGCTCTTCAGCTGCCTGCATAATTTTGAAGGGCACCTGTTCCCTTCCATGCCAAGCTCAATATTTTACTATTGGCAAATAAAGGCCTTAAAAACTTGGGACCAGTTGACTTGTGAGATCTCCTTAACCCACTCCACAACTTTGATCTTGACATTGGGCCTCCGCTTTCAGCACCTACTTAGAAACGTTTTTGTTTAGACAAGCCTACCCAGATTTGTGGAACGTTTACATGCATTTCATTCTGTTTTTAGCTCATTGGCGATTGAAATTATTATTTGAATGTTTTAATTAGTTGTTTTCCACTGTTTTTACTAACATTTTTATGGTTTAATTCTTTTGTTAATCTGGTTTGAGGTTTTTTTGCATACAGTGGTACCTTGGGTTAAGTACTTACCGTATTTTTTGCCCTATAGGACGCACATTTCCCCCTCCAAAAATGAATGAAGGGGAAATGTGTGTGTGTCCTATGGGGTGAATGCAGGCTTTCGCTGAAGCCTGGAGAGTGAGAGGGGTCGGTACGCACCGACTCCTCTCGCACTCCAGGCTTCAGGAAGCTCTGCGCAACCCTTGGGAGACCGGCGCGACTTCGTGCCGGACTACCGAGGGCTGCGCAGAGCTGCCTGCAGTCCTGGGCTTCGCGCAGCTCTGCGCAACCCTTGGGAGACCGGCGCGACTTCGTGCCGGACTACCGAGGGCTGTGCAGAGCTGCCTGCAGTCCAAAGCCTGGGGCGCGCTGAAGAGCACGCCCCGGCTTCGCACAGCTCTCCGCAAGCCTGGGGAGACCAGTGAGACTTCTCACTGGGCTCCCTAGGCTTGCGGATAGCAGGCTGTTCTGGAGTCAGGGGTCAGGGGAAGCTCGGGCTTCCCCCGCGCCAGCCCTGCGTCTGTCATTTTTTTCTTTATTTCCCCCCCCCAAAAAACCCACCTAGGTGCGTCCTATGGGGCGGTGCGTCCTATGGGGCGGTGCGCCCTATGGGGCGAAAAATACGGTAATTCGTTCCGGAGGTCTGTTCTTAACCTGAAACTGTTCTTAACCTGAAGCACCACTTTAGCTAATGGGGCCTCCTGCTGCTGCGCCTCTGGAGCACAATTTCTGTCCTCATCCTGAAGCAAAGTTCTTAATCTGAAGCACTATTTCTGGGTTAGCAGAGTCTGTAACCTGAAGCGTATGTAACCTGAGGTACCACTGTATTGGGTTTCCAGATCACAAGGGAGGATTCTAAGAACATTCAGTCAAACATTCAGAAACACACATGTCAAAGTCTCCTGCAGAAGCACGGTGGTCTGAGAGAAGATTGCATGCCTGAATACATTTGGAACAAGGCCTCCATGCATCTCCTGCCCCTCTACACACTTATAACCCTCATGTATTCAGGCAAATGCATGAAGAGGGGGCTCATATGGTTCGTATGGCACACACACACACACCACAATAGCATTATGAGATCTCATACCCTCCAACTTCTTGAGTCCCCAAACGGGGATCTGCATCTTCCTGCCCGTGCACCTGCATGAGTCACATGACCCATTATATCGCCTGTATAACAGTTCTCCAAATTCATATTTCTAATGATATTAACTCCTTTCATTTACTAACCTCTTATCCTTTATCAATATTCTAATCCTTAATATTTACTACCACACATTCTTATTCTATCCCTAAGCCTATTTATTACTTCCAAGAATTTTCTACTTATCTTATATCACAATATTTAGCTAGATATTCTTTAAATTTCTTCCAATCCTCTTGTGTCTCCTCTTCCTTCTGGTCGCGGATTCTTCCAGTCAGGTTGGCCAGCTCCAAAAAATCCAACATCTTCATCTGCCATTCTTCTATTGTTGGTATTTCTTGCGATTTCCAGTTTTTGGCTAATAAAAGTCTTGCCGCTGTAGTGGCATACAAAAACAGTCTAACATCTTTTTTGGGCAATTCCAGTCCTAATATTCCAAGTAGAAAGGCCTCTGGTTTCTTAATAAATGTATTTTTCAATATTTTTTTAACTCATTATAAATCTTTTCCCAGAAGTATTTCACTTTGGGACACGTCCACCACATATGATAAAAGGTACCTTCTTTTTCTTTACATTTCCAACATTGATTATCATTTGTATGATAGATCTTTGCTAATTTCACCGGGGTTAAGTACCATCTATACATCATTTTCATAATATTTTCTTTTAATACAGTACATCCAGTAAACTTAACCCCTTTCTTCCACAGCCTTTCCCAATCCTCCAACATTATATTGTGTCCTTTTCAGGGCAAGATCTTGGTGTGAATTGTGGCAGCCAAAATGGCCGCCATGCCCTCATGTGAGAAAACAGGATGTGCCAATTTCTCTGGGATACTTGTGGGGTATGCAATCTTACTTCAGTAAAGTGGCTCCCATGCCACTGGGGAAGCCTACGAAGGGGCCCTCTATGGAGTTCCTTGTGAACCTTTATTGGGGTAGACAACCCTTCTGTCCCTCACCTTCCCAACATTTCCGCTAACTTTCTCATAGAACTAGTGGTGGGCAAAGCTGTTAATTTTGGTTTCTCTCAGAGGAGTCTTAGGCTGGATCTAGACACATCAAAGAAGAGTTTCAGTTTAAAGCATTGTAAATTTAAACGGGGAAAACAGGTAGAGAAAAACAGGACTCCATGTCGCCATCCAGTGGCACAATGTTATATCGCACATACAATGCATATAAATTGCTTTTTCTTTACCAGTCTAGCTGAGTCTAAGTTCAGTTCTCCATATTTCCACATCAGTCCTAATGAAAATTCACCAGCATTTTCAAGCAAATTTCTCCCAAATTACACATTTTGCAAACCAATTTTTCCTAAAGTTACTTTGTACTTTATTTTCACATATATATGCATTTTTATGCACACTGGGCTCCAGTATATGCCTTTCTGAACACATTGCAACACTGTTCCCCATCCAAGTAAAGTTTGTAGAAATTTGAATGCTGGGTGCGTTTTTAATTCGTATATTATTTAGGAAAGTGAGAATTAGGTAGGTTCATCTTTAACTGTGAACTGAATTGAATTTCTCCCCAGTCCCTAGTTGGAATTTCAGCTTTGTTCCTCCGGGCTACCCAAGCGCCTTGTCATTTCTGTAATGATCTAAAATGGGGGGACTTTGGTACTTAACTGTGCTTGTAGAAATATACCTTGACATAAACTAAAACAAGCCCCTGTCATTTAATTTTTAACTCCATTGATTTAATGCCTAATGAGGTGGATTTAATATATTTGGCTACTGGCAACAGTATTTAAATGAAGCACATGATTTGTTAAATACTAGCAAATATGCTTCCGGCTTTAATGATAATGTATTTTTTTCACCCCTTCATTGGCAGCCCTAAGTATCAAGATGCTGTTTCCTCTATAGCTTAGCTTTTGCAAGGTCATGGTGGCAGATGTAACCAAGATATTCCAGGTTTTTATTTTAAAAACTAGAACAAGCCCAATTAATCTTCTTCTACGATCCCTTTCAGCGGCTGATCTGTGTGGAGAACAAGGGCCAAAGGAGGAAATAATATCTGATCCTATGTGCCCATGATGGCTTCCCAGACAGTGTGGGAGAAGTCTATATGAGTGTTTAGGCATACAACTTGCTATCCCTGTCAAGCCAGGCCAGCCATGACTTCTTTTATATACCGTATTTTTTGCTCTATAGGACGCACTTTTTCCCTCCTAAAAAGCAAGGGAAAATGTGTGCGCGTCCTATGGAGCAAATGCAGGGGGGAGGCAGGCGGGGAAAGCCCCCAAGAGCCGCACACAAGCTCTGTGCGGCTCTTGCGGGCTTTTCCCCAAGAGGGAGAAGAGACTGACTGGCCACATCAGTCCCTTCTCCCACCTTGTTGAAAAGCCCACAGGAGCCACGCACCCTTTAAAGAGTGTGCGGCTTCTGCAGGCTTCTGCGGAAGGTGGGGGAATTACCCCACCTCCCCAAAAAGCCAGCAGAAGCTGCGCAGCCCCTTTAAAGAGTGTGTGGCTTCTGCGGGAGGTGGGGGAATTACCCCACCTCCCAGAAAAGCCAGCAGAAGCCGTGCAGCCCCTTTAAAGAGTGTGTGGCTTCTGCAGGGGGTAGGGGAATTACCCCACCTCCCAGAAAAGCCAGCAGAAGCCGTGCAGCCCCTTTAAAGAGTGTGTGGCTTTTGCAGGAGGTGGGGGAATTACCCCACCTCGTAGAAAAGCCCGCAGGAGATGCGCACCCTTTAAAGAGCGCGCCGCTCTTGGGGGCTTTTCCCTGAGGAGGGACAAGGGACTGACTGGCCGTATCAGTCCCTTCTCCCTCCTCGTAGAAAAGCCTGCAGGAGCCGTGCGCTCCTTAAAGGGTGTGTGGCTCCTGTGGGCTTTTGTGGGAGATGGGGGAATTCCCCCACCTCCCGCAAAAGCAGGGTAAGGTCTTTGAGAAGCGCACAGGCTGCCTGCAGCCTGTCCGCTGCTCCCAGAGCTGGGGGGGGATCATTTTCCCCCCTTGATTCCCCCCTCTGAAAACTAGGTGCGTCCTATGGTCAGGTGCGCCCTATGGAGCGAAAAATACGGTAGCTGTATCCATGGGGGACACTCTGTGTGGACCCCCTGACCTCAAATCTTAGATACAATTCAAATCATCACTGAAAGAAGGGAGCCTGTACAGGTGACCCCACCCCCGCTGAAATGGCATTGCTGCTTTGTTACTTTTAGCATGTTACTGGAAATCACAGGAAGTGTGCACACTTACAAAACTTTCCAGCTAAATACTTACAAGATTCCAGGCCCAAGCCCTGGGAATAGTAGTTTCCTAAAATTCATAGGTTGCTGCACCTTTCCCCCTCAAAGCTCCCACGATCAATATTTCCTAATTAAAAACAAAGACAAAAAGGACCCCATTAGCTTTCCTTTTACTGTGCCCCAAGGCAAAAAACTCCAACAACCCTTAAATATTGTTTTAATTTTTTTTTAAAAAAATTAAACTTAATGAGGGGTCTGTCACACCACGACAACATTCCTCAAGATTCATATTCCCTTGAGAAACTTTAAGAATAGATACATAACTAAAAAAGGAGGCCAAAGCAGATTAAGCCTGCTCAGAAGCTGACTACCTTTCATGTATTATTTTGTGGCATTTATTTGTAAGCCTGCTTAGGATTTCATTTTTTAAAAAAATGGGGGTGAGAGCCGATAAGAAAGTTGTCCTCCCTGCTTGATTGACACCAGGAAGAAGTAGCCTGAGGAGAAAGGAAGAGCTAATCCTTTCTCCTCCCCTCTGCTGGAAAAGTGCCAGACATTGGGGCAGCTGATGCAGGCAGTGGTGGAGCCAACACTTAGATAACTGACCCAGGGACATCAGAAGAACCTCTGAGGATCCAACTCCATCCTAGCTGTGCCTATACCTCACAGCATGTGTCCAAAGCCCACCCATAAGCACAATCTCATCATGCCCACTGATGTGATGGTAGATGCATGTCTGACGCAGGCTTGGCATCAGTACCTGGCACTGTGGGGCAAATGTTGGGACCCCTAGGACCTGGTTTGGCCTACTGTCACTGACACCACCCCTTAATTATTATCATTCAATTGCCTAAGAACTGTGATGAGACATGCTGGGACAGATGGCTGCAGCTGCTGTCATCATTATCTCCAATACCTTGAGGCTCTGCCCTCAATGTTCTCTACATTAGGGCAGAGTCCAGGGGCACTGGGGTTGATGAAGATGACAGCAGCTGGTGCTTCTTCTTACTGCTGAGGGAGCACTGCAAGGCTGGAGCTGCACTGATTCCAGCATTGCCACCTGTCCCTGTTTCTGCCACCTCCACCTGTCGACATTCATCATCTTCTAAAGCAAGTTTGGAAGGGCACAAGGGTGATGTGTGGTGCCCACCGGACGGCACCTGCCCTTATATCTCCTTAAACCTGGTATCAGCCTTGGTCTGAAGAAATGGCCCCAAGTAATCTGTGAAAAGGAAGCGCAGAGCCTTGCCAGCAATTGCTGGAGGGCTTTGTCTGGGTGATTTGAACCGGAGCACTTACTCAGGTCTGTGTTACTGTTTGGAAGTAATTACAGGTTAACTATAAAAGAGGTTTTTGCCGTAGATTTTACCAGCTTCTGCAGGTGAAAAAATGCAATTTCTTTTCAATGTCTTGATCTCCTACAACCTTCTATAGCACAGAAATTCAGCCCCAGGCACTGTTTTTGAGAACAAAGTTTTCTTAATTTTATTTTGTTGTCTCATCGACTGGGGGAAAACATGATTTTTCGTAAAACCTTTTCCGGGGAAAATAAAACACTGATACTGTCCTAGATCTATTATATGCATGAATGTGCACAACCTCTTTGCTATCCACAGACTCCGCCGTGCCCCCTCAAAACAATGCACAGAACCTCTTTGGACAGAACTATTTTGTTGTTGTTGAGTGTCAATAATTACTACCCCTCCCCCCAAAAAAATTAATAAATTGGCATTGTCCATATAATTTGGATGCTTCAAAAGAAAACATTAGAGATGTGGGTCTCTTCTGACCATCTCCAGTTTGCACAAAGAAAGCCTGATGACCACTGACAAAAATGTAATTGCACCTCATAGTTGACTGTTAGTCCTCTCACAATTCCAGCTCTCTCTTTTAGTTTTTTCAGTGAGAAGATTAATTCCTGCAAAATATACAATTATGCACATGCACACTCAAACACTTCATTGATTAATTGCACTTAAAAATCATTATTCATCCAAGGAGCTCTGTTCTAGAGAGAAGCAAGGAACCAAGTTAGGCTCACAACACCTCTGCAAGGTAGTTTAGGTTTGTGGCTGACCCAAGGTCACACAGTGAGCTTCTTATCTGGGGGTGTTGCAGAACGTCACAACTATGGTATAACGAATTGAGCAGAATAGAAGGCAAGAGGCAGGGGTGCCAAATTCTGGTCTTGCAAAGGGCACCGCTGAAATTTGAAAGACCAAAGTCTACTCCTGGCTTAGCTACAATAATACTCTGGTAACCTCTCAATTAGTCTATTGGAATGTGTTCTACAGGGATGCGGGTTAAACCACAGAGCCTAGGACTTGCCAATCAGAAGGCCGGCAGTCCGAATCCCCGTAACGGGGTGAGCTCCCGTTGCTTAGTCCCTGCTCCTGCCAACCTAGCAGTTCGAAAGCATGTCAAAGTACAAGTAGATAAATAGGTACCACTCTGGTGGGAAGGTAAACGGCGTTTCCGTGTGCTGCTCTGGTTCACCAGAAGTGGGTTAGTCATGCTGGCCACATGAACCGGAAGCTGTACTCCGGCTCCCTTGGCCAATAAAGCGAGATGAGCGCCACAACCTGAGTCGGTCACGACTGGACCTAATGGTCAGGGGTCCCTTTACTTTTTTAATGTGTTCTACATAGGGCTGTCCTTGAAGATAGTCTGGAAACTACAGTTAGGGGAAAATGTGATGGCAATATGGCTGTGAGTTACTTCTTGAAGGGAAAAATCTACAGGTAACTTTTGTTACGCTGTTTCTTCTGTTTTGTTTCTTAGCGCAATCCCAGTGCTAGGCCCTGTTTCATCCTTCCCCATTTTACTTTGGATATGAAGAAATCTTTCCACACAGGAAGGAAAGCTTCAGGGAGCCTGATGAGAGCATATGCTTCTTCCTCATAAGTTTTTCTGAAATGAGAGTTCTGAAAACAGTGTTTTGACTTCATTAGATGGATCCTACAGCAGGAAAATGTTGGTGGTTTCCCCCACCCCAAAAAAGGAAAATAAATAAATCATAAATTGTTCAGAGAAGAAAAAAGCCCACTCCATGAAAACTTCTGAAAACTTCTTTTAGACAGGTTTTCTATTAATTCTTTATGCAGCATCTGGCAACAAAGGCGCAAAACAGAAAGCCCCAAGAAATGTTATTTTTATCTATGAAACATTTTGATCTAGTTTTAGCAGAATATAAAGCCATATTTCCTAAAATGGTATTTTTTTTTATCTCCATGGGGAAGATCATGGGAGGGAAATACTGATTATCTAGTTCAGAGCAGATATATGTTTCTGATGTATATAAATAAGTGCTGTTTCTTTGTGAAACTCTGATCCAAGGCTTTCCCCCCGCACCCTCTGAGGGCGGGGAAGAAGAATCTATATTAGAAAAAAGTATCCTAGATAAGTATGCATGAGAAGATTAAATGGTATTTTGGACTCTACTGTATCTTTAAAAAAACAGTAAGGTATATCTGTAGAACCAAATGACATTGGCAACACTGCTGGGTAGATTCACCACCATATTTACTCAGATAATGGTAGATTGCGACATGGGAATTTGATGTGATATTATTTCTCCTAATATACTAAGCTTTGACTAATGTATACTTTGGGCATACCAGCCCAAAGCTGGGCAAAGAAATCCTTGGTATCACACTGTGCCATGTTTGCTAGGTACTTGAAGCATAAAATTGCTCACATTTGTAATGACCTGGATGCCATGGTTGATGCGTTTCAGTCAGTGGAGGTGTCTAGGGCATTGTTTGGCTCTACTTTGTTGCATGATTTTCCGTTATTAAGGCCACAAGCCCCTTTGCCAAGTCTAGCCAGCCATTCGTTTGCTTCCCTCTTGCTCCCCTCTGCTCCCCCCCCCATCTAGCAGCAGTGCTGGCCCTCTTGGAGGTGGAGTGAAGCAACACCAGCTGATTTCTGGTAAGATCTCTTGAGATTTCACGAGATCTCACTGGAAATTGACACTGAGGCTGGCATCACTCATTGCTGCACATTTGGCATGAAAGGACCCTTCGTAACCTGCCTTCTATACAAAAAGAGTAGAATCATAGAATCATAGAGTTGGAAGAGACCACAAGGGCCATCGAGTCCAACCCCATTGAGTAGAATTGGCCCATCTGTGTTTGTTTGTTTCCCCTGTTTATACAGCATAGAAGAACAGTTCTCATGATATGGTGGGGCCTCATAATGGCGATGCTGTAAGTAGTGGTGTGTCTTCGTTTCCCTATCCAGTTGTTGTTATTTCATTTCCCATTCATTTAAATAGCTTTATTTTACTAGTTTATTCATTTTCCTATTGATATATATATGGAAAATCCCATCGGTCTTCTGCTGCATGCACTGACTTTCCCCAGGCCATCAGACCTGCCAACTTTCAGAGAGATAAGACAAGGGTCATACATTTGATAGACAATTGAAAAGGGTCTGCTCTTAGGACATTCAGTTACTTTCAACAGGAGAACCCAGCTGCATTTATCCTGCTTATAAGTGGAATTTTTGATCCTACTGGCACGAAATCTTTAGGTGTACTTCCAAACAAAGCCCCTAGCACCAGATCTGCCAGATTTCAGATAGTTAGGACACAGGGATACCATTTTATAGGCAATTAAGGAAGGTGTACAGACGCAAGCTAAATGCTACCTGTACTAAATAGAGATTCCAGCTTTATGAATCTCACAGTGCCAGCCCTCCTGCCTTCCCCAGACAAAGAATTCTAGCCCATTTATTCCATGCATAACAATTACCACTTTTGAAAGTGGTTAAAAACAAACGAAAGAAGGAATAATTGTTTTCCATTCTAATTCATTCAAATGAATGTGCATCCTTGTGATAAGGTTCAAAAAGTTGACCTTGTTAGTTCTGTAACATGTAAAAATGTCATACACACAAGTATAACGGGAGCATGGACCCAGCTGTCTTTTGTCACTGTTGCAAGGCTGTTTTTGATCTTTGTGATTTGCTTTCTATTGTTTTAGCGAAGGCTCAAATGGGAATTTTTTGAAAGGATTCTAATAGATCAGCGCAAGACAGAGCCAGCTATTTCCCCACTGCTTTAATGCCTCTGTGAACCGCTAAGGCTCAAAGAAACAGAAAGGGAAATTATTTTGGAGGAAAGAAAGAAAATTGCAGGGGGAATTGGGATGGCACTGGGATAAGCAACTCTTACTCTTAACTTTTGGTAATAGCTAGAATTACGCAAAACTGAAGAAACCCCCAGAGCTCAGATTTCAGTTCAAAAGGTCTCCAACTGCTCATAAAGTCTATGAATAGATGGTCTGGAGGAGGAAAAGGTAGAGGATGGGTGGCTATTTTGGCATGAAAAGACTAAAAAGCCATACCACTCAGGTCTCCAAAGATGCCTTCCAATTGATCATAAAGACAGCTTGATGAAAAGAATATGAATTGTGTAATTTTTCACCAGCTCACTATGTCTACAGCCTCAGTTTAAGTGTACGGTTGTAATTTTAATTTCCATAGCTCTTGACATTATGTTGTTCTCAGGGAAAAAAAAGAGATAGATGTGCACACCACATCTAAATAAATAATTGAGTACTTTAATGCAAATGCTTGCTTTGAAGCTTTGTTTTAACGCTCTTTATAAAGCTGAGCTGAAGGGAAATTTCCTTTGACATGTAGCAAGAAAGAAATAACCCTGGATGTGATTTCTCTAATGAATGCTACCAATGAGAGAACTCATAAATAATATTGTGTCCCCAAAGGCTTAGTTCAGGAGGTCTTTAAGCAAAGGAGCAATTAATTACTTTAGTGGGATTAAGCACATGTTTAAATTTAGGTATGTGTTTAAATACTTAGCAGCACAGGGAATTTGATGAATGAAAAACAATCACCGAAATCAATGAAAGTTTTGCAGGCAAGGGTTTTCATAAAATCCTAGAATTGTAGAGTTGGAAAATACCCAAAGGATCATCTAGTCCAACCCCATGCAATTCATTTCTTCAGTGAATTAAGTTTTATTAAAGATCACAATAATTTCTTGATTGCCAAATACAGCAGTTTAAATGGTCATTGTCTGTTGATGATTCAGGGCATTGATGGAAGTATAGGAAGCTGCTTAAGACCAAGACCGGCCATTGGGGCTTCTCTCTCAGTTGTCTATTTACTGACTGGCAGCTGTTTCCCAGGGTTTCAGACAAGGGGCATTTCTAGCCCTACCTGGAGACTGAAACGGGAAACTTTTGCATGCCAAGCCATACCCCTCCCCCATTCCTCAGATGAAAATAGGGACATTTCTCACTGTCCCACAACTGACTCTCTCCGACCCCCCATTCTTTGTCTCCCCCCCCCCACAGAGCATTTCCTGTTAGAAGAAGGGCGAGTGCTGCCACCACCTTCCTGCCCAGAGCAGCCCTGCCCTCTGCCTGCCCCTCAGAGTCTGCATGTCACACGGGGCACAGCCTCTCCTCCTCACTTGCTCTCCAGCAGCCCCTCTGAGCTGCCCAAGGGAGGAGGCTGGCAGCAGCGCCCATGGAGAGGCAATGAGGTGCTTCCTCACAGCTGCCATCGCTTGGGACAAGCACCAGCTCACCCTCCTCTTTGAGCATGGCGGTGCTTGTGAGGGGAAAAGGGATATTCCAGGATCAAATCAGAAGCCTGGGTGGCTTTCATAAATCTTGGACTGACCCTAGAAAATCAGGACACTTTGGAGGGTATGTTAAGCAGATGTTCTACCGCTGAGCTACAGCCCTTCCTCAAAGGTAAGCCAGGATCCAAAGAACCTCCAAGTAGTTCCACGAACACAAGGCAGCTTTAAACTTTGATTTCACAAAGAGTAGCCCCATCCGCATATGCCACATGCCAATCTGCTTTTGAATCTAAGGCAGAATGCAAAAGCAATTTGTGGTGGGGCAGGAGTGGAGGTACTATTCAAAGTCCTCCCCATCCTGCAATCTCAATATGTATGCCCAAGCTGCTAGACACACTTTGAGGATCTCTTTGGAGCCCATCAAATGCTGTATCACTTCCACTATTAAAACTAGAATTCATCCTAAGCATGAGAAGCAAAACAAAGCTTTCTGGCTTTCCAGGCAACAGTATTCTGTTTTTGTTTTGTTTTAAGTATGACAGACACTTTCAAATCAGAGAAAAGCATAAATATATCCTAAAGCGCTCTCTAATGCTGTTAGTTTCCAAGCTGTTTATTATTACTGCTTTTGTTTAAATCAGAGTAATAAAATGTAAAACCATGGATTAAATATGATTTGCAATAAGCTTGTATCAGAATTTTTTTGAAAAAAGATCTGGAAAGGTTCTGCTGAATTAACATTTAATGGCAAAATAATATAACTGCAAAGTACCTATAAAATCTCAGTAGGGTAAGTTGGAATCCATTTCTGTCCCTGAATAATCTAATATTATTTGGAAATACTTGTCCCTAGTGGGAATATTTCAACGATACTTCTTGACATATTAATAAAATGGTCTCCCTCTTAATTTTTTATATTTAAAATCATATATTTACAGCAAATTTTAAAATGAATGTAAAAACAGGCATTACCCACATCATTCAAGTTGAAGAAGTACTCTGATGAAAATCTAATTAAGGATATTACTCAGGGAAAGGGGGGGGGGGGGGTTACAACAGCCGCCAAACTGGTTCCTCTGAGATGAGGATATTAACTAGATGCAGATCTAGATGAGGGAAAGAAGAATCTATAACCCTCCTTCCTGTGTCAACCGCTTGTAGGGGGTCCACACAATCAAATGAGAAGATGGGCTGTGCTGCTGTCCACACTCAGGAGGTCACACAGCTTCCTTGCCTCCCCTGCCCCCCCCCCCGCCAAACATCCAGGCACTGAGTGTGGATGTCTGCAGAGGGAAAGCCTGTATGTTCGTCAGATGCTAGAACTAGTGCATTGCTGAAAATGTATTTTCACCATGCGGACCTTCCCACCACCTTGTCTCTCCCGCTCACCCTACCAGGAAGCAGCCCACCTGCTAGGTAATGAGCATAGCAGCTCCTTGCCATCCGGGGAGCTACTTCTGGAGGACACCAAACATAGGCACACGATAACCAGGCTCTCTGAATTCCCTCACTTCAGTTAAAGTCTGGGAGCAGACATTACAAAGCACCTCTCTTCCGTTTTCATATCAGGAAGCATGGGCAGCTGGGGAGGCCCCAGAACTCTGAAGAAATGTATCATAATGTTGGGAAATGCTGAGGCCGATGCCTCTCCCCCAACGCAGCACCGCCCGGGATGATTCATCACTCCTGTGTCCTGTTGCGCTGATGTGGTCCATATCCAAGGACATGAGCACACAGTCCAAACAGAAGCTGAGGTGCGACAGCTAAGCCTAATTTATTATGTACAAAATCAAACAACAGAGCGAAGAAAACATGGCTCCTCTCTTACTTCCTTGGGGAGAAGGGAAAAGCAAAAGCAATACAGAACGGAACAGCATATCTAAACTTCCATTCCCATGACATCCAACACTCTGGAATGTAAACACAGATGCATGACATGTAACAATCACACATCTGCAGCATGGAGGAATGAAATTTCCAACACATAGAGGGGAAACTACACAGACCACCACTGGCCACTTTGCAACAATAAGACCACACCTACCAAAATTCTAAAGTGTGGGGAAAGAGGTGGGGGAAGAAAACCTCTGAGAAAACAGAGAACATGTTATGACACAGCACCAGCTGGATCCCATCTCCCATCGCCTATATGCACTTTTGGCGGCTATGACATTGGGTTGAGCCATTAGATATCAGTTACCCTGATAAAGGGGTCCAGGAAAGGTTTGCTTTGTCTGGAATTCCAGATAGGGACCGTGGGCCATAGCAGCTTCCCAAGTGGTGGCCCTGTTGGGAATGTCCCGAGTGATGTATGTTGATAGGTAACCTGCTACTTAGGGTTGACCCACCTTACTGAACAAGCAGCAGGTGGGTTGCTTGATATCTGATACATACCCAATGCCTTTGCCAAAACCAGCTCACATCTGTAATCGATAAAGCTGTGGCCTGTTTCAACCCAATCCTGATGTCCTATGACTTATTTTTACCCTGGACTGACCCCTGGTGGGTCACATACTTTCCGTGTCTGGGCATGCAGGCCTACCCAATAGACACCCATGCATAATGTGTGAACGTGGGGGATGGGGAACTATGCAACCTTGGGGTCAGCAATGTGGCCCTGTTGCCCCTTCAGCTCACGTGGACCCCCTTTTCATATGATTAATCTGTGAAAGAGGCTAATGTGGTATTCTAACATTACCCTTTCTATGTGAAAAATGTTAGCTTTCAACTCTCCTCTACCTTCCACATTTTCAATATCCCATAGAAAGGAAGTTGTCTGCTTCTCATTAGGTCAATATTTAATTACAATAAACAGGTTGGACTGGTTGCTTTTTAAATACAAAGTTAATCTATATTTCTATCCAAATGGAAATTTCCTCCATGTTGTTCAGTCAGCGGCATAGCTTAGCCTCAGTTTTTATTCCTCTTTAAGTATAGATGGAAAGCAGGGTAGCTAACGTTTAAAGAAGAGAAACAAAAGCAGAACTCTGACGCTAAGCAGACCTGATAGCTAAATCGAGCTAGATTATTGAGCTTGCAGCTGCTTCTCCCGGTTTTTTTTTGGGGGGGAGGGGGTTGCCATTGGCTTCAGAGATACCAGAGTCAGTGCCAATGCAGACATGACTTTAATTACATAGTGAGCAAATCTCTAAGAGGTCTAGTAAAGTAGAAAAGAACATATTATTTTCATCTGTCCATTGTACAACCAGCTATGCAAACACATTCTATCCCCTTTTTTGGGGTACTTAATATCACGGCACAATGAAAATACAGATTCTATCTGTCTGACATTAACCCAGAAGTAAGTGCAAGGGTGGCTGAGTTTTTATCAATAGTATCTCTTAGAGTGGTGAATGGCACTATTTAGTGGGAAGAAACTCCAATGAAAATCCTCATTATTGCATATTTTTACATGGCTGTTTATTTGTATCTATTTTAAGATTTTATATATGGATGTTTTATGATGGCCTATATTTGTAATGGGACGTGGGTGGTGCTGTGGTCTAAACCACAGAGCCTAGGGCTTGTCGATCAGAAGGTCGGCAGTTTGAATCCCCGCGACGGGGTGAGCTCCCGTTGCTTGCTCCCAGCTCCTGCCAACCTAGCAGTTTGAAAGCTCGTCAAAGTGCAAGTAGATAAATAGGTACCACTCTGGTGGGAAGGTAAACGGCGTTTCTGTGCGCTGCTCTGGTTCACCAGAAGCGGCTTAGTCATGCTGGCCACATGACCGGGAAGCTCCCTCGGCCAATAAAGCAAGATGAGCGCCGCAACCCCAGAGTCGTCCGTGACTGGACCTAACGGTCAGGGGTCCCCTTTACCCCCTATATTTGTAATGCCTAATAAAGGTTTGGAGAAGTAAGTAAGACATAGAATCAATAAATAATATCATTAAAGCAAAACAAAAACCCCAATAACACAAAACCAGCAATATAAAAGCATAAAAACAGGAATTCAGGGCAACACCTGGTTCCTGCTTCACATATGTCCAGTGGAGGAGCATGCTACAAGTACAGGGACAATAGTGGAAAATGCCTCTTTTGGCATCACTGTCCTATGCTTTATTTTATTTCATAACATAAATTTCATAGCATTTATATACCGCTTGATTTTTCTTATAAAAAAACCCCACAAACTGGTTATTATATTTTATGATAAGCTGTAGAGTACCGCAAGTATAATTTCCATTCTTTGCAGTTATGCAGTCTAGGGGAGAAAATCCATTGATGCCCAAATCACAGTTAAACCTTCTTCCCCTATGCACAACTGTCCTGATGAGAAACACCCCCACCCTGCAGCTGTAATTAAATGAAGGAAAAAAACCACATAGCCCCAAGCTGCACATTTAACGTAATGTATAGTTTGACCCTATGACACAATACTTGTATTTTTAGGCATTACTCATCCTCCCTCTCTTGCATGCAGCTCTCCAGCTGCGGAAGGGAGTTCTCAGAGGGCTCTAATTAGCCCTCCCTCCTTAACCTCCCCACTGGCCCTCAGTTCGTGTTCTCTCTCTCTTTTTCTCTCTCTCTCTGCTCACAATTGCATTGTCCTGGGTGCACTACAATGTTTTTAGCTATTACCTCATGCAGAAATCTATTAGCCCACTTTTCACTTGGCACCTGGTGCACATGGGATTCTTGCAACAAGCAAAGGGCCCTGAAGATGGATAGACACCTCTGTAAGGCATGGGATAGCTTTATGCTCACTGCAGTGGCTCGGTGCTAGGAATGCGTGAGGAGTTCAATTTCTGTGAATACCGATGCAAACTGACCTGATCTGACCTCCCGGAAAATGTGTGGAGCAGAATGTAATTATCCTTTCGATTTTGTGATACGGTTCTTGGCTCAGTAATGAACCAAAATGCACTGAAATGCATGTTAAAGGATAAGATGTGGTTAGAAATGTGTACATTGAGATAAACATAAATATTTAAATGTGGGTTTGTGATGAACATGAAATTTCATGTGGATCTTTTCAAAAAAGAAAATAGGAGGAATGGACATATGGATAAAGATTGACCTGGAATAGACTACCAATCCCATCTCTATTCTGTGAATCTTCCCCTTCTTTTGTGTTTGCAAAAGGCACTGCTGTCACTTTAGTTTATTTATATAAATTGTTTTCTAGAAGTGCAACAGTTGGATGAAGCAGGATCATTTGCACGGTGCTTTAATTTTGTGTGCCTTGGCTCCTGCAAATGCTCCAATAAGTAGAGAGAGATTTCAGCAGGAGCTGATTCAAACAGTATTGATTAACGTTTGCTTTGCTGTTCTCTGAGGTATTCTAGTGATTTCCCGGAACTGGATTTAAGGATCCGGATTCAATTCCTCACTTAGCCTTGGTCAGAAAGCATAAGGGGAAGAGCTAAAGGATGGTGATAAGATTTTCTGGGCCCTGTATGCTATATATCAGACATGTTCAACCAGTCAACCACGATTGACAGGTAGATCCCTGGGATGATCCAGGTCTATCACGAGTGCTCCTGGTCAATTGTGTTAATGGATAATGAATGTCACAGCTTCCCGCCCCTGGTGTTTGGTCTGTTTTGCTGCCACAGCAGCAAGCACAAGTGAGTGCATCGCATTGGAGTGGAAGCGTAGGTAAAGAACCCCCCCCCCCCCGAAAAGCTCAATAACTCTGGGCAACCTTCCCCCGCTTCCAACCCACCCACCCACGCTCCCCCTCTCTCCAATGACAATGTGTAGATCACTGCCAGTTTTTTTTAATACTAGGAGTAGATCACAGTCTCTTGGGAGTTGGATGTTCCTGCTATATATTGACCTCACCTTTCTGCAATCTGTCAGCAAAAACTTCTGCTGATGTCCATATAACAACAGCTCACCTGTGTGGAGGAGCTGCAGCAATAGCCTCCCTCCAGTGGCATCAGCAGGGCAGGGTGAGGAGTGAGATTGTGATGATTCTGTCATGGCGATGAAGTCACAAACTTCATTTGCATTTGTTAGCCATCTGCCATGCTAATGGTGGCAGTAGGCTGGGCCTAAGGTTGTCAACTTTTGATTTCAAGGAGGAGTGAGGCCAGATAAGCATGACAGAATTTGGTTATGAGGACCTGGTATCCTGTGGTTGCAACTGAATGAATTGGGAAGGGTAGGGCTAGGATAGAATTTTTCAGATCATGGCATACCCTTCAAGACTTCACAGACAAAATAGGCTTACCTTTGAAACATCCCAGTTCTTGTACAGTTGGAGAGCATCCCTGGGTGTAGCTTGCTGAAGGTTCTGCCTTGCAACAGACTACCAGCAGTTCAAAAGGTATCTCTGGAACTGGATGTTATAAAGTGGCAAGCTGTGCACCGCAAGATGCCTTAGCATTCATATGTATGTGCCTGGAGGCAAAATACACACTACAATGAGATTTAACTTCTAGGGTCTCTTAGGAGGTGGGGGTGCGCGAATCCTCCTGAAGAATGACCCTTCTAGAAACTAACACCAATGTTTTCTAACATCCCCAAAGGGTAGAAATGGGGGTAGTGACCCACCAGAAATAAGAAGGGATGGAGTGTGTGAAATGCAACTGGTAGTATGGGTGGAGGTTGGTAGAAGGTGGAGTTTACTACATTTTCAGGCCCCAGTATTGGTTGGCAGACAAAATACAGTACTATAGACAGCAAAATACCAGCTGGTACTGGGGAAAGGACATAGCTCAATGGTAGAGCATCTGATAAGAGCTGTTCAACTGTGGAATGGACTTCTTCAGAAGGTTGTGGATTCCGCTTCACTGGAGGTTTTTAAGCAGAGGTGGATGACCGTCTGTCACGTACAATCTAGTTGAGATTCCTGCATTGCAGGGGATTGCACTAGATGGTCCTTGGAGTCGACCTCCAACTCTACAGTTTTGTGCTTCTAGGCATGCAGGTCCCAGATTCCATCCCCAGCATTTCCAGCTAGAGCTGGAATAGTTCCCTGTCTGAAACCCTGCCAGTCAGTAGTGCTAACTTGGATGCATCATCTGTCTGATTTGGTTGAAGGCAGTTTCTTATGATCCTACCAAGGGGATGTGCTGAGAGACAGAAAAAGCCAATGCGACAAACATAGCTGCAGCTGGAACCAGGTGGATGCCATCCCAGCATATTATGTTGGTGCAAGCTATAAGGCATTGGCAGGCACTCATGGAGACTGGACCTGGGACAATTGTACCCTTTTCCATTGTCCTTTTGGTAGTCGTTGATCAATATCAGAGTACATGTTTTGCATGTAGTTCAACCCTCAACATATTTAATACCTGAGGCTGTGTAAGGCACTTCCAAACAAAGCAGGCAGTAGTGGGTTGCATGACCTTAAGCACTTGTATTTTTTACTAGGCTTACAAATGATACATTTAAGAGATCTCTCCATGCTCTTCAAATTTCTTACTTTTGACTGAGAAGCTACAGAAACCCTTTGGCCACAATGGGACTACTACAGAAAAATCTGTTGAATGGTCATATTAATAAAGGATGCCTTTATCTTAAATATTAGAACCCTGGACTTTATAAGAGTTCTTTATTGAGAGAATATATACATGCAACCAAGGACACATTCAACCAAATGTATTCTGCCCCTACCCCACTTTAAAGCTGGTGCAGCATGAATAATTTCACCAATAGCAGAGGATCCATCCATGCCATCTCCAGCTACATGGCTCACTGCTAGGAGACAGCTTGCTTTGTTTGTCTGTTGTTCAGCCCCAATGGATGATTGCTTGATTCCATGCACACGTGAGCTGGCCCTTCAGTACACCATCTGGCAAACTGAAACTATATTTCCTTGGAGAAGTGATAGATGCCCCTGGGATGAAGTCAGCATTTTGCATTGGATATCCTTGCCTCCAAGGAGACCTCAGTGGATCTCAGAACACCATTCCATGCCAACATCTTTTAACAGTGCCTGTCAAAACTTTATGATCAGATGCCATCCTTCAAGTCCTCCTTAGATGGGAGGTGAAAAGAGGTCCTTCTCAGTTGTGATGCCCTCTTTATGGAATGCCCTTCCTAGGGAGGCTCCCCTTCGTCCCCAGGCAAATATATTTGTATGCGCTTGGGTTCTTCCAGTATGTCGTTGAAGGTGGCTTTAACTGATGCTTTTATCTCTCTGCTGTGTTTCTGTGGTTCTCCTAATTTTATTGTACTTGATAAGATTTTTGTAAGTTGCGCCTGAATTTTTTATAGACAGAAGGGCAGGATATAAATATTTTAGATAAATAAAAACATGATACCCACTGCAGGAAGAAAGAAATGTGGTACAGGCTTGCTATTCCAAGCCCTTTCACTGGGAATTATTCCTCCATTGCTGCTTATGTCTTTTTCATTTAGTTTCTGTGCAACAAAGACTGAGCAACCCATCAGAAAGTTTTCCCATTCACTTTACGTGCTCTTTCAAAGCCTTGTTCTAAATGCAGATAGTCCTAGTTGCTTTCAGAAATGTTTTGAAAACTAATTAGCTAAGTTGGGGTGATGTGCAAAGCATTTAGAATTCCTGTTATCCCTTGAGTCTGATAAACCATGAAATCATGCATAAGTCACCAATTAAGCTCATCCAATGTTTAATGGGTAAAAGATCAGATATATTTGAACTTCATTCAAGCCAATTATGTTTCCCCCACAAACTGGTGCAGTGAAACTATTAATGGATCTTGACTTTGCCTTAGGCTTGAAGCTACCAATTTGTTCCTTTTTGCATGAAACTTCTTACTCAGTACATGTTACATTTTCTTGCTATTTAAATTATCTTGATCTGTCAGATGCTCCGAGAGAGAATGTTGCTTAATGTTCTGAGATGGCATATTAGTGCAGAAGGAATTTGGAATAAATTAATTGCACTCAGTAGTCACTACATGTGCAGAGCTTGTGGCCTACGAAGATGAGTGCAACCCACCAACCATATATGGGGTCCATCAAGGACTGAAAAAGTGGGTGGTGAGTGACAGGAAGCACCTAGCCACAATCCATGGCTGGTGAGATGCAATGCGCTCAGAGCGTCGGAAATAGTTCAAACTTGTTAAATTTATAATGTTGCTTTAATAAAGGAAATCACTTTGGTTTACTTACTTTCTGGATTCCTTTTCAGTTTTCTATTTTAACTTCCTATAGCCTTGTGGCTGACCTTTGAGTGACCGTAGGTAGCCTTACAGTGAAAGCCTTACTCAGAAGCAAGTCTCATTGAGTTCAGCTGGGACTTACTCCTAGATAAACTGCTATAGGACTGCAGCCTTAGGGAAGCATAGAATCATTTTGAGAATATTAAGATGATGTTGTAGAGGAACTAATGGGTATGTAATTGGAAGCAGAAATTTGCATAAAAATTTGAAAATATATTTCAAAGCTTGGAAACATCAAAGCACATTCAAATGCCAAGCTATCAATGTGGATGTTCAGTGTTTTTTAAAAGAAAAATGAAAGACGGAAATGTACGAGTTTCAGTTTTAAGTTGACTAATTATATCAAATAATTTCAGACAAATGCAATACCTTCCCTTTTTCTATTTTTCCTGAATGTGGCTAATGTGCTTTTTCAGTATATATGGTAAGGACAAAGTCCTCCTGTTTTTCTGAAAGCAATGGGCTTTAATGCTGCCCTTGACAATGTGATAAAGGTGATGCTCTGAGTTTTATTGCATGTTAACATATTTATTTATTCAAGCAGTGCTTTTTTCCTGGGGGGTACTCAAGGATACGTAGTACCAGTACCTTTTTTTCTAGAAGAAAAGTACCATATGCAAATATGTATATTTATAAACCTTGGGTGAAAGTGCAATTTATTTTAGAGAATGCTTTATGGTCAAATGGTCTCCTTAATAAAAAAATTTCACAGTGTTCACAACAACATTGTTAACATTCCAGCAAACCAAACAGTGAAGAGTCAATTCATGTAATGAGTCATTTTCATGCAGCATATCTACAGCAATTTATTTTGAATGCCATTGAGGTCCATTAAAATCCCATTGATATTGATGGGAGAATGAAGCACATTTTGGGGCCTTCTCCCCTTGAAAACAATAATTGCTTAGCATTGGGTCAATAATATATGCACGAGTATGGAAGTTGCAGTCCCACTACCTCTCCATTCCGAACAGGAGGAATAGAGCATTTGACAGCTCATGGAATCATTATGAGATTGCAGAAGAAGGCCAGGTCCTTGCAAATTGTCCAACAAAATGCATATACCCCAAGTTTCTTGACAACAGAAGTTTCAGTTAAGTGGGCATGAGGGGAGGAAGCCGTGACAGATTAGTATAAAACCAACAGAAGTTTGTCATGCTGATATACCGTATTTTTCACCCTATAGGACGCACTTTTCCCCCTCCAAAAATGAAGGGGAAATGTGTGTGCATCCTATGGGGCGAATGCAGGCTTTCGCTGAAGCCTGGAGAGCGAGAGAGGCTCTCCAGGCTTCGTGCACCTCTCCGCTCCCACTGCTTGCGGAGAGTTGCCTGCATGCTGAAGCCTGCGCGCACTCAGCTCAGCGCGTCCAGGCTTCGCGGACCTCTCAGCAAGCAGTGGGAGCACTCCCACGGCTTGCAGAGAGCTGCCTGTTTGAGGGCTGGGGTCGGGGGAAGCTTGAGCTTCCCCCGCCCCAGCCCCGCGCCTGGGGGAAAAATAATTCCCCCCCTTTATTCCCCCCCCAAAAAAACTAGGTGCGCCTTATGGGACGGTGCGTCCTATAGGGCGAAAAATACGGTACCCTTATCACTGGTGTCACCACTCCTCGAGGCTGAATGAGTCAACTGGACCTTTCTGAGCTTTATAATTATTTATATTGGTTGCATATAAAACGAAAGCCAAGAGTCTGAGTAGCGAAAGAAAGTACTGCTGTTGAGGAGAGGACAGGCCACACCCCCCAATATGGAGACTTGGTGCGCTTGTTCTTCCCTTCCCTCAGCCATTTCCCACTGTTTACAGTCCTGATGGCACATTCCAAAATAAAACTTAGAAGGAAGGTCACAGGGCTTTGGCAAAGATGCTCATAAATCAATAACTTTCCTTGGCGTCATCGTATCTCGTTCATTATGTCATTTGGCTTAGTAATTCACCTTGAAGAGTGTGCTAACTAGGCAATGGCACAGCCAGGTTCAGGTGAGCACAGGACTGCAAGGAACACTGAAGTACAGAAAGAGATTGCTTGAGTGAAAGTGGGATGGGGGGGGGACAGTCGAAATGCAGGGTGTCCTGTTGATGGAAAATAGGCAGAAAATGCCATGGATCTAGCCTGATGTCATCTTTTTTGAGGCCCTATGCTGATAATGGCTTACATCTCATAAGGGTCATGTAGCTCGGCTTCAGTAGGTTATTCAATGAATACAATGAACTTTTAAAATAATTTATATAGCAACTTGCCCTCATAAGACATTTTAATCAATAGTATGTTGTAGTACTGATACCATCACTCCCTGTATCCTTGCTTCTAATATCCCCATTTCGTTACAATGCATTCTTGATGTAAACATTAAAGCAGGTCTGCACAATCTGTAATCACAGCCAGTCATTCAGTCATGATCTGTCGCCCCTCCTCCTTGTTTTTACTGTCCCAGGCAGGCAGCAAAACGAGAAGAACAAGGTGGTAGGTAGATCAGTGCTGTGCAGGCGCAGCAGCTGGAGTTCCAGATTGATCACCAGTGGGCCCACACCTTGCTGACCTCTCCACTGCACCCCTCCCTCCTGCTAAGTGGTAGCAATGCCACAGCTGCAGGGAGGACAGATGTGCACCCCACCTCTTCCCACCAACCACTTCTGGTGACGAGTGAGCTGTGGGGTGTTTTTTTAATGCATCACAAGTTGGAAAGGCAAGGATGGGGAACCTGCAGCCCTCCAGATGCTGTTGGACTCCAACTACCTTCATCCCTGACTGAGGTTGATGTGAGTTGGAGGCCATACTGGTTGAGGTTGATGGCAGCTGGAAGGCCACAAGAAAGACGATCATTGCTGGCGCCTGCCTGTTTTGTGTTTGGCTTATCTGAGTCTATCCTCTTGTCCTCTTCTTTTCTACAGGTTTTAAATAGAGCAGCTTTTCTTCTAAATTTATTCCTGCCAAATCCCCACAAGAGCACATGTGCTTTTTCTAAGAAATAAGCCGAACTATTGTCTGAAACTATTTCACCATGCCTAAACCTGCGGTGGAGTTTGGCTCCCATGTATTACAGAATCAGTTTTATCCTGAAAGCAGGTGGGCTGGTGGTACTTGAGTGAACATTTTCATTAGCCTGCATTGTAGCACATGCTCTGAGAAGATTTTCATAGTTTTCGCAATGCTTGGGAAAAGATGCTTTATGGCTGAAGCCAGCATATGTGTATATAGCTGCAACCACACAAGGATTTTCCTGATACGATGACACCATGCTGTTTTTAAGTCGCTACAATGTATGTGTGTGTATATAAGACAGGACAGGACAGGCCAGTAAGGTGGCATGGATTGTTGCCCTTTGAGCTTCCTAACAGCAGTTTGTTGGCACTTTTAAATGTACATCCCCATTCCCACATATGGCAGCGATCAGAGTGCCCAGCTTAAGACTGGGAACAAACATCCTGGGTCAAATCCCATTCAGCTATGAACCTCACTAGAACATCTTGGGTCAGTCAGTCTTTATCCCCATAATTTGGCTTGCAGGACTGTTGTGAGAATAAGAGGGGGGAGAAACTTGTAAGCCGCACTAAGCTCCTAGGATAAAAACAGATGTAAAAGAATTAATCATCAAGAGGTGTCAGAACTCGCCATAAAAGCCTCCCTTGTTCTCTTAGAATGACAATGGCACCCACCTGAGAGGTGCCAGAACTGAGTTCTGGTGAGTTCCAGCTGAAAAAAGCCCCAAGAATAAGAATAAGAATAATAAATACATATTTTTAGATGAACAATTAGTTGGATCATAGTGACCATCTATGTGTTTTATAGTGAAGATAAGTGGCTAATTCATCCAAGCTTTCTCTAAAAGTCGTAGAATTACGCTTATTATTACGATGATGATGAAGATGATCTTATTGAAATAACTTTGAAGAAATGGAAGGAAGAAGGTTGAAAAGAAAGCCAAATCTAGAAAGTACTATTGGCTCTTATGTCTCTCTTAATCTGCAGAAAGTTATATAGAATTGTACTCAAGTCAACACAGAGTTTTGCTTCTTAATTTCAATTTAAATGTTGGTAGCAGTAGTAAGACATTTTCCGGAGGCAAAATGCCTTACAGTGCAGAAGATAATGGCTTCCACTGCAGTTTTACAAGTGCCTTTTTCATGAATATATTGCATCCCACTGGTTTCATGCAATAGTGTGAGATGGTAGCATTTCTACTTTGAGTGGACTTGATTAATCACAGCAGAAAGTCTAATTCTGTGTGTCATACTCCGACAGATCTATTATTGCACAGAGAATAGGTGACATCGTATCTCTCATCATTTTCCGAGCCACACACCAGACCCAGGACAAGTTCACAAAACAGGTCCCATTCTTCATGGACACACACTGTATAATGAAATATTTTATATTTAATTTTGAAAATGGTACGGATAGATCTTATCACCTTATAAGTTTAATTTTATAAAGTGAGCACTTCCCCCTCCGCCACCGTGGCAATGAATTTGTTTAACCTTGTCTTGCTGGTCACCTATACCACAAGGATTTAAGTATACAGTATAAGGAATGAAGCTTCTGTTCACAGCAAGTCCATTTGCTCTGGGAGTGGCAGTGTCATATTGTAACTAAGAACTTGCCTGAGTATGCTCTTTCTCCTCTGCGCTTCAAGTCCTTTTTCCTTTTTGTGTTGCATCTTTTGGATTGTAGGACTGAGGGTAGGCACTGTCTTATTTTTCATCTTTGTGAGCTGCTCTGGGAGACTTTTTAACCGAAGAGTGGGCTAAAAGTGCTTTGAATGAATGAAGCTAAGCAATACTCTATTACAATATAAAGCATGCTGAAATCTAGAAATATAATACATAGATCCAGTGCTTTTTTTCTGGGGATACACAGAGGTATGCATACCCCTAAACATTTTGTGAATCTTTGTGAATCCATTTACTGTATTTATTTTTCCTGTTTTGAACAATAAAATGGTGATTTTCTTGAGTTAAAATGAGACTACCCCTAAACATTTTTTTTAAAGAAAAAAAAGCACTGCATAGATCAGCCATAATTGCAGTCTTTCTTCTCTAGGCTGTGGCTAATTTGCAACAACAACTCAGCTAACAATGAATTGAACCAGTAACAGATGTTGTTTCACCACTCTCTGTCTCTTACTCTCTGAAATCCACATCATTACAAATGCACAGGGCTGGGTGGGGGTGTTCATATAGGGCCGGTTAACATATGTAGTAAACCATATGTGATCCCCACCCAAAAGAGAAAGGACTTCTTCAAGACTCTGGACAAACTCATGTGGAAGTGTTCTTCTGATAAACTATTGATCAGTGACTTGTGGTCAGTGGACTAGGGGGACTAGGCTAGTCTCCTAAAGGTTCCCAGTAAATTAGAGTAGGGAGAGAGGTATGATTCTCCAAGGGGGCCCAAGAGCTCTTCTGCCACTTTCCCAAAAGCCCAGCTTTGAGAAGGAAGCGTGATGCTCACATACATTTCCTCCCTGCAATTGCTGGCGCCTCTGGCCCTAACTGTTCGCCTATGGAAAATGTCACCACATGCCACAGGCATCAATAATGTTCCTCCCCCCAAAAAAGCTAGTCTAAAATGCAGGTTTTACCTTGGAAGAAGGCCATGTTGATTCTTAAGAGGAGGGTCCATAGTTCAGTATTCCCAGGTCTTAGTCCTTGGCAAATAGGAAATCACAGCTGGCAGCCACTTCAATCATCTCTTAAGCCTCTCCAACCCTCTCCTAGCTTCATATGCTTATATCTTCAGCAGCTCTGATTTCTGTGATGGCAGCGGCACTTCTTGGCATCGTCATTAACAACTGTTCCTTTCCTACTCCAAGTAAACTTGCTATATCACAAATTCTCTCTCACTCCTCACCTTTCATTGCCTGCCCTCAAGTGAATCAAACGGATTCTAACTGCCTTAGAATGCTGCTAACAACCTCTCCTCCTCATTCCAAGGGCTAGGACATTGCAACAGGAGCAGGGCATTTCACCCCAAACTGCCTTCCAGACTGTTGGTTGTCTTGTATCCTTTATCAAGAGTGCAAGATTAGGGTTGCCATATTTCAAAAAGTGAACATCTGAACACAAAAGTTGTTGAGCGTTTTTGGCAAAGTTGCTCTTCCTTGTGATGCTCACTATAATCTGGATAGCTAAGAGTCGGACACGACTAAACAATGAAGACAATTGTTTTTCCTTGTTGTGATCATCTGTTCTTGCCTAGGGATGAGGATAAATAAATCTGCTATTTTTTGCTTTTCTCCATTTCTCATGTTTCTGAATTCAGTTCCATATGCGTGTCAGTTTGTGGGGGTTTTTAATGAAAATTTGTGCATGTTTTTATGTGCAACTTGGTGTGCAGTTTTTCCTAATACAGTGTACACATTGTTTGCAAGCCATATCCCTCAATAGAATGTGTTTTGGAAAGATGTTTCCACTAAAAACATTGTTGAGGGTACTTTTCTCTATCATCTGCATACTTTTACATTTTTTTGGTTGGAGAACATGCATCACAACATTCACAGATGTGCAGATTTTGAAAGGTAGCTGCATTTTAGAGCTCACATTGGCCCAGGAATGACAAGTTAGATAGGCTCACATTAAAGTGCAAACATAACAAATTGCTTACCCATCCTTACTCATAGCTATCATCTGAAGAAACACAAGATTAACATGCAAAAAACATCTTAGGAAATGTAATGTCTCCAAAGAAATTTATTGATTCTGAAAGAGTAATACCACAGCACTTGTCAAAAATTATAACAAACTACATTTGAGTGTAATTCAAAACACATGATGCAGGGGTGAGGGGTGGTGATAACCTAGTGTGAAAGATAACAACATGACTTAGGGTGCTTCTTTAACCTCACTTACCCAGGAGTAAATCCCATTGAATTAAGTGGGACGTACCACTGAGTAGACATGGTTGGGCTTGCAGCCTTAGATCACTCCATGTATGCATGGGGGCGGGGGCAGAAAATGCATTCTTTATACCATTCAGCAATGAATATTACTTCTAGAATTTTAGTTACCTATGGAACTTCCTGATATAGATATAAAACAGCCTTTCATCTATTGCATTTTGGTGGCAATCATCATGATGATTTGCTGAGTTTTTGAGTAACATAAAAAAAAATAATGAACAGATTGCTTCCAGTCAGTGGCCATATGGCAATGTACAAATGAGTAAGTGAAGATTTTGAGCTCTCTTGCTCTTTCTCCCTCTTATCAGCCACTTAAAGAAAAGGGAAAGGGGTTTGTGTGGAGCTTTTAGAATGTAAAATACATGCCTGCCTCTTCTACTGCTTGAACAATTGGTGGGCAAAACACTGGTAATAATGGCTTGAAATGTCTGGTTGTAACCTAGGTCAGCCTTTGACCTTTAATCAGTTGGAGTCCTATAATTTCCTGTTATGTGCCAAGCAGTAACTTTTTACAAAAGAAGGCCTTTATTCCCGCTGGGTCCATCTTACAAGGTGTGTGTGTATGGCTTTATTTGGCAGTTCTGACAACTTTTGATTCCCAAGTTGTCCCCAGTGCATTTCAGAAGTGTACCATCTGATCACCTGAAGAAATTCTGACAGGTTACAAAAGCACATCACTGTGAGATGGTTGTAGAACTTCATAAGCCCAACTCTACAGCACATTAATGCCCATTTCTTTTTTTAAAAGTTAATATGGTTTATTTTATAAGCAGTTTGTGGCTGTTAGAATATTGTGTTCTTTTTTAAAAAAATAACATTGAAGCAAATTAAATTAGTTGCTTTAGTAACCAGTTGTAATATCTGGATTCATTAAAACCCATTCATAACCAGTTGTATCTTATACTGAGGAATAATAGAAATGTTTCCCAACCCCCTGCAATGTAGGAATGTCGTCAAACAGTTCCCCATCCAATTTGAAACCATACTGCACTCTGCTTAGCTTTCAAAACATGCTAGCAGTTTTATTGCTGCAGCAAAAGAGGACGTTGCTCTATTGCCTTACCCAAATATCTACCAGTTCATCTACGATCCAGGTGTTTGATTTTCTACTTGTCATAATCATATTATACTTCACACAATATTTCACAGATGACACCTCCCCCCATATTACACAGGATTTCACTAGAACCAACCTCTGAGCATTGGTGAAGGCTATTTTCTGCATACTATATTCACTTGCTTTGCAATAGTCTTTTCTTTACACACAGCAAGGTTTACTATTTGGAAGTGGAAGGGGAAGAGAGGAGTAGAAGAGAGGCAGTATGTTGTCATTTGGTGTTTAAATGGCCAAGCAAGAACCTACAGCCACAGTCTGGACTTGGTGATTGCATGCTTTTAAAAGCATATTTTTGTTTGTTTGCTTTGATCAAAGGTACAGTGGTACCTCGGTTTACGAACTTAATCCGTTCTGGAAGTCGGTTCTTAAACCAAAGCTGTTCTTAAACCGAGGCTCACTTTCCCTAATGAGGCCTCCCGCCGCCGGTGCCCTTCCACCTTTCAGCTTCCATTTGTAGACTCTACTTCTGGTTTTGCGGAGTTTGTAAATTGAATAGTTCGTTAACAGGGCTGTTCTTAAACCGAGGTACCTATGTACACTAAAAAAACCTGTAATTGTCTTTAATACATTATAGCTCAACACTTCAAGCTCAACTTCCCTGCAGCATAGGGAATACTATGCTTTCTTCTAAAGCATGCTGTGTATTTTAATCCTATGCATGTTTAGTCAGCAGTAAATCCCACTGATTTCAGTGTGCCTTACTCCAGAATCAGAGGGCATAGGAGTGTCCTGTTCATGTATATGCACTGCATGCCCGTGCATGTGCTCTGGAATCAAGCTGCCTATCCCCATGCAGAAGTTTTATTTTGGATGAGATGGATGGGAATGGAAACACCAAGAATGGCAACCCTGGTCCACTTATGCAAAAACTAATACAGTGGTATTTCAGTTTAGGAATTCGTTCTGGAGGTCCGTTCTTAACCTGAAACTGTTCTTAACCTGAGGTACCACTTTATCTAATGGGGCCTTGTGCTGCCATCACCGTGCAATTTCTGTTCTTATCCTGAAGCAAAGTTCTTAACCCGAGGTACTATTTCTGGGTTAGCGGAGTCTGTAACCTGAAGCGTCTGTAACCCGAGGTACCACTGTACAGTTTATAACAGGACACCCCAAACAGACTCCTCAAATAGCAAAATAAGGACACTGATATGTCTAGGAGAAGCACCAGAGAACATAAGGATGTTTGAAGGACATACATAGAAAGCTGTTAAAATGTTTCTTTTTGGGACAAAATAATAGTGCCTTCAGAAAGGCCAACAGGAATGGTGGAGTTCCAGAACATCAGGAAGTTCACAAGTTCCCCATCCATGGTTAACTTTAAGTGAAAAGAGCCAAGAGAAAATTATCTGCTGTATTCATGAGTGGTGAAATTGGGCAAATGAGATTTCATTGAATATTCAACATGGAGGGGAACAAAATCCTCTTAACGGTTTCTTGGGAGTGGAGCTCACCAACACAATTTATTTCCCCTGTTGTTATTTTGTTGCTACTCATGCAAATGGCAGCAGCATTCCTGGACAGGCAGCCTGACCATCACTCTGCCCACCCTGCCCATAATTCTCCTAACCTTGTAGAGCATTGGTGTGGGGAAGTAGAAATAGCGGTTGCCACAAAAAACAGTGCAGATTTTTCTTTTTGCAAAATTGACGTCTTTTGGGGGTGGGGAGAAAATATCTAAAACATCACCCAAAAACTCTCTTCTGAAAATTTTCAGATTACCTCTCAACTCCCTTTTTCTCCTGCTCTTGTTACTATGCCGCAGCAGCTATGGTTGCTTGTTCAATCTACCTGTTAAACCATCACTTTAAAATGAGGCAAGTGCTTGCCCCACAGTGGGTAACAGAGGCTGTCAAATGGGACAGCACTTAGTCTCTGTTGACTTTGCTGATCTCTGATGCCAGTTACAGCCGCAGTCGTTTCTGTGTGCACAGCTCCTGCACTTTGAAGCTTAGAGAGATGTCTTTGCTGAATGCGTCGTCTGCAGCTGTTGCAGGAGAGAGCAGCAGGAATACTAATAAAACCTTAAACAATAAAGCCGCCACTTCTTTTTGAGTATGCACTACAAGAAGCCTGCAGATTTAGAGAACGAAAGCAAACAGCCTGGTCCTGAAGGCAGCTTACTTGTGAGCTGCACTTAAATGCCTCCTTTTTGCAAAAATCCCACTGCTGTGCATCTATGGCAGTAAAAGCCCTCGACTTTGCTGAAGCGGTTTGGGGAGCTGCTGCAAGACTCTTGAGAAGTCCCAGCATTTGCATTCTCAACAACAGCTGTCCAACAGAGGCTGTGCTAACTCCAAGTGCATCAGCAACTAAAGCAGCTTGACAACAAGTAGATCCAATTTATCTGGCAGTGAAGAGATGGCTCCAATTCAACCTTCCAAAATAGTTACATTTTCTCAGCAAAGAAGGAAATTAAATCTTGTCAGAGCATGGCAGAGAAGATGTGGAGCTGCTGCTCCAGAAATGTATTTTTTTTTAAAAGGCAACCAAGTTAACTTTGTACCAATATGCCATGCTTAAGAATAGAATACCATGGTGTGAGTATGTCTGCAAATCCACAGATTGGACCAGAAATGGTCTTGATCATGAGAGGGAACCTCTATGTTTAGAAGCAGTTTCCCTGACCTGAAAAGGATTCTAGAATGGTTTTCTAAAATGCATTTTCATGGACTTTTTATGCAGAGTCTCAGGGGGAAAAATCACAGTTCAAACCCCACAGACAAAATATTTATATCACATAAAGTAAGGTATCACATAAAGTAAAGGGACCCCTGACCATTAGGTCCAGTCATGACCGTCTCTGGGGTTGTGGTGCTCATCTTGCTTTATTGGCCGAGGGAGCCGGCGTACAGCTTCCAGGTCATGTGGCCAGCATGACTAAGCTGCTTCTGGCAAACCAGAGCAGCACACGGAAACGCCATTTACCTTCCCGCCGGAGCGGTACCTATTTATCTACTTGCACTTTAAAGTGCTTTTGAACTGCGAGGTGGGCAGGAGCAGAGACTGAGCAACAGGAGCTCACACCGTCGCAGGGATTCGAACTGCCGACCTTCTGATCAGCAAGTCCTAGGCTCTGTGGTTTAACCCACAGCGCCACCTGCGTCCCTATATCACATAAAGTACTGTGCTATTAAAAGATATCAGTTCATACATTCAGATGACAGTCACCAGGTGTCCTGTAATCAAATACAGAGAAATGGAAGTTAAACATACACTTTTGCAAACTAGTCCTATGCTATCCTTCATCAGTCCAGATCAGTGGTACCTGCTGCTCCTTAAATCTGTTCAGTATGAGAAGCAATACTTCCTAAAGCAGCATGTTTAAAATACGGTAGCTTCTATAGCAAAAAACAGGCACTCTTTCTTAGGAAAACGTGTCTTAAACAATAGTTCCATCAAGCCAAGCAGGTCATTGCATTTAAACACATCACATCAGTAGTTTGCAATTAAAATGCAGTGACATCCCAGAAGAATCTTGGTCCTTGCTGAAGAAGAAGGGACAGAAGGAAGAATGGTGAGAACATTAGATCACCCCCTTCAGGATTAATTAATTTGCCAGAAGCTGACAAATGTATTTCTGAAACAGCTGAAGGCAAGTGTTAATTGGAGACTTATCTTTCCTACTTTGAAGAAAGTTTCAGTCCAAACTAAAATTGGTTTATTTCTGTTTTCAACTTCAGTTCCTTAAGTTGTAGGGGAGTTGTTTACCTGATTGCTTATGTGATAAGGTGGACAGATGCTTACAGGGTCCTGTGCTTACACCCAAACTGTAACTGGGTGTGCGGGTCTTATATTACGCAGCACACAGGGATGCTCCTTCTATTGCTATTAATTGGCTTTTGATTTTCTTACATCACGGGTTAGGTTTGCTTTCATCTTTATAAGGATGAATGGGAGTACCAGCATCTTTGTTCTGCCTGCCACTGCTGCCTGCCAACCAGAGGTGGCTTCCTCTTCTGTCTCATGCAAACAAACAAACAAACAAACAAACAAACAAACCCATGTCCTTCACCCCATGTCTGGGTGGCAGCAATGGTGGCTGCTACAAAAAACGGGATAGCCAATATTCGCAGAAAATTATGCAGTGATCTACCTTTTCAGGGGGTGGAATGCCTGGCTGAATGTATATGTGAGGAGCATATGGTCTGTATATGTGGGGAGCATGCGTGATGGCTACTTTGACCATGCCCACTGCTGGCGTGTGCCGCTTGGATGTTTGGCCAACCCTCAGGGCAAAAAAAGGTTAGCCACTCCCGGCCTCGTGTCTCCACAAATTGAGCAGGCCTGGCCTTGCTGTAAACTGACTATACAAGGAATGTGTTGCTTCTGTCCTATTCTACTGCAAAACACTGAACTGCAGTTTTGCAGGCACGCCTACCAAGGAGTCTGCTTTGATAGTTTGCTGAACCTTCTTTCGATCCTCTCCTGCTTCTGGCATCTGCTCTGTTCTCACCCTTCCACAGGCATTTGCATTTTCCAACACCTAAAATGCATCTCTTCCAGATGCCAGTGTGAGATGCATACATTTCAGAGAATGACATATTGTGTCAAGAAAGGTTAACACAATTTATTCATCATAAGCAGCAAGGCAGAGAAATTTCTTGATCAGTGGAAGCTGTAAATGCAACTCAGAACCCTATTGATTTTCAGCAGTTTTTGTCCCATGATTAATTGTTTACACTGTGTTCAGTGTTAGGCACCAGATAACACATTATTCTTAGTGTTATGACAATATTCCCCACTGACAGCCTTTAGCTGTCTACACTGTCTCCAGCAGATTTGGCAAACATTTCCTGAATTTTTAATGTTGGCTTGTTTTTCACAAGCTGCATGGCTTTGTTTTTTTTTAAATGAGAATTTAGTTAGGAGCAGGGAACCGCAGACCTGCATTGCTCTACATGATTAATTTCAGATTAATTTCTGTTTGTACCTGTACATATTTAATGGCATTCTATACCCTCAACTAATTCTTTTTTTAAAAAAAAAAAATTGTTACTGTAGATTCACTGCATGTTCATGAAGCTGACAAGACTGAAGGCATACTCTGTAGGGCACAAATTAGTTTGTAAAATATTAACAGTGTTCGTTGGGAGAAGGATATTGTCAGCCTTAACCTCCCTGGTTTGATTTAAATGTGAATATTTTATTCTTGAAGCAGTTCTCAATATCCCATGACAGGGCAATTAATTGTGAGGTTTTTATGCCCATAAAGGTTTGTGTACAAATCACATTTTTTACTGTGCTTCTGATTCTATGGAAGTTGCCATATGTCTTCAAAATGATCTGTCCTCTGTTGATTCTGAGTTATTCTGAAAAAAATTATCTCTAACCATAATTTAGAACAGGTCAGCACAACTTGGAACCACCAAGGTATTTGCCAACCTTTCCCAGCCCCCAAATGTTTTGCCTCCCTGATGTTCCGAATGGCAACTCCCATCATATCTTACCTTTAGCTAATCTGGTTGGGGCTGATGACAGTTGTAGTTGAACAACAACTGGAATTTACCAGGTTGGAGGAGCCAACAAGCATGCATTGTGGCCTGCTAGGTGCTTTATGACTTCCTTTTCATATGAGTTCTACTAGTTTAAGTATCTAAAGGTGAAACTCTGAAACTTCTTTGAGTGATAAAATGGGGGTTCTTAGAGGGGAAATGGGGCTGTGTCTTACTCCTACTTAGAACAGACCCATTGAAGTTAGTCAACATGACTAGCTTAGGTTTAATGATTTGAATGGGTTTACTGCATACCCTCCAACATTTCTCCAATGAAAATAAATATGTCTCCTCCAACATTTCTCCAATGAAAATAGGGGTGTATACTGTGACTTTATGTGAACTGTAATATTTAGGTTCAACAGCCAACCCACTTACTATTTCCATTTTATTGGTGCATGGAGTGTCTCCATTTAGACTCGTTTAGCATCTGAAACATTTTCTGTGCTACCGATATGCGGGTGGAGAAAGGCTAGCTTGGAACCTGCTTCCTGTACTTTAATCAGGAACAACGTTTTGGTCAAAGAAAATGTAACACTAATTTAAGGTGTTTCTAGGTTGTTTCATTCAACAGTTAGTTAGAGCGTTGTCATTGCTGTGTGATAGGTCTTCACTGAGACATATAGCAAGGTTATTGGGTGATACCTGTTTGAGACAGATACTATTACTATATAAAATGCAAGATGCCCCGCCCTGTCCTTCCCCCCACCAATGCAGGCCCTCGTGGCATTAAAACATTACTTGCCAGTTCCAAGTTATTGTTGCCCTTGATGATTCAGTGTAAGCCTGAGTCTGTAGAAAATGTGTCTTTTCAAATAATAAAAAAGGTTTAATGTGTTTATTCTGTTCCCTTTTCAGCCGTTGTTTCTATAGAGGGAATAATGGTGATGGATGGGCCTGTAATTTTCATATTCACTACAGTCTTTTGAAATTGGTTTTTTCATGTGCTCAGCAGGGGTGGGTGGAGAGAACAGGTGTGTACTTTGAGAGACTGACATTTATGGTGATTTGGTTCACATTTGCTGCTTTTCCTCATGTTTCGATCATACCGCCTTCTTTCCTTTCTCCTCCCCCCTCCACTTTACTTTACTTAATTTTTAACACAAGCTAATTCCAGCTCTGTGTGCATCTGTTCCTTGCTTTCAATTCATTTTAATGTTGCGTTCTCCTAAGACAGTTTAGAGGCTCATGTATTTATCGGGCAATTCAGAACAGATTTTCTGAACTTTTTGCCTTACCAGTGAAGCATCAGTACATACGTCAGATTTTGAATAACTTTGGAGTGTCAAGTAATTTCCTAAATCTAGACTAGTCTTCTCCAGCCTGTTGCCCTATATACGTTTTGCCCTGTAACTCCCATCTGCCCCAGTCAGCTTCACCATGCTGGCTGGGACTAATAGGAGTTGTAATCTGGAGGAGGTCAATCTATATGTTTAATTGGCAGGGCTGGATTAAGATCAATAAGAGGCCCTAAGCACTTAAAAGATTTGGGTGCCCTCATATACATCTAATTTAAAATATAATCAATAAGAAACTGTAAAAAAACATTTTTTCAAAATGAAACAAAATCTACAGTAAGATGGAATATAGTGTTTATGTTTGTATATTTGTATAAATAATGTTTATTTTTGTTTAGTTACACCATATGACCCATGGTAAATCCAGCAATGGAAAACTTCTGTGGTGCTCCCTTCCCTTGACACCCTCATAGAATCATAGAGTTGGAAGAGACCACAAGGGCCATCGAGTCCAACCCCCTGCCAAGCACCCTAAGCGCGTGCTTATTTTGCTTAATGGCTAATGCAGCCCTGTGCACTGTCAACCTTACAGGGATGTTGTGAACAAAGCTTCCACCAAACATGGGGCAGCCATCTTTCCCCCATACAATATCACAGGACGTGATGGCATTCACAATGTACTGCCACTTCTGGGGGCTTTTCACTCAAAACTTTCCAGTGAGCACAGCAAGTGCCACACTTTGTAGCGGCTGCAAGTAGTTAGAAGTGATTCTAAAAAATAAAGAAGAGCCAGCAAGTCCTCAGATCACTTAATAATAATAATAAACCAAACCTTTCATCAGGAGTGAGATATACTCGGAAAGATTTGCAGATGAACTCTCTAATTTGCATGTCTGTGTTCCAATCTGAGCATGATCTGTTGGCTGCAGATTGTGGAGGTTCACGCCAAATGGTTGAGCAAAATCCTTTTGCATGCCAAGTCTTCTGTTTGGGAAATGAGGAAGTAAAAGGACTGGCCACTGTGAGAACAGAATACTGTGCTATGCAAGCCTTTGATCTGATCCAGCAGGGCTCTTTTCATATCTCCAACAGGGAGACTTAAAGAATGTATCTGTCATGAAAGCCCACGCCTAATGCTACTTCTAGCCCAGTGTTCACTTCTGGATGCTTTTGAAGTGATTGCAAAAGGACCTGCAGAGTGACGATGCACAGCATTAGAGTTGGGCAAGGCTGCTGAGGTAGATTGGGGAAAGATGCGTCCCAGGGAGCAACAGCTGTGGGAGATTTACGAGTCTTAGGGCAGGTTGTTCTCTGCCCATATTTTTCTAATCTCTTTCTCTGTTGATAATGCCATCCAAGCACAATTCCATAGGTGTGCATAGTAATTAGGAATGGATGGACTTACTGCCTGAGGGCAAAGTGAGAGCTTGGATAGAGCAGAAAGGGAGGCATAATTAATGGACATAAAATGGAAATGCATGTAGGATTGTGTACGTTTTACACTGTACATCAGAAATGATGTGATGGCAGTCATTCATATTGTTGATAATTATCAGGGCTATTTTTCTAGAAAAAGAGGTGCCCGACATCACCATGAACACCTCCCTTGTTCTCTTATGATGACAAAGGCACCCACCTGAGAGGTGCCAGATCTGAGTTCTGGCCAAAGAAAAAGCCCTGTTGATAATGTTGATAAACTATCTCTTGTTGCTAATGTCCAAGAAGGCTGAGGTGCATAGAGGAATGTTGGCATTCTCCTCAAACCTCTTGTCGGCCTTCAACCATATTTGTCCAACAATGGAGAAGTATATGTATCTGCACATATAGTTGGGGGAGCATGAGACTTATCTCAAGGTCATGGGTTTGAGCCCCATGTTGGATAAAAAGATTCCTGCATTGCAGAGGGTTGATTCTAATGACACAGACACAGAATCATAGACCTGGAAGGGACCCAGAGATATGATCTAGACTAATCCCCCAAACCTATAACAATATCTTACAAATGTGGCTGCCACTTACCTCCTAATTCCTAATTCCACATTTGACCTAGTGAACTGGGTATGTGAGCTTTGGAAAGAGCTGGAGAGAGAAGCTTGACTCTCTCAGCTATGCTGAATCCAAAGATATGCCTTTGGGGGGAAGGAGGGGTTCCCTAGGGACCTAATAGGGGGGCAAAATCTGTTGGAGTATTAATATTGTGAACCCCCCTATCCTATGGTCAAGTTGTATATGTGTGTAAATAAAACCATATATACTAAATACACCCTTGAGCTTCATTCCAAGGAAACTAAACCCTGGGTACATGCTAGGACCCCTGGAGTCTCTCACTGCTCAGAGACTGGGGTACACACACAATATGGAAAAACATTTTTTAAAAACGTTTCTTAGCTGTTTATAGAAAAAGTCCTAGAAAATTCTGCTTCCTCTTACTGCAATGACATTTGAACCCTCTTAATATTGTATTGGATTTTTTTCTGCATGACTTTGGTGGCACCAGGAATGCATTTTTGAGCTGTAATCTTAATAACATGGAGCAGAGTAATTCTGTTCTAGTAGCTCTAATGTGGGCTAAGTGGTTAAAGAGTGGAACCTTAAGCTTTCAGAATTTTTAGAAAAAAGATGGCTGCTAATGGTTAGAAAGCACCCAAGTGCTTTTCAGGTGTCTAAGGAGAGCTAAGTGGCACTTGAGCTTTTGGGTGGCTTTTACAAATTCACCTGTGATGCTGAATTAACTTTTGGTGATGAGATTTAGCAGTGCCATGCTACACTCCCAATGCAATGGTGGCCACCAACAAAATGTAAATGAAGAAAGCAAAAACAAAAAAGCCATGGTTAGAAACAAGGCGTAACATAGCAAAACACACATGCATAGGAACACTGCTATCACCAATAGCAGCACAGGGCACCCACAAAACCTGCCCATTACCTATGCATTTTAGTTGTTTAGTCATGTCCGACTCTTTGTGACCCCATGGACCAGAGCATGCCAGGCACTCCTGTCTTCCACTGCCTCCTGCAGTTTGGTCAAACTCATGCATACCTATGCACAGAGAGCATCAAACAATGCACAAGGAAAGGCAAATTACTTAAGCAGCATCATGACATTGGGGGATGGAGTTTTGGGCTTGGAGGAAGAATTGAAGGCCGAGAGGGAATTGCTCACAGGGCTAACCACAGTGGTCTCCAGAAACTGCAGTACATGATGAGGCTATTCTGCCAACACATCTGTGACCTGAGAAAGTTGCATTGATGCTCTCTGACCTTGAGGCTGCTAGCCCAGAAGTCCCAGCAAACCAGAGTCTTTGCCCTAAGCACGTATAGCAAGTTCAGGTTAAACAGAGGAACTTTACCCACTGCATGCTGGAGATAACTTTCTGGATTGAGTGGCAGCACTTTTAAAGACTTTGTCAGGGATAGTCTGTTTCTAATGCAATATTCTTCATTTGGTCCGGCTCCACGTGGAACCACTTGTTCTGAATATTTCAACCACTTCTACATTGTTTCACCTTGTTCTACTAGAGTCAGCTCCTGGATCAGAACAGCTACTAAAAAAAAAAAAAAAAAAAGTCCTGGACAAAGCGTGTTTTCACCCAATTTCCTACTTGTACAATCTGAGTTCTTTAAACATGGTGACAGGATGTTATTATCACATGAATTGACATCTGAGGTGTGTATCCTCTGGCTAAGACATCTATTCCATTGTTGGTATGGCATGACCAGGTGCAGAGTAGGTCTGAATTCTATCTTCTGTTGTGGCTTTTGAGAGAAAGGAGGCAAGGGGCAATCAGTCTGGATTTTTAGCTTCAAAAGGTGTGTTTAACTTAAAGTTGTCTTCTTTTCTGGAATAGCATTATGCCATAATTGAGACTAGGACCCAACCTCTGAATGAGCTTTGGATTCCTCCTAAGTCCCTTGCTTCCTTGCCTCATCTGCAACCCTCTAAACTAGGGTTCCCCAAACTTGGGTCTCCAGGTGTTTTTGGACTACCAACTCGTCACCCCTAGCTAGCAGGACCAGTGACCAGGGATGATGGGAATTATAGTCCATAATCAGCTGGGGACCCAAGTTTGGGAAACTGCTCCAAACTGTTCCCCTATATGCCAGTCTTGTCATGCTACTCTTGCATCAATGTTTCACCCTGGTTATGCCAGCATAGATCCATCTCATCATCATACCAGTGGCTCCATCACTACAGCTACACTATCCTCATCAAGAAGTTATAAATCAAGGACAGGGTTGTGCTTGAAGATTTACTTTTGAAAAACCTATGTAGAAGAGCCGCACTGACTAGCAGAACAAAGGGCTGAACCTTCTTAGGTGCTCTATGGCAGTGTTTCCCAACCGGTGTTCCGCGGCACACTAGTGTGCCGCCGAACATTGCCTTGTGTTCCGTGGGAGGGAGACGGGCGAGTCGGGCGGCGAGAGGCGGGGCGGCGGCGGCGAGCACACGCGGGGCGGCGAGCGAGCGAGCTCCCACATCCCATCGCCGCTCGCTTCGGCCGGCCTACTGGAGGAAGGCGCGAAAACCCGGCGGGCTTTTGGGTGGGCGCCAAGCAAGAAAGGCGGGAAGGCTCTGGTCCCTCCCCTCCCGGCGGGGCTCCCGCACGCACCTTTCTGCGCCGCCGCGTCCCGCCTGAGCAGCAACAGGAGGAGGAGGAGGGAGGCCAGCGCCGGCCGGGTCCCCCGGGGGAGCGGGCGCTCCGGGCTGCTCACCATACCCCGCGTCTCGGGCGCAGCAGCCGGCAGTCCGAATGCATCCTGAGCCGCGCTGCTCTCGCCTTGCCTCCTTCTTCGCGCCTCCTCCCGGCTCGCGCGCCGTCCCTGCGCGGATCCGTCCAGCCTCCGGCCGCCGCCGCCGCCCCCTCCTCTTCCTCTCCTTCCCCCACCCACCAACCCGCACGGCGCGCTCCCACCGCCCCCGATGGGCGCAACCACTTCCGGGTCCGCTGCAGCCGCCCCTTCCCCGCCTCCGGCAGCCGAAAGTCCCCCAGCGGAGCCCGTCTGGCCGCTCCCCCCGCTCCCTGCCCACCTCCCGGTGTTGAGGCGCCCTCTTTCGTTGCTTCGCGGGGAGGGAAAAAACTTTAACTTTTGTGCGTCCCTCCCGGCGTGACGCTGCGCGCTGACGTCACGGGGCGGGGCTTTAATGGTGGTGTGCCGCGAGATTTTTTTCCGGTAAACAGGTGTGCCGTTGCCCAAAAACGTTTGGGAAACACTGCTCTATGGCAACCTGGTTTATTTTTTTATCAGAAGAACATTTAATTTCCAGTACTCCATTTTATTAATAAAACTGACCTACATTTCAGAAACATGATATTGCTGAAAAGAGTACATTGTAGTCTACATGTTACCTTGCAGCTATTCTGTAAAAGACCTGAGCAGTGGCTCCTTTTCATGTTACCATTGTAATTCTGATGCAATTTGTACAGGTATCAGAAGGAGAGGATGAGCAACTTCTTGATTCTTACCTCACACATGCTGGCCCTACAAAAAACAACACAACAGAAAGTTAACAGAAATATTCAAATCCCCAGTGCACATATATAGCCTTTCAGGGGAATATCTTGCAGAAAAAGAGAATAAAATCTTTATTCACATCGCTTTTGGATGGCATCACTCTCTTCTGTGGTTTTCAGTCCTATGGTTGCCACTGTTTTCCTGATAGAGACTCTGTGCTGTTCACAGTGGCATAGGAGAATTAAACAGTGTTTCAATGATAGGCAAAGTTCCCTCCTGTTGAATTTCTCATCTGCCATGTAGCTGTTAAAAGCAAAGCTCCTCTATCAACAAATGGGGCGGGAGTGGGTGGGAAACAGCTCTAATTGGTGCTGGAAAGAGGCACTTAGATTAGTTTTCTGACCAAGCATTTTCATACAGTTTCAAACACAAGCTGTGATTTCCCTTGAATCCATCTGGTTTTAACAGGAAGACAATCCTTCACATAGTTGCCTCTATTTGTGGCAGGTAGTAAGCAGGCAAGCGTCCTTATTGATTCTGCCATGCAAACTTCAGCTGGACTCATGGCAGCAGCATCATTTAGTTCAGTATAAGAAGACTGCATTTAGATATATTAAAATTTATTTTCTTCAATAGTTTTTTGCCCTCCTGGTAAAATAAGTTATCAAAGTGGCTTACAACATAATCATCTGGATGCACATTTAATATACTGGAAATATGTATTTAAGAATGATCCGTCATCATATCATCTGCTTCCTGACCTTGTCCAATCATACAATTTTAAAATTAAACTTCACGGGGATCTCCAACTCAAAGAAAGGAAACCAAATTGCATGCCAAACCAATATCTTAAAATCTTAAGTTAATATTGAAAATCCTGCAGGTCACATTTACTTATATTTAAAAAATAATTATGCAAAATCATCAGTAGGCGAGCTATAATATGCATAATTGAAGTGAGTTAAATGATATGAAGAGTTCCTTGAACAAATAGCTATGGGGAACATGTACTTATACATATACAGAGCCATTAGTGAGAATCCATAAGTCTGCTTAATTAGACTTAATTTCAATACTGCTGTAGTCAACACAGAAGCGGGGAGATATGAATATAGACGTTGATGTGGTTGTACGATAAGGGGCTAATTGGATGAATTGGTTTTGACTAATCGGGAAACAGAGAACTTTGAAAAAGGCATACGTGCTGTAGGTCTATTCAGCAACCATATCCACCATCTCTTCTGACTTGGTGAAAAGAATCTTAAATGACTTTCAGAACAAAGATCATACAAGCAGTTAATCAGTAGTATGGGTTCTACAAATACAGCCTAGAATAGCGCTGATAAATCTTAGGATCTATAAGGTAGCCTTTCCTAGTTTCACCTCTGTGTGTGTTTTGAGTCCATAGATGTTTGAAATCCTTGGATTGTGGCTCTTCTGGAGAACTTTGGTCATGGGGCTATTTTGTAAGAAGTGCATGAGAACTGTGTAATGCAAGAATATTACAATTATGTTTATTGCATAACTCCCTTTCTCTTCAAGCAACATGGTACGTGTGAATTATTTCTATAGTAATGGGGAAAATGTGGGTTTCCAGATGTTGCTGGCTACAATTCCTATAATCCCTGACTATGCTGGCTGGGGCTGATGGAAGTTGAACTTGGAATTCAAAAAGATCCACGGAACCACAGGTTCCCCATCCCTGCTATATATAGTAACTAGCAACTGGCTAGCATTCTGGTGTCTCTCTTGAGGTCTAATATACCTTAGATTCGTTGCTTCTGTAAAAGAATAGTATTTGTGTATGCTGCTTGCTTGTGATATTCCCACCTTCCTACGTGAGTTATTGGGTTACGGTGAGCTGAATGGAGTATAATTGGAAATCTACATGTGTTAGCAATGAAATGTTTGAAAACAGTATACTGAGCTCAGTTTGTGTGGCATCAGTCTGCAATTTGCCCTAGCACAGATTCACGTTTAAGTCGGAAAAGATGTGACCTTCTCTTTTCACTGGGTGGTTTAGGCTGTTAACAATGGTTGTCTGCTACCAACTGGCTCCAAAGGCTGGAATGTGAGGGGAAGCACCAGGCTCCCATTTTGCTTTTCTCATGACACCTGCTGTGTTGGAAATGAACCACATGGTCTTAGTCATTTTCACTCACAGCAGGTTCTTCAAATTGTGGCACAAGATTCTATAACACACCAGGTGTCTCTCCCCTGCCCCCCTTGAACCCAAGGAAAAGAGAAAAAGTAAAAGTATGTATATAGAGAAAAGCTGTATATGCAAAAGAACAAAGCGGAGAAGAGAATATGGGAAACCACTAAAAAGATATGCTGTTGCAGAAATAAAATCTGTGTGTAACATAGTAGGTTTTGTACTGAAACATTTAAAAGGCTGGGGAATAGGGGATAAAATGGCAATTCTTGTTGGGAGACTGGCCATCAGGAACGCACATGACAGTTGAGGTTGGTGGGAATCTTTAGCAAATGCTGTTAGTGCTCTTCTAATCACATGGGATTCCAATTACTGTCCTCTACATGTACTAATAATGGATACTGTCTCTCCAAGGAATTGCCATTTAGAAGACAGACACATCTCTGCCTCCTGTGGGCATGGCATGGCCAAGCCTTGCACTGTCAGGAGGAGGAATGGGGAAGGAGCTGAAGAAACCGAGTGCAACATTCTCCTTCCCATTTGATCTAGGCAAACAGATTTAAGATCATTTAGGAGTGGGGTGGGATAGGGGAGAGAAAGAGACAAGACGATAGTGCTAAAATATATCACATTAATGTGTCCCTTGTTCTGGAAAAGAAGCACGTGGAGGCACTGCATTTGTAGCCCATGTGTATGAAGAAAATAACTCAAACAAACTACTGCTCCAACACACAACTTACTGGGCTATTAATCTTGCCATTCGTGGAGGGGGGGAATACTTTCAGCTAGAAAACTATTTAGATTACATGGGAGGTAGCATAGAGAGATATTGAATTAAATTTAACATTAAAAGAAAAAATAGCAAAATTCTAGTCAAGGATTTTATTCCCTCTCTTCCTCTTGCCTAAATGAAATATCCCTGCTGCAAGGACATATTGCAAAGCATGGCTGAATGCCTGCATATCTTGGGGAACGTATCTAAACGTGATGCATAGGAAGACACAAAAGAAATGATGAACCCATTTAACGGCGAATTGTTCCTTTCGGAATTGTGCAGCTAAAGAGGAAAAGCTTGGTTAGCTATAAGAATGTAGCTCATGAATTTTCTTCCAGGTGTAAAAAATAATAATATCCAAGCAACCAATGTATGAAATTAGAATAGTTGTAGCAAAAAGCAAATAAATGCATGAAATGATGCACAGTCAAATATGCAAACATGAAAATCGGTTAGAATCTTGAATCTAGCAGTACAAATTTGTGTCCTTTTCTTTGGAGTCTGTCTATGCCAGCATTCCCCAACCTGTATGTTCCAGATATCATAGAATCATAGAATCATAGAGTTGGAAGAGACCACAAGGGCCATCGAGTCCAACCCCCTGCCAAACAGGAAACACCATCAGAGCACTCCTGACATATGGTTGTCAAGCCTCTGCTTAAAGACCTCCAAAGAAGGAAACTCCACCACAATCCTTGGCAGCAAATTGCACTGTCGAACAGCTCTTACTGTCAGGAAGTTCTTCCTAATGTTTAGGTGGAATCTTCTTTCTTGTAGTTTGGATCCATTGCTCCGTGTCCGCTTCTCTGGAGCAGCAGAAAACAACCTTTCTCCCTCCTCTATATGACATCCTTTTATATATTTGAACATGGCTATCATATCACCCCTTAACCTCCTCTTCTCCAGGCTAAACATGCCCAGCTCCCTTAGCCGTTCCTCATAAGGCCTCATAAGATATTGTTGACTACAGATCCCATCAGCCCAAGTAAACATGGCCAACAGTCAGGAATGGTGGGAATTATAGTCCAACAATATCTGGAGCACACCAGGCTGGAGAAGGCTGGCCTGTGCGCATGTACTTGTATGTAAACATGTCTGTGGAGGAAACAAATGGGATAAAATGAGCTCCATCTGTTTGTATGATAGATTAAAGGCAATGTAGCACTGATAAATTCAGGGGTTACCAACCTTTTTGGGCCCATGGACACACTAGCAAACCAGACAAACAGTTTTGTGCAGCACACATATCAAAGCCAAGCTGCAATAGAATGCTTCTTTCCAATGCTCTGCCTACTGGAAAACAAACCCAATGGCATTCAATAATCAGTTGGAACCCATTAGCCTAAAGGACAGATCATCCTAGTCTTAATCTGCCCATCCTGCAGGGCTGGTTCAGGCCAAATATTAAACCAAATATATTATGAGAGAACAATGCAAAATGTAATAGTTGCAAACAAAGCAGCAATGAAAACTTTCTGAACCGGGATGGATGAACAGTAGATTAATCACAAACAAAGCAGAGAAACCACACACACATACAAAATATCTAAGGGCATTTTAAAAAATAATTGTGTGTTTGTTTTTGAGCCTGGCCAGCTAAAGGGGAGTTAAAATATATAATATATAAAAATATATAATATATAAAATATATAAAAAGTCTGTTTTAAAAACGGATGCACATTTTGGGCCTTTGGGGGAAGTATTTTGTTGACAAATTGCAAATAAATGAAAGACCAAATAAACTACTGTTGAAGTGAAATGATATTGAGGTGGTCACTCAATATCATTTTCTTTCCTTGTCTGCCCATCTTGAGTTTATAGCCACAAACAGCACGGTTGTTTTTCTCTTCCAAGCACTGTGTTGTCAGTATATATGTGCATAAGATTAAGGGCAATTTATAATCAGCTCATATAAATCTGGTGCCTCCGGTTTTTCCTCGCAAATTAAGCCCTCTATGAAGTTTAAGAATTGGAACCTGCTTTGAAGTTGGAAACTAAATTGCACACATGTGACTTTCCTCACTCCTCTGGGACCACTCCTACCTGGCTTTGAGTTTGCACAGAGTTACACTTCATATGTAAGGGTCTTTAAAATCTGAATACATTAACAGCAAGGAACCTGCATTGTAGGAGATATGACTTGAAAGGCACCCACACTCACCGTGAAGTTGAAGCATATGAAATGCTGTAGACAGACGCCCGCTCTGGCAAATGGCATCCACACCTGGAAGCAGATTTGTTGCTTTTGCCGTTGTTGCAGATACCAGCTGATACGCATCGGGACAAACATTCCTGTCGACACTGAAATGGTCAATATCCCTCCCCCCAAATCAGGCAGAGGCACCTTGTGTGACCAGCGTCCCTACTTGCAGAAGCTGGCATTGCCTGGTTTTCAGGAATCCCCTTTTCTCTCAACCTCTGTGCTGCATGCCACCCTATTCTGCAAGGTCTTCTAACACTTGGGAGAGACTTTGTAAAGGAGCAGGATCAGGGGGCTATGGTGGAGGGGCATAGATGGGAATAAGGAAAGTTGGCTTCCCCCTGCCACCTTCTGTGGGCATTCTCTGGGTCCAATGCATTCTCTCTTTCATATGGTATAGTCCTCTGGTTGACCATTCATGTTCCTGGAGGCCACTTTGAGAAGTGTGAGATGGACCAACATCTCAACCTCTAGCCCTCTGTCATGGGGCCAGGAGTCAGCTTTGCCTGTCTGACGGGGGAGAAGGTGGAGTGACTCCCACCTGCAACTGATCAGCCTTCAAGGACACTGAGGAGAAGACACGGATAAGGACCAGCTGGCTACAGCCTTCTTAAGCAGAGCTTCCAGCAGCAGTCAGATGCCAGTAACAGCGCTTGTATTTCCTGGTCCTACCTTGCTGCTTCCTGCTAGTCTTGACCCTTGACCCTCTGATCATCGGATTTCCTGACCCCTGGACCATCTGACCACGCAGATTGCTGTGTGCCCGACCCTAAGACTGGATCTGACTTTGGATGATGACTCTGCCTCCAGGCAAGTACACCTCAGAGACACTCCTGGTTGGCTGGCCTCTCCCTCCACTGAACTCTGCAAGTTGTTGCCCAGCAACGAGATTATGACACCCTTCAAAGTAGCCTGCTTGTAAATTTTGCTCTGGAATACATAGTTTCCTCACCAGATGCTTCTAAGTAGGCTGCTACTGGGCCTGGTCGCTTCTTGGAGGCTATATTTGACTGAGGAGTTGCTGTTCCATAATGCAGTCTATATTCTTTGTTGCTTATAGCCCCCTTTCAGGTTAATCAGCCACAGTAATTCCTACAGACTCCCTTGGCTCCAAATTCATCTTCATGCTTTTAGTTCTTCAACCTTCCTATTGTTAAATGAAAAAAGTTCACTTCACTTTATAAAATAAGCATGTTTCACCTCTTTCAGTTTTAACATATGCGCCCGAGTTTTATTTATTTTGTACAGTTTTGATGTGTTGCATCAAGCTGTATCAATCATATAGCACGGTTCTATAAAGCAGTGTGATTGACAGCAAGGAGCTGACACATAGCAATCCAAGCAGTTCAAGTTCTAAATCAAGATGTATTCAATGAATATATTTACAGCTGGAAATACTTCTTGCTCATCTTTATAAATGAGATTGCACATTTTTGGTTAAAAAATATAGCACAGATCTTTTCACCTTACTTTTTTACCTGTCACTTAAACTGTCCTGTGACATTGAGTCTCATAATCACCATTCATAACCCTGTCGATATTAGTTGATGTATGGAAGCTTCTTTGAATTTAACTTTACTTGGAGCATGCTCACGGACGTTCAGTGAAAACCTGTGCGTTTCTCACATCTGTTGTGTCACTGGCAGCTTAATCTGTCTGCTACCTGCATGCGATCCTTGAGCTGTTTATAATTATCACTGCAGTACAAGAGGAGGGACTGAGAAGCTGCCATATTTTAGCTCTTCCACATGCTGAAGAGGCCTGAAGTCAACTGATGTCAGAGGCTTCACTGGCACTAGGAGTCAGCATGTAGCACCTATTGGAAACACTCAGTTTTGTGAGTGGATGTAAAAACTAGCCTACTTCACAAAAGTAGAATGCTCATATATTGCTCTACTCACTTTTACTTCTACCACACCAACCATTGGTGGAAAATAAGTGCAGTGGCTGATGGGATTGCCAACTGTTGTTTCCTGCTCTCCTGTCCCCTTCTGTTGTTGATTTCCCCTTATTTCCCCTGCATTTTTCTTCGTTATTTATTGGTTGGTTGGTTGGTTGCCCACGTAAGGTAGCGTTGGCATAAGTAAAGTGAGTGTAGGTTGCGGGCTTACTGTACTTACAATCCAGAGTGTTGCCATCTGCTTAAGTTTGTGAAAGGTATTCAGTCAGGGCGAGTGACACTTGTCTGTATTTTGTTTTAATCCATACAGTTGAAATTTAAATTGGCATTCTACAACATAATATGCCTTCTAATTACATGAAGACTTTTCATTCCACATGCCTCTGGAAAAATTGTATGTTTTGGCTCTATGCCCCCCCCCCATTTTTTGGGGTTAATGAATGAGAATATTATTATATTTTTAAATCCAGTAAATGAATAAATTCAGATTTGGTACCTGAGCCTCAAAGATATCTGAAGTTTCATATGATGAATATGTACCATGCACAGCATTCACTATACTAGTCTGTGATGCTGGATAACACAATAGTTATATGAGTTTAAAACGTTTTAGCAAGCATTTGTGAATCAAGTAAGTTCTGTCATTGCATGCATGAAAAATCTTTTGCCGTCCCATGTTTCCCATGGATGAGGTTCTGGAAAACCATGTCTGTGGTTCTGGAAAAGCAATTCCAGAATGGGATCATCCCCAAGCAGATTTCTCTGTGTGGAAGGAATAGTAGGCACAAACTCAAATGGTAGAAAGATACTGTGGATGAGCAGAGACAGAAATGGTGATGTTCAGCTCACAGACCAGATGGGCTACTGTGTCTGCTCATAAGGAGGATGAATGTTCCAAAATGCCTCTGTAGACTCTAGAATATATCATTGATACTAGAGGTCACAGTAAGCACAGAGGAGAGGCTTGTGGTAACGCCAAGTTATAGTGACTAAGGAGCCCTAGCTATCAAAGCAGCCCCCATGTGCACTTTTAATTTCCACAGCACTGTTTGTCTCCAGAACTTTCTTATTGTTAGAAGAACAGAGAGCTAAATACTTCCCCAGGAAATAAAGCAAGGTCAGAAATGAATTTTAACAAGTTTTACTGAAAATCATAAAATAGAAAATACAATATGCTCAAATTACACAGCATTTTAAAAGGGTTTCTGAATAAATTGAAATTAAAGTAATGATACAGAGAAATAATTAGGTTTTAACAGCTTGTGCTATCTTGAAATAAAGAGTTACAAGAGAAAGGATTAAGATTCCTGTAAAAGAAATAAGAATTAAGAGAGATTCAACCTAATTAAAGTAATAATTCTTTTCCCTTCTACTGGCCAGGCTGGAAAGAATGTTTCCTCAAAAAAGAAAAAGAAAAAAGGTACTTTACTTTATAAGCTACTGTACTTTAGAGAAGGTATCCTTATTAGTATAGCACAAATATACTTTAATTCCCTAGAATTATACATATTGTATCTACCTATGAATCATCATTTATATTATCCCTACAAGTAAAGCCTCGAATTACATATAGCCAGGTCTACAATGAGAAAAATACCTGCCAAGTTTACCAGCACATCCTTGAGTCCCTGAGAAAAATATTACACAGTTTCTCTTTCATTGGGGTCACCTTATTTTCTGTCTCTTGACCCATTTTAACTACAATATTCAAAGGCTTAGTGAAAGAATAAATTATATCAAAGCATTTTCTGTAACATTCTTAACATATGTCTTTCATATAGAAGCACAAAACTAATTGGTAGAAACCATTACTCTCCCATCAGAGCTGTCCACAATCTAAGATCTTGGGTAACGTGGTTCACATGAGATACGATGCAATGGATGTATGAATAAACAAGACTCAATCTTTAACAAAAGTCATTCGCGCTTTCATCTGCTATTTTCCATTCTGCAGCAATTGGTTTATTTGCATGTCTTTCTTCTATTTCATCAGCTACTGATGCAGTAATATAAGTTGTTTTTTGGGGGGTGGGGTGGGGTTACGTATCTCACAGTGTACAATAGACACACATATCCCAGCCGTCAACAGATGTTTACAAATCAGCTACCTTCTGTGTGCTCCCTTTCAACACTAAAGAATTTTCAGAGGCATAAAACAACAAAGAGTCTTAAAGACAAAATTAAAGAAGTGTTTAGTGGCCCATCACAAAGTGATCTATGGTTCTAACCTTGACTACCCAGAAGGAAGTCCTACTGAATTCAGTGAGGTTTACTCCCATCTTAAATTGGGTTAGGGCTGCAGCCTATCTCAATAAGCTTGACTTCAGAGTTCAATATTAACTTGACATAACGTTTCATTTCCCTCACTCAGGCATCAGGGAGGGATAGTTTAGCACCCTGCTGATATTTTGCATTTTGTATCTTGGATTATATGAATTACTCCTGCCACTGAACTGCAAATAAGTCCCGCCCCCATTTTAACAATTTATTTAATAAACTTGTATTTTATTCAGAAGATGGCAATGTGCGTGTCAGCTGAAACATAACATTCAAGGTAATCAGCGAGCCCCACTGAATTCTGTGAGATTGACTTCTCAGCCATTGTGCATATAGTCTGTCTCAAGCAATGACCAACTTCAATACAGTGGCAATTATACATCAATGAATATGTAAATAACATATATTGCAAATTAATTTACTTATCTATTTATGTATAAAGTGTGCAAGTTAGTTGTTATTGTTGTTTAAGAAAACTAAGGTGAAAATAATCCACAGCGAGAATCTGTGCCCATGGTAGGGTTGAATGAGCAAATGTAAGGACATCCACTTGACAGTCCTTTTTCAATGGATTCAATGGCCAACGTGTGGTCTCTGCCAAAAGCTGTGGCTTGACATTTCCTCTTCCTCACTCCCCATAACATTCAGTTAAACAAACTGTGAGAAGTGAGATCACTGTGTGCTATGTTTTGCCATCCCCATTATGCTTCATTGCCTGCAATTTGCCTTATGAAACGTTATGTGAGGGTGAGGAGACGAGGAGGAGGAGAAGCTCCCAACATTAACTGCCCATCAGCCTCAATATTTTATTCTAGCTCCAGTAGAGCCAAATTATACAAATTCTTTATTCTACTGGCTCAACATCAGCATTCACAATCAATCTACTTTCAAGCTCTAAAAAATGAGACAATTGCACTTTCCCTTGAGCTTCAATTTTCTTCAGGCAAACTGCCCATCTAAATAAGCCAATACAGGAGATGGGGGTGTCACTTTGCAAGCCCTCCTTTTGCATGGCAGCAGAGCGCTGTGGAATGCTGGTCCTCAGGGAATAGCGGTGTTGCCTGGGCAACCAACTGCCAGAGGGCAGAGCTGAGGGAGGAAGTGTAGAAAAACTGTGCTGAAATTGAGACCTTTATTTCCTCTCTGAAAGAACACTGATAAGTGTTGGGCACTCAGGCCTGAGACTGGGCAAGTACCTAGGGCAAGTGACAAGCAGGAAGATAAAAATGAGGTCGTATGGTGGCATCAAAGAGGATCTGATCTGGTGGCATTCCTCGATGGCAGTTTGCTTAAAATGGAGGAAGACAGCAAGTGAGTCCTGGGTGGTGACCAAGAGGATGAGCTGTGGTGTTGTTGCAAGCCCCCAAAGGCTATAAAAACTCCTAGGTCTGTGGCAAATAAAACTCAGGAGCTGGGAGGAGATAAAGTCCAGCCATTTATTACTTTCCAAGCAATAGGTTGGATTACTCCGCAAAAACTGCAACCACGATTCAGCGGTCTGGGGGGTGATATTTATAAGTTTTTACACAAAGCATTTCAATTTTCTCCAGTCATATGCATAGAAGTATTTCTCATTACCTCATTCAGTTATTGGATACATTTCATATCAGTGCGCTTGCGCTGTAGCCTTTTCCCCTTCTGAGCATTGCCCCAGGGTGAGATGATAGAGGAGTCAATGGACACCAGGGTGAGGTTTCACAGAGAAAGAGTTTATTCAGCTCTGCGCAGAGGCGGCCAACGGAATCGCTTCCAAAGGCTGGCAGGCCTTACAGCATGTTGGCAAGCAATTTTTATACCCTCCTCATCACCCCATACATCGCCATCCCTTTCCTTATCCAACCATACTACACAATTCAACACATTCTCTTATCTGGCTCGTGCAGTGCCCTGTTAGCCCTTCTTCATTGGTCCCTGACACCACCCTCTCTGAACATGCGCACTTGCCTAGCTTGCCTAGCAAGTTTTATATAATCTGTTTATGGCAAGCACCGCCCGTACATGCTTCCGCCGAGGCCATTTCCCTTATCTTCTCTTTGCACGTTCCAAGGCGTTCCCCTGACCTTTATTTCACATTCTTGTGTCCTTCAGCGCAAACTTAGCATAAGCATCGGCTGTTTTGCTGTCATCTATATGGCCTCAGTGTAGAAACATTGTGTTACATTTTTATAGCAAAATCTGTTGTGCGTTTGTTGAACCTACGTGTAATAGCTGTGTATGTTCTGCAATAAAGATGTTAGCAGCTTCTCTTCCCATGGCAAAGGGCACTTGCATAACAAAAGCTTTCTTGGCAGTTTCAGAGCTTTTGCAGTTTCTTAGCATTTTCTTAAAGCGATAGTCTATCATTTTTTAGGGGCCCTTGGGGCCCCTCCCACAATGTGAAGGCCCCAGGAATAACAGTTGGTCATTCCCTCCTCTGACTAGCAGTCCTGGTGGCTCAAGAAACAAGAATCCACACAGTTCTTGGTTTGAGCCCCATAGCAGCTGATAGTAAGGATAGTAAGGAAAGACACAATCGCATACCAACAACTTCTACATAGCTCAGTTGTATGAATAAGTAAAAATGCCATCTGAAGAACACAACAAAAGAATTATTGACTCTTGGTTGGTGTTCCTTTCCAAAAATTATACCAAACTCCTCCAAAAATCGTTATTTGAGTTTCTATCATCTGAAAAGGAAATGAGCCACATGGCACAGGGAACATTTGGTATAAAAATTCCTTTCCACTCCATACTCATTTTGTATTAGCAACATTCAGATGCGATGCAGTTCATGGAAGTTTCCCCATCTCAAAGGTATGGGCCAAGAAAAAAGTTTAATGCTATAAAACTCCAGCTTTTTAAAAATAAATAAATACGGGGCAATTTGGGGACAACATCTATAACTTTTGACACTTAAAAATATTGCCCAGGTTGTTTTTTTCATGCAAGGATCCTGTATTTCAAATATACATGTACTTGATTAAGCATTTCCCCATGGTGTAAAAAATCCAAGCTGAATGTCAGGAAGGAAAACACAGAAAATCTCTTTAAATGTTTGCCTCCATATCCCCTTTTATTCCATTCAACATTTGAACAAATTAAAGTGCTCTCTAAAAATCCATGTACAGATGTGTTTTGATGGATGTATTCAAGGAAAGGTACTATTTTTGACTCAGTATGCAGGCTGTGTTTTACTGTAAGAACACTGTAGAAAGTTATAAAGGGCTAATTTCCTGTAGAAATGCTTAAGAGAGTTGTTGGCTTTAAATTAGTTTTATAGGTTATGTAACTGTGTTGTGTGTATTGCATTTTTAAAAATGCATTTATTTTAGACTCTGGATGCTGGCACTGTTTGCCATAGCCAGTATGGGGTGTTGATAAGTAATGCTGCTCTCTGTGAGGAAAAGCCACACCAGGGCATGGGTGGCTCCATATATGTAGACTATGCATGCAATGTGATCGGAGTCCAGTGTCAAGAAAAAGATCTCAAAGCACAGTCAGTGGTATCTACTAAACTCTCTTGGCAAATGTCTACTTACTTCTGAGTCTCCACATTACAATTACCAGTTATCTGTAGGTTTTCCTGTCATCAACACCCACTTCTTAGTTCTCTTCCAGAAATGCGGCTATTATGTGGCATGTGTAGCATCTTCTCCCATATTGATTTTCTGATCCAGACCTCATATCCTAGTCTGGCAACTGTCTTAACTGTTAAAAGACCTACTGATAGCAGTAGCCAATGCTTCCATCTTGATATCCAGTTGGCATTAGGCAGGCATGGCCAAACTTGGCCCTCCAGATGTTTGGGGCTTAATCCAGAATGAAGACCAATGTCCTAGTGTTTTTTGCCCACTCCTATCCTGAACGTCTCTTTGGCATGGTGAAGGGACTAGAATTCACATTTATTTAGCTTGCTCTGGTGAAAATAAATTCTAATCAGTACTATTATAGAGAGTGACCCACAGAGAGGGAGAAGGAATGAATGACACCTTTGTACTGGTTCCAAGCGTGCTTGTCTTTTTGAGGAGGGGAATGGAGAGCTATCTTTACTCTAGTGGGTTTGCTTAGCTTAGTGAAATTAGTGAGCAGGAACCAGCTTGCGACTACTAAAAATTAGTCAGTCCAACTCATTACCTGAATTGGATAGGTTTGTAGAGGTCTGATACTTGTTTAAGTTAGCTATAAATGGATCTGAAGAGGTCAAAATGCATTTTTTTCTGCATTGCCTTTGATTGTTTCAATAACTGTTTTTCTATTCACTGTTCAATAGAGGAAGATCACTGCTTTATGGTCTGCCTTCATTATTAATGTCTGAAAAAGGAGTTTGCCAAGAGCTTCATTTGAAAACATTTAATTTTTTCAGCATTTAAATAAATGCAATATATTATGATATAGTAATTAAAAAGCATCACTTAGAAGGCTTCAAAGTATAAATCAGGCTATGTAAACATAAAAAGATTAGATTATGATGATGGATCTATGAATATATATTCTTTCCTAAATCAGAGGGAATCAGTAATCAAATCTTTATATGTAATGAGTGAGCAAAGCTCCAAAAGGCATAAAATGTTTTGCCTTAGATACATTTCTGTTTTGGAATATTCCAGGAGCCAAATACAGCTTGAATATTTCCTTACATGTCTAAATGGCTTTGAAACAGCAACAGATATAATTTTGCAGAAAGAAAGAGATGATGAGAGCCATTAAAAGAAAGTGGAGATCTAAGCAAGAACGTGAGTGAGATTAAATGGTTGAGGAAGGTTGGCAAGTGTTTTCTATTCTTTCCCTGAACGCTTTTCTTACAGAAGTAGGTTTGAAGCTGGTGTTAAATCTAAAGCTATTGTGAGGAAAGTAAACAGAAGCTTCAAGTCCCGGTTGGATCATTTCCCCCACTCAATTCCTTCCTTTAGCTAAGACAACATGGCTGAGATGATTGGGGGTGTTTGTGTGCGACTGACAGTGAATTTTCAGAGACAGCAGCCGGCTTGGAGACCGCTGCCCACCAATACTTGGTCATGTTGGACTGCAACAATGCTCATTATTATAGTGGGTAGTATTTGTAAAGCTTATTATCCATAGGCTCCCAGGTGCCATTACAAAGCTTTGTTGCCAAATGCAAAGCTTAAATTTTGTCCATATGAATGGGTAGAAACCACTCAGCTATATGGGAATGCTCTTGGCACACCTGTGAGTAGCTAATTTTGCTCTGTGCTCTTGTCCCATCACCCGACCCCATTCATTTAAAACCAAACTATCAACACAGTTGCATTTTAAGCTAGGTTTCTTAGTCATGCTGTTGAAATCTGCCTTTTATGTGTGCAAATCTTGTATTAAGCTGTAGAATTTAGCAGAGCATAAGCTCACTGAACAAGAAGAAAAAAGTTGGTTTATCTTGTGGAGGATTATTAGTTTCTAGATAGAGATTAAGCTATACTCTGGCACAAGTAACCTTCAGGAAACCATTAATTCGTTGATTGGAAAAGTACTTTCCAGTTTTGATGTTTTAATGGTTACATTTTGGCATGATGAGCCAGCATTGTAGATCTGGAAAATAATAGAAATGTCATTTCAAAAGTCTCTAGAAATGTTATTCCTCCTGGTTGGTATCTTGGTAGATTCACACTACTTAACTAAGCATGATTCAAGCCCCGCCTCCCTTGACAATATTCAATTTGGAGGTGATGCACAACCAGTACAGCACATTTTAGACTTAGGTAAAGGGTAAAGGGACCCCTGACCATTAGGTCCAGTCGTGGACGACTCTGGGGTTGCGGAGCTCATCTCGCCTTACTGGCCGAGGGAGCTGGCGTACAGCTTCTGGGTCATGTGGCCAGCATGACCAAGCCGCTTCTGGCGAACCAGAGCAGCGCATGGAAACGCCGTTTACCTTCCCGCCAGAGTGGTACCTTTTTATCTACTTGCACTTTTGGCGTGCTTTCAGACTGCTAGGTTGGCAGGAGCAGGGACCGAGCAACGGGAGCTCACCCCGTCGTGGGGATTCGAACCACAGACCTTCCGATTGGCAAGCTCTAGGCTCTGTGGTTTAACTCACAACAATATTGCAAAAATGTGTCACATGTGCTTCATTAAGGACCAGCTTATGTAGAATAAGGTAGTAAAGCTGTCTAAGACGCCATCTCCTCAATCTGCAGGGAGTTTGAATGGTTTATCTAATGAACTTCCTGCATGTAAAAGCTAGCAATTCAAAGAAAAAAAAATCATTCAAACGCCCCAACTTGATATCCCACAATTTTTTATAGTGAGAACCTTCCTAGTAGAAGAGCATTCAAACATCCAACCCCCTCACCTGCAGGCTGAAATCGTACAACCCAAGGAACTTGTATCTGACCTCCCCCTTTTTGTGGCATCTTTGCTTATAGGATCATACCTGTCTGATCAGCTGTTCCCTAAAATTAAATAGGCAGTTCTAATTGTGGAGTGATTTTTTGCCTTCACTTTTTTTTTATTCTGGTGTAACTCTTCCAAGTCTATAATTTCCCTCTAAGATGCTAACCTTTTGAGACGATTGACATGAGAAAGCGCTCTTTCCCCCTTAGCCTGTTCATCATGCTCAGATGATAAACCTTCACCTAATTTCATTTCAGTGAGACAGCTACTGAAGCATTCCCCCAAGAAGTACATAATTTAATGGTGGAGCATCAGTCAAGACAAATTAGACTGATTGGTTCTGTATATGTTCCAGCAGGAGCAACATGAGATAGGAGGTGGCTGAACATTTAGATTATTGACAAAGTACAGTTCACTCCTAAGAAACAATGTAACATTGTTTGGTCTTATAATCAATAATAATATACTATTCCATGCTAGCCAGCAACAATAGACACAGAACAGAATACAAAGCAGCCTTGGACTTGCCCAGTGGAGTTATTTAATTGTTCAGTGCTAAGAATGAGTGCTGACACAGTGGTAAACACAAACAGCAGTGGACAAAGGATAATATTTTCCGCAGTTGTTGAAACGTAATTGGCAACAGCCCTCCAAATCTCAGTTTCTAACTGATACTGTACAGAATAATTTTGATAAGCTGCTAGTTTAACTCAGATAAATAAATACCTTATTTTCTAAGCCATTTTCTTGTTTTGTTGTTTCAAACTTTTGATAAGCTGCTAGTTTAACTCAGATAAATAAATACCTTATTTTCTAAGCCATTTTCTTGTTTTGTTGTTTCAAACTTGCGTTCCAGTTTTCCCCCCACATGTTAATCTGGCTGGTACTAACATACAAAATAGGGGCATGCACCACCCACAAGATGCAGTTCACATCCTGACTGGGTGCATTGGAAAGCTGCCTGCTTTGGTTCAAAGCAATGTGGAGGCTGTTCAGTTCAGGTCATGGTCGAAATCCAAATCTGCATCGAGGAGAAAAGAGCTTTCTTTATCCCCATCCACTATCCTGGGGAACTGAAAACAGCAATATAGTTTTGACAGAAGTGGATGAAATTCACAGACTTTTAAAAATATTTGGGGAAAATATAAGGATATATGAATCTGTTATCTACCTGGTGCTTAGAATTAGAGAGGGGTGAATTTGTCATTTTGGTTTCTCTGTTTTTCATGCTGCATTTGTGATACTTCCCTCAGTTTCTGTGTGAAATCTGGACACTTCTCATTATGTGCAATTTTTCAAGTATCTGCATTTCCTAACAAAATGTTTTTTGGTACATTAATTTCATTATCGTATGTATTTTGCAAGCACTTCTGACTAATGCCTTCAAGTTCGTACACATTATTTTGTTGGGGAAATTCATCACAAAATTTGAGGACATGCACATCTTGAAGCAGAGCTGTGTTTCTGCTCACATATTGTGAATTTGGCAAGTTGATGTTAAAATGGTAATTGAATGCGTTTCACCACCATCCCTGCTCTAAACACAGTTCTGGTGTGGTTGAAAGTTGTGCTGGTTTACAATTACTTCTACTATCATAAATCATAAAGGCACCACAATCAAAGTAGGAAGCAAAAAATAAAATAAAAAATAGGAATGTAATGCATGCTATTACCACAATCAAGTTTTGCATTATATTGGAATAAAATTCCTCAGACATTTAAAAATGAAACCACCAAGTCAATGCTTAAATCTTCTATTGACTTGAGCTCAGACTATGTTTCGACCTCATGGCCTCATAGCAAGCAAGTGTTCGTGAACTCCAAAAATCTTTCTTCCTGTTCTTTTGCTTAGCCCTCTCAGGACTCAATTGACTATGCTCCTTGATTCTCCGTTTAATGAAGAGCTGAATGTTCCCATCTCTATATTCACCGAGTCCGTCATTATAAGCATTATTCTCACAGAAAAGAATAAAAGGAGGGTATAATCCTTCAAACAGAAAAGAGATGAAATACTAGGAAGCCAAAAATTGCCCAGGAGTCATCCCTTTAAAAATGTCCATCGGGGGAAACGAAATGGCAGGCAAATTTAGAACTTCAATTACAGTTGTTCAAAGTATCAAAGTTACAGAAATTTGAACTTGACAGTATATTGCCTCCTTAAAAAGCCAGGGTCAGACATGTTTCTGAATCATGCAGAGAGAACCCATTCTGTACCCAGCTTGATTGTATGACAATGTACCTTTCACTTGATTTCTCACTTGCCAGATATGCAGGGCCTTTTTTTCAGCCAGAACTCGCTGGACCTCAATTCCGGCACCTCTCAGGTGGGCACCATTGCCATTATAAGAGAACAAGGGAGGTGTTCATGGTGAGTCCCAGAACCTCTTTTTCTAGAAAAATAGGACTGCAATTCTGTGTGGTGGCATTTTTAGGTTGAGATTATTGATTCCTCTCCTGGAATTCTTGGATTTTTGATGGATATTTAAAACAAGGGTAGAACTATTCTGCTACAACCCTATGATCCTTAGATCCCAATAAATTCCTTTTAAAATAGTAGTTCAGGGCTTGCCAACACAGTACCCATGGCTGCCAGTGGGCCTGTCAGTCCCTCCTATGTTGCTTGCAAAAAGTCTCAGCAAACACCACCTCGAAAATCCCCAAACACAAGGGACTGTTCCTGCTTAGTTCCTGTTTTCACTGGTTCAGCTGCATTGAGCACAAATCCCTCCTTAAGCATGCCCAAGTGTTATTATATGACAGGTTTCGATGCCCCAAAGCTTCTTTCATGGCGGTGGCTGATGTAGGTGCCTTTTCTTCCATTGATGGGAAAGCAGATTGTCCTGCCTCTCTTTCAGCCATAACACTACTCCACCACAGCAGCCATTTTGTGTTGCACCACATCTCACAGCAGCCATTTTGTTACTGGCGTCTGCAACACTTTCTCAAAATGCCAGATGTGCCCATTGGGTTGGTGACCTCTTCAACAGCACTGATTAGTATCCTATGCATGTATGAAGCTGTGCTCTGCTCAGTCAAGCCATTGAGGGGAGGGTACTGTCTTCTCCCAGCGAGGTTCTTGCCATCTGAGATCCTTAACTGACTCAACCTAGGGGTTTTATGCATGCTAAGTCCCCCCCTCCCACCCTGGCTGTTGAATTTCTGTATATAATTGTATCATTATTCCTGACATTAAAATCAACCTTCATATTGTGCATGTGCAGTTTGCATCAGTGCACTTTTAAAACATCATTGGATCGTTTCAACTCTGGCTGATTATATCGTTATTTGTTACTTCTAATACAGACTGAAGTCTCATGAGAATATGTTTCTCCAGAGTTATTTATAAATTGCTTCTCTTTGAATGTGGACAGGTGGTGTTAGGATGGTCTAAATTACTGTTCTTCTACGGAAAGCCAGGCAATTAAGGGGGGAGCCTGCAATGCTCCCACTAATTGTGTTCCATACTGCTGCAGCACCCGTGTTCTCAGCCCTGCCGTGTTCCCGATTAATGTTTAATGGGAAAGCAGCAGGACCCAGCACATCAGCATTCCAGGCTGCAGAATGACATTGGAAACTAAAGTGTGATCGCTAAGAAATGATTTCTTTCCTCCAGTCTGAATACCTGGTTAACTGCTGTTAACAAATCCATATTAAAAATGCAAGTGAATCTTACTAAGGCAGGACTTGGCAGGAAACTACACATCATGTATCACTGTGTATTATGCTTTGATGATGAAAAATAGGCCAGGACATGGGTAGCAAGGTTGTTGCTCTTGAGCTCTTCATCTGTACTTTTTGTTTAAAAAATAATGTCCAAAGTCTCCTATATGAATATGAGTGCCGTATTAGGCTAGATTAATTGTCCATCTTAATTTAGCAATCTGTTCATTGCAGAGGTCAGACAGATTACCCCTCAAACATTCATAACAGGACAGGATGATGGTGGTATGTATCCCTTGTAGTTAATCTCCAGCATCTGTTGACCAGAGGCACACTGTTCCTTTGGCTGTTGTGCCTTAGAATCCACAAGCAGACTATGCTGAGAATTGGCACTGAGCAGATACTTGGCTCTGCAGAGACCATCTTTCCACAAGCCAACGCTCAGCTGACAGCTGAGCTATGTACCATATCTGCTTTGGGGAGCCTTCGTTGACTCAGATGGTAACTGCAAGTATGGTTAGCAGCACATGTTGCCAGAAATTGAAACAAAAGGCACCTAGCCACTTCAATTTCGTTTCTTATGAAATGACTAATAAGTGTGTGAAAAAGGGGTTGGTTTTCTTTATCTCTTTCATCCCTTACTTGGGGGGGGGGGGACTCACATCTCTCTTGACAACAGTTGATTTGGGCTGCTGCCATTTTGTTTCCCAGAATACCTTAAACTTTGTGGTGTTCCAGGGGATTACAAGAAAAGAGTCAGGGTGAGGAATGAAAATAAAATCTGTGGTGAGATTGGCTCAGTTGTGGTAGCAGCAGCAGGGGGAGTAACAGAAATAAGTAAGAACACCGGAATGAAAACAAATTATTTTAATGAATGACTTCAATGTGATTTTAAAGAAAGAATGTGTTACTCTGCTTGCTCCATTGACCTGAAAGAGAGATGTGTGCCGCAACCGCATAGTCATCTTTGACTGGACTTAACTGTTCAGGGGTCCTATACTTTTACCTGCTGCAGAGGGTCTGGGACATGTTCAAAAGAGTACACTTAATTCATGCCTGCATTGGCCATATGCCTCATAATGTGCACTCTGCGCTGTCCTGTGACTGTGCATTTTCAGTGCAATTAATATTGATGAGAAAGTCATCTTTTAGGGAAGCTAAATGCCCATTTCTGTTCATCTCATTTGCAGTGATTGCTACTGATAAGCTTCTGAGGAACCCCTGGGTTCTGAGCAGCACAGTTTGAAGCATTGTGGACCAGATAAATGCAAGCAATCAGATTTATTTCACTGGTAGCAATCATATGGAGTTCTCCCTGTAATTAAAGCAGATATTAATAGTTAGGTTTTCTAGAATTTGCTGGCAGATGGCACTGCATATTGGAGAATTTCACATAAATAACAGTATTATGAACATATGTCTGATATATATTTTAAAATGTTGCATTCTTAAAGTACAGTGATGTAAAAAGACTTCATGGGGGACTTTTAAACATAGCTGAGCAAACAGCTGTGCTGTGTTTTTGATGAAAGACCCATTTTTTCATGTCTGCTTGTACAGGGACATTAAAACACACACACAACAAAGTTTCGGCTTGATAAGTATAAAGCAAAAGGGAAAATCAAGATTTGACAAGTAAGATCGAGAGTTAAGTGTTCTCGTTAGTATATCTGGTACCTAGAGAAAGCCAATTCCCATATCAACATGCCCAGATGTTAAGATCAGCTGCTAGTGTTCTCCAGGTTGTCACTGCCAACAGGGAGAAAGTGAATTGAACTAGGGGAGAGGGCATTTTTGTGTGTGTTCCATTTCATGAACTCCCTTCCCACAGATGCTTTTCTGACACCAAACTTTCTATTCATTAGGCACCAGGCAAAACCCTTTTCTATTCTTCTAGACCTTTAAAGCACAATCCCACAGCCACTTACTTGGAGGTCCCATTAAACTCAATGGGGCAGACCTATGAGTAGTCATGCACAGAATTGTATTTTAAGGTCTTTTAGACCTTAATCTTTTAATTTACTCTTGCTTTATGACTGAGTTTATGTTATTATATATTATGGTTTTCATTGTAAGTTGCACTCAGATCATTTTTGAAGAAGAGTAGTGTAAACATTTCTCAAATAAAAACAGGAAAGAAGCTTGTGGAATTGTAAAGACTAACAAATTTATTGTGGATTAAGTTTTGTGGCCTAAAGTCTACTTCATCAGATGCAGCAACTGCAATCCTCATTTGGCAGGGTGATGAGCAGAATATGTAAAGAAAACAAATAAATGTTGGAGTCAAATAGCAATGGAATCCAAAATTGTGATCATTCAATTAGAGCTTACACATATGCAAAATGAGCACAGTGACACTTCACCACAGCAGTTTTTTGTGCATATTTATTATTTTGCATACCATGGAGCTGTGTGAGTATGCACACTGGTGCTGTTGAGCTGAAGACACATGATCTTCCTAAAGCTGAAAGTAATTGTAGGTGAGCACAAAGTGGCAGTGTTTTGAAGGCAAATTAACATGGCTGCCCCCACCCCGGAAATTATTCAAATAAATACTTATTCAGGCATTAAGAGTACCTCTGATCATATTCAGAGCACTTTCATATTCAGAGCACTGAGGGTAATTAAGTTTTGGTTTTTAAAAAAGCAACATATCTTCAGGATACACTTTTGAAAAGCAGAATGTCAATAATAATAATAATAATAATAATAATAATAATAATAATAATAGACTATTCATGGTGACTAGTTCTGGAGTGGGGGCCCTAATTCAGTAGTAGGCTACATGTTTTGCATCCAGAAGGTCCCACTGTCAATCTCTGGCATCTCAGAAGAAATTTAGGTAACTGTGCTAAGAAGGATCTTGCCAAACAGCTGCACTGAGTCTAATTTAATGTTCTGGGCCACATAGAGCAGCGATCCTACTCTGTGTAGGGCACCTACAAATACAGATACAGCAGTGGTTTGACTCAGTATATGGGTGCTTCACATGTGCGGACAACATTCACACATACCCTTTCACGTAGCTACAGTTATGCACTGCTTCCATGAGGCACATGTTCAAAAGGGTGCTTTTTGGTATTATGGTATTGATATGTACGGGGGACCATTCCTGCAAAAAGTGCTGCACATAGTACCAGTATGTGCTAGTCTATTCTAAGTGGATAGCAAAAATCCCTTCAAGTAACAATCCTATAGTGCTTTGCATGGCACAAGTTCTCATGGAATGTGTTCTTATTAGTAGTGACAGAACTTGTGCCCATTCTCACCGAGGTTTTGTGCATTAACCGGAAGCTTAGGGCCTGAGTGCTAGGAATGTCCTTTACTAAATTTTCCCTTCTCAGAAGGTAATCGAGGAGTTTATGGAGGGAAAAAGGGACTCCCATTAAAGAACTTTATGATGCACAATGGGTTTCTGACCTTGTGTTTTTGGCAGGTATTTCCACACCTCTTAACTTCTGAAATCTCACACAGCAGAGTGAAGTTTAATTGGCATTTTATCTTATGCACTGAAAAGATTTGAGGCCTAATTCCTCATTTTGTGGAGCATTTTTGAATAATTATGATCATTACCAAGGTATGTAATTAAAAAATGAAACAAAAGGGAACCCCAGGAGTGCTATGTTACATTTTCTGTACCTAAGACAATACTAAAAAGCTGTCCAGGGGCTTCCAAACTGCAGACTGTAATTCCAGTTTAATTCCAGCTCTGGGGAAGCACCTCATACTTTGGTTAATTTCCCTTGAAATCCATGCAGCTTTGATAGGCCATGAGTATGTGCCTTAAACATATATTCAAGTGGTTTTTATTTTCTTAATATCTGAGAGAGCCACACCGTTACTGTGAAAAAGTAGCTAAGCATTTTGCTATGTTGCTAATGGGAGGAAAAATACTAAACTTATTTCTTGGACTATGATTGAATTCTTAAGGTACTCTGGTGTCGCGTGAATATGAAGGTGATAGGATAAATACACAGATGTGGTTTAGGTAATCTTGCCAAATCAATGTCTATTGACCTATGTCTAATACTGACAAATACCGACATGAAATATAATCCAGATAGCCCTGAAAAAGCCTTAAGCATTACGTGTACCAAGTTATTGAGTCCAGGAGGTGGAAAGTTGCACTCTCCTGAAAGGAGCAGGTCTATAGCTTGTAGGGTACACCTGGGCCCAACATTGTCACTGGAGGTTCAGGTGCCATTGGTGTATTCCTTCCAACACAATGCAGCTCAAATCTGGAACACCACCTTCTGCATCCAAAATCCTGTGCTAGTCATGTGACCCATGTGAGATCGCGGACCTGGAGAAAGGGCTTTTTAAAGGAGAGATATTGGTCTGAAATTGCATCAGAGCAAGGTGACCAAAATGGTCACTGTCACGGGAAATGGGGTTGCTTGTGTGTATACCTCCAGCCATTCCAAACTGCTTAGGGGTGGTTGTGTCTTTCCTTGACTGAACAGCCCTTTGCGCTGCTGCTCAGTCGCTAGCAGAATCCGTGAGTGGCCGTCTCCTAAATTTCCTCCAGCATAAGAATTCCTTAACGGTCAACCTTCGCCTCGCCTCTCTGCGCGGAAGCCTTCTGCGCAGAGTGGGCGTGCCGAGTGGTGGTCCTCCACCCTCCCCACTGACTTCACTGGAAGAGTCTCGGAGCCTCCCCTCCGAACTGCTCTCTGCCTCTCCCTTCTTCCTGGTGTCACCTGGACTTCTTTCCCCAGAGGACATTCTCTCTCTTCCCTTACTAGTCCCCTCTCCTGCAGAATCTGGGAGCCTCGCCTCTCCACTATGCTCTGATGTCAGTTCCCTGACAGTCGCTGTAGTCTCATGAAAAAAAAATTGGATGTCTCGGTTTTTGCAGGGTAGTTGATGGGTGCTAGGAGTATCCCCCCCCCCGACTTTTGCTGATTTGCTAACTACAGCCTCTTTTGAACAGTGATGTCTTGGCCAAGGTATTCCATGTTCTGGTAACTTCCAAGGTGGATTACTGCAGTGCACTCTATGTGAGGCCGCCCTTGAAGACCCTCAGAAACTTCAACTGGTCCAAAAAGCAGCAGCCAGATTATCGGCATGGGTTCCATCTAGAACTCATATAATCCTCCTTTTAAAATAGCTACATTGGTTGCTAGTTCATTTCTGGACCCAATTCAAAGCCCTAAATTACTTAGGCCCCAGATCCCTGAAATATTCCCTCCTTCTCTTCTGTTGTTGTTCTACTTACACAACAGATTTCTGCTTCAGATATAGTTTTCCTAGTAAAGGGCCTCTGTGATGCTGAAACTGCACCAGTTGAAGCTCTTCTGCTGAAAGGTGCACAGTATCTGTTAGGTTAAAGAGTGGCAACTTTAGGCATTGCACACATCATTCCTCTTTATTATCTTGCAAATCCCATCCCCTGATCCTGTTGGGAACAGGATTTGCCAATTCTGTAAGGAGGTTCACAGTTGTGACTTTAATACATAAGTTTGATAGCAAGGCGAGGTATATGTTGACATTATCTATCTAGTTTTCAGTCATTGAGTTTTCCTTGACTTCTTAGGTAGGGATTAAACTTTGTTTCATTTTTTAGTTGAATCCATTGTTTGAATCTGATTTTTTGTTAAAAGATTATTCATCTCCTATGGCTTTTAGTAGTTCTTCACTTTAAGGAATAATCTCCACTTTATGGGCAGAACTTTCTGAATCCTCCCCTTGTGTGCATGGCACTGCTGGAGAAAGTATAGAAATGTCTATGGCAATAAGATCTATTCTGTATTATGACCATTATCTGTCTTAATGTAACAGCGTTCAAGCCCAGACAGTCCGTGATCAATGCACTCTGAGAATATCACAACAGCTATTGAAAAAGCAGAGATAACACTAGTGACAGTAACCTAACTCAGGGGCAGGTTTAAATGCACATCAAGGAAGCAATGAAACCAAGAAGAGATAAGTGGGAGCTCAGAACTGTATCTCCAGTGACATAAGCAATACACTTTGAGTAGTGATTTTCAGACTGTCGGCTGGAAATTTTTCCATCAGTAAATAACACAAATAAAAGGAGACTTTCTTGGGCAGCAAGAAAAATGGTTGTAGGAAGAGTTCAGAATTATTACAATTTTTTTTTCCAGCCAACTAGCAATATATTGAATTAGCTTCCCAGCTCTCTAGCCTGTTTCTAGGAGTTTCTGTCTTTTTAAAAATCTGGCTGTTTGTTTTTTTTAAGGGTGCCAGTTACATAGCAGAGACAGAAAAAAGATGTGATTAAAAAGATGTGAGGAAAAAGGAGCTGGATAAGTTGTTTTGGTGATTAGGAGGTTTAATCTGAAATCACATTAGATTAAGCTTGTTGGTGTCTCTGGTATCTTCTCTTACACGATGGGTGTTTGTTTCTGTTATGGATATATGTTCTTTATTAATACTATTGCTACAAGGTTGTCAAGACCTTTGGATGGGACAATAAACTTATGAACAGAAAAGCTCCTATGGGCTAGAAACCTTTGTGGATTTTGTTATAAGACCTGTAAGGTCATTTGAAACTGGTCTATGCTTTTGGAGCTCTGGCTCATATATATATTTTCTCAGTGAACTCTTCTGTTTCTCCATTGCAAGATTGCTGAAGGGCTGGAATACTGGGATCATTGAAAGGTTCTTAAGAGACGTTAAATTAAGTATAAGAAATGTGTGCACTTCATTTTGAAATACTGTTTCATTTATTTCATAAAACTGGGAGTTCACTTAACTCTGTGACTTTGTTTGTTAAGCAGAGTCTCCTACCCATCTCTTACTTTCTGTGAAAGCTTATAAGATACGTGTCTGTGGGTGTATTTAACCTGTGCTAAAAAGAAAGTTAGATCACAACTTGATCCCATCTTGCAGTCATGAGAATCCTATAACTAATTACTGAAATGCCGGCAAACTGGGTGATTGCTAAAGTTTAACGCGGGTGGCACTGTGGGTAAAACCTCAGCGCCTAGGACTTGCCAATCGAATGGTCGGCGGTTCGAATCCCCGCGGCGGGGTGAGCTCCCGTCTTTCGGTCCCAGCTCCTGCCCACCTAGCAGTTTGAAAGCACCCCTAGGTGCAAGTATATAAATATAGCGGGAAGGTAAACGGCATTTCCGTGTGCTGCTCTGGTGTTGGCTCGCCAGAGTAGCTTTGTCACGCTGGCCACGTGACCCGGAAGTGTCTCCGGACAGCACTGGCCCCCGGCCTCTTGAGTGAGATGGGCGCACAACCCTAGAGTCGGACACGACTGGCCCGTACTGGCAGGGGTACCTTTACCTTTACCACTTTACTTCTGTGGTTTTCAGGATTCCAGTTTCTTTTCATGAATGGAACAGAACGAGAAAAAGAGTCAGCAGGCTTCTATATCAGTAGGTGCAAAAATATTATTTCCTGTATAACTTTGGTTAAAAAAAAATAAACTTATTGTATCTTATTCACATGATAATGCTTGCATAATCCCATTTTATAATAAAGCATGAAAGCCTTGATTCCCATTACAACTGTAAACCACTGCATAAACCACAAATCAATAAATGTACAGTATGGTTTCTCCATCTCTTCTTGATGCTATAAATGAATACTGTAAATTGCTTTCTCACACAATTTGTGCAATAATATACTTAATGGATTATGAATGACATGGGTGGAAGTTGACATTAGCACAGCAATTTCTATTTAAATGTGCTTCAGACATAAATGCATGGTGTCTCAATAGCAGACTATCTGAATACATACACCCTTGAATTTGTATTTAGCAAAATTTGGTGTGCTAGAGATTGATGTGGTGAATCATTATTAACTAATACAGTACCTGTGCATGTATATCTGTTATAGATCTAAATGACAGGTTTCTCTGGTCTCTCAAGAAAAGTGGATTTCTGAATAGCAAAATTATTTCAAATAAGAATGCTGTTCTCATTTACATAAACCAATCAGCTCAGAGCTAGAATCACCATTACATTGCATCTGCTACAAAATGGTGCCTTAACCAAATTGAAGCCACTGAAAAAGTGAAGTTATCTGAGAGTTTCCTTACGTAAAGTATACAGCTGTCCTGCCTCCTGTATTCCTTGCCACAGTTTAGAACATTGTTTGCCAATCTCTTGCTTCTAGAGGTTTTTGACTACAACTCTCATTAGCCAATGGCAGTGGTAGTCCAAAACACCAGTTTGGCAAAGGCTCTTTTAGAACATGATGGGAATTCATGTATGATGAGATGAGGGAGAAATTCAGTTAGTTCACATTTAAAGGCAAATTACCAAAACTGCAGTTTCTGAAACAATAAGTGAACCAAAATGCAGCTAGAGACCCTCCAAGTGTCCCCATTTTCCAGGGACGTCCCTGATTTAGAGAAGCTGTCACAGTTTCTGAGTTGATTCTAGAATGTCCTACTTTTCCTTAGGATGTCCTTATTTTCATTGGAGAAATGTTGGAGGGTATGGAGTTATCCAACCCCCAAGCTGTCTGAAGGCAAACCTGTATAGGGAAGTTTGGAAACTGCCAAAAGTGGCTGGGGCAACCCAGCAAGATGTGTGGTGTATAAATAGTAAAATTAGCATTATGGAATGGGACATCCCTATTTTCATCGGAGAAATATTGGAGGGTATGCAGCAATAATTAAGAATTAGAACCATCGTTTTGAAATACTCCTCAGATATGCCTCTAAGATAACTAAATGAGAACATGATTGTGTACCATTGGAGATAATAGTCATGGATATTTCAAGTTGTCATTATTCTATGAGTACATCTAGATCCATTTTGAGCTGTACTTTAAAAAACAACACACCAGTAGCACCCCTGTCATGGTCAACATCTTAACAGATATTACTTCAGAAGCCAGTGCAGCATAGGCAATTGAAGACATCGTGGGATGGGGTGTGCACCATTGGTGTGAAAATATGGGTGTTATAAGAGTGTCTCCTCTTTAGCTCTTAAATATTCCAGGATGCATCTGTTCTTTATGACATACATCCAGTGAGAATGGGGAAGAATCTTTAGAAGAAGGAATAAAGTGCACCATCATTTGAATGCAGCTTTTTCCACAGGAGACCAATATCTGTCACATATACTAAAATGTCAGCACCAGCAATAACCTTCCAGTTCACGAAGAAAGGATCATGCTGAATGAATGTGGATTTCTTGGTCATTCGAAAGTGTTTATAGCTTGGACAAGCCATTACATAAAGCCTTTAGTGCTGTGGAATTACAGATGGAGAAAGGAATTTTACAGATGGGCAGTTTTAGTTGATCAGGTTATAGTGTATGCCAGGGATCATCTCCATTTAACATCTAGGGCACCAAGAGGTGAAAGCCAAAGGGGAAAAAATGAGAGCACTACCACATGAAAAACACTAGTTAATATCTGAGCCACGCTGTTCATCTTACTAATGCAGGCAGTTGTCTTCTATTCAGAAATGAGAAAGTAAAAGGAAACGGCCAAAATTAATTAAGCAATTAAACAACGACTTCTTTCCTGCATTTTGAGTCTCCTGTGACTCAGCATTCTTTGCAACTTATTTACCCATGAATTGTGATTTTCATGCTGGAGGTTGGATAGGAATACATTTTGTTAAAAGAGACAGACCAGACCATTCAGTGTTGTTTATTTATTGCTCAGTTATTTTAGGCTGCTCTCTCTGTTGCTCCCCTGCCTCTCCCTTGAGATGATTGTCTTTGTGTCTTCCTTTGTTGCCTTGGAAAATATATATATTCAAAATGATATTTAAAAGAATGCCTGATATATTTGCAACCTTTTGAGAAGAATTAGAATTGGAATCTCATTAACACATGATGCAATCCATCAGACGAGGACCTGTTTCCAGTCCCCTGAGCAAGCTTCCTCTTGCTGGCCTCTCCTATTGTAGTTTGGTTATTGATTATTCTTCTCCCTTTTCATTGTTTTGTGTTTCCATCCAGTTTTTAGCAGTGGGGGGGGGGCGCTTAGAAATACAGAACAAGGGGAGAGAGCCTTTTGAGGCGATCTGCTTGAGTTGGTGGTGGGACGTGAATTGTCAGGTCAGCAGTGTGGTCCTCTGTTGTGCTCCTTTTACTTAGAGTGACCAGCACCACTTAACTGCAAGGCAGAATGGTGAAGGCTGCTTTCTGAAGCCCTGGGAAGAGGATGTTATGTGCCCACTTTCCAGGCTTTAGAAGTTGCTGTTCCAACTTATAACTTTTCTAGGTTCAGACTTCTTGTTGTTGCTTGGAAGAGAATTTTTTTTTAAATAAAAAAAATCAAATCACCTCCAGTCTGAATTGATACAGCCCAGAAGCATATACACCCCATCATTACTACAGAAAATTGTTTGTATGTCTGTCTGCATGCCCTCCAACATTTCTCCAATGAAAACAGGGATGTCCCATTCCATAATGATGATTTACTACCGGTATTTATACCCCACACATCTTACTGGGTTGCCCCAGCCACTCTGGGAAGCTTCCAACGTATATAAAAACATAATAAAACATTAAACATTAAAAAAAATTCCCTATGCAGGATTGCCTTCAGATGACTTGGAGTTCGGATTTGTATTCCACCACTGAATCCAGAGCAATCCTCAAGGAGAGCTTGCATAAAATAATAAAATGCATAGTTACATTAGGTGATGTGGCGTTTGCCCATTCCTTGTGATTATGTTTGTACAGGGGGGTGGAAATGGTTAATGTACATTGACCAATGAGAAAGCTCAGAGGCGGAGCCCACCTGGTTTTGAGGCTCAGCCCAGGCGTTTACCATTGGGAGATAGAGGAGTGAGAGTCAGACAGAGGCAGAAAAAGGTCGAACATAGTGGTTGTGACAGTTAGAGTGAGAGACAGGAATAGAACTGAGAGAGAAGAGTGTGACAGTGTGAGATAGTGCCGCATCTAGTTAAGGGTGTGCATCTGAGAAACCATTCTGAACATATTTAAAACTTGTTTGTTCTTCAATAAACTTTAATCTTCGTTGCTGACTTTACAACATGACTGAGACCCAGGATTTCACCAGAAGAAACCTGGTTGGTGGCAGCAGAAGAATAAAGCAGTGGTGTACAGGTCAATAGTCCATGAAACGACCAGGGGCTCTGTACAAATGCCACAGGCTGCTGTATCCCATGACAGATAGTATTTCTCTGGAGCAGCCCATTCCCTTCTGAACCTTAGTTCTCATTAGATTGTTGTGGCTATTCTCATTGCTTTTTACCCCATCTCACTTCCCTGACACTACTGGCAACAAGATGGTCACTTGCCTAGCTGTGCACTCTGTATTCCTTTCCCCATGGGGACTGCAATTTACACCTATTATTAGAAAGATGATCTATGATCCATGAAGCAGCTTTTATACTTACCGAAGATGCTGTTGATTCCTTGGATGTCCATATCCCAATTACAGCTCAGAGAAGTAAAATAGTTAGAACATTTCCCTCCAGTATGGTGAAGTGGTTAAGAGCGGTAGACTCGTAATCTGGGGAACCGGGTTCGCGTCTCTGCTCCTCCACAGGCAGCTGCTGGGTGACCTTGGGCTAGTCACACTTCTCTGAAGTCTCTCAGCCTCACTCGCCTCATAGAGTGTTTGCTGTGGGGGAGGAAGGGAAAGGAGAATGTTAGCCACTTTGAGACTCCTTCGGGTAGTGATAAAGCGGGGTATCAAATCCAAACTCTTCTTCTCCTAGTCATATTAAATTCAGAATCTTTGTAACACCATTGTTTACTGATATATTTGAATTTGCATCAGGTACAGAGGTTCAGATCCAAGATTATGTTTCAGGAAATGTGATACTGACTCATAATTTCTCTTCCTCTTTGCATATGTTGAGTATGAGCAAGTCAAAATTAGTACTCTTAAGTCCCAGAAATCACACTGGGCATGCTTTAGGTATGTGTTGTGTAGTGCAATCCAGGTTTGCTCAGAAGTGCATCATACTATGTACAATGAAGCTTACTAGCAGTTGATTGTGCATAGGATTGCACAATCTCTGAACGGTGGCCCTTTCCTTGTTGCCTTTTTCTGAACACCCCTTTCACCTTAAAAAGGTGATCAGAATCAAGGCCAGTCCAGTGCTGAGTTTTTAAAATTTCCTTTTGGCCAACTCACTCTGAGATGTCATTGCCTTCCTTTCTGCTGCACCATGCCCCTCTCTAAAGTTCAGCTTGTGATTCATTGCAGCTTCTAACTCCTTGACAGGCCTAATTCCCCATTTTATTGTATGCATTTGCTGTATGTGATCTCTTGCACTTGTCCACTTTATAGTTCTCAGATGATTACTCTAATTTATCAAGGTCACTTTGATGAAATTTTTGGTTTTCATAGTTCCTATCGTCCTTCCTAGCTTTGCATCATTAAAAATTGGGTTCAAATATTCTTCAATTCTTCGTTTGAGTATGCATTAGAAAGGTAGGATGGCATCAGATACAGAACAGCCTCCTTGTCAGTTTAGCATTCACTTATAACTATGGGCTCAAGCCAGCCAAAATTAAGCACTGCTAAGCCCCATTGATTTCAATGTGAGAATTAACCACTCTCTCCCTTTAAAACCAATAAGACCTAGAAATATTAGATTTTAGTTCAACTGCATGTGACTTTTGGAATATGACCCATTTCTAACATTTGTGGACCATTTTTCACCACTGTTCAATTCATGGTGCTATTCTTGATCATTGAAGAACTCATGGAATAAGAGGAGAGGTCTTCTTATGACCAGGAACTGATTAAGGAACAGGAATTAGAGAAAGGGACAAATCTCTCAATGGAGGGATGTGGGAGATAGAGTCCCTTAAGAATCAATATTGGGACTTGTGCTTTGTAACTTGTTCATAACCACTCCAGAGTTAGGGGAGAGGAGCAAGGTAGCCAAGTTTCTTGATGATACCAAATTGTTCAAGATGGTTAAAGCAAAATAATAATAATAACAATAATAATAAAAATAAATAAAAATAAAAAATAATCCCCCGAAAAGGATCACTCCAAACTGCGTGTATAGGCAGTAAAATGGAAAATGTAGTTCAATGTAAACATGTGTACACATTGGGACAAAACAAGTCCTAAGTTTATGTATGCACTCATGGGGTCTGAACTGGTGGTAAATGACCAGAAATGAGACCTCGGGGTAGGTAGTAGGGGGTAGTTCAATGAAGATGTTTACCCAGTGTACAGCAACTATGAAAAAGGTGAATTCCATCTTACAGATTATTACATAATATACTGAAAATAAAACTGCCAATATCATAATATTAGTTACAGATAGGTAGCCGTGTTGGTCTGCCATAGTCAAAATAAAAAAATTCCTTCCAGTAGCACCTTAAAGACCAACTAAGTTAGTTCTTGGTATGAGCTTTCATGTGCATGCACACTTCTGTATCTGAAGAAGTGTGCATGCACACGAAAGCTCATACCAAGAACTAACTTAGTTGGTCTTTAAGGTGCTACTGGAAGGAATTTTTTTATTTATCATAATATTGTAATACAAATATGTGTAGAGAGCACACTTGGAATTCTGTGTATAGTTCTGGTCACTTAACCACAAAAAGGAAATCACAGAGCTGGAAAATTATCAAGGGGTTGGGACATCTGCCCTTTGAAGAAAGGTTGCAATATCTGGGGCTGTTTAGAAAATAAAGAGGAGTAAGGTCTCCACCCCCATCATTTAGCCCGGACACTGAGGTCCAGTTTCAAGGGCCTTCTGGTGGTTCCCTCACTGTGAGAAGTGAGGTTACAGGGAACCAGGCCGAGGGCCTTCTCGTTAGTGGCGCCAGCCCTGTGGAATGCCCTCCCATCAGATGTCAAGGAAATAAACAACTATCTGACTTTTAGAAGACACCTGAAAGCAGCCCTGTTGAGGGAAGTTTTTAATGTCTGGTGTTTTATGGCGTTTTTAATATTCTGTTGGGAGCCGCCCAGAGTGGCTGGGGACATCCAGCCAGATGGGCAGGGTATAAATAAATTATTATTATTATTATTATTATTATTATTATTATTATTATTATTAGGTGGGGTATGAAAGAGAAATACAAAATTATGCACAGGGTGGAGAAAATCTGTCTCAGAATTATACAATTTAGGGCCACCCAGTAAAGCTGAATGTTGGAAGATTCAGGAAAGACAAAAGGAAGCCCTTTATTCATACAGCACATAGCAGCAAATCTATGGAATCTGGTCTGACATAGTGATGGCCACCAACTTGCGTGGCTTTAAAATAGGATTGGTCAGCTCATGGAAAGTAAAGGCTTTTCGTAGCTACTTGACATGGTGGGCATATTCTCACTCCTCTATCAGTATACGAGTTGCTGGGAATCACAAGTGGAGAGAGTGCTGCTAATAATCAGGTCCTTTGAGAAGTCTCCCCATAGGCATTTGGTGGCCACAGTGAAAACATAATTTTGGACTAGAAGGCTCTTTGGGCTGATCCAGCAAAATTGTTCTTTTGTTCACGTGTCAGAGTATTTAAATAATGAAATACCGGTAGTACATACTTTCTCCATGTATCAGGGGCCTAACACACACACAACTCTACACAATTAGAAGCCTGAGTGAAGAGGTAAGTTTTTAACTGGAGCCAAAATTCAACCAATTTTAGGTGGCAGCAGTATTTCAAGAGGAAAGGCATTCCACAACCGCAGAACCACCACTGTGAAGGCCCTCTCATGAGTCACAGTACTGGGGACCTTGCATGGTGACGGTTTAGCAAGTAGGACTATCCTGGGAGATCTAGGAGTCTGTAATGGATCTTAAGTCATTTAAGGCTTTATAAGACAACGCTAAAACATTGAACTAGGTCTTGGTAGTGTAAAGTACACCTATTGTGAATGAAATTCAGCTCAACATGTCAGTGTACCAGTCAAAAAGCCACAGTTCTACAATGGAACAGGTGCTGCAGTATGAAAGCATCATTATGAAATGGAACAGAAATTCAGACATTATAATAAAGAAAACTAATGCAATATTCCCCACATTTGCACTCATTCCATGCAACCCCATCCAATTCTGAGATACAGGAACTTTACCCACAAAACCTCTGTCTTCCCAGGATTCAATTTGAGTTTGTTAGCCCTCATTCAGCCCAGTATTTGTATGTCCAGACATTATTTCTGTGTCTAATGTGGCATTGTGATGGGAAAGACGGTGAGCAATTGAACTGGGACATACCTGTCTGCCTGCATTTAAAAGTCCTCAAAGTACAGTGGGGTGGACAGGCTATTGAAACCAGTTCCATTATTTGTCCCAGACGTCCCAAGCTTTGCCTTCATTTTCAGAACTACCTTTACATCTTAGAACAATCTGTTTCAACAGTGCTGTGGAAATGCTTAGATCTCTTAAATACAAAGTTGCTAATTTGGATGGATCACTTGGAGGCCTAGCTTTGATAATGGCAGAGGTTTCATCAGAGCAATTTCTTGTCTGGTTGGAACAGGTTCATTAAGCTAAAAACACACTCAAATCAGGCATCTGCTTAACAAATGCTCATGGCAAAACTAATTAGATTTGCCAGGTTAGTGCGAATCAACAGAAGTCCTGTGAGATTCAAGCAATATTATTTTTTCTGAAATAAGGCAGGCTAGTTTTGCAGGCAAATTAACATGTTCAGATGGGTTCAGAAAAAATATTTTTGAATAATTTGTTTATGTATCTTCAACAATGAGGCACGTCTTATAACAAGAAGTGTTGAAACCTTCTGCAGGTGTAATATGCTCCACTCTTTTAGAATTACTCTAATTTCTGACTTTCAGAATTAGCTTTCAAATTTGCACTGTCTCTATAGTGGCAAGGTATCCTTTCTGAGTGGAGCATCAATTTGAACCAAAATAACAATCTGAACACTCTAGACAATATCATGCTTAAGTCCATTTGTGGCCAGAGCTGGCTCAAAATATTTTTCTGCCTGAGGCAAAAGACAAGAGCTCCCCCTCCACAATTCTACTTGGAGAAGTCCTCTGCCACCTCTGAGGGAAGCAGGTGGTACAAGACAGGTTGTGTGACATGCACAGTTCTATCCTCCAATAGAAGAATGCCTGGCAAACTCAGGAAGAATGTCCAGCAGGTCACTGCTGCCTGCCACCCAGCACCTGCTGCTTGAGGCAATCACCTCACTTTATTGGTAGGGCTGGGCTTGATCATGAGGCTTATATAAACACAAGCAACTTGTTCTACTGATGTCAATGGGACTTAGTCAATTTTCTCTGGGTTGAAGCCTTTGCCTATATCAAGGATGAGGAACCTCTGGCTCTCCAGATGTTGCTGGACTTCCACTTCCAGCAACCCAAAGCAGCACGACCAGTGTTCAGGGATGATTGAAGTTGTAGTCCAGCAACATTTGGAGGGCCAAAGGTTCCTCATCCCTGATCTACATCATACTGGCTCTGCAGTGACAGGAAGTTGGTATTGTATGTTAACCAGCTGTGGACACAATTGGTTGTTACTCTCTTACAAATGGGACTTTAAAAATTTGTTGAATAACATAAAGGAATACACTTCTATTTTATGCTCTGCAAATATTTTATGCAAATCTTTTGTTCTCCCTCTCTTGTTCCATGCTGTCCAGTTTTGGTGAGCCTTCCTAGTCTTTTGTGATTATTCTCACATGAATACTTCCGAACCCCTTAACTCATACTTGTTCTATGTTTTGCGGTATGACAGGATTTTTTTTTTTGCATTCATTAGGACAGTACTTTGTTTGTTTCTGTCCTTTGTGGATGTATTTTACTTTTGTTTACTGCTCTGTCCTTTGATTTTCATGTCATCTTTATTGTAGCCCCTCTTTTTTGCTGCTGATCTTTTCCCTACTGATTTATCCTTCCATTATAATGGTTTTTCTTCATGTTCTCTTCCATCTATCTACTGTAGTCAGCCAGAGAGCACATCTTTCTACCGCAGTGTTTTATTCTTCTGATCAGCAGATCGCCTTTGTGCTCTGCCTCACTGCTGATTTACACTCTTCTGTTACGAGCCAGGTTATGTAGTAGCCGCCCTTCTCTTTATAGGTTAGACAATTTTTGTGGTGGCCAATGGTTCTATTTACTCTTCGTTTAAAAACTGCAACCAGAAGACAAGCTTTTTGAAAAAAATAAAAAAGCAGCAACAACCAATGTTGAAATATGATCCTAATTATCAGTTTCATTCAATATTATTTTAACTTGGAAGGTTGTTGGCATAGAAATACTTCTCAAACTGATATGAAATGATTTAGAAAACAAGGATGTCTACATCCTTTGATTGATTAGCTGTCTGGCCTTTAATTCAATCATTAGAAACAAAGGTAAATACCACAGAATGCCACCGTTGGTGAAAGTCTGAAAATATTTGATTAAAAAAGTAATTGACCTAAACATATACGGAATTTATTTAGGGGATGGGGATAATTTTAAGCAACTCACCTACTCTAGGGATGTACTCATCCTAGATGTTTGACAAAGGATGTGGTTACATCCTAAGGAAGGTGCTACTAGTTGTAAAGAGAATTAAGACTTCCAACATCTTCTTGCGTTTGCTGTTCCTGGGTAAAGATTACCTTTATGTCACAAGCACTTTGAGCCTTCAGTGGCAACCCACAGAATGTCTGTAAGAGATACTGTCTGCATACACATCATACCCTGAAGGCAAATTTAAAGCACATGGCTTTCCTCAAAGAATAATGGGAACGGCAGTTGGGTGCTGGGAATTGGAGGTCTGTGCAAAGCCAGCTCTGGCCAAAGGTTGGAGCAGCAGGAAGACCAGCAAGAAAAGCCTGGAAACCTCCTTGCACTAACAGACCAGAGAGGGTCCACTAGTATACCCCTCCCCCTCCCCTCCCCCTCCCCCTACACAGATCAGGCAGCTCTGGGCACCAGGGAGACTATGCTTTTGTCGTTTCTTGTCGGCCATGAACAAATTCATCTTGCTTCCTGGTTCTCAGCCTTTGTTTTGCCCTGTCCTGGACACAGTTTATCAGGAGCTGAGTGTGACATGGTCATGATGCTTCTCTCACTTTTAAGGATAACATAAATGAGGCTGGAGATGCCACTTATTTTATTGGCAGTGCTGCAACATATATTTCTCATCGATTTCATCTGTTTCTCCCCAAAGTACACATTTCCTCTCAAAATAGGCATTTTCAAATGTGTTTTGATATACTTTTTTTGTCAAGAACTGCTCCGGAACAGTTGGGAAATATGAAGGCTGCTAGATCACCAAGTTCCAGTATCCACACTAGTCCAAGAGATACAGATCAGGTCAATTTGTACTGGGATTTGCAAAGATTGAATTCCTCAAGCATCTTTAATTGTAACTCATTTTGGTGGGGAGAGCTCAGATTTTCAGTTGCAACCTATGCCCCTAGGCTTTCCTTTTCCCTTTTCTGATTGTTTGAAGTTCTCCATTGGTTGGCAGCTGCCACAAGCAGAGGGCCAGTGGTTGCCTTAAGCAGAGCAGTTCAATGGATCATCCTATATTCTGATATCGCTAATAAGCATCCATCTAGAATGGACAACTCCAGTTAAAAGCTGGTTGTTTCAAAACTACAATTTGCAGTTTATGAGTCAATTACCTTTTCGTAAATCAAATGAATGCCTTTAACCATATTAGAAAAATATTCTGAAAAGGTGTTCCAGTCTTGTTTACGCTTTCATTTTAGATTGAAAGATGTTCTGAAATAAACTACCTCCCAGGAATAAATTCACAAGGGCAGCTGATAGCATGTTTCCACAAGTTTCTTAAAAAAAATAAACTAAACCAATCAACCAAAAAAGAAACATTTAAGGAAGGCTGTAATTAACCACAAGGGAAACATTTTATTATACGTTTTATTTTATTTTTATTTGAGAGTGGCATTCGTGAAAGGTATATGATTATTATACTGTGGTTATAAATGCTTAGCTGACAAAGTTAACTGGGATGATAAGCTCAAATAAAATGATAAGGGAGGAAATGATTGAATGGAATACATCTATTTATCTATGAACTAGGTATAACAGATTTAAGGTTAGACTGTTCATTGCTATAAAGGAAATGAATCTAAATTTATTTCCATTTTTTATAAGCAAACACAATTATTTAAATATTTGATATAAGATTTTAGAGGTAATTCCTATCTGTAATGGATTTACCTCTAATAGATAATAGATTTACATTTACATTTTAAAGAGAAAATGAAATATAATCTTAAAGGTCTTGTATTATCATAGGAACATTGTATAGTTTATATAATAGGATGTATTGCACTAAAAAATATGCTTAATAATGTTTGTATATAATCATTTAGAGTTTGAATGGCACATGTATTGCCTATATTCATTAAATAAATAAAAATGTTTAGCTTAGGTTTAGCTCATTATTGGGCATAAAAGAAAAGGTAAGCTTGGACACAATAGGAGACAACAGAGAAAGCTGTATAATTGATATGACAGCTAGAAACTACTGACCACATACTCATTTGTAATGATTATCATAATGAAGGAATAACTATTATAACTAAAAGTATCAGAAAATGAAATCACCCTTGTTCAACCATATTTGACAGTTTGGAAATTTGTTTTTAGGGAAAAGGATAATGAAGTCCTTATATTTGATGGTGAGTTTGCTAGAGAATGCACTGACCACCCAAAAGTTAAGGGAAGAGTAAAAGGATGTTTAGATATTTATCATCATGAGGGTGATGGATGACATCTTTCAGCCACTAGTAATGGGATTTTAAAAATTCAGATAGGAGGGAATTCATACTTATTTTAGATAAACTATCATTCATCCAAAAAAGGAGTGGGTGATTTATGCTGCATAAATATATGAGCTGGATGGACTCAGTTTACATATATTATTTACATATAAATGGCATAATTTGCATGAATTTGGAAACATGTTTGCATTTGGTGGGCAGGCCTTTCTTCTCTGTTTCTCAGGGAGATTAGAAGCAACAGTTCTGAGAAAGTTCTGGAAATCAGAGTTAGTAAATATATTTATTTGTACTTAATGTATAGGAACTTACAATGTTTGCTCACAAAACATGCAGTGCTGGATTACCAGATAGGCAGAATAGGCACGGGCCTATGGGCCTTACACCTTTTAGGGGCCCTGTGACAATATTGATTTGATCTTGAAAGAAAATTACCATCAAGTTTACTTAGTTCAATGTTATCTGACTAGAGCGCATACATGAGCCCCCCCCCTAGATTTTGACTGCCTAAGGGCCTCCACAAGATTTAATTCAGCACTGAAAACATGTCCCAACAGAACCAAAGAGCATTTGTTGCACCAAATTTGGAAACATCATATAAAGCTTCATCAACAAATCTTTTTCTGTTGCAGACCCCGGCACCTCAAATTTCAGTGGTGCCCTGTGCAACGCCAAAATCCATCACCCTCTTGCCTCCTGTTGGATGTCATAGTTGCAGTGCCTGCTGTGGAGCTCCAAAAGCTCCATGCCTGGTACGACCAAACCAGTCATGCTCCCACGGATCCACCTTTGTCTTTTGGTTAGCATGGCTGGCCAACCCACTTCCTTTGTAATTACAGTTCAACAGCCACATGTTGTAATGACCCTGGAGTAAACTTGTTATTGTGTGTGTGTGTGTGTGAGAGAGAGAGAGAGAGAGAGAGAGAGAGAGAGAGAGTTAACCTGTAAAGCTCGCAGTCCACTCCTCTTCAGGTAACATACTAGAGGAGCTTTCTGTAACTTGGTGCCCTCTAGATCAGAGATTGCCAAAGTCTCTCCCCCTCTAACCACTTGAAAATTTTTGAGTGTTTTGATGGACTTAATGGTTTATCTGCCTGTTGTTTGGTAATCGTAAAGTGTTTTTTTTAATTACATGGAATTCAAATGTTAATACAAGAAAACACAATAAGAAATAATAGAAGCATTAAAGAATAATAGAATCATAGTATTATACAGCTGGAAGGGACCGCAAGGGTTATCTACTTTCTTGTAACTTGAAGCTGTTGGTTTGGCTTCTACCCTCCAGAGCAGGAGAAAACAAGCTTGCTCCATCTACCATGTGATAGCTCTTTAGATATTTGAAGATGGCTATCACATCTCCTCTCAGTCTCCTCTTTTCCAGGCTAAGCAAACCCAACTCCCTCAACCATTTCTCATAAAGTTTGGTTTCCAGCCCCTTGATTATCTTGGTCACTTTCCGCTGCCCAGCATTCCAGCTTGTCAATATCCTTCTTAAACTGTGGTGCCCAGAACTGGACACAGTACTCCAGGTGTCCTCTGACCAAGGCAAAATATAGTGGGACTATTACTTCCCTTGATCAGGATACTATACTTCTGTTGATACAGCCTAGATGTACTACTGGCAAGTCATATATCCACCGTCTTATATTTGTGCAGCTGTTTCTTCCTGCCTAAGTGTTGAACCTTACATTTGTCCTTATTGAAATTCATTTTGTTAGTTTTGGCCCAGTTCTCCAATCTGTTAAGGTCATCTTGAATCCCAACTCTGTCTTCTGCAGCATTAGTTACCCCTTCTGTGTTACCTGAAAATTTGATGAGTGTGCCCTCAGTTCCTTCATCCAAGTAGTTTATAAAGACATTGATCAACAATGGGCCCAGGACAGAACTCTGCCACAGTCCACTTGTCACTTTTTTCCAGGATGATGGCAAAGAACTATAAGTGAGCACTCATTGGGTATGGTTATTCAATCCCCAAATTTGCAGCTTCCGTGAAATCTTCAACAGCAACCCCAAGGAGAGTGCACTGCTATAATCCAATCAGGTTACCAGTATATGGACTACTGCAACCATGCTATTCCTGCCCAGGAATGGTCATAGCTGGATGGCCAACTAAAGCTGGCCAAAAACACTCCAGGCCACCAATAGTAATTGAGTCTCAAGTGGCAATGTTTAAGAGCACTCCCAGATTATTTATCTGCTCCTTCAAGGGAAAGACAATCCTATCCAGGGTTTCTGGATCAGGCCCTATGCTGGCTAGCACCAGTTGTGAGAGCAGTTTGGGATCCAAGAGAATCCACGACAACTCAGCCCTGACTGTCCATACATTTGTTTGCCGGCAGGGAGGATAGGCAATCACAGATTGCACTGATAGTAGGCTTTGGTAAAAGAGGGCAGAGAGATGCCTCAGTACAATCCAACCTCTTGCCCATCAACCCATTTGGATTGTCATGTGCAGTTTGGCTCATAATGACATTCAGTTTTGTTGCATTGTCAGCATCGTTCAAATATTTAAAAATATGTTACCCACCACTGAATCCAAGGAAAATCCCCTTTTAATCACAAAATACCTTTGTCCAATAAATTATTTTAAGAAAGGACTTACAGGCTCCCATTAAAATTGATAGCAAACCTACACATTTATTTCATCCCCATTTTGGTGGTGTGAGGGTTTGATTAGCTGCTTGTGCGTGAAAACGTGCTCCCTCAGAGTTTGTGCGACCCCACAAACCTCCGTGTGTGACGGAGCTCCTCAGACATGTCTGCTCTAGTCACTAGTAGAGTCCGACAGTGGCTGTCTGCGGAAGCGTTTCCAGCAAAGAAGTTCCTTAACGGAAACGCGTCTCCTGGACTCACGGCGTGACAGTTTCCTGCGAGGTGTGGGTCTGCCTATGGGAGACTCCGATACCTCCCCACTGTTCTCGCTGGAAGCCTCCCTGAGCCCTCCCTCCTGCTCGCATTCCCTCAGAGACCCACTCCTCCCCCTGCTGGTCCCTGCTTCAGCAGTTGAGTCTCTTTCATCCTGCCTGAGTCCCTCCACCACCTGATGCTCTGATGGCAGTTCCCTGACATCCACCTCCCCTCCAGGGCCCCCCTCACCCCCTCCCAATTCCTCCCCCCTGGGAGGTGAAGGGCTAAAACCCCGAAACGAATCTTCCTCATCTTCTGACGTCTCGAACAATTCTCTCCATCGATCGTCGACCTGGCCAGCTGAATCCTCTTCCTCTTCAGAATCTGGGAACCCCTCCAACTCCTCTTCCTCGTCGGTGGTGGCAAAGTATTCCCTTCGGAACCTCGCTACCGGCTGAGGTTTACGTGGGAACCTCTGATGAAAAGTCTCTATTAAAACCTCGTCATTGACATCCTCTGCCCTAACCCAGGTGTTTTCCGACTCCGGTTCCCCTTCCCACATTACCAAATACTCTACTTGATCTCCCTTCCACCTGGAATCGAGGATCTCCGCTACATGGTAGCTGTGTTCCTTCTCCTCCATTGCTGGTCCCCTAGTGACCCTCCCCTCACTGTCTCCTCTATACGGTGACAGCAACGACCTGTGAAAAACTGGGTGCAGCTTCATGTGGTTCGGTAACCGGAGCCTGAAAGCCACTGGATTGACCTGCTGTATGACTTCAAACGGACCCAGCCTTTTGGGTCTTAATTTCTTACAACCTCCTTTGAATGGCAACCCTTGGGTTGACAGCCACACCTGGTCCCCCACCCTGATGCTTTCACCTTCCCTTCTGTTTTTGTCTGCCTGCCTCTTATATTCCTCCTTAGCCCTGTTTAAATTGAGTTGGAGCTGGCGATGGATCGCTTCCATTTCTTCCACGAACTGTTCTGCAGCTGGAACGCTCCAGTTCTCCCCCTCCCCCCCTGGGAAGGCTCTGGGATGGCACCCGTGATTAGCCAAAAAGGGGCTCATCCCCGTGGACACGTTCTCTGCATTGTTGTAGGCAAATTCTGCCAACGCCAACTTCTCCACCCAATCATTCTCTCTGTCATTAACATAACACCTCAAATATTGTTGGAGAACCCCATTTGCTCTTTCCGCCTGCCCGTTGGTTTCAGGATGACGGGCCGTCGAGAAATTAACCTCTACATGCAGTAAGCTCATGAGCTTCCTCCAGAACCTGGAAGTAAATTGTTTCCCTCGGTCTGAAACCACCCTCAAGGGGGCGCCATGCAACCTAAACACATTCTCTACAAACAATTTGGCGGTTTCTTCTGCTGTAACCGCATGTGAGCAGGCTATGAAGTGGGCCATTTTAGTTAACAGGTCTACTACAACCATGATGGTTGTTTTCCCTCTAGACCTTGGCAGATCAGTCATGAAATCTATTGCCACTGCTTCCCACGGTCTCTCAGGTGTGGGCAGTGGTTCTAATAAACCAGCCGGCGCCCGCCTCTCCCCCTTGGCTCTTTGGCATTGTTCACACCCTCTCACATACTCCCGCACATCTTCCCTGACCTTGGGCCACCAAAATTCCCTGGTAACCAGCCACATGGTTTTGTGTTGCCCAAAGTGCCCTGCTGTGGGGCTATCGTGCAGCTGCTTGAGTACCTTCTCCCTCAATTCCCCTTCAGGTATATATAACGCTCCCTTATAATACAATGCCCCATTTCTCTCCTCAAAACCACCGGATTTGTCTTCCTCCCCTCTGAGATCCCTGAGTTTCCCCTGGGCGTATGCATCCTGCACCGTACCCTCTATCAATTCCCTTTGCCCCACCAAAGTCGCCCCACACACCCAGCGGTCCTCTGGAATGATATGGGTTTCTTCGGGTGCTCCCTCCCCCTCCAAATATTCAGGTTTGCGTGAGAGAGCGTCCGCCCTAACATTCTCTGGGCCTGGCACATAACAAATCTCAAAGTTAAATTTGGAGAACTCTTGGGCCCATCTCAACTGCCTTTGGTTGAGCACTCGCGCCGTTCTCCAGTACTCTAGATTTTTATGGTCCGTGCACACTTGCACTTTATGTTGTGCACCAACTAGCAGATGCCTCCATCTCCGGAACGCCTCATGAATAGCAAGCAGTTCTCGGTCGTACACCGTGTAGTTCCTCTCGGATTTGTTCAGCTTCCGCGAGAAGAAGGCACACGGACGCCACTCTGACTCCTCCTTCCCCGGCTGCAGAAGAAGCACCGCCCCTATGGCTCTGTCAGATGCGTCTGTTTCAACCCTTAGCTTCTTTCGTAAATCCACATGCAGAAGTTGTTCTTCAGAGGCGAAGGCCCTTTTCAGTTCCTCAAACGCTCGCTCCGCCTCCGCCGTCCATACAAACTTCTTTTTACTGCTGAGACAGTCAGTGATGGGCGCCGTCAGATGGGCGAAGTTGCGGATGAACTTACGATAAAAGTTTCCAAACCCTAGGAACCTCTGCACATCCTTCTTGGTTTTGGGTGTTTTCCATTCCAGCACTGCCTGTACCTTGCCGGGATCCATGGCCAATCCCTTGTCTGACAGGCGGTACCCCAGGAATTCCACCTCCTTGGTATGGAACCGACACTTCTCCAGTTTGACCCACAGCCTGTTGGCTTGCAGTCTGCTCAACACTTCTCTGACGTCTCTCACATGTTGCTCCTCATTCTCAGAATACACCAACACATCATCTAGAAAGGCAACGCAATTCTTGTAGAGCAAAGGGCCCAGCACGTGGTTCATAAAAGATTGAAAACACGCGGAGCCTGCTTGTAATCCAAATGGCATAACGAGGTATTCAAACGCCCCCAAAGGGGTAAACATGGTGGTTTTCCATTCATCCCCTTTCCTTATGCGTATCAGGTTGTACGCCCCCCTTAGATCCAGCTTTGTGAAAATCTTTCCCTTCCTCACCCTGGTCAAAATATCATCAATTCTGGGCATAGGGAACGCCACCGGTTCAGTCACTGCATTCAGCCGCCTAAAATCACATACAAGTCTCGGCTTGTCCGCATTTTTTTTGTCCACAAAGAACACTGGGCTCCCCCCTGCTGCTTTGGACTCTCTGATGAAGCCTCTCTTCAGGTTCTTGTCAATGAACCCTCGCAACTCCTGCATTTCCCTGTCTGACATGGCATACAACTTGCCCACGGGAAGCTGTGCTCCTGGGAGTAAATTGATCTGACAATCAAAGGGTCTATGAGGTGGTAGTTGGTCAGCTTCCTTCTCGCTGAACACGTCGCTGAGATCTGCATACTGTGGTGGTACCTTCACCTTCCCCATTACTTCAGTCCCTGCTAGGGTGGCTTGGGCCCCTGCTGAACCCTTCTCCCCTTTGCAGTGTTCTAGGCAATGTGCTGAACCAAAGGACACCACTCTTTGATGCCAGCCAACCAGCGGATCATGTAGAGCTAGCCAGCTCATTCCCAAAATAATGGGAGCGCCTCCCAGGGTGGCCACATTAAACGCTATCAGTTCTGTGTGCCTTGCCACCCTCATTATCATTGGGACAGTCTGCAAGCGGACTCCTCCTCCCAACAACTCCCTGCCATCAATCGTGGTCACCTGCAGGGGGTTGCTTAAAGGGATGGTCTGTATCTGGTGTTCAGCAGCAAACTCCTTGCTCATAAAATTGCAGGAGCTGCCTGAGTCCAATAGCGCCTTTATTTTTAGGGGGTGCCCATTCTGCAGCTCTAGGGACACTTCAATCACTAGAGCAGGTCGAGGAGCTTCTGGCACGGGCACTTTCACTGCTCTTTGGCCTGGCTGCAGTGCCCCAATTGTGGCAACCAGGCGTTGGCTTTTACCTGCTCCGCTCCCCCTTCTTCTCCCCCCTCAACAGCTCCCACCATCCCTTGCCATTCCTTCCTCTGGGGGCAGACTCTGGCAAAGTGGCCTGGCTGTTGGCAGAGATAGCATTTCCGGGGGCCCTTTCCCTCCTTCTTAGCTCCCTCGCTGGTTTTTGAAAATGCGCGCGCGCGCGCTGTTCCGATTTCCATCGGCTCTGCCGGCGGGAAAGCTGGCTCAGGAATGTCTGGAATGCGGAACTCCTTCCAACGTTCCCCTCTCCCTTCCCGCCTCTCCAAGGCTCTTGCCTCCTGCCGCGCTCCTATGGTCAGTGCAGATTTGGTCAGCTGATCCATAGACTCCGCCCTGGGGCTCCGTGCCAGCTCGTCTTTCACCCCCGAAGAAAGACCTTCTTCAAATAGCATTTGAACGGGTGCCGCCGATAAATCCCAACTCAGTCTGTGAATCAGCATGGTAAACTCAGTCCAATATTCACGGACAGATCGACTTCCCTGCTTGCAAGCCATTAGCTGTCTGCGCACCACCCCTTCCTCAATATCGCTGGAAAACATGATATCCATTGCACGAAAGAACTTCATTGTGTCCTTTAGTATGTCATTGTGCGTTGCCATTAGGGGTCGAACCCAGTCCCGCGCCCCTTTCTCAAGATGCCCAATTACAAAAGCAACTCGCGATTCCTCATCAGGGAACTCATCGAACTGCACATTAAGGGCATATTGCATCTCTGTCCTAAAAGCATGGTAGTCCTTGGGGTCCCCCCCAAATTTTTGCACCAATCCTGGTACCTTTCTGGGGAATTGCGTGGCTCTCCCCTTCTTGTCTGCATCCTGAGCCCTTCTCTCCTCCAACCTCGCCGTCTGCAGGGCCAGTTGAACCTCCAACGCTCGGTATCTATCTTCCAAGCTTGGACCAGCTCCAGCCCCTGCTCCTCCGGTTCCGGTTGGTTCGCTCATGATGCCTTCTCTTGCACAGGCAGCGTACAAAGACTGTCGGACTGCTGTGAGGGTTTGATTAGCTGCTTGTGCGTGAAAACGTGCTCCCTCAGAGTTTGTGCGACCCCACAAACCTCCGTGTGTGACGGAGCTCCTCAGACATGTCTGCTCTAGTCACTAGTAGAGTCCGACAGTGGCTGTCTGCGGAAGCGTTTCCAGCAAAGAAGTTCCTTAACGGAAACGCGTCTCCTGGACTCACGGCGTGACAGTTTCCTGCGAGGTGTGGGTCTGCCTATGGGAGACTCCGATACCTCCCCACTGTTCTCGCTGGAAGCCTCCCTGAGCCCTCCCTCCTGCTCGCATTCCCTCAGAGACCCACTCCTCCCCCTGCTGGTCCCTGCTTCAGCAGTTGAGTCTCTTTCATCCTGCCTGAGTCCCTCCACCACCTGATGCTCTGATGGCAGTTCCCTGACAGGTGGCTAGTGACTATTGTGTGCTTTGCATATAGCTTTCTATACTAGAGGGCATACTTTCATTGTAGAGCACTGAAGGATGCATTAATAGAAAAAAAAGAAAAGAAAAGAAAAGAAAAGAAAAGAAAAGAAAAGAGAGAGATGCTAAATATGGAAGTTTAATACCACAAAATGCTTTTCTCAAAATTGCTATCCCTGGGTGCCATTTGGGAACAGTTCAACAGAAGAGCTGTTCCATTTGTCTGCTGCTTTTGAATTGTGTGTTAACTTGTGTGGAATGCAGGGAAATAATTCGTTCTCTTTTCAGTTTGGTGGGGAGAAAACCTGAATAGGGAATGATCTCAATGAGGTTAAGTAGAGCTGGCTGGTGCCCATTGGGTATGTTGGGGCAGAGGGCAGGCCAGCTAAAGTATACACACAGAGACACACCCACACAACTACAGAGACACACTCAACACAAACTGTCACACATGAACAGGGAAGAGCAGGGTGTGGCATCTCCCGTTCAGCCCTTGAGGGCTTCTGCCACCTGAGGCAGTGTCAAGGAGCTGTCAGGTAAGCACAGATCATTCATGGGGCAGGAAAGAACTTGAGACACAAAATGTAATTAGCTTTTATTCAAAGAAAGTGACAACACAGCAGAGTTCCTCTGGCTCATCTCCTCTACTTGGAGATGTTGCTGAAACTGACCACTGCCTGATGTACATCTGATGAGAGTAGCATTCCCTCTGTAGTGTATGCCATCCCCCCCCCATTATCTCTAGTAAAGCAAGAGCATAATGTTCCTTAATGTCTGAAATACGTTTTGACCCTGAGTGATACTTTCCCACCACGTGCCGCTTTCTTTTCCTTTCTCTCCCCCCACCCCCAATGTTTTCTTTTTATAAATAGTGGCTACAGTGTTTTAAAAGCCTTTTAAAGTTTGATGTTGGCCAAATGTATCATTTCTTCCCCCTGTTAGTGGTGTATCTTAACATTGATCGGGTTAATATTTTATGGACCAAACCTCCAGTTACATAAAAGCCTAAATGGGGAATTCTGACTCATTTAGGTTTCTTTAGCTATAAAAGATACCTCTTTATTTCACCCCAAGTTACCCTGTGATCTGCGCATCTCTCTCTTTCAAGATAGCTGTGTCTGGTAGGGTGAGGGGAACCATTAGCTATATGCTCACCAGGCTAAGTCCTGCTCCATTGACTGCTCTGTTCTCTCATCGGTGGAGTTGTGATCTGATAGAAGAATTCCCTCTAAGCCCTTAATCCAAGCCATTCAGGCTCTGAAGAAGTCAGCATGCAGTCCAGCTTCTTTTCCCCTTCTTGGCTTGGCTGGTTCAGTCTCCTGGGGGTGATAGCTGTCTTTCCATCTAGTCTTTCTTTTTAAAGGGTTTCCTGGTCAGAAGCATTACTTCAGGGCCATAAATAGGTATGCCCTCCCAGTACTGTTCTTCCGGTCATTTGATTTGTGGCATCCACCACAAACATGCCACCTTGGGATGAACTTTTGGCTTCTGTAAGGGTGCTCACCAGTGGCAAGTGCTGACCTGCCATACCTTTCTCCGGGTTGAATTATTAAGAGTTCCTGATTGGCAACTTGAAAATAAAACAGGGTGACCAAATCCTGATAAAGATGTAAAAATGAAAGACATTTACAGGCACTCCAATCCACCAGGTTTGGGTTATACACTCTGTTGGGGTTCTTGCATCTCTGTGCTTGCCAGCGAGACTGACCAACCAAAATGTCTCTGTATAGAAGGTATGGTGTAAATCAGCTGACAACCAATCATCTTGTGACCATGTTTGCATCTTCACAATCCATAAAGTGTACAACTTCACTCCAGCTGTCGGCACTTTTAGAAAATGCTGCTTTGCATGGCTGTAATTAGGGCGCAGTTACGAAAATATCTCTCTCAAGAAAATAATGAAAACAAAATACTCCTGTGACTGACTACATTGAAGAAATTTGCAATACTGCTCAGTTTAACAGAATATGGACAGGCATGAGTTTGAGGATCATCTTGTCTGTCTCTTAGTGCAGACCCATTTCGTCAAGCTTGAGCTTCCGCAGCCGCTGGCTGCCATTGGCAAGACGGGCAGTACCAGCAGCAGATATGTTCTGTGTTTGTGATAATATTTTATTCTCTTGTTAATTGTGCTGTTTTAAATGTGCATTTTATATATGATTTCCTTTAATAATGTTCTCTCTTGAAATGTTGACTTTACTGCATCAAATGTGCACTCTGTTGCTGACCTCCTTTGTCATGTTTTCTTTTGAAGTCTTTAAGATAATATTTTAGCGCAGAATCACCATGGTTTGTGCACATTCTCCATTGATCTCACAAGTGCCACAGCATATACACAATACAGCTTTAAGATAATATGAGTCAGAGGTAATTGTTAAATACTAGTGTAATGGGAATTGGGGGTTGCTCATGCGTAAGTTGCCGCCACTCTCGGTGAGGTTGCCTGGATAAACCTTTCCCTGGCTGGACAGTCCTGATTCCGCGTCTGACTCAGTCACTGGCAGAATCCGTCAGTGGGCGTTTCCTGAACTTTTTCCAACATAAAAGCTCCTTGACGGATAGTCTCCGCCTAGCCTCCCTGCGCGGAAGTCTTCTGCGCAGGGTGGGTGTGGGCAGTGGAGGACCAATGCTCTCCCTGCTGGTCTCTGGCGAAGAGTCCTGGAGCCATCCCTCCGAAGCCCGCCTCTGCCCACCTTTCTCCCTGGTGTAACGCTGATTTCCTTCCCCGGTCACTGAGTCCCCTCTTTTCCTGCTGGGACCTTCTCCGGCATCGCTCGGGAGCCCTTCCTCCACTCCTGACTGCAATGGCAGTTCCCTGACAACTAGGAAGGAAAGTGTTAACCAAAGAGTTTGCCAAGTTTCCACTGCTCTTGTCTTAGGTTAATTGGATTTTCATTTTGTGGATTTCATTTTCATTTTCTGTGGGTTCTTCTTAAACAACAACGTAATTATGATATAACAAGTCTAAGGTAGCTGGCTCTAACTGATCTTCCAATAAATTCAATGACAGATGAGGTGATTAGACAGCACACAATTACTTTAAAATGATATTTCTAATGTAACTTTACTGTGTATAGAAGCGGGAGGGGGGGAGTAAACAAAACTAATGTACTTTGAAGGAATCCTAATTGTGACTTGTCAATTTTATTTCCCAGGGGGTATTTTTTAAATAATACCTTTAGATGCCAGTCTTTTAAATGTAGACTTCTGTTTTCCTATCATGAAACAATTACGCTGAAGTGAGACTGGAGAACATAATTGCAGTAGGTTGTTCATCACTACTTTTGTGATTGTAGAGTGATATGCTTAAAATCTGCTTGTTTGAGTAACAAACTGAATTTTTTTATCAGTTTAATTGTGTAATTGTAATGAGTTATGCAGCACAGTAACATTGAAATGAAAGTGCTGCAGTCAATTCTGCTAGACTTTAGGAGGGCTTCTGTTGGCATTGGGAGTCAGAGTTCAATGTATTTGCCTTAGATATTATACAGTATATGATCAAGCCAGTGCTATTTTCTAGGAAAAGAGGTACTGAAACTCACCATGAATGTGTCCCTTGTTCCCTTATAATGGCAAAGGGGCCCACCTGCAAGGTGCCAGAACTGAGTTCCAGTGAGTTCTGGATGAAAAAAGCCCTGGAATGAGCACTATATACATTTTTACAAATAAATTAATTATGTGTCTTAATTGTTATTAATTTTTACTGATTGTGCCCAGTATGTTCCACATACATTACTTATTCTTAAAGTGAATAATCTGATATAATGGACAACAACATCCCACATTAAAACTTTCCCTTTTCCTAATGAGTAGCCTGTATATAATTCAAATGAGCAGGCAGTCATTAAAGAGCTCAGTCTGCGGCTTATTGCAACTAATTATTCAGACTTTAGCACATAATTAACATCTTTTTATAGCCTCTAACTCTCCTATTCTCTCTCTCTCTCTCTCTCTCTCTCTCTCTCTCTCTCATTCTCTCTGTAAATAACTTCAGCAATCCCGAGTGTTCACTTGTGTGGAGCTGGAGAGTTCTCTAGGAATGTCAGGACAAGAGGAGACTCCATAGATTTGAAAAGCAAAAGGGACAATAAGCTGCCTGTTGGATGGAAAAGGAAGATATTGTTGCACAAACCTCTGATCTCTGAGCAGTGTGAGATTCCATGGGTTCCAGGCACTTGCCCAGTGTTTGGTTTCCTTGGAACGAGGGAGACTGTGGAGACTGTGGTGTCTTTATGATATATGGCTGATTTCAGGGAATATTTTCAGCCAGAACTTGATGGAACTCAGTTCTAGCACCCCTCAGATGGGCACCATTGCCTTTCTAGGAGAACAAGGGAGGTGTTCATGGTGACTTCTGCAACCTCTTTTTCTATAAAAATAGCACTTGTTCATTTGCACATATACACAACCTGAGCCTGTGATGGAGGGACTCACAGTGTTAACACCCCAAGAAGGTCTTGCTTCTCCTATGACCACAGCCTTGGATTCCAGCCGAAATCAAGCATGACTTTCCCTCACAAGCTTCAGGCTGCTACCTGTTTCTAGCTCTCTCTCTCTCTCTCTCTCTCTCTCTCTCTCTCTCTCTCTCTCACACACACACACACACATATATACACCTCAACCCTGGCTTTTGCCCTTCTAACAACCAGCCAGGTGAGTGGAGTCACCCATTTGTCCGGTGGCACAAAGCCACTTCCTTTGTTACTGTAACAACCCATACTTATTGGGCCATTACCAAGAACCTGGCCTTGCTATTCCAAAAACCGAATCTTTTCTGAATCCAGGAATTAGGAGGGACTCAGGCACACTGCCTACCCAACCCTGCCCTAACTTACGACAATATTAAAATGCTGGAGAAGCTTTAAAAAATATTGGCACCTCTCATCTGGCTGACATGGTTGGAGGTTTAAAAGGCACCCCCCAGATTATAGAGATCTGTGTTTTAGAGGAGAGTTGTATCTCACATTTTAAAGCCCTTTGCTCATCAAAGTAAGGTTTGACAATACACTATTTCTCTGGCTGGTGTTGCTGACGGGTTTTTAATTTGTCACCTTCTAGCTCTAACAGCCAGACAAGGGCCTGAAGAAATAGTTTTACATTTTTCATTTCTTCAGTAAACTTTTAAAAGATTGGCATAATGTAATACAAGGTTGCTGAGAATGATCCAAATGCTTGAACTTTTAAAAGAAAACCACACACACAACTTAACTTATATACCTAAACACCTATTTTGATATGTGGAGTTAAGACAACTAAGCTATAAGGTTGAAATTCCCCATTTTAAATCTTACCTCAACCACAAAAAACATTATGGCCTTAGATAACTTTCATCTCTGCTTCATTGCCCCCTCAATCTGTAATAACCTATTAATAATATTAGCCTACCATACCAGGTTGTTGTAGCAGATGGGGATTTCCGCTATAGCTTAACCCCCTACAATAGCAAATATCAGGGGGCTGAACTGAACAGTAAATAGTTTATTTCAGTTTATTAAAATAAAGAAAAAGGAGGGGGGAAGAATTATTAAACAATTCAGGTTGTATTCAACACTAGTTCTACTCACTATTTAGAAATAGAGTGCAACAAGAACATTTCAATCTAAACCAGATGCGAAGAATGTTTGGCCCTCTAGTTTTTGCTGAATGACAATGTCCATCAACTCTATTCAGCATGTCCAATGGCCAGAGGTGATGAACATTGTAGTTCAGTAACATCTGGTTGGCCAAAGGTCCTCTATATCTGGTTTACACAACACCACCTTCACTGAAAATTCCTGTTCATATCTGGAAGAGGCTAAGTGGTTCATATGTCTATCTACCATTTTGGGTGTCAAATATTTTCATTCTCACATCCACATGCAAAATCAATATATCCTTTAGGTGATCTGTAACCTAGGTGGTTAAGTTTGTTTGACATAAAATTGTTTTCATGACACAGCTTCCCCCTTCCAGCCCCACCGTTGTTACCATTTTTGGCTTGTGGTCTTTTTTGTATAGCAAGATTTAGGTTATGGACTGTAGTAATGGAACTGCATTTCAAATTTAGCAAAATACCATTAAGAATTAATTTAAGAGTCTGGCTGCGTTCATGAATCACAGCTGTGTGGTCATGTAACACTTTGGATAGACTTTCTCAGCAAAGCTCTGATGATAATTTTTGGAGTGCAGACAGTTCTTCCTTTCATTGTGGTGAGATTCATAGGTATGATTTAAGGGAGGTGCTTTAGCAGAAATGCTGAGAGAGTAGAAAGCAAAGTTATGGATAATATTCGGGAGGTAGGGAAACAATAGATGGCTGGCCTGAGTTTACGTCTGCAAATGATATAACTGTTGTTATCTTCAGTTCATGCAATTTGTAGAACGTTACATTTGAAAAGGAATAAATGAAATACATATTAAGGAAGAATCATTGCAATGATTTACTTGAGATCACCCACTGGACTACATTTAAAATTCACCTGGAGGGTACACACAAATCTCTGGATGTTTGTGGTTGCCTCACATGCCTCGCTAGGGGACGATCATCTTCCGGTGGCAGTAGATCAAGACATTTCTTTAGCCTTGATCACATCACATGATGTGATGTGAGGTCTGGGCTTTTCAGTTGGGGTTTTGCCTGCATGGAGGAATGTGCATGATGGAGGGGGGGCACCTGTGCCAGCTGCTCTACCACGGGTTGGCTACATGCACAAGCCATTTCTCAGATGTCTGCTTGAATAGGAATAAATAACTAACTAACAGTATATTGGCAGGGGGACATATTAGACCAGCTAAAGTCATACCCTTAGAAATGCTTTTCAGCCCACAACAAACATGGGGTTACATTCCATGGGGATCGTACCTAAAGCCAAAATCACACATAGTCAAAACACATTGGGTGTCATGATGCAAGGGATCACAAAGTCTTTTTTCCTGGATGCCCATCTCCTTTTAAATTTTAATGTGCCTCTTTTTTCGTCAAGCTCGTGAAGCTGAATGTGCACAAGTTAACTGTGTGTATGTTGCAGGCTTCCTATACATTCCCCAGAATAGCTGGCTTGGGTGGGCTGGCTCAGGAAAACTCCGCCGAGCTAAACACGGTGTGTGAACCCTATGCTGTTTATCTCTGCTCTACATGAAATTGGATTTTAATGAATTTCCCCAAGTTCTTATATTTCCCAAGTGTCAGGTGCATAACATTTGTGAGAATTATCAGTGTGCACCTTTCAAGCCAAGGCGGGCTTTACTTTTACTCTTTTCCCATCACACTGAGCAGTTCACCTCTGGTTGTTCCTGATTTCTGCCTCCTTTCTGATGTCACTCTCATCTCAAGAAAACATCCCAGCCATCAGCCATGCACTTTCATACAGCTGGTACTGGCAACAGTACACCCACCAGTACTCCTAGAATGGAAAGGTAGCAGCCAGATATCTTCCCCTCTCCCCACTCAATGGTTGGTGGGTTTGACTAGCAAAGTGCCTTGCCATGCAATGTTGTTTTGCAGTATTTAGCCTAAACTCTTTGAACCTTGAATTTCAAAACAGAAAGAAACACTCATTTTGGCTGTGCTCCAGTGTGCTTCCATGTCTTCAGTGCTAAGATGAGATTTAAACACCCTCAACCGCAAATTTTAACAGAAAATACCCAGGAGCAACCTTAGCTGCAACATTCAGAGGGTTAAAACAAAGTAAATTAGTAAAGAGTTTTGTAACAGGTTCTATATGCTGTAAATTCTATGTATTTATTATTCCCTAATGTACAAATTGGAGTGTGTTCAAGAGGCTCATAAAATCAAGAAAGTGGATATATGCACAACGTGGCTTGACCTCTTTTGCAACAGGCATCATCATGCCTCGAATTTTCAATGCTGTTTTCCAGGAAAGCAATGGATCAAACAAATTGCGGGAGAGGTCTATTATATATCAGGTTATCTTCCTAATGTATGCTCTTTATCAAAAGGTGCTTTCACATGTCCCTCAGTTGGCCTAATGCAAGAGGTTTTCTGGGTTGATTTGTGATACAGAAAGGCATTTTCCCATGTGTAAATAAGGAGCAACTTGGTATATGGAATGGCTGCGGAAAATTGAATAATGTCACAGCGGTTTTCAAGCTTATCCCTATTCCATTGGTCTAGTTTTGTGTGGTGCATAAGTCCACACTGCTAATAAAGAAATATGGATAGATATTTTAAAGACCTAGGAAACGATGCCTGTGTTCCTGAACCTCCACTTTAAGTTAAAAGTGTGCATTAAGCATAATCAGAGGATAGTGGGAAAAGATTGCACACTAAGTAAGGGTAAAGTGTCATATGTTGCATTTGATTACAGAAACAAACCCTTTCTTTACTAGATGAGAACTTTGGCTGGTATAAATCAAGTGCTGCATTCCTGGAACAATATAGATTTATAGAGAGAAGCCTGCCTTAGTCTCCGCTTCTGCTCCATATAATACATTGTTTGCAAATGTATCTAACTCAAAGGTTCACTAGCAAAAGTCTGGCAGCCTCTCACACCCATTAGACAAAGAGGCATAAATTTGTCATTTGAGTTCTGCTGAGACGATAAGAATCTGGACTTGAATCAAGGATTGGTTAAGCGTTATATCTGAAAAGGCCTAATATTTGAGCTTCTTTTATACACTTGGGTGGAGAGAGGATATTTTTTCTGATATCTCTGATACTGGTGACATTTTTGACAAGGGTAAACTGAGGAGAAGGCATAGTTGTGTTATATTTCTTTCTGGGGGTACCTGCAGATGACCTGTTTATTGAGCACTCATCCTGATTTGATTGCAAGGAGATTAGATGAGGTTGGCATTCATTCTGGTTTATTTCCGGTGAGGTTCGATGATGTGTCAAAGCAAATGTTATCCCACACTTTCCAGTAGGTTTGTTGTACAAGAACTCCCAATCAAATATAATTGTGCCTCCCGAATTTGCCAGCATGGGATTGAATCCCACTCAAAAATAGTGAGCCTGGAAGCACACTCCCTGCGTTTCTACTGTATCCACATTCAATATTTCTGAATGTGAGTTATTACTTTAGTTGATTGCACCTGATAAACTAGCCATAATGGCTGCACTCTGCCTCCACAGTTGGAGGCAGCAATGCTTCTGAATACCAGTTTGTGGTTCGAGGACCCGACCCCCGTGTGGTGAAATAAAGACACAAGGACACGTGATATATGGTTAATGGGCAAGAAAAGGCCACAACTTTATTGGTTACAGCAATGGAAAAGGTATTGGCTTAGGCATTGGACGATGGGTTATTCAACCAGTAGGTGGAGCCTGTCGATGCTGATCCGACTCTAGGCTCACCCCTGTTGTCACCGAGGGTCGTGCCAAGGCCTCCCGCCAAGCAGGCATCGGACGGATACACGACCCCCAGATTCCTTTAACGGAATACCCCTAAAAAATTGAAGGCATAGGCGATGGCCACACCTAGCACTTCGACACACCACAACACATTATTCCAATGCCTAACCTACCCACCAATACCGCAAAAAGTTGTGACGATTGCTACGAGGTAGGCGAAAAAACCAAATAGCCTAGTGCCAAGTGGAAAAACTCCTACCAGGCCCCCCAAGCAACCGGGGCGACCAACCTAAGGTCCATAGCAAGGCCAAAAAACCTAAGCCCTGACTAATAGGGAGTGGAGGGTGGGTGACTTCCCGAAGAGGCGACGACGGAGAATGAGGCCGGGGAAAGGCTGTCGCTGCAGCAAAAGCTGCTGAACACGCCCCCTCAGTGGCACCTGGTTGGGTGGCCCTCCGAGGGGGCGTGAGCGCCAGCCAGGTGAGCTGAAGGCAGGGGGCTACGCCCCCTGCTAGGCGGGGCTCAGGCTCCCGACCACAACCCCTCCCCTCTCTTTCAGGGAGGAGAGTCTTTGTTGGAAAACGCATGTTGGCTCTTGTGCTTGAATCCTGCTTGTGGTTCGGCCACTGTGAGAACAGGATGCTGGACTAGATAGGCCACTGGCCTGTTCCAGTAGGCTCTTATGTTCTTATAATAGTACAGTGGTACCTCGGGTTGCAGACGCTTCAGGTTAGACGCTGCTAACCCAGAAATAGTACCTCAGGTTAAGAACTTTGCTTCAGGATGAGAACAGAAATCGTGCGGCAGCAATGGGAGGCCCCATTAGCTAAAGTGGTACCTCAGGTTAAGAACAGTTTCAGGTTAAGAATGGACCTCCGGAACGAATTAAGTTCTTAACCTGAGGTACCACTGTAATGCCCATGAATGCAATCCAGAGTACTTAGGCGTGCTTGTCACGTATATTCCAGTGCAGCTAACTCCTTCTAGATTCTGCTCCATGCTTATATTAAAGATGCTAAAGGACACTGCTGTAGAGATAGCTGGCCTGGCCACCATTTCTCCCTACATGTTTAGTTCAACTGTTCATTTGTCTAAAACAAATCACCTCTGATATTTTGGTGCTGATCCCAGGCCTTCTGCATTTCCTTCGCCATGGTGCAGCTGCAGAGAATCACCACACAGAGGCGGATTTAGGGGAGCACAAGAAGTTCGGTCATACTGGGTACAGAGCCTGAAGGATGCCACAGGGGGTGTTGATTTAGAATGGAGTGTGAGAGGAGGAGGGTTATTGAATTTTAGTGCCACACAGGGTGCCACTGAAATTTGAGGCCCCAAGAAATTTGTTCTCCACACAATAGGGTTTAGGAGAAAGGTATTTGGGATCAGAATTTCCATATGGATTTTCACTCCCTTCTGCCCATAATTAAACATTGAATCCTGGGTTTAAAAAAAGGAGCTGTCTTAGATCAATTAATGTCTTCATATAGAAATGAAAGCCACAGAAGATATAGATAGCTTAGCAACAACTGTTTATTTATGTAGGAAGAGCTTACAATTTGCATTAATCGAACAAAAATGAAAGAGGTAAATATAGAAAGGGGGGGCTTAGCTACCAACCCACTTTTCCTTTTGTAATATATACTTTGTGCCATTTGGTTTCCAAGGAGAAATTGGCTGTAACTGTTTTCAGCTATATGTGTTGCAGAATAGATATAACGCAGTTACATTCTGATGAGATTAGGTTTTATTATAAAAAAGGCAGAAATTAAGTTGATAGTTCATTCGCTTAAGGTAGCCTTAGGCAAACTACACTGCCTGCGCAGTCAAGATAACAAGAGACTTCAAAATCTTTGCTCAGTTAAAAAGCTGTGTGGTCAGCCATAAAGGAAAACTATTTGCTAACCTCCAAAATGCATATCTTAAACATTTTTCTTTTCCAGATTTTATTCTTTAGTGTTTATTTTAAGGAAGGCAATAGGCAGCTGCCAAGAAGCCAATTGCAATTACTGGATGTATTGGGACTGGCATTCTAGAAGAGATATGAAAGAATTCACCCTAGAGTACAAAGGCCTGGTCTGATCACCTGCATTCAAGCAGGAAGCATTCAGTATACGAAGGAAGTGAAATGCTTGTAAGATTGGAAAATATGAACTGATTTACATGTAAAGTGGTACCTTGGGCTACATAAGCTTCAGGTTACATACGCTTCAGGTTACAGACTCCGCTAACCCAGAAATAGTACCTCTGGTTAAGAACTTTGCTTCAGGATGAGAACAGAAATCGTGCGGTGGCTGCGAAAGGCCCCATTAGCTAAAGTGGTACCTCAGGTTAAGAACAGTTTCAGGTTAAGAACGGACCTCTGGAACGAATTAAGTTCTTAGCCTGAGGTACCACTGTAACTCAATGTGAACATAAAAACATAGCAAGTGAACATAAAAATTAAGAGCTCTTCTGAATTAATTGCAAACCCCCATCTAGTCCAGAAGCAGCTCACGAGGTGCAACAGAGCCACTATGCTAGCTTCCTGGCAAGTGGGTCACAGTTGCTTACTGGGAAGAAGAGGGGTGTGGGTTCGCCAGTGCAGTTCAAGCACAAACTGGGAAGCTTAATGTAGCATTTCCACCCCACCAAACTGGTTTGGGAAACATCCAGAATGTATGGGGGGAGGGGAGAGAAAAAAATCTCTTGCACAGCTTACAGTCATGGAACTGCTTACCGTAGTTGATTTCTCTTGTACTTGTGCAGAAATCCCTGTGGGAGACTTGCCCTTATTGCATGGAAGAATGCCACAATCTGTCCTCCAGTTTCTCAAAAGCTTTCCTCCCCATGAAAGATGCTTTTGTTTTTCTGCTTGTCAGGTCATTCTAAAAAATCATGGTCAAAGGTAGTATGCATGTTTTGCTTTCTGCTAAACATACTCCAGCACCTTGCAGTCTCCCTGTCTGTTCATCCTCCTTGAACTGGGAATGCCACATCGGAGGAAACACTTCACAATGTATTCCCCTGGGCTTTAATTAAATTCTGGTGTTCAGGAATGATGCAGAGTGCAGACCACTTGTGAAACAATTGTAGAATGAAAGGACCATTCAAACATTCCTCGTTCTCCTGAAAATTAAGTAAGCATGGTGGAAACCCTGTATAAGAACCGATGCACCCGTAAGAATTTCACTGAAATTTCTTTGTGATTCGAGGACCTGTCCCCCGCTTGGGAATAATAAAGACATGTGGGCACAGCATATTAGGTTAATGGGCTAGAAAAAGGCCACAACTTTATTGATTACAGCATGTGAGCGGTATTGGCTTAGGCATTGGACAACAGCAATGTTGACTCCACCCACTCGGAGAGGGGTGAGTCTGACGGGGTTTAACCACCAGTAGGGGGAGCCTGTTGATGCAAATACAACTATAAGCTCTCCCCTGATGTCACCGGGGGTCGTGCCATGGCCCCCAGCCACACAGGGCAGCGGACAGGATCCACGACCGCCGGATTCCTTTAACGGAATACCCATAAGTGAAGGTGTAGGCAATGGCCACACCTTCCCTTTCAATACACCAACAGCACATTCCAATGCCTAACCACCACCCGAGCCCAAGAGGCTCGCCGCCAATACCCTCACAGCTGCAACCAATTCCTAAGGCTTCTGATGATGTTGGCCAGCCATATATCGCTCCCGTTGTCTGAAAGATGAACACCGCGGAACAAGGTCTGGTCGCCAATCCATATGTTATCATGCGGAATCACTTGGCCATTCATGGAACACAATTTGCGCACTACCACGCGATTTGAGAGTTTCCTGGATTTTTCAATGGCCATAATATTATGCGAACCGTGCTATACTCTTCTCTTCAGGAGTGTGGACCAAAACAAGGCTGTTCTGGGAAATAAAGCAGCCAACTTGTCCAAGTCCTTTTTTATGTCCAACAACAAGTCCACACTCTTCCTGTTGGCCAGATCATTCTCCCCCAGTTGAATGATTAGAACATTAGGGGGGCCAAACTCGGCGATTTTTGCGTTCAGCAGTGGCATGAGTTCTTCCCAGTGCATGCTGAGATAACTGATGCACCCGTAAGAATTTCACTGAAATTTCTTTCTCCTTTGATAACTTTTGAATGCAGTTTCCATTTCTCATTAATTAATGGAATACGATAGAAAGGAACACGAGAATTTTTTGGAACAACTACACAGTTTCCTCTGCTCTTCTCTCCTTGGAAAGAATGAAGTAAACCTCTATGGCTGTTTCAAGATAAATCCTTGATGGCAATTTGTGTTCTTAACATCTGGGGCATATTGTGGTATTCACAGTGCTTAGCTAAACAAGCACTGAGACAACAGTAGTGCCCCATTTACATCTGGTTACTTTTTGGACTGCAGCTTATCTTTGGTTTAACTGGTAGATTCATCAACTAAACTTTAGTTGATGATTGGTACAGACCACTTTTAATCAACAATGGCAAATTTTAAACAGCGCTGCTGTGGGTTAAGGGTACATTTAATTAATTGCTTAGGATATTTTGGCCCTGATACGTTTTTATAATAGTAATGAAAAATAAAAAAAAATAAAGGTAGTTTCATACTCTTTTAAAAATTAATTTACCCCACTATTTCTTACAATGCCACACTGAAACATAATGCAATCAGTTAACCAAGTTAAGCAATGCAAAGTATCACATTGATAACAAATCAAAATAAAATGACTTAAAGCACACTGCTCGCACATTCTGAAAAGGGTATTTATACTGATGTCTGTTTAAATGTAATCCATTAATTGACAAAAGGGAAGAACATTAGTAAGCTAAAAATTGCTCAGTCATTTGGCAGCTCTCATTATAATTATGTTTGGATTTGATATCCCGCCTTTCACTCCCCTTCATGACCATCTGTATATATTCAGAATATATTCTGAAAACACGTTCTTTTCTTATCTTTTGGGTGTAGGAGGCATCATGTTTTAAGGCACAATAATCCATATAACTGACCACATAGCTTTTACATTTATCAGAATTTACCTAGCGTGCCTCCTTGTTGGATCAGATTGGAGATGGGAATAAATATGAAAAGTGGCCCAATAAATGAATCACTTATTTTGTTATTTATTTATTACATTTCTAATCCCCACTCTCTTCCAAATGAGCCAGGGGCTTTTATGCAAGGATCAAAGAGCTGCAGGTGTATGCCCAAATTTCAGAGATCTTTAAAAAGGACAAAAAAATTGGTTTCCAGGTGGAAAAATCAAAATTAGAGACAGAACTACTTGAACCTAAGACGAAAGTGCTTTCAAGGATGTATAACTTGTTGCTTAAATGGAATACTCAAGATGAGACAGTTAAATCAGCTATGATAAAATGGGCACAAGACATTGGGTACAACATTATGTCTGAAGACTGGGAAAGGTTATGGACCACCGGTATGAAATTCACGGCATGTAGTGCCTTAAAAGAAAACATTATGAAAATGGTATACAGGTGGTACATGACCCCAGTCAAACTTGCAAAGATATATCATCTGTCTGACAATAAATGTTGGAAATGTAAGGAGGCTGAAGGAACTTTCTTTCACCTCTGGTGGACATGCCCGAGGGTGAAGGCTTTCTGGGAAATGATTTACAATGAGTTGAAAAAGGTGTTTAAGTACACCTTTCATAAGAAACCAGAGGCCTTCCTCCTGGGCATTGTAGGCCAGAGAGTGTCAAAAAAAGATAGAACCTTCTTTCTATATGCAACTACAGCAGCAAGAATCCTTATAGCTAAATATTGGAAGGCACAGGAGCTACCCACGCTGGAAGAATGGCATTCACAGCTGATGGACTACATGGAATTAGCCGAAATGACCGGCAGAATCCGAGATCTGGGAGAAGAGGCAGTGGAAGAGGATTGGAAAAAATTTAAGGACTATCTACAAAAACATTATAAGTTATATGAATGTTGAAAATTTGCTAAGTTTTCGGGAAAACCATGCTTCGGTATTGAGATTTGTAAATGATGGAAATTAAGTAATGACTTTGAAAAGTATAAATTACAGATTATATAACTAAATGAAAGTACAAAAACACATAAAATAAGGTATTAATTTGCTGTTTATTTTCATTGTAAAGAAAGCAGGGGATGGAGGACGTGGGGAAGTCCAGTTGATTATGAAAATAGATTTGAAAAAGTGAATTTTCTTTTATAATTTCTTTCTTTTTCTGTAAAACCGCTTTTGTTGTCTTATTGACGATGTATTCTGACCTTGGGAAAAAAGCAATAAAAAAAATTATTAAAAAAAAAAAACAAAGAGCTGCAGGTGGCTTGCAATTTTCTAAGAACTCATGTTTCTGGAACCATGGGGCTTGCTGCTGAAATTGACATTTCTGTGCTCCGCTTTCCCATGACCTTCTGTAAGATATTCCAACAGGGACCAAATGGCACGACATGCTTACATTGTGTTTCCTGTTGCTGCTCCATATAATTCGCTGCCACTAGGGATGCTTGATTAATTATTATTTTTCCAAATTCTGATTATGAACTGACCTGTACTTCCTGGAATAATGTTCAGGTAACAATGTAGTTGTAGGGACGCAGGTGGCGCTGTGGGTAAAACCTCAGCGCCTAGGACTTGCCGATCGCATGGTCGGCGGTTCGAATCCCCGCGGCAGGGTGCGCTCCCGTCGTTCGGTCCCAGCACCTGCCAACCTAGCAGTTCGAAAGCACCTCCGGGTGCAAGTAGATAAATAGGGACCGCTTGCCAGCGGGAAGGTAAACGGCGTTCCGTGTGCTGCGCTGGCTCACCAGATGCAGCTTGTCACGCTGGCCACGTGACCCAGAAGTGTCTGCGGACAGCGCTGGCTCCCGGCCTATAGAGTGAGATGAGCGCACAACCCTTGAGTCTGGCAAGACTGGCCCGTACGGGCAGGGGTACCTTTACCTTTACCTTTACCAATGTAGTTATCCTTCAGATTTCACACTTCTTAGCTAAAAATAACATAAAATGCCCTGAAAATGTGTATTTTGAGATTGAATATATTTAGAAATGCTTATTTTGAGAGCTAGTTTGTTTTTTAAAAGAAGTATTTAAATTTGTATTTACATGCATTATTTTTATTTTAAATCACAGATTAGGCAGGAAGAAGATGGAATGAACTAATGAATGAGCAGAGGTGAAAGGGACATGTACTGGAAACTGACTACAGTATTCCGTTCATCCCTGGCTGTCACTGGTGGGACTGGAGAAATGCACAAAGCGAAAACCATATTGCTGGGTAAGTGTTTCTTTTTTAATAATATTTTTATTTGATTTTCAAGAATAAAGAAAGAAAAATAAAGAAAAAGAACAAAAGAGAGAAGAAATAAAGTTACATCAAAATATCATAAAAATTTCACATATCAAGATTACTCTGAATCTCCTGACTTCCCCCCATCCCATCCATGGCTCCTATTAATTCTGTTTTCAACTGCATATCAATACTCCTCCAATTTTTCATATTCCCAAATTATCCATACTTTCTGTTACATTACAAGTGCATTTAGAATCCTGCTAATGTTTTGACCTGTTTTCAATTATTTTGGCTGGGTAAGTGTTTCTATATGTTACAAGAGAGAAGGATTTGACAATAGAAAAAGAATTTCATTGGCATCCCCATGTTTCTGATAAATTGGTATTTAACTATAAAGGTATCGTGCAACATAGACCAAACCCCCTGCATTGCAGGAATACACACCCCTATGGGGATCAAACCCATTATCAGTACCATGTTGTAACCGAGGTAACCTACAACGCTATAGTTTCTGAATGATAAAAATAATAAACTACATACTGATCTGGTCTTGCAATTTATTATTAGAAGTAAAGGGAGAAGGGAACAAGCTGTCTACTTGGAATCCATATCAGGCGACAGATTCAAATGAGTGAATATTTTTATATTCAGTAATTGACTTCTGTTTCTAATCAGTAGGGTGTGCTTGTGTGAAGTATCTATCTTATTACAGTGGTACCTCGGGTTATAGACGCTTCAGGTTACAGACACTTCAGGTTACAGACGCTTCAGGTTACAGACTCTGCTAACCCAGAAATAGTACCTCGGGTTAAGAACTTTGCTTCAGTTTCAGGTTAAGAATGGACCTCCAGAATGAATTAAGTTCTTAACTCGAGGTACCACTGTACAACCTTTCCGCAAGGACATCAGAGTGGCATACAGGGGATTCCCTAATGAATGTCTCCTACCCAAATACTAAGCAGGTTTAAGGCTTGCTCAGTTACACAGAGAGAGATTTATGAGATGCCTCATTCTCTGGACCATTTATTTGTTTTAATACACACTTTCTAGGGAGTGAGGTCCATTCTACTTAATGGTGCACAATTCTGCGTAGGCATACATCAGGTTGCACTGTGGATTAGCATAACAGGTTCATTCAGTTTAGCTGAGAACACATTGGGTCCATAAGCAGCAAAACAAAAAGCATAAAAGTAAACTTTTTGTGTAATGTCCCCAGTATCTATTCTACTGTATTCCAGATTTAATCCAAGTACTAAAATGAAGCAAACTGAACAGGACCACAGTTGCAATTAAATTGTAAGCTGTGGCTTGGAAAGCTGCTTATAAAACGAAATTATTATTAAATAGTGTGATGTATACATTAGCTTATCCATGATGGATGAGAATGGCACATAGCAATAACCATTGCTCCTGAACTCATAAATATTGAAGGCTATGGCTCGAAGGTTTATGGGCAGGGAAAGCTTTTACTGCCTCACACATCCTTCACTGTGTAATTGTGGTGGGTCTTTTTCAGATAGTCATTGTTATAGCAAGCAATATTATTTTTCCTTTCCTTTCTGGCTTAGGTTTCAGTTTTGTTTAGGACATATTTAGAATGACACAAAGTAGACTGAGAGGTGTTTTTTAAAAAAAGTCTTCCACCATATGTGGTGATGATTTACAACGCAGTGGCTGCCATTTGTCCCCTTTATGCACGGAACCCTTTTTGTGTCTTTCCTTTCCTTTATAAAATCTGTAGTTTGGGTATGTACTCTTATATTTAGGGTCTAAGGATGCATCTCACTAATTCATTGTTTCGATATTAAGTCACTGACATAGCTCATTTTGCTGCTCATTCCATGCCTTGTCACTGCTTGTCTCTGCTTAATATCCCACTTCTCATATTAAACAAACTATCTCGTGAAATTAATCCAGCTGTGCTGCTGCCATTTTGGAAACAAAGTGGGAGGAGAGACTTTTCATACATAAAGGAACACATGGAAGAGGGGAGCAAACTCTGTCCCCTTCTGGTACTGCCAGAGAATGAAGGGGAGGAGCAGAGACAGGCAGAGGAAGGGGGGCAGGAAGTGGCGATTGAGGAAAGAAGGGAAAGCCAGGAGGCGGAACGGCTCACAGATGTTGAACCAGAGCCTCAACACTGCACAGGAAGTTCTGGCACAGACAGTGAAACAATGCCTATTCCATCTGCCAAAGAAAGGAGTGTGTTAAAGAGGAGGGGACAAAGGCATCACGTGAAACTTCCCCGCCTTCTCTGTTGGAGAAGGGGCAGGTATAAGGCACTCCCAGAATCTGAGCCGGAGGATACGGATGCATGATTGTAATGCGCTGCTTGTACATATGTAAAATAAAGACTGTATATATGTATCTCTGAGTGAGCAGAGGCATTCACAAGCCATCACACCTTCGCTGTCTTATCTTGCCTGCTTTAAGCTGCTTCCCTTCCAGCCAATCTCTTGGAAGTTAGCAAGGCTAAATTGCTCATAGCAGCTGAGTGTAGTGAGGTATAGCAAGGAAGAGGGAGTTCCTGACTGCAAGGAGACTTCTAAAGGTGTTCAAGTGAATTTGCTTCCAAGCCCCCTTCTGAACTTCCCATACACATTGGGACATTCGTGGCAAGGGTGGTGCCTCCCCCCCCAAAAAAACCTTCCACATGAATCTCCTCTCACGTGTTCAGGCTGGAAGAAAGAAAGACAACCTTGGCCACCAAGTATTAAGAAGGCCCTATGATAAGATATTTGTTAACAGTAACTCTAAACCAGGGGTCAGCAAACTTTTTCAGCAGGGGGCCGGTCCACTGTCCCTCAGACCTTTTGGGGGGCCAGACTATATTTTGAAGGGAAAAAATGAACGAATTCCTATGCCCCACAAACAACTGAGAGATGTGTTTTAAATAAAAGGACACATTCTACTCATGTAAAAACACATTGATTCCTGGACCATTCACGGGCCGGATTTAGAAGGCGATTGGGCCGGATCCGACCCCCGGACCTTAGTTTGCCTTCCCATGCTTTAAACAGATACACACACAGAGAGAGAGCTGGGTTCACAACTGAGGGTTTTCATTCAGTAAGAAGCATACCGTTTAAAACGAGAAGATAACAATAGAACAGTAGGTTCAACACAACCTGATATTAAGTGCAGATTCACTTAGATTACCCTTCCTTCAAGATTGAACACTAGAAACAAAATTGTATCTGGAAGTATTGATGAATAACCACAGAGGTGCAGGAGCACAAATTAAGGCTCCCAGCTTGCATGCATTTTTGTTCTGGATAATGCTGGTCCTCTTCCTGCAGACTGCTTTGTAGTCTGCCAGGGTCTGCGCAGCCCTCTAGCTGTGGCACATTAGAGGAAATTGGGTGTTCAACAAAACTGCTTTGTGGTCCATGGTGGTGTCAGCTTTTCGATGGAGATAACACAGACTGTTCTGGATGTTATTTCAGCAGCCTTTCTTAGTGTCACCTCTGAGTTTGCAGCTGATCAATGCAATGGCCCCACATCATATCAGGAGATGCCTGGACAGCATATGACAAGGGATCTGCCTGATTATGGACAGTATTGCTTAGACAGATAAAACTATCCAACACCTCACTGAAGGTCATGGTATCCCCCCACCCTTTTGTGCAGGATGAGTGCTCCCATGAACCAGAGGGAGGAATCACTTAGGAAATCCTGATCCATTTTGTAGGTGTTCACACAGAATCGTGAATTAAGTTTTACTAATTTAATTCCACAGAAAACTACCCTAACAGAACGAATAAACACTGAAGAAATCTTATGTCATTACTTTTCACTCTCAGAAGTCTTTTTGACAGACACGGAAACAGAAACCTTGCCACAGGCTGACAGCGCTCTCAGCCATCTCCCAGCAGGAAGACTGCTTCTTCTCCTTCAAACTTCACACAGCATTTTCTATGTGTGCTGGTGTATTTTTTTACTTTCTTTCTCCCCCCCCCCTTTTTTGTGCTAACTGTCCTGTAGAGTTAGAAGCAAACACTCTACATGTGGTATGCATGAATGTAGTAGTGACACTAGTACAGGTTGCCAGTTAAAACAATTTTGATCCGGCAGTCCTGGCAGGTATTGAGAGCAGACATATCAGTGCCTTAAGAGAATCTACTTTGATCACCTAAGCCATCTGCTAGGAGGAAGAAACCTCTTGCCAAGATTGGAAGTCAACTCTTTCTGTCATGTAGGCCTGCAGCTGGGCAAAAAAATGGTTTGAATGAGTAGCTTATTAAGGACAAAAGGAGAAGCAAAACTAAAGGTGCACAATCAAGATCACTCACATTTCGAAAAATAATAATAGCAGCCCTGTGGGGAGGGGAATCAGATCAGGGCTGTAGTGCTGTGGGGAAAGACTTTAACTCTCCCTCTTGTCTGTTTGCCCACTAGAAATCCCCTGAAGCTATACTCTAATCAGAAACAGACAGCTGTTCAGTTCCCACGACTTTTAATTTGCTTTTAAGAATATGAAATCTTTGTTATGGTACCTGGTGGTTGTGATGGGCACAAAGGATAATGGCTGTCTAGGGGCAGCATCAGAATTGGAAGCAAATGGATTGCATAATACTTCTCCCCCCACCCCCAAAGTGTAGACATGAACAGTTCCTGACAAAATTATGTGAGCAGATGCCTATGCTCCAGTAAAGCTGGTAATGAAATACTCATTTATTTTAATGAAAGTTCTAGAAATAGTTGCCTATTTCTGGTTATTTCTAGTTTTGTGCTGATAGCTGCACTACAATTTCTTGAAAACTTACCCTATAAAAAAGGCCTCAATTTTTCTTTCTCCTTCTCAGGGCCCTTAACAATTTCTTTAGAGTTGGGGGGAAATGATGATTGAGTTTGTCTTATTTTTGTGAGATGGCCAAGGGTGGTGTGGAAACTTTTCTTCCCCATTCTACATTCCCCAGTCCTCTGATGGAAGGCTGTCATGGACTGGCTGGATGCAGAGGAGCGGTGGGAATGTAATTGACTTAAGTAATTACGTTGCCATTATATTATTCCCTCACCTGTGCCTCCTCAAATCTCTCAGAATATGACAGTGGCCACACCCTAGGAATGGTTTTCTGGCTGGCTGGCTGAACCAGGTGAGGGTAGCCAATGGGTGTCAGCCCTCGGGGAGGTAGAGATTTCCCCTGCACGCAAAGTCAGACTCCGGCGATTGAGCAGACATGACCAATAGTGGGTCCAACTGCATGTGCTGTAGAGGAAAGTGAGGGGCAGATGGGCTCATCAACCTGGGAAAGTGGCCCATCTAGGAGAAGGAAAACTTTGGTCCCAAACCTCCGGTGCCTTGCAGAACATCTTCCGGAGAAGAAAAAGCTAAGGAGTAAACCTTAGAGAAATCCAGAGTGGAGTCCCTAGGACAGTTGAATGGTGCCTTTGTACACCTTCTTCCGGCAACTCCTGCAGCCAAGCTGGTGCCAAGCATATTACTCTACTTTCCTTTGGGCTGCATCAGCAAGGCCAAGAGGGGGGTGGTCTTGTCATCTGGGCGGCCCAGGACCTCCATACACACTACCCAGGCTTGCATCCCAGGGAGGTCAGTTTGGTGCTGCTAACTCAGCAGTTGGACTTCAGCCCTGGAGGCACACTCCGTTGCCTTTCGAGACAGACAAATGCCAACAATGTCATTCCAGCACATTTATTTCAGTGTACAAGAAAAGACACTGAAAATTGGTCAAGAAAAATGTATCATTTGTGGACTGAATGCAACAATGGCAGTTTTATTTATACTGACTGTATTCAATGGATTTATTTCCCTTTGAGGGATGGGACAAATAAGTGATTGTCAACCATTTCCACTCCCATTTTTGTTTTCGTCAGAACTCTCTGATCTTCCTATTAAGGGAGTCCTTCCTTTTACCTCTGAAAAGTCTTTCCAGAAAGATCTATTTAAAAGGAGAGAGATTTTACTTTAAAAAAGTAACAACGAGGAGCTGTCAGGTGTACAGTCTGCAGTGTCCCTGCATTCCTACGCTTCAAGCAAGGGCAGCAAAGGATACCATGGAGTTTTCAAGAAGCATGGGCATGCAGGGAGGCTGCAGAATGCAACCCACTGGGGAGGTGATTTGTAGAACGAAAGGAAGGACAAAATCCTCCAGTCACCTGAAAAGTAAGGTAAGCACAAAACCTCACCGCCACCCACCCAGGAGAATTTTGCATAAAAAATAAATCATTTCCCCTTTGCTCGTTTTCTGATGCAATATCTTTTCTTCTTAATTGATGAGAAATAGTCGGCCTGAGTGGGGGAGCAGAAGAAATTTTTGATCACAGCACTAATTACTTCTCTTCAGGTTCAATTCTTGCTAAATGTGTTGTTCTCATTCCTGACTATAATGTGTAAATTGGGCTATTTACAGTTTTTTCTTTTAAAAAAGCAAAACAAAACAAAAACAAATCACAAGTGGAATAAGGCAAAAATGAGGATTTATGAGAAGCAGAGAAAGTTTCTTTCTTCATTGTGAGTCTCCCGGGAGAGCTCTCATTCAAATAACGTGCAAAATTATGTCAGCAAGCTTCTGGAAAATTCAGACTGTTGTGAAGGCGAATACCAAGGGAGCACCTGAAATTTAAAGCATCAGGTAGCTATAATCATTCAGCTACACTGTAATCCTCTGACAAGCCTGGTATTCTGTGAAGAATGTTGCTCAAATGCAAGTCTTTGCCATCTCTCCTTGGGGCAAGCAATTGTATAACTCTTTGAGTGGAGATTTAAAATACTTTTCATGTACAGGTACCTGGGCTAACTCTCAGGCTTCAAGAAGCAATTGGATGTAGTTCAGAAATGGTCACAGAATTGTATCTGGAAATGTGTTTCTGCATGTGCGTAGTGACAGAAAGGGTATGAAAACAAAGGCTTACCTTTAAATTCCGAGCACATATTCCTCAAGTTTCCCCTCCCTGAATTAATTTCATTTAAATAGTAGCTTGAAATCAGTCAGCATTTCAGGCGCTCTGTTGACTGTGACTTCTCCAGTCTTTTGAAGGTAGTTTTCATATGAGAAAGGAGAAAAAAACATTATGAGGTTCACAGGAAGTGCAGCTGGGGGCAAAAAGGGGGTGGTCGGATTTTCTGCAAATGCTAGAAAGAGGAATAATGGCAACACTCTCACCCGAAACATATTGTTTTGTTAGTTGAGATACAAAATTGTAGTGGGGAACTGTAGTTTAACCCTCACAGAGCTACAAAATTCCCAGCAGCTTGTGATCAGAGTTCAAGGAGACATTCCCACCAGGGGAAAACACTCAAGAAGGATGTAAAGTAAAGCTGGTGAGGGGTGTGGCCTGGACCAGAAAGAGAGGGCTAGATAGACAGCCTCCTTCTCTCAGCTCCATGTCCATCTTTTGGGTGTTGACCTTGTGACTGGAGAAAATGCAGCCAGAGTTCCATGCACCCTCTGTGTAATGGTGGATCCAAGCACAGACAGTTGTTCAGACAGCTAGCCATGCCAGCTTCTTGGTTTATAAACAGCTACTCTGGTAATATAAGTATTCAAGCATAGTTTATGGTAAGCAAGGAAATGAAAGGAAAGGAATTTGAGCTGAATGTGCTTTAAAAGGGCTAAGGGAAAGTGGGGCAAAAAGTGTTTGCTATCATGAAATCACAGTGGAGAATCCACAAGGGCAGTCAATAATTACAATATTATTATTTTTTAATGACAAATTTTGAATGGGATATTGGGAGACACCCATCCACACACACAAAAAACACCTTTTCAGGGCCTGCTATGGGTCACAGGTTAGCATCTCTATTATAAACAATAATCTCTGTTCAGATGCAAATAGTTTAAAGATGATTGAAGTACATAGCATGGTAGAAAGTGTCAAATTTCCCTGGACCAGAGAAATGAGTGACAGAGTACAGCTACTCTTGTCATTTTAAAACTTAGATGTAGATGGCATATGGACTCAGATTTGGTGGATTCGTCATTAGTTCTGTGCAGTTTGAAGATGTGAGGCAATTTTCTGATTTTGCCTCAAGAAAGGAAGAGTGATAGCCAAGTTTCAAGATCAAGGCTAGTTCGGCAGCTGCCTGTCAAGATTGCCCAGGGCTAGTTGATACCCTGCTGCGAGCGTGCGCGCGTGCACACACACACACACACATTGTGTGTGTGTGTGTGTGTGTGTGTGTGTGTGTGTGTGTAATCCTGCACTGTGGAAACTTTCTGGATAATTTTGAGATGGTTTTTTTCCTCACCAACTCTTATATTTTCATGAATATAAAACTGAATATTAGCACACAGTTTTGAAGCCATATTTATATTCTAATCAATTCACTTCCAATTTAATCCCAGCATGTGCTCAGGGCATCTATGAAATAAATATTATCCAAGGAAGATTTTATCACTTGCTCCTTCTTGCTTGTAGCACAAAATGTATTGCTTTTTTGTCATTGTCAGGATGACACCACAACATGGGCGGGGGGGGGGAAGAGAAAGTGAGATGTGTGTGTACACACACACACACACACACACAGAGAGAGAGAGAGAGAGAGAGAGAGAGAGAGAATTTTTTAGCTTTTAATGCTTAATACAGGAAAAAAAGAAGCACCTGAGGATTTAATCTCCCAAATATCACCGTAAAATTACACACACACACACCTATAAAATGATTGGCAGTATCTTTAGTCTCCCTACTACCCATATCAATAAGATTGTATCAGAAATTATGGCAGCATGGCTCACTCCATTACACTTAACAGTTGTGTCAGCATTTCCCCGGTAAACTCATATTTTCAGGGCTCTAAAGCTTGGCTATAAAAATTTTCATTGAGCTAAAACTCATTGCATATGTACTGTATATCTCGGCAGGATAGGGTTTTTTAATAATTGTAAAAGGAGAACAAAAAATACCAATTCATTTCTTTTAAATTTAAAGTGCAGGGGAAAAGAACAGAGGTTAATTGACTTCAGTTGCTTTGAGAATACCTACTATAATTTTAAAACACACGTGGTGTTATCTGTTGGCATACTTACCCTTTCCAAGACGTTAAAAGATCCTTGAATGTCTGACTGGCTATTTATACGATGCCAAACACTGTAATATCTTAGCACCAGCTGTGCTTGCTGCTCCATTTTTAAAAGCTGTTAATCAATTTCACTGGCTCTACTCCCAAGTTATCGAATATTAATAGTATGACTCCCCCCCACACCCACAAAACAGCCTCTGTGTTCCCTCTCCTTATACTTCAGCATCAACACTTAGTTTTTGTGCTAAGGATCCAATTTGGTTTCAATATGCTCCAAGGCGCAATGGGGTCATTGATTGTAGGGGAGTCAATATAGTTTTTCATTTTGAGAGAAAATGGACTGGACTCATTAGATGTGCACTGCATATAAGTAATGAACATAATAGATTGAATAATACAAAATGGCAAACTTAACGAAATAAGGAAGGGTCGTTGCAGTGCTTGGTGCATTGCTCCAAGCCATGGTGATTCTTGCTAAGATATCTGATATGTATTTTTATGTATTATGGCAACATGTACGATTTCCATGCTTTCTAGGGCAGTAGTGTGAGCACAGTGCATTTTCTGTACTGTATAGTTAGTGAATCTTTCAGTTAATGTGGATGTAAACGATGAATCACATAATTGCTATAAGCACTGATATTAAGATTGTATAGTGAAAATTGCACACACTTTGCAATGACCATTGATGGCAATTGGCTTCTTGTGCTGTCACTCTTTGGTTACATGGGCAGGCTACACAGAGACAGGGCTAGTAGAGAATACCATATGCACATTCAACAGGAAAAGTCCAATCCCAGACTCTGCCTAGTTACTCCTCCCCACCAAAGGACTTTGCCACTAACTGCAATAGAGGATGATATTCACTAGGAGAATTCTGTCCATTTGTAAGGGGGTGGGGAGAGAGAGAGAGAGACGTCTGTTCCCTCCTCTGAATCAGATATACGAACTACAGTGATCTTTGCTCCAGTGCACTCCCCAAGGCCAGCCCAAGACATTTTGGCACCTAAGGTGAACCACAAAATGGTGTCCTTCCCTGGCCTAGAAAGATGGGGTGAGGAACAAGAGGAAAATAAAGATCTGTAGCAGGAACAAGGGGTGCGTGAAAAATCTACATTGGGAACAAGGTGAGGAATCAAAGGCTGTTGTGGGGTGGGGAATCACATTGTGCAGGTTCAGAGCCCAGGAGGCCCCAGAGGGCAGCTCCCGCCATTTTCTCCCTGGTGGTGGGAGGAGACCAGCAGCAGCACCTCCTATTTGCCAAGAGGCTACTGTAGAGGCGGCTGAGGGGAGAGATCTGCATATGGAGGATATGCTTCTGTGCTAATTGCCCAACCACAGAAACTAGTACACAGGATGATAAAATAGATAATTATAGTGATTAAAGTATGGACCAAAGACTATCGGCAGTGAGAAGAGATGATGAAATGGTAATGAGCGCCCCTGCATTCTCTGTGAGCCGAACAGAGCCCCCACTGAGTACTCCTAAAGATAAAGCCTCTTCGATTAATCTTTCTGTCTACACTCAGCTACTTGAAAACATCACCTTGTTGCTCTGGCACTTTCTGGTGAAACAGCATGGACAAATTCGCACAAAGTAAGAACAGATGTGAGCCCTTTCCTAAATTCACCTCCACAAGAGCTTTATTTAAGGGCCTTCTCCTGTCTATGCCAAAAGCTCTTCAGTTTCCCTTGCCACAAATCAGAATGAGCAGCTGCTGCTTTTATAGCTAATCTAATACATCAAATATGGCTCTGCTGGCAGAAGGCTGACTGGATTAGGGATAACACTATCTGTTGCCTACCCAATTTACATGAAGAAGGAGCTGCACTGATAAGTTTGGGAAGCAGGCACTTATTTCGAGGTTTAAATCCTCCTTTCTTTTAAATATGAGAGTAAGCTGCTTGGCTGCTATTTATATCTTACATCATGGCAGTCTTGGGTGCCCTTATTTACTTAGTTTTTGTTTGGATGATGGTTGATATATACAGTGCTTTTTCTGGGGGTACGCAGGGGTACGCATACCCCTAAACATTTTGTGCATCTAAGTTTAGCCTCATTGAGGGGCAGTATTTCAATGTGAGTAGGAAAATGAGAGTACCCCTAAACATTTTTTAAGGAAAAAAGCACTGGATATATATCATAGGAGCCAACTCTTAGGGACTGTGGGGGCTTCGGCTCCCCCAATAAAATATTTGAGGGGGCTGGGCCCCCACAAAGTTGATTGGCATTCCCACTGAAATAGTATGTGTGTACTGCATCATGTGATCGATTATGCGTGGCAGGGCTTACCTGGGCCCCACAGTATTTTATTCAAGTTGGCACCCCTGATACACACACACACACACACACACACACACACACACACACAGTGTGTGTGTGTGTGTGTGTGTGTGTGTGTGTGTGTGTGTAACAAGCAGCTCAGGAATTGGAGGACCCCAGTATTCACATCCAGAGAACCTCCTTCCCTGTGGCAGCCCCATGCCTCACAGCAGCCAAACAGCTGGGTTTTATTTATTTATAAGAGGATTTCATTTCAGGGTTGCTTTTTATGACAGTGTACAGTAAAATCCTTAAAACATCATAAAATTATAAAATCGTGAAAGCCAGAACAAATTACCAACACTGAATCAAATTAATTCTCTAAAAATGTTTGGCTAAACAGAAAAAATAATCACCCAGCTGTAAGAAGAAGTGGAGTAGAAAAAGCACCAACAAGTTATGCCCAGTGTCACTTGCCACAAAAACTGTCTTTTGGGAGACATAGTTATTCATTTCATGAGTTCCACTGATGCTTAATATGACACCCTTAGCCTGGTAATAATGGTTAAATTAATAGTAATCATCAATACTTTTTTGCTCAGAAATACGGAGAGTTGGAGTAGGTACAACTGAGCTGAAGCCAGGGTAAAGACCTAAGGTGAGAATGGGAGGAAAGCATTTAGGCTGAAGGAGATGCACAGCAGGTGAGACTATCAAAAAAGAGCAAGTTAAAGGAGTTCAGGACAATTTGATAAATACTGGACAAAGCTAAGATGTAATACCTTGTGCTTAGAGAACGTAGGCAGCAGCAGTGCAGCATTATGACACGTAAGTGATGGAAGAATGATGACATAGTTCTGATGCTGCACAGAGTGACCATACCTGGTCTTGACTTTGAGGTGTTAACAAAAGCAGTTTAGTTTAACTTCTCTCAGAGGTAAGCTTAAACAAGAGATGCTTTCTTCTGAATTGCAAGTCAGTGGCATGTTGTCACATAATATCAGTGGGCTAGTTCAAATGTGATAGTCATGCCAGAGTTTCACTGTTGGGTCTGAGTTTCAGGCTTACGCTTTCCATCCCCACCCCCATATTCTGAGTCCTTCTCTAATTTTAAAGTTCAAACAAACAATAGTTTGCCATTACATCTGAAGCTGCAAGTTATGGTTTGTGCTTTCTGTGCAAGGGGCTGGTGCCGCAGCAAGCCCTAGCAGGCAGATATATATTGTCAGGATCCACCCTTTATCTGTAGACTTCTCACTCTAGCAGGTCCATGAATTAAATTTATTACAAGGAAATGTTATTGCTTATACTTTCCCCCCAACAGGAAGCACAGCCATGTCTTTGAAAATGGTTAGATTTACTAATGCTTTGTTTACTCAGCTACTCATCTGTGGATTTGTTTCTCCTTTCCTCTCTTGTTGAAATTCTCTCTTCAATGTAATGGCTTTGGGGGAAAGACATTGAAAGACTCTCTCCAACATCTCCTGGTGGAAAAAGGAGAGCAGTTCATTACAAAAACCCATTCTGCTGGAGTAGTGACATCTGCAAGTGCAGAGTGTTGTATTATCCACGATTACACATCTGACCCTCTGGAACCAGAAAATTAATAGCGCCGGCGAAGCTGATTCTGTGTCACCATTCTAACTGGTATCAAAACAAATAGCATCCAATATGGTATGTGAGTTGCCTTGGCTGTCTACAGTGCTTTAATTATACTGAGTCTGCATCTGGGCCTTATTTTGGGGGTCCCTAGACCATTTAGTTTAGCAACTAATCTATCACCAGCATGCTCTAGTTAACTCTGATTTGTTGTTATTTGAAAGACCCAGGGAGAGCAGGGCCAGACAAGGACTGGCTTTCATTATTATCAGGCTCAAGGTGCACTGGTGCCAAGGTAATCTTGGCACAAGAAGGGATGTAATTTAGAAAGATCATTTGCATCCCAAAAATCAGATCCAAACCAACACCAAACTCATAGGCTGCCTCCCTGTACTCCTGCCTGCTGTTGCTGTAGGATTTCCCTCTTCCCCTTTGATTCTCTTCCCTGTTCTCCTACCAGCTTCCAGCTGATGATTTATGCCACCATTAACCCTATGAATAGGAATCCCACGGTGATGACATTTTTACATTCTGTGTAATTGAATGAAAATGGAGGCGCTCTCATGTTTCATCGAGACCTCATATTTGTGCTGAGCTCACTTCATATAGGAATCTTAATTTGAAATGTGTTTTATGTCCTGGAGGAGATCCAGACACATTCAAAGGTAATCACAAGCTTCATTATGATGTGGCTGGAGCAGATTCAAAGGGCAACTACTGAAAATGATAACAGAACCAAAAAAGTAGATTTCTGTGAGAGGTAAGATGAAGAAACTGGATTTCTTTATCCTGGGAATTAAGATGCAGGAGAAATATGACAACTTTCCGCTACCTCCAAGGGATTACAGTGGTGCCTCGCAAGACGAAATTAATCCGTTCCGCGAGTCTCTTCGTCTTGCGGTTTCTTCGTCTTGCGAAGCATGGCTATTAGCGGCTTAGCAGCTATTAGCAGCTATTAACGGCTTAGCGGCTTTAAGAAAAAGGAAACAAACTCGCAAGAACTCGCAAGACGTTTTGTCTTGCGAAGCAAGCCCATAGGGAAATTCATCTTGCGGAACGACTCAAAAAATGGAAAACTCTTTCGTCTTGTGCGTTTTTCGTCTTGTGAGGTACCACTGTAGAATGTAGGAGCATAGGAAGTTGGGTCAGGTCACTGGTACAGCTAGCTTAGTATTGTCTATAATGACTGGCAGTGACCAGCGTTCGAAACTCCCATTGTTCTAGGTGTGTTTTGCGACAGAGAATTTCATTAATGTGAGCAGTTTCTGAGCTCTGGGTGCAGTACTGAGCCTAAGGTTTCAGATTAAAACTGCCACTGCTGGAAGGAAAGGACCTTTTTCTGCCTCCCTACTTCCAGCCACTCTCTGAAGACTGGAGAAGGGACCCTCATATGAATATTAGAGGGGAGGGCAGGGGGAGTATGGCTTTGGTTTTTGCAGTTTTCAGATGAGGACTAGACCATGTGAAAAGTGAACATAAGATTTTAGCTACAGTTCATTCATTTTCAGCTTTGTATTCTTGTTATAAAGAAAGCACACCTAGACACTCCATTGCGGTGCCCATAACTCAGGTTTAATGTGCCATTTAGCTCCTAGCTTTCATATCTCAGTTTCTAACACGGCCAGTGACTCTCCAGGATTTCTTGATGGTACTCACCTAGGAGTAAACACATTGAATACAGTGGGGCATCCAAGTAAACATGGCTAGAAATGTGCTGTAAGGTAAGGTTACCAGATTTTTTTCAATGAATCCGGGGACACTTTTCAACTTCCTACTAAATAGATGGATTTTGTCAAGGGACTAGTTTGTAAATCTGGGGCCTGTCCCCAGAAAACGGGGACATCTTACTGTAAGGCTGCTATGCTGTACATGTTTAGCTGGGAGTAAGCACCATTAGGAGAGGGCTGTAGAGTCATAACCTGGGGCATAAAAGGTTTTAGGGTTCCCCTCCTGCACACCCACCCCTATATTGTCAGTAGGGAACATAGTGCATTTAAGTACATGGAATATGACAAAACAGATGTGTACTTTGGTACAGAGTATTTAATGAAGATACATTGACTAATAACCATGAATACTAATTCACTAAATAGACAAGCCATTTGCCTATCTGGTGAATCAGCATTCATGTTTATTAATCAATTAATCTTTTCCATCTAACCTATTTTGCTGAATGCAGAATAAATATATTACAATCTCTGGTAATTACAAATCTCCACAGTATCTATAAACGTGATTTATAATCTCTAAAATTAAGACCAGAAATTATCAGGCATTTGCGCAATTCAACCAAATTGTTCCTTATTACTATAATTAATTAATAATCTAATACTTAAACAGGTAGCGCTGCTTGAGCGACTTCTTCCTTGTTTTTATTTGGGGGAGCCTATCATTTAATTTGTCAAAAGATATTTGCCAGCAAGCATACTTTCTGCTGAGAGCATAATAAAGTGCTTAAGGCTTACTTGTCCTTTGGCAGACCTTTCACAATACTTCCCTGGGGGACATGCATAGGCAAAGAAAGCTGGCTTGCCTTTGCTGCCCTTTGTCAGCTGTGGTTGGTAGGAGATGGCAGAGATGCTTCATTTGATCCCTGACCTCATGCTGAATTTCAAAGATGAAGCATGAGGTCATGCTGGGGTTTGGAGCTGGGACATGTCCTGGAAACTACAACAGGGCATGGGCTCTATCAGTTTCGGCTCTGGTTCTGGCTGCACACTGTTAGCTCCACCCTAATTCATGCATCCCATGAATTCTCGCTAGAAAATGGCGTCTGTACCTGAGCTGTAGGACGCGGGTGATGCTGTGGGTAAAACCTCAGCGCCTAGGACTTGCCGATCGCATGGTTGGCGGTTCGAATCCCCGCGGCGGGGTGCGCTCCTGTTGCTCGGTCCCAGCGCCTGCCAACCTAGCAGTTCGAAAGCACCCCTAGGTGCAAGTAGATAAATAGGGACCGCTTACTAGCGGGAAGGTAAACGGCGTTTCCGTGTGTGCTGCGCTGGCTCGCCAGAGCAGCTTTGTCACGCTGGCCACGTGACCCGGAAGTGTCTGCGGACAGCGCTGGCTCCCGGCCTCTAGAGTGAGATGAGCGCACAACCCTAGAGTCTGGCAAGACTGACCTGTAGGGGCAGGGGTACCTTTACCTTTACCTTTACCTGAGCTGTACCAGTTTCTGTTTGTTCAAGGGATGCCTACCTGATGTAACCAAGCTAAACATTCATAGAGTAATGCATATTTACAGAAATACATTTAGTTCAAGGCAATGTATATATATTTTCTATTGTTACACAGTCTTCTTGACTCTTTAAAATTTGAAGCTCTTTACACATTACTGCATAGTCCAGATTTGTTGGATACATTCTGCTGAATAAGTGAGTGCATATTACAATGGTTTATTCATCTGCATCAGATGGCTGAACCAATATTCTCGAGCCAAGTGGTTTGACGTCATGGACTGGAGGCTCATGTGTAAGAGGCTGACCAAGCAAGGTCAGATGCCAGGATCCTATAGCAGGCCTGGCCTATCCCAAAATGTCATACATTTCCCAACTGAAGATGGTTGTGAGCCTTCAGCTCACAGGGTCCCATTTTGTTCATTAACACACATATTAGTAGAGTTACCAAGTGACCAAAAAGAAACTGCCTTACCCTGCTGTTGTTCTTTTAATAGCTTTTTGAGCTGCAGAAATCAGCAGGTGAAGCTTTTCACAGTGCAGTCATAAACTTTAGTATCTGCTAATGTCTGCACATCAAGCTTCTCTAAAAGGCACTGCTGCTTAAACAGGAATGAAAGAAGTTGCCTTGTAATGAATCAGACCATTGTTCCTCCTAGTTTTGTATTTTCTACTCACTGACAGGCAGCCTCTCTCTAAGGTTTCAGGCAGGAGCCTTTGGCATGCAAAACATGTCCACTGCCACTGAGCTATGTCCCTCTGACAGCTTGAGATGCCAGTCTGAAGGCATGTGATTACTTGTTCAAGCCCTGAAGTCCCTGATATATGCCAGCAAATACTATGAGTAGTTTTTGTAGTTTGCGCTCAAGCCTATCCTGATTAGTGCCCTTCTAATTAGGGCTGCATATGAGCAGTGCTGGATCCGGGCTCTGTGCATTGTATGTGAACCAGATGGCAAATGTTGAGGAAGAGGCTACAGTCCTAAGGATGCATTTGAGAATGATAATGGTAGCATTTGGGGGTCCATTTACTCTGCCACTCAGAGAGTTTGCTGCTAGAGGATCCAATCGTGCTTATGAGCCATTTATATTGATCATGACTGAGTGTTTCACTTGCATGTCCAAGAACCTGTAAGTTTAAAGATCATTTAAAAGGGAGGTGGAGTCTTTATAAGAATGTCATCCAGTAAACATTACCTTATTTCTCTCCCCCTCCCCCTGTATGGGTTCTGTTCTGCATGCATTTGAGAATAAGGAGAAGTTTTGGAAATGCCTGCTTACTCAGTACTTATGCTCAAATGACTACTGCCTCAACTTAAATTCAAGTGACTTGGCTTTCTGAGTATATAGCTCTTGTATATGGCTAGCTGTTCATCATCCTGTCATCAGACTACAGAGTTCTATATTTTATTGTATAGTGGCCTGGTGCATGATTATTCTTGTGATTGTTTACAATTTGAACGGCAATATTTTGCCAATTTCGAGTAAGCATTATAGTGTTGCCTTATTTCACAGGGCTCAATACCTGACCCTTTTTTAAAAAAAATAATAATTGAAATAATAGCTAAGAAGTACTGCATTTGCTTTTTGAGAATCAATAAATAAAAGTCACACACACACACACACACACACACACAACCCACCCCAATATGTAGGGGCTTATTCTGAAAAAGGTTTGTAAAAAGATTATACAGAATCATCAAATGAGTCCATATAAATGAGAAAGGTGGCCAGTACTTCAGTTTTGCCTTCACACTTCCTATTTACTTTACATTTATCTCTCTCCAAACATGTACACCCATCAAAGCAAGATATAGATATACTGCTAGAGAAATATGACTGTGGCTATAGAAGAGCTTTATTGATCTGTGTTACCCTTTACAGCAGGAATGGCTCACCTTTTGGCCCAAGGCCTCATTCATCCTTGGACATTTTTCTTGGGACTGCATGCCAGTGACTGGTAGTTGAGGCCCATAGTGCTTGTGGCCACCTCTCTCTCTCTCTCTCTCTCTCTCTCTCTCTCTCTCTCTCACACACACACACACACACACACACACACTTGTGCATGCATGCACCACACATACATTTATTACTGTATGAACAATAACACACACAGGTCACAGGTGCACATATACAGAGCACAACATGATGCACAGACTGTCACACCCGCACAGCCTCTGCCCCACATCTGATCCATGCAGATCAGCTGAGAGCAGGGTGATTCTTCCATGCCTGCTCCTCAGATGACTGAACTGACAAGTGGAGAAAGTCCCCTTCTGATCACAGCATATCAGAAACAGGAAGGAGCAATCCAATCCATTATGATCTTTCCTGAGTGTCTAGTAACATCGGAGCAGATCAGAGCACTCCTTTCTCTTGCTGATCTGCTCAGTTCAGGGTGGAAGTTCCAGAAGAACGGGGTCATTCGCCCTCAGAACTGTGCCAGGCAGTGACATGTGACTTGCATAATAAATGCAGGCTACATCAGCAAGATTAACAAGAGCTGGTTTTATCTCTTGACCTCTCTTACACAACTTTTAATCTCGCATCCATCTTGGAACCACTCCCAAGAACACAGGCCTTGAGTACGCTCAGTTTCAACTTCTGTATTTTTGTTGTTGTTGTTGTGGTGCCATAGATGCCACTACTGCTAAAACTGGGGTGATACTGAAGTAAAAAATAAGAGGTTGGGGGACTGGACCTACACTGGTAGTACAGGATCTAACCCACTCATTTTGAGTTTTTGTGAGTGATGAAAGTATACCACCTAGGGGAAAACTCTTATATCTGTACAGAATGCATGTCTTTTGAAAAACTGTTTTAACCAAAGGGCATCTACATGATGAAAAGGAGAGGGAGATGAAAGCCAAAGTTTTTCTCAGTAGTGGTTTTGCCTTTCCAGGAAAATGAAAGAAGGAATCAAGGAATATAAATTAAAATGTATTAAGGAGTAATCAACGGTTAATTAAAGATTAATCAAGGGGACAGGCATTAGGAAGCATTCTGATTTCTTTCCTCGCCATATATAATGACTGCCTGAAGGAGGAAACCATAGGCTGCCTTGGTCTGTTGATTAGAACCATATTTCATAATTCTGGCTAGGTGAATATGGCAATTGCCAAATACCTTTTGGCACAAGAGGGCTCATTTGGTGAATAATTCCTTCAGCAGGTATCATAACAGGACCGTAATGCTATTCAGTGATTTATATCTTCTAGTGCCGTGCCAAAACCTGCCAACTAATTTCTTGAAAATGTTCTTCCTCTGCAAAAGAGGCTCCTGTTTTTCTACTTCATTCACAGCGCATTTTAGAATTTATAAAATGTACGTGGTTGAGGTTGGCTGGGTGTTGCAGTGTGACCAAGGGTGGTATGTTTTCTTCCTTCTTATGAAATATTTCTCCAGTGCTCTGCAGGGCTGCCTGATCTGAAAAACCTCTGTGGGAGGAGTTACCTCACAACATCTTCAAGTTTGCTTTAATTGAAGTGTGCAAAGTCAGTGAAGCTGCCTACTCAGCACTTGAGAATACTGTGCTCAGTGACCTTTTGAAAAAGCAAAGCTCTTCCTTTTCCTCTTAAATGTCTTAAAAATAAAAGGACTTTGTTGTAAAATCTAACAATGAACAGCTGTCAGGCACACCACACGTATGTTCCCTGGCTTCTTGCACCTACAGGAAAGCAAACTGGGGGAGGGCATGTTGAGATGGTCAGGAAGTATGGACCACTGAAAAGGCAACTTATAGAATGGAAGGAAGGACACAGAAACCTTGCCAACATAAACATTAAAGTCAGCACACAAACACTCCCCACACACTCAACGAGAATGTGAGAATGTGACTGAAATTTTCTCTACATTTTGCTTATTTCCTAATGCATTTTCTGTTTTCATTAATGGATGAAGAATGGTAAAATTAGCAATGAGTTTCTTTTCAGTCATCTTCCTTCTCAGTAAGATATACCACCACACCAGTTGCTTAGCTGGATGGTTAGGATTGTTAGTAACTATGTCTATGGAGAACTAAATAAAAAAATTCCTTCCAGTAGCACCTTCCAGTGTGTATCTGAAGAAGTGTGCATGCACACGAAAGCTCATACCAAGAACTAACTTAGTTGGTCTTTAAGGTGCTACTGGAAGGAATTTTTTTATTTTGACTATGGCAGACCAACACAGCTACCTATCTACATATGGAGAACTAAGTCCTATTGAATTCAATGGGGCATACTCCCAGGTGGTGTTGAGATTAAACCACGAGTAGTATTTACAGTGGTACCTCTGGATGCGAACGGGATCCGTTCCAGAGCCCTGTTCGCATCCAGAAGCAAACGCAACCCGCGTCCACGCGTCTGCGCATGCGCAGGTCATGATTCACTGCTTCCGTGCATGCACGTGGCATTTTCACCGTCTGCGCATGTGTGAGCGGCGAAACCTGGAAGTAATGCGCTCCATTACTTCCAGGTCACCACAGCACGCAACCTGAAAATACTTATCCTGAAGCTACTTCAACCTGAGGTATGGCTGTATTTCAATAGCCATTCTCACATCATCTTTAAACTTTACATCAATTCTATTTTCAAGCGCTTGCACAGTTTCCCTACATGATATATTGTTTGAACATATCCCAATTCCCATTTCAAGAATCTTGGTGTAGAAACATACAGTTAGAAGGTTAGAAGGTCATCTAGTCCAACTCCCTGCAGTGCAGGAATTTCATGTTTCAAGCCTATGTTTATGTTTTACTATGGTTACATAAATGAAAGTTCCATTAGCACCAACAGTCATATTCAAGCCCAGGACTGGTCCCAGCATTAGACAAACTTGAAGCAACTGCCTCAGGTGGCAGGTGCTATGTGTTGGCAGCAATCGCAGCAGCCACCTGGCTGTCCTTCCCAAGGCCTCTGGCTGGTCCCTTGTATTGGAAGATAGAGCTCTCTCTGCCATGTGGCCTGCCATACACTCTGTGTAGCATCTTACTCCCCTTATGTGTGATGGAGGATGCAATCCTGTCACTAGTGTCGAATGCAGTCAGTTCAGCTTCTGTACATGAAATGGGAGCATCATCTTGCCCTTTGCCTCAGGCAGCAAAATGTCTTGGGCTGGACTTGATCTAGCTGAAGTCCCATTGGGCTGGATCCAGAGTTTCCCTGCAGATGGAATGGCATAGAACACCTGTGGTACAGGTTGGAGCTGTGATGATCTAAGAGCTTGGCAAAGAAGCTTTTCAGCAGCCACTGTCGAAACTAATTTTATAACAGAGCTGTTAGGAATGCATTTTTTGACTAATGGGGGAAATGAGGAGTACAGAAATTTCAAAAGCAGCTGTGGAAGTGGCAATAGCAGCGAACTGAATGGTGCACTGCAGTCACGTATAACAAACCTCCCCAGTGTATTTTCTCCCTCACAGTGCCTCAAGAATAGAGGAGTGGTAGGGGTGCTTAACCCTTCCCCTTCCAGTCACATTCTCCCAGCTGCCTTTACCCCTGTGGGATTCCAGGAGTGTGTTTCCGTAATGTACTTAACTCTAGTAAGGGTCAAAGCAATGTGAAGGGGTAACTTTCAAAGGAAATACTAAGCTGTTTCTTCTCTGAGGCAAATTACCCACTCCTGAAAATGGATTGCCAGGGCTTCATTAAATGCAGCTGCTGGGTAACACGTTGTTTGCTCATTAGCGGATGTGAAAACTTTTTTAAAAAATAGGCGGGGGGAGGGCGGACGACATTTCAAACATTTTGAGAACTTGTAGAGGGCTGTGTATCTGAAATGAATATGTGCAAACTTGGATGTTCTGTATATTTACAGTGTTCTAATCCCAGTAGAACAGGAGGAATTTAGAAGCAAGGTGTATCATTTTAAAGAGCATTTATTTAAATGCAAAGAAAATTAATGCAGCATCATGTTGACTTTGAAATAAAGCTTTCACCATGGAAATGTTAACAAGCTTCCACTGATGAGCGCTGATTAAACCTAATCCTGAGTCGACATAATCCTTTGGTGTTTGGCTAGGATTGCATGTGAGTTTTCATATAATTCCAAGCCTCTCTTGTCTTTTATCACTGCAGCTCATGTGGATTGGCACTGGTCAGGTATGCGAGAGCAAACTCAATTTGCCTTGTGGCAGGGCTTCCCTTGGGAATACTTTAGGGGTGAAATCCCATATTCCCTTTTGTCTGCTACAGGGTGATTTTCTTTAACCACGTCTTACAGTTTAAAGGAAGAAGACAATGTTCAGGGCTGTACAAGCGAAGGAAATCTGTGATGATTCTTACAGTCCTGGCATGTTTTGCAAAAGGACAACCCCTTCCTTATCCCAGCATCAACTGAAAATAAGCTTGCTCACATGAGATAATAAATCGCAGTGGCAGTGGAGTATTTATGAGTGCTGCTTCAGCAGGCCTGGAATTTTATAGGAGGGCCCATTAAGCGTTTTTGCTTTCACCAGGTTTATAGGGTTGGCTTATAAGGCAGCTGCAAACGCAACAAGGGGAATCCAACGTAACAACTGTAAAATAATATATATATTTAAAAGCCAAAGAGATATTTGCATAGAAGAGAGATGGGCATTATTTATTCCCAGGGTGTTTCGAGGGTAGCTGTTTCTCAGAAATAACATTGTTTCTCAGATTCCTCATTACCCACATCAGTGAGCAAACCTGACCTGGAAGTCTTTATCCAGAGGTTCTCTGGGAGTCCCTTATGGCTGCTGATTAATACATTACTGTATTAAGAAGCTCCTTGGCTTTAGTCACTGCTGTCCTTTGTGCTGAACATATGCAGAAGTGCAGCATATGCAGAATGCCCCCCTCAAGTCCCGGGTTTAGAATTTGCCTGCAGATTCAAATGCTGCCAACTTGACAGATACCCAACCTGTGCAGACAGGATGGCTGCAATGTTAATTTCATCGTCTAAAGCTGTAGTCTATTAAAGGAGGAAGTAGTCGTAGTCTACAAAAGATGCAGTTTTGCCCCATTCATCTGACTTGTTTTGTTTTTTGCCTTTCATAAGCCAACTATCCTAATGCATGTCTCTCATCTGCTTTCCTTGAGGCACTGTTTTTGTTTATTCCCATTGCTTCAGCCATATAAGCCCTTGCCATTGTGCCTTTGGTTGTTGTTGTTAAAAATGTGCACTGCCTCTATGTAATCTCTTTCTCCTCTCTCTCTGTTTCTTAAGATTTCCTCCTAGTTACCTTGCAGAGCAAGAAAGGAAAAGTGGCTGGGCTGTGTGATTGCACAATAATAAGCAACCAGGAAGATTTTCAAAAGACAACATCACCCATGAGTGTCCTTGAAAGTCAGGATGAGGCAGGCACCTAAGGAAACTTTTTGCCTTTGAACATTTATTCCAGATTTCCCGGAAAACAGCAAGCTAGTCTTTGCATAGAAAATCTGGGAGTGGGGGTGGGTGGGTTTCAAGTTCATAAACCTAAAGACAATGAGCCTGATTGAAAAGGCAAATTTGTCATTCAAATCTTTAGCAGAAGATACTTCATGAGCCAGAATACTAATCGGGCCATCTGAACATGTGCATGACAGGCTGCCACCCAGACTAATGGAAGTGAGCTTCTTTTGCCTTTGTTTCTGGTTGAATAGTTTGGCCTTGGCTGGTTTTTATTCACTAAAGTAACCATAATCACCTGCCACGCTTTCTTTGTTAATGATCACTCACTATTCAATTAACCATCCATTAAACCACAAGTCTTCAATACCTTCATTCTTGCACAGGAGCTTTTAACCTTCTGCGTCTCCAGAATAGCAGAGCCTGCTATTGCGTTGATTTCAGCTAAGTAAATCATATGAGGAAGTACAAGTTAATAAACCTCTGAAAGGATTGATTTGTGAAAGAGTAATCTATCAAGGGCATACATTGTTCGCAATTGTCAAAAGGAGAATCGCATGGAGCGGATGTTCTGTTTATTTTTAATTTCCTATAGCACCTTTCCTGCTAAAGTGGTATACATCATTAAGACAACAGCCACAGTGGGTTAGAAGCCCAAATAAAACCAAAAGAAGTCAACCATATAAGATTATGAAATGTCAGAAGGAAAATAAATTGGTTTATATATATATTAGTAATTTCTTATTGATATAACATTTTTTATATGTAACTGTATTTTTGTAATACAGTGGTACCTTGGTTGCCAAACTTTATCTGTTCTGGGAGTCCGATTGACTCCCGGAACCATTCCAAAACCAAGACGCGGCTTCCTATTGGCTGCAGGAGCTTCCTGCACTCAATTGGAAGCCGCAGAAGCCGCATTGGGTGTTCAGCTTCCCAAAAACGTTCACAAACTGGAACACTCACTTCCGGGTTTGTGGCGTTTGGGAGCCGATTTGTTCGGAAGCCAAGCCATTCGACAACCAAGATACCACTGTATTTGGTTTTAAGTTGTCTGTTGTTGCTTCAGATTTCTGTGCACCCCTTAGAGATATTTCTAATATATTAAGTGGTTTAGAAATCAAATAAACAAAAATCAAAGCAAATTCTGAGGGTTTATGGTTGCCGAAGGCTGTATAGAAAATAGTGTTTTTCCATCAGCTCCTGAAATTGCAGTGGCTTTTGGGGATTGGGAACACCTTATTTCCCAGCCTAGTGCATTGCAATACAGTCCACAAGACCTCAGAGGACACACTCCTTCCCTCAACCAGGCACCAAATGTTGCTGCCTATTGATCCTTCTAGTGTTAAGAAAGGCAGCTTCAGGAGGTCTTAACCTTGGAGGTGGAGGGAGGTCTGGCAGGCAGGCAGGCTTGCAGTTTGGTAGTACCACCAGATCTTACCAAACAAGGAAGCTATAGTGTAACTATCCAGACCTGCAAGGAAGCATCTTGAACAGATGTTCCTCTTGACAGTCAAGTGGGGTCATTCCTGACTCCTACAATAAGCTTCCAGATCAGAGTTGTCTGATCTGAGCAACAAGGGAGATTAGATTGCATGTCCTTTGCTTCTCTTCCAATATTTTGCTCCCTCTCTCTGATGTGGCAAAAGCTGAGCCTGATAACCTTGGGAATGAAATCCAAAACTTTGGTGCCTCCACTGAAAGGGTTGTGTTCCAGGAAGTCACTGGTAAATTTTCCCATAAGGTGACATTTAGAACAGAACTCCATCTGAAAATCTAAATGGATGGAGAATGGCATACAGTTAAAAAGAAACTCTTTAACATATACTCAACCTAGGAATGAAGGACTGTTCGTTGTATCTGGCACATTGAATCATGCTTAGAAGTCAGCTGGAATCTGGAATACATATAATATGCTCCACATGCCCGGTGGCAAACAGAAGGCATGCAATGACATTCTACATCAGCTGCAGTTTTTGCAATGTCTTGAAGGGCAGCTATCACAAAAAGCATATTGTACTAATTAGTTTGTGAGGTTACCACTGAGAGTAGCAATTTTGCACTCTTCCACAATAGCACACAGTCAGTGAGGACCTAATGAAAAGTAGTCACAATTGCCAAATAGTTTACATTTACTCAGCGCAGCTACATTATGAGGCATATTGCAAAAGTTCTCATATGTTGTTAAGAGTTATACATCCACAGAGAAGGCCCTCTATCTTGTCTACACTGGAATTATAGTATAGGGACAGTACTATTTCTGTGGCTTAGTATGTCATCCGCATAGTTTTATCAAGGTTTTAGATGGTTTTCCACAGCTCCATAGGGCACTCAATGTATTATAGCCAGCAGAAATATGTAATAAATCCCTCCCACCCCACCAGTATGCCTAGAGGTGCTATAAACTTTATTGGATGGAGAAGATAAAAATCCCCTCCCCTGTTATAACAGAGGTATGGACAAAAGCATAAAGCAATCAGGTGCTCCAACGACTTCTTTTTTTTACTGAGCGGGCAAACTTAGGAAAGTATTGGGGGGGGGATGGACGGATGGACAGGACAATCAATCCAGTATTCTGGCTCAAAGAGCTTTTTACCAAGAACACAGGCAAGTGCATCACAATCCATCCCTAGAAGAACTGAGCATGTAAGTGGTACAGTAATGTAACTTGCAAGACTAAGGGGCAGCATAATGACTTATCTACCTACTCATTATCCAATAAGGAATTAGATCAAGGCTAAGAAACCAACTCTTCTCAGATCTGTCTCTGTCTTACTGCAGCTTTCAAGGCATTAGAATTGTGTAACTGTGTTTGGGGAAGCAGTGGCAAAATGGCTGCTCTTATTTGTACATGTGCTGCAAGTTCTACTTGACTCTTTTAAATTTGGGCAGAAATGTTACAGGGGAGGTGGGCCTGTAAGATATATAAGCAGAAGATCTGAGCTGAGCTCCATTACTGAGACACAGTCTAGGGCTGATTACTGCCAAATCCAGTTGTAATGTTGATCAAAAGCATTTTGGGAATGTTTCAGCTTAATCACAGATTTAGCGGTGGGGGCTGGCTAGCACATATCGGAGTATCTGGATGGCTTGATTTCAATAGATGTGGATTAATCCATACCAATTTACAAAATGAAAACAAAGCCTGAAAGCTTAGCTTTTTGGCTTTAGCAGGCCACTTCCCCCAAAATGCTATCATTTGGTCAGGAGAAATGCCAAAGTTAATAAAGAGGTTGGGGTTGATAAGACCCTCATATATTCATGCTGAATGTTGGCTTTTCTCAGATAATCTGCACCTGTTTGATATATTAAAGTATCCCAATATACACTGTGAAGAATAATGGCAGGCTTAAAATTATACAAGAAACACTGGAAATTGTTAAAAATATCCCACCATATGGACAGAAATCTCTATGAAGTGTTGCCTTTTGTTTCCAAATAACGAAGAAAACGAATCAAATGTGAAAAAAATATTTTAGAGAAATATTTATTGGAAAGGTGTGATTAACTTGTTTGTAGCATCTGCCTTTTCTCTCACTCTCTCAATAACCTAGATTTTTGTTTCTACTCTTTTTGATTAATGAGGTCAAAGTGACTAAAAACCAAAGTCAATTCATATTATGGCAAAGTTCTTGTATTAATGTGTTGTTTTATTAGCATAATGAATACAAGTGCCTTTAGAAAGCATGTTTTAACCTTGCTGTTTTAGTTTCAACAAAATAATTTGTGACACTGTCCATTATCATTAACCAAAAATTGTAAACATGGATATGCTAAAAGGCTATTTGGAAGTGATTGATCTAAAAATGAGAAAGCCGAAGGAGGTTACACAACTCTGGCCAGTGTGAGCTGCTAAAGGAGAGCTACAATTACAAGCCTCATTTATTTCATATAGTAAACTATTCTGAAAATAAGTTAGACCATCAAAATTGGGATTTGCCATGGGCCAAATGTTCAGTACTTCTCAGTTGTCTTTTGGACACAAAGAAGAATAAGCTAGATAAATGACGAGAAGAGCTGCTTGCTTTGATAGTCCTTGAGAATGGACCAAGGCTGAGATCCCACAGAGTTGTACATCCATAAATTGTATGGAAAACAGTGGGATGCATGTAGCTTTGTGCAGGATTCTGGCCATGGTGGGATGAGGTTTGCTTTGCATTGAGGAATGAGCTCCGAAGTGTTAAGGAAAGGGTGAATTTTGGTCCTACAGCTGGTCTGCGTGTTTTGTTTAGCTCATCTTGGTGTTTTTGTAATCTTTGTCTTCAAAGATTGTGAAGCTGCTCTGTGAGCTGCTCTGTGGCTATCCAGACAGTATGGTGGAAAAGAGGCATAGAAATTAAACGATGTAATTAACATATAGTGTACTTTTATTGTGACTGACTCCGCTGCATGTTCCCCTATCGAGATCTGTTAACTAGGGCTGAGCCAGAACTTTGCACAGTGAGTTAGTTGAGACTTGGTTAGCACTGTTCATAATTTGTCTTACATAGAAGGGAGAGTAGGTTCACACTCACATAAATTTGGAGGATTGTCTGAAAGAGCCTAAACACAGAGAAATTGTATGCATGTATACATGCATGCAGGAGAAGCTGACTGTGTGGATAGAGCTCGTGGACAGTTTGTATGTATCCTATCATTCTTCCCAATCTGATTGTTGGAGGTGGAAATGGGAGAGATCTCTAGTGGTATGGAGTTGCCTCTTTGCTGGCCAGCTGGAGGCTCCAGTGGACAGAAATCTTACGCTGGCAATTCTCTTTGTCCCCAGATGGAGCACAGAGGAGGGCGGTGCACTGGTAGCTTTGGATCTGCTGGATCCAGATTTATGAAGGGGTGAGCCTATCTACTGTGCCAGCCTTGGGACCTAGCAATTGCACCTACACAAGCCAGTAGGGCCTGGGATGTGATGGAAGATCTGCCATATTGCTCCTCCCTGGGTTCTCATTAGGATTGCTCTGTAAACACCCTGATGCCTTGAAGGTCAATACAAATTCAGATTTTCATTTAAAGAGAGTCAAGCTTTCTCACTTAGCTAGTATAGTTATGTCAAAAATTAATTAAAGGTAACCAAAAAAGGACTATTTTCTCATTCATTGCTATAAATCCCAGGGAGCAGCAGCCTGAGGGATTTTCACCCCTATTTTCAACTTGCCTTCTGCAGCCTTCTCTTGTGAAGGCAAGAAAATGAGCAGCATCAGTGATTTGCGAGGGGACTTGCATACTATTGTACAAAGATATGCAGTGTTTGTGGCACTGCTTATTCATTAATATTTGTGTCTGAGGCTTTTCATTTATTCTGATCTAGTACAACTAGAAAAATACTTTCCCTAAACAATAAGAAAATTATATTTGCGGAAATTATCAATTTTAGTCAATACTAGCGATTTGCTTCAGTTGATAAATGGTGAGGAAGATGAATAATTTTTCAAATGTTACAAGTTTCAACAATCTGTCTTCTCTGCAAAGAAACAAGCTCAAAAATGCTAATTTCAACCTACAGGGACATTTGCTCAATACATATTCAAAGTTGATTTAAGAGTGCTGCATGAATGAAAAATAGTCTCTGCATGGTGCTGACCTAGATCACTGAAAAAATAATGTAGACTTGTTTTATTATGTATTTGAATTTACAACAGTCTCTGCTCTCCTACCAGCCCAATCCCGCTCTTGAATAATTCCTAATTTTAATTGAGCTGTGCTTATGCTCAAAATAACAGCAATCCTAAAGCATGCTCTAGGAATGAATTGGTGGAACAATAATTGCTTCCCAAGCCCTGGTGCTCACAGCCACTGGCATGCAAGGTGTGATGCTGTTTCTTTTTGCTGTGCCACCTCTAGTCCGATGCAGATAGGTGCTTGAGGATTGGGCCCCGCAGGGGATTTGTTTGCAGTACTTTGGGAGAACTGCTGGTGGTAGCTTGCAGCTCTGATGGGTGCAGGAGGGGCCTACCTAGTGGTAGGCAGTAGCAGATGACATGGTGCAGGCTTCCTCAACCTCGGCAATCCAGCTGTTTTGAGACTACAGTTCCCATCATCCCTGACCACTGGTCCTGCTAGCTAGGGATCATGGGAGTTGTAGGCCAAAAACATATGTAGGACTGAGTTTGAGAAGCCTGACAGGGTGGGAAGGAGGTGTTTACCTACTTCCTAGCAGGTCTTGCTGCTGTTTGCCAGGAGAGAAAGATGGGAGGAAGCAGAGTGGGCTTCATGGTGCAAATAAACCAGCAGGAACACCAGATTGGCTCTGCTGCTGTACTTGCACCACACTGACCTCACCACTGTGCTCCTCTTCCTCCTGGTAAGCAGCATCAACTCACCTGCCAGGAGGTCTGGTAAGCACCTCTGCCCCACTACTACACCATCTGCTGCAGCACTGTTCTCCCTTCTGTGGATGGATCTGGGGTTAGGATTGCACTTAATGTATTCTATTTAAGCTACAGTACTTGCACCAATAAACCTACTCATACTGAGGTCATCCTATCTACATTACCGTCTGTTGAACTTGTTGGGCTTACTTCTGAGTAAACATGTATTGGTTTAATTTGAGTTGCATCCTGCTTTATCTGTGCATAATTCCATAACTATCCCATTAGTCTGCCTAAAAGCAAAAGGGAGTACATTGGTACATACCTGGAAGGAAAATGGTTCCACCTCAGAATAAGATTATGTCTTCCTGCATCTGGAAGATGCAGAAAACTGCCTCATGACCTGGTTTCTCTGCTGTTGAAGGCGTTTTCAAAATCAGGGCATCCACTCTTTTGCAACCCCATTAAGCATCTCTTAAAGCAGCACAGGCAAAACAATAGCTTTACCTACAAATCCAGTGCACTTCATTGAACCATTAGGAATCTTTGGTTAACTGTAACATATTCAGAACAGTGCCAAAAATGGTATATTAATGAAGTACTAATAACCACTTTCAGATGCATTAAGAAACAGAGAGGAAGATTCAAAATAAGGTTTAATCGGCATGTGCATTGATACAGTTTATATTTCTCTCTACTTCAAAGTGGGGAGCTTCCTAAATTAGCTTAGAAAAGCACTGGCTTGGCTGGGTGTGGGTTGTGGCTGTGTTCACCTCTGTTTTGCATTACATCTTTATCCATAATGTTGACAGCAAAGCTGTGTTTCTTTATCTCATTAACAGATTGAAGTTGCAGTGTCGGACAATAGACATATCTTGTGTTGGGAGACTGGTTGTTGCTCCTAAAATTAATCCGCCTGATAATGAAATTGATTTTCTTGTTTCTCCTAAGTGGTTATCTATTTTTTTATGGTTTGGAGGGTGATATAAATACTCTTAGGCAAAGCCATCATCAACAACTGACGCCAGTGGAATTTATTATTTTCCGTTGTATCTTAAATAGTTTCTGTTTTTAAGCAGGTAAATTGAAAGGTTGCAAAGTGATCCACTATTTAAAATCAGGAGAAACATTTCTTTTTTAAAATCTGATTAGGTAGTGATCTGCTAACGAGAGTGTGTTTGTAACTTGCATATAGTTTAACTATCCTATCCTTAGGTGTTGTTCATTCTTACAAAATATTTGTTATTAAGAATAAAGGGAAAAAGGGGGGGATCATTAAAACCAAGAAGCATAAAACAATTTATCCAGCACCATTTCATGAATGATGTATACTACATATAAGTGAACTGCATTTTGAAATAATTACAATTTCTTGCTTCTTTTTTCACTATTGATAACTTTTTCAGTGTCCTAGCCACAAAAGTATGTTGTATCACGCTGGGGTAAATACACTGAAGTAAGAGTAAATTGCTTATTCCCATAAGTACCTGCTACTCAGGCCTACCATCCATCAGGATCCATTTTTATATTTGAACATTGAAAGGAGGACATATTGGCTAAAATAATTGCCACATGTCCCCATGTGGAAGTACCTATTGCAGTATAATGCAGACCAAAATAGTAATATTTATGTAACTTGCCTTGGATATTGGTGTGATGGGTTTCCTGAAGAAATGCTGCCAGTGGTTTATATTTCATAACCTGTTCAGAGGCTCTTTGTCTTTTTGTAACATCTCCCAGACTCCTAACGTTTTGGCTGGTTATTCTGATGTCACTCATTAAAACATAGGGAAATAAACCTTTATTTTAGGTCAGTCAGTTACCCTTTCTTTAGTCAGGGAAGAATACATGAATCTTTGTGAACCAGATCCTGAATTAATCCTCTCATACAAAGGAGGATTGTGCTGCATATATTTGGTAGATGGCACTCTCTTCCGTTCTGCCATTCCCATAGACTCTTCTGGATCCTTTTTGCTATGCAACTTGGTATGTCAAGTAACGTAAGGCTATGAGCTGCAGGTTTGTGTCTGTTAGCTCTGTGTTGCATATCATTCACCTCCACTAGCAGTGCAAAGGGAAAGACTCACTTGTATTTAATTCCTGCTTCTAGGAAACATTAGCCGGCCATCACATTTTTCTTCTTTCCACGCTAAGAGGTAGAAATAAAATAGCTCTTCTCTCACATTCCAATTGCCTCTTTTGCCCAAAAGGCTTTTCTTGAGGTATCTTTCGGTAGAATGCTATAATTATGTCCCAAGGAAAAGAATTATTGTTCGGCTTGTGCCCAAGGCTTCTGTGAGTATGCTAATGCATGTTGGTCCTGTAGTGATGTTTGGAAACAATTAAGCTCACCAGTTAAGCAAAAATCCAATTACTGGTAATTCTGACCTTAAGCCAAGTTTTCCAGATGCAAATGTTCATCTGTAGCTGTGGTACTTGAGATCATCAGTCTTTTTATGCTTTTACCATGCATTTTTAACCCCTCTCCAAAGCCTCTGAGCCTGAGTTAGGGACTTCAACTTTGCCTGTGAGTATATCAGTATTAGTTTCCAGAGGCTTACAATCCTCCTGCTAATCTTTCCCTAAGTCTGCCCATTTGAGAAGTCACCTTTTTTGTCAGGTTGGTAGCAAGGACCATTGCTTCCCCTCTTGTTGCCTTTTGAGAGTCTGGCCAGTATGTTGTTTGCTTGTTAAATTTCTGTATTGCCCTTCATCAGAAGATCACAGGGCGGTTTACAATATAAAAACACAAAAATATATAACACTGTAACAAACAAAAACAATACCCTTCAGAGTTTAAAATGCCATTTGTTATGTACTGAAGTTCTCACCCTGGGCCAGCAGGTGGATACTGTAGATAGTTTTCACTCAGGTCCACATATGTAAATAAGGGATTGAAAGTGACGTTCAGTGATTGGATAGTTACAGAAAGTGGTTACTGTTGCGTTCTAGTGGAGCGCTATACAAGCAGGCTGGCTGAACCCTTCAGTTCAGTTCTGTTCTGGCCTGTGAATAAACAAGAGCTGTTTGAAGAATCGCTGTGTCATCTGAGATGTTCACCCACAACTTAACTCCATTAATTGTTTAATTAACCAAAGGCCTGGTTGGTTTTTTCCTCCTGGTGCCCATTCTCGTGTTGCCGCCCTCTAGACCTCTCATGGAGGAGACGCACGAAGAAGGGCTTCAGATGACTACTGCAGTGTCCGGGTCGGTTCATGTGAGGAGAGGTGGTCCCTGAGGTATTGCAGTCCTGAGCTTCTTTAAGGCTTTATAGGTCGAAACCAACACTTTGAATTATGCCTAGAACTCATTGGCAGTCAGTGCAGTTTGGCCAGGATTGGCGGCATATGCCCCTTACTTGGCCTGCCCCACTTCCCACACCATCCCTTCCCCTACCCTGAACCACTGTGATTGCCCTCCCCCCCCCCAGCTCCTCTTGTCCCTGGTGAACCACCTCATTCACCAGCTATAAATGCAAAGTCACATCTCGCTCTTTACCCAATTATGTGCTGGCAAGCATGACTTGCCCGACCAGCTGCCTATCAGCTGATTTGCAGCACAATGTCTGAGTCAGTGGTTGTTTTTTAAAGGCTAATTGTGAAGTGATGGACCCAGGCATTGCTATCTTGTTGCCTGTCATTTGTTTTGGTAAAGGTTATTGTTATTTGACTGCAGTTGGGGATTCTGGTTTTAAACTGTGATTTGTTCATTTATTTAAAAATACTGTTATGTGTTGCCTGCTTCCCCAAACAGCAACAATAATAAGACAATTCCTGTCTTTAGGCTTATAATCAAAATGCACAGGTATGTAAGTGGAGCATACGTAGGGACAATCTGGGCCTTCTGCAAGGTAGCAGATTTGCTACTCCACATCAGAACCCCAGAGAGTGGCCCTGTACTAAAAGGGCTTCACCTGTAGGGAAATCAGGTCTTTCTGTGCCGATAGTTCTGCTAACTATTGTTTGTTACACATTCATTTGCCTGTCACTCATCTTACCCATTCAGGAAATCATCCAAAGCCATTAAAGAAACATTCGGGTTCTTTTGTCCAGTCTCAGACTCTAACCAGGTGACTCTTTTAAGGCAAAGAAGCATAGTGATTGACCCATTCACAGTAATCAAACAGCAAACTCATGGCAAGACTCAATGTTGTGTCTCAGTGGTGCCCAAACTTTGACAAAAGTAGCACCAAGGTCCAAATTATTAAATGAGTGGTTCCCAAACTTCTGAGAGCTCAGCTAAGGCACTTTTCTCTGAGCTAGAATTGCAAGTACACTTCCAGATATTTTTGTATGGAAAACATTATCCTATTTCTTATGCATTCCTCAAATGTAGATGCCTCCGCACCCGGTTTTGGGGACTTTTAAAGTTGTTGCAGGAATGTGTTTTTGCAGAAGTTTTTCAGGCTATTAATGGAAATAGCTGACTAACTAATCACTTAGAAAGGGAACAGAAGAAATTAAAGGGGTGAGTGGCTGCCTAATTAATTTACAGGCCTAATTACTGAGGACTACCAAAATGAGTCAGCATGTCACTGTGTGTGTGTGTGTGTGTGTGTGTGTGTGAAAGAGACAGACAGACTCACTTGCTTCTGTTTGGCAACTGAGGGGAGGGCCCTGGGGAGGGGCCCTGTAAAGACTACAGCGGTACCTTGGGTTACAAACACCTCGGGTTGAAAACACTTCGGGTTGCAAACTCCGCTAACCCAGAAATAGTACCTCGGGTTAATAACTTTGTCCCAGGATGAGAACAGAAATTGCATGGCGGCAGCATGGCAGCAGTGGGATGCCCCATTAGCTAAAGTGGTACCTCAGGTTAAGAATGGTTTCAGATTAAGAACGGACCTCCAGAATGAATTAAGTTTGTAACCCAAGGTACCACTGTATTTCCTCTAATCCTCTACTAGTAGTGGCTGAGTACCGTTCCAGCCTCTTCCTGCCCTCTACCCCAAGCATTTACCACCACTGGCTGGCAGCACATTTTAAAAAACCAGGACAAGGGGGAAATATTGAATGAACAAGTGAGTAGTTGGAGCAGGATCCTGTAAATTCAATTGCTCTTTCCTGAAGTTGACAATTGGAGCAGGCTTTGCCATAGGAAAGAATGTTAGAACAGGACTGTGCATAAAAGGAAGAAAGCTATTAGAGGGTAGAATTCTAGCTACATATGCAAATTGGAAAGTATTCAAATGCTTCAGAACAGAGGATGCACAATGAAGTGCTCATTTTAATGCATCCTGGGTATTCGTGGCTTGGAGTGATTAACAATCCAGCTAACACTCCATCTTCCCCTTGAAAGGCAGAGCTAAAAAAAGAAGCTCCTTGTGTTGAACAGTCCAGGGAATTTATGGAATGTGTCTCTTTCACAATCATTACTTTAAATGGAGTTCTGTTCTGGAGCATTCAGTGACTGTGGGAAGGTAAAAAAAGCCTCTGAAATCATGACACTGTTGGGGTCAATAGGAAAACCTCTGTGGACGTGATCAGTGCTCATTTTAAAGAGGCTGCAGATTTATCAAAAGAGAGATGTTGAAAGAAGGGGATATTTCCTTACTAACTCTATAATGACAAAACCCAACCTCCCACCAATGGTTCTCCTAAACATGTGCCATCGCCATTGTTCAGTCTTACATATTCCCTCTGAATTCTTAACTTGCCAGAAACAGGCCACGTGAGTTACAAGCATGGGACAAAGCTAGTCAGATACAAAAGTATTTACATTTATTTATTACAAGAATAAGAAGTGCACAAGCTTATCTGATTACTTTAAAATAGTACAGCATTTTTAAACGAGTGTACACATTGTTAATTTGTTACTGTCACTTTAAATGCCAACAGAATTTATTCAGCTATCAATGATATACCAAGACAGCTTTAAGGAAGCACTTCATTAGACTATTAAAGCCCCTTAGGCAAATTGATGATTTATTATGTCCACTCCAGTTAAGTCTCACCAATAGAAAACAGAGGGCTCTGCTGGAAGCCTCTTTTCCAAACCCTTTACTAAGCTAGTGAAGTGAAGGTTTGTCTTGCTGTGGAACTCTTCCCTCTGGTAGTCCTACCAGTCAGTAGAGACCAATGTCCCAAGCATCTTCTCTCTTCTGCAGACAGGTTTTCCCCTTGTCTCCTCAGCCTAAGCCCAGTGATTCAGCTATACCTAACAAGTCTTTGGCCACCAAGCCACTCCACTTGCCTCTCGGGTCTTCTATCTTCTTCCGCAATCCTCTTCTTCTGACTCCATGAACACCAAACAGGAGTAGTTCCAACTCTAACCAACCATTCCCCTGCTGACCAGCACCTGGCCATAGATTCACTTCTTCTGGGCCCTCTATTCCAGTCACAGCCAATCCCATTGTCTAACTGAATTCTAAACCGCCACTCGCCGCTTGGAATATGCATACAGTACTTCTATCCTTTTGCTTTCTGAGAATTCTAACTCACACCTGCCAGTTAAGGTCCCAGATGACAGTTAAACCAACGATCACCATGTCAGACAGAAAACATCCCACATCAAATACGATTCGGCGATGGAGTGAAAGCTGATTGGCTGGGGCTGTCCCACAAGGGAAGAAACCTAGCAACAATGACGCGGCTGGCATGACACAGGGGAGAGGCGGCGTTCTTCCACCCCTTAGGCCAGTAAGCTGTTGTGACTGGCTGCCTGGTCGCAACGCCACCCACTGGGAAAAGGTGAGTGGACTTTCCAATGTACATTACAATACAAATGTCAAAATGCACACAATACCCATTAGCACTGAATTCAAATACACAGGATTTCTTCACAGGACGTAAACTGGTGAGCCCACTCCTTGTATGGTCACAGCTTTTAGTGTTCCATGTTGCAACTCCAAACTCAGAGACAGTTGTCTGACTATTAACACATTGGGAAACTGTTCCTGTGAATATCACAGGGAAGCAGGCAGTGGGGGACAATGCACAAGGCCTGGCTAGTATCTTTTTGATACTTAATGGGGACGTGTAGCTGCACCCAGGGCTATTAGTTGTTACTCGTGATGCCTCTTACTACAATGACATCAAAATAAATGTCTACTTCAAACAAAAGAGAGACAGCACAGTTTTTGGATTATTATTTTTTTTAAAAAAATATTTATTATCATATCCTGAGTTCTCATCTACTAAAAGGCTTGAGGGCCAGAGAATAAGGGTTATTTCCCACCCAGCATTTTAGCAGTCTACAGTGTTGCTAAAGGGACACCTGTCCAGGAAAGCAGGAAGCACAACATGGATGAAATGATCTCATACATTGTCTGTGTAATACTGGCTCTCCAGGCAGTTAGTGGAAGCTACCACATGGAAACAAGTCATAAGGCCTTTTAGTAACAGATTTGATGGAAAGAACTACTGTATGTTAATTTGAAGGCGGGGGACATGCACACAATATTGAGAACTTAAATAGTGACAAAGTTCAAACATCTGGCGTAGACCTTTTCTCTACAGCTGTTAAATTCCAACTAGCACATTCTTTTTACCAGCATTTTTCTTTCTAGCAAAGAAATCTAGTACAGAGATGAGGCTTATTACGTGTCTGACATTAATTTCTCATTGTTAAACTTATCTACAAAAGGCAGTTATAAAATTGCTCACGGCAATCAAGATCCTGGTTTCATGCCAGTTTTTCAACAGATAAGCATTTTCAAAAATAATTATTTTTCAATAGTGTTATTGAAGTTGAGAACAGTTTTTCCCCTTCAATCTTTTCAGTTTTCCTCTTAATTAAATCTATTTTCTAGAATTGCATCATGCACTACAAATACAAAAAGCTATCTTCTGCATTCAACAGCATCCAACATGTCTTTGACTATGGCATGGTCTTGTTGCGGTATTTGTAACATGTTCAAAATTTGTTATCCCATGCTCATATGATGCTAGTTTTTATTTTTAATTATTGGCTGCCTGGGAATAAATCTCATCCACATTGGGGGCAGAGGGAGGTTAAACCAAACAAAAGAGCTCATGACCCATGTCTGACTAATACTAATAGAGGCTAATCTCATTAATGCACTCTTCTTAAAAGACATCTAGTAATGGAAAATGTGCCTTGTAATAGTTTCTACCCATTGGAGTAAGTTTGCATCATTTAATTCCACTGGGTTTAAAGGCGGTTAGACTGATGATTAGTCACAGACACTGTGTTTTCATGCAAATGTATGGACACTACAAATTAAGTAGTTTAGTAATGCAGTACTACTAAAAATGTGAAGTTTATTTTCACTTGGGTTTGTGACCAGTGTTATATTTTTTAAAAAACTATAGTGTTATGGCAAATGTGTTTCATTTATTTTCAATCTTTCTCACCCTATGCTAAATCTCAAGTTGCTTAAAAACTCATTTAAAGGAAGTAGTAATAGGTTTGTAGGAAGATTTAAGGAGCCCCCAGCCCCCCAATCAGGCATCTCGCTCCAGGCCCAGTGCCAGCTCTCTGTAGCCCTGGCTGGCATTGTCTCTACAGAATGAACTGTGTCTGCATTGAGGAGAAAGTGGGGCTTCCTCACTTGCCCCATCTGTTATGCTGTCTCTGCATTTCCCTTTCCTGCAACCATTAGCCTGTGGCTAGGAGGAGCTGGGTCTTAGGGCACATTAATGGACTCATTTGAAGTCTGCTGGAATTAAATTGCCTTTCTTTGGCTATTAGCAAGGCCAGCCTAAGAGATGCATCTGAGGCTGAAAATACCACAAACACCTCTCCCTCTTCCCCGGCAGTAAAAATGCAATAATCATAAATTAAATAACTAGCAGTTGGCTACATTTTTATGAGACCCAACATCAGCTGCCTGAACTGGCTGGTAGGGCTGTCTCTCTGAAATGGGTAGAACAATTTCTGCAAAGGATTACTTTGGTTTAAAAGTAATTCAACATTCATTCCCAAAGGCTTGTGCCCGACAGCAATGCTCTGGGCTTCTGCAAGGGGTTTGGAGTTAGTGCCCAGCCCATCCTAAGGAAAGAATAAGCATTTTCTTTTACCTTTTGAACTTTTGTGATGCAAAATTGCACACCTTTCCCTAGATAATTAGGGCATCACAATATGCTTTGATGGCAGAGTACATTTTCTGCCTCTTGTTGAATGCTATCCTGTCCAGCTTTGTTGCTTAAAGCCATTTTCCAATTAGTATAAATGATGTGCCCATTGGTTTAAAAGCACAGCTAATGGAAAATGCACTACAGATATTAAAAATATTATTCTGTCAGTTGAATTAACTAGTATATGTATTAACACATTTACTTGGGTTGGGTTTTGCTATTTCTATTTCTGAGCCCATTTTGGGGGGGGGGAGGGGGAGACTGTTGTAGTTATCAAAATGCTGAATGAAGGTTGTTGGTTTAAAGACAGGTGTATTTCAGGAACATCTGCAAGTAATCACTGGTAACCCAAAATAATTAAAAGAGGTAACTGCAAAACGGTTGGAGTAAACCTAATCAGAACAAATTTAGCCAGGTTTAAAAATTATTCTAGTTTAATAGTGGATAAGTATGGAAATTTCTTTCTATGTCGCTCGTGTTCACCCTGCCCCTTTATTTTATCTGGGGAAAGCATGCATGAAACATGTATGATCAGTGCGAATGAAGAGTCGAGAGTGGATTTCATGCTCTTTATTCAGCTTATAGTGGTGAGGATGAATAGAAGTTCCCCCAGAATGTCTGTTTTATATACGTTATTTACACAAGGGGCCCCACATGATTGGCTAATTCCGGGATTCTCCTGTAGGCCAATCAGGTTGTGGATTCACTTCCACCTGGAGCTGGATTGGGTGGCCCCTGTGGACCAATCAGACTGCTGCATTCTGGATCCTATTGTTCTAGGACCAATCAGACTGCTGCATTCTGAATCCTATTGTTCTAGGACCAACCAGACTGCTGCATTTAGGATCCTATTCAACTCAGTACATAACAGTTCTCTTTACTGGAACTGCTTGTCCAATAAAGCATAATAAAACATTGATGCAGAGATGCCAACAACTTTCTTTGCCACATTCTTTTTCATTATGGAACTCTCAGGAATCTCCAGTGCAGTCACTAACCAGCCTCTAGCTTTAGCAAGGTTGTTGCACTACACACTGTGGGATTATTTTTGTTACCCTTAGAAGCCAAACAGGATTTTTCAAGGAACCACTAGAGGCAGAGGGAGAAGACCTGACTTGAGTGTGCCACACATTTCTTTCAGAGAGTGCTCAACTGAGAGTGCTCCACCCACATGGAAATCACAAATTCTTACTTAGAATCATAGAATTGCTGAACAGGACCTCAGTGGTAATCTAGTCCAATCACCCCACCCTCCACTAGTAGTTCTCTACTTAAATTCCCTCCACCATAAGTGGCTAAACTTTTTCTTTTAAGATGCTGTTATACATGCTGTAATGTATTGTGTAGTTTGTTTTGAATGGAGGCATTGACCAACTCCGACACAGAACAGCACTGACCAGGTGGCTGGGTGGAAGGAGGCAAAACCTAGGGATGGTGCTGCCGGCTTTTATGCCTTGCTGGCCACGAGGGCACGCGTACAGCCAATGTCCTCTTGGCCTGTCACACACACACACACACACACGCAGAAGCCACTGATTGGCCCATTGGAGATGCAGAAGCCGGTGGGAACTTGAGTCAGACTTCCAGGCAACCAAGGGAATTCTCCTAACAGCTGCCTGGCCATGTGCGCTCCATTTTCACTGCCCAGAGATGGCTGCTGAATGTGAGAGGCCACAATAGGCGCCCACCCAGGAAGGGGTAAGTGTCCATTTTGGGGTATCGGTGCTACTTTGTGCCTGAATATTTACCTCAATGGTGCAAACAAAAATGATGGTCACAATAATGCATCTTGTTTCAATTTCTAAGCAAAGGAAATGATTAAAATGGGAATATATTTGCATTCTTAGATCTAGTTGGATGGGGCTACTTGATGGGGCTTCAGTTTCTGATTGGAACACAGGCGTAAAAGCTTACAAACACACGCGTACATATGTAATTGTGTTGTGTGTATGTATAAATTTTCCCTTGACGTTTGTTATTACCTATAAAGTGTTGTAATTATCAGATTGCAGAAAACTGTTATTCATTATTTATTAACATTGATTCTTTACATAAAAGTCACTCAATTCATAACCACAGATTACCTCAGAAAATGCTGTTTACTGCAGTTCTTCTGTGTTAAGGAAATGAAGTACTAAATTATTAAAGAATTGTACTGGTGTATTCTGTTAATAAATTCTGAAGGAGGCATGAAATAGAGAAGAGAATTAGCCGCAGAGTAAAAACCCACAAACATTTAGGCTGCTTATACTGATTTGGCAGGCCAAAGGAAACTGGCCCCTTGAACCAGTGCTCTCTATAAACTTTAAAATAAACAATGTTTGCCTTTGAACTCTTTTCACTGATGTGTGACTCAAGAAAGATTCAAATAAGTATGGAAACAATTAGAAGGACCCAAAATGTTTTGGAAGAGCCCAAAGTGTGTCATGAATGCAAGTCTACTTTACACAGCAGCTTCTGAGGCATAGTTCTTCCAAGCAGCGCATGGGGAGGGAAATCTGTTTCTGGACTGTACCACTTCTGAGTGTGAGCGAGGCAAACAAGACAGTGCAATCTACTCAGAAGTCAACTCCATTACTTTCAATGAGATTTACTACTGCGTAGAGGGATGTAAGGAGGCAGCAGTTTGTGTCCCTTACTGTGATTGATGTAAACAGCACTGTTACCACTCCCCTATAGTTTTTGTTGTTTAGTCGTTTAGTCGTGTCCGACTCTTCGTGACCCCATGGACCAGAACACGCCAGGCACCCCTGTCCTCCACTACCTCCCGCAGTTTGGTCAAACCCATGCTGGTAACCTCGAAAACACTATCCAACCATCTTGTCCTCTGTCGCCCCCTTCTCCTTGTGCCCTCCATCTTTCCCAGCATCAGTGTCTTCTCCAGGGAGTCTTCTCTTCTCATGAGGTGGCCAAAGTACCGGAGCCTCAGCTTCACGATCTGTCCTTCCAGTGAGCACTCAGGGCTGATCTCCCTAAGAATGGATGCGTTTGATCTTCTTGCAGTCCATGGGACTCTCAAGAGTCTTCTCCAGCACCATAATTCAAAAGCATCAATTCTTCGGCGATCAGCCTTCTTTATGGTCCAGCTCTCACTTCCATACATCACTACTGGGAAAACCATGGCTTTAACTATCCCCTATAGTTTAGCATTTGCTAAAACCTATGTTAGTCATCTCAATCTGCTATGACTGAAATTAACTTAATTGTGTTATTAATTTCAGTGCATTTCAGTGGAAAGGAACCCTCAAAAACAATGCAGAAAATGATAACCACTTGTATAATATTTGTAGACTTAAAAACCAACAATAGTATGGTTACCAGATGTCCCCGTTTTCCAGGGACAGTCCCCGGATTTACAAATCAGTCCCCAGATAAAATCTGTCCCCAGAATGCCCCCGGATTTCATTTAATGTCCCTGGATTTATATTTTAGGTGTTGTAGATTTATTAGTAGGCAATGAATGTTGCGTGATTGGTTCAACGGCACAAGACACATCATATGGGGACTTCTGGCGAAGCAAAATGGCGGGCGCCACGGCAGCGGGCAGCTCCTGAAGCCAGCCAGAGTCAACTGCGCTACCAGGCTGGCTCCAGGCTGTTGAGACTGCCACTGCTGCTGCCACTGCTGAGGGGGAACCAGGGACACCCAGTGCGTCAACTGGGGAACCGCTGACACACACACCCCAGGACCCAGATTCAGCCGGGAGCGAGAGTGCCCGGCTACCCGGCCGACTGCCCAACGGTGCTCCGAAGCCAGGAAAATCCTGGAGCCGATGCAGGGAGAAAGGGGAGAAGAGAAGGAGAAGGAAGAGAGAAAGAGGAAGGAGAAAAAAGAGGGGAGCCCAAACCTTGCCGCGCCACTGCTGTCGACACTGAGGAGAAGTAGGAAAGCACTGGGAGGACAAGGACACGTGGCTGAACTCAAGCCTGACCCAAGCCTACTCCACAGCGGCTAGCGCTCCAAGAGAGCAGGCCGGGGCCCAGAGGAAGGCCATGCGACAGAGGTGACCACAGAAGAGAATATATTACAGTGGTGCCTCAGGTTAAGTACTTAATTCGTTCCAGAGGTCTGTACTTAACCTGAAACTGTTCTTAACCTGAAGCACTACTTTAGCTAATGGGGCTTCCCACTGCTGCATGATTTCTGTTCTTATCCTGAAGCAAAGTTCTTAACCCGAGGTATTATTTCTGGGTTAGTGGAGTCTGTAACCTGAAGCGTATGTAACCTGAGGTACCACTGTACATTTTTTTTTTATAAAAAAAACAAAACTTTTTTTCTCTTTTCAAAAAAAAAAAGTGTCCCCGGATTCTTTGAAAAAAATCTGATAACCTTAAACAAAAGTCAATACCGCTTGTGCAATTTCCATTCCTGACCTAAAAACAAAAAAACCCCCCAAAAACACACATGCAGATTGCTCCATGTTTCTGTTTCTGATGAAATTCTCAGACATCCCTACTCCCAAGTAAGTGGCTGTAAGATTGCTGTCCAAATGCTCCTTTGTACGAAAGAAAGTTTCCTGGGCCTAGAAAACGAGGTGTTGGGGAGAATTCTAGACTAGCTTTTCCCCGACACACAAATTTTCAGGGTTCAGGAATGGGGAGGGAGGGCTACAGAAGAAGATGCACTCATGTACTTGGAGCCTAAAGTGATACAGACCAGAATAAATTCAGCACAGACTGCAAATTTGGTCAGAAATGTGAAGGTTTTTCAAAATGATCTTCAATGACCAGTGTATGCATATGTATTCTCTGCAGGAAGGTAAATGGTTTACAGGGTGAGGGGCAGTGGGAAGGGTTGACTGAAAGGCAATAATGAAGAAGTTTCTTTTTCTGGCCATCAACTTGCATATTGCCAATTTTGTAGCATGAATGTGCACCATATTCTTATCATAGTCTTGCAATGCTGGCTTGCAAATAAAGTGAAGAAAATTGCAACAGCAGAAGCAAATGCGCTTTCTGTGGTTTTTCTGTCATCGTCCATTTCCCCAGTCATTTGCAAAGTGAGCAAAGGATGCCCTTTCCTCACACCATTACACAGTGCTATCAGTCTTCACTATGGCATTGTCTACATTTGTGGAAGCTTAGGGCAAATTGCATAGCAATTGAGATGAACATTATAATAAACCTTCACTTACAAAACAGCTTTTCTGGGAATTGATTTATTTATCCCAACTCTATATATGGGCAAATTTGTGGATCAGCTGTTCTTACTGATTTTCCTCTGATAACAATAATACTAAGGCTGCATTCCTATGGGAATTTGCTTGAGTTTATCCTTTATTTCTGGGATTTATTTCTGAATAAGGAGACATGTGATTTGGTTGCATAGCTCTCTTAGATCAGATCAAATCAACTCAGACAAAAGAAAGATTATTTAAACTTTGGTAGAATGTTGAAGCGTGACAAGCTCTTTCATGCATAAATAGAATTAAGGCATGAGCCAGTAGGAAGTTCTTTTATACAAGCTGGGAGTGCACGGGAGTGGTGCAAGAATGCACATTCATTTAAATGGCTCTTGGGCACGAGAACTGTGCCACTGCTTAGACTTTCCTCACCAAAACTAATACCATACATTTAGCACACATGATTTTTCCTCAAATAGTCAGAGAACCGTAATGTATTGAGAATGCTGAGAATCATAGGTGCCAACTGCCTGGGGCTCTGGGTGCCTGAGCACCCACAAAATTCACCATGAAGGGGCCAGGCACCCACAAATTTCAGTGCCAGGACCATGCATGCTGCGTGATACCCACTGCCCCCGGGCACCCACGGTCATGGGGCCAAGTTGGTACTCCTGCTGAGAATTATAGCACTGTTGATGGGTAAACTATAGATTCCATAATTCTTTAGGGGTAAGTTATGTGTTTTAAAGGTGCTTCAGATTAGCTACTCTGTGTGTGTGTGTGTGTGTGTGTGTGTGTGTGTGTGTGTGTACAAATTGTAGAACACCCTGTTTTTAAAAAATATAAGATCACTTCCCGGGGGGGGGGGGAAATCATGACTTACAAAGGAGGGGGAAAACATATTTGTGACTTTCTCTTAGTACATTCTGATCAATAACAAAGGCATCTGAGGGTCTTGTAGTCCAGAAAAAGATTTGCCATGCAGCTGCAGAAAATACCACCCAGAGACTAATGGAGTGTCAGAGAGTTTAATTAGATACTGAGGTAGGAGTTATAGGCATCATTATGTACAACAGCACAGCCTGCAACTTAGAAAATCCTCATATTGTTAAAGAGTTGGTTAATATTGAACAAGCACTTCTGTGTTTCCTCTGCTAAAGAAACCAGATCATTGTTTTCGTGCAATTGGAAGGGCAACATTCATTTATATCTAGTAGGAAAAACTGTATCTTGCTGAAGCTCAGCCAGATTTCAAACCCTTTGGCCCCATTCCAATTCTTAAATCCCACTGAAATCATTACTTATGAGTCATGACTAATTGGGCTTAAGTGCAACTAATCTAAATTGGATTGGGGCCATTGGCTTGAATCCTAATGTTTAGCTATGTGAATAGAAAGAAATTCTGTTCATGGAAGACATGTTGCACTTATGGAAACACACCTTCCATGAGTCTCACTCTTTTTCTGTTCATGGAGGAAAAAGTTAGAATCCAAGCCATATTTTAAATTGATATTTTCCCCTCAACATACCGTATTCACTTATTTAACTACATTTTAGCCTCCGCCTTTTAGCCTGAGTTTGGGGATACCTGAGCAATTCACATCACTACCCCAAAATCAAACTTATTAAAATATATTTTAAATGTAGCCATATAACACCCCCAATACCATTAGATTTGAATTGTATTATAAAAATTGCTTTGCTATTGCTTATGAATTGAAGCTGCTGAGGGAACCCAGTTTGGGGTTGAAAGGTGGTGTGTAATAAAAATAAAACAATAAGTATATAGGAGCATAAACAAGAATCAATGGAAACAATGGCAGCAGTTCAACTCAAGTTAGTTGCACTTAACGCCCAATTTATTGTGATGAAGTATTTCAGCAGAAGTTAATATCTGAATTAAGGCCAGTAGGTCTGAAATCTAGTTCAAGTTCAGCAAGCTATCTGGAGAAAGGTCTTTCCTACATTGTATAGGTAAAATGTACCTTTCCAATTTCATGAAATGATCTGATCTCTGGACTTTCTTTAGCAGAGGTAAAACAAGTTTAAAAAAACAAAACCTTATACAACAGCAAAGGCAGTCCATAAAACAGCAGAAATGATCATTTCCCATTTACAGATGGAAGAGGAATCAATTTTAAATGGATTTATACATGGCAGATGAGAGCTTTGTTCCCATCAGACCACCTCTCACATTGAGTACCTGCTTACATCTGAGCCACTCATGCAGTGTTAGGGATTTTGTTTTAAAGCCCAAATAATTATATACAAACAATACATATCTGTGCAATACATATAAAAGAGTCAAGCCCTATGTTGTACTATATTTCTGTAGCATCAATATATATTAATACATACATATTTTATACACTTAAATGCATTACTATGCATCTGTTTGTGTGCTGGTTACTTTAGCAAACCTGGAATATATGTATTTATAATATAATATTATAATGTATTTAATATAAGAGAATTGTACACTTTTTTAGTGTATTTAACGTGGCAGGGAATTTTTTTTTTAAATCATACAGCTAAGCTGCTATGGGTGAATGATTCAACCAGCATGTTGCTATGCTTCCTGGTTAGCTGCTCAGCCGTACACTTCTTTCATGTTTAAAAAAATCCTGCATATGGTGAACTAGCACTTTAGGAAGAAATGCTCTCTTCCTGCACACAAATTTTCTATGGAGGTGCTTTTTTGTGGTGGGATGTTCAAACATGCAGTCCCCTCAAGTGATACTTGCCAAGCAAGACCGCACTGTGACAATTCTGAAAGTATTCTCACGACATGTCACTTACCATTCGAGTGGCCTTTTAAAACTCTTCCATACCCTTCAACATTTCTCCAGTGAAAATAGGGACGTCCTATTCTATTATTATTATTATTATTATTATTATTATTATTATTATTACCCCACCCATCTGACTGGGTTGCATCTTCCAACATATATAAAAACATAATAAAACATTAAACATTTAAAAACTCCCCTATACAGGGCTGCCTTCAGATGTCTTCTAAAGGTTGTACTGTATAGTTAGCTCCTTGGCCTGTGGGTCATATAACTCCGTACCCACCAACATTTCTCCAATGAAAGTAGGGATGTCCTAAGGAAAAGCAGGACATTACAGGATCAAATCAGAAACCAGGACAGCTTCTGTAAATCCGGGACAGTCCTTGGAATATAGGGAAAAGTGAAGGCTCTGCTCTTCCATCCAGATCCTCGAGCCTCTTTATCTGTCAGAAGTCACACTTTGGATTCAGGAGTAATCATGTACAGACCCAGTAATTAATAATGTCATGAATTCAGTTTTGCAAACTGAAATGAAGCACTGTGTATGAATGATTGTTACTAAACATGGAAGTAATATTTTATTAATCAACATTAATGTTTCAGCTCTTATGGACCAACTAAATTTGGAATTAAATGGCATTTCCATGAAAAAGAACTATCTGTGTGGTTGGAGTATGCATTCTTAGTAGGAAGTTTAAGAGAGTTGCTTCTGTCATGTTAGACAATTGGAAATAAATATTTCCATGTGATTTATGTAACTAAACAACACATTCTGGGCAGCATCAAGCTAGAGAATAAACAGTTTACATTAACATTTGAATAATGAATTAATCTGACAAAATCAATGTTTGTGGACATTCTGGGAAGAAAGAGAGGCGATTAAATTAATCCTATAAATTTTTCATGATGAAATATACTCAGCATTATGACGTTCAGTATTTGCTGGGTTTCTGAGTAGTAGAACCAAAATATTGACCTAAGCATGCATGGCTGGGAAACTCATAAATAGTAGCAGCTCAAGAAGGAATTAAATGAGAGAAAGTGAAAGAAGAAGAAATAGTGCACATTTTTAAAATGGAACTTGAATCAAAAACGGATGTTGAATCTCAGTCCTTCACTACCTCTGATGCACATTTCAAATTTCACAGAGGCTAGAAAGTAAATGGAGAAATTTGCTTTTGATGCAAGATCTTTCCTGAACAAGAGTACAATACAAGCCTTTCTATTTTGTTCCATCCCCCTATCTGTTTATAGTGGTTCATCAGGGCTTTCATCCATAGCGCTAATCCAGTTTTGCAACCTGGTTCATAAAACCACATACCCTGTTAAATGCTAGTTCAGTTATTAGTCTTGTCTCTCCATGCTTCAAGCAGGTTATTTTGACTCGGGGAAAAAACCATCCTGCATTATATATATATATATATATATATATATATATATATATATATATATATTCAAGTTACCCCATTGCTGCTGGGAATGAAGGTTAGACTGAAAATTGTCAGTAGTTGCTCTCCATAGCAAGCTTTCCCCTGATTCAAATTAAAGCATATTGCAGGTCAGGGTTTTTTCAGAGCTCATCTCAGAAATGAAAAAGGTTCGTTCAATGAACTTCCTTGTAACAATATAATTTTAAAATTGCCACTGCTGCTCCCTCTGCTGTAAGGGGGATGCCGACAAAGATGCTTAGAAAGTTGAGGTAATTTTATCTGTTTCAGTGTTTTAACTTTTGTATGTTTCAAAGTAGGGTTACAATTTTTTCTTGATTTTACTGTTTAGTCTTTTATATACCACTGAGTTGTTTTTTGTTTTTTTTACAGTCAAGCCGTGAAACAAATAATAAAGAAATAAAGTTTCCTCCCACAGGCCCCCTCTGACATTAGAGTCCTACCCCCACCAGATTTGGGGGGGGGGGGTTACAGCTGTAGCAGCACCACAGTCTTACACACAGGAGATTGCAAGCTTCCCAAAAGCATTTTGTAGGCAATATTAAACTGGCAGCTTCCCACTTGCCTGCCACTGCGGCCTAATAAAGGCAGAGTTCTGGACAAAGGATAGGAGGATGAGTCCAGCCCAGGGGTCGTGCTGGTGGATAGGGCCCATGGCCCTGTCAAATCCCAGAGGAGGCCAGTGTATTATTGCTGTGCCAGCTGTCTGCTCTTATATATTGTTTTTATCCTGCCATATGATTCATAACACTTTGCAAAGTTTCTGATTTGGAATACACTTTGAACTTCTGCACAGCAACAAACCATTTCAATATGGATTTTCTTTTGTCTAATCTTACTTTTCCACTGAAACAGATTGCTTCTTTGATTTCAGTAAAAACATTGGACTAAACCTATCTGTTTTATTTGGATAGCTTTCCCTAGTACGTTGTCCTATTTTATTTCCCCTAGAGAATTAAATCTGATAAAGATAGCTAAAGGTATAGGCATCCATAATTATTTTCTACTTGTGGCTGAAAACTGAGAAACAGATTGTTAGGCTGCAATCCTATGCACGTCTACAAGTCCCACTGAGCACAGGTGTACTCAGTGCTATTTTTATAGAAAAAGAGGTGCTGGAACTCATCGTGAACATCTCCCTTGTTCTCTTATAATGGCATTGGCACCTGCCTTGGGTGTACTCAATTTTGAATAAGCATGTATAGGATCGCATAGGGATGGAAGGGCTTACGGAAGGACCAACTCTCATTTTCTCAATCTTAAATTCAGTTTGGGTGGTCCTGAACTGGGCACAGTACTCCAGGTGTGGCCTGACCAAGGTAGAATAGAGTAGGACTATTACTTCCTTTGATCTGGACACTATATTTCAGTTAATGCATCCTAGAATAATATTAGCTCCGCCCCCCTCACTGCTTCACACTGTTGACTCATTTTAAGCTTGTGGTCTATTGAGATCCCTCAATCGTTTTCACATTTACTACTGTCGAGTCAAATGTCCCCCATCTTATATTTCTGCAGCTGATTCTTTCTGCCTAAGTGTAGAACCTGATATTTGTTCTTATTGAATTCATTATGTTAGTTTGTGCTCAATTTTCCAGGCTGTTAAGGTCATCTTGAATCCTGTTTTTGTCTTCTCCGGCATTATCTACCACTCCCAACTTGGTGTGTTCTGCATATTTGATGAGCATCCTCACCAAACTGGGGGGGGGGGTGGCTAACACCCCAGAGGACAGGATCACACTTCAAAACGACATTGACAGATTAGAGAACTGGGCCAAAACAAACAAGATGAACTTTAACAGGGAGAAATGTAAAGTATTGCACTTGGGCAAAAAAAATGAGAGGCACAAATGCAAGATGGGTGACACCTGGCTTGAGAGCAGTACATGTGAAAAGGATCTAGGAGTCTTGGTTGACCACAAACTTGACATGAGCCAACAGTGTGACACGGCAGCTAAAAAAGCCAATGCAATTCTGGGCTGCATCAATAGGAGTATAGCATCTAGATCAAGGGAAGTAATAGTGCCACTGTATTCTGCTCTGGTCAGACCTCACCTGGAGTACTGTGTCCAGTTCTGGGCACTACAGTTCAAGAAGGACACTGACAAACTGGAACGTGTCCAGAGGAGGGCAACCAAAATGGCAAAGGCCTGGAAACGATGCCTTATGAGGAACGGCTAAGGGAGCTGGGCATGTTTAGCCTGGAGAAGGGGAGCTTAAGGGGTGATATGATAGCCATGTTCAAATATATAAAAGGATGTCACATAGAGGAGGGAGAAAGGTTGTTTTCTGCTGCTCCAGAGAAGCGGACACGGAGCAATGGATCCAAACTACAAGAAAGAAGATTCCACCTAAACATTAGGAAGAACTTCCTGACAGTAAGAGCTGTTCGACAGTGGAATTTGCTGCCAAGGAGTGTGGTGGAGTCTCCTACTTTGGAGGTCTTTAAGCAGAGGCCTGACAACCATATGTCAGGAGTGCTCTGATGGTGTTTCCTGCTTGGCAGGGGGTTGGACTCGATGGCCCTTGTGGTCTATTCCAACTCTATTATTCTATTCTATGAATTTCTTCATCCAAGATGTTTATAAAGATGTTGAACAACAACAGGCCAAGGACAGAACCTTGTGGCACCCCATTTGTCACTTTTTTCCAGCGTGACCAAGAACCATTTGTGAGCATTCTTTTGGTTCAGTTGGTTAACCAACTACAAATCCCCCTAACTGTTATCTCATCCAACCCACATATTACCGGCTTCTCTTCAAGCATATAATGGGGGATTTTGTCAAATTCCTTGCTGAAATCAAGATATACCACGGCCACAGCATTCCCCTGATGGTAGCTTGTAACGCTACCAAAGTCAGTTAAGTCCTACTCAGAATAGACCCACTGTAATTAATCAACCTAAACTAGTCATGTCCATTAATGTCAATGGATCTACTCTGCGTAGGACAAGCATTGACTACCACCCCAAAGTACTTATAATCCCTATTTCTGATGTCTTTTGGTGCAGGCATTTGAAGTATTCCAACCTCAGTTTTGCTCAGTTTGGGCTTTTTTTTTTTTTTTAAAGAAACATGACAACTCAAGATTTAACCATAGTTCATTCACAGAAGAATATGGTAGTGGCTTCTTGGTGGGGGGTGTCTCGGGATCCTAGATGAGCCAAAGAAGGTTATGCTAGTGCTCATGATAATGCCTTTTCCTTAGTGCATGTTAGTTGCAGAAGTCTTAACATCACTCATACTGAGGAGGGCAGTGGTACAGTACTAACTCCAGGCAACAGAAACAAACAAACAAAATTAAACTCAGGAAAGCTACTATCTCCAAGCTTTGCTCATATCTATTTAAGACCTATTACTGAGTATATGTTCAACTCAGCCCACTGTGATTTGATTGGCATTTTCACAGTCTGGCTCTCCTTCACTGGCAGTGAAAAACTAAAAGTAATTTCATGTTATAAGCAAGCCCTGTTTTCTCAAAATAACAATTTAATAAGATAAGACCTACTCCTAATGTATATGACTGATATATACCATAATTGGAATACCTGGATTTTTTTTGAGAGAGAGAAAACTGCTGACATGTTAGGGGGGAAAGGAGCATTAAGTAGTGATACAATTTATGATAATGGCTCACGTCATTTTTTTTTGTGAATCATTGAGCCTATCCTGCTTCACAGTTGTTTCTTGTTCCTAATTTTGATGCTCTTTCATCCCTACGTGTTTCACCTGCATAAGAGTTTGTAATCATTTTTGAAAAACTTGGATGTGTGTTTCGTCACATGAACTTTGGGCCATTTACTGATCCCATTTTTATGCATGTAATTTGACGTAATTTTATTATGACATGTGTCTGCAGAAAGGGAATTGTGGAAAGTGAAACTAACGTAGCAGGATTTTTTTAAAAAAAAAGTTCAAACAAACATTTATTTGAACAAATACCATCCAGGTCATTGTAATCCCATGAATGCCCACAGAATCTTTTTCAGTGTGTGCTCACTTGCTTTCATGAGGGCACAAAATATGTGATCCTTTGTAAACAGTTTGAAACACATGAATTTTGAGGACACCCCTAGTTAAGAGGCACGTCAAAAAAGAACACCAACATTAATCAGAAAGGGCTGACCTCTAAGACCCCAGTCCAGCTCTAGCTTTGCTTACTTAGACATGAGGGCATCTAGTGGCTCTGAAAACTATCCTCACCAAAGATGTATCAAGGCAAGCCAAGAGTACCAGAGTGAGCTCCACAGTACCACATGTAGGTACACATCCATTTTTCCAACTTCGTTCACAAAGGTTGGATATGCAGAAGCCTCGTTTTGCAAAAGGATATCTCTATGCCACAGTGAGAAAACTCTTTTTAGGGAGCAGCATAAGGAACAGTTTCTTGCTGTTTGTGTGGACCATGATAGCTGATACCTTCTAAAACCCATTGATCACAATTCCATGATTCCATGATAGCGCCTTACAACATCAATTTGCTTGTACAAGGCTGTGTTGAGGGTGGTAGGCTAGGTCACAAATAATGGCTAGTGACTCTACTTGGTACACACCATACTTCCCCGTTTCCTTGCACAGCAGAGCCAACTGTATCCAACTATATCCAACTGCAACTTCTCCAGAGTGCCAATGTGGCAGTGCATTCATGAAGGCTGCAAAGCCAGGTCACAGTCGCATAAAGAGGCATTGTTTTATCTGTGGGTTACAGTGTTGGTAACAAAACACATGTGGCACTGTGTAGTGGAGCAGATGATTCACACCATTCGCGCTGGTATCATTTTGGCTGTGAAAGTTCGTATGGGTCTTCTGTAGCCTGACACTAATCCAAACAATTAGTAAAAAAATAGCAAATTCTCTCTTATGCATTATATGTGTTGGAGAAAAGGTGTGCTGTTTCTTCCCTTGAAATGGTTTCAAGAGAGATAGAAAAGAAAAATCCAAGCTTGGATGAGGTTGCAATAGCCCATGGGAATAAGTAATGCATGAGCCATGTGGGGGGCAGATTTGGGCATTGCACAGGGTGCCACAGATATTTGAGACACCAAGTTCTGCCACAGATTTCAAATTCCAAATTTGAGTAGCAAAATAGGAAATCTGGGGAAATTTCAAATATTTGTGAATATTTGTTTCAGCCCTACTGTGTATCTGTACCTGACTTGCAAATAAATCCACAAAGGACACTAGCGCACATGCCTGCATATACCAATGTTTGTCATTTTTTATTTACTAGCCATGACTATTATGCCAACTATGGCCATTCTTGGACAGGAATAGCCTCAAGCTTCAATTACTCTGTGTGGGGCTGTCAAAATGCAATTTTATTTCACTTCAGGTTGGGCGATCTCTTATTTAGATGGATACTATCAGCAATTTAAGAAAATGTTATCTAATTGGTTTCTGACCACACACATTTGTTTAGTCTGTCTTAAAGAGAATATAGATAAATGCATATCTAATGCTCCAGATCACTAAATGCAATGCTCAGTGCCTCTTGTATATGGCTGTCAATTCTGATGCCAATGTAGCATGATATTAAGCTCTTTCTAATCTTTGTCATCCCAGTCATGGGAAGTTTCATATGGCTTCTGTCACTTGTCAGAGGCCACATACAGGTCCTCATAACGGTGAGGATAAAGAGAGGCGTTATGCTCCAATAACCATCAGACTTGACAGTTATTATATACAGGAGACACGATTCCTGCAGTTTCTCATCTTTAATGAAAAGTATCTTGTCTCAAATGCTTCCATGTCATACTGGCTTTACATTTGCTCACCAGTTTTTGGAGTGAGGTCTGTGATTTCCAGTTTGAACATTAAATTCAGCCCTCTTCACTTGTTAAAATTAGAGTAATGTAAACACATAAGAGGAAGCAGCAAGGATGGGTCGCTAGTCGCCCAGAGTGGCTGAGGCAACCCAGTCAGATGGGCAGAGTACAAACAATAAAAATTGTTGTCATTGGTGTCATCTCCACCTTCCACTATCACCGTTTCTTTCACCTTCCAACTCACAGAAAGCAAAGGTTTGAAATGAGAAGCATTCTGTAGTTGTGCAGGCACCCTGTGCCTTTTAGACTCTTGGTTAAATTCAAAACTTCAATTTCCACAAGCTGCAAGGTGACAAATGGAGATGGAGTGGGGCACTCACCGCCCATGTGTTTACTTCAGCACCTCAAGAAGGCTTTTTGAGTGAGAGTGCCTTAGGACATATGGTTAAAAGCCCACATGGTCACGCACTTGAGAGCTTAGGTCAGCCTTTCTCAAGCTTGGGTCCCCAGATGTTGTTGAACTACAACTCCCATCATCCCTAGCTAGCAAGGCCAGAGCTCAGGGATGATGGGAGTTGTAGTCCAACAACATCTGGGGACCCAAGGTTAAGAAACACTGGCCTAGGTGGAGGTAAGTCCAATAGGAATTGTGTGGCGATGCCAATTATATGAACTGGTACTTATGCACTTGCATCTAGCATGACTGCAACTGGCTTTTTTGGGGGGGGGAGCAGTCACAATTGTCCAAAAGAACAGCGTTGGTAGGTCATACCATTGCCTCCTTCAGTCTGTGTGATCCATGCTCTGACAAGTGACCACCAGGAGCTTTTAAACATATCAGCTGGGATATTGTGTCCTAGTTTTATGTATTTATTTATATGTTGACAAATTTTTGTCACATATACTGCATTAATTCTGCCACCCAGTTCTTGTTATCTAAATTTGTTGTATTCCCTAGTGAGCTATAATTTTGGAGTACAAAAAACTAGCTTTGGTATATTGATCCAGAGCCCAAGAGAGTGGCAGTTGAAAGACCATTCTCCTGGGCCTACAAACATTCTGCAGTTGTCATTCTCTTCCTGTTTTTCAGATAATATGCATTTTAATATCAACTTCTAATCCTCTTCTCAGGTAAATGAATATAAAAAATATAAACAGAATGATAAATATTGTATGTCTCATCTAAAATGTCAAATGTTACTGATAGTGAAACCTAGGCTACCAAATACTGGATATCAAATAATATATCAATGTTCATTTTACTAATATGTATAGCCTCCTTTCCCTGAGAAATAAATCCAATAAATAAACAAAAGAAATGTAGTATACAAAAAATAGTCCTCCATCTGCCACAGAGTGGCTGGACACTACTGAAGTCCAAGATGAGAAGGTCAAAATGTTGGTTAGGCCAACAAAAAGGGCCTCTCTCCCATTCCATCTCCTCTAATAAGATGCATAGCTGATGGCTTTTCAGAGAGTCCAAGAGGAGAGGGGCTTGAATGAATAACATGGGCCAGGAATAGCCAACATAGTGCCTTCTACACGTTCTTGAATTCCAGCTCCCGTCAGCACCTTTCAGCTTGGCTAGTGATCAGGAATGGCTGGAGTTGAAGACCACCAACATCTGGAGGGGATCGCACTGTGGAAGGCATAGACAGCCAAATATCAATTATTAGTTATCAAATAGCATGGTTTACCGGGTATCACATGAGATGTGCAGATCAGAGTTACTGCCTCTGCATAGATTTTACAGTGTTTACACAGGATTAATAATTTAAGTCGCTGGACAGTTCCTGGGGTACTAATGAAGTGGCAATGGTTTTGTTTTTTAATCTTGCAAAGCCACCCTGTCATCAGCAAGGAATAGAGAATGAAGTTGATAATTTAGTATTCAGACCAAGCCTCTGGTGGACAGTAGATGCTGATGGCATTTAGCAGTACTTGTGCTTTTCAACAATGATTCGTCGTAAAACATTTGTCTCCTGACTCTGTTATCAAACATTCTTTGGCACTCATTTCTCTCTCTCCTTCTCTCCCCTCCCCCCCAGCATGTCGCTAATGCCAGTTGAGATTTGAAATAGTCTAAACAACTGAATACTTAAACTACAAGGAGTCTGGGGCAAAGAATCTTGTATTTGTAAAAAGGGCGATATTTGCATTTTTAGAAGATAGTAGTAGCAATGACTCCTGTAACTCCATAAGTCCCTTGACAAATAAGATTCCATTTATTTATATTGCTATATGGAAGAAAAGATCCAATATAATAATGTTGCTTTCTGCATCATTCCCCCTACCCCTCCATTTTAAGTACCATTTGTTGCAAAGGCTTCAACAGAAAACTGGAAGGCCTTCACAAACAAAAATAATGGGGAATTACCACCAGATCATGTAGTGTAGAGCTAGCCAACTTGATGCCCTCCAGAGGTTGTTTAAAAACACTCCCATCATCTTTGATCATTGGTCAGGTACCTGGAGCTGATGGGTGTTGTATCCATGACATAGTGCAATCTTGTGCATGTTAACTCAGAAATAAGCCCCACTGATTTTAATGGTGCTTACTCCAAAGTAAGTTTGTACAGGGTTGTAGCTTGAGAATGTGTGTTCCTAAGCAACTTTCCTAATGCCACTCTTTATTTTTAACCTGTTCAGCACTGGATATTTTTGTCATCCATTATCATCATCATCATCTCAAATTAATAGTGTGCAGACAAATAATAAACATAACACTTAAAATTAAAATGATGTTACAGTTTTGTAATCCCTAAATCAGGGTTGCCAGTGCTGCACCTGCAGATGGCAGTTGCCACACGAGTACCTCTTAAGGTGCCCACAAAAGGTCTCAGAAAATATTTCCTCAAGTATCCACAATACATGAGAGTCTTTTGCTCTTCCTATTCAGTTCCTTCCAGTAGCACCTTAAAGACCAACTAAGTTAGTTCTTGGTATGTATCTGAAGAAGTGTGCATGCACACGAAAGCTCATACCAAGAACTAACTTAGTTGGTCTTTAAGGTGCTACTGGAAGGAATTTTTTTTATTTTGACTATGGCAGACCAACACGGCTACCTATCTACTATTCAGTTCCTGTTTGCACTGGCAGCGGTTTTGTGACTGGTGCTCATCGCACTTCCTCAAAATTGCAAAAATGTCCCCTGTCCAAAATGGGTTGGTGGCTCTTATTTTAAACCATTTTTTCACAAGTGGGATCCACTTCAAAATAAATTGCTTAACATTAGTGCCTTGGTTCTAGGCCCAGTGCAATGATTCCCAAACTCTGTGCTTCAAGAGGTTTTGAAGAATGCCTTGGAAAACAAAGCAGAGAAGATGAATGACTCTACCACTCTATTCACTTGGAGTGGGTAGGCACTGTGCAACATAGGTCTCTCTCTGACACCATATGATTGGTGACATCAGCCCAAAGTAGGAAGAAAGGAATCAGGATGCACTAAGAATCTTTGATGCAGCCTGCATAGCAGAGTGAAAGGCATAAAGGAATGCCAGAAGCACTTTCATTGCCAGACAGTATGGCCCCATCCCTACGTGGACCAAGGGGAGGGTATAGTAGTAATTGCACTCAGGGATGCTTGAGCTGTTAGCCAGATGACAAAAACAGAAGCATAGTCATGGCCAATGCACAAGTTTTGCAGTCTAGTGAAGTGCAGGCAAAGCAAGGCAAGATGGCTTTGTATTGCTACTCTGAGGGATGGAGGAGGCATTCCAGTCAGCTCACTTTCAATTCATTTCACATCACATTCATTTCAATTCACTTTTCAAAACAATATGCAAACTGAAGCCCAGCTGTTCTTCAAAATTGGCCCTTTGCTGCATTTTGTCACGCCAAGTATTGCATACAAAAATGCATATACTATAGTAAACTGTGCATATAAATGCATATATTAGTGAAAATAAGATATAAAAATGCATCAGCGGAAATTGCTTTGCAAAAATGTTTGCACACAAATTTGTTTAATAGGAGAAATTAGCAGAAACATGCTGACAAGCTCTCTTAAGGACTCCCTTCCCTGCTTTCAAACTGCAGACTGATGTGGAAATGTGGATAACTGAACCCCAGAGTGGAAAAATGAGAAATTCTGTAAACTGCCTTGTGATCTTCAGGTGAGGGGAGGGATATATACATTTAAACAAATAAATAAATGGGAAGAAAATGAAATTGAGATATTCTTCCATTGCTAGTGATGGGTTGTTCAGATTGAGGAGCAAGCTCTGAGGCCAGAGCTCTGTAAGTCTGGGTAAGTGAGGATTGTCCTGCGGACTCAGCTGGCAATTCTGTGGGTAGGTTTGTACTGTCTACAATTGCATCCTTCCAGCAGAGCAGGAATAGTGCTGATGGCCCTGGAAATAAGGCAAAAGGTGGACACTGCACTTTGAGACCCCTACTATCAGTTTTGACTCAGGAACCCAAAATATAGGAAACACTGTCCTTGTGCATTACTTTATTCATAACCTTCCATTTGAATCCTTACTTTGAATCGGTGCTTTTATCAGGCTAGTAGAGATGAAAATGTTCTTCAGTTTTGTTTCCCTACAATTGGATTGAGTGGTATTCTATTCAGTGTAATTTGGATTCAGAGCTACATTTCTTCCTGTTTTCCTCCACTGAAGCCATAGAATACTGATGAATCGCAGGCAAAATTCACCGAGGGAGCTTGCCTTGTTTTCTTTGTTGTTTTCTAACCAGTTTTTCCCTTTCGATGTACTGTTTTGTTTTTTGAATCCCTTTCCTGCTTTCATCTTGTCCCAGCATAAAAGCTAAATATTTTAGGAGCTATGGAAATGAGAGCTTCGCTGGTCTTGTTTGTCATACTTCCAACCTGAGTGCTTCATATTTCCTGTATTTTTGTGTGTGCTTCTTTGTGTGTGCTCATTGGAATGTCCAGGTAAAGGGATATAAGCTACCAGTGCTAACCAGGGACTTCAGGCTGATACCTTAGAGCAGTGTTTCCCAACCTTTTTTGGGCAAAGGCACACTTGTTTCATGAAAAAAATCTCGAGGCACACCACCATTACAGCCCCGTGACGTCAGCGCGCAGCGTCACGCCGGGAGGGACATAAATTGCTAGCAAATTACATAATCACCTCCTTGAGGGCTGGCTCATCTTCTCCGAAGGCAGAACCCCATTAATTAACAGCACAGACTCACACCATAGCCAAGACGAGGGGGGAAAACCTCAGTCATGCACAGTCATGCACATGTGGGGGCTAAATGAGGACGAAGACCGGGCAGAGAGCAGGGTTCAAATCACCCCACCTGGCCAGGACAATCCCTGGGTGCTCCCTTGGGCCACTCGCCTGACCCACCTCGCAGGGCTGTTGTTGCGAGGATAACACGGGGAGAACCACGCGCGCCCCCGGGAGCTCCTTGGAGGAGAAAGCGGGCGATGAATGCAATGCACGAAATATATGAGAGGCGACCAGGTTTTGCAGGTGAGGGGCCCCCGCCAGCCTCCGCTTCCAACACCCGGCGCAACGACGCCGAAGTTTCCCCCCGGGCTCGGCTCGGGGAGCAGCGCTGCTCCCCCCCGGCTCCCCTTCGCCCTCCCGGCTCTCTCTGCCGCCCACTGGGGACCCCCCTCACCTGCCAAGTCCGGAGCGCCGGTGGAAGTTGCATGCATGCATGCATGCAGGGCGCCACGTTGCCATTGCATTGCACTGCATTCCATGCAACGCCTGCACGCATGCATTGCCTTGCACGCCCGCCAAGGGGTCTCCCCGCGGTCCGATGCGTCCCCTCCGGCGCGGATGCAGCATTGCAAAAATAACACACACACCCCGACGCAGCCCTACCTGGGGGGCAGCCTCCGCCGCTCCGCCTCTGCGGGGATCCCCGGGCTCCATCCTGCCGCCCGATCTCCGCGGGGGCGCAGGCAGGCTGCGCGGGGTCTGCGCGGAAGAGCCCCTGCCCGCCCGGCCGCCGCCGCTGCGCTCATTCCATGGCCGGGAGAAGAGCGCTTCAAAGAAAACGCCCGGCCCGCCAGGCCACGCTGGGAAACGTAGTTCGCGCACCCCGCGCGGGCGCGGAGCCCAAGGGCGAGGGGACTACGGATCCCGGCAGCCCCCGCGCCGGGGACGGAGGGGGAGAGGCCGGGTGCAGGGATGGAGGGACGGGTGGGCGAGCGAGTGAGTGAGTGGCAGCCGCCAAGCCTTGGCCGAGAGCCAGGAAGGGCCTCCCCGGAGGAGGAGGAGGAGGAGGGAGGCGCAGAGCGGGAGGGAGGGAGGGAACCCCAGGGGTCATCTATTGACGGCGCCCCAATCGAAAATTTGACTTTTTTTAAAAAAAAAATCTTTCGAATTTTTCTAATTTTTCCCGCGGCACACCAGGCAACATCTCGCGGCACACTAGTGTGCCACGGAACAGTGGTTGGGAAACACTGCCTTAGAGAGCCATTGCTGGAGTGCCAGCCAGCAGTGGTCTGACCCAACATAAAGCAGTTTCTTATGACCATAAGTTTAAACCTAATAAACAATAAAAGGGGAAGGGAAGCATGAGAGGCTTCTTTCTGTCACCTCCCTTTCCCACAGGGACCTTTCAGGTTTGAAGCCATTGCCAGTTCTTTCTTGACATAAATCCCACATTGCAGCATTAGCCCTATTCAGAACAGTTGACAATGGAGTCGACCAAAGTGGTGGCAACCCTGGCCTTAATTGTAAGTAGTGTCAAACCCAGGACCTGATAGGAGGCAAGTGTGGTTGAACTGACCACAAAGTTGTCAAATTCAATTCATACACAACATATACACAAGTGAATTGGCAAGGAAATTGAACACAGCCACATTTGATTTCAAAAGAGGAAACTTACCCATAATAGGGATTTTTTGAGCCTCCAGCACTTGAAAGTATGATCAAAATGTATATGTAAGAAATAGCCACCTTACAACTTCTCTTTCTATAATAAAACTTCTATAATAATGCCCAGCTGTGTAGATTGACATATAAACTAAACAATGTCTTAGATTTCTTTTCAGACCTAACATCCAGGATAGATTAGCCCAGGACCATTTTCTCCCATTTTACTTTAAACAAAGTGTTGTGGTTTGTTAGTCAAACAAATGGTGAGTTGCCCAAGGTTATATGGGGAAAGAGTTGTATGCTTATACCCCAAAAACTGGCTCATATGTTGTCTAACTAAATGTCAGTTGATGCTACTGTTCATCTTGTACAGATTAGTATTTTTAGTATTGCCCATAAAACATTGAACCCTGGGTATACGTATGCCCTATTCCCCCCCCCCCGGCCGCTGCCACCACTAAAATGTCTTCCTCTACAATCACTTCTGATAAGGGCTCTATTTAATAGGTTCAAAATGATTTGGCCCCAAGTCAGCCTGTCTTTGCATCTCCTTAGAAAAATGAAACTTAAAAAGAGCTACTTTGAAATCATTATTTTATTAAAAGGAATTCACTTCTGAGTGGAACAAGATAATTTGAAATTAATTACCATCTTGTAAAAAACAGCCGTGCGGTTGCTTGCTATGCAAATGCTACACTTGGAAAAAGTAACAAGAAGACCAAACAAAACATGATGTGGGAAGAAATCTTTTATGTTGTTATTTTAAACTTTAGTCACTGTTCTTGTGACGGGGACTCATTATAACAGATGATACATATTGGCTCAGTGGAAGCCATTAGGGAGAAATCCAGTGAACTATCTTCTCCATTTATTATCTACCAGCCAGCAACATTCTCCATGGGGGAAGAAAAATCTATATTCACTGTCTGAATCATCAGACAGAATATTAAGAAAACCAGCAAACGGGATGCCGGATCCAGCACTCTCCACAAGTAGCAGTAGTTTGGGAAAGAGAACCAAAATATGGACCATTTGCAGTATCTTGCTCTGGATGATACAAAATTTATTACATGCTGAGAATCTGGTTGAACTGGGAAATTTCCTGTGTCAGCCACCAACCAATCAAAACAGGAAGAATATTGTATTGGGAGAGCATTGTATTGGAAGGGTCGTATCTCAGTGAATATGCTTTGCATGGAAAATATCCCAGGTTGAATCCAAGGCATCTTCAGATAGGGTTGGGAAATATTTCTCTCTGAAATCCTGGAAAGCGGCTGCCAGTCACTGTAAACATATTGAGCCAGGTGGGCTAATGTCTTCATTCAGTCTAAAGCAGCTTCCAGTTTCCTGGTGCCATAAGTCACAGTTTGCTGGGACATACAGGAGCTGTACAAAAGCATCTGCCAGAGTATACGGGATTTGAACTGTGAGCGTCTGGGTACATGTGCAAATAGCCATCATGGTGAGCAAGAAGAATGAAGCAGCTTTGCTCTCCAAGGTTCTTCAACCATCCCATGCTCTCGTGCTGCTTAATTCCTCCTTTCTTGTCCTGGATATAGATATTTCCTGGTCAGGCCTGTGTTTTGTGCTTCCCAAGGTGGCTCTCCGTATCAGCAGAATCTCTGTTTCAAACACTCCCACAGTGCTCCTTTCTGAATGGGATTCCAAACACACATTTGTGAATAATGCCAAAATTCATTGCACAGTGTTTTTATACACATGCAAAATGTGTAATTTAGCAGTCTAATAATCATTACCTCAGATAAGTTTGGTTTATTTGTATCTAGTCATCAGACTACCATCTATTATAAGCAAGAATAACAAACAAAAGGGAACTACATAGCTAAATAAAATTTAGAAATGGTAAAATAAGTAAAATAAATACAATTTGCATAGACCTGAATAAAATAATATAAAAGCATAATCCAACTTAAAATTATATCGAATATGATAAAACTATCAAGTTTGGTTAGGGCAAGAGAGGGAAGACAACTCTTACAACTGCTTTGTAGAAAAATGAAGTATGTTTAGTGTGTATGGTACACGGAAATGAGCATTTTATTTTATTGTTATTATGAAAATCTTCTGTATTTCTAACACACCTGTAAAAAAATAACTCTGAGTCTCCCTGGTCTGAAACAGCATGACCCTGTAAAACTTGCTCTTAAAATTATTTCAACACAGCTTAAATAAATTCACACAAACGGGAACAAAAGTATATAGAAATAATAATGTAGCAAAATTCTGAACTTCCCTGGCAAGACACAACATTCTCTTTCAATTCCCCCCCCCCCACCCTCAATTAAGGCAGATAGAAAATGTGGCCTTTATTGTAGTTTGGCTGCTCACAGCTCTTTATGTGCACCAAATACGGTATATTTCCCCTCTCATGCTTTTGAAAACCTTATTGATTTAGTCCGCTCACAAAAATGCCATAACCTTCTATTTAATATCTCATGCAGCAACAGAGATCAAGATTCATTATAGAAAAAGAATTCACCTTAAATAGTTTTGCACTCCTTTTTGTTTGCTACTTTTGTGTAAGCAAAACTAGAACAGTTATCCTTCAAATGCTGGGGTTGTATTTCCCCCCATAGACACACTTAATAGTTGCTAACCTCTTTGTAAGGCCTTCTAGAAATGTTTGATATGCCTGTGCTTGATTTCACCCACTCTATGGCCCTATTTTGGCCCATATGGCTATAGATTTGTATAGTGGTTAGTCAATGTATATTCTGGGATAAGAATGCAAGACTGATGCCAAAGGTATCTATGGAATGGCATACCAAATTGTTAACAGGACCAAGAGCAGTGGAATTTTCTTTTACCTATTGCCAAGGGTTTGAGCTTTTGTGGAGTCTGAACCCTCACCTTTATTGATTGATCATACTTTGCTGCCCCTTTATGAGAAACCAAGTGGAACGTTGGAGAAATTGGTGGGTAAGGCCTCTGCTCTGTCTGAGGATGTTTTCTACAATAAACATTTGATTTTCTACATCTTTTTGCTAGAGCTAGCTAACAGCCAGCAGAATACAAATAAGTTGAATTCATGTCAATTCTGTCATTGCCCCAGCATGCACACTCTGCACTAGACCTGTCAGTTTATTGAGAAATTGAAATGTGGAATTAAAGCAGTATTGAACGGTCAATAGAGCTCAGTTGCCAGCCTCCCTTTCATCCCTGCAAAACTTGCCTGTGAGCAACCATCAGCATAGAATTGCTTGCTAAACTCCAATCCGACTCACAGATGGTGAAACAGTTGCAGTGCTTCCGTTTCCACAGAGGAAGACCAAGAGATGATCACCACCCCAAAGCGCGATTGCAGTTGTCAGCTAAGGGAGCATTTGGGGCTTTCATCAGAAGGGAAAACTGGGGAAGATCTGTGCATTCCTGATAAGAATGGGCAATTCTGTCAGCTTTTGTTTCTCTTTTTCTCCAATCTCAAGTTCAATTATCCACATTTCCACATTCGCTTGCAACTTTTTAAAACAACAACAACATTATTTATACCATGCCCATCTGGCTGGGTTTCCCCAGCCACTCTGGGTGGCTCCCAACAGAATATTAAAAAATGCGATAAAACATCAAACATTAAAAACTTCCCAAAACAGGTAATGAAAATTTCTCCTGATATACACAGTTTTGTATGTAATTTTACCCGATGTACATGTTTTTACAAATAATTTCCCGTAATATAATACAATTTAGATATTATTTTCACTGTATATAGATTTTTCTGCACACTTAGTGTATGCTTTTGTGTGCTTGGCTAGAGAATTGCATTGCAAAATTTGGGGAAGTGTGAATTTTGAAGGACGGCTGCATTACAGTTCACATTATGTTTTGGGAAGTGCAAACTGGGTAGATTCACCTTTAAATATAAACTGAACTGAATTTCTCCCCCATGCCTACTTCTGGTAGAAGTGAGGGGGTGGGTGGATATGAGGAATAAACATGTAAACTGGGACTCTATGTGTTTAGGCCTTCACATTTGAGTGGCCACATCAAATGTTACATTGCGTGTGTGGCAGAAGGAATGCCTGCCCACTTCACCACAGGAATGCAGTTGTTGGCTGGGAAAGCCTAACTTGATAACTCACATTAAATGTGAGAATGTTCTCCACTGACATGTCAAATTTCTGTGGTTGATATCTGATAGCCCCTTCACAAGTGGAACTCATCACTTGATCCTACAGTTATCAGGTGATGAACATGCACATGTGAATGAATTCTTAAGTGTTGTAAGTGACCTCTTCAGCAGCCTCAGGGGGCAGGTCTTCCAGGACTCAAAGCCAAGCTGGTCTCTGGCCTCCTCAGCAGCCTCAAGTTTTGTAGCTGGAGTCAGTCAGGGTCCCACCCACCCATGCCAGGTGGGGAAAAAAGCCAGCAAGGCACTTTCTGTCTTTCTTTTATAACAAAAGGCTTTGCCAACATTCACATTGGGACATTCTGTGGTAAATGAGGAAGTTGCTAGGCTGCTCACTGCAGTGAGCACTTTGAAGTATTGGCAAATCTTGTTTTTTAAAAAAATAAAAGGAAGATACTGCAGGGGAGAAGGGAACCCTCTGTTGCCTTGTGTAATGGCAAATCCAGTCATCACCAATTGTTTTCACTCGCTGCATGAAAACAAACTGTTTTTTCACCCATTCTTCCCCCACTCCTCAAACAAGTGAAAATCTGGGCCAGTGTATTTGGTCCCACATTAAATACATCTTATTATGATTGGTTTATATGATCATTTCATATGCATTCACACTTTCAATCATTCTCTTTGCTGGTGATATAAGAGATTGTCCTCTTTCCTGTTCTACTGCTGCAGTCCTGATGGTGCAAACAACACTATTGTACACTCGCTGTGAATTGAGAAAATCACACTTTTCAGCAGATACTCACTCCTGTGAAGGAAATCAATATGCCCAACCTAAGTGAAATAACTGCTGGCAATACAGTAATTAGGTCATTAAACAGCAATGGATATGCATTAAGAAGCAACACAGAATGCCCTCAGCTCTGTTAAAAACAGCACATGCTAAAGCTGGAGGTAGTTAGCAATATCAACTAATTAGATGCAGAACAAGAGAGAGGATAAAGAATAAACTATTTTTTAATTAAAATAAAAAATTCCTTCCAGTAGCACCTTAAAGACCAACTAAGTTAGTTCTTGGTATGAGCTTTCGTGTGCATGCACACTTCTTCAGATACCTGAAGAAGGTATCTGAAGAAGTGTGCATGCACACGAAAGCTCATACCAAGAACTAACTTAGTTGGTCTTTAAGGTGCTACTGGAAGGAATTTTTTATTTTGACTATGGCAGACCAACACGGCTACCTATCTACTATTTTTTAATTGATAAGGTTCCCGCAAAGCTGTGAGGAGAGATCACAATAGCTAGGTTTTTGGCAGTTTGTGAAATATCAGCTTTAATCTCTGAAGCAACCTGCTATTAATAGATGCTAGAAGAAACAGACGCTAGAAAAAATACTCCAAACACATAGAAAATACTTCTGAGCTTAATTATTATGAAGGCTAGGTAATCAACACAGATACCATATCTCTCCAAAACCAGAGAGTAAAATCAAAAGAGAAACGCAAATCCTTCACTGTTTTCTGATTATTTTGAAATAGCAAATAAGATAATAAGTAGCTGCATTTTTTAACAATGTGAGAAGAAATATATTTGCCATGGGAAGATACAAATTGATCACAGTGCCCTGTGATACAATGAGGGATGGGTTTACCTATCCACAGTCACTGGCCATTCTGAATTGTTAAACAGAATTTTTTTATCCTAAAAATGATAATGATTTTTACATGCATTTTAGCATTTATACTTTAGTTTTGCCAGTGTGGTGTAGTGGTTAAGAGAAGTAGACTCGTAATCTGGTGAACCGGGTTCGTGTCTCCGCTCCTCCACATGCAGCTGCTGGGTGACCTTGGGCTAGTCACACTTTTCTGAAGTCTCTCAGCCCCACTCACCTCACAGAGTGTTTGTTGTGGGGAAGGAAGGGAAAGGAGAATGTTAGCCGCTTTGAGACTCCTTCGGGTAGTGATAAAGCGGGATATCAAATCCAAAACTCTTCTTCTTCTTCTTCTTCTTCTTCAACTACTGGTTGATCCTACATTAGAACTGCTAGAGGAATCTGTCCTTTGCAGGTTCTGATACTGACCTAATCCCCACTTTCTACACCTATGTGTGGATTTGAAGGTACCTTTATGCATTTCGTGGTTGGAGCCTGGCAAACCGCATGGTCTAAGTCACCCAGTGGGCTTTATGATTGAGGTTGGAGTTGAATGCACAGCACCTTAACCCAGGGCTCTTTTTTAGCTAGAACTCACCAGAACACAGTTCTGGCACCTCTCAGCTGAGCGCCATTGCCACTGTAAGAGAACAAGGGAGGTGTTCATGGTGAGTTCTGGCACCTCCTTTTCCAGAAAAATTGCACTGCCCTAACTGCTTCAAATTCTGTCTACAACCCCATTGTATGATAGTGGGGCCGATATGTTTTCAGCATTTCCCTCTCAAGTCTGGGAACAATTTGATGTTCCTTGGTCTCTCAAATTCCTTGTGGCCATTTCATGAGCAATATTCTTCCCATTACAGCCACAGCATTACCAGTGCTATAATCTGAACATTCCCTTATAATGCAAACTTTTATAGGGCAATCAAACATTTTGTTGAGCTGTTAGATATTATGCTGTAAAATGCATCCTTAATTAATAGATGTCTGACAGGTTCTATCTGGTGTATTTTACATATTCACAACCTCTCGGGTTTTTTGGTTTAATTTCCTGCACGTTAGCATCATTCAATGGGATATTAAAAATGTCCAATTTATTTCTCCTGTCAAATCTACAAAGCAGGAGCAAGTTCTTGTAGTGATTGTGGTATCCTGGAATAATCTAATGATGTTGTGCCCCCATTTTATGCTCTATATAGCACTGAGTGTATGCTGTACGTGAGTGGGTAGACATGGTTGGAATGGCAGATTGAATCCAAGAGATTATTAAAATGTCCATCAGACGTTTGAAAAGTTTGAAATCTGCAACATGGCTCTGAACAAAAAGGGGAGTGGTAACTTCATCCAGTCACATCTTGTTCTGTGCCTTCTCTCTATACTTTATACTTTAACTATACAGTTAAATTTAAAAATGAACAGTTAAAAGGGGGGGAGTGTGCAGATGGAGGGGATTGGTCTACTGATTGCTGATGTCACAATGACAAGTTGCTTGGCAACAGCTGCTTCCCAACTTGCCGGTGAGTGGCAGTTGCAGCCCAATGCGACACGTCCTCTCTCCTCTGGACACACAGCACCATTTTAGATTGTTCCCCTATCTCCTCCAGCCACCATGGAGGCTCACAGGTTCCTGCCTAACCCATCCTTCAAAGGAGCCAATCCGCAGCGGTTGGGGGAGGGCATGGCCAGCTACTTAGACTGACTGACCACTCAGCACAGCATCCAGTCGGCCAGGAGCATCGCCCATCCCTTCCCCTCCCTTCATTAATAGTTGATTACCACTCTGTTTCTTTTCAGCTAGCCGGACTTTACTGTGGTCTTTTGGCGGCTGCCGTATTTGGAGCCGGGAAGCAATTTTCCCTGCTCTGCAGGTTTCACCTTCCCCATGGACACAACTGTGGCGGTTTAGGCCTTAGGCGGAATCCTATAGTCTTTCATCCAGCTGAGGTGTGGTGAAGTGGTGACTCACCCACCCCATTTTCCCTGCAGCGGCGTTAACAGGGTACCTCGTTAGAGGGCTCTGGAAGGAAGTCTCTGTCCAAAGAGCCAAGTGCGTAGGCCTAGCGGACCATAGAGTTTCCCTCAGGATTTGGGGGCCATCTGTGTAAATGTGCGTTTTGCGATGGATCCATCCCCGAATAGACCCTGTCATGCCCCAGTTCTCCAGTGGGGGGCAGGCTGAGAGGGATAAATGCCCAACGCCTTTCTTTGCCAAAGCTTCCTACATCTGAAATCAATTAAGTTGTGGCCATTTAAATCCCAGACAGTTGTTGTGTCCGTTCATTTTACCACTCAGATTTTGCGGCTGGGCATGCAACTGATGTTGTCCTTTCAGAATCTGCTACCAGACTATGCTGTTGTGAATTAAAACCATGTTTTACTTCAGTTCCACTTCTCATGAGATATATAGTCACTGCTTTTCTTCCATTTTGTGGAAATAAAGTATTCATTACCCATGAAGAAAATGATAGTAACACTTAAAAATTCTGGACAAAAATGCTCATCAGATCTGCATGGCAGAACTTAAGCTAAGATGCTGTGTTCTCTGTGTCATCACAAAGAAATCAAGGGCTTCTTTAAATTGGCAATGAAAGTCATTAGGCACTGAAAAAAGGGGGAATGTGGAAAGTTTTTTCCCCTTTCAGGTAAATTTGCTTTGACATCTGTGAAAGCCTGTGCTGCTTTTAGACCAGATCCCCTAGGATACTTGGTGTATTCTGGGTTCTCTCTAGGGCTTGTCTTCTCAATAAGAAAAAGAAACAATTTCACATTTATACAAAAAAGGGGGCAAGAATCAAAGCATACTAAGCAACAATAGGAAATGAAAAAGGCCAGGGGAAAGTATCACGTAAGTGATTCATTTAACCTGACCAAAAGTCCAATAGGAAGGTAATACAAAACAATGTAATTTAAAGGCAACGTATGTTATCTGGAGAAAATAAATTAAACTGGATTCCTAACCTACAAAATCCAAGCCTATAAAATACAGTGATAATCACACTGACAGTTAATTAAGAAGGAGAGCAATGTAGAGAAGTATATCTGAGTCTGTCAGAAGTATGGACAGTTCCTTTTTGGGTTTCCAGATAAATAAAATGATAGCTGCGATTCACAGGAGTTTCAACTCCCCTCTTCCCTTGAACCTGGCAAATGAACTGTTGCCCCAAATGGAAAGCAGATTTCTGCATCTGATTGTAAGTTGCTCCAAAGAAGGGGCAGCCTGTCCTGTTTTGCCACCACAGGCAAAACACGACAGTGTTGCTCTGCTGCTGAAGTCTCTCTTACCTCTCTTACCTGGCATCACCTGTGAAATGGCAACAACAGCAGTGGGTTTCAGCGAGCTTTCACAAGATCTCACAGAACTCTCATGAGATTTTGTGGAGCTCTTGCTGGAAGCCATTGCTGCTTCTCCACCAGCAGTGGAGACAGTTGGGGTGCCTTTGAGGTCACTGGCTCTTGGGGTTGTGCCACCCAAGGCTTTACACTGCCTCATGGACCATGCTGCAAAGAGATGTATGTCCAACATAAAAAATATTAAACACCAGCATACCAATGTTTGGATAGAAATTACAGTTTCAGCTCTACTATCTAAGGGTAGACCATTCTATTTCCGGTTCATGCCATTTTTCATATGTTATGCACATGTCCATTCCATTCTATTTCCACATCTTTTTTGGTTTTTATATCTTCTATCTCAACATTTTTGCCTGCAGATGTTATATTTATATACAGTTCTAGATGTTCATTTTAAATAGATGCAGCTTTTTATCAAATATTATCAAATTGGCCTGTAAGAGTTGTGTGGCAGACAGAGATTAAACAGACTAAACCTTTTCTAGCATGGAAATGCAATTACGGGGAAAGCTTCACCTGTTGACATTTTGTATCATATCTATTTACTTATGTGTGGCTATCCTTCACCCCCACCGGCAAAAGAGAACAACTTTGCACAAGATGAAGCATATGCAAAAATTGTGCAAATTTGTGCCTTATTGAATGAGCGCAACAGAGACCCAAATCTGCATATAGTATTCTGGGCCCAGAAAATATTGGAGGCAACCCTGTTATGGTGGCCTGTGATTCCATACAATGTTGCACCAGGTAGACAATGTCCACTGGTTGGTCTAATCTTACATTCTGTAGCCGGCAATGCAAGCACTAAAGGCTTCAGTATCTGTAAACTATGAAGGATGAACTTTGTATTAAATCAGGAATAGCCAAAATAGTGAATTCCAGATGCTGCTGGCCTCCAATTCCCATCAGTCCTAGCCAACAGTTGGGATGATGGGAACTTTAGTCCTGCAACGTCTGGAGGGTACCACATTGGCTACTCCTGTATTTAATCTTCACTGCTGCCTTATAAGAACACTAGGGACAACTTTCTCTGATTTACATAGGGTATTGGCATGTTATTGTTTTTGGTAGTAAGTTGCCTGGAAGGTATAAATACATACTCGGCTTGCCTTTGTCTCTCCGTCTGGCAGGTGTTACTTTGTTCTCAGAGATTTCTTTCCAGTGTTTAATTAGTTTTGTCAGTCAGCTGTCTCATATGGCATTTCTTGAGTCATTACAATTTTTATCCAATTAACAGCAATATTTTTGAAAGGCATAATGACTAGAATGCCACTGGAGGCAGAAAAATGACCCCCCCCTCTTCAGTGTGCAACTACATCTCTAGAGAAATTGTTTATAAAAAATCAAATATACAAATATTTTATTGTTTCACTGAAAATACAGCGTTGTTCCTGTTCATGATAGGAAAGGACTAAAAAATGAGGCATTTCCTTCCTCCGCACAGCCATTACTAGAGATGAGTGTATCAGTTTATTGGTGGTCTGTGCCATTTTTGAATGTGTTTGCCCTTAAAGCTGTTGTGTCTGATGCAAAAATTAACAACTGCATGAAAAACCACATTTAAATAAGTATTTAAACCTGCATTTCAAAATGTATTTTCTCTGATGTATTTCTTTCAAAACGCATATTTCTAACCTGGCTTTGAGCTGGGAACTGCTCCCTCCTATGTGCCAAGGTTATTATGTCCACCAGAATATAGTGAGGAACTGTGATCCAGGCTCATAGCCAGAGGGAGACCAAAGAAGTGTGCTTGGGAAGAGTGTTATCTAGACTGCTGGTCTTTTAAATACAAAATTGTAACCTGTTTTTATCAGTGTATCCTGTGCTTACAAGTGATGTATCAGAATTTGCAACAGGAGATTTTCTACAAACAGTGCAAGATGTCCTGCCACTCCATGATTTAAACCAGGAAAACAGGATCATCTGAATATGGCCAGCCATTATAGATGGCCCTGCATTTGATGAAAGACGAGGCTGTGCAGGTTTAGTCTCACCTAAGTCTGTTGGTATGGTTATAGCTGAAGTCAGCTGAATTTCTTGCTAACTTCTCAGATGTATCTTCTCTTTCCAAAGCAGCTCTGGGCCTGCTGAGAGTGGAATCAGTGTCTTCTCCATTGGTTAAAGGTGCCGCTGCATTGCCTCTGACAGAAGTTGCTGTTCAATATTTATTTCCAACAAAGAAACTTATGGTGGATATTTGTTTTGAAGTGTTTGCTTATGTTTGCCTATAGTGTATATTGGTTTTGAAGTTATGATGATAATAATAGTGCTGGTGAATTGGGTGTCTGCAACTCCCCTAGCCAGGGGGAAATATAACTCTATCTCTCCACCTGAAAAGGCATAAAAACATGCCCCCTTGACAAGAGGCAACTCTTTCTGCTGTTGCTTCAGTTAGTTAACTCCTTCCCTGTCATAGCAAGCGGAAACTCCTGTATCCCACCTCCCTGCTGCAGTGATTATGCTTGAATAGATTTCACAGCCACAGAGAATGTGTGTGTTTGCTATCTCCTTGGTCAGGTAGGAAAAATCTGCATCCCTTTTGAGTCCCTGATTGGTGATACATAAAAACAAATTGACCAAGCCTGTCAATATTCCTTCTCTCGATTTTGACCCATCTCCTGGCCTGTGTCCATTTCACACCCTCCAAATAATAGCACATGTATCTTTAAAAAGAAAAACAAATCATTTTCTGTTGCTCTCTAAAATTTCTGTAGTAAATTTTAAGTATTTGTTTGTAGAAAATGTTAAAATAGGGAGGGCATAAAAATGTCACATATTTGTGAAAACAACATATGAAAATGCATTTTATTACGGGGAATTGCTTTGCAAAAATTATATATTAGGGGAAATTGCATACAGTGGTAGCTCGGGTTACAGATGCTTCAGGTTACAGACACTTCAGGTTACAGACTCCGCTAACCCAGAAATACTAGGGTTAAGTACTTTGCTTCAGGATGAGAACAGAAATCGCACGGTGGCGGCGTAGCGGCAGCAGGAGGCCCCATTAGCTAAAGTGTTGCTTCAGGTTAAGAACACTTTCAGGTTAAAAACTGACCTCTGGAATGAATTAAGTACTTAACCCGAGGTACCACTGTACAAACATGTGCATATTAGGAGAAATTCACTGCTGAATTGTTAGGAGGACTTTAAAAAAGTACGGTAAATCACAAATTGGTGTGGAAATGTTTAAAAGCTAAAGATGGGAAAATGAGAAATTGATATTGACAGAATTGCCCATCTGTATTTCTGGGTTACAACCCAGTTGTAAACCAGGAAAGTAAATGCCTTACAGGAATAAGTATAGAGGTAAAAGGGACGGGAGAAAGAAATTTGCACAGTAACCAGAGGGAGAGCTAATTGGTGAGAAGAGGTTCATCCCTCCTATACCAGGAGCCGGAGACTCGCCAATATCTGTCTGGAGGAATAAGGAGGTTTTAGGGCTCCAAGCTCATGAGAGCTTGGCTACTCTCATCTGTGGGAAATTTCAGAACAGGAAGGATGCTACAGCAAGCAGGGAGACAGAGAGCGATGAGTGCATATTTATACATCAAACCAATGCAAGTTGTATGAACTAAAGCAGCACAAATTTGAACGGAAGCTATAGTGAAGAGAAATCCTCAGAGAATAGTACACAAATGAATTCTGGGGGAAGAAATGTTTGAGTCCTTAAAAATTCTGTAACTAGAAACAAGTTTAGAAAGTGACGCCAGTGGAGCAATACATCCAGAGAAGAACCAGGGCCAGAAAACAAAGTTTGGTGTCACCGGCTTTGCTTCTTCCCTTGCTTTATTCTTCTAGCAATGCTTAGTTAATCGAGGCACATCAGAAATGCTACAAAAGAAATAATGATACAGACAGCAGTAGAAATAACACCCAGTTTTTCATTTTCTGTAATGGGACTTTGATAATAATATAGCATTGTAGTTGATTCACTGTAGTGTCTGGAGGCAAACTCAGAAAAGGAAAAATGTTTCTTTAAAAGCTTTCTCCATTCGAAGCTTTTCATTTTCCCAGGACAAATGGAAGAACTGAATTGCACAAAGAGCGTTGTGTCATGAGTTTTACAATCAACTCTGAAATTAGTCCTTGGGGTTTGATAAATGGATTAGTAATGCCTTAGATCCAGGCAACTGTGTGGTTAGTTCCATATGCATAGCCACAACTTGTGTAGCTAGCCACATCATATAACAACATCACCTTACATATATAACAATTTACTAATGTTCAGTGTTGTCAACGTGCTTTTCAGAAACAAAGGAAGAGAACACTAGGAATGGATAAGCGTATTTCCATTTCAGTCGCAGATGTGTTTCACCTCATTTCTGCATTAATTGTTATTATTCTTTTTAAAAAAGAACAACAACCCCAAAATGAAAATAGGAGTTTAACGTGTACTTTATCACAAAATATTTATTTAACAGCAGCCCCATCCTCCATCATATGCTAAAGCAAATGACTTTCGAAACTCTGAGGAAAGCTCTTTCTGGGCTGACAAGCAGAGATGCTCATTTACACCATAGCTTGAATGATTTGGAAACGGTGAGGCAGGCACAGCCTCCTTTGAATACCCAGGTGCACATACCTGATTTCCCCTATGCACGTTGAATGCAAGCCACTGCTGCCTTCTCCTTCCCCAGGCGAGAGAAAGAAGAAGAATTAGCTTTTTCGGAATGTGGTAGAAGTGGTGGCTCTGGCTGGGCTCATGGAATGTCTGTTTCTTCTGAGGATCCTGGGATCCATAACATGCAAGTTCTAGTTTAAAAAAAACAAAACAAAACTATTGTGGGTCAGAATTAGATCAAATTTGTAGAGAAGGTTTGCTAACTCTGAAGGAATGGATCATGCCAAATTTTGAAGGATAGCTGCTGTGGTTTTATTTTGCACTTTTGGAGGGTGAATGAGAACTATGTACTCTCCCTAAATGTTTTGTGAGAATTTTGGTCTGAAAATTGCAGACTTAAGAGAGGTGCCGCTGCGTAAGAAATCTTCCAGATTTCAGATAAATAGTTCCAAGGGCTTTAGTGCTAGGTGTCATTAAAGATAGACCCCACCCAATGAAGCTGTCTAAAATGTGTATGTGTGTACAAAATCGAATGACATTTGTAGGCAAAGTCATACCTTCCAATGGGTGGAATCCTTCTAAATTCCAGAATGGCAACAGCTGTTTCCCCACAAGCACAGTCTTTATAGTTGTGTGGTGGGTAAGACAGGAAACAATCTCCCCCTTGTGTTTTCTGGGCAATTGGTCTCAAAATTGCAGACACAAGAAAGGTGCTTCTGTGTAAGAAGGCTTCCAAATTGTAGTTAATTACATCCTAGACCTTTAAAGTTGATTTTTTGGGGGGGAGAGAAGTGGAAGAACTAAAATGCATTTGCTTTTTAGGTAAAACTATTCCTCAGATTACAGGTTTGAACCATCAATCACAATAACTGTCCTCCGGCCCTCTTCCCAGGCTGGTGTTTGCTGTTCCTTCCCCGATTGCTTAACTCTGGCATTTTAGCTATATGATAAGCTTACAGACATTTAGCTAGAGCTAAACTGAATGATGACAGAGCTGTTGATTACCAAGTCACCCAGACTTTCCCAGGACAGCTTTGGAGTGGCTGGCTTGAGAATTACATCTTTAGGATGCAGTTGCCTAACATCTGCCACCATAAGATTCTTAAAGGAGCAGTCTCTTTCACATGCAGATATTGGCAGCCAAAATATGGTGTAAAACACACTTCTGTTTTTCTCCAGAAATGTGTGCCAGGGCTCTAAGATTCCATCTAAGACAGAGTTTCCCAAACTTGGGTTTCCAGCTGTTTTGGGACTACAATTCCCATCACCCCTGATCACTGGTCCTGCTAGCTAGGGATGATCAGAGTTGTAGTCCAAGTTTGGGAAACCCTAATCTAAGAGATGGTAGTGTAGGAGTGGCTTGTACTTAAGGTATCCTGAAGAGAGAGTTTCAGAGATCACCAAGTGATAGGCAAGGAAGAGTGGTCCTGTATGAGAGACCCAGTTTTGCTTCCCTTGCATCCCCCTGTTCTACTTGGCTGAAGTCTATCATATGTCATGTTCTTTGTTTATCAATGTATCAGAGAAATAAAATGATGGTGCAAAATGCAATAGCACAACATTGTGAGTTACGGTATCTACACCCTCCATATGAGCACAGATTATACATTCCAAATTAGGAGCATTTCTTCCTCCCTGCTGCCTCAAAGACTTCCACCTACACTTGCTTGCTTTAGCCAATTTTCCACTGTTCAAGAAACGAGGGGGAGTTAGATGTTTGGCTAAATTACAGTTCTAAGCTAATCCTTTTGGAACAAAACCATTCATTCTTGTGTTGTGCAAGAGAGTAAAAATATAACAGGAGATAGGTGCATTAATTTTTGCCTTACAAAATGTTCCAGAAAGATAAAATGCTATTACCCAATGAGTTTTAAAAAGCACCTCTGCTGCTGCTGCCGGTGAATTATTACTACTTAGGAAAATCAATAATGACATTTGATTTTTCAGGACATTTGAGAGCCTGGATGATCCACTGTTTAAATACAGAAATCTGTCTTACTTGAAGTCATTAATAGCGAGAAATGTCAAGCAAAGTACTTTGTAGTCACGGAGAAAAATGAGCTTTATTTTAAAGTCTGGGATGACAGTATACCATACAGGCCTGACACCAGATGTTTGTGGATTTTACACATTCACACACCACAAGGTCCACTTTCTCCCCTCCCTCCTGGCAACATTTCACTTCTTGGTAATGATGCTTCTTAGACTGTAAATTCTCTATATTATGTTCTGCTTTTTCTCTCATTTTCCGCATTATTGTTCACAGTTCCAAAGGGTGAATTTATGCCCCCTTCAAGCCTTGGTTAGGAATTCAGATCCTTCACACGTCTAGGGTCATGTCAGGGAGGGTGAGGGCACGCAGCTAAGCCCCACCCATCCAGCACATCGCAGGAGTTTGAGGGTGGAGGTCTGCAATTGTTTTCTTTGGAGCTCGAGAGTTCACCTCAGGCTGGACCCTGAGTGCTTAAGGAGTCTCAGTGGATGTTTAGCAGAAGTTTCTTTGTTAAATGGTAATGTGGCTGTATTGTAAACCTGTAGAATGTTTGCATTAATTTAGCAGGAATTGAATGGTGAGCTAAGAATTATGGCATGTTTGCTTGTTATTTTTTTGCTTCAGAGCATTTGAATTCTGGAGTAACTCCTGTAGCTGAGAGGGGTGCATAGAATATGAATTGTTGTAAGTTTCCAGGCACACCTTTCCCTCACAATTTTAGGCATTTCTTTATTTCTCCTTGATTTCCTACCCCCCTCCAAGTAGGTCCTATTGAATTCAACCAGTAAACGAAAGTCCCTTGGTCCTTGGCTCTTAGCCCCATTCTCTTCACTTTATGTATTCTTCATTTTGACAATCTGTTTCTTCTTTTGATTTGAAGTATCAGTGTTATGCTGTCTCCCCCTGTTCTTACTCATATTTCCAATTGTTCTGTGGGCTATATGTGACTGGGTATCCAAACATAAACTCCAACTTAATATGCAGATGACAGAATTTATTATGCATCCTCTAAATCTTTCCTTTCAGCTGTCAACATCACCCTCCAGCCTTTTCAACAAATTATGAATGTGGACACTATCCTTGATCCTTCTCTTTGGCTTTCAGCTCATGTTATTGCTCTGAGGTCTGCTATCATGTTATTAGCTAAGGTCTGCAAAGTCCTTCTATCACATACGTTCCCAAAATCTGTCCTTTTTATCTACTGACTCTTAGTAGATTCTTATTCATACCTTCATTCTATCATATTGACTTACGTAACATTTTGTGCATCAGTCTTCTTATCTCTCAGCTTAAGTCTATTATCTCTGTTTTCCTCTGATCATTTAGTCTGCAATCCTACACCTCCTTCCCTAGGAATAAGCCCCAATGGATCTCAGTGGAACTTATTTCTGAGTAGACGTCTATAGGATTGCAGTGTGTGTGTGTGTGTCTGTGTGTGTGTGTATTCATGCTTATATCATGTTCCTCTATGTTTCCTTTCACTAGTTTCCGCCTTTATTTTTTATCAACCTATTTTTATTTTAATCAATTTGTCTTAACTTTTCAGTCTTTCCACGATCTTGTCTCTTATCTATTTTTGTTGCTTTCTCTCTCCTCTCTTCCTTGATCCCTCTGCTCATCAAACACTAATCTCCTTATAAACCTCCTTGCAGTTTCTTGTCTCCTTGCATTTTTCCTTGTGACAAGCTGAGCTGAAAGTGTCGCCGAACCGTCGCAGCACCATTTTGTGGCTGCAACAGTCAGGAGCTACTTTCAACACCTTTCAGGGTGGGCTGGTGAATTCTTTAAGCTTTGGGGCACAGAGAATTTACATTCATAATATCTAGGAATCTCTCTCTTTTTTAAAAAAATGATATTTATTAGAAGTTTAAAGATTACAGAAAAAAGAAAAGAAGACAACAATAGAAAGAAATTTTTTTTCCAGAACATACCTTACAGTACATAAAAAGAAAAACATAGAAAAGCGATACAACAATACAGTAAAAAGAAACAAAAAGACTAAAACACACATCCAATATTCCATATCTTTACCTTTCCTTTACTTGTTTCATCGACCTCCTCACACCTCCCTTTTTTTGTATTCTAGTTCAATTCACTATTTCAGCAAATTCTTTCCATCTTTCTCAATTTTTGTTCTATAATTTATCTTAACGGTCTAACCTTAAGTTTTTTCGTTTTGGCCCATTATCAATCAGCTTTTACTTAATTCTTTGTTACATTTCTACTAAAACCATATAGCTTCATTCCAGCATCCTTCTAACACTCATTAATTTTACAATGTTTCTGTAAATATACTTTAAATTTTTTCCAATCTTCTTCCACCGACTCTTCTCCATGGTCTTGGATTCTGCCAGTCATTTCTGCCAATTCCATGTAGTCAATCACCTTCATCTGCCATTCTTCCACGGTGGGTAGATCTTGTGTCTTCCAATACTTTGCGATGAGTATTCTTGCTGCCATTGTAGCATACATAAAGAAAGTTCTATCCTTCTTTGGCACCAATTGGCCGACCATGCCCAGGAGAAAGGCCTCTGGTTTCTTCAGGAAGGTATATTTAAATACCTTTTTCATTTCATTATAGATCATCTCCCAGAATGCCTTAATCTTTGGGCACGTCCACCAAAGGTGAAAGAATGTACCTTCAGTTTCATTACATTTCCAACAAATATCTAGGAATATCTCAAAACAAGCAGTGGTGGTAGTCCTGGGGCTCTCCAGCACCATGCTGACCTACAGACTTTCCTCTGTGGAAAGTCACATTGTTGGCAGAAGAAAATGGCTGCCCTCAGTTCACACTTCCACTTGTCCTGTCCTTTTAGGCATGGGTCTGAGTGGTTTTGACTTGGCCCTGACACTTCCCCCTGAAGAACCTGCTCTTTAGTGCTGAATCAGAGCAACCAGCAACTCAATTGCCATTTGTTCTGATTCGGTGCTAAAAATTGGATTTCCTCAGGAGAAAGTGGCGAGGCAAACAGAGGTGTGGATAAACCCTTAATTTGCTTAATCCTGTTTGTTTGTTTTTATTAATACAATTATATCCCAACTTTCCCCCAAAGAGATCTCTTCTCTGTGGGGTAGTTCAAACTGCATTGTTGTTTTTCTGCCACTGAATGAACAATCAGCTTGGTTTTTACAAAGAGCTTTGTATTGCCTTCAGCCCAGTGAATTTGTGGGCTATGGACTCCGTCTCACTGATGGGTTATGTGAATCAATTCAGTTCCACTGTAGTGTGTGAAGTAACTCACTTTGGTGCCATTTTAGGGCAAAACCCTAATACTACCATTTGTCTGTCGGCTGCTATGTGCTTCCAGTCTTCTCGTGCCAATAGCCTGGAATAATTGTCTGTTTCACTGATTTGATAAAAATGCATCATCTTCTGTTGGTGCCACTGGTTATGAAGCGAGGAAGAGAAGTTTTAGAGATCACATTTGATGAATTATGTAGGCTTCTTACACAGTCACATAGTCAGTTGACACCTGTGACCTACTTAAACTATGGAAAATCCTGTTAGAGCAATTGCAGATTTGGAGTGACACACGAGTAAGTAGCTCACAGAACTTTAAATAATGTGACCTTAAAAAAAAAAAAGGAAATGGCTGGTTTTTCTAGCCTTGAATTAATTTTACATTAAACTGGCTGAAAGAACATGGACCTACTTTTGCGGCTCTTTGCAAGCACTTAAGGAGAGCGTTTCTGGGCAATTATATCACTTTGTGCAGTTACTTTGATATGGCCAAGCTTAATGTGACATGCAATTGTGTGCATCTTCTTTCTCCTGATAGTTTAAAAGGAAGAAGCCATAAGCAGCTTCGGCATGTGGTAGAGTTAGAGCTGAAAGTGTGTGTGTTCATTCTCTTGAGTTGCTTCCCACTCAAAGTGCCACACCCAAGTTGTTTTTCTCTCTACAGGCTAAAGATATGGAAACCCATATTTTTTCTCCATGGGAGGGAAAATATTCTTGGAGGGATAATTTTAAGCAGAAATTCTGCCACAAGGAAGCTAGCCTTCTGCTATTCCTCCATTCAAACTCACAGTCCCTGAGACTGCATTATAACTGGCCATGTGCTGGACCTTAGGAGATCAGATTTACCATGTACACCGATGGCCGCTATGTATGTCATCTTGAGAAACAAATAAATGAGTATCTTTGTGATAGTAATGCCTTATTTTATACCAGGCATGAACAGCTTCTCCCATCAACATGTCAGACCTTCCAAGTGTCCCTGTTTTCCAGGGACAGTCCTGGATTTACAGATGCTGTTCTAGTTTCTGATGTGATCCTGGAATGCCCCACTTTCCCCTTAGGATGTCCCTATTTTCTTCAGAGAAATGTTGGAGGGTATGGAGTTATCTGACTCCCAAGCCAACTGAAGGCAGCCATCTATAGGAAAGGTTTTCTTTAATGTTTAAAGTTCTCTTACGTTTATATAAATGTTGGAAGCTGCCCAGAATGGCTGGGGCAACCCAGTCACATGGACGGAGTATAAATAGTAAAAAATGTTGTTGTTGTTGGCACCCCTATTTTCATCAGAGAAATGTTGGAGGGTATGAGATGTACATACTAAAAAGCTGTATATTGGGGTCTGCCAGGTGCTTGCACATTGTTTATTTCCATTCTGTGTGCTGTTCCAATCACTGTGGGAGGCAGGCCTTTCCCACTCCCCTGAGCAACCAGTAACTTTAATGGAGGGGTGGGAGGGATGTAATTCAAGCAACTGCTGCTACATTAGCAGTATGTGTAGGAAAGGAACAGCTGGCAAAGATAATTGCGTGTTCAGACCCAGAAACTTCCTCCCTAAATAAATTCACACTTGACTCAAATTTTAGTTTTGGTTTTTGGCAGAATTTAGGCCACAACTTTATTGATTACAGAAAATGACTGGTTGCATAGGCTCTGGTTCAACTAGCTCCCTGCCATGCAGGTAGCGCTGACACAGGGTTCCAGCATAGGTCAGCCAAGGGTGAACACCTGGGTAAGCGGAAAGCCGGGAACAGGCTATCTCCGCCACCCAAATGTCCCCCTGGACTCAGGCACGGGCACAACCCCCTCTCAGGGGTTGACCAAACCATCGAGTCCCTGGATTCCTTTAACGGAATACCCTTCACGTAGGGATGGCGAGAGCGTTCTCCCATCCCTATCACCTGAACCAGAGCCTATCTGCAACTTTACAAGTTGTGATGATTTGCTATGCGGCAGGCAAAACCCAAATGGCAACAGCCAATCAGCCAAGTGGGGCAAATTCCTGCCGTGCCCCTGTCCCAACGACAGACAACACACAACAGCATAGCAAGGTCAAGCACAAAAGCCCTAAAAGTAGGGAGAGGTGGGCAGGTGTTCTGAATGCACACACCGAAAGAGGAAGCTCTAGGTCTAATAATAATAATAATAATAATAATAATAATAATAATAATAATAATAATAATAATAATTTATTTATACCCCGCCCATCTGGCTGGGCTTCCCCAGCCACTCTGGGCAGCTTCCAACAAAATATTAGAATACAGTAATGCATCAAACATTAAAAGCTTCCCTAAACAGGGCTGCCTTCAGATGTCTTTTAAAAGTCTGGTAGCTGTTGTTCTCTTTGACATCCGGTGGGAGGGTGTTCCACAGGGTGGGTGCCACTACCGAGAAGGCCCTCTGCCTGGTTCCCTGTAACTTGGCTTCTTGCCAAGTGAGGGAACTGCCAGAAGACCCTCGGTGCGGGACCTCAGTGTTGGGGTAGAACAATGGGGGTGTAGACGCTACTTCAGATATAATGGACTGAGGCCATTTAGGGCTTTAAAGGTCAGCACCAACACTTTGAATTGTGCTCGGAAACATACTGGGAGCCAATGTAGGTCTTTCAAGACCAGTGTTATGTGGTCTCGGTGGCCGCTCCCAGTCACCAGTCTAGCTGCACCACATTGGCCAGATTAAACCCAGCATTGAGGGACCTACCAATCAGGTGTTGTGGCTGACCAATCTTACCCACCCACAACACAGGGTATCGGTTTCCAGGTCTCACCCTCTTTAAGGGAGGACACAATTTGTGAATGGAGCACTGGTATTGGAACGGCATAAGTGAACTGGATGCTTAGCACTGGGCACTTTGGGTGACCTCTGGCATTATGCTTCCCCCTGGTCTCTGTTTTCAATTTAACATGGTACACCAGCCGCTTGGAAGGCTGCGAGTCTCAATCCGAAAAGCATCTTGCCTTTGACTCTGCCTTTGATAAGGGCATTCCTTTGGGCTCACTGTTCAGCCAACTGTGTGTGCAGCAAGAATCAGTGCTCTGCGCTGTGACCTTGGTGTATTTGACCTGGGAGCCCCGGAGAGATGTAAAGGAAATAAACAGAAAACCCCAAATGTGTGTGTGTGTGTGTGTGGCTGTGCTGATCAGCAGAAAAGATGAATGAATATGCTGCAAGGTTGATCAATATTTTAGTTCTTTTAGCAGTTCTCCTTTTGCGTGACCCCCAGACTAACAAAGCCATGTGGCTCCTTTTTTCCAGCGCCTCTTTGTACTGTGACACAGTGCCCTGCCACCTTTAAGGAAATAGGATTCCTTGTATTAGTTGTCGCCAATAAACCTAGCTCAGCTGTCAAGAAAGACAGATTTTTCCTATGTGCTTTATGTCATGCAAAGTTTGTATTAGGCATTCTGTGTTTATTAGGTGTATGCTTCTTCAGACTCTATCTTCAGTTGTCCCTTCATGTAATTATGGTTGGTTTTCTGGTCATAAATAAGGCTTACATGGGAACAGAAGGCAAAGGGGAAATATATGTATGTGAAGAATATGGTCTCTCCAACCATTTATCATTTCATACAGCAGTTATTCTTTGAGTGCCAGTGGCATTTGTGTGAGAGGAGGCGTGTGGGGGGGAGATGATTGTGAACTAGTACTCACTTCCCTTATAGTAAGTAATAGAATCATAGTTGGAAGAGAACATGAGGATCATCTAGTCCAACTCCCTGCAATTCAGAAATATTTCAACCAACATGGGATTCGAACCCACGACCTTGAGATTAAAAGTCTCATGCTCTACCAACTGAGCCTATTTCAGTCCCATTAAGCTGGTGAAGAACTGTGAGATGCTGATGGGGTCTGTTAACCCCATTCCAGAGATCTGTAGTTCTGACACTGCGTCCCTAAATGGTCTAAAAGTGTATACTTCCAGATGGACCATCACTCACTGGTAGAGAACATACTTTGAGGTCTTAACTTAAGCTGCAATCCTGCACAAAGATATTTTCAAGAAAGCACCATGGCAATCAATGGGGCATGATGCTGAACGAATCTGTGTAGGTGCATATACAGCCTCAGGCAGACTTGCTATGACATATTCTCTTGAAGACAATTTGGTTCCCTGAAGAATTTCCATTTCCGAAAAATCTGCCACAACTCAATTGGAAATAATAGAGCAGACCTCTCATAAAGTGTGTTTAAAAAGTAAGGAAAATGACAAACCCAAGTGTTTCTGACGTGGTGATTATTAACATCGATTATGATTTTGTAGTAACAATAATGTGAGACATACAGAAAGAGGGTCCACCCTCCCTGCGTAGTCGGCTATGAGTCACAGAGAAATGAAATATGTCATACATAAGGCATTAACCTTTATTGAACCAATCATTCAATGTAAAAAGCACACAGCCTTGCTTGCTGCCTGCATATCACTCTGAATTGGGGAAGTGTCCATTTCCATCCTGGAATGCCAATCTGTATCTATTTGCTTCTCTCTGTTGGCAATCAAGTCTCAGACTATTTTGCTTTTGTTTTCCCCCACCAGGCCATTTTATATTATACCCAGCACTCAGTGCTTCCAAGAGTAAAACTTAAGTCAATGTGGAGAGCTTGCATGCTGCACCCACTGTGGTGTAGGTTAGTGCCTAAGAGCCAAACTACACATTATGTTAAATGCATGGCCATATTTCACATATCTACATTTTGTTTTTTTAAAAAATAGCAGCTGTTGTGGGTTAAAATTTTTCCTTGAGCTTTGGTGTCAATGAAAATTACCATCTGCAAGCAGCTACTGTATATGCTCTGTAGGTGAAGCTTCTATTTGGCACCAGTGAGTTTCCCAAGTCAAATAATCTCTCTGCTGTTGTACTTGCAACAGAGTGCAGGGTTGCTGTTGCCTTTACCCCATTTTCAAGGTGGCCAAAAGGTGTTTGCAAGCATCTTTGCTTTAATTCCACAAATCATCTCTCTGGGGGTTTGTGTAAGGATAAATGTTAATATACCTTTAGACACACTTCCCATATCTAGTTTAGGAAGTTAGGGCCAAGGAGGAGGCAGGGATAGAAGCAGAAGGAGAAAGTTGCCAAAGGAGAGGGGTTATGTTGTACAGAGTTCTATAATCAAGTATCTCTTGTTCAACCAGCCTCCCTGACTTCCCATGATTCAATTGAAGCTTAGGGAAAGATGTCATGAGGTCAGTTCACCCATGAATTTTTTTGTGATCAGGAAGCACAGGCAGTTGGGGAAGCTGTAGAGTGTAGGATAAATGTTTAATGGCAAGATAAACAAGCACCCCACCCATAGCCAGCTTGCAGCAAGAAGGTAATCTCACCTTTGCCCCCACTAACGTTCTAAAGAAATATTTTAAGTGCCTTGAGAATTGGACAGAAAAATGGAAGCTTCTTTTTGAATTGGAAGAAAACTTTTAAGAAATTGGAGAACAGGTTTGAGCACAGTACTAGCTGAAATCTAACTTAATAATTGAACTTAATAATTGGACTTAGATAGCCTTAGATAGCCCTGAACTTAATAATTGGACTTAGATAGCCATTCTGTGTTAACTTCACTCCTAAATTGTCCCATATTGGCGTAATAATACTGATATCCTCTGCCTTTAAAACTCTCTGCCTTGCTTACTGAGTGAGGCCCACTCAGCTTGCCAGCACTGGGATGGTAAGGACGCTTGTGTAGAGGCAGTTCCCCCTATCAATCAGTGTGTGCGTTTTTTAAATAAAAGACTTACCAAAGGGGAGGGGGACTGAATGGTGGTAAAGCCATTTTTGCAACCCATCTCCTATCACGGTGCAACCAAACGGTGAGTCATGTCAATGGGCATCTATTTCTTTCAGCATCTAGTTTTGTAAAAATGTGCTGCAGGCAGGACTGATATAGGTGAAGGAAGCTTATGTGACTTGATGGCCATATCTCAAAAAGATCTGAAATTTAAACCTGTTACATTTTCTCTGCCTCGGATCGCCTCTGTGAGAGGGTGTTTAGTGTGTAGCTCCCATTAGGATCATCCAGCTGTCACACAAAGGAGGTGTTTTGCCACCAGCAGTCTTTGTTCAAGTGATGCATGTTGTCTGCTGTTGTATCCAGATGAACTCAGCATCTACTTGGTGAATCACAGCAAACGTTCGCCAGACTACTTATAGGCAGGGGCAGCCTTTCAGGTTTCCTTGACTGGGAGTAGGAAGAGATTTTAGAATAAATGTGGGATGGGGAGCAAGAGACACAGCGATTGTGAAATGCCTGCATTTTTAAAAGCATTTGTTGTTTATTTTTATTTTCTAACTCCCCCCGCCCCCGATCCTTCTTCTGTCATGGAGCCCACAGAAGTGTGCATGTGGTTCCCATCCAAGCACTGATCAGACGCAGCTTCATGTGGTTTTAAGCCATAACCTGGGACTTCAAAATGGCCACATTTATGGTGGTGTTGAAGGAAACAAAAACCCCTCCATATGGCTTGAAATGGGATAGAGCAACTACCTACACCAACTTGGCTTCCCAAAATAGTGCCTTGAGAATTCTGTGGCCGTTTCTATTTTAGGTAGAAGTAGCAAGTCCCTTTTTAAAAAGTGACCTATGCTAGCATGAAAGAGCAAAGAAATCCAGAGGAAACTGTAGCAACAATAGACTAGTGGTGGCTGGGGACCATCAAGACTGTTGGGGTAGACTGCAGGGAGCCGAAACAGCAGGCAGACCCCAAGTCAATGACAGGTTGGTTTTGTTTTTTGCCCCCAGCCTCCTCTCTGCTGAGTTCTATAAAGACAACATTGAGACTACGGAGGAAGAAGTCGACCGGTTGTGCAACCACCCCCGGACTGCTTGTAAGTAAGATGGCAGACATGTGGGGGCTGGGAGAGGGCAGACTGAGGTTGGTGGGACAGTGTCCCACTTGCCATAATGGACCTGGCTCCACTGCAGCAGGCTATAGGAACAAAAGTCATCCTGGGCACCCATCTCCTATTTTCCCCATCTACAATTGCCTAAATTGATCGTAAGGCATTCTGCAAGCAGTATCGCTTCAAAAATCTGACAGTAAAGTTTGATCACACCAATTTATAGTTTGTTCCAGGCCTCCATTGGTATTAAATTACCTAGTTTCAGATTTGTATCATTTTAATTTGATATTTTATGCCTAAAAAAGAAATTGCATGACTTACCGTTCCCTCACTTTCAATATTTGTCCATCAAAGCTAACAATGGCCCAGGGAAATGTCCATATTAGTTCTTAAGGAAAAGCAAGCAAGGAAAGGAACAACTTTGTTTTCAGGCTGCTAACATCTTCACATCAAACTTCCACTGTCGTAATACGTTATCTGTTTCATTGATTTCAATGTCAGGGTCCGTCCCCCCCACAGATTGTCAGGAGATGAATATGCTACAGTTTGAAATAATTTTATTTGAATATTTATAGCCCACCTCTCTTTTGTAACTTCTGAGGTGGTTCATGGCATACTTAAAACCAGCAATCTATAAAACCAGCAATCCAATATTTAAAAAGCAACAAAAACATTTAAAGCAGTAGGAGAAAATCAGATGAAAAGGCCATTAAAAACCTGTGCAACAGAAATGTCTTCTTCAGCTGGGATGTGAAAACGATGGACAGGGGCACCACATTAAGGAGCAGAGGCAGGGAATTATGTAAGCAAGGCGCCACAACCAAAAAAACCTCTGTCTAGAGATGGTGGAAACTCACCTTGGATTAACTTGGAAAATCAGAAAAAGGTAATTTTTTTAGTCAATCCAAGGGCTTGGAAATATTACCTCTGCCCTTTGTCCACTGCCCTGCATCATTCCTCTCCCTATAATCTCATCGAGTGAACCCACATCATTATATTGCGCATCATTGTATTGTATTGTATTGTATTGTATTGTATTGTATTGTATTGTATTGTATTGTATTGTATTGTATTGTACTGTACTGTATTGTGGAGGTGGTGGTAGAGTGCTTTGGGGGCAAAAACCAAGGAAAGAGGAGCCCACCTCTTGTAGAGGACTCACAGGGGTTTGGTTTGCCTCTCCCGCTCTGTGTTTTGGCCCTGTACATCTTTATTCCATCCCCATTTGATTTCATGATGGGTATCTATTACACACTACTGCGCACTGCTCAGTCCAAGAGCTGATCTGACCATATTTGTCAATGAGTGTCTGCTTCTTTTTTCTAACATCTTTACCAAACTGAATGTTTTCTAGTTTCTTTAGGCATACAATCCAAATAACCAACGGTGCATGTTTGTTTGTGTGTGAGAGTGAGTGAGTGAGTGAGTGAGTGAGTGAGAGATGCTTAGTTTTTGCCGTTTGAGGGTACATTTTAAATAGTACTGCTTCAGCTTACTTTATCAGTTAGGAATGGCCTTTTGAAATGGAAATCAATCTCTTAACTTAATTTGAATCTAAAATTGCTTGGACATTCAGGGCTCGGCTCTGTGGTCTCCTTAAGGCAGTTTTCATGAAGTTCCAATTAGGAATATAATCAAATTTTTGAAACTCTTCAATCACATTGTGCTCACATGTTATTATATAAGGAAACTTGTTTGTGCATTCAGTGTGTTTATATTCTTCAGACTCTTTTTATCGGCTATTAGACATGCAGCTCACATGACCTCCCTTTTGTCCTTTCTTAATTCTGTACTTCAGAAGAATATAAAACAAGAAGTTGCTGTCTGTGAACATCATTCTTATTTGGAAAGGAAACCAAATCCACTTGTCATTCTAAAACTCACTTATAACCACAAGATGGGCATGCCATTTATCTAGGTAACAATACAAACCTGAATGTTCAAGTGATGAGTCATTTTGAGAGATGTCGGTTTTGGGGGGGCCCTCTGCTTGAGACAATATAAATGGACCTATTTCCCTATATTCCAACTACTTCAATTTTAACACTGGTAATTTGAGGGAGAGCTCAAAGTTCTGCCTGATGCAATAAAAAGGCTTATTGCTGAAAGGTGCAGGATCCTCAGGCTGGATCAGAAATCTGATGTTTGGAAGGGGGAGGGTGTTTTAACGCTTGTCCCCCTGCTGTGATCCTGGATCCACACTGGGAGATGTGCCATTTATCTGTAAAAAACCAATCCTATAATTATTAATTGCAGGATTGATATCTCATCTAGTTTGGCCAAAAGACAAATATTCTGACCCCCAAGGTTTGTGCACAGCAGAATGATAGAATGCTGAGGCAGTACAATGGTCTGTGCTCTTTCAGAATGCTGGTAGGAGAGGCATTTTAATGCTCTACAATTGCATGTGTAGACGTGTGTGTGTGTGTGTGTGTGTGTGTATTGTTTCACACCACTCCAATATCTTAGTGGTGTGAGATTCCAGAAGTTCCAGGTGTTTATGCAGGGTTTGTGTTTTCTTTTGGAATGAGGCACAGTGGAGACTATGGGGTCTTTATGATATGTGGTCTATTTACACATATATACAACCTGAGCCTATGATGGAGGGGTTGGCAGCATTAACACCCCAAGAGGGTCTTGCTTCTGTTGCGGCCACAGCCTTGGGATTCTAACAAAAATCAAGCATAGCTCTGTCTCCCAGCCTGGAGCCTTCTAGCATCTGGTACACAAAACTCAACTCTCAGTTCTGGCCTTTGTCTTTCTAACTACCACCTAGTTGAGGGGTCCACCTAGGGTTGCAAAATTGCAAAGAAATTGCAAAGAAATTGCAAATTGCAAAATTGCAAAGAATTTGAGCTTTTTCTGAGGAAAGTCGACTGCCATATGTCTGGATTTCCCCAGTCATTTAGCCGATTTCTGCCCGGACACTGATTGCGGCTGCAATATTCCAGATATGTCTGGGTAATTCTGGACATATGGGAACCCTAGACCCATCTGCTACAGAGCCCCTTCCTTTGTTACCTTAATGGTCCATACTTAGAGGACTTCACCAGGAAGCTAGCCAGGCTATCCCAGGAATTGAATATGTGCTGGATCCAGGGCATACACAGCCTAACCCATTCCAAAATCATATTAGTATGTAATTTACATAGCATATGATGTTTGAGTTAGGTCTGTGTTGCACTGCTGAATTAGTAAGACTTCCTCCTATTATTTCTTCTTAAGAAACTCAATTCTTTATTCTTTTTCTTGAACTCTTTCCAGGCTTTGTTTCATTTCGCTAGAGAGCCTAACAAGATCACGATCATGAATGCAATGCTTGTAAAAGCACTGGCTTAAATGCTGCAAAATGCACCAGTTTTTTCCACAATATCTCATTAATTTGTTTTAGCCAAATAAAGTATAAAGAAGATGATGATACATTACACACAACATCTTTAGGCTGTCATTTTATATCTAAGAGGGGTTTGATTAATTATACAAAATCATTAAAGGAAATGTCGGTTGTAGGGGAATAAAGAAAAACTCCCAAGTACAGAGCTCAGATCCAGGTAAATGTGATTGATGCTCATTGTTGTTCTCGCTGTGAGGCTCCATCAATGTAATTAAATTAAAAGTGAGGAAGTGGGCTGAAATGGTCTCATCACTTCTTAAAAACATGAGGATGATGGAGAGAGAGTCTAACAAGTAAGTAGCATCCACATACAACAAAAATGCAATAAAGGCTGGGGCGGGGAGAGGACCTTGGTCAATTGGATATTGTTGAATGTTTCATCTTAATTTTCTTCTCTGCTGCAGAAACAAGCTTGTCTCATTGGGAATATTATAGTTCATTCATGTCCAAACAAATTAATGTCTCAGCTTACTCAAACCATTATGTCTGTTCTGTATCACTTGGTAGTGCCAGACATGAAACCTGGAAGGCTTGCTGTGGTTTGATTTGAAGAATTTAAACAATTTCTCTTTGAAAACCTTTTGTGGTAGGGCAAAATGTAGTTGATATCAGCTAAAATAGATGTGCTATTTTGTTAGCTAGGACCCCAAGTTAGGGAAGTAATACTTCTATGTTATATGGCTTGTTTTTAAAGACCATTTGTGCTTTGTACACTAGAGTGAACATACAGCCTAACACTCATGGACAGGGGCACAAGAAATATCTGTAATTTGAGCGGGGAGGGAGCAGTGGCAGCATATTCACAACCATGGCTAAGGCTGTTCTGAACAATTATAGCAGATCCATAGAGAAGAAAAATGGCAGCTCCATGATCACCACATGTTTTGCCCTCATTATCATCTCTATACATATGTTAATAGCGCACTTAGGTGACTGCATGTTATTCAGTTTAGAAGCAAAACAGGGCCACCTATAAACAAAATGGTAATTTCTATGGGGGGGGGCACACAGAACTATGTGAGTTTGTAAATTAAAAGGAAAAAAATGACCAGGTCTGTTAAGCCTGACAGTTGCTCTGTGTTGATGTCCCCTAGAACTCATTAAAAAGATTCCCTTGACAAACACAGCTTGAAAATGGCCACTTACCCAGTACAGAGGTGGGTGGTGGTTGCGACCCAGCACAACGCTTCCCCCTCCTTCTGAAGCCATGACACATTTGCCCCAACCATTGGCTCCTCTCCCTTGGTTGCTGCAGTGCCTGCTGGATTCCCGCCAAACCCAGTTTTAAAATTTCTGGCCACAAGCACACGGTGGATGGGCAATAGAGCTACTCTCAGCGATTTGGGGAGGGAGCAGTTGTGTAAACTCACATTTTGCGTTGGTGCCATCTTCCCCTCACTGACCCTTTCATGCCTCAGACCCCCAGCAGGAGGCTGAGATGGATACCCGCCCAATACCTATGCCAAGGTTTACCTACATCTGAATTCAATAAAGTTGTGGCCATTTTTATCCCAAATGCATGTTGCCGTGTCTTCTCCTTTCACCATGAGGCCTGGCTCCTGGGGGAGGGAGTACTGCGTTTGGGTGCTTAACCACTGGGTTAATGCCACTTCAGATTTGTTTTAATTTGAGAATAGAGAAATTGGGGCCCTCCAGACATGTTTGGATTGCAGTTCTCAACAGCCCCAGCTAGCATGGCTAATAGCCAAAAATGATAGTTCAGCAGCAATTGGAGGGCCCAAAGTTCCCCACACCTGTTTTAAATCGCTCACAGAAGAAAGCTCATCTATATTGGTACTTGCAGTTGGGGATTAGGATATATGTTTATTCAGACCAGCAGGAATTTTTCAAAGTTTTGGGGATTTTTTCCTTGCTTGGCTGTGCCAGGAGATTGGACCTGGGATCTTTGGCATGCAAAGCATGAGCCCTATCTGTGAGCTATTGTCTTCTGCAATAAAGGCATGGGATGTTGCTGGAAGCAATAAGCGAAATAATAGGCCAGGGAAGACAGAGTTGGTAGTGAGAGCAGAAATACTTTGGAATGAATTTGTACAGTGGTACCTCTGGTTACATACGCTTCAGGTTACATACGCTTCAGGTTACAGACTCTGCTAACCCAGAAATAGTGCTTCAGGTTAAGAACTTTGCTTCAGGATGAGAACAGAAATTGTGCTCAAGCGGCATGGCAGTAGCAGGAGGCCCCATTAGCTAAAGTGGTGCTTCAGGTTAAGAACAGTTTCAAGTTAAGTACGGACCTCCAGAATGAATTAAGTACTTAACCCAAGGTACCACTGTACCTGGAAATAATTGGGTAGTTAAGCATATATCCATGCCACCAAGACTGCAATCTCAAATGGTTAACCGTTACAGTGGTGCCTCGCAAGACGAAAAGAATCCATTCTGTGATTCTCTTCGTCTAGCAGTTTTTTCGTCTTGCGAAGCAAGCCCATTGACGGATTAGCGGATTAGCGCTATTAGCGGCTTTTAGCAGCTGATAAGCAGCTTAGCGGCTTAGAAAAAGGGGGGAGGGGGGGAAACCCGCAGGAACTCGCAAGACATTTTCGTCTTGCGAAGCAAGCCCATAGGAGATTTGTTTTGCGAAGGACCTCCAAAACGGAAAACTCTTTCGTCTAGCGAGTTTTCCGTCTTGCGAGGCATTCGTCTTGCGGGGCACCACTGTAATAAGTCTCATTGAAATTAGTGAGACTTGCTTCTGGTTAAGCTGTAAAAGAGCTTTTTTGCATTCTCCACCCATAATGTGAAAGAAAACCTACATAAACTAGAATGGGTATTGTATTTTACCATGCAAAGAGTAAAGAGAAGTTTCTGCTGCAATCCTTATACACATTTACCTAAATAAACTGAACTCAATGAGACTTACTTCTGAATGAACCTGTATAGGATTGCTCTGTGAGGCATGTTGTTAGTGACAACACCTTGAAGCACCACTTTAGCTTGAAGCACCATGCAGTTTAAAACTGGGGAAATCCATCTTGCGGTCCAGCAGCTTACTGGATTCATATGCCTTTGTGTGTTATAGAAAACATACATTAGTCATTTTAATAAAAAAAATGTTCCCCTCTGTGAGTGAGGATCAGAAGAAATTTATTTTCCAGAAGACTCACATTCTGAGGACTTAAAGCACTCTAAAATTATGCCACCTGCTATTAAATCAAAAGGATGAGCAGCCCTATATGGGTCTCGAGATCATTTTAAAATCATGTTATTTTGTTGTCGGCATTTCCTTGCTTTTAGCTGCCATTATTTAAAAATCCATTTCCTTAAAGCTGATATCTAAGTTATAGCTTTTGGATATTGTAACAGTGAACATGTTAATGCATTCTAATTTCTCTAATTTATATCTGAAATGGGATGGGGAACATGTGAAAAGATTGTCCAGAAATACATGTTGTTTGGAGAACGGAATTAGATTTAAGTACTAAGGAAGGAATTTGCAATACTAGTGTGTCTCTTCTCGCTTTCTCATTCAAAACTCTGATGCTTCAGCCATATTCTTTGATAAGCAAAAGCATACCTTCTTCAGATGTGCAGTAAGTCTAGAATTCTAAAGAAAAGGTATTTCTATCAATAAGGTTGTACCAAATAGTATGGGAAACAGCCTTATTAGAAGAACTAACCTATAAACTGAAACTGACATGGGGGAAATGGAAGAAGATGCCTTCACCCCTTTATCACATACACAGCCCAACAAGACAACGACAAGAATCTACCAACAGCATACGAATCAATAAGGCTAACCTGACTCAAAACATCCACGCACCCCACTCAAACATGAAAACAAAGTTCACCACAGCCAATCACAATCAAACAACCACACCCTAGGCCAACCTCAACCTCTCTCACCACCAAAGGAAAACAAGTGAATAGTAAAGAAAACCCGCACGTGTGACGCTGACACAAAACCCCACACATACAATAAGTAAAATAGAAACATCGCCACTCACCATGGCCCCCTCCACCTCTTTCCCCCTTTTCTTCCTAATGTAACACTAATGTCTCGGCATATAAAACTGATCTGTAGAAAATGTAACTTGAAAAGAGAGACATTACACATACTTTTGTAAACCAAGAAATCTTTCATAAAAAAATACGTTAAAAAAATAAGGTTGTTCTCAGTTATGATAATTAGGGATGGAACCTACAGCTACAGATGCAGTCTAGCTTTGAATACATGGAGAGATTTCTTTTTATGGTTCTAAAACAGTATGCCTAACAGTGAAGAAAACTGTATGTTTTTATTCACAATTTTAAACTCACAATTTTAAGTCAGTGTAACTAAAAAAACACTTATTAGCTAAAGGGTATTTAACTGATGGGGAACATCAATTATTCTGTCACAGCTCCTGAGTATGCAAAGCATTTATCCTCAAAGGGGCTAAAAGTACATAAGGTAAAACTTAATGATTTAAGATGGAGGAAAATTCTGAATTCATGCTGTTCAGATAGCAGGAGCAGCCTCAGCCTATCTTGCAACAAGTCTGCTCATAAGCAAAAATCAGCCTACTGGTTCCTTCTGTCTAGCAGGGATTTCAGTCACATACCTCTGAATGTCTCCTCCCTCAATAGCAATTTTCAATGGCATAACATTACACAGCCACTGTGCAGGGTGATATGTGGCTTTCCATTTAATAATTCAAAATATAACGATTACCGATTTATGTATGGTATGACTTTTGAAGCACATTTTCTTCTTCTTCTTCAAAAGCATTTTTATTGATTTTCTATTGCAAATTTACGGTGGAGGGAGAAGGGAGAAAAAAAAGAGGGAAGGGAAACCCCGAACCCCTCCCCCACTTTGTCAGCTCACCCTAGCAATCCAATAACCATCATTATACCCGTCTTAATTTATACATATAGCTTGATATATGTTGTCCAAATAGATACCCAAGCAGCGCTGGTGTTTATAACAAGTGTTCAAATGTAGCAAGGGTGTACAAACCTTTGCGTAATAGATGGTGGATATTTATCCAGTATAATTCTCTCATTTTTTTGTGCTTGCTTGCACCAAGGGCTGATATCTCTATTGTCCCATCCTGAATTCAGAACTGCAGCTGGAATCTGGTTACTATGGCAGTCCTCCCAGTGAAGGCAGTGCTAAGCAGATCTGGGAGCAAACCTAGCCCAGGGAGATGATGCGCATTTCTCCATAAGAATGCAGCAGCTGTGTAAAATTTTAAACCCTAAATAACCATGGGTGAGTCATTCTAAAAAAAGAAAACGTAAAGGTGCTAAGAAATGCAAATTATTTGCTGGAAGAATCAGAGAAGCCAAAATGGCTTTGAAGAGATTAAGAAGTGTGCCTATGTATCTGCTGTATAATCCTGAAATTATATCAGTGTTCATTATGCAAAAAGTATGGAACACATGTCTAAGCATCCTGCAGTGGCAATGTCTTAAAGAATATGCAGGGCTTATCAGAAAATTAATATCTTGTTTAACGGATTTGTAACAGGTTCCTCTGAACAACACTTTTCTCCTTAAAGTTACTTTTGGAAATAATAATTATTTACGAATACCAAGTTTACATGTTTTACTCTGAAGCCTCTGTCAGACACATTTTATCTTTTTCCTTTGACAGCACCTCACTAGCTTATTTTTGCTCCATTAATCTTCCCAGCTTCATATATCTCCATTTTGTTATCATGTTTTTACTTATTGACTTCGTTTTAAAATTGCAGTATTGAAGGTATGGGTCTATGGGGGGGGGGGGGAGAGAAGCATTTTGCTCTGATGTTTTAAAGTGACTTATTTCTTTCTTCTTTCCCCTTGAACTTAACAAGCAACAGACAAGGAAAGCAGATCTGTGGCTTGTCAGGTAACCAGAGGGTGGCACTGGTCTTTCATATCTAGATGGTTTAGGTCATGCCATGAAATATTTAAAAGAGTTTATGTAAGTTGCAAGCAATGTATGCATTCTATAGTCTCTCCCAAACATCTGTGACTGAAACAACTAAGTGTGACATATTTATATATACTCTTATTTCTAGAGACTTGTAGTTTAGAGCTAAGCTATATACAGCCAAAGATGCAAGCATCAAGATAACCATTGTTACTATAGGTTTAGTCTCTGCCATTATGATGCCAATACATCTCAGTAGTATTTTGTATAAAACTTAAATCAAATCAGCAAACAGATATGCAAGCACCCCAAACAATGCCTCAGAATGCACAAGACCTGTTTCAGTTAAATATTTCTTGAAATAAGGAAGTTTTTTCGTGTGCTTTTTTAACTGAAGCACCCTAGATCTGGCTCAGCCTTATATTATAATTGCAAACATTTTTGCTGGTGTACTTGCCTGCAGTGCTGTTACATTATAGATTTTGATGTGGCAGTGAACCAGCAATGTAATTGTTTGGTTTCCCCTAAAGCAGAAGAAAAGAAAACATTGTTGTTTCCCACTTTAGTCCCTGGGGAATATTTGGGGGCTTTGAACTAGAAGAAAGGTTGCAGGTTCTATAACAATGTCAGAAGAGGCCTGGTGAATCAGGACAAAGGTCTTGTACTCTTGTACTCACAGTGGCCAACCAGGTGCCTGTGGAAAACTGAGAAAGAAATTATGAGCACAACACTCTTCCCCATTTGTGATTCCCAGTAATGGGTAGTCAGAGGCATTTCAACTCCGATACTGGAATTGGCTGAAGTCTTTTTAAAATCTGAAAACAGAAACTTGGGGATGGGACCTGGAAAATCCTTAAAGGTCCTGAAGACTGTTCCTCAAGTCTACGGTATAGCCCTTGACATAGGGCAAGAAGGTGCTCGCGTGGCAGAAGGCAAACAGTTAAGCGCTCCAGTTGAATAAATCATGTACCCAGGATATTAACATTGCCTGGATTTCTTATGTGGAGCACTGTGTTTTCATTTATTCTTCTGCAGTGCCCAAGAAACAACAGTGTTTCAATGCTTAAAAGAAAAATATGTCCCAGTACAGCAAAATGTACAGTGGTGCCCCGCAAGACGAATGCCTCGCAAGACGAAAAACCCGCTAGACGAAAGGGTTTTCCGTTTTTCGATGCAGTTCGCAAGACGAATTTCCCTATGGGCTTGTTTCGCAAAACGAAAAAGTCTTGCGAGTCTTGCGATTTTTTCACTTTCCCCCCCTTTTTCTAAGCCGCTAAGCCGCTAATAGCCTTTTAGCCGCTAAGCCGCTAAGCCTTTAATAGCCGCTAAACCGCTAAACCGCTAATAGCGCTAAGCCGCTAAGCCGCTAATAGGGTTGCTTCGCAAGACGAAAAAACCGCTAGACGAAGAGACTCGCGGAACGGATTAATTTTGTCTTGCGAGGCACCACTGTATTTATTTGCTTGAAGCTAAAACTCAGATGTGAAACTGCAACCAGTCAGAGGCATTTCTGAGTATAGTGGTTTCATTTATTCTTCATTGCAGGCTGATCTCTCAAAAAAATTGCTTTGAAAATCAGAACACTCAACCATTTAACACGTTGGGGCTGTCAAGGAAATTAAAGGGGGATCAGAGTAATTCTACAGTTAAGGGCTACAAACAAGTATGAGCAGAGTAATAGCCAGTGGACTGTGGAGATCCAGAACCTACATTCCTTCTATAAAATGAAATGAACCTGAACATTAAGATGCTTACCTACACTTCTCGCATTCTGCACTCTATCGTGTATTCCCTGCATGCACATGCTTCTATTGATCAAACCTTAGGCGAAAAATCAAACAGTAGCATACTGTAAACAACTGCTATAACAATACATCAGCATGGGTAGAAAAATTCTACATACACAATATGTAGATTTATTTTTTATTAAAAAAAACCCTGCCTTCTAAATTTTGTAATATCAGGTGTTGGTGTGGCTTATTTATTCTTATAAACCCCAGTCTTGTAAGCAATATACATTTGGGTGTATGTTTGAGAAATTGTCATAACATTGTATTAGGAAATAGTTCTTCCCCAAATCACCATGTTTTCTTTTTTAAAAAAGATATTTTACCCAGCATTTAACCATTAAATATCTATAAACATTACATACTTTGAAGTGCATCCAGTCAGCATTCAATGCTCTCTTTCATTTCTGTTGATGCCAGCTGTAGAGCATTCCAGTTGTAGAGCATACCAGAAAAAGGTCCCAGTTTCCGTACCTGGCATCTCCACAGAAAACTGGAAAAGACTGAAACCCTGGAGAGCTACTGGGAGTCAGTGTGGAGCAGTGGTTTTCTGATTTGGGGCCACCTTTAGTCCAAATGTGCACTTGGGTACCCACTTTTTAATTGTTTGTTGCCGTAAATTTGAAAGGGGATAGTGCTTCTGTTGCCACCTGGCATGGATCAGCCTGCAACTCCACATCTCACCATTGTAGTGGGTTGGCACAATACTTACTGGTTATAACGAAATTAGGGCATGTCCTCTAGGGCACTAGTCAAAGCTCTTCTGGGTAGACTTCCCCACAACATTTATTTTTAAAATGTTTCTTTTCAGAAGTTTTGAACTGCAAATGTGGCACTCCTGTGGAAAGTACAGTGGTACCTTGGGTTACATACGCTTCAGGTTACATACACTTCAGGTTACGGACAGAAATTGTGCTCCGGCGGCGCATCGGCAGCAGGAGGCCCCATTAGCTAAAGTGGTGCTTCAGGTTAAGAACAGTTTCAGGTTAAGAACGGACCTCTGGAACAAATTAAGTACTTAACCCGAGGTACCACTGTACTAACATTTATATTTATTTATTTATTCATTCATTCATTCATTCCTAATTCCCATATTAGGGTTGCCATATTTCTAACAGTGAAAAGTTGTTGAACTATTTATAAGGAAAATAGCCAAAAACGACATTGCTGACATGGGTTGCCATGCATCTGGGTTTTCTTGGACATTTTTTGTGATTTCTGCCTGGACACTGCTTCTGACTGCTGTATTCCGGATATGTCCAGGAAATTCCAGAAGTATGACAATCCTGTAAGAATCTTGGATAGGTATGGGACCCGAGCCTATTCTTCTTTCAGATCAAATTTTATAGTGTCAAGCCTATGTGCCATTTGTGACTATGTTCCAACAATTAACAAACAACTTTGCAATTATGTATGAGGCACAAATGTTCATTTTACTTTCATTCATGGGCAGTGTATCCCATTCCCACAGGGCTCTTATCTGAGGCCTGCACATAAGCATCTAATTGTTTTCATTGTGTTTACATTTTTGCATGTGATGCTATGAGCTCCTGGAGTACTTTTTGATAGATGGGTGGAATATGGATTTTTGCAATGAATGCAATATAGTTCTGGCTTACCTAACATCTTACTCATCTTTCAATCATTCTCTCAGAAATGCCTTTTTAATTTTTTGTAAATGTCTAGCCTTATGCTTGCTGGAATTCATGGGGCAATCTTTGGTGGTAAAGAGTCTCTTACATTTAGACAACGCTAAGCGTCAAGATTATAGAATCAATCAGCAAATAGTCTTAAAGCTGTGGAAAAGATTTCACTCGGCTTCTGCATTTCAAAGGGAAATAGGATAACCTTAGGATCACTCAGATAAGGACTATGTCTTAAGTGATTTACGAAGCAGAGCCTCAGTTGGGAAATGTATTAGCAGGCTTGCATCAAGGCAGATAAAAGGCTTTACGTGCTGGTCCAAAATGTTTGTGCTGTCTCCAATCCCTGAACTATGTTTCTGTAAATGTGACATGAGTTAACACCATGGTTTGTGATGTGCTGGCAGCACAATAGTAGGTATTTCATTTCATCCCACACTCTTATTTACAGTTGTTTGTCCACCTTATGCTCACATGCTGAAACAAACCTATGTACAAAACAAACTAAGTTTTGCAAACCCCATGGATTCACTGAAACTGACTGAAATTATGGTTGTGGTATAGTTAAAGCTTCCCCAAGATTTCAGCTCACCTGGTAACATCATGTTAAACCATCTGGGAGAGGGCAGGGTCATGTTGGAGAAATCACATCCTAAGTCTGCCTCCAGTCCAGTCTTTGGATGGATTCTTCCAACACTGTTCCCTCCTTCCTCACATGCTTGTTGTTTTGTTTCTTTTCCTCTAATACTGTTAAATTTTATGATGGGGCAGCATCCACTCTCCTAAAGTAAGAGTAGTGGGATACAGACATGGGATGAACAGAGACTTGCTTCCAACAAGTGTGTTATGATTTATTAAAGCTTATTTAAAACAACAGCAGGAAGATATAATATATTGCAGATTGGTTATCTAACAGTGCTTAGTTTCACAATTGTTTAAATATGGTTACTGTTGCTTTAAAATCAGTGGCTATTGTCCTAGTTCTCATCCCCATGTGAATCTAATATGCTGTTCCCCATTCCTCCTCCCCTAGTTACTGGTAACTCACACTAATTTAGAGAACTTCCCTTGAAATCTTTTCATTATATGGAATCCAGTTCACATTCCAGGTTCTCGGAATAGTTTGGAAAGATGTGAGTAGACATTTGCTCTGACCCACTTCTACCTATGTGATTAAGCTGTTTGTGAATTTGTCCTTCTATTACTAGGCTGGTGCTCTTAATAAGGATGTATGGATGGCTGTGTGTGGTGTGTGTATGCCTGAACACGCACACCATTTTAATTGGGAGGGAAAGGATAAACTTTCCACATGGCACGATCCCACTGAAAAAAGCCTCCTACCCCCCTGGCCTTCTATCAATTTTTAAAAATCCATTCTGCTTGGAGTGGCATGTTTACCATCAATTCTAGTTGGGCTGTCAGGAATATATTGTTCTCTGGTGATTAGAACATTCCAGACTCCAAACAGCTGGCTTTCTGCTGCATTTCTGAGGTGGCAGTTCTGAGGAGATGCCTCAGTGTTGCAAACCGTGTGGAGAGGAGAATATTTTATCACTTTTGTGATTTTCTTTTGGTTTTGTTTCCCTGATAAAAAGGCTGTTACACAGAAGTGTTGTTATTTTTGTTCAAAATAGGCAGAGTTCTCCTCTTCAATTGTCATCATTTGTTGGTGTTTTGTTTTGTTAAAGAAAACTCTTAAACACATTAGCCCTGGTTCCCCCTTTATTAGCATCCATCACTGTAACTCCATTAGCATTAATAGGGTCATCCTGTATTGTGAAAGAAAACCAAGCTTGTGAATATTTTGGAAAAGGAAAGCTGCATAGTGAGAGAACTCAAAAGATTGCTTTTTATAACCATGAAATTCTTTTTGTGCTCAAGTGAGAAATACGATACACTTTCTCTCCAAGGCCCCAGCCTTTCTGTAAAGACCTAGAAAAATTTTCCTTGAAACATCAGAGAGATGGATGAGGATCTAAATTTTTTGACCAGTGCCAGAAAACCTGAACAAGCCTTAAACTGTTTTGAACACCCCTCATTGTTACAGAAAACTCCTGACTGAAGTGAAGATACCAATATGAAGGTGATTTTCAAAGGTCTGAATAAGCTCTAATGCTGAAGAGATCCACACAGTGTCCATGAAGCTGTATTTTGCAACATCACTTCATCAGTAAAACAGCCATGTTGTGTGGACTTACTATACACTCCCTGAGGTAATTGTTCTTAGTAGCTGGACAGGGAAGAAAGAGAAAATCTAATGGGGATGTTTGCTGTTAAATTTGGCTTGTTCAGAATACCATTCATGTCAGCAGCAGCAGTGGGAAATGCATTCCTTGGAGGCCGGATTTGCTGCCCCTGTGGATCCTGTTGCCTGAGGCAGTCACCTCCACTTGCCTCATGGGTGGACCGGCCCTGCTTACTCTACAACACTGCAGTAGTTTGCTGAAGGAACAAGCTACTAGCTTGCTTTCTACTGCACTGCATCTACCAACAGCAAGGATCAGTTAATGCTAGGAGACCAGTGGTCTTCCATCTGGTCCAAAAAGCAGTATGCTGACTCTGGCCTGCTCTTTGGTATATAAAACATCACAGGTTTGCAAACATAGTAGATGGTGCTGCTTTTGGACTCTCCTGCTTGCCTACAAACCACAAAACTCTTTCCCTGAACCAAAGAAGAAGAGGAAGAGAAGAAGAGTTTGGATTTGATATCCCGCTTTATCACTACCCGAAGGAGTCTCAAAGCGGCTAACATTCTCCTTTCCCTTCCTCCCCCACAACAAACACTCTGTGAGGTGAGTGGGGCTGAGAGACTTCAGAGAAGTAGAAAAGTTGCCTGGTGGTATAAGATACCTTACTCATCTCTTCTCTAAGGTATGTTTTATGGGTACCTCAAACCCAGCCACAGCCAAATGTATGCATTTTTTTCACTCAAGGTGAAATGAACATTCCACCTCAAACATGCATGTGTGTGTGAGAGAGAGTGTTGTATCTCTCCTTCAAAACTGAGATATTTATGTGGCAAAAGTTTCATGGAACTTAATTCGTTCTGGAGGTCCGTTCTTAACCTGAAACTGTTCTTAACCTGAAGCACCACTTTAGCTAATGGGGCCTCCTGCTGCCGCCGGAGCACGATTTCTGTTCTCATCCTGAAGCAAAGTTCTTAACCCGAGGTACTATTTCTGGGTTAGAGGAGTCTGTAACCTGAAGCGTATGTAACCTGAAGCGTATGTAACCCGAGGTACCACTGTACCTTCAAAAGCACCAGGATGGATAGGACACACTACATCAAACACAACTTCACCTGCAGTATAATCTATATCAAGTGGGGGGGAAATCAGAAAGTCATATCCACTAAGCACATGTTTTGAAACCACAAATCTGCAATTTTGAACAAAAAGGTGGAGAAGCCAGATGCTAAAACATTTCAGGTCTGAGAACCACTTATCAACAACTGCAGCAGAGGTGGCAACTAATCCCACAGCATTAGTGAAGACGGAGAACTTCTGGGCACATTAATATCACATGGCTTCAACCTGGCAGGTGGTACCAATATCACTTAGCTTTGGCAAATGATGCCTTTCTAAACATTCCATCCTCAAAGCTCTGTAAGTGCTGCCTTGTAAACGACAACCTTTCATTTTTATCAGAGTGGTTGACAAAGGCACAAGCCGAAACATTTTGCTACATAAATAAAATCTGTTACGTTATCCGCAGTACCATATATTTTAGTTACAAACCAAATCCCCAAAGGGATATAGGGAAAGCTTGTGTGAAGTGTTGTTTGATGCTTTTTATAACTATCTACCTATCTGTAATTCTTGTTGCTATTATTTATATCTTGGCTTTCAGGATACAAAGCCTTACAAGTAATAGTAAACCACATTTTTTTAAAAAAGGAAACAATAGCAAGATATAAAAGGCCATCATGATAATTCCCATTGGGTAGTTGATGTTACCTGGTTCTGTGAGGGAGTGGAGGAGATACGTGATTTCTTAATAGTCATCCAGTATTCTCCCTATTCATAGAGACCTGAGAAGAAAAGTACAGAGCTAATCCGAGCAGCTCAGTCCTATGTACGCCTTGGTTTGGGCCAGTGAGGTCATGGTGGAAGTTCTGCATTCTGTAACGGCAGGGCATATTAATAAATACACATGTACAACATCTACTGAGGGAATTCCATTTGCAAAATTATTTTCTTTTGGATTATCATTGAACAACCATTTGCCTTTTCATATTCTTGTGCTATTACGCTGCAGTTCCTTTAAAAACATCCGCTGCTCGCTTCCAGCAAAGGTTTTTTGTTCATGCTTGTTTAGTGCACAATTGAATTAGGTAATTGTTTCAGTAGACAGATCGTTCTTGGAGATTTCAGATTTGTTGGTGGCCATCTGCAGCCTGGTTTTGGCCAAGGAAAAGTTTGTTCACACGATTGGGCAGAATTATAGGGGGTTGTTTGGCACAAAGGGGTTAAATATCACATGAATAAAGATATTGCAAAGACTCGTAAAGACTTAGAAATGAATTGGAGCACTTCTTGAATTAATGAAATATTGAAGATTTGACCAACATTTGCAGATTTCAGCATTCTTTTTTTGCCACCGAAAGCACCCTAGGAACTGTAGTTCTGTGGGGACTAAAGACGTTTCAAAGCAGAACTCCTTGGAATCTTTCAGGGGGAAGACATAGCGCTTAAACTAGTGTAAAAGCAATATATGTTAATGGCGTGTATATAAACCTAAGATAACTGGTAAATATGATCACATTTACAACATTAAAAAAATTTCTTCCAGTAGCACCTTAAAGACCAACTAAGTTAGTTCTTGGTATGAGCTTTCGTGTGCATGCACACTTCTTCAGATACCAGTGTGCATGCACACGAAAGCTCATACCAAGAACTAACTTAGTTGGTCTTTAAGGTGCTACTGGAAGAAATTTTTTTATTTTGACTATGGCAGACCAACACGGCTACCTATCTATTTACAACATTGTTCTGTCATCTGTTTGTTTCTGGGCCCAATGCAAAGTGCTGTCTTTAACCTTTAAAGCACTAAACAGCTTGCAGCCATATAATCTGAAGGGTTGTCTTGTCCCATAGGTACCTGTCAGGGCTTTGAAATCCTCATTGATGGCTGGGGTGCTTCTTCAGGTTCTCCCACCTAATAATTTGAGGTTGGTGACTACTCAATAAGAGCTTTTGGGTGGTGTTGCTCCATTTATGGAATGGCCCTACCAGAGAGTCTTGCTTGGCGCTGACGTTGTTTAGTCTTTTAACTGTCATGTAAAAATACCTTTTTTGTTCTCCCAAGCCCTTTAATTTTAATTATAATGGCTATGTATACCTGTTCTTTGTGCCAACTTTCTCCTTTTCTGGTTTTAAATTTACTGGTCTGAAATTGTTGCAGCAACTATTTATTTATTTATATATCCATCTTTCTATCTATCTACCTTGCCGTTGTGTTTTTCAAAATTGTCTTGAGCGTTTACTGAGCCAGTTGAACTCAGTGATAGATAGGTGTAATAAGTAAATGTGGTATACAAATGAAATACAGAAAGAAAAAGCATTAAATTAATAAGAGCGCTGGGTATTTTAGAATACTTTATCACTTTAACTGAACGCCATATTTCACACAACTTTCTACTTCTTTCAAAACTAAGCTGCAACTCTCATTAGACCCTTTGGCTGCAGGACTTTAGACCTTGGCCCCAGGGTCCAGCCCTAGATGCACCAACATTTGTAATCTATGAAGGGGGTTTCTGTCATCACTGAATATCCACATTATCCATCTAGAGAGCTTCTTCCCCATTCCCCCACAATGTATTTCTCATGTCTTGGTTATTTGTTCTTACAAAACTCTGCTAGTCCCTGAAAACAGAGAAAGTGCTTAACACTGGCTTAAATATAGTGCAGCCAATGTTGCACAGTAATTACTTTTATCTATCATCAAATTTAGTTTCAAGGATCTGGCTCTGTGAATGGAGCTGGTGATCAAATGCTCTATCGCACTGATATTTTTCACGGGGAAAATACTGCTTCCAGAACAAGACAGAGCACCTATACAAAGCAGCAGTGACAGCGAGCAGAAAGAGACTGGTGAAATTAACAGTCTGGTCCTATATATGTAAGAGAATACGAGTGTGGAGGTCAAAATTACACTGGACTGCTACTGAAAACAGATGCCATCCCCAATTATGTAACATCTAGTTGAACTTATCCCTAGGATTGGCTCCAATGTTAATGAGGAGATTCTTGCGAAAATGTCACCTAGTGGGCCATCCTACTGGTGTCCTTCATGGGCAAGCTAAGAAATAAGGTGGCCAGATGCAAAGAGGACAGAGCTCCTATACCTTTCACAGTTCTGTAGAAAAGGTAAATTTTAGCAGGTGTGGTTTGTATTACAACTCATAATCATTGGAGGAGGCCTGTCTTCTTTTGCATCTGGCAAAGCCAGTATTTAAATGTTCCCACAACTTCCTAGCATGATGCCGCATTGGGTGCCCTGATGGACTGTGATAAAATTAAACGGCCAGGTTCCATCCACCATAGGGAGACAGGGTAGGTGCCAGTAAACCTTGCCAGCATATTGGGACCAAATTCCTACCCTTACCTCTCAGAACTTGACAACCACTGGAAGGCCTGAAGCAGGTGTGAGGAACCTTTGGGTCTCCAGCTGTTACTAAATTACATCTTCCATCATCCCCTGTCAACATCTGAAGGGCCAAAACTCCCCACACCTGATCTAAGCAACTAGTGACATTATGTGGTCATGCTTGGGGATAGGGCAACAGACTCAGTTTTCATTATGACCTAAGAACAATACTTGCTGACCTCCAGATGCTGTTTGACTACAGCTGCTATCATACATGACCTTTGGCCAAGGTGGATGGGTCTGATGGGAGTTGGAGTCCAACAACCTCTGGAGAACCACATACTGTATTACCTACCCATTGTACTAGACATGTAGAGAGATCCTAGGTGCAGAAAGTTGGACTGTCCTCTCCTCAGGCAAGGTTTCTTTCTTAACTCATTGGCAGGGTCTTCCCAGTTTCTTCCCCCTGTCTTCCTTTGATGTCCACTCTTGGCTGCCTTTTTTTCTACTCTCACCCCTTTTTTCTACTCTCACGCCTCTACTTCTACCCCACCCCGATCCCATCAGCTGGCTTCCTTAACTGCTGTTTTTTTCTCCTCCCTCTTCTGAGCATTCTCTCTCATCTCCCCGGTAACCAACTGTATTCAACTGCCTGCCACTCCATTCTGATCCTCCCAAGTGGCCTGTGGTATTCCTGTAGGTTTGGGAACAGTGAGGAGACCTTGCAGTTGGCTTGCCTGAATGCCAGGAAGCAGCAGGAGTCAGCACAACTTCAATAGTTTTATATATTTGTGAATAGCAGATCAACAGAATAACGTCGGGGTCACCAGATGTTGGGTTGAAATAAACGGCAGACGAATGGCAAGGTGTCATACGGGAGGCATCTCCCGAGCATGTCTCGGAGAGTCCCTTTTATTGAATATTACAGCATTACCACATATGTGCTTGTTGCTGATCGGTTAAAACAAATACAATGCAAAGGTTGAATATAGGTATTAATCATCAATAGATTAAAGGTTGGGAAAAGGAACACAGAATTGGACAGGCGTGAAATCTCCTTATTAAACTATTAACTAGTGATTGATTATAACAAGACTTAAACTATTACTAGTGATTGATATTGCATAACATGAAAGAACATAACTATCGCGTTCCGTAGATGTGGTCAACAATGCGTTAAGAACAGGTCAGGGTACACTGTTTCATGAACTCAATGTGAACTGATCAGAACATTCCCAGATTCATGTGCGGAGGTAGAAACTTCCCAGCAAGAAATGGTTTTTATTTTATTTATTTTTAAAGATGCCTTTACATGGTGCCTATGGAATTCTGCTAGTAATTAGGTGACCTCTACCCTGTGTCTTTTAGGGCTGCTGGGGCATTGATTTTCCACAATTATCTGAAGGTGGAAATAAAACAGACCTTTCATATAGCACCAATAAGAACTCTTCATTACCCAGCAGTGCCTTTCCCCATGGCCAAGCTATTTCTGTAACATTCACTCACAAGCAAGTCTCATTCAGCTAAGGTGCCTCCAACATTCATAAAATTGATTATTGTTCTAAGTTGGGGGTGGAGAACCTGTAGCCTTCTGGCAGTTATTGGCTTACACATCCCATCAGCTCCAACCATTGGTCTTGCTGGCTGTGTCTGGTGGGAGTTGGCATTCAGCAATATCTGGAAGGCCACTGGTTTCATATCTCTGGCCTATATTCAGCTTGTCTAATTGCTTCCTGTTCCGTACAGCTGAAGGAGATTAGTGTTGAATAACCTTAATTCGCCAGCTTCTGTTCTCTCTTTGCAGGTGGGCTACATTTCTAGTTCATAGCCTTCCATTTTTCTTCTTTCTTTTATAGAAAAAAGTGCATTATTTTCCTATAAAGCAAGAGAAACATTGAAAGGAAATCAGTAATTTAACACATACAGAAATAGAGGACAGGAGCTGACTAAAGGGGCAATTCATCACTAATCACCAGGTTAGGCTGAATACCAAGTAATAGAGCAGGTGGAGCCACCATAATAATATTCTTCGCGGCACTTTCCATAAAAGTGAGTGAACCGGCAATGGGAGTTCCAGTTAAAAGAGCTAGTACGGAAATAACTTTAGTCTGAACATTGTAAATGGTATAAACTGTGAATATAAAGAGAATGATTGATTGATTGCTCCCAATATGCGGCTTATCAGAGTCTATTAAATGACATAGAACATGGCAGTTTAGGTAAGGAGCAGTGACTGGTTTTGATCCCATTCTGGGGTATAGCCTGTCCCAGAAGTCCCCATGCTTGTTTCTTCCCCTTTAAGACCTATAGTGAAAATATAAGCAACATTTCTGAGTTTCTATTTTCTAGCATAAAGGGAGTCATTTAAACCCCTACAAACCTTTAACACAAGGCTCATCCAGACTTGTGCTTGTCCCATGCCTAGAAAGCAAGAGTCTGAGCAGTTTTGCACTTGTCCCACACTGCTTTCCCCTGAAAAACCTGCTCTTTAGTGATAAATCATAGCAAATATGAATCTGGAGAAACCTCGATTGATGTTCGCTCCAATTCAGCAGTAAATACTGGGTTTCCCAGGGAGAAGAAGGTGGGACAAGGGCAAGTCTGATTGAGCCCTTTGCCTAACTTTTCTAAGTGAAATCCTCATAAAATTGTAGGAACTGAAATGGAAATGTGACTATAAAAAGGTCCCTCTGCTCTGAAACCCCAGTGAGTAACTGCCAGTCAGTGTTGATGATACTGAGCTCCTTGGACCACTGGCTTGACTCAGTATAAGGGAGTTTCCTGCATTCCTAACTCATAGTGCAATTCAGTGTTTTCTTGGACAAATGCCTTTGTTCAGCGGTAAAGCATCTGCTTTGCTTGCAAGCCCACTGAGGTTCAGTCCCCAGCATCTCAATGTATGGCTAGGAGAGAACGCTGCCTGAAGCCCTGCAGAGCTGCTGCCAGCCTATACTGAGCTAGATGGACCAGTGGTTGACTCAGTATAAGGCAGCTTCCTATGTCCCAATTTCTGTATGTTGCTCCTTGATGAAGGAAGCATTTGGAGGCTCCCCTACAGGTGAAAGGATGCAAGCCCCAAAATATGAAGCTGTTACTTCCACCTCAGCTTTTTACTGGCACATCCATTCCAGCAAAGTGGTTCAGTATGAAAGGTGGATGCACAGACTTGCCATTGTTTAGGAGATTGGACAGATTTTTAAAAAAAAATTTTTGCACATACACAGTTTAATCAATCAATTTATTGTATATAGCCAAAGGCCAAGGCCTTTACAATGTACAGCAGGGGATAAGAACAAGGCTGAAATCACACAACATGACCTATCAAAGTTAAATCAGTTTAATCAAAATAATCAAGATAGTTGATCATATTTCAGTGAATTTGAATTGCTGCTCTTTTGACTTGAGTCATGCACTGGCAATAAATGAACAGTGGACAAGATGCAAAGTAATGAAATATCAGATTTACACAATCTGCTCCCTTTTCTGCTGTGTCAAGTGTATTAAATTAATATAACTAATTAAAGCAAACCAATGGATCCATATTTTATTGAAATACAGAGACCAAGACCTACACAAGTGACAATTCTCCCTTCAGACTCTTCTAATATGAAGGTGTTAATGGAGCCTTTACCTTGCTGTAAATTGGCACCATCAAATTCCATGGGCCATTAACAGTAGACATTTCTGGCCTTACTTTCTGAGAGGACAGTCACAGACTGAGCCTAAAGGCACTGGCATGAACAATTCCATTGAAATTAAGTGGGTTTACTTCCACCATTTTTTTATTTATTGGATGCAGAGGAGGGGGGCTGAGGGGAAAATGAATGTCAAATTTACTTAACCCCAGAATCATGTGGCCTAAACATTGTTTCCCAAAATTCTGATAGCTGAGACACCCATTTCTTTTTCTGAATAAAAATAGGACACACACTTTACTTTGACATGCCAAAAGGTTGGTATGCTAAGTGTCCAAGAAGAAAAGTGACCAGCTTCAGTGAATCCCACCTCTTTGTTTCTAAATGAGTCACTGATATGGGCTTGCTTCTTCTTACCCTGATGGAGGCAAGCCATGACAGCAACTGATGCATAGATCCTACATTTGAAGGCAGGTAGTTTTGCTGCATCTTCACACTGGGAGTCACACAGAAGATTATGTCTGATAGGTGGGAAAAACCAGTAGACCTCTAGATGTTGTTGGACTCCAACTCCCATCATCTCTGCCAGCATCTGGAGTATCTGAGATTCCCCATGCCTAACTTAGGTGGTAGAACAAACAGAAAAGTCAATGCCCAGGAGTAGGGTCAGAGGGGAAGTAACCCATGAAAATCAATGTTATTCCACTTGATTAGGTCCTGTGGGGGGTGAGTACCTCTAGTTCCATCCTTGATGGTGACTTAATCTTACAAGGATTCAGGAGGTCTCAAAAAGTAAACATTTTAATGACTTATTTGAGAACAAATTAGGCTGATCTCTGTCAGTGCACCCTTTAGCCTGTGGACATGGTCTATGTGGAAAGCCTATGGTATTTGAGATGCTCTAGTTCTGAAAAAGCGATTAAAGGAGAACATGGTTGAAGTTCATAAAACAAGATGAAAGATGAAAAAATCTTTTTAAATAATTCCAGTGGCACCTTTAAGATCAACTAAATATAAGCTTTTAAGGTATGAGCTTTCGTGTGTAATACACACATCGTCAGATACTCTGAAGCAGAGGTTGCTTCAACCTTATAACTGTTGATGACTGTTATGGCAGTTGGTTTCAAAGGGAAGGGCAAGGGATTTTTAAAGGGATAGATGACCAAAATTAGCTTTAGTATGTATAATGGGATATGAATCCAATATCTCTATTTAGACCAGGTCTCTCCATAGTTTTTAGTTTGGTAATGAGTTGTAATTCAGCAACTTCTCTTTCAAGTGTATTTCTAAAATTCTTTTGCAGTAAGACAGCCACTCTAAGATCCTGCACAGAATGTCATGGGAGATTGAAGTGCTCTCCTATTGGTTTCTCTTTTTTATGATTCCTGATGTCAGATTTATGCCCATTTATCATTTGGTGTAAAGTTTGTCCTGTTTGTCCAATATAGAGAGCTGAAGGGCACTGTTGGCATTTGTTTATTATGCTTCTTATGGCTATGACAGATCAACACAGCTATCTACTTGAATCTGAAGTTCATAAAATTACTCATGATGTAGAGAAAGTGGCTAGAGAGATGTTTTTCTTCCTCTCTCACAACACTAATGATCTACAGTTATCCAATGAATTTGCCTGGAGAGAACAGACAAGAGAATGCATAGCATCCTTCACATAGCACATAGTCAGCTTATAAAACTTGCTCCCACAAATGTGGCGATGGCTTCGGAAGGGGAATTGATGGCTGAGTGGAGGGGAAGGAAATGGATGACAATGGAGGATCAGTGACTCCCAATCAAGATGGGTATACATTCCCTCTGCATTCAGAAGCAGCGTGCTCCAAATTGTTGGGGAAGAACAGGAGAGTGCTGTTGTCATCACCTGCTTAGGGCTTCCCAGAGACATCTGCTTAGCCAATGTGGCAAACATGACACTGGACTTGGAAGGCCTGTGGTCTGATCCAGAAGGCGTCTCTCTTTGTTCTAACCATCCACCATTGCCACACAGCTGATGCAAAAAAATTGTGGAGGAACCAATTTCTGGGTTTTATTCACATTTTCTGGTGTTAGATTTGAAAATCATGGGAGTATCTTCACCCAGTTTTATCCTGTGCTTGATCAGGTTGTTGCCGTGCAACTCTGTCTCTCTATTTCCATGGAAATATGGATTAATATATCATGCACAATCTGCTTGTGGTTAGTTTTCATGCACAACCACGGCTTAACTCGCTAGAGCTTACTTGTAATTTCTTAGAAAATTTCCCATGTTGACAGTACACTTATATTTTGTGAACATAAGTATTATTCTAAAGAGATTGTTCACTTCTAAACTTGACTTGATTGCTTCCAAATTGTGAATATTCCAAACTGATAGCATAGTTCTTGAGGGAATAGCCAATACTTAAGGCCAAAAATAATTTACCAGCATTATTTCTGGGAAGGTAGCATTTACTTGCACTGTTTTTCTCTTGGTAAATGAAGACTATAATCTTGTTTCCTAGCATCTTGAAAACAGAAATCCAAATCAATGTACCACTTTCACTAACAGTTGAGCTTTTGGAGACGTGCCCTTGGGGTGATCTGGGCACATTTTCATTATTTTCTGATGTTAAAAGGCCAATTGCAGAGGGAGGAGCAGCTGAGCAGTGACATTTAACAACAGCAATTGGGTAACCAGCATATCATTTTAACTCTAATATCTCAAACTAGTCTGAAGAGCAGAGAAGTGTGTTATATCTGTGGAAAGGATAGCTAGGTTGGTATTTGGCTACAATACCTGAATATAGGATTCATGACACTGGCCAAATGGTAATGGAATTATGGGAGTGTTGCTCATCTTTGTGCATGCCCAATGCCAAATCTGTGTTTGTCAGAACCCAAATTAATTCACAGTGAGGAATCTGCTTCGTTCCTTTATCTAGCACAGTTTCATTTAGCCATTGTTGGTGTGTTTCCTATACAATGAAATACAAGCAACACTCCAAATTTTAAGCAAATTCTGGCTCAGCAAGGCTGAGCGTTTACACAAAGGCATATTGCAAAACACAGTTCCAATACTTCAGGACACTCTATGAAAAGGACTTTTATTCTTATAACCAGTGGTTTTGGACTTAGGACTCTTTCCAACATTACCTCAATGACATGGGAGGCATTGCAACATGTCATCTTCCCACACTGCTCTAGTACATTGGAAGCCCCACATCATTTTCATTTCATTTTCACTTTTAATTTGTATACTGCCTTTCTATATTACTATACACAAGGCAGTTTACAAGCTGAAAAAAACAACAAAATAGACAGCAAACATCACACACCTAATAATAATCTGATCCAATACAAAAAATCATCAGAATTAATGCATAACTTTAACATAAACAACTTATAACAAATAAAGCAAAGTCAATAATTCATTAGACTATAATAGTAAACAGTAAAATTAAATGTCAGCAAATAATAATTAAACAGTTTACACTTAACAATTACAACAAATAATTATTAAACTATAATAAATAAAAATAATGGCAAGTCACAATGCATAAAATCCCACAAAACAAACAAAACCATGTAAAATGATCAATTTGAAAAACAATCACTTGGTGGTGAGAGAAGTTGAGATACTGGACTTCTTCCAAATGATCTTGAGCTTCTGTCATTCTCTCAGCAAAACAAGAAGGTGACGTGCTAGCTCCCATATTGCTTGGGAAACCTCTGTTGAAGGAACTATAAAAATTAGCTAAAATGTTTGTTTTCATTTGAATGCACCTGTGGCACAATGTCAGATTCATTGGCAAAAGTAATTTGGCTCAGCAGTAGACCTCATCAGACACTCACCTCTGCATGTTTGCAGAACACAGGCAGGCAGGCTCAATCAAACATGCTAACTCTGCCCACACTGTCCCCATCCCAGACTAGCTGTATGCTTCAGATCTTTGAATGTTAATGGGGGGGGGGAGAGAATTGTTTATGTTTGGCTGAAGACCCTTGGAAACCTCCCCTGCACAATAAGGGTTCACATTTATGTGGAAAATCCTAAGCATTTTCATCTGAATGTGCTAAGATTTCTTCTTCAGACCTTCTGCTCAATGCACGAAGGTTGGAGCTGGAGCTGGTGGGGAAACTGGAGGCATGCCCATTGTATTTATTGTTGTAAAGGGGAGGTTGATTTAGCCCTTTTAATTTCTACTTTCCCTTCTGTACATTCAGACTAAAGACCTGAAGAGGTCCAGGGTCTCATACTTCATTTATATGGGTTTCTCAGCAAAGGTTTGGAAGATTTTCATGCCCAAGTAGGTTTCCTCCTCTGTTAAGCTGAGTAGTTCCTTAGAATCCTCCTTCCTTAAAAATTAATGCTTGATATTTACTGCAGATGCATAAACTTAACGTAGGTCAATATTTTGACTGAAAGGAAAGGCAGATGGGTTGAGAGAGAACAAAACATTCTGTTGAATGATCAGATTCCATGAGATGAAAGTCATTCTTAAGTTACTGCAGATATTAGGATAAAGCCATGAGAATAGAATTAAGAATCTCCTAGAATTAAAACAAATAGCAAAAAAAAACTTCAAGCCTGGTTCATTCAAAGTTCATGGAGTTTTTATGAGTTCCGTATAAACCCAATTAACAATTTAGGAGAAAAATGGAATAAGAGAAGCTGGTAAAGGCAATATTTGGTGGTGAAGATATAAAGTTCTCTTTATAGGGGATAAGTAGGAAGGAAATGGGGAAGAGAGAACACTATCATCGCTACTTCGGTTTGCTTGGACTTTTATGTTAATGGACCTAATTCCACTGACCAGAGTCCGCATGCTGGAGAGATTAGCTTGCAACAAGTGGTGACAGGCGGGTACCTCATCTACTGAATGCAAAGCCATAGGGACACAAATGTATAGTGAGTAAAAGATAATGTGGAGGTTTTCCTGGCTTTCTACTGGTGTGTGCAGCTCAAAGGCATCCATGTTTGTAGATGAGGTCTGAGTGGCATCCATGGTCCTTACCTGGATGTGTGTGCGCACGCTATGGCACTTTTCACTAAAACATTGACCACAAATATTGTATGGTGGTCAGATGCCTTTTGTTTGAGAAAGATACAGAGGAAGCAGGAAGGATGAGAAAGGAGTCTCTTTGTTTAATAGGGTAGATTTCTATACAGTGGTACCTTGGCACACAAACGCCTTGGTTGTCAAACACTGAAAACCCAAAAGTAGGTGTTCCAGTTTTCCAATGTTTTTCGGAAACCAAACGTTCGATGTGGCTGTTTTTTACTGTTTCCAGGGCACCTGCACCAATCAGAAGCTGCGCCTTGATTTTCAAACATTTCAGAAGTCAAACAGACTTCCAGACTGGATTGAGTTTGGCGCTTTTGTTTTTGCTATTTATTTTATGTTTTTGAGGCTTTTTCGGTTAATTTGTTTTTGTGACTGTGTGGAACCCAGTTCAGCTACTGATTGATTGATTGATTGTGTGACTGCGGAAATGGATAAAAGCCCCCCATACAAACAATGACTATCATCAGTGCAGGTAAGAAAAAAAATTAATGTTAATTTTTATCATCTACAATATTGTCTTGTTTATTTTATAGTACAGTACATTGATTATTGCTTTCATTTTATGGATCAATTGCTGTTTCGGGGGTTGTTTTTTAAAGCCTAGAATGGATTAATATGTTTTGCATTACTTTCTATGAGAAAGTGCACTCTGGTTTTGGAACGCGTTGGTTTTGGAACAGACTTCCGGAATGGATTAAGTTTGTGAACTAAGGTACCACTGTATGTATGGAGGTTTTGTTTATGTAGAATAGCCTTGAACCAGGATTCTCCATCTGAAGCCATGTGGCAATGTCACACAAGAGCTGACTGTGCAGCTCAGCTCCAGGATGAAGCAATTGCAGTGTCAAATTAAAATTCTGGCCTGTATTTGTTCAACTGGTCATATGTGTTACTTGTGGAGTAGCTGCAGGTTGTGGCTCATGAGACCATCAGGAATAAACACGATAAGCACGTGTTTTGTAAGTTGGAAACAGGTCACAACTTTAATTGATATATACAGCAGGTAATGCAGGGTTGGCAGTGACAGTAGGGCAAGGAATCTGATTCCATTCTAACCAGCCCTCTCTGCTGACTTGTTGTTTTCATTTTGGTGGGAAGCATTCATAAACACCCATGAGAGTTGACCAGTGTTAGATCCTGATGTGGTGCAAGTGAGGGATTAATGCAATGCTGGTCCCCTCCCAAGCTAAGGGCATAACTTGTGCATTCCCTTCCACTGCACTTTTGGGATCCCCCAAACCTCCCTACCCAGAGCCAGTTGAGGTTGAGAGTAAAATTCTTCCCTGGCCCTATCAACCAGTGATCTAAGACCCAATGGAATACTAGCACTGAGGGCAGGTGGGGAAGCTTGAGGGGCAAAATGGCCCTGACAGTCAAGTGGCTGAGACGTTAAAGCTTTCGGCTGCCCCACCCACCTCTTGTGAAATCCTGCATCTTCCCTTGGAATCTCATGAGAACCGGCTGGATAACCAAACCACTCCTCTTGCCACCCAGATACACAGCAGTGCTGGGCAATTCATCTCTCTCTCTCTCTCTCTCTCTCTCTCTCTCTCTCTCTCTCTCTCTCACACACACACACACACACACACACACAGAGAGAGAGAGAGAGAGAGAGAGAGAGAGAGAGAGAGAGAGAGAAAGGGGGCACATGGAGCAGTGGCACACATATTCACAGTTTGTTGATCTCTTCTTATTAATTTATTACTTTTGGATCATTGGTTGGAAACCTTTAATGAAATATTTAAAATCACCGACCCATGCATAGCTAAAAGATTTTTAAAAAGAGTTGCCTTCCTGAATGTATCATGTTTCCCCCTATATTGCTCCCACATTGAACCCAGAGAACTCTTGGAGAATAATCAGACTTGAAAATGTATCTCACAAGATACATCTAATCCACACTCTGATGTGGTATCACAAGTGTAATCAACAAGACATTCAATATCCAAGCAGAAATGAACGTTTGGAGCAATTGTATACTCTCCACATCGAGGATTTCCAGAAAATAATTTTAGTAGCAGCGTTTCTGTAGGTGTGATACATTAAGAAAAATGAACTGTGTTTATCAGCTCTCAAACATAGTGTTTCCCCTATAATGGTGTAGATTTTGATGTTGCAAAAGGTTACTGAGGCTCTAAGCAAACAAAGATCTCTTTCTGAAAACAGAACATTCAAATGAAAAGTTTTGTGCCTAGAGATTGTGTTTCAGTTACTTTTCCTTCAGAACAGATGTCCATTAGGTTCAATTAATTTGAGTCAGCTTAAAAACTAGCAACAGGCAACTGGGCGCCAGTCTGACACCCCCATAGTTCTTCATCTGAGCCCAACAGTCCTCCTCAGATGATGCACCACAGAGGAAAGCCCCTTTAGCCTTTATTCCAGCCTCCAGTGTGAGCTGCACCTTAACTGGCCAATCCTATGTGCAAACCAAGAGACAGTCAGATGAGAATCTATTGCCAGAGCATTTGCTGCTGTTCTTGTTGGGAAAGGAAGGATTAAAGAGCCCATTGATTACTCCTCCCTGTTTTTTGCACTGGAGTTTGCATCTAGTTACAAGCTGCATATACACGCCATACATTCAAATCACATGACTATTCCAAGAGAATCCTGGGAACTGTAGTTTAACCACACAGAGCCACAATTCTCAACACCCTGAACAAACTACCATTCCCATGTGCTTTAAATTTTCGGTGTGTTTGCAGCCACTGTGTGTGTGTGTGTTTTACAAGATGGAGGATACTCTTGTTCCTCAGCAAAACTAAACAAATCTCCCCCTGCTCTCCTCCAGCAACAAGCGTTTTAGATTATGAATTGCATTTTTGTATTCTTTCACTGTAAATTTGGAAAATGCCAGAGGACTACCAAGACTCTAATAAAAATAAAATAAAAAGTAATATACTGTACATAGCTAGATTCAGGCCACCCCTGCTCCTAGATGCCTCTAAGATTCAGCTGCAACATGGAGTGCATGAGGGAATCCAAGCGTGTTCCTTGTTTCCTTTCTTTGGACGTCACCACCCATACATCAGTAGAGAGTAGAGAGATCCATGGTGTATGAAGATTTCTAGTTCCGAATGGGCACAGAAAGACGGCTACATCCAACATGCTGGTCTAATACTTCAAGGCACATTGAAGACATGGTAGACTAGAGAGCTCCAACACACTGTTCAGAAATCACAGACAGTGAGCCTTGTACCACTCAGTTCTCTGGAGTTAGAGCACTAAACCCCAATAAGCAAAATGTTTTAAAATATTGTTTAAATTGTTTTATTTAATCTCAGTGTTTCTTTACTTCCATTCCACGTAATCATTTAATTTAATGCCTTTCTTGGTCATTTCTATGGCCCACTCTCAGGAGGATCCTCCTTCTCCTTTCTCTAATATGTAAGGTTAACCGGCAGGATTTTTTTTTTAAGCCTCTTTTCTGTACATTACCATATTTTATCTCCACCTCTGTAGCTTTCTCCCTCAGCCATTAATCTCTGGTGTGAAGCTTTGTCAAATTCTATTTTGAAAATTTATCTTCACTACATCAATTAAATTTCCCTTCATCTGTTATGGCAATAATATTTTCAAAGAACTCCAGCAGCCTAGTTAGGCACGACCTCCCCTGCATGAATCTGCACTGCCTAGCTTTAATCTGCCTATCACAGGCCCACACTCCTACTTAGATCTCTTAAGATAATTAATCCCTTAAGAAAACATGAATGTTAATACTTCTCCCACAAACAGTATTTTGATTGTGGCTAAATTGAACTGTTGAGTGGGTAGAAGCTTTTGACAATATAGCCCACACTACAGATATACACTGGTTTAAAAGACATTCCCTCTTCTCCACGGACCGCTGGGAATTGTCCTGTGTGGAGGCGTTAGAGAGTTGTAAAAGATAATTCCCAACTCCTAATGAAACTACAACTCCCAGGATTCTTTGAGGAAAGCCTATGCAAGAATACAGTATTAAAAAATAATAATCTAGGGAATTAGAAACTGGCAGAGCTGCAGCTACTCTAGTTAGATCTCTCTCTCCCTTAATAGGGGGCTTTTTGTCCTGCGGCTTTTGTCCCAGTAGGTGGTGGCATAGCATGATTTGGGGTTGTTTGGGGTGGGTTGCTAGTGGTAAAGATGGAGCAACTAGACTCAGGTCTAATCCGGTTTACTTGGGGCTTTTCCAGGGTGCCAGGGTAATAATTCTTCAAAGGACCCCCAAGACACCACAGTTGCCCTTCTTGAGGGGGGAGGGAGGAAATTGTTCAGTCATTCAAGGCTTCTGCGGTGAAGATTGAATGAAAGAATTCATTTAACTTCTCTGCAGTCTCCTTATTCTCCTCCAGCAAGCTTCCCCCTCCTTTGTCATTTTGTCACAGAATGATCCATCAGCCTCCAAGCTTTTTTGTACTTCAGATGCATTTAAAGATATTTTTTGTCTTTGTTTTTAATGTCATTAGCAATGTGCTACTTTTCTACTTCTTTACCTTATTATCAACCTACAGTGGTGCCCCGCAAGACGAATGTCTCGCAAGACGAAAAACTCGCTAGATGAAAGGGTTTTGCGGTTTTTGAGCTGCTTCGCAAGACGAATTTCCCTATGGGCTTGCTTTGCAAGACGAAAATGTCTTGCGTTTTTTGCAAGTTTGTTTCCTTTTTCTTAACACCGTTAATACAGTTGTGACTTGACTTCGAGGAGCAACTCATAGAACGTGGTGTGGTAGCCTTTTTTGAGGTTTTTGGTGATTTTTGAAGCTTTACCAAAACTTTTCCGACACCGTGCTTCGCAAGACAAAAAATTCGCTAGGTGAAAAAACTCGCGGAACGAATTAATTTCGTCTTGCGAGGCACCACTGTACTTTTGGTGGGACAAGGGAGTTTGTGTTTCTCTTCATTTGGAAAATACTACCTCTGCTTTAAGGGGGGGGGAGTCTTGCATTTGATAAGACTATGAAGAGTAACAAGAAGTCCTATCACCTCACATTATCCCAGACATAATTTGTATCTAAGGTGGCAGCTCACATGTTCAGCTGTACATAATATTAAATGATGTATTCATGGGTGAATCCCCCCTGCCTAAAGACTGAAATATTAGATATCTACGAACACACACTAAGCATTTTCAGCCTTAGATGGGAGTGTGTTTGTCCTTGCACTGAACTCCACCAAGAAATTACTATTGTTTAATCACTGAAAAATCCATAAAGCCTGAGAGCTCTATCAGCATCCATAAGCCTTATAACAGCTGGGCACTTTAGACTCCATTGTATGTATCCTGAAAACATAAGAACCATGTTTCAGAGTACTCCCAGTTTTTCCAGTTTCATATTGATAAAAGTCCCTGGAAGAAGAAACGCTTTGCTAGCACTGTTGCCTGTTCATGTAGAAGTTCTTCATCAAGGACTGAGCAGGCTGTAAGAGAACCTGTGCTTGTTACAGAGCAACATTTCTCAACCTTGGGTGCTCTCCTCAGATATTGTTGGATCACAACTCCCATAATTCCCTGGATATTGACAAGGTTGGCTGGGGAAGATGGAAGTAGTCCAACACCATCTGGTGACCCAAGGTTGAAAAGGGTTGTCATAGAGAGTAGAAACTCAAGCTGTACATGGCAGCAGGAGACCTAGAGTAAAGTCAGATTGGTTGCAGCCAATGGGCTTCAAGTACTTAAAAATTCTAATTCATAGGAAAGGCAGTTGGTGGAGGTAATTATGATGTCACCACCTCCTACTGGCCTCATGATGACTTTTAAAAATCAGCTTCACACAGTGAAATTGATGAGGTGGTCACAATGGGTATTTTCGTTGGATTTTGCTTCACTTTGAAGCTGTGATAGGAGAGGATGGCACTAATTATTGTGCTGAACCTTCAACATTTCAGAATATTGGGTAAGTATCCTGTTGGGAATCTTTTACTTCACATCACTATGTTTCTACACAAAATATGAATACGGTACCAGTTAAAGTTTGCTACAAGCCTAATGTTGAAAATTAAGTGATGCTTTGAATGATGCTTTGAATATCCTTCATCCACTCTCATGAAAGTTGAGTAGCATGATTCCTTTGTTATGGACTTTTACTTCGAGGAAGCAGAGCTCTTTCAAATATAATAAATGCAATGGACGTATAATATATTAATTACATGCTTCTGATCAATTATTATCACTAAAACGTTCTTTTACTAACCAGGAAATGACGGTTTATCTCACACTGAGACTGACAAGCAAAATTATATTAGAAAGTGGTTTCTAATTAGCTAAGCACTGCGGACCCCTTGTTTTTTTAAAAAAAGTCAAGGCATGGACCCACTACTTCTGAAAATGCTGATATCTCTATGGTAGTTTTTGTTACCCTGGGTGGGTTATGCAAACTCCCTGGGGTCTGTGGAACACCAATTGGGAACCACTGATATAATATATACTGTTCTCTGGTATAGATGGTAACATCATAGCCCCAGTATATTTCAAGTGAGCTTTGAAGAAATATGGGTGCCGACCTTAATGCTGCTTTTTGCTGGCATGACTCGGAGATATAGGCTGTATGCATATATTATCAGTTATTCTTTTTGAGGGAGTTAAAACAGTTCCAACAGATATGCGGTGTATTGCTAAAGAGTAAATTAGCTTTCACTCTACAGGATTAATTAAATCTCCAACTTTTTATATTCCCAGACCTTGTCTTGCAGTGTCTGGGAAGAATGGGGGGTATACTGTTGCACTTAGATTTAATTAACCTGGATATAGCTATGCAAGGGAACAATTCTGGTGTTGATTTGTATGCTGGTGAGGCTGTTAGCCTGTTGTTTTCATGCATCTTTGTATAATGCTTAATAAATATGTAAGTAGCTTGTAGAGCTGTTTGCTCTTCCGGTGAATTATTGTGATCCTTCATAACAAGTGTGATTATGTTTTTCGCTCTACCAAAATGAGAAGTGATCTGAAGTCAGCCCATTAACTAGGAAGGCAATGTACAATAGACTTGACAAGGAAATGGTCTGCTAAAGTTTGGGCTGCTTGGTTCACAGTCCACCCGAGTGAATGCAGCTAGCATGGCCAATCCAATGAATACTTATTTGGCAGTGAGTCCTATTGAACTCAGTGGGACCCACTTTTGTGGCAATCCTACCAAAATACCCCCATCGTGGAGCAGCATGGATGGATTGAGGCTATCCACATGCAGCAAGGGGAAACACCCCAGTGAGCTTACCCAAATGGACACCACACACACGAGGAACAATCCACCAGGCATAAAGTCCCATGGTGCTCTCAACCCCCCCCCCCATGATGAATAACCACAATTTTGAATGACTAACCGCAGGGAAGGGTGTATAGGCAGTCCAATGCAAAAGCTTGCTTGAAAGGGGGCATGTATGACAAGTGCATAGGCTCTTCGTCGGACAAGGGTTTAAACCGCACTGCAGGAGCAAGATCCATTTAAAGAGGAATTATATGGGGTACCCTAATGGCACTATGAAGGGTAGCTGGTAGCTCACGCAACAGGCCACTCAAATTACCTTGAGCAGGCAAGGTAAGTTAAGGCCAAACTCATGAGAATTTGCTTACTTCCAGTGGGAACGCTGAGCCCTTTTGCCTCTGTCTTTTGGATGGATGATTGACACACTCAGAGGAAATTTCATAAAAGCTTTATTCTTATCTCTCTCCAGCATACAATAAATGGTCATTTAGGGTTTCTAGTTTAATTCAGTAGGAGTTGTCAGAGTAATTACAAGAAAGAGAGGCACCTTTTAATGTATGCATATATGAAACTCCCCCCACTACACCGTTTTCATTATAGCATAAGTGCTTTGTAACCTGCCTCCTCCCTCTCCCACAAATTTGGCAAACTGCTAGAGATGAAAGGAACATATGAACTTGCCTTTTATAGAGTAAGATTTTGGTAATCTAGCTCACCATTGTCTGGACTGACTGCTCTCCAAGCTTTCTGGCAGGATTCTTTTCCAGTTTTACTTGGAATGCCAAGAATTGGATTTGGGACCTTTTGCATGCTAAGCATCTGCTCTAACATCAAAACCCCAACCGTCCACCATCCCCTTCCTATAATAAAAATCAAATAGTCACAATAACAAAATGGAGCCTCCATATTCAGAAGCAGTATACCAGCTCAGTCGGTGGAGCATGACATTCTTAATCTCAGGGTTGTGGGTTCGAGCCCCACGTTGTGCAAAAAGATTCCTGCATTGCAGGGGGTTGGACTAGATGGCTCTCGTGGTCCCTTCAAACTCTACAATTCCATGATTCCACCGATCAACAAGTACAGGAAATGGGCAAAATAGGTGTGGAGCTTGCCTTGATGCTTTGCTTGCAAGATCCCAGAGTTCCCCCAGACATCTGGCTAGCCACTTTTGTAAACAAGAGTGCTTGATTTAAAGTCGTTGTGGCCCAGTGGTTAGAGTCTCAGCCTAGGACCTGGAAGACCAGGGTAGAAATAGTCAATCAGCCATGAAGCTCACTGAATGAACTTGAACTAGCCATTGGATTATATTTAAAGTAAAGGTAAAGGTAAAGGGACCCCTGACCATTAGGTCCAGTTGCAGACAACTCTGGGGTTGCGGTGCTCACCTCGCTTTACTGGCCAAGGGAGCCGGCGTACAGCTTCCAGGTCATGTGGCCAGCATGACTAAGCCGCTTCTGGCAAACCAGAGCAGCTCACGGAAATGTAGTGCTGTGTAAATGCTCAGTCAACAAAGCAAGGATCTCTGTTTGTGTAATGCAATGTTCTCCATCTCTCCTGCTCCCATGCCCCCTGAATATTTTGTAGGAATTCCCCAACCCTCCAATTTGGGGAGGGTGCTGGATGTGTGCAGGGGACACTGCAAGTTCAACTCTGGAAGTGCAAATCATTGTACTAATGAAACAAGTGCATTGGATACCATCCACTATCTCACAACCTGACCTTCATCACAGGGTGGTTGTGAAGATAAACTGGGGAGGGAGGGAGGGACAGCACCTTTGGCTCCCTAGAGGAAACGTGAAATATAAATGTAATTAAATAAAAACTAATATTACTGTAATCTAGCAAAGCAGTTCCTATTAATCATGATACAAAGCATGAAATGTTAAAATTATTTTTGCCTGTAATTTCAAGCTAAATACGATTTCTAGACGAATAGGATCCTTTTCGCTGTTTATCATCCTTTCAAAATAACGTTGTTGCCTGCCATAGAAGAAAATAACAGCCTCTAAAACATCTTTGGAGTTAAATGGTGGGCAGTTAGATGCTAACTAGAAATGATCAAATCTGTAATGAACCTTTTCCCCACACACAATGGGGAAAATGTTTCCATTTTCAAATGATAAAACTAGGCAAAAGAAAATTTATGATCTAAACTTGCAGCAAATCATTTGTATTGATCTGTTTGTTTCAATTCTGCTGAGGCTAATGGAAATAATTTGTCACCTGACTTGTCCCAGTTGATTTGAAAAACTACCGTATCATTTATCAGGCCAGTTGAAGCCCTGGTACAAGTGTGCTGATACAAAGTAAAGCATCTAGGAACAGAGCGAGCAAATTATTATTTTTTTATCCTTTATCCTTTGGTTTCCCATGCTGAATGCAGTGACACTATGAATTTTGTTGTTTAGTTGTGTCCGACTCTTCGTGACCCCATGGACCAGAGCACGCCAGGCACTCCTGTCTTGCACTGCCTCCTGCAGTTTGGTCAAACTCATGCTGGTAGCTTCGGGAACACTATCTCATCCTCTGTTGTCTCCTTCTCCTTATGCCCTCAATCTTTCCCAACATCAGGGTCTTTTCCAGGGAGTCTTCTCTTCTCATGAGGTGGCCAAAGTACTGGAGCCTCAGCTTCAGGATCTGTCCTTCCAGTGAGCACTCAGGGCTGATTTCCTTCAGAATGTATAGGTTTGATCTTCTTGCAGTCCATGGGACTCTCAAGAGTCTCCTCCAGCACCATAATTCAAAAGTATCAATTCTTCGGCGATCAGCCTTCTTTATGGTCCAGCTCTCACTTCCATACATCACTACTGGGAAAACCATAGCGTTAACTATACACCATGAATTAGTGGAATGCAAAAATTATGAATTTGATTTTGCAATCTCAATAGGATAGCTGGTCTAAGTTTGTTTTCATGGGATGCCTGATTTTTAGTTGGCGATTTAACTAGTATAGCTCAAGTTCTCAAAGTTGTCAGGAGATTCCTCAGCCACAGAAAGAACATTACAGTACACAATTGACATGCAGGTATAGCTGAGTTGCCAATCAGCTAAGAGAAAAATAACTTGGCTGGGTTTTTGTTTTGCTTTCATGCTGCTTGCCATAAACCCTCAGTGTACTAAGCTGTATACCTCTGGTGAACAGGCAGCTTTGCACTGGTTCTTGCTCCAAATCATCTACAAATAATGGCAGCTGGTCCACATATTTTCATCCAGGGGTGTCGGGGTGGGACAAGCAATTCCAGTGAGTAGTTTGGGCAGCTGGAATCACATTTCCTCATCAAACATAGCCTGTAAACCACCCATACACAGGAATAATACTCATATGTAGTTCTTTTCTGGTGAAATTTAAGCTCCTCCAGTTTTCTTTTTGCTATTTCCCCCTCAGTTCAGCCTTAGTCTTCGTTAATGAGTCATTTTTAACTGATTACACTTACATAAAATTAGCATTTGCAATTTGCATCTCCCCCTGTCCACCCCATTACACTGGCAGCACTGGCAAAATTAGGCCCATGTTGGGCTGTCACAGCTGTGGTCATATAAAATTCTCTCCACCACATTAGAGCATACTGCAGGGTTTCTGTTTTTGGTTGGGTGCAATTTTGTGGTTTACTTGTTAAAAGCGCCAAAGGATGGCTATATTTTTAATTGCAATATCAAAATGCATGAGAATGAGACTGCATTTTAAATTATAAAAATGGAACGTGAAAAAACAAATTTACAAGCAACACAAGATTGGCGGATGTTGTTGTATCCTAGTACTTAATAGATTAATTGGTCATTTAATTGATTAAAAGCAACACAGTTAATTAACTAAACATTATAATTGGTCAGCAGCCCTTGTAATTACCCAATTCCCAAAAGACAAATGTCCTAGGAGTTGTTGTTAATATGCATGCAATTATTCTAAATTGTAGAGCTTTAGGCTTCAAATGTTACATCTTAATCAGAATGGAATCTAGAAAAGGTTTCCATGTAGCAGTGGCTCCTTCAACTTTCCACAGTCCTGAGCTGCTATGGAGAGGGGCTCTATAACCTAAATGAGCTATTGTTTTAAGTGGAACTTGTCAATCCAAAACCTATTAAAAATAATCAATAATTTGTTTATTGAAAAGGATAAAAAACAGTTAGAGTAAAATGTCAGCCATTTGAGAGGTGCTCTAAACAATGGCCAAGAGAGTAGAAATCAATACACCCCCTAATCCTCTATTAAAAGTAAGCCTGTGTTCAAAGTGAGCTCTGTTCTTCCTATGACACTCCTAATTGCCCAAACTTTCTTCTTTCAAGGAACACTTTCTACATCAACTTGTCTGCTGAGAAATCACTCTCTTCTAATAGAACCCTTGCACATTGCAGTGGATTTTCTGGGGCATGTTCTTTCAGTTAAATTGAGCATTGGCCAGAATTGGTCAGCCCCATTACTTCTCCTTGTGAGCTGAGACCACACCGTTAAATCATATTCAGCAATCCAGAGCAACTACCTGCTCCCATATAAATCTACCCACAAGTTGGGCTATTCTCCAGAGGCCTTGTCTGAGTGCCCCCACCCACTGAAATATGACAGATGGTAAAGGGCTTGCCAATCCTAAGGTTGGCAGTTTGAATCCTCAAGATGGGATGAGCTTCCGTTGCTTAGTCCCAGCTCCTGCCAACCTAGCAGTTCAAAAGCATACCAACGCAAGTAGATAAATAGGTACCAATGCGGCAGGAAGGTAAAAGGTGTTTCCGTGTGCTCTGGTACTCTTCATGGTGTCCTGTTGCGCCAGAAGTGGTTTAGTCATGCTGGCCACATGACTCAGAAAAGCTGTCTGCAGACAAATGCCTGCACCCTTGGCCTGAAAGTGGAGAGAAGCGCCACACCCCATAGTTAAAATTGACTGGACTTAACAACCATCCAGGCGTCCTTTACCTATGGCAAATGGCAAGGTAGGGCAGTGCCTTGTTAGTGGAGAGCTCTCCTTCTCTTTGGAAATTTGCCTTGGTCCTTCCATATTCTCTTTTAGTAACAAACCATAGGTAGCTCTGAGAACTTTTGGCTGGCTCTGAATAGTTTCCTCTTGTTTCCACTGTTGTGATTAATGTTTCTGTTAGCAAGTGGGACCAGCAGCAAAATGATGCAGTGTATCCCCACTTCCCTAAGAAGCTTGCTTCTGTTTCAGCTTGGCTCAGAAGCATTGTTCAAGCCTCTTGGGGAATGGGGATGGTCATCCCTTTGCCTTCCTCTCCATCCTTCCTGTTATAAAGCAGGAAGAGAAGTTTAACTTCATGGCCTGCATCTCCCAGCTCTAATCCATGCACTCGATAAAGTTGTTAGGGGTCTCAGCAAGTCCATTCTTTCTCTCTCCCTGCCCTTTTTCAGCCAACACCCTAACATTTTGTGAGTCACCTGCTCTCAGTTATAAAGTGATAGACTCACACAGTCTGTCAAACTTTTGGTTTCTTTATATCTCCCTGCTGCTGCCACAGAAGTGAGCGCTGCCCATAGAGAACAATAGAGAAATCCAGCGTCATAGCATAGCTGTGCATTTTCACCCACCTCCAACAAAAGGTGGGAGTTTCTCTCTTTGGTGTTCAATATGATCCTGGAAGTTACACTTCCTAGAGAATGTGGTGAGTTACTCTAGTCTTATCTGCATATGCTCAGAGTCAACTGTGCTCAGTACTTTGTAAACCATGGAAGCTTGCAGGTTCCTGTTGGTCTGTTGCTGTTTAATTAAAATAAACCATTTTAATTCTTTTAAATATAAAATAAGATATCCTTCTCACATTTTCTTAAATTGTTGGCAGCCAGACCAAGCAAATTATGCTTTATATCTCTATTATCCTGTTGTATGCTGTTGTTGTGTTACATTGTTGTGACAAGGGAAAGGAATATATATATATCCATATTCCAAATTTCCACTCAGCCACCCAACTTTGCTATTAGAGGGAACAAAAAAGAATGGTTTTGATCATTTTTGGCGTGTGTTTTTCTAGGATTTCCTTATGCTTGTGTTAGACACTTACTCAAAATATTTTAAAGAAAATACAGAATACATCTCTGGGTGATATAATGGATTATGGGCAATCTGTTTTTCAGGGAAGCTTGTCTGACATCACTGAGAAGCCCCTGGTAATCTTCCAAGGAACTTCAGAGTTCCCATGGAACAAAGTTTGAAAGCCACTGCTGTCATGCTGCAGTGGATGCTAACCAGCATGCAGCCATTTTCATCCCCGCCTTCTCCAGATATACAGAGTGGAAGTCAATTTATGGCTAATTCCTCGGCAGGAATGCTTGCTCAAACCCAACAGAGCTTCTAGTGGGTATACCAGTTTATGAGGCAATCTGTCATATTTAAGCAGATCTCTGTTCCCTGACTAGCCTAAAGCAGAAGCAAGCTATCTGAGAACTGCATACTGCACTGATGTGAAAATGTACTAAACAATCATTATGGAAACTGGAATGCTTTGAGCATATTTCTACTAATGGATCAGTAACTTGCATTCTGATTGGTTGAGAGACAATATGTTTTAAGTCACCCATACAGAGAGATCAGAGGAGCCAGCAGCATTGTAGACTTAAAACTACCTCGCTGCCAATCCTTCCTTATGAGGCAGTTTCAAAACTATAGATTTTCATCCTATAATTCATTGTGTTCTACTCCTTTGTATTCAGTGGGAGTTGTGGACTTGGAGTATAAATGTGGAAAAGTTCCATAACATCTGCTACTAATTTCTGCCAGATGAAAGTGATAATGATGATGAATATTTCTGTTGATGCTACTGATACATCGGCGCATCTAAGCTCACTTCCACACTGTATGAATATCTAATTGAAAATACATGACTTGTATCACAGACTTGTTGACTTGGACACAATTTTAATCGTCTTCATTCACTTTAGGATTTCTGCTTTCTAATTTTAAAGGAATAGCATATCTGGTGAAAGTTTCTTGGTGGAAGTTTTGCTATAAGGCGCTTGACTTTATCTTGGTAAATGCATTTTATGCTTTTGACCTGAAGGACTTGATATTTTTGTGTCCTCAGCTGAAATTGCCCAGCATTGCCTTGGAATTCTAAGAAATGAGAGAGAATGAGTTATGAAAGGTAAAGGTAAAGGGACCCCTGACCATTAGGTCCAGTAGTGACCGACTCTGGGGTTGCGGCGCTCATCTCGCTTTATTGGCAGAGAGCAGGAGGATTCAGTCCTGCTGAAGGAACATTGGGAGGTCTCACTGGAGACGCAGGATATCCAAGCTGAACACTGATAAATTCAGACATACAAAAAGAACATACCAGAGGCTACTGGTTCGTGCTTCTGCCTCTGACTGTCAGGCTGTCTTTTTTGGCGGGGGTGGGGTGGGGAGGCTGCTCTACCCAGGAACCCCAAAGAATGAAAAAGTTATTGTAAGTTCTGTTTCCCCTTTCTCCAGTGGTTTCAGGTTTATTCATTTATTTGGTTTGATTTATAAATCCTCCCTTCTGCATACAGATAGACAAATCCATTTAAACATAAAACAGCCATTTAAAATTATTCATAGCACATCAAACGATTCAGTGGGTCAGGTACACAGTTGCAGCTGACCACTTCACTTAACTGCTTCCAAATCCCTGAATAAAAATATGCATTTTAAAATGGTACCAAAACTCATGTGAAGTTGGCACCATTTCTGAGAAGAAGGCATTCCAGAGAAGGAGTGCTACTACAGAGAAAGTTTCATGCCACTATCACACAATGCACTTCTCCTGGTGGCTATTTGTAAGCCCAGCACTGGCTGAGACATTTCAGTTCCTGCAGTCAGATTTTACCTATCATGCTAATCTCCGCTGTATGGATAATCACTCTGTGGATCCTAAGCGGGAACAGCTGAACCAGGTGTCTTGGCTAAAACGTGTATGTGTATATATTTATTTGGCAGGCTACCCATTTGAAATAATGGAGATAGAGAATCCACTCTGACTCATTGATGAGCCTGTCTGCTGTGTTAATCTCAGTCATCCCTCCTACGCGCACTGCTTGAAAATGTAGTAAAATTTATCACCACCTTGATTATGATCTTGTGGACTTCCAGTTGGAGAATGAAAGACGTCATGTTTCTCTGGTGAATAAATAATATAGGATTTGTCAAAATGGATGAGAATTGTTAACTCCTTGATACCATTCAGAGAAGGCCCAGAATGCTAACCTGCTTACCCTCATAGTCTGCTAACTAATCCTTTCTTGGCTGTGCATCTGGCTTCTGAAGTCAGGATGCTTTGCTAATGTGGTAGTTATCAAGCCTAAAGAGAACACTCTGTGGGCCTCTCTGGGAGCCACTATGACAACTGTTGTTGATAATAGACACCAATATAGTGATGAGTAAATATCCTTGTCATGCCCTCCAGTGGTAAGGCGTTTTGAACCTCCTTTTCTTCACAGGCTCCATTGAACACACTGGTACCAAACACAATATCCCCATAATTCAGAAGAGCTTGCTAGTTATAGCTGTAGCACTGTGGAGACATTAGCAGTTCAGCTGAGCTCAAAGCATGGACAAGTGACAGAACTTGGGGTCTTTGAGGAGAAAGCAAAATCCTTCCTCCTCTCATCATCACCTCATAGGACATGCAAATATTCTTCTCTTCCTGACTTGTCTGCTTTTTGAGCTGCTCCCTAGTTCTTTCCCTTAGCCAGTTCCTCTTCCTGAGATGTCCATCGTCTCCTTCTTCAACCTTTCCCTCTTGAGACTATCTTGGGTCTCTGGGGAGGTGCATTGGTAGCTCTGCATGTAGTGACCATTGTTGGCTTCCAGTTCCAGTCTCCTGACCCCTCTTTTCCTCTGCTGTTCTCCTTCTGGTTTCAGGGACTCCCTCCACACCACTTTAGCCTCATATTCCCCACCTGCAGGTGACAACTCCCCACAGATGTGATCAGAGCTGATTTTTGATCCAGTGATGGGCATCCGGTACCAGCCACATATACTGACATCAGCCAATAAATCCTATCCCCATGTGCTCTTGCCCTTCATTCAGTGGCAGCCATGGGGAGAGTCCTTCACCTAGTGGGAAGGTTGACAGCACTCCACGGCATACCTCTGTAGTCATATTTGCTTTAACATCTCAAACTAGAAATGAGATAAGAACTCTCTGAAAACAGCCATGTGAAATCCAGAACAATCACTCCTTTCAGAAGACAATCATGTCTAGTGGTTGACCTGGTATAATATCCACAAATGGTCAAAGTCCTGGTCAGTGTCTCACTGCTGGACATTGTCATTAGCAGTGCAATTTTGTCATGAATCTAGCATTTCTCATATCTATGCTGAGGAAAAAGAGCTCTCAAGCTGGTTGGGAAAAAATGAAGTAGTGGTCTCTGAGACAGGCAAAACAGGCCTCTTCCCTGAACAAGACCTAAGAAGATATTGTTTGGGTAGGGAAAAACTTGCCTACCCAAGTTTTTGTGCCCAAGAGGGTGCCATAAACTTAACAAAAACTTTCATAAACACCCTCAGAACTGAAAAAAAAATATAACTGTAAATCTTCTGAAGTGGAAATATTTAAGGAGACTGCTTTTAAAGGATCAACAGATGCCACGGTGATCTTAATCCTGGCACCACTACTGTCACTCTAGGATGAAACACTCTTTAATCATTGATTCCTCTTGCAATGAGCCACTTCAGGCTTAAAAGGGTTGAATATTGCCATTCTTGAGGGTCCTATAACTTACCATTTAGTGTCTTTGAGACACCTTGCTTTAGCCTTCTGCAGCTGTGAGAACAATGAAATTACTGGCTGGCATTAGGGACAGAAACCTAATGCTTGTAAATACAGTAAAACTGCTTTTGGGCAATTTGGCAACTGCAAGGCATAGCGTTGGAGGTGGTCTTCTGTTCCCACTGATCAGATATTGTCTGAGGTAATTTCTGCTCAAGGTGCTTATTTTGAAGCCAGGAATTGCACTGTATATTTGCGTGACTTCATGAACCACTCTTGTTTCTTTTATTCAAGAAGGGTGATGAGAAAAATGCTAACATGTTGGTAGTATACAGATGTATGGTTTGCTTTCTTGTAATGGAAATGTATCCTTGCCTACATGGGCCAAGCCCCTACCTGAAAGACTGCCTCTCTCTTGCAAAAGACTTAAGCTGCTGAAGTAAAATTCAAACCATGTCACAAAAGCTCAGATACGTGCCACACCAGAAACCTTCTGTCTGTTAGTCAGGGCTGCCTGTGTTACTCATAGGAAACCACTGTTGGAGCACACCCTATCTCTCAGCCAAGAGGAGGTACTTCTCAAAAGTAAAGACTGCCAAACCAGCGAAGTAGTTCAAATTGTTACTTTTTCTTGATTAAAAAACAACACTGAATCTATGTGCCCACTGATGTGCAAACAGACACAGCTGTGCTGCTTTGCTTGTCTGAATCATTAGTTTAATAATCATGGAAGTGACTCCTAAAAACTGAATAGGTTTCTTGTTTCGTTTTTTAAAAATAATAATAATTATTGCAACCATTGGTGCAAGAAAATGTTTCTCCTGCTACAATCTCCTGTTCTTCTGTCACAATTAATCGATTTTTGACTGTAGATGCATACTTTATTAATGTTGTTGATGTGGAAGCATTTGTTGGTGCTATTAAAAAATATTTATAGGTACAGACAGTACCCAAGAACTTACTGCACTTGCTAATTTAAACCAGTAGGCAGCTTAATTTGACAGGTATTAATCTGGGATGCAAAAGGGTCACTCAGCGAAAAATGTTGGGTTCGGAAGCCAATGAAGCTGCTCAGAATCACCTTCCCCATTTAAAGCTATGCTTAAAATAGTTACAGACTCTTGGACGTGCAAATTAGCATTTTGTGTTGATGCAAAAACTACTTCTTTGCTGGTAAGGCTGCAATCCTAAACAAATTTACTTGGGAGTAAGGCCTAATGAGCACAGTGGGATCGAAATACAGTACTAAGTAATCACATACTAGATCAGGCTTGTCAAACTGCTATAGTCATACATATCGCAGCCAGGCAGTTAACTACATCTGGCTGAAAGTTTATCTGTCTCCAGAACACAATCCAGCTCCAATAAAATCAGTTGCCATTGTACCTGTGTGGTGTTATCATCCATATAGTTAGGCTGCTTGAGCCCACAACTTTAATGGGATAAAATAACTCACCTAAGCAGGTACAGGGATTACAGAAACTGCTTTTGCCACTTTAGAATGATGGTTGCATTACAAATTTAGATAATCATCATCATCATCATCATCATTTATTATTTATACCCTGCCCATCTTACTGGGTTTCCCCAACCACTCTGGGCAGCTTCCAACAAAGTATTAAAATACTTTATTGCAAAGAAAAGACCTATGACTCTCATTCAGAAAAAAATGTTCTGCATAGGTCCTATCTGATGCCCTTTTAAATGTGTTGTGGGAGGAAGGGATTATAGTTGTACCTTGGTTGTCAAACTTAATCCGTTCCGGGAGTCCGTTCGAAACAGTTCGAAAACCAAGGCGCGGCTTCCAGTTGGCTGCAGGAGTTTCCTGCACTCAATCAGAAGCCGCGTTAGGACTTCCGGCCTCCGAAAAACGTTCTCATACCAGAACACTCATTTCTGGCTTTGCAACATTCAGGAGCCAAAACGTCCGAGTACCAAGGCATTTGACAACCAAGGTACGACTGTATTGGTTTGTTGTTCTTAGCTTTACAATGTATTTGTGGTTTTTATATTGTAATTTTATGTTGTGAACCACCCTGAGATCTGTGGATGAAGGGTGGTATACAACCAACAACAACAACAACAACAACAACACTAATAAGGGTTGAGTGAGTTAATAACAAGTTAGTTAGTAATTAATTTATTATTATTATTATTATTATTATTATTATTATTATTATTATTATTATTATTATCACGCCCATCTGGCTGGGTTTCCCCAGCCACTCTGGGTGGCTCCCAACTGGATATGAAAAACACAATACAGCATTAAACATTAAAAACTTCCCTAAACAGGGCTGCCTTCAGATGTCTTTTAAAGGTAAGATAGTTGCTTACTTCCTTGACATCTGATGGGAGGGCGTTCCACAGGGCGGGTGGCACTACTGAGAAGGACCTCTGCCTGGTTCCCAGTAACCTCACAATGAGGGAACCGCCAGAAGACCCTCGGCGCTGGACCTCAGTGTCCGGGTAGAACGATGGGGGTGGAGACGCTCCTTCAGGTATACAGGACTGAGGTCATTTAGGGCTTTAAAGGTCAGCACCAGCACTTTGAATTGTGCTCAGAAACGTACTGGGAACCATTGTCTTTTCTCATTGATTTTATTTGGACTCAAGTGTGGCTAAGACTGTGCACACTTATGAACTCCATTGAATGACATACTTCAAAGTTAACACCCATAAGTTTAGCCTGTACCTTTCTGGGTTCAGAGCTCCCTGTTTATAACTCCCACAAATATATTTTTTTGGTAATGCTATCCTAAATTTTCATCCATCTCTCAAGAGAGGACTTTCTGAAATGACTTTCTAGTCTCAGATGAGACCTCGCAGTTTTTCCTTTGACCTTAAATAATTGAACACTTTAGATGTTTTTGATGGAGCTTTAAACATTCAATACATTTTAACTAGTCTTGAAATGTGTCATATTTTACTTTCATACTCTTCCATCTGTGGTCAGAGGTCATGTCTGAAGATAAAACTGTATCGTCATTTCAATGCATTTTAATATAGCTTTTAAGATTCAGGTGTGTGGTTTTTTTTAAAAAAGGGTATCAGTTGCTATTGGAGTGTATTAAAACATGGGAAATATTTCTAAACTTGCTATACCAGCAAAAAAAGAAAATAAGGGGAGGAAAGCAACAGCACATATGTACATGATGCTATACCAATGTAACATTACAAACATATTATAAAGCATAGGGTGGCAAACAACATAATGGCAGCAGTGTTTGTGTGTTTGTTTGTTTGTGTGTTTGTTTGTTTGTTTGTTTGTTTGTTTGTTTGTTATTTCTCACACACCATTACAGTCCAATTAAACAAATAATTTTAATTAAACTGAGAACAAGTCTAACCATGGCATAGCACTAAAAAAATCTCAGTTATAAAACCTGCATGGAGCCCTCAATGAGTTTTCATTGCATCAGCTAGCTAACGTCACACAGAAATTAATATTCCACAAACTGCCTGGGCAAACAGGTATTCTATCTGGTCCTGAAACAGGAACATTTAGCAGCAGCAGCAGTTGTATATGCAAGAGGAGGGCATCCCATAGTCAGGCCACTACCATAGAGAGGGCCTGAGCCTGTGTCACCACACAGTGCTCTTCCCCTGGTGATGGAATAACAAGGAGAGCCTCTTAGCACTTTAAAAAAAGAGTGCATTTAGATAGAACATGCAAAACAATGATGTTATACAACAGCATGCAATATAAAGATGTAAGAGTTCTATTGTTCTGGATCAGTTGTTCATCATTCCCACTCTTTCTAAGCACCTACAGATCATGATGTCTCAAAAGAAAATAGTACTTCCTTAGAAACTGAGGTGAATAACTTGAAGTAAATGGTGTTTTCAGGGGTAAGTCCCCAGGTCCTCTCTGTTCAAAGCTAAGAGCGAAATTTCTTCACTTTCCTGAGCTGTGTTTCTGATCATGGAGATCAATGCAATGCAACAAAGTGATGTGTTTCATGACACTTTTGGAAATAAGGATAAGTTTAAATTGGGGATGGGGGGTTGGTCACCAAATTTTAGATGTGACATCCCTTCATCCATTTTGAGTTCAGGTTCTTGCTCTATTGCATGAAAAGACTCTATATTCGCCTCCGTACCAGTCATAGTGCTCCTGGAGTTGTTCCAACTGCCCCCCCCCACCCAGCTGTACAAAAACCACAGTAAGGACCAAGGACCTGACGTGTAGCACTGGTGTCCCTAATTTAGGACAAGGAATGTGGCTGGTGCTTATTGGAATGGAGCTGTGTGGGTTCACTAGCAGGGGTGCTGCGCTAGTGTGCCCATGTAGCTCTGACCCCACCCAGTACCATAGCAATGGTGCAGTTAAGCATATGTTCATTGAACTGCAAGTTTTTGGATATGCTGATGCAATCATGTAACTACTTTGGGATGCAACAACAATGTGGGATGGATGTTTGAGCTAAATCAAAACTATTTCTTGAAGTTGCATCCTGAGGAGGAAGAAACAGAGGAAGGACTTGAGAAAGAGGGATCAAGGTGGGGTTTTTTTTAGTCTCTGTAGTCTTATACTTTAAGCTGTAACAATACCCAATCCACAATACATCTCTCCCCCCCCCCAAAGCCCTCCAAAACAGGGTTGCAAGGGAAATTAGCTAGCTGTACTGAGTGAATTTTACCTTCACCTCTTTAGCTGACCTGGATACACAGTATGTTATGGCTTTGCAAGCATCAACTTTATCCAGCTCAGTGAATTTTATGTTCAACTCTTTCCCCAGGCATTTAAAAAAACTAACTTGTTACAAAGCTCAGATTAAATCACTGCAGGCAAAAACATAGAAAGCTTGCGGCAACTGAGACAACACAAAATGGCTTCCAGAGAAATGAGGGTAGTGTAATATTAATGGTATTTCTCTTGGGTAGGAGAAGGTGAGATATATGTATACGTGAGTGTGTGTAAGAGAAGGGTATTTATTTCTTTTTTTATGCATACCAAATGCCAGGTTAAGTAATTGGGGCCCTCTTTGCATATTATAGTTTGGGTTACAAACCACCCTGACAAATAAATGTGTACATAATATTGAAGTCAATTGACTACTTTCTGTAGCACTGGAGTCTAGCATAGCCTGAGAACTGGATTGGGGAATAAAGAAGCACAGAGTTGAAGTCAGGAAGAAAGAAGCTGACTGCCCTAGGTCAAATAAAGCTCCAGGAAACACAAGGAGTGTCAAAACCTTGCAGGATCTAAGATACAGCAGCCACCTCTTTTGAAACCAGCCCAGGAGAGGAAATAGGCAGGAAGAACCAGCTGCACAAATATAAGAGGGGAGACGACACCTGGCTTACCAGTCGTACATGTGAAAAGGATCTAGGGGTCTTAGTGACTCAAGCTTAACATGAGTCAACTGTGTGATACAGCAGCAAAAACAAACAAAACTGATGCTATTCTTGATGGCATCAACAAAAGTATAGTGTCCCCATCAAGGGAAGTGATAGTACTGCTCTGTTCTGTTCTGCCTTGATCAGACCACACCTGGAGTGCTGTGTCCAGTTCTGGGTGCCCAATTTAAGAAGGATATTAACAAGCTGGAATATGTGCCGAGGAGGGTGACCAAGATGATCAAGGGTCTGGAACCAAGCCTTATGATGAACAGTTGAGAGAGTCGGGTATGTTTAGCCTGGTAAAGAGAAGACTAAGAGGATATAAGATAGCCATTTTCAAGTATCCAAAGGGCTGTCACATAGAGGATGAAGCAAGCTTGTCTTCTCCTGCTCTGGAAGCTAGAACCTGAACCAATGGCTTCAAGTTACGAAAAAGGGGATTCTGACTAAACATCAGGAAGAACTTTCTGACAGGAAGAGCTGTTTGGCAATGGACCAGACTGCCACAAGAGGTGGTGGGTGGACTCTCCTTTCTTGGAGGTTTTTAAGCAGAGGTTGAATGGCCATCTGTCATGGATGCTTTAGCTGAGATACCTGCATTGCAGGGGGTTGGACTAGATGACCCTCGGGGTCCCTTCCAATTCTTCGATTCTATTATTCTATGATAATCACACTGCAAGTTTCACCACAGTATGACTATAAACTTAGTACATGTTAAAAATGCTATAATATTAATAAATGTTGATGACATATTGCAGAGTCTCAGGAACTGTCAGTTTACACCAGGGAAAAGGACAATATGAGCTGATCTCATTTCAATACTAGGGAATGTGTGCTATTGAATTTCATTATAGTTGCTTTATTTGTTATTTTGAAATTGCTAGTATCTCCAGGGCAAGTGAACAGATCTAGAAAATGAGTTTTGAATAAACAAAATTGCACACTGTTCACCTAATTATTACCTGTGTTGCACTAATGGTCGAAAGTTCAAAACTTAAAATTTGTAACATAGTAGCCAACATTCTTTGTGGTTGTGATTCTGCTCCTCAGTCTTCATATTTTCAGGGAGTGAATTGTATAGAAATAAATGAGACTTACCTCTGAGCAAAATTGCAATCCCAAACACATTTCCCTAGAAGTAATTTCCATTGAAATCAACAAGGACTTGTGTTTTAAGACTCTCTCTGGTAAAGAGCACTGGAGAAATAAAAACATCAGCTCAAACAGAATGGGCCAGAATGGCCCCCTCATAAATATAAATGATGCCAAAAAATGGGATGTATTAAAGATAAGTAAGAACAATATTTCAGAACTTAAACCATTACAATGTTATATTTTGTTAACCCCTTCAGATCGCTTCTAGACTATAAATGGTATTCTAGAAAAACAACCCAGAATGTTAGTTTTCAAGCTAGCTAAACCAACAAATTCAGCAGGCACACATACTCAGATGAGATTTATGTAGTAAGCCGAAATGTGTCAGGAAAAATAGACCAACTACTGGCAGGGGCGGACTTTGCTCTTTCAAATTTCAGTGGTGCCCTGGGAGATGCCAAAATTCGGTGCCCCCTGCCTCTTGCCTTCCCTTATGTGCGTGCTGTACAACATAGTTGTGACACCCTGTGGTGCCCATCTCAGCTTGGCACCCAGTGCAAGGGAACTGTTTGCACTGCCCTAAATCTGCCTCTGCCTCTGGGCTATCCAAACCAACCAAATTCAAATCTGTATTTTATGGATATGAACTACTATTGAAACATAGTTTCTGCAGACCTTTTTGTGGTCCATTCCATGAATCCCATCTAGCAACGTGAAGCTGGTGTTCTGGATCACTTTTTCCAGAATAATGTTGCTTAGCTAGAATGGATATCCAAGCTTACCTGGCCTTAGGAGAGCTCACAAAGCCTGTGCCTCTGCCTTGCCTCTCTCTGCCTGGATCTCGGCGGGGGGAGGGGGGGACGGGGACACCAGATAGACAGTCACTCAGTGAGCTCACAATGACTTGCTCACTGGCATCTTGAGCAGTTCACAGTGAAGTCTCTCTAACCTTGTTTTACTCTGTAAAGCTCTAAACAACTTGGACCGAAAGCACCTGATTCCTCATGATCAGTGAGACCCTCCAGTGGGGCACTTCTGGTGGTTCCCAATTCCCCTGAGGTTCAGTTGGCTGTAACTAGGGACAAAGCCTTTAGCAGGCCCTGCCCTGCGAAACTCACTGCTGATAGAACTTCAAGCAGGAGCCAACCCTCCTTTTCCTGAAATGTCACTCTTCCAAACACTTTTTTGTCTAGACAGGTCTTTACAACATGCTTTCTAAACATGGAGCTTTGGTTGATTTGATACTTACATGTTATGTGCAATCTTTCTGTATTTTTATGAAACTGCAGGTGATGACTTTGTAATTAATTAAGTAAATAACTCCCAGGAATCGCCCCCTGTCCCTTTCTAAGTGGCCTGGACCTGGTAGATCAGTTTCAATTGAATATAATGGTCAGACCTGGCATCTGGATCTCTGCAGAAGTCCCAGGGGGTGGTTGGTCTGTCACACGTAGTAAGGACTCCAGGAGTCTGGGCAGTATTTTGGAACCATCCTACTTGGAAGTTGGTGTTGTGTGCTGTTTGTCTGGAATACCAGTTATTTCCCAGGATGCTTATGCAAACATGGTTTTTGTGGACGTTTGTTGGCTTACTGCATGAATCTCAAGTTCTCATATGTGTCCTGTTAATTTTGAGGATCAGTGTAGCTTAGAAGTTGGTGTTCTGAGCCATTCCGGTTTGGTTCTGGCCTTTACACCGTTCAATTTTCAATCCATATGCTCCCTACAAAGGCAGTTTAATATGAGAGACATTTGTGTGAAAGGAGAAGGAAGGCCAAAACACCTGACCTGTTTATTTCTACATGTTTCTATTTTACTAGGGATTCAGTGAATATGAAATTTATAGGCAACTTAGAAGTCTGTAGTCAAATGCCTGGCTGGAGAAGCTTATTTATTTAAGATATTTATGTACCACTTTTCAAACAGACCTCACAAAGCAGTTCACAAAAGGGCATTACAGCAATAAGGATCAGTTTAAAAAGAGAGAGAAAAAGAAAATGTTACAATAGAAGGTGAAAACAATTGTTTAGAACAAGCTATAATGGCTTCCTTAGCATCCTGCCCAGGTCAGGATGCCCCTGTGGTAATGGCTGGAAGAAGGAAGAGGAACCACCACGGACATCTGGATTGTGGCAGCTCACCTGAATGATTTATTTCTTTCCCCTTCCCCTCAAGGCAAAATAGTCTTTATTGATTTTAAATCAATACAGAAAAAAATATAACTGTTCAGGTTGAAGCTGCAAGCCCTATTGACTACAATGGCTGATAATAAGGCACCTGCTTTACAGTATTGTTATCTTATGTATTTTTACTTGGAAATAAATTTCACTTGAGGGGGGATTCCCTTAATGCTCCCCATCAGTGGAAACCCTGCACAAGGACTTCCACTTGCCTAACAGGGTTACCCCCTCTCTTCCTTCCATGCTCCCCAAATTGGCTTGGTGGGTGGTCAGAAGAACCCCTGGAACAACATGCAGGGGGATGAGGGGAGATCATTCGATCTGGCAAGCTGCAGTGCTTGTGCAGATGGAACGTTTGTAACAGAGCAATGTTGAATTCCTCCCACTGTATTTAATGGGTCTTATTCCCAGCGATGTCGAAATTAGTGCCATTTACATCCCAGTGCAGCTATGGTTTATTTGGATGTGTTTCAGTGGGACCTGCTTCCAATTACACATATTTGGGAGTGCAGGCCTACAGGGGGTGAACTTTGTTTGGACCATGCTCAGTGTGGTTATCAAACATTCCTCAACTACTTATATAGGCTTCAGGGTTATTAAAATAAGAGAGGCACATTTATGGTAGTTTTAAGGTCATGTTTTTCTTTAATTCTCACATGAGGGCCCCTCTCCTTCACTATAACATATAGGAAGGTTTTGTTTAATTATTGAAAAACTTAATATTTTAATCCTCTGAAGTAGCCAGCTCTAACTTTCATTATGGATCTGCCAATATCCCAGCATAGTAATGTGCCATTGATTTTGCTATTATGGCCGATTACCTGCTTCAGCTAAGGGGTAAAAGGTTCATGGATTAATTCAGCCATATATTTTTCCTTTAGTATTGTGTATAAGACATGCACAGACATGAGATGTATGTGAATAGACCATTATGGGAAAATATCTACTTAGTGTACATTTTAAAAAGCACCCTTCCGCAGCCTTCCTCTATGAAAGATTTTGTTTGGTTTAATGATAAAGCTGATGAAACATTGATCCCGTATTCTCTTCTGAAGTCTTGAAGAAATTATTGTTAATCAATGTAATGGCGATATCACAAATTCCTTGAATATAAGCTTGGTTATTGTCAAAATTGTGGTCTGAAATTTACCATACTTACTCAATTAGAAGCCATTTTATGAAAATTATGTATAAGGTAGAATATATTAAAAGGGACGCAGGTGGCACTGTGGGTTAAACCACAGAGCCTAGGACTTGCCAATCAGAAGGTCGGCGGTTCGAATCCCTGCAACGGGGTGAGCTCCCGTTGCTCAGTCCCTGCTCCTGCCAACCTAGCAGTTCAAAAGCCCGTCAAAGTGCAAGTGGATAAATAGGTACCGCTCCGGCGGGAGGGTAAACGGCGTTTCCATGTGCTGCTCTGGTTTGCCATGACCTGGAAGCTGTATGCTGGCTCCCTTGGCCAATAAAGCGAGATGAGCGCCGCAACCCCAGAATCGGTCACAACTGGACCTAATGGTCAGGGGTCCCTTTACCTTTACCTTTAGAATATATTATCCCAATAACCTCCAGATTCTATGTACAAAGCTGTGGCCCTCAAATTATTGGTTTGCTTGAAGAAGGGGTAGCTGGCCAAACTGAGGCATTGTTTGTGAGTGGCTTACACCAGTTGTTTGTCGATTATCAGAGTCAATGGTCTCAGGTAGTGAGCATGCCAGACAGTGAATTGGAGTTTGCCAGGGCTCCTGCTTGCCTCACTCTTAGCTTGCATGACCAGCCACCCAGATCGCTAATGGGGCAAGGCTCTTTGCTGCCCCCCCCCCCACTTCCACTTTCCTCCCTGCTTCACTCTAGAAATACGGTATCTAAATTTTAAACTATCTTGCACCAGGTCTTGGTTACTTTGGCCAGAACTTACTGTCATATTTGGATAGATGAGATTAACCCATGGAATGTTTTATACCCTCAATATTTTATCCATCTTTCAGCAGACTAATAGTTCCTATAGAATAAGCCAGTGTTTCCCAACCACTGTTCCGTGGCACACTAGTGTGCCGCGAGATGTTGCCTGGTGTGCCGCGGGAAAAATTAGAAAAATTCGAAAGATTTTTTTTTAAAAAAAAGTCAAATTTTCGATTGGGGCGCCGTCAATAGATGACCCCTGGGGTTCCCTCCCTCCCTCCCGCTCTGCGCCTCCCTCCTCCTCCTCCTCCTCCGGGGAGGCCCTTCCTGGCTCTCGGCCAAGGCTTGGCGGCTGCCACTCACTCACTCGCTCGCCCACCCGTCCCTCCATCCCTGCACCCGGCCTCTCCCCCTCCGTCCCCGGCGCGGGGGCTGCCGGGATCCGTAGTCCCCTCGCCCTTGGGCTCCGCGCCCGCGCGGGGTGCGCGAACTACGTTTCCCAGCGTGGCCTGGCGGGCCGGGCGTTTTCTTTGAAGCGCTCTTCTCCCGGCCATGGAATGAGCGCAGCGGCGGCGGCCGGGCGGGCAGGGGCTCTTCCGCGCAGACCCCGCGCAGCCTGCCTGCGCCCCCGCGGAGATCGGGCGGCAGGATGGAGCCCGGGGATCCCCGCAGAGGCGGAGCGGCGGAGGCTGCCCCCCAGGTAGGGCTGCGTCGGGGTGTGTGTGTTATTTTTGCAATGCTGCATCCGCGCCGGAGGGGACGCATCGGACCGCGGGGAGACCCCTTGGCGGGCGTGCAAGGCAATGCATGCGTGCAGGCGTTGCATGGAATGCAGTGCAATGCAATGGCAACGTGGCGCCCTGCATGCATGCATGCATGCAACTTCCACCGGCGCTCCGGACTTGGCAGGTGAGGGGGGTCCCCAGTGGGCGGCAGAGAGAGCCGGGAGGGCGAAGGGGAGCCGGGGGGGAGCAGCGCTGCTCCCCGAGCCGAGCCCGGGGGGAAACTTCGGCGTCGTTGCGCCGGGTGTTGGAAGCGGAGGCTGGCGGGGGCCCCTCACCTGCAAAACCTGGTCGCCTCTCATATATTTCGTGCATTGCATTCATCGCCCGCTTTCTCCTCCAAGGAGCTCCCGGGGGCGCGCGTGGTTCTCCCCGTGTTATCCTCGCAACAACAGCCCTGCGAGGTGGGTCAGGCGAGTGGCCCAAGGGAGCACCCAGGGATTGTCCTGGCCAGGTGGGGTGATTTGAACCCTGCTCTCTGCCCGGTCTTCGTCCTCATTTAGCCCCCACATGTGCATGACTGTGCATGACTGAGGTTTTCCCCCCTCGTCTTGGCTATGGTGTGAGTCTGTGCTGTTAATTAATGGGGTTCTGCCTTCGGAGAAGATGAGCCAGCCCTCAAGGAGGTGATTATGTAATTTGCTAGCAATTTATGTCCCTCCCGGCGTGACGCTGCGCGCTGACGTCACGGGGCTGTAATGGTGGTGTGCCTCGAGATTTTTTTCATGAAACAAGTGTGCCTTTGCCCAAAAAAGGTTGGGAAACACTGGAATAAGCTACAAAGCAAGTGTACTCAGAAGTGAGTGTACTTAAGATTGCTTCCTTAAAAACATAATTTTCCTTAAAAACATATTGTAATCCTTAATTAGAATAATAACTTTGTAAAGTATACAGTTTGGGGTGTTTTCCCCTCCCCCCCTTTACTTTCCCTTCTACATGGGTGCTGTTTCTCTTTTCCTCTTTCTCTCTCTTATTTATATCACACCATGTTTAGTGCACATAAAATTATGCACTTTTTAACTTTCAATAAAGATGTCTGGAAAAAAATAATAAAAAGGGATTGCTTCTTTAAAAGCACGAAACCTTTGGTGGCAACACCAGACTTCATTTGTAAATCACACTTGAGTGAGACTTTGTTGTTGTTGTTGTTGTTGTTGTTGTTGTTGTTGTTGTTGTTGTTGTTGTTGTTGTTAATCCCAGTATAGTAGGCAGAACCAATTCAGAGTGGGAGGCAGGAGGGCTATTTGGCCTGGTTCTTCAGGCTCAAAGGGGCCTCAGATTTATACACTTGTTAGTTAGTTGTTTTTTTTACATTTGATAAGCTTCACGACTTGTTTTTATGCACATTGGATCAAAATGTAAAACACACACTCAGCTTAGTGCTTCAGATTTAAGCTATTAAGAGATGTGGTTTGGAAGAATTCATTGTTGTGGTTGCTAACTGATAGATTTTATCATATTAAAGAGTTTTAAATGTTCATAAATATTAATAAAAATGTATCTGTTCTAAGGGCACAGACTTAGACTGTGATGATTGTGCCCTCTCAGACAAACTGATTATACAAACAAACCGCTCGCTCTTTTACATGGTGCCTTACATGAAAACAGTATTCCCATTTTTAATATTTATTATGGCTAGTGGCCTCAAAAGCTGGAAGTGGCCCAGCCTTTGCACCTGGGGTCAAATTGCAGACGCAAAGGTTCACCATACCCACAGGTCTTTTTTTACGTTTGTTGATTTCCTGACCCAGATGTGAGGCTGGGATCCCCACAGAAGCTCAGGTGTATGGCTCCAAATACTATTTTTAGAACCCCCACCCCACAGATGAAGCTCTAGCATTTTTTAAAAGAAGCCACTTTTGACAGGTGTACAAAACATCAAACAGATAACAATGGTGATGATGATTGATTTTTTAAAAAATAAAATCTACTGGGTGATGTGTATTTTGGGGAGGAACTCATAGTCTATCCAAGACTCCATTGCCACAGTCCATCCCAAATACTTTATTAGGGATAAAATCAGACTATCACAATTGTTCTTGCAAGTATGGCTGCCAAAATTAGATCAGTGTTCATGGGAGAGCTGTAATTTAGTTCATGTCAAAATGACATGCCTTCAGGCACCTCGCTTCTCTGGTTCAGCGAAGTATGTGATTTTCCAGATGGTTATACTGTGATATTTAGTTTTTATAGTGAACATGTGATTGGTTTCTATGTCTGTTTTATGGCTAGCTGTTAAACTGACCTGACCATTGCCAGAAGGTGCTATGTAGCTGCAGTAGTTAAAGCCTCTTTTATTAGCTCTCTTGATACCATGGGCAAACAGATCGAAGCTACCTGCTTGAATACAAACAGCATACCCATCCTTTGGTAATAAATTCATCACAACTTTTCCGTTATTGGCAACTCCTGCTGTTCCATGCTGAAATGACTGCTTTGTATAAACAACCTGTTGCATGATAATGGCAATTATTATTTGAAAAGCAGTCATGAAAAATTGAGTCCCCAAAGCGTATCAACAGATCTCGCTAGATTTTTGAATACATCTAGGCTTAGGTCTCCTCCTCCTGCAGGGATGCAGAATTTCCTTTGGATGCATGCAATTTGTGAAGCAGCGTGAAGCTGAAAAGGCAGACGTTGTGCAAATCATTATATGAACCCATTTCCTACTAGTGATACATTTTAGGGCAAAGGGTGGAACAATGTTATCTTCTCTCTAGAGTTGAACATGTTTATAATCGAAACAGGACTTTTGTGCTTGCTTCCTGACTGACATATCTTCCTCCACCTTTTGGCCCTAAGACTGAATATTATTATGGTTTCAGATTCTTTGGCAATGACAGTTGACTTGAAATTTACTATAAACCTGTGGCCTCTTCTCCCACTGTACTCTTTTGTGACCTCAGGGCTGGAGTTAAATAGCACTTCACCTTGCCATCTCTCTCCAAGAAAGGTGATAGGGTTAATAGAGCAGAATAAATTCAAATGTGCCCTTGATAGTGTATTAAAAGGCTGGCTGGGATGCTCTGGCTTCTCCTGCCTCTGACAAACAGCCAAACACAACCTTTTCTGGTACCTGCAAGGATTTGTGCATATACAGTGGGATATTCCTTTGAAAAGCAGGCCATTCCACCCAACCTATATCACAAATTGGTTCTGAAACTCCTTTCAGCTTAAAAAGGTGGCTTTCATGTAACACAGGGAGGAATCTGGCCTTTGCTTCTCTGTCATGAACAATCGGTATAGCTGAAAAATTAGTTTGGATAGGCTCTGCTAATCTGAGGTCTGGGGAAAGCATGTTAGAGAACTGATCTAGTTTACTTCACAATCATCAGTTTCTCGAAAGCTGTCAGCTGAGTAATGTGTAAATGTTTTATGGGGAGATTCTGCCTAAAGCCATGGTTGTGGACTTATTGACATTTGATTCCTCCTCTTTTACAAAGTACTTCTTTGCAGACTGGATAATTAACTTACGGAACTTGTTGCTGCGAAGGGTGGTGGAAGTTACTCAGGTTCGGCACTTTCATAAGACAAGCTGAGACCATTATTTCAGGCAATAGGTGCAAGGAAGCAGTGAAACCTCCCCTGGGTCCGCTCTTACTTGCTTCACCCTTGCTGCTGCTGCTGCTGCTGCTACTGTTACCACTAACCAATCTCTCAACAAAGCTCTCTGCCTCTTCTGTCTCCCTCTGAGGAAGCCTTCTTGTTCTGAATTAGCTGGTCCAGGGGACACGGTGGATGCTTTTCACAACCAGAATGCCTCACTCTGAGGAAGGATGCCCGTGGCTCTTCCTCAGAGCAAGGCAATGAGAAGGGTGGAAGGAGAGAGAGACCACCAGTGTTTGGCTGGCTCCTGTGTGTGATCCAGTAAGGCTGCCCTTTAGGTGGAATTTTAAAATATCTTTAGGAGTAAGTGATCCAGTACACACAATCGTATCACAGCTTCTTGGAGCCATTGTGGCCCTTATAGCTTTTATGCACAGTGCTTAATTCCTATGGTCCTAGACCAACTTGCACGTTGGGGCTTTTAAAGCAGTAAGAACAGTGATATATTACATGGTCATAAGAACAAACCATGATTTCAGGTCAACTGTGCTCTACAGCCATTCTTCTGCAGTAGCAATGCCAATGTATATTGTCTTTATTTTTAGAAAACAAAACAAAACACAAAACTCATGTCAGTGGGAATGGGATAAACATCCTTAGCAGTTATTAATTTGCTTTCTGGTGTGAAAACCATAAATACAATCTTGAATTAATGAATAACCCTTTCTCCATTACCACAGAAGAGTAACTAAAGAGTTCATTTTCTTATGGAGCTGCTTTAAAACAACAACAACAACACAACACAACGTAATATTTAGATCCATATGGGAGGTTTGTTTCTACATGGTAGCTTTGTAGGCAGGCATTGGCGATAGAAATTTTAGCCAATGCTGCAGTGTCAGGTTTGGACAACTAAGTATATGTATGTGGCTCTGGGTGGAAATGTACATTGTTATTCACATCAAAAGTCACATTCAGCTGTTTCAGTAGGGCCAACCTTGTTGTGTTGTGTGGATGAGGAGATGCATTCAGATCTGAATCTGCATAATCTAGACATTTTGGGGCTGCTTCCATTTGGCCCCCTCTCTTTCCTGTTTGCTGCACGGCTCTGACTTCTTTTTATTCTGGCAGCCATTTGGTATGGCCTGCCAGGTTGAAGATTCTTTTGTGGCATCCCTCTGGTTTTTTAGATTGGTTTTATCAGCTGCACCTGCCTCTGTTTTCACTTGCTGTTTATTTTGCTGCTGTTGTTTTATGTTGGATTTTATTGGATTTTTAAACTATTGTAAGCCACCCGTAGGATCGCAAATGCAGTGTAAGGGCAGGATATATATCTCTTGCCAATCTTTTTGTCCTATGGCAGTTTTATTGTTGCTGCTGCTATTGGTATTATTTTAATTTTATTGCAGGCCCCTTTTGAGCCATCAAATGTAAAAGCAGCAGGATATAAATTGAAATACGAAATAAATTAATTTATTCTTCTTTTTAGCCTGTGCAGTTTATGCATGATTTCCACATGTTTGGATGCTGTTGTGGTAAGCCAAGAATTAATAAACAGAATAGAGCAAATTTTCTAGAGAGGGGTCTCCATTAAAGGTGGCTATTATTATAGCATTTTGAAGATTGGAGAACCACTGAGAATTGCCGTATTCCAATTGAGCAAATTATTCTGCACATTCACAGCTCAGTGACTGAGAAAATAGCAACAGTGCTTTAATGGCAGTATCTGTGCTCTGATAGGATTACTCGCGGCCAGCTAACATGTAAGAATTGACATTTTAATAGTAAGATTATTGTTTGGGCAATTGTACATGGATTAGCCTCGTCAAACACCCACTGACAATAATGAAGAAATTATATAATTGTGTAGTAGGGCATTGGCATGTGCTATCTTGCATTGCAACCAGCATTCAGTTTTAGAATAATTGTTCATAATGTAGCCAGATAAAATGTTGCTGTAGCTGCTGAAAAAGATACATCCAGTTGCTTTTACTGATTATCAGTCTAATCGCTGGCGTCTACGATTTGCATCACGTAATAACTAGTATTAACAAACTTTTTATCAGGGAGTCTTTTTGTCCATCTCCTAATCTCACATTCATGCTTTAGAAAAATTGGATTGTGAATTAATCTCTGAAACCATGAAGACAAATGAAGCATTATGCATGGGGATCAGATTATTAGGGCTGACACTGGCTTCTGGAGACACCCATCCAATAATTAGAGTGTCTACCATGAAAAATGTAAAGAGAGCTGCTATAATCAAATTACTTCTACACACAATTGCCACAGGAAATAACTTCCGACTCCTCGGGTTGCATATCATGTTTCTTGTAAAATGTTTTTGTGGTCCATCTCTGTCCCAATGCATGCATTGCTGAGTCAGCATGGGAGGAACTGAAAAGTACCCTCCTATAGCTGGCTCCACTTGTCTTGGCAACACATGGAAACTCTGATCCAATCAGACACCCCTCTGCTCCTCTTCCTTTCCATGTGAGCACCATTCCCAGATCTAGTTGTTGCTGCTGGCATGGGACGAAGTACAATATCAAGATGTCCCATGTGACTTCAACCTCTGTACACTATAGAGAATATGTGGAGAACCACAGTTGTTTTCCCTATAGCTACTGCACACGTCTGTTGATAATGTATGAATTTTGTGAGTTGTTTGATGGTTTGGTTTAAAAGAATAAAAGGAGAATTTCCTGAATGCCTAGATTCAGATTTGGGGCAAATACTCTCTTGGTGAGAGAACCCAAGCAGAGATTTAAAGTCACAAAACATGCAGCAAAGTAAAGCATAGAAACATAGGCTTTTAGACCTTTAAAATATTCCATTTTAATTTGCTTCCCAAGCTTCCTCTGACTTGCCTTTTAGCATAGAAAAGACTACACAGTTTGCTAAGTTAAAAATTGTTTACTTACAAACTCTTCAAAGGTCATATTTATAAGCAGTCAGAAAACGCAGGCAGCCAAATTACCAATTATTGCAAAAAATGGTAAAAATGTTTCTAAATTGTTGGTCTAGAAACACAAAAATGGCTTGTAATCCATGCACACAGTCTGAGCCTGGAGCAACCAGGTTCTAACCTCCATTACACGTGAAGTTCACATGGTAGATGAAGTGTTTCTAAATTACTTGTACAGAAACACAAAGATGGCGGGCTTAAGCAGACATCTTGGCTTGGAGCAATCAGTCCAGATGTCCTTCCTGGTTCATTAAATGTTCTTGGTTCATTAAATCATTAAATTTTGGAAAAGAGAGAGAGAAGAAAAAAGTGACGACTTCCAAGATGAGTGGGCATGCTGTGTGACCTAGTAAGTCTAGGAAAACAGCTTACTCTATGGTCTTAACTCCTTCCTGCATGAACTTGAGCTAAGCATGCTGGTTATATGCTGATTTATCCCACAAATTATGCCTCTACATTGGTAAAATGTGTAAAGAAGATGATTAGGGGCGGTCAGATCTTCCTGTGAACTAGGTCTTGTAGTCCACATAAGTCGTGAGCCTTTACTGTTCTTCTACTACAATTTTATATTTACAAAGCTTGTATTAATGTTTAGGGCATTCACCTCATTACTCATTTTGGCATAAGCTTCTTTGGGGCCAAGAGAGGGAAGCATTATGCTATTCCATGGAGCAGCTACTTTAGTCAGAAGTGGTTTTATAATTTTGTTCTAGTGTCACTTGTGGATGTTCTTGGACTGAGGCCAGGCCCTTTTATAAGACCCTAAGACTCCAGGGCTGAAAGTTCATTTGAGAACTTCCTTTCTTCTCATTGCACCCTGTGCCAATGTCATTTTGTCTGAGGAGGAAAAAATTCCTAGATTTGACAACAGCATTTAATACAGCAGCATACTAGTATCATCAGCTGACAAACAAGGTCGCCATGACAACCAAGAATTTAATTCCGGTGAACAACCAGAAAAAGCCAAGTATCTTGCCCTTTTTGTTCATATTTTGACTGGCAGCATCAGCATCATATGTATTAATTTAAATTCTTTGAGTGCCATTCTTTGTCACCCAGCCACACACAAGAGGAAGAGACTTGTGTGAAACCAAAGCTTTATGGATAAGTTTTTAAAAAAGCGTCTCAGTCCTCAGTTCCCCCCCAAATGCCCAGTTAATACTGAGCATGCCTAGTGGAAGCAGAATGTTGGGTAACTGTTGAGGTGAAAATAGAATCCCCAAGAGAGGGAAGAATGGAGTGCAATATTCCGGAATGGGGCATTTTGTTGCAGGTCACAATTGTTTTCCCTGTTGGAACTAAAGTTCACTGCAAGAACAGACCATTGTCTTTTACTTTCTTTTTGTCTCTCGATAGCAATAGTATTTTTCGTGACAGAGAAATATGATAAATACGGAAATAATTCTTTAGTATACTTGAAAACCCATGTACCTTTTGGAATATTAAATTTTACCACAACGTTGTTCTGGAGGAGTACGTGGACTTGATAACAGAAATTATTTTTAAAGGCAATAGCCTTTTATATGGCTGGTTAGCAGAGCGCACATAAGGCTGTTTTATTGTAATAAACTATATTATAATGGCAAATAAATTATACTATAGTCACTGTGCTTTGTTTTGACATTTAGCAGATGTCGTCCTTCTAGAAAAGAATAATGGATGGAACAAATTTCCACTTAAATTGATGCAAAATTGATACAATCTAACTATTAACAATTTGTCATAAAACCAAACTATGAATTGCATTTTAAAGCTTGTCATAATATTTCTGTAACTAGGTTGATTACAGGGTAGGCATTGGGGACTTGAGGCACAAGTCAAATTTCATATAAATGATGTTTCATAAAATGTTTCTGCTCCTTTTAATGCAGTTGGGAATCATTAAGAATATATTTGTTCTTATTAAAAACTGCTTTCTGATGGTAATTCCAGTTCATTCCAAAAGCATAATTTACAGCTCTGAATATACTAAATTCACTACTTTTTGTTCGTAATGGAAAATTTACTTAGCGTTTTCATAGGGAAGGAACTTCCTTCTACCGCCAGTGAAGATGAGCCAACACTACCTATTCCTTCCTTCTTTCTTTTCCTTCCTTCCTTCCTTCCTTCCTTCCTTCCTTCCTTCCTTCCTTCCTTCCTTCCTATATGCTCTTCAAAAACTAAAAACTCCTGTCCCACAGCAAGTGTAAACATTTGTGAAATGTTTAATTGTTCTTTTCATTGCTTTTTCCTGACCAAACTTTCATCATATTCACGTCATTAGATGTGGCTCCATAGCATAATGATCACTGTAGTCCATGCATTGGGAATCTCAAGGCTGGGTTACTGCAATGTGTTCTAAGTGGGGCTGCCCTTGGACCTGGTCTAGAAACTCTAGCCTGGTGCTGAATGTGGCAGCCAGACTGCTAGTGGAGGCACATGACTGACAGCATATGAGACTGTTGTTAAAACAAATGCACCGGCTGCCCATTTAGTACTGAGCCAAATTCAAGGTCCTTGTGCTAATTGACAAAGCCCTGAACAACTTTAACAATTTTAAATCTTAGGTCCAGGGTACGTTAGGGACCACGTAAACCCTTATATCCTAGTTTGACCACTGACATCCTATGTAAGAGCATTCCAGTCACCACCACCCCAAGTTAATGAGGCTCATTTGACATTGACATGAACCTGAGCCTAGTCCTGTGGAATGTTCTTATCAATAGAGATTCAGCTGACATCCTCAATTTTAACCTTTAAACATTTGCTGAAAATGTTTCTGTGGCACCTGACTTATGCAGACAATTAAGGAAACATTTTCTGCTGATGATCCGTAATTTTAAATCCTCATGCGGTTTTAATTATGTATATATATATAATTGTTGTACGCTGGTTAAAATTGTGGCATACACACATTTTTATAAATAAATAAGATAATTAAAATGTCACTCTGTTCACTGTGTCATCCCTGACAGGACATGCTCGTGTGTGTGACTGATCTAGAAACAGAAAAGAAGCAGCTAACGGAGAGAAGACAGCACTAAGGAAGTCAGGGGAGCAATGGGGCCAGTGAGAGAAGAGAAAGAAAATAGGGTGCATTTTTGCACAGTCGTTTTTTGAGGGGGAGGGGGGTGGATTTTACAACAGAACATTTGCTATTTCCTAAATCAAAACTGGAGAGAATTCAGTGCAGCTCCCCCTGCCACAAGCACAAGGAAATGTTGGTAGGGAAGGTGGAATCTCTTGCACTCAGCTGCTGCTCCATTGAGTAAGTGGAGCAAGTAGATTTCCAAAAGGTAAAGCAAAGGGAGTGCCAGACCCCCAAAGGTTTCTATGACGAGCTTTTACAAGCAACAGCCTTAACTTCTATTACTAGGGTTGCGTGCTTGTATCTGTTTAACGGATAGGTGAATCCACTGAACGTGAGTAGACTGAATAAAGCACTGGCTGATCTGTCAGTACCAGTTCTAATCAGAAAGGCTGAGAGTGAAGAATAAATTTATTGTTTGAGGCTATCTAAGTCCTGGTGGTTGACTGTAGAAGACAATGAAAAAGAATAACTGAAAGATGCTATTTCTTTCTACCAATAAGTGATACTTTTGATTCTTTACATTATAAATTCCCAAATTTAATCTTGGATTTAAGCAATTTAACTGTCAGAGCAATCGTGACACCCTGATCAGAACTACTGGAGGGGATTTGGGTTAGATGGAGGTGTCCCTCTGCTGAGAAATGAAAGTGGGGAGAGGGACTCCACCACCACAGAGGGCTCCTTTGCATTTGCTGAAACACAGGCAGTCGAGAAACTCCTACCTGGGGTATCAGGAGCTGGAGTCAGTAGTAAGTCAGCAATAAAAACCACTAGTATTAGTGAAGTTAACTCTTTAGTCAAAGAAACCAAAACAGCACAGGCCTAGTGATCACAGCAACTGTTCCCAGTAAGGCTTGCCTCAGTGAGGCAGTTGTGAGGACTAAAGGTCCCCACCTTCCCACCACGCTCTAAGGCTCCTACCCTAGTTCCTTGCATGCCAAGGCCCTGTGACCCACAGTTCCCTAGTGGATAATCAACACACGGACACGAGTATTAGGTTGTCCATATATATATATATATATATATATATATATATATATATATGTTACATATATATATATATATATATATATATATATATATATATATATATGTTACAAATTAGAAAACATACATATTCACAACAAAAGAAAATACAAAAGAAAAAGGAAATACATCTAACCAAGGGGGGGAAATTAGAGAATATTTTGTCTCTTTTCATATTTACAGTTCTTTATACCTCTATAAAATGCTATTCACAATAAAGCAGTGAAATGAAAGATAAGATATCCAAAAAAAGAAAAAAACAAAGAAAGAATAAAGAAGTAAAAGAAAAAGATCATAGGTGAAAATTTTTAAAAGTAGATAAGTACTCACAATACATGGCCATTTCCCATCTGTATTTATATTCAATTGTATAATTTCGTCTTGTCCTTATCTACCTTAAATAGTTGTGTGTTTTTTTTAAAAAAGACTTCCACCGTTTACCTCACACGTTTTTAATAATCCGTTCGTCAGAACCTCTGTTCTTCATATTTTCCCTTTGGATTTCCTTAATGTCTCACTTTGTATTTTTTATATTACGCACAAGATTATTCTAAACACAACCAGATTTTTGTAGTCGAGCCCTGGTTTTGTAAATAATCATTTAAGAACTCCCATTGCTTCATAACCATAGTTGAGTATTAGGTTTATGGGTTCAAATAGGCCATAACTTTATTGGTTACTGATGTCAGCGGTTTGGCTTAGGCATTGGGTGAAGCCAGGCTATATCTTGACTCTTGCTATCTGCTGGGAGTCCGTCTAAGGGTAAACCACCAGTAGGGGGAGCCCTATGACTTACATCAAATAGGGGCACACCGATGGGTCACTGTTGTGGTCGTGGCATGGCCCTAGCCCATGTTCAGGCATCAGACAGAACCCATACCCCTGGATCCCTTTAACAGGATTATCTTAATGAAGAGGGGCAGGCAGAACCTACAGCCTAACCTCCATCCAAGCAAAGGCTTATCCAATGTCTAACCTCACAAAGTTGTAACAATTGCTACAAGATAGGTGAAAACCAAATGTCTGGTGCCAATTTGCCTAGTGGAAAAATTACTACCCGGCCCCAACAATATGGTGGTCAACCTTTGTCCATAGCAAGGTCATATCATTACAAAGCATAAAAAAGAGGGTGGGCGGGTTGGGAGATCTGGCGAAGGGCGAGAGAGGATGGTTGTGCCATGGTTTAAATTCCCCACGGTCACACCCCTTACTGGCACTGATAGGTCAGTGGGGCCAACCCTGGGTGAGGCTCTGCTCAATGCTGGTGACACAGCCAGGAAGGTACAAGGGGGCATCAATCTCTACCCTCCGCCGGATCACTGCTGCAACGCCACCCACCTGCAAAGGTGAGCCGATTTCCCCAGCAGCCTAAGGCTTTGTCACCTTGCCTCTTGTTGTCCAGTCCTCTTTATTTATCTGAATGTTCTGGGAGATGAGGGGGGAGGTGAGCTGGTTGCACATACACTTACTACAGGAATGGTGGTCTTGCAACCCTTCCTGACCACTGGGCATGCTAGGCTAACGGGCTGGGAGCACAAATATGGAGGGCATACCCTGTAACATTTCTCTGATGAAAATAGGGGCGTCCTATTGCATAATAATAAGTTTACTATTTATACACCATGCATATCTTATTGAGTTGCCCCAGCACTCTTGGCAGCTTCCAGCATATATTAAATATGTAATGAAATGTTAGACATTTAAAAAGCTTCACTGTACAGAGTTGCCTTCAGGTGGCTCGGGGGTTGGATAACTCCATATCCTCCGTTGTTTCTCCAATGAAAATAGGGACATCCTAAGGGAAAGTGGGACATTCTGGGATCAAATCAGAAACTAGTATGGCTTCTTTAAATCAGGGACATCCCTGGAAAATAGGGACACTTGGAGGGTCTGGACTCCCTAGATTCTTCACAGTCTGACAGATCTCTGCCTCTTGACCCCACCCCCCTGCTTCAGCCTCTGATTCTGGACTGCTGTCTGCCACAACCTCTTCTGCTCACTAAACGCTGTTACCTCTCCAGCTTCCAACACCTCCTCTTCCCAGTCTGCTCCCTCTTCTCCTTCTGACCACCACCAACCCCCAGGCTGTAAGCCTTCTTCCCCTGGGGGTTCCCTTTAGGGTTCTGCATTCTTCTGCATCTGGCCGGTCCATGACATGCAAAAATAGTTTTACATTATTTCGTATTTTCTTACAAAGGAATGTAGATTATGGGCCTCTGATAACAAGGAGGCGACTGTGGACAGATACTTAAATCTACAGGATGGATTGTGTTTTGGCTCCACTGAATTGAAATTTCAGCCTTCACGACATATGAAAACGGCCAAGTAAACAGTTACAGTGGTGCCTCGCAAGACGAAATTAATTCGTTCCACGAGTTTTTTCGTCTAGCGAATTTTTCGTCTTGCAAAGCACGAAATCCCATAGGAATGCATTGAAATTCAATTAATGCGTTCCTATGGTCAAAAAAAGTCCAAACAAAGCCAAATTTGGTACAACAAGAGTTTATTAAGTGCTCTTTAAAGTCACACATACTGCAAAGAGCATTTCAAAAATTGAAGGAACAATAAATTAAGTTTCTAAACATGACAGAAAAACATTTAAAAATCAACAAAGTGTACTGTACATACATTTTCTAAGACTCTGGGGGACCACTCGAAGAAGGTTCCTCTTCCACTCTTTGCTTCTTGCTGAAGAACCTGTCCATGGTCTGCTGCTTCATCCGCCTTTTCAGCACCTCCCTGAAAGGCGACATGACCCTCGTATCAAAAGTGTTCACAAGGTCATGTGCCACGTGCTTGTCAGGGTGGTGCCGCTGTGCAAAAGCCTGCACATCCTTCCACTTCAGGCAAATGTCCCTCAGTTCTTTGGAAGACAGCCGTTCCTCAGTTGCTTCCTCCTCTTCCAGCGAGGCCTGCTCCTGCGCAGCCTCTGCCTGCAGTTCGACCAGCTCCTGGGTGGTCAGCTCGTGGTCGTGCTCCTCCACCAGCTCGCTGATGTCCTCCTCTGTGACCTCCAGGCCCATGGTCCTCCCCAAGGCAACAATGTCCTGCACCACTGTTGACTCTGGTGCATCAGAGTCACTTGGTGCCACACAGTCCGGCCACAGGCTGCGCCAAGCGCAATTCAAATTTCTCTGGCTGATCCCGTTCCAGGCTGTGGTGATCATCTTCAAGCAGGTGACGATGTCAAAGTGGTCCTTCCAGAATTCCCGCAGGGTGATGGTGGTGCAATCAGTCACCTCGAAGCATCGCCTGAAAAGCTCCTTGGTGTAGAGTTTTTTGAAATTGGCGATGACCTGCTGATCTATCGGCTGGAGCAGTGGCGTGCTGTTAGGCAGCAGGAACATGATGCTGATGAAGCTGAACTCCAACAAGTCCTCCTCAAGGCCTTTAGGATGAGCAGGAGCATTGTCCATCAGAAGCAAAGCCTTCAGCGGCAGGTCGTTGTCCAGCAGGTACTGTTTGACAGCAGGGCCAAAAGCAAGATTGACCCAGTCCACAAACAGCACACGTGTGACCCAAGCCTTACTGTTGGATCGCCACATGACACTCAGCTGCTCCTTGTCGACCTTGTGTTTCTTGAAGGCTCGTGGGTTCTCCGAGTGGTACACCAGCAGGGGCTTGATCTTCAGGTTGCCGCCTGTGTTGGCACAGAAGAGCAGGGTCAGACGGTCCTTCATGGGCTTGTGGCCAGGCAACTTGGCCTCCTCCTGTGTGATGAAAGTCCTTTTGGGCAGCCTCTTCCAAAACAGCCCGGTCTCGTCGCAGTTGAAGACCTGCTGTGGAACGTAGCCCTCCATCTTCACAACCTCCAGGAACTCCGCTGCAAAGTCTTCAGCCGCAGAAACATCAGAATTGGCAGCCTCTCCATGCCTGACCACGTTGTGGATTCCAGATCTTGTCTTGAACCGGTCAAACCAGCCTCTGCTTGCCTTGAAGACTTCTGGCTCACCTGAGGTTCCTGGCTGTTCCCGGACGAGGTCTGCGTGCAAGGCCTTGGCCTTCTCACAAATGACGGTCTCAGTCACTGTGTCCCCTGCACGCTGCTTCTCTTCTAACCAGATGAGCAGCAACTTCTCCACCTCCTCCAGAACAGCTGGGCAGTTCTTCACGATCCTGGTGACTCCCTTGGCTGCATCAGTCACAAGGATCTTCTCCCTCATCTTCAGGATGGTCCCGATGGTCGATGGATTCCTCCTGTACTCCCTGGCGAGGTCTGTCACACGCATTCCACCGCCGTGCTTCCGGATGATCTCCTTCTTCATTTCCAGCGTAACCTTCACCTTCTTCCCCTCGCCGGCCTCTGCAGCAGCAGTCTTCTTGGGTCCCATGGCAGCACAGCTCCTACCTTCGCAACCCCCCCCAAAAAAATAAAAAATCAGTGCTTCACATCCAAAAAATTCAAAAGCACCCAGCCACCCACCACACAGAAATTCAAACCCAGAACCAAGTCCTTGAATTCCAAACACCCCAACCCAAAATCCAAAACCCCCCCAAAAAAGTTTTAAAAGTTTAACTTACCGAATGGCTGCAAAAGAAGTTTTGGAAAAGCTTCAAAAATCACCAAAGTCTTCAAAAACCTCAAAAAAGGCTACCACACCGTGCTATGAGTTGCTCCTCGAAGTCAAGTCGCAACTGCACCTCTTCAAGCAATGCACCCTGGGTATTAACGGTTTTAAGAAAAAGGAAACAAACTTGCAAGACGTTTTCGTCTTGTGAAGCAAGCCCATAGGGAAATTCGTCTTGCGAAGCAGCTCAAAAAACGCAAAACCCTTTCGTCTAGCGAGTTTTTCGTCTTGCGAGGCATTCGTCTTGCGGGGCACCACTGTATTTTCATGGAGGAGGGTCAAGATATTAACTGATTTGCATGAAATTTCAGATATAGCTATATAATCCCTAGTGTAGTAAGATAAGACCTTTGGAGCAGGCATTTTTTAAAAAAAGTTTTTTTATGAACCGCCATAGTGGGGCAGTAATTGTTTCTTTTGACACCCCCCTCCATGATGGAACCCATGGCGGACCGCCCCCCCACCCCTTCCTACGCCCTGATGGTTCTGGGGCTCTGGTTTGTGCCCTGCTGCATTCCTCATGCCGATTTAGGATTGCTCTGCTCATGCAGGATTGTGGCCTTGCTCTTTCTGTTCATATATATCTGAAGGATGGGCTGTAGCTACAGTTAATTAAAAGAGCCTATCAATTTCAGTTTGCAGCGTTCACCATGCTAGAATGCATAATTCTGCCTTGCAGATTAGGTTATGATGTACTGAATGCTAATAGGTAACCCTTAAAACAATAACATTTCCATCAGTTTGCTTTCATCTTCAATATGTGTTGCTACATACCCATAGAATTAGGTCTCCACCCTCTTAATTTTCTTTCATATTTTATCATCATTCAATGTATTATTATTCTATTGCATTGATTATATTATCTCAGTAAAAGGATTTTAAAAGCCTGTAATTATAGTGCTACGTAGCCATAATACATTGATACTATTATTTTCAGAACATCCTTTTGTCGTTATATTTAATGCTCAAAATAATGCCAAATGATGAAATTCCAAAGCAATACTGAAAATGACAAAATCGGGTCATTTTAATTATCCATTGTTCTCATATGATAGTGGGACTAGAATAACATTTTCCCCCTCAACAGGTGCATCTATTCTTTTAACTAAAATGGGTGCACAATTTTTTTGTGTGGTTCTAGCTTGTATCAGAATAAAGATGAATCCACCAGGCTAATCTGCAAAGATTATTCAAGTGTTAAAAGAATATAATTTCAACAAGATTGGATATTTAGTGAAAAAGCACCATGCAACACGCAACTACTAACTGATAGCATTTCCAGACCATTTATCATAAAATGCATTACTGGTTTTGTCATTAAGACAAGATTTATATCCTCCAGTTAATTGCTTTCACTTATTATTTTAAAGGCCATATAGTATATAAATCATATTGTTTTAACTTTAAAAGTATACAGAGCCTCTTCATGTGCAGTAGAACTGATGAAGGACAAAATGTATTTTGTTTCATATTAGACTTAAGAATTCCACCAAAGGGTTCAAATAAGACTATGACCAGTGTGCCGTTAATATATATTTTTTAATCCACACCGCTGAAATCAATTTGCACCTTGAAGAGGAAGTATGGGATTAAATAACCATGAAGGTTGAATTACTTTGAAATACAATTTGGCTTAGAATGAATGGCAAAGTACTGCAGATATCCTCTTATTGTAGCTGTCAGCACTATTTCAGGATTGCTCAACTTAGTCCGTACATCTTTGTGCTTGGCTCTGATGATGACTGCCGAAGCCCTATACCAGACTCTGGTTCAGAGTGTTGTACTCCTTATACCTCCAAGGAGCTTCCTGGTGGCCTTTTTAGCATCTCAGGTAGGGATTCCAGGGTGAAGGATGGGTTATGGACAGTCAGTTTGATTCATAGGGGGTTCTAGCCCCTCCTCCAAGAATTCATTGGCTTTGGGTACCAAACTGATGTCTAGAAACCTATTTCTGGTCCATGTCACTTTTGCATGTGTTTACCATGAGCCCTCCTGTTCTGTTTCTAAATTAATATGTGAAAAATATGCACACATGAAAATCTGCATATAAATATATATCAAAATGCACATTTCTAGACATACAATGTATCAATATGCACAATTAAAGCACACTTCGAAATGCCTTTTGAGCTGAGGATGGTGCTGGAATATTTGGGAAATACAAATTCCAGTCGATAACTAAGTTCCCATCTCTATGCTAGTTTGTGAAATTCAATATTGGACTTCAGAAAGTTTGAATTCACGAAAGATTTCTAGTTTCTTCTTTTTTAAAAAAGTATTTTTCAAACAATGTTCTTATATATTTAAATCGTTTTCATTTTTTGCCCATCTGAGATTACTTGACTCCCCGGACTTCCCCCCACCCCTGGTTTCCAATATTTATCTACTCTTTCTATTGCATCTACTTTTTTCAAATTCATTTTATATCCTTTTTATCTTTAGTATTATTACATTATAAGTGTTATAACAATCCTGCTAAGGTTTTTAAATATCTACTGTGGTCTTTAAGGTACTCTATAAATTTTTCCCACTCTTTGCTAAATTTCTTTTCATCTTGGTGTCTGATGAAAGATTTCTAGTTTCAAGGTACATCAAAGACTCCTCATCATAGAAATTTGTGTGCTCTTTGCCCATGGACTTGGCTTTCACCAACATTTAAAGCATTTGGGATTCCTGGTGCCTCCACTGCATAGCTCTCAAAAGTTGTCATTTGTGGCCAGAGTCAAACAGTAAAACAGGCGCAAATTGGACCCAGACGTACAAGTATGTTCAAATATATGCTTGAGTCCTCCCTAGAAGCCACTGACACTGACTGCTTCCTGCAACCTTCATGGGAACTCCTTAGGCCACACTGTGTCACCACTGTCATCTTTCTACATAGCTGTCACATAAAAAGTCCTGTACTCATATGTGCAATGTTTCAAAGGCCAGCAAAGAAAAGATGACTGTAATAGAATATGATGGTGATACAAGACCTATGCCTGGGGGCAAGATGCTACAAGGAGGTAATATAAAATGATCTGGAGTTTGAATTAGGCCTGGGATGGGACAGATAGTGGCAACCAGGAGACAATTTGTAGCTGCTAGTGATTTACCATCCTTGCCCCGTGATTTACCATCCTTGATACTGAAGCCCCAAGGTCAGTGTGCAAATGTTCCTAAAATTCTCATTTGGTTCATCTTTTAAATTTTACCCTCTGCATTAGGTTGCAGGATCTTTGTATTTATTTGCTATCTTTTGTTTGAGTTATTGGGAAATTGCCTGTTTTCTGATGCTGGTGTTTTGCACCTCTTGGATAATGGAAGCTACTTTTTTAGAGTTTCCCCCTCTTCCTTTCCTAGTGGGGGATTTCAGCAGAGAGGGAGTGCTGTGGTGCCTTTCCTCCCCTGGGAGTTTTCTGCAGCTAATTTCCCAAAGTTGGCCTCCTGTTGGTCTGTTAATCTTAGCATGTGGTGGCCGTCTACCTTTAAGGAGTTTGTGTTCACCTGAGGACTCCTGCTATCCTGACACCTCACTTCCCACTCTATGGCACTCCCAATTACATTTCTGAACATGTATTTGGAACCAAGATTAGGACAAATTCAGGGTGGGGGATTCCAAGTGGAGAAGTGACAGGTATGCAAAGGGTTAAAGACCCTTCACTCACTGCTTCTCCAATCCAAATTGTGTCCTCAAAAGCAGCTGCCCTCATCCCCTCCAAAGGTATCAGGGCAGGTGCGCAAAACATTTCCTTAGGCCCTCAGACTCATGTCTCTGAATGATGTCAAAACACCAGATTACTGTCCTTGAAACATGACATTTAAGATGTCAGCAGAGGAACACATTGCCTTTAGAAGCCAAGACAATTTAGATGCTTCATGGATATTGCTGCCCATTTCCCCCACCACCACTGCTAGAAATGCTGGTTGGTTTATCTTGCCTTCAACTTGTATTTGCATCCTCTTGCTTCGCTAGCGTTTCTCTGTATTTCTTAATGTGATTATTTATATGCTAGGAGCGCTGTCTACCCTGTTATCAGTGGTATAGTTTCTGGCCATGTATTTGTTCCCTGGAATTAGTTTTTCTTTTCTTTTCTCCCTGTAGTTTACTGCTAAACTTTGTTTTCGTGTATTTTAAAACTATTTTATTTATCCCTAGCATTACATTTCTTTAATAAGTTTTCGCTATTGCACTGCAACATTTTCAAGAAAGATAACTGGAGTTAGGGATTTGGATGTTGGGTCACCAAGGAAGTTCACTAGACAACAGAATTATGCTAATCAGAAAGACGATTACTTCATTTTCTTTTTAGCACATGATACTTTGCATATATGAATGACATTTTCTTCAATATTTCATCTTCTATGGTGTAGGGGTTATATAAATCTTCACATTATGCTACTCTCTTTCCTTTTTCATACTTCCAGCTATCTCAGGTCTGCTAAATGTCTCCCTCTAGCCAGTCTTGACAACTCGGCCAAATGCTCCATGTTCATTCCCCATTTTTCTTGGTACATTCGGGGAGACAGGACCCACAGCTGTGGGAATCATCACTTGCTTTTTGCCTGACCTCTTGCTTAAGTTATGCAGGACTAGGAGAACAGGATACCAGGTATTCCATATTACTGTTCAGGAAATGATGGGATCTTCAATATGAATGTTGAAGTAATCACCACCACTGGCACATTCCATAGGTGAGGAATTGTGGGAGTGGCCCCATTTTCATTAAGTGAGAGAAAATGAGTTGAGATGGGAAGTGAACCCCCCCCCCCCAGGATTTAGCAGGCATTCCATGGTTCAGGTGGAATGCCATAAGGGTAAGCAGAGAACAAAGAGAGGAACTGGCAATCTTGGCCATTTAGAACCAAATTACATTTTTTGTTAATTATGCATGTAATTAATTATGTGTGGCTTTGATTGATTTAAGTTGCTGTTCTTGGGAGAAGGAGCAGGACTTTGGTACTCCTTCTGACTAGGTACCAGGCAGGAATGAAGAAGAGCAAAGATACAGTATTCAGTGCTTGTGAAACAGAGTATGAGTCTTGCCAAATAAAATAGAAGCATGTCAAAGATATATTCTCAGATTTTAAAAGGTGGACCAGTGGACTTGCATGCAACAGAAAAGCAGGAGTTTGGGTTTTTTTATTTAAATTTTTAAAAATGGATTCTAAATGTTTTATTTGAGGAAAATGCAGTACTAAATCCAACTTAATATCCATTAGCAATATAAAGAGAAAGATCAGAGCTTTCCACAGTTATCTGTGTGGATTTTCCTTTGAACATGCCCTTCACTCCCCAGTGAAATTTCCAGAGAGAAATGGGAAGTTGAGAAATGGGAAGTTGACCAGTAAGTAAAATGAAGCATTGAATGATAAGGATGACTGGAAGATATCACACTAAATGAAGAAGAGGAATCCTGAACTCATTCTGTTTTGGGGTAAATTCAGCAAAATACAAGCCGAGGGCTGCAAGTATGCATTTAGCTTTGTATGGAAAATATTATGTACTTTGAGTAAATGAGGCTTGGCTGAAGAAAGCAAAGAAAGTGGTGTGATATTCAAAGACGAGTGTGGTGTTTACAGAAGATGAAGAAAATAGTGTGGCACAGTACTGACAGTGGAAGGCTGCTCATGTGCCAATATTTATATTTCTGTTGTTTTCATGATATAACTTTAATTATGTATGGGTGCAAAATGCTAAACTCCTAAGTATAGCCTCCCAGAAGTCTGATAATTGATCAGTAGTGCCTGGATGGTGTCTACCTCACATCACATGAAATCAAAGTGCTTGTGTTGTTTGACTCCTGCCACCAAGGTTTGAGCTAGAGGTTAGCTAGAGGTATCCCTGAGGTGACAGGGTTGTGCTCTGTTCCCAGGGCAGTTCTGCCAAAGAAACTGAGAGTTTCGCGCAGTAGTAGTCTGAAATCTTTTTGTTCTTCAATGTGTGTGCATGCTGTTTTGTGTTGGCCTTTGATGTCATTTTCTTCTTTAAGTGAAAACTTAGAAGTAATCATTCCTGCCTCCTTGAGGCAACTTCCTCTGGAATCATTCAGACACATACAGAGGCTGTTCTATTTTTCCATACAGCATTCTCTCCCTCCCCCACCTCCTCTTTCTCTTCCAGCAGACAAGTACTACCCAATAAAGGCATTTTTTCTTTCTGAGTTTTCCTTCAGTTCCAAAACACAGCATCCTTACAGATGAAATATGAATTGCACATGTCGGAGAATGGAGTAGTATCTACATTGTATTGGGAAGCAGTTAATTTGGGGCTGATGTTCATTTCCCTTTTTTGTAGTCAGTTCTTCATAATGACGTACAAAATACACAGGTGTCCTGTCAAGTGTGAATATTGTAGAATTAGGCAACTGCCACTTTAAAAGCTGAAACAGGCAGTTAGGCAAGGTTACTGGAGTCATTGTCCATGAGCTTTTAAAAGACATACATACACACACACACACACACACACACGACATATTTACTCAAGAGTTCCTTGAAATCAAAGATTTTCTCTGAGATCCCATAGGGCATGGAGTGGTCAACCTGTGGCTCACAAGATGGTTGGACAGCTATCAGCCCCAGTGAAGATCACCAATAGTTAGGGATTATGAAAGTTGTAGTTCAACGACATTTGGAAGACCACAAGGTAGCCACCCCTGCTATAAGTAAAGAGGCAGTGGTACACAGTGTTCGATGGTCACTTTGCTTGATCTGTTGCTTGCTGCTTGCAGTCCCGATGTCAAGAGCTATGGAGATTAGGTTCTGTCCATGTAGGTTGCAGAGCCTGAAATGCCTCTAGCTCCCTGTTCAGATTAACTATCCCCAGTCCTGCCATGCTACCTCTGTCCTAATTCTGTGCATGACAACTGCTCCATTGCAGGACAATGCATTTACACTTGGGAGGGCGGGGGGGGAGAGAAGAAATGACAAAGCAACCAATTAATATGTGTACAAATCAGCAAAAAAAGAAAAGAAAAAGTGGTAAAACAAGTGCCATACTTTGATTGATAAGATCTGGGTTCAAATCCCCACTCAAGCATGGTGCTTACCTTGGGAAAGTCACCCTCTCTTCCCCCTAACTTACCACATAGGGTAATTGTGCTTGTGAGGATATAGGAGGATAGAACCAGGGTATGTAGCCCTGAGCTCACTGATGTGTGATAAATAAATGCAAAAATGCACAGCCATATGACTACACCCACCACTTCCTAAATCTTAATAGCAAAAACCAGAAGCATATTAAAGGGATCTCAAATTGGCATTGGTGCCCATTCAGGTTTCCAGATTTCATATCTTCATTCTGAACTGATATCTAGGGAAATGTTAGAAAGCAAGCTGCTGTAATGCTGGGGATGTTCCATTTCTAGATAGCTGCTGGATTTTGCACCACATAATCTGTAGTGTTCCAGAAATTAAATCTCATACATTGCAGTGGTAGTCCATCACTTAATTCTTGATGTGTTTGTTGTTTGATGGTGTTAACATCAGGCACATAAAATTGTGTAAGCCAAAATTGGTATTAATTATCCTGTGTCAGACAGTTCTAATACTTCTATTATTACTGTAATATGACTATATGTTTTGATTTTATTGCCAATCTATCTTTGACCTGTCCTTTTAATGACTGCAGTCTAATTTACAGTGTGCTTGCAATGCTATTGGATTTCCAAATGAAATGAAATAAAGTAAACAGTTCTTACGTTAAATTATTTAAGCTGCGGGTGAAATGAGGATTGCAGAAATGCAAGTGCTTTTTCTAAAGTACAGTGAAATGATTTAACCTTTAAGCCAACCTTTATGTTCTTAAGAAAATAAGTGAAAACTCCTTGTGAAGAAAGGCCAAACTAGCCATTTTCCACAGATGCACATAACCATATCCCAACTGCCCTTTTTAAATAGGAAAGGCTGCTTTCAGGTAGGATAAATGATGGAGAGGGAGGGGTGCTTAACGCTTTTCCCTGTCAATTGTTTTCATGCTCCAAATCCCTCCCCAGCAGCTTTCTCCCAAGTCAGAGTCCCTAAAGGGACCAACATGTGTTTTGGAACTCCAGTAGAGGAGGGCTGTTTGAAGGTGATAAATGGCAAGCAGAGAAATGATATAGTTGTATGTGTGTCTCTGTAAAGTTTAGTTCGGTCCTTTAAGGACACCCAATGTCCTTTTCCCTTTCAATGTGTTTTTCTAAGGCCTCATTCACCTACACATCACAGGTGTGTACTGAGGTTAATGCTAGGTTCTTAGATGATTATGAGGCTGCTTTGCTCTGTATCTTTAATGAGTTCTCCAAGGAAAGTTATATGGCTCTCACATTGCACAGACTTGCGAAAAGGAAAGCAGCTTCACACAGCTTTCCAGCTGCATAATTACTGTCTAAACAGGACAAGCTTACTGCCATGATGTGTGCAATGAGAGCAGCAGAGAATACCTCAAGTAAATGAGTTATGAGTCAGGGTCCTGGGGGGAAAAAGTTGTTCTAAGATGTTATGGGTTTTCTCCTGCCAAACGTGCCCCACCACAAGGTCTTGTGTCAGTGAGCAACACTAAAAACCTAACAATCAGACATCAAACGTTGGAATAACCACAGCAGAACACACTAATTGCCCATTGCTGAGTAAGGACTTGGGATCACTATGTGGAAAGGAGATCCCAGCAGGAATGTGAACCAGTCTGCTTCTGCTTCATCCTATTTCTACATTAAACTGTAGTTGTTGTTTTTTAAAAAAATGAATGAAGTACATATTTAAACAAATGCTTGCTAACATTTATTTCAGAATATTTTTCTGAATGTAGCTTCTATCAAAATACACATTTGTAAATGTCTTTAGAGGTGAGATCTTAATTGGAACATTCACAAAGGGGGAATCTGGAGGATAACATGTGAATATGGGAGATCAGATTAGTTCATATCAGAGTGTGCAAAGATCCATCTCCTCAAGCATTTTAATTTTATGCACAGTAGGAATGTATAAACTGCCATAGGTTAGGAGAAATTAGGTGCCCCTAACTCTTTGAAAGAGGCTTAGAGTATGGAAGAAGATCAGGATGAGGTGCTAGACAGAAGACAGTGACTGCAGTCATTTCCAGACTTCCCTGGATTTCTTGGGAATGGGGTACAAACAGAGCTACAAAGGATGGGAATCTACCTATGTACTCCAGCTATGTACTTGAATTGCATCCCATAGTATAGCCAACTTCTAAGGCAGGAATGGGGAAACAGATATTGATGGACTCTAACTTCCACCAGTGACAGCCAGCATGGCCAAAGAACAGGGATGATGGGACTTATAGTCTAACAACACCTGGAGGGTCAGAGGTTCCCCATCCATGCTTGAAGGTTAGGGTGACACTTTGAATGAGAGGGTACACTGAGTGTGTGTAGATTGGTGCCAGAATGAAATCTTCTCACTCGCCTAGAAGATGAACTGGAGTTTATGGTGCTCCTGCTCATAAACTATTTGACTAGCTGAAAACCCTGTAATTCCCTTTCCATGAATAATCCATTAAGTTCCTGGATGTTCCTAAAACAAATATGCAGAGGCTAAAACAATCCGTATTTTCAGAATATCTCTTCCTTAAACAAGAACATAATCACATGCTTTAATGCCCTATACTGAGAAATTCTTCTAAACGGAATCTTTACTAGCAAGCTCTGTACTTTTAATTAACACTGTCTGCATTAACTAACTTCCTTGTTCCTGGTCTTGAGAAAAGAAAAGCTAGCTAAGCACCGACCATTGATTTGTTTCCTTTTTTCTCATTGCAGGATTAGCTGAACGTTGGCAAGTAGAGGGAGTGCAGGAGAAATTCTATTCAGTTCGCATTTAAAGGTAAACCTAGTTAATGTTCACTGTCCGAAAAATATGCAAACTGAAAAACAGCTGTCTTTTGAAATTTGCACTTTTCCAAATTTTGAAATGCAAACTGTGCATATAAATGTGTGTGTTAGGGACAATAATATACAAAATGCATTCTATGAGGGGAAATTGCTCCCCCAAAATGTGTACAGTGGTACCTCGGGTTAAGTACTTAATTCGTTCTGGAGGTCCGTTCTTAAGCTGAAACTGTTCTTAACCTGAAGCACCACTTTAGCTAATGGGGCCTCCTGCTGCTGCCGCGCCACCGGAGCACTATTTCTGTTCTCATCCTGAAGCAAAGTTCTTAACCCAAGGTACTATTTCTGGGTTAGCTGAGTCTGTAACCTGAAGCGTATGTAACCTGAAGCGTATGTAACCTGAGAGTGGCCAAGGGATGGAAAGATCACGAGGCTCCAAAAATAACAGATTGGCAAATCAAATTACAGGAATTGGTGGAGACGGCTCAACTGACTAGTAAACTCAGAGGAAACTCAAAGCAAAAATTTGCGGAAAAATGGGATGGTTATAGAAGATATGTTCAAAAATACAATAATAGTTTTGACTCCATGCTAGCATTCGAGTAATAAAGGAACTAAAAGGAGGTGGACAACAATTAAGGATTTATTATGTTTTCAGAATGTATTAGAAAAATTATATAGAAAGGTTTATTGTTTTGTGTACATTCAAATGTAAGATAAAATATATGCAAAGGGACTTGACAGAAAGTCAAAGCTGAAGAAAAGATTTTGGAAGATAAAAGGGGGAAAAATTTACTTTCATTATTATCATATTGTGTGCGGGTGTAGGTGTGTGAGTGTCTGCACATATGCGTGTTGTTGTATGCAATGTTTGGTAGGAAATAAGACAGTAAATAACAAATAACAAACTAAATATTGATGAATGTAAGTTTTATTTATTAATTATATTTAGTGGTAGTATGGATGTATTGTTTTTTGTAACATAAAATTATTCAATAAAAATTATTGCCAGCACTCACCATGAAGAAAAAAAGCACTGGTTATAGTGATGATGAAACTAAAGTATTGTCATGCTGTAGATGAAGCTTTCTCCGCATAACTCGCCTTCGAGCTTATTGACTTGGGGATGTTTCCCAAGGAAAACTGTCCTTTCTATAATGTGATCCCTTATGGCATCGCAGGAAAAACAGATAATTGGAATTTTGCTCATAAATGAATTTACAAACAAGCTGTAATATCAAAATTATATCACAAGGCAAGCCATAAAGTATATGCAAAGAACTATTTGGTTCAGCACCTGGCTTCCCAAAGTGGCCAAGCAGAGGGTATAGTAAGCCCAAAAGAAGGACCAGCACAGAACCCATTCCCCACTGTTCTTCCCAACCAAGTGCTGTTCAGAGGCATACTGGAGGTAGTAGCATACAGCAGTTAAGATTATTAGCCATTACTAATGGCAACTTAGTGCGCCTTGAATTGGTTTGCTCACCATTTAAAGGCATCCAGTTCTATTTGGTCTGATCCAACAGGCTTCCTCTTTTAGCCTTAAAAGGCCGACTTAGACATATTTGACCAATGGGAAGTTACTGAAGCTAAACTTCAAGGGCAAGGCCAAATGCTAATCCAATATGGCCGGCTGCTACATTGAAACCTCCCTCTAGAAGAGTCTGTCTTACCAGTTTAGAACTTTCCATCTTGGGGTTGGTGGTGTCTGCTGCACCCCCTCAGTACACCTTTAAGATCATTGTGCTCAGGGACTTATTCAAGACTGTCACAGGGCACCCTGAGAGGTCAGTTGGATATGTGTTCTCCTTTGATTTCAGTTCAGAGCATCAACTGTTCTCCAACACTAGAATGGATGAGGTACTGGGCTGAAAGCTCTTTCTGTAATGAAAATGCAAGTCTTTTTTGGCTCCCACAGATTTCCACAGCAGTTACCAAATGTCAGGGCCTGACCCAGAGTGTTCAGAATTGATGGTCCTGAAACTTCTCTCTATTGTTGTTCATAAAGAAAAAGGAAAGCTTAAGGGGAAAAATCATTTTTATTTTTTTAAAATAGCACAAATCCTATGCATGCTTCCTAGTTCAGCTTTTGCTAATCATTCATACAGCACAAATTTTCTCATTAAAATGAGTATCCCAGAGAGGCATTTGATAAAAAAAATACCAGAAGTATATTTGGAAACACATCAAAACGTCACAGTAATATCAGAATCTCTGTACGCTGAGCGTTGATTTATAAGTTCAGAAGAATCTTGTGCTATGGCTCTCCTGGGGACATACTGCTTGAGAATGTGGGCAATAGATTGCATAATTGAATGCTCCTCCAGATCAAGAATTCCACATACCTTAGAGAAATAGAGAAAGAGAGAGAGAGAGAGAATGCTAGTAGCAAGAATTCTCACCTGCTCTCCTACCGAAAATGCACAAGAAGGTTTTGATGTAGTTGCTCCTGATGTTGTTGTTGATGATGTTGTTCCCTTCTGCAGTATGTGGATTGGGTTGTTTGCATGAGTAATTTACAGTTATCTCTATAAGCTTGTGGAATATTTTAGCCTGGACAGTGTTATCAAAGCTACTAACATGAGTTTGACCAAACTGCGGGAGGCAGTGGAAGACAGGAGTGCCTGGCGTGCTCTGGTCCATGGGGTCACGAAGAGCTGGACATGACTAAACGACTAAACAACAACAACAACAAATAATTCACAAATGGAAGAAACACAAAAGAACTGTCAACCTTCCTCGGTCTGGGGCTCCATGCAAGATCTCATCTCGTGGAGTTGCAATGATCAGGAGAATGGTGATGAAGCAGCCCAGAACTACAGGGGGGGGGGGGACTTGTCAATGATCTCAGGGCACCATGGAAACAGTTAGTAACACACTACGCCATGAAGGACTGAGATCTTGCAGAGCTCGCAAGGTCCCCTTGCTCAAGACAGCACATGTACAGGCCCATCTGCAGTTTGCCAATACACATCAGAATGACCCAGAGGAGAAGTGGTGAAAGTGTTGTGGTCAGATGAGACCAAAATCGAGCTCTTTGGCATCAATTCAACTTGCCATGTTTAGAGGAGGAGGAATGCTGCCTACGACCCCAAGAACACCATCCCTACTGTCAAACATGGAGGGGTACATATTATGCTTTGGGGGTGCTTTTCTGCTAAAGGGACAGGACACCTTCACCGCATCGAAGGGACGATGGACGGGCCCATGTATGGTCAAATCTTGGGTGAGCACCTCCTTCCCTCGGCCAGGGCATTGAAAAAGGGTCGAGGATGGGTATTCCAGCATGACAATGACCCAAAACACACGGCCAAGGAGTAGCTCAAGAAGAAGCACATTAAGGTCCTGGAGTGGCCTAGCCAGTCTCCAGACCTTAATCCCATCAAAAAATCTGCTGAGGGAGCTGAAGGTTCGAGTAGCTACACATCAGCCTCAAAATCTTACTGACTTGGAGAGGATCTGCAAAGAGGAGTGGGACAAAATACCTCCTGAGATGTGTGTAAACCTGGTGGCCACCTACAAGAAACATCTGACCTCTGTAATTGCCAACAAGGGTTTTGCCACCAAGTACTAAGTCATCTTTTGCAAAGGGATCAAATACTTATTTCACTCATTATAATGCACATCAATCTCTGACTTTTGTCTTCTGGGTTTCTGGGGGGTTTCCCTGTTGTTATTCTGTCTCTCACAGCTACAATAAACCTACCGTTAAAATTATGGACTGGTCATTTCTTTGTCAGAGGGCAAACAAGCAAATTTAGCAGGGATCAAATACTTTCCCCCCTCACTGTAGCAGGTAAGTCACTGCTGTTTACTGAGAGGGTGGGGGGCAAGAGGGTGGTGAGGTCAGTGCAACTGTCCCAGTGGAGCCAGTCCAGTGCTCCTGCTAGTGTGTTCTCACCCCATTGCCCTCTCCACCACCTTATTCCCTTCTGGGAGGTCAGGTAAGTGCCTCTTCCCCAGCCCACCAGCTACTCCCAGTGTTGTCATTAGCACTCTTACTTTGAAGCTTGATGTGTGTTGGAAGCTGTAGATGCATTGATTGGCAGCAAAGCTCTTCCCATCGGATAGTAAAGATTTTCACTTTCACAACTTCTGGGCTTCTGAGTACAGATGGCACTTAGCTTCTCAAAGACAATTGGCTTTATCTTGGCTATAAATTGAGGAATTTCTTATGAGTGTGCTTTGATTTAGTCACATTGATTGCAGAAGCAATCTCTGTAGTCTCTTAAAAGTTTAGAAAGGACCTCAGAAGCTATCCTCATTGGCTGCCATGAAATATGCACTTTAAGCTCTGCAATTGTCATTGTCCAGAAGCTCCTTTCTTATATTAATGTCCTGAAGATGTAATCCCTCCTTCTCCCCACTTTGTCTACCTGGAAAGTTTTGAAGTTACCATTTTATTCTTAGCATTGCTTTCTTTCTTTCTTTTTTTGGATCCAGCACTGCAGTTGCAGACTGAACAGCTTCATACTTTTCATAATAGCTCTAGTAGGTACTTTCAGCTTGCCTAGATTTATCTAATAATTGAGAAGCAGGTTTCGGCTATGGGATGTGTATTATAATTGGAGTAATTATGCATATGTTTGTCCACAGTTATGGCTTATGCTACGTTCACATTACTGACATTGTCAGTGACTAAAGCAAATGATTTTCCAATATCAGGCTCCCCAGACACATCATAATTTCACTCCCATTGTATTTTGTGATGCGTTGTGGCACTTTTCTCTTATTTTGGTATACTCTGAGGGTGGGGTGTTAGATTTATCACCAATTATTGGATTGCCTCCACCTGCATTTGTACTAAAAAATTACAGAGCCTTGTTGGTGGTAACAAACTGAAGATGTTTGCTATTACACACAAACCTACTTGGCTGCATCTGCTACTAACTGAATGGGGAGATTCCTGGGGCCTCAGCCTCATGCTGTTATTTGTTTAGTTAGTAGATTTCTACCCTGCTTTTCAACTAGAGTCCACAAAGTGTCTAACAACTAGGGGTGGGCAGATTTGTCAGTTGTGGTTTCTCATTTTTCTACTCTTAAATTCAGTTCTCCTCATTTCCACATAAGTATTTTGGGAGGAAGTCCTCATGAAAATTCATCAGCATTTTAATGTGGGTGTTGTTGTTTATTAAATTTGTATACCGCCCTTTGTGCATAGATCTCAGGGTGGTTCGCAACATCAAATTAAAATATATAAAACACAATGTTTCTTACTAGACTCGTTTTCACGCAAGTTTGCCTACTATACTTTTTGCAAAGCAATTTTCCCTCCTGCAATGCATTCTATATATTATTTCCCCCAGCATATGCATTTTTATGATCACTTTCCCTCAGTATCTGCATATTTGTACATCTTACTTGGCTGGAGAGCTACACTGCAACATTTGGAGAAGCAGGAATTCCAAATGATGGCTGTGTATCTGTTTTTCTATTGTTTTAGAAAGTGTGTGTTAGCTAGGTTCGCATTTAAAACCACATACTCACAAAACAACCAGCCCCACTAAGCAGGAGACAGCCTCAGGCGTTCTTTTCCACAGGGCAGAAGTGATGTTGACCCAGAGGGTGGCAGTGGCAACAGTCTGACTGAAGCAGGCCCTGATGTCACCTGTGTCCTTGCTTAACTTGGCAAAACTTACCATGTGTTGACTTGTACTGTCAAAATATAAATGCAACGTCTAAGAGCAGACAGTTTCATTTTGCAAATCAAACCACTCTTGTGGATATGATTATTCATCAGTGAAGGTAACTGTGCAATCCTGCCCAGAATAGCTAGCAATTTATGATGGCTGTGCAAATGAAATCTAACTTTGAGGTAGGAAAAGTTTGTGTGTGTGTTGTCACAGAAGTCAGTAAGGGAACCTGGTAGAATGAAAATGGGTTTAGATGAAAATGTAAATGAGGGCAATTCATAAAAAGCAGAGGTGCATGAAGTATTGGCTCCATGTCTGTTTCATGGCCAAACCATGAAATAGGTTTGACGATCAGGGCAGTGCCTCAGATTTTTGTGCCCCCTCCTTCTCGTTTCCCCCCACATACCAATTCTTTTCCTCTTGTCACAGGTTATGATAAATATAGCTTGCCATAATGTCTGAACTAGACCAAAAATCTGTATCCTGAAACACCGGGGTAGCTTCGAATAACAGCATTTTTAAAAGAAAAAAACAGAAAGCAAAACAGAAATAAAGCAAATAACAGAGCGAGGTCACATAGAGAGTCTCTGGTTCCTACTGCAAGAAGATGGAACTATGGGTGGTATTAATAACTCACCTTTGCCACTGAAGGTTGCTTTTGGCCCTGTTCCTGTTAGATGTCTGAAGTTACCACAGGTGGTGAACAACAGGAAAACCTGTGATGTGCTGCAAGTTTCCTCCCCGACTGCTCTAGGGTTAGGAGGCAAGTGATATTTCTGTTCTTGCTAACCATAATGATTTTTAAAAACAGCTTTCAAACCACAGTAACATTTTTGACTTTGTGGAATATTTGACAGCATTTGACCAGGGTAAATAACAGGCAGTCAAGTGGCCACGTTTAATTGACTCTTGTGCCAACCCTATACCCAGTTCCTACGTAAATCCTTTATTACCCTTGTCTAATAATCCTAGCATAACCACTCTCTATCCTACTGGGCTAGGAGAATGCACACAAATGGCCTGTGACAAGGAGAAGGTTAAGATCAAAGTCGAACACTGCAATCTAAGCAACATCTTGATAAAACCACAGAGGAAGAAGTACTATGGTCTGTGTGCCTTGCTCTGTTACGTCTGGAGGTCGGCCAAGATTCCTATCTATCTGCTATTAAGACATGATAAAAGTTTTTTTTTAAAATTGTGCCTGGCATGGAGAAAGTGGATAGAGAAAAGTTTTTCTCCCTCTCTCATAAGACTTGAATTTGTGGACATCCAATGAAGATGAATGCTGGAAGATGCAGGACAGATAAAAGAAAGTACTTCTTCATATAGAGCATAGTTATACTGTGGAACTCGCTCCCCCAGGGGGCGGTGATGGCCACCAACTTGGATGGCTTCAAAAGAGGATTGGGCAAATTCATAGAGGCTAAAGCTATCAATGGCTTCTGGCCATGATAGCTGTGCTCTGCCTCCATGGTCAGAGGCAGTAATGCTTCTGAGTGACAGTTGCTGGAAACAGCAGGAGGGGGGAGTGATCTTGTGCTTGGGTCTTGCTTGTGGGTTTCCCCCAGGCATCTGGCTGGTCACTGCAAGAACAGGATGCTGGACTAGATTGTCCTTTGGCTGATCCAGCAGGCTCTTCTTATGTACTTAGGTTCCTGTACCTGCCACCATTATCTCTTCTTTATTTGATGCTGAACCACCCTATGTTATTTACTGTAAGTAGAAGCTCTGTAGTAAATGGGGTACCTGCCTGGTCTCTCCTGCCCTCACTCGGCTGCCTGTTTCAGTGAGAGAGATACTGAAAGCCACTGTGTTTGTCCCTCTGTGACCTAATGCTGATGCTGCCTTAAGTATCAGCAGAAGACAACCTGGCCATTGTGACTTCATGATGATGGTGATGGTGATGATGCCTGAAGAAAAGAAAACACTGATTCTTGTACCCACATCTTGCTCATCACTTTCATGAAAAAGGTGTTGTTTTGCATCTCAGAACAGATGAAGTCTTTCTTACTCTCCCATCCTTTGGCCTTTTCTCAGGGAGGCTTCATGGCATCCACCACTGGTTTTTTGGACCTCTGGCAGCTGCCCTGTAATTTATGTTAGCTGCCACTATCTCTCTGTTACCTGCCATTCATTTCTCTAATGCAGGGCCAAAAGGCCACATTTCCTTTTGCACAAGCCAATGTGTGGTGAGGCAAGAAGAACAAAGAGGGTGCAGCAATGGATGAGATCCTTAACTTTGTTTCATGCCGGGGGGGGGGGGAATTAGGAGGTATTGACTGCTTCATGGCTCAAAGAGAGGTGCCAGTCACCATAGTTAGTTGAAGGAATCTTGAGACTCCCTGCTAGTCAACCACCAATACTGTTTATTTAATTTTAATTTTATTTTTTGCTAAGTGTAATACTTTTAAAATGACCGCATCTCTGAAATGAATAGTATATTCATTCTCTTTATCCAGAAGGACAAGCTTGAGTGCAGACTCTTGCTATTGCTTTTATGAAGTACATAAATGTATATTTTTATATGCCCAGTGACTGTGACCAGTATGGGCTATGCAACCAGCAAGGAGCATGAAGCTGCCTATACATTACAGTATTTCTCATTTTGAGCATGTTCCTGTGAAAGTAAGCACCATTGATTTCAATGGAATGGGGTTAGAGGGCAATCATTGGAATGCAAGGGCCGTCTTCTACTCCCCACAGAAATGCACACCACCTACCATGGAAATATAGAAAATATACATTTTAAGAAGTTTTGTAAAAGTTCTCTGTGGCTGGAGTTTCAAGTCATTTCATACAGAGTCTGAGCAGAATCTAAGTCAGTGGATGATGCGCAGGTAATAATTCATTTTTCTGCAGAGAAAATCAAATTTCATGTCCTTGCAAAATCTAGGCTTCTTTGAAATGTGACATCCACTTTTCATTTAGCAGATGATACAAATGCAACAGAACTGATGTGGCTGGTAGGATATTTTTGTTGGTTGTGGTGTGTGGGGGGGTGCTTCCTGTGACACACCCAGCTGGCTACAAGAATTGGCAGAATTTGCCTAGGATGCTCAGTCTTGTTTAGCATGCTGGACAAGATAGAATGACATGTTGTTTGCAGGATTATGATGTCCTCTAAACAGAAGGGAGATGGGAATTATTTATTGGCAATGCACACACTTAACGGTAGCTCCAAAGGTGCACAGAATACACACACACATGCTTCTGGCATATAAGTAGTTGGCATCCTATCCCCCAGGCTTGTGCTCTGAGCTGGATTGTCAGAGCAACAGTTTGACCCCCCCCCCATCTACATCTTATAGCATGCACAAAAGCAACCTGAGACGCTAACTACACAGAAGTTGCCGCCGTGCCTATCTCTTCAAGCCCCTCCTGGTCCTGGAGGATAGTGGAGAAAGGGACAAAGGGGATTCTACTGCCCCTCTTACAGGCACCATCTCTTCCTCTGCTCCTAGTCACTCTCTTCCCTTCCATCCAGCACTGGCGTCTACCCCACCAGAGGCAAAATACCCCATAAATCGCATTCCCCTGGGTGGTTCAGCCTCTGGCCCCATGGCCTCCATCACCCACTCCTTAGTGCCCTGCCAGTCCTTGACAAATAACATTCCCCTTTCGTCCATTTGTCCTTTGTTTTTATTTTGTTTTTTAAAAATGTTCCCCTTGCTGAGCAGCAAAGTGCAATGACAAGAGACTGTGAATTAGTTACCTGGAAGGACCAAGGGCTTAGGACACACACCATCCTGGACAGTGTAGAATGAAAGAGGTAGAAGAGTATTTTTGTAAAATGGATGGGGTGGGTTGGTTAACATCTGAAATACCTAAAGAAATTAAGTTCATTTTGCTTGGCCAAAGTCATGGATTTCCCCAGTACGCTGACCCAACATATTGATTCCTTCTTGGAGTCCAGATACATTGCTGTGTATCATATATGCATGCATACTTAATTCAGTTGCAATCAATCAAGTGTCATGTTGTCTGTAGTTAATGGATATTTAGCTTCATTTTATGAAAAACAAAATAAACATTTTTACTATGGAGAAAAACCTGTAGTTGGAAACCACAGGAAAGGAGAGTGCTCTTTTGTTCTGGTCCTTTTGATGGGTTTCCCATAGGCATCTGATTGATCACTGTGAGAACAGGATGATGGACTAGATGGGCCATTGGCCTGACCCTGAAGACTCTTTCTATGCATTTAAACATGAATAGGATTGTGCTGTAAATATGTTTCTTGGTCCTTCTGTGTCCTTAATTCAAATAATAATTGAATCACTGAAGTGTGACTGTGCTTTTGTAGGTTTTGTTGCCAGCCTATTGGCCAAGACAACATTGGACCTTTCTAAGGAACCTGCCAGTTGTCAGATTCAGACTGAGTTGGGAACAACTGGATTCTCATATATATATGGAAAACCCATTAAACCAAAGTCACTCTGATGGCAGTCATTTTCTGTTTAACATTGTGTATGTGTTTTTAATATTTCAAAGCAGTAACATTTGACATTATTGCTTAGTTTTACATTTGCTGGGAATATCTAGGAAAATAGTTTGTATGAAAACAGAGTTGGAATTAACAAGTGAATTGCCATAAAAGACATTTCCTGAGAGAGATTAATGCACGCATCAAGAGTCTAAACTTCCTTCATAGCCGAGCACTGCAATATATTTGTTAGTCATTTTTCATTGGTTCCATTCGACACTGTTAATGATTTCATTTCATCTGGGAGGAGTTCTAGTTCCCAGTTGTTACATCTCATATTTATTGGGCTCTCAGTGAGGATTGTATTACCTTCAAACAATGCAAATAACTCATAATTCAGATTAGTCACTTTAAAAGAAAATGGAGAAGTGCAACATTAAAAGTTTGGTAATGGGCCCATTCCTGAGTTCGAAAAAGGACTCCTGACTCTTGGGACTATGGCACTAATGGGAACTGACTGGCAAATTAAATAATTTGTCAGGGTCTACTGTTACATGGAGAAATGCTCTTCTTTTAGTAACTCAACACTTTAAAGCAAAATAATGGTAATGTGTCATTGGGTGTTGGAGAAGGAAACATTTTTGAAAAGCTAATAACTTAGAGTGTTCCTGAAGCAAAAGAAAGCATTGTTTCAGTACCCAGACTGTGAATCAAAAAACATAATTGCTGAGTGGTAGAAACATCTGACCACATCTGACGTATTACTTTAAAGCCACCGCAAGGGAAAGGAGAGAGAAAGTCTGAGTGCCTCACACTTCCTCCACCCCCACATCTGGGTCTAGTTCAGATATGCTTGTTTCCTCCACCTATGTGGATATTAACCTGTAAGTGTGACTGATGGGGGGGGGGATAGAACTCCAGGTTCCTCTCTTGCTGCTTATGCAGTAAGTGAAGTTACAGGGAACCAGCAGAGGGCCTTCTCAGCAGTGGGATCCTTCCTGTGGAACGCCCTCCCATCAAATACCAGGGAGATAAAAAAACTGCACACGTTTTAGAAGATATCTGAAGGCAGCCCTGCGTAGCGAAGTATTCAATGTTTCAATGTTTTTTTAATGATTTTATATGTGCTGGAAGCCGCCCAGAGTGGCTGGGAGGGGAGTAATAGTAGTAGTAGTAGATTGGAACAGGTTACCAGAAATAATATTTTAGCATGTGTGTCTCTATATGTGTGTGAGTGAGAGGGGGTGCACAATGTACACCAAAACCCACACAAGGCAATGTGGTGGGTCAGGGGAATATGTTGCCCTCCCAGACCCTCCAAGTGTCCCTATTTTCCAGGGACATCCCTGATTTAGAGAAGCCATCCTGGTTTCTGATTTGATCCCAGAATGTCCCACTTTCCCTTAGGATGTCCCTATTTTCATTGGAGGAATGTTGGAGGGTATGGAGTTATCCAACCCCCGAGCCATCTGAAGGCAATCCTGCATAGGGAAGTTTTTTTAATGTTTAATGTTTTATTATGTTTTTATATATGTTGGAAGCTGCCCACAGTGATGGGGCAACTCAGTGAGATGTGTGGTGCATAAATAGTAAAGTTATCATTATGGAATGGGACGTCCCTATTTTCATTGGAGAAATGTTGGAGGGTATGCCCTCCATATTTGTGCTCCCAGCCCCTAGCCTAGCATGCCCAGTGGTCAGGAAGGATTGCAAGACCACCATTTCCATAGTAAGTGTATTTGTAAAGCAACCTTTAGTCTTCGTGCATGGATCAGGAGCACTGCCCAGTTTGATGTCTCTCGTTCACAACAAGGAAAGATTGAGGTCAAAGTATTAGAAGTATGATAGCTTTCTAAATAATTGCACACTGCTGCACATATTAGATCATGCTGTGCCAAGAATACAGTTTCATGTGATTCTGAATAAGGAATGCCGTACTGTAGAGTACCGTAATTTAACTATAAGCCACATCCTGGTAAGTGGACATATTTAAATGCCTATTAGAGAGGATCCTAAATAAATATCTTGCATAGGAAACATACCAGCCTCATTTCTTTTCCAATGCATGACAGGGATACAATAGAAAATTTGTTTACTGTAGCAATTTGTTAATCAATGTATTCATAAGACCATTAACTAACTAACTAACTATATCTATCTGAAAATACAAATTCTACTTCATATGATGGTTGTGTTTATTGAATTTCTGTATCAGGCACCCTCAGAAGAGAGTCAAGTGTGAAATTATTCTTCTGAATTTTGCCAATGGGTGGGTAATGATGACTAATGGAAGATGTAAAGCGAAGCATGATTTATTCATGCACTGTGTCTCAAAACTGAATTATCTTTCCTCCAGTTGTTTCCTCAGAAAATGCTAAGAATAAGGTAACTTTCACAACATCACACATTTAGCTAATTTCAATATGTGGGAGGGATTCGTGCCTCCTATGTGACCCTCTCCTGACAGAGGTTGTCCATCAGGGCCACCAAGACAGATTTAATCCTGCACATGCTGAACCCACCCAGTCACACACACAGAGAGAGAGTGTGCTTGCACCTGCTTCTGTATTAGTGATCTAGTAGACTCCATTCACGTTTGGAGTGAAATAAAGCAGCTGTATTTGAGGAACTTCTCAAGGAGGAAACAAGGTAAGGCATGAGGACTGCATACCACCCCACCCCCCAAGATGCAGAGAGGGGGGCAATAAGCTAATGTTCACCAAGGGCAGCAATACAACTTAACATGGCTCCAATTGGACAAACTGGAAGCTGCCCATCCAGTGGTAACTAGTGACCTGAGCCATAGTTTGTTCCTAATATATAACTAGTAGAAACAATAGCTTTAGTTTAGCTGATGGTACTAATGATAGAAGACCACTTCGACTGGTTACTTCATCAAGCCACTTTCCTCAGTTTTCCCACAATTATTTCAGGTAGCAGCTGTCTGCAATCAAAGCATTTGGCTAATGTTCTTATTTTTGAAATATTGCCGAACAGCTTAAAGACATCTATTTGTCAATATTAACAGGATGAAAGAAATGCAAACTGCCCCTATTATGCATAATATATGCAGACAGAATGCTAATAAATCCTGCAAATTGCAGGGGATATTGGGTATGATCCAGCCACAGCAAAGCCCATTTATTTCAGCAGTACAAAGTTGCAAATACATGCTTAAGGAAGGCTGCATTTCTGTCCATATTTGGGATCTCAGTGGGATTCCTGAATAAACGTACATAGGACTGGGCTAAATGTCTCTCCCACTAGAATGGTGACTTTTAAAATGTTTACCATTTGGAAGGATCATTCACATTCTCTTTGGCTTTTTCCATTCTACATCCCAAGCTGCTCTAAAGTTTTATTTTTGGAATAGTTTTTAAGCAACATTTTCTTTTAAAGGTCTGTGAAAAAACATGGTGTGCTTTTTAGCAAATCAAAGCAGGCTAATGTGCCTGTAAAATACTAATGGCCTCCTAAAAACAACAACAACATACAGCTCTTTGGGATATGCCTGTCCAACCATACAAGTTTTATATTGCTTTTGGTAGCAGTAAAGGTCATATTCTGAGAGAGTTGCTCTCCCTACTGCTTGAACCTGCAGCTTATCGTTTCAGCTAAAATAAAAGATGAAGCAGGGAAAGGACGACAGCACCAAAACAGAAGAGAAGCAAAAGAAGAGGTGGGGCCTCAAAGCTTTGCTAAGATATCAGGGTCCTATCCAATGCTACTGTTCCACTAGCACACAGTAAAGCTAGCGCCAAATGTATTGCTCTTTTTTTCCTTTGGACCACATCAGTGAGGCCTAGAGGGGGTCTTGTTGCCTGGGAAGCCCAGGACCTCCATACACACTGCCTAGACTTGAGCCCTGGGGAGGTCACTTTGGTGCTGCTAATGCAGCAGTTTTAATTTATTCCCGGAGGCACACTCCATTGTCTCTCGAGACAGATGGATGCCAACAACAGCAACAACAAATCTTATGAAGACTGACAGTTGCATCCAATGCCACGCGCACCAAGTTCCACTTGTGCAACAGAACTTCCCCTTCCTCTCCTCTCTTCTCCTCTCCACATGCCTGCAATTTCTGGAGGCTCCTCCAACCTTCTGGAGCAGATTTTGAGGGCGTGAGAGGGGCTGCAGGGGAGAAGAGGAGGGGATACTTTGTCTGCAAGTAGATGTCTGCTGTGTGCTAGAAGGAGCATGACATGTGTCATTGCCCCCCCCCCCCGGTACTACCGTTCCCCTAACACCCAAAATACAGTTCTGGTAAAATACTAAAAAATGTAAAGTGTTTTTCATTGACATCAAAACTTTATTGCCTATTTTTGACAAGTGCTCCTGAAGAAGCTTGTTTTGAACCATAGCACCCTGGGCTTTTACAATAACTTTTTAAACCAAAACTAAGGGCCATTTCACACATTTTGCACGGCAGGGCTAGTCTGATACCTTGGTGCCTCTACCTGTATGGTGGACTTGTTTGTCAGTAGCAGGCAGTGGGGTGGGGCAGCAGTGCAACCTCTGATTGACTACATCGCTGCTATATACTAGGATGGATAAAGGGAAGGGCGAGGTGGCAGCAAGCTCAGCACAGTGAGAATGTTCTGGTGACGCCAAGCCATCATTCCCACAAGTCTGTTTGCTCCATGCTGGCCTTACCCTTCCCTCCAAGTGTTTAGGAGCAACATGGGTGACTGGAGGTCAGGTGAGCATCACTGCTGTGCTCCACTGTTGCTTGTTTCCTTCATGTTTTGCATATTGATGAGCAAATTTAAATGTAGGTTCTAATCAAATACATGGAGCAGTTTGGCTGGTACACATGTAGCCAGCATCTTTAGAATGCTAAAATCCTGTTGATTGTGGTGTGGAAGGAGACATTTGTATGCATGGATTGAACCTGGTTCTACTCCTGCAGAGCCAATCAATAGAGTTTTAGATTTTTAAGAAGGGGCTGCTGAATTAGGGAGAGAAAGCTGCTCGTGCAACACCCAGTTGTATATCCCTCATTCAGCAAAGGCATGGATGGGGAGCCTATAGACCCTCTCGAGATTTGTTGGGTTCCAGTTCCCACCAGCCTCAGCTAGCATAGCCAGTGATCAGCAATGGCAGGAGTTGAAGTCCCATGACATCTGCAGGGCCACAAGTCCCCTACCCCTGACCTAGAGACATATATGCAAAAGTCTGCTTTCTCACACAGTTACCTGGGTGGAAATGTGCCAATAAACTGAAACAAACTCAGGGCTAGTTGTCCGCACTCCACTTTTCACCTGCCAGTGTTTCATTCTCCTATCCTTTCGGAGTAGTTGCAGTTCAGTGATTCTGTGGTTTTCTTCTTTCATTTTCATTTTCTTTTGAGCAGGAAAGTCAGGCACAGCAATTTATTAACAATATGTGATATTGACAAGAAAGCCAAATCATCCTCTAGGTGAGTGCTTGTGATTGATGTGTAACTTTAAAAATTGAATTTGGTATTGCAACTCACCCAGGTCAATTTGTTTAATTGTATTAGAAGATCATAAACCAGACAGACAGCAAACTGTTTTAGCTCTTGCAGTGTGGTGTGTGGCCATAACTTAAAAACGATAAGTGACTTATTGAGGTACATAATTGAATCCTGAGGAATCTCATGCATCATGCCCACTCCACTGCCACACAGTCTTCTAGTGATCTGTAATACCCGTTCTGCTGGATGGAATATGGTTCAGTGAGCTTAAAGATGAAGAAGAAATAAAAATAAAAGGTGCAGATGCAGACGAAAAAGAGAAAATTGGCTTAGATCTGCAGCTAGAGTTTGCACACACACACACACACACACACACACCTGCTCTTTTTATCCTTTCAGATAAAATAGAATCCAAACAACATTATACGAGAGGAAAAGAAAAAAAGGATAGGCAATCTAAAGCTACAAGGTCCAATTCTAAATGTCTACCTCAGCTAAAATCTTAATTGATTTCTGTTGGACCTTTGTCACCCAGAGCCTATTAAGTCAAGAGTACTTGGATTTAGTCTTACTGAGAAATAATCTTTATCCAATGGAATAAGAAAGCACAAGCAAACCTATTTATTCACTGCTGAATGAGCTACCCTTGTTCTTCTGCCTTCCTCCCCACTGTGGATTTTAATTTTAAGTATGGATTATACCTGCTGCTTGCTTGTACTGGATTCTCTGCTTTCATTTGAACCCTTGAATCTATCCTGTTGTATCATAGCCACACAGAAGTATGGAATTTGCTGGACCTGTGCAAGGGAGAGGGTCCCTCCCTCCTCACCTTGCATGGAAGAGCTTTCCATGCAGAGACGCCTTTCCCACAGCACCCAAATGAGCAGTTCGGTGGGGAAGCAGAGAGCAAGGGGTGGGGATAGCCTGTGTAAATCCTCCACTCCCATATGTTCTTTGTGAACCCTCCTACTGTAACATAGGTGTCGTCTCCTAGGGGTCAAGGCAGTTTTGGCACCCCATTTTCTTTAGGGATTGGACCCCCTCACTATTCAGAGGAAGCCATGCAACGTCGTGCTGCTGCTCCCCCCCCCCAATCCTCTGGAAAAGCTGGCACCTCTGTACTGTAATATTGTGATATGATCACATTAGCTTTCAGTGTCTCATTGGGTGGAATAGCCCATGTCAGTAATACAGGAATGAGAAAGAAGGGCAATAATAGCACTGAACAGGATTATTATTATTATTTTTAATGCTAATAGTCTCACAGCTAGAGCATTTGGGGATGGGGACACTGCCTCCCCAGCTATTTCAGCTTACTTCAATATTACTTAGTTTTTCCTTCTCTCGATTCTGATGTGATTCTGTCTCAGGGGAGGGGGGAATCAGTGTTGACCAACTTCTGACCCAACTTCAAAAGGTGGAGACCCTCTGCCCACAAAACCTTCATTAATTCTAGCAACTGAGGGGTGAAATGTTTGTTAAATGGTAGCAAACATTTTATGCAATATAATCAGAAGAGAAATGCTGTATCCATCCCAGAATCGAGGATGTATGATTTGCACTGGTGTCTGGGTTCTTTTCTTAAGGCTGAACAAATATTCAAGTTCACAGTACATAGCTATAGCTGTCTGAGTTTAGGTGATAAATACATAACATACTCTTGTCACACTGTATAGATAACATCATTTAACTGAACCCACAGAGCTTTATCTGCAGGTAATTGAAGTTATAATTACAATGGTGTAGTACTTTTATAGAGTGTAGCTGTCACCTAGGAAACCAGTGGCATACAGAATAAAAACATACCTATAAAATACACAACTGGTAGAAGTGAACATCTAAGTAGCAATTGTCCTCTAAATATAAAAACACCAACTCTTCCGGTGCAAAAGGTTGCTTTCAAAACATTATTTCCAGAGAAAATGTTCCCATTAAATTTCTGTAGTAGCTTTTGAAATTGTTACTGACCACGTTTGTCTGTGTCTGGATTTCTACAGGCCTCCCGGCTCTTTCACGCGTTAGCCTTTTTCTTGATTTCTACTATTTCACATATTTCTACATTTCATGGCCTGACCTTTCTAGAGATACTGGCACCTAAATGTGTGCAAAGGACAAGATGGTGAGTGTCAACTGCTCTCCGGCAACAAAATGCTATCCAGCCCTAGCACTGATCAGAGAACTAAGGGTTTCTGGGAATTTGTTCCAGCTGTAAGATCTCCAAGAAGGCCAGGCTATTGCAAACCCACCTCTTTTCTTCTGTGATGTGGTGCCTGTTTCCTGTGCATCTTCTTTCCTTGCATCAAGTCTTCTTCAGAACTGTGGTATGGCCATTCAGAAGGTCCATTCAGTGTCACTGATGCTTCCTGGACCCTCCTGCTGTACTATAGAAATGCTGGACAAGTCACCTGCACAGCACTGGCAGGGATGGAATAGCAAGAGTCACAGATTTTGTGTGTGTGTGTGTGACTTTCTTTGAGCTTATTGGTAGCTTTCTCTGGACTATGTAATAAAGCATTTAGTCTTCTCCCCATTTCTGTGTTCATTATGTTCCAAATCTAAAGAGAACCTCTGCCCTTGGTAGAACACAGGGGTGGGGTAGCTTTTTATGTCTGAGGCTACATTGCCTCCAGGGTCCTGCTGAACTCTCTGGAAGATGCATCCCGAAGGTAGGTGTAGCCAAAGCAAAACGTTGGTGTGGCCAAAGCAAGAAAGTGCTTGGAAATTAATTTGTAATGAATGGCAGGCTTTCCCCCTCTTACAGTTTAGAAGGCAATCTAAATTAACTTGGAAGACCCTCCTCATTAACTTGCAGCCAGCCCCCTGCCTCCATTTAAATGACCCTGAGGGGCACTTTTATGTATATTTTTATGTAATATCTACAGATATGTTCTTAGATATCTCTTTACATAATTTGCTCTTTATATTGATAATGCACACCTAGTGTTCTGGAGAGGGTTTCAGAGAATGTAGGGAAAGTAGCGTAGAGGAAGAAAAGAGAAGCGCTGGTTGCTTACACAACCATTTGTTAAAAACTATATAAATAAATGGCAACAATTTAATTCTATTTGACACTGAATTTGAGTTTCAGATAATGAAATTGCATTAAAATTTGAATGCCAACGTTTTGAATTTTTGCCTAACCTTGTTCAAACTCTAATTACTAGTAAGGTTACATTTGTAATGCAATTATGTTGTGAATTGTTAATGTAGCCTGAGAACTATATCTTGCTTCTCTTCCTTGGTGGGAGGGTGGACCTTTAAACATTCTAGCCCTGTGAAGATTGTTTTTAGAGTTTTGACCTTGGCTAAATGTAATGCATGATTTTGTCATTCAACATTAGCAGATAAGCTTTCAAGTAGAACTCAGATACAAAGGCTAATATATTTTTAAATATACTTGGTTTGCTCAGTAATAGAAATGATTAATAATGTAATATTAGGAGAGCTAGATTCATCAATCATAATGAACACAGAATTTGGCAGTAGATATAAAATGTTTTACAAGTGCTTAGAATGGATAGACTTGCAATGGCGTGATAATAAAATGGTATGATAAGAATGTGAATCATTAACACTTCTAGTGGTATAGTTCCCCATATGTAGAAGTAAAAAAAAAAAAGTTTGCTGGAAATGAGATGAAAAAATGATTAAAATGAAAAATGTAACTGCATTTATCTTCTGCAACATTGGATTTGCTGTGTGGAAACATATGTAAACTCCTGTGAGATGGAACGAGAGCAAGATTAACCAAAGCCAAAAAACAGCTGGCAGATGAAAAAGCTAAAAAGGAAATGAGAATATGTTGTCAAGATGAAGAGGCAAAGAGCAATGGAGAAGATGGTGAGTGATTCTTGATTAAAAGGCAGATGGATTCTGAAATAAGCAGTACCAAAAGAGCCAAAAAAGACTAGATGGCTGGATGCCATACATGGACGTTTTATGGAGAATTTGGGGGCAGGGGTGTCCCATGTTGTGCTGGGATCAAGAAATTGTGGTGACCAGAGAAGAGAATCAAGGTCACATTTCTGCAATCCTGATTATGCTGTATAAATATATTCCTGTTTTAAAGTTGTTTTGTTCGATATAGCTGCCAAGAAAACATTGAATATCTCTTAGATAAATTGTGCAGATATAAATAACATGGAACATTGTGGAGGTACGAAAAGCTTGGAACCTTTTGAGTTGTGTGCATAGATGGGTAGTGCTGTGAGGCTCTATTTTCTTTAAGAGCTGTCCACCTATATTCAGCTGGGTTTGCTGCTGAGTGTAGGATCAGAAGAAAACCTGCCATATTTATATATGTAGATAGATAGATAGATAGATAGATAGATAGATATAGATATATAGATGCAGGTTTTGGTGTCTTCGGGTGTCTTCCCGTGTAAGAGTTGGGGTGTCTAGGCGACGTTTCGACGAGGTCTCACTCGTCATCTTCAGGCTGGTGCTTTCGGCTTCTTGTTACTGGAACAGAGCAGGATCTCAGTGTTTGAGTTCCTATAAATACTGTTGAGGGGGTGTGGTGTATAGCCTCCAACGTTCTGGGCAGAGAGGAAGTTCCCAGGTTAGTGTGCCTTTTCTTTTGTTCCTTAATTACTTGAGGGATATCTTGAGTGATTTCTTGAGTGATATTCTGAGTACCACTTAGGTGGGTCATTAAGTGTGGATTAGTTGCTAAAGCTTTCGTGTCTTGACCTCTTGAGCTTGTGAAGAGTTTTTCTGAGAAGATGGCTGTACTACACTTAGTTGTGCTCTGGCTTGGCTTCGTGTATAGGGGCGAGCTGTGGTACTCAGAATATCACTCAAGAAATCACTCAAGATATCCCTCAAGTAATTAAGGAACAAAAGAAGAAAAGGCACACTAACCTGGGAACTTCCTCTCTGCCCAGAACGTTGGAGGCTATACACCACACCCCCTCAACAGTATTTATAGGAACTCAAACACTGAGATCCTGCTCTGTTCCAGTAACAAGAAGCCGAAAGCACCAGCCTGAAGATGACGAGTGAGACCTCGTCGAAACGTCGCCTAGACACCCCAACTCTTACACGGGAAGACACCCGAAGACACCAAAACCTGCATTCCTGTACCCGTGAAAATCTACGAAAGCAGATATATAGATATATATATATAGATATATATATATAGTGTGTGTGTTTATAACATGTAAATAACAATGCTTTTCATTTATATAACTGCATTAGGGCTGGCTCCGCTTTCATTTTTGACTAAACCATGGTTAAATATGAACCCTGAAAACTGTGGTTTAGTTTTTAAAAATGGCAATGGAAGCTTTCACTACCCCCACCCAATGGAAAGTAGAAGGGGAGCACATGAGGCTTCCCACAGCTCATGTATGAACCTGTGGCCCTCCAGATACTCTCGAACTCTAACTCTGATTAGCTCCAGCTGGCATGCCCAGTGATCAGGGATGATGGGATCTGTAGTCCAACAACATTTCTGGAGGGCACCAGGTTGGGAAGGCTAAACTAACCCTTGGTCTAAACTAACCCTTAGAATGTGGCAGCTGCACTCTATAAAAGCACTACACCATTGTTGCAATTTTGCCAAAGGAGGTCAAGATAATAACTTGTTGAGTTAATAACAGAGGTAAGATTTGAACTGTGGACTTCACGATCTGCAGCTCAGTCTCTTAGACACTATTTTGTATGAGCTATCAGGAAATAGGGATGGCTGAACCTGAACTAAAAGGACTGTTTACTTAGCAAAGCAAAAATGAATGCTATCTTTGAGAATATTAATGCATCTGGGTAGATGAAGATGCCCTGCTGTTGAAGGATGGTTTAAAAATAGACTCCATGTTAGCTTTTGCTGTGGAGTGGGTATCAAAATATTCTAAGTGCAATTTCTAAGTGTCAGCCTACAAATGAACAAATGTTAGAAATGTTTTTGTACCTCATAGTGTATCCACAGGAATAAACATATTTGGAATCACGCAGAGTTACAGCTGCTGCTATATTCAGTCACTAGTCAAAGCAAAGACTAAGTGAACTAATACTGACACAGAGGGATAAATGCCATGGTAAGATACAAACAGTGGAAATTCTATTGAAGGTTTGCCTCACTGAAAAGAAAGTCAGCAAATTGACTACATCAACCTGACACACATCTACCTGACACATATCAAAGGATACTTGCCCCAAAGTGACACTCCTTGATTTCCTACATCACAAAGGGTTGTCAACAAGAGATACTATATTTCAAAGAAGCAACTGATTCATCACACACTGTCAATACAGTTTCTACAGAAAAAACCACACCTTTATTTGTCTGTTTTTCAAACTTTTCGCTATGGGTAATTTTGACATCATGGTTACTTATTTGAATCTTCTGTCAAAATCAGAGGTAGACATTTCAAAATGCTTATTTGTTAATAGTAGAATTGTACACAACAGTGTTTTGCTCAGTGCTTTGTTCTTTTAAAATTATTCTCCGACATGGTATGCCCTAGTCATTCCTGGCTCGTTGAATGATATGCCATCTGGATGATCATGGCTAATCTGCTTGATATCTTGGCTATAGAAGACTCTAACCCAGTTCAGTAGGTTGGAATACACTATGTCTTGGAATACAGTATATGGTGACTGTGATGGGAAAAATGCAGAACAAATTTGGGGCATGTCTGAATGCACTGGCATATTACATATGCACATTGTGACATGTATCTCACCACATACTGTTTCTAACCACTATGTGTTCCTTTTCTAGGATATGGTGATATCACTATGCATATGTAATGTGCATTCACAATCATGGTCATGGTGTGGAAAAATTAATGGTATTATGATGACATCACATCAGTGATTATCACTTCAGTATTTTGCCGCTGTCCGTGCTTTCTCCTGATTCATAAGTTACTGGAATATCATGGGAGTCCACACATCTGCTTGCCAGTTTAGGGGATTTTTGCATCTGGAATCTGTGCCCCCCTCCATGAATGACACAGGGTCAAATCTATGCAGTAGCTGGACAGAAGATTATCTTACATATATTGTGGTGATATAAGTACAGTACAACAAGTAGCAGTAATGTGTGCCAAGTACTGTTCTCAAACTTTATGGGACTCTTCCTCATTTTAAGGCATTACTTTAAGACCCTTCTGTCCTCTGATCTCATCAGTAAGTATTTTTAAGGCATGGAAACCAGAAAGAGTCAGTAGCCAAGATACATAGTATGTGCATTTATCTTTTGGAGTTATTCCAGACTTGAGGGTATCATTTCCTGTTCTTTTTCTGTATACCGGAAATGGCATCACTGTGAGATATTGTCCTGTCATCTCAGGACTTTGCCTTCAGTACAGTCTGTACACCAGGAAAAGACTCTGTTTTGGTTGCAGCTGGATGTTCCTGGTGTGTGAGCAAAGTTAACCAATCCTGATATAAACAGAATCAATTCGGGGGAAATATTGATCTACCTTTTTGTCCTCTTTCTCTTCCTGAGAGACTGTTAAGATACCAGCCATCCTAATACAACATTTTTGGCAAGTGTGCTGCAAATCAAGCCTACGGTATGAGTAGGGGTGTATTCTGGTTCCTCGTATCAGTTTAGGTGACAATTTGCCAGACTCATCATCCATTCCTGTTTCGTTACAGATCTCACTTCACTACTTTTAATTAGTCCTGATCTGGTCCTTTATGTTTTTGAAAAATAGCATCATTGTTTTTGTTTTTTTCTAATGATTGCAGATGAGCTGAAAAATCGATGTGCCAGTAATTGCCCACTGAAGGATGCATCTTGCCTCAGGGTTATTGTCTGTTCAAGTGAAGGAGGAGGTCACACACACACACACACACACACAGAGAGAGAGAGAGAGAGAGAGAGCCACAGTTGCTGTCGCTTGTCCTTTTTTTCTATTCCACTAGCTAGCATATTAACAACATATATTGCCCAGCAAATGTATTTCCTATTTCATCAATTGTTTCTTTGGATTTAGCAAAGCAAAACATCTCCTCCCCAATCCCTGGTACAGAGACTCCAGACTCCTAAAGTATTCTGTGGTAAGCTGTGTAAGATGTAGTTCAAGCTACATCTGTTTAAAAGGTATTGATTTGAATAGGGTCATGGGAAGTTTACAAAGTGAAAAACATTTGCAAACGCAGTTTTGTGTGTGTGTTTGTATTTGTTTGGTTCAGTATACTCCATTCACTGCTTTGCAAAGTGCAACTGGTGGTCGCCTGCTGCTCAAGCCAAGGGGAGAGGAGACATGGTTTTATATGTTCTGTGTCATCCTCCCTCCCCACAGAGGAGAAAATGAAGTGGTGCACTGTGTATCTGCAAGACAAAACTATGCAAGGGGCAAATCAAATCAAGGGGTTGTTGTGTGTGTGGGGGGGGGGGATGTAGTCCAATAGTGCTGATACCTCCATGTCACACAGGTATGGGCATGGCTCGCAACTTACAGTGGATGCACTGTGAATTCATTGCAGTCAGTTCCCTGTTGTTCTGATCAGAAAGAGTGACTGCCACAGAAGGTGGAGGCTCCATTGGAGGCAGTGTTCTGTTTTTTAAGTAGTACTTCTGGAACTGTAATGAATTCCAGAGGGGAGTGGCTTATGCTAATGGGTAGGAATTTGAGAGGCGGTGGAGAAATTAACATTAGCAGACTTTATATAAAGATGATTGTGGATGGAGGAGAGTCTCTCCCTGAAAGGGGAAATCAAACTGATTTGGAGGAGAAACTGCTGGAAAGTGGGAGTGGGGTAGAGGTACTGGCAGGGGCAGGATAGGCTGTTTATGATTTCCCGAACCCACCAAATATATAAACAAACCACTTTCTTATATCTGGAATGGGACACATTTCAGGGCAGTGTGGTTTATGATGCCCACTCACCCACCTAACCCACCTCCAAAACCCCAATTCACTTAATTCAAGGCATAGCTTGCAGGGTATGCTTATGACTACCTACCCAACCTACCCAAAGAATCACGCTTTGCACAAAGAACCAAAAAAATGCAGTTTGTATTTTTACATTGATTCATAATGGTAAGTTATAAGCATTGAAGAATATACTATGCATCAGACTCACATTTTAATGCTAACAAAATAAAGAAAGGTTAAGAATAAAAGAAATACAACAAAAACCATATTAGAATACATGTCACATTCACAAAATCCTTAAATATATGTCTGGTATTGGAAAAGTCCACAAAAAGTCACTGCAAGCCATATGGCTTCACAAAGATATCAAGCAAGCATATGGTGGGCTAGTTTGGTGCTCAGTCTGCTTGTAGTGCATATCTCAACCTTCTCTAATGAGAGAGCGCCACTCAGGCCCCATTTCTGCTGTACCTTTAAAGCAGTATCATACCACTTAACAGACATGAGTCCCCACAAAAAAATTAATATCCTGGAAATTGTAAGTTACTAAGGGTGCTGAGGGTAGTTAGGACACCCATATTCCCCTCACAGAGCTACTGTTCTCAGAGTTCATTAGGAAGACAGATTGGCTGTTATACACTTAGAGAACTCTCAACTTTCAGCATCCCTTAAGTTCCCAAGCTTCTTTGGGAGAAACCATGTCACTTCAAAGTGGTATGATACTGCTTTAAATGCAGATGGAGGCTTAGTGTGCAATGTGGTACGTTTGCATCCTCTCTCCCCTGACCATTTATCTCTGGTCTGTGGAGCAAGCACAAGGCAGGAAGATCACACAAGAATACAAGCATAATTCTGGGTTACAACAATACAGGCCAATATCCTGCTCCTGCCCAGATGTGTTGCAGTGCCGTGAACTGTCCATCTGGGCCTCCTCTATTGCCTTGGTTTTATTTGCTTCCCAGAAACATCAAAAGCAATTGTCCATCCTCTGTTTCCCAGCTCTCCTTATTACAGTTAACCTCAGACAAGTGTCAATGTATTAACACATAGCACACACATCACAGTTGTGTGGAATCAATACAAATAAAAATGCTACTTCAGATAAAAATAACTTTCCAGACAGCCCAGTGGACCATCCTTATTGTACTGATAGAACAAGGATAAAACACTAAATTATATGTTTGTATAGACTGTTGACATCTGAAATTGATTACCACCTGACATTTTAAACCTAATTCTGTTATTTTTATAAAAGCCTTTTTGTTCAAGTAAGTTGTGTACAAATTGTTCTCCTAACTAGATGGGACATCTTAAGCATCACAAATCTATCCCTCTGCTTTAACAAGACACAATATAGATCACACGTCTGGGGTACTAAATATAAGTAGGGGATGAATGAAGTACATTCAAGTGATTTGGACTTTGTTGCATTTTTTAAGCAGTAAAACGTCTTTAATGTGAGTCAATCAATATTTGTCTGGTGAAATCAGAAAAGAATTCATTTGAGCCACATGTTCTCATTAAATAGAATGGCAATGTTCAGTTAGGGGGGAAATGTTGCACATTAATAGATCACTTTAGAAAAAGTGTATCTAAGAGAATGTGGTGAAGTGGCAGATGCAGATTCAATAGGGGCTCATGTACCTAGGAGGAACTACTATATTCCTGCTTTCTGCTACTTCCGCATGACAAAAGAAGAGCTCTGCTAGATCAGACAAAGATACTTCTCGGCCAGCATCTTGTTCTCACAGTGGCCAACCAGATGCCTGTGGGAATCCTGCAAACAGGACACAAGTGCAATTGCACTCCCCCACTTGTGCTCCCTAGCAACTGGTACTTAGAGGCACACTGCCTCGGATATTGGAGTACACAGTACACAGCCATCATGACTAGTGTAGTTGCTAGCCTTGGTCTCAATGCATTTGTTAAAACCAAGAACCTTCCGTCGAAAGGCCTTCAATCTCCTCGAAGTTGCTGAGGCTTTTGGGGGGGGGGGTTGGCATATTACTGTTTGGTGGGTGTGGTTTGGGAGACTTCTGTTGCCTGCCATTTCTCTCTGACTGCTGCAAGCTGTCACTCTGCAAGCTCAGAAAAGAGCTATGGCAGATAGAGACACTGGCACTGAGTCAACTGACCGCCATTGACAATTAGCCACAGACAAACTTTCATCACAACAGGCAGGTTCTCCATAGCTCTGGAAGACACGTAGTTCATCTTCTAATCTCCTATATTCCCACAACATTAGAATTCCATAGTACTCTGCATTCAATGAATAAACAAATAAATAAAACCATGAAAGCGATATCCCTATGTGCATGCTCACAACCATTCCTCCCCCAGCCTGGGAGACAGAGAAGTCTCCACTGACTTGCATAGGGGAAGCAGGGGTGGAAAAAGAGGATAAATCCACAGGAAAGACAGGGGCAGCAGAAATGCCACTCCCAGTAAAGACCTTTTACCTCAAAGGTCACTGATGGAGATGTGAGCTTCAGCATCTCCCCACATGTATGTATGAGAATGCAGTGGAGATTTCTCTGTTGACTTGCATTGAGAGGAAAGCTCAGATCCACACAAAAAGCAACACAGTTCTCGATCCCTTCCCCAAATACTGTGATTGGAGAAATAATTTACTGTGATTAAAGGGTAGAGCTGCCCATCAAAACAGAAATCCCCCTCCCAACCTTTTCACACACAACCCTCTCAAGTTCAGAGAGTTTCCCAGTCAGCCTGGTATCATTTCTCACCACAGGGTTGAGATGGGGCAAGGGAGGTGAGTAATGCATTTTTTTACCACTGATGTCACAAATCTGCTAGGAAGTTGAAGGGGTACTGATCCAACCTGAGATGCCTTGCTAATGATACACTTGAACTTGGAAATGTGAGAACCTTTCCTGAATCACCCTGATTTGCCTCACAATTCAGGGTACACTGGGAACCAATGCACAGCCCTAGCGATGACACATTGTGAAATTTCCCACTAGCCTCAGGGAGGCAAACTACGTAAAATTTCTTATGCAGGTTCACACTAGAACTTCAGCAGGAGTCGGAACCACTATCCAACCAAGTTCACTTACGACTGACTCGCTGTCTCTAACAGGGCTCTAACTTAGATATTTTAAGCTCTTGCCACATCTCAGTTAATAAGTAGAGGCTGACTTCTAAGTTTTATTACTAACTTTTGTTGTTGTCAAATGGGATGGGGGGAAGAAGGATAAGGGATTTTTGTGACCTTAGTTCTCTACCTGAAATAAATAAACCTCATCATATCTTGCTTAATGTTTCTCATGAAGAAAAACAGGTCATAAATAGCATTGGCAATGTAAATGCATTGACTTTTTTAAAGAGATGAGTTTGACATTAACATGAGGCAATCAAAAGATGAAGCGTATGGGAATACTCATAATGGCTTATGAATAAGGAAAGGTGTGTGCGTGTGTATGTGCTCCCCAGACCATTTGGAAATATCTAAAACAGATATTTTAACATCTGCAACAGGCAGATATAAATTATCTCAGTGTTGCTTAAAAAACAACAACTTGCCTTTATCCAATCAGCTTTCATGGTATGCCCATTGAAGCTATATTTATTTATTTAACTGTTTTTATTTTTAGAGATATCTTCAGCACCACCAACGGGAATAGTTGTGATACACATCAAGAATCTCTTCTCTTGTCTCAGGGCCAAACTAGATATTCCATTGATTGAATGAATACAGTTAATGTGCATAAAAACACAAGGAGAACCTGCTGGAATGGGTCAATGGCCCATCTAGTCCGGCATCCTGCTCTGACAGTGCCCATCCAAATGCCTATGGAAAACCCACAAGCAGGACTTGAGCACAAGAACACTCTCCCCGCCTGTGGTTTCCAGCAATTGGTATTCAGAAACATTACTGTCTCTGACTGTGGGGGCAAAATATAACCGTTATAACTAGTAGCCATTGATGCTATTATCCTCCACGAATCTATCCAGTCCTCTTTTAAAGTTGCCCAAGTGGGTGGCCATCACTGCCTCCCCTGGGAGAGAGTTCCATAGTTTAAGTATTTGCTGCAAGTTTTTGCTTTGTGAATTGCAGCAGTGGGGAAGCTTGAGCGGCCTTGGAATGCTCAGTGGGCAGGAAAGTTTAACTTTTTCACTCCCTTTTACTTTCTTAACAAACAAAAAAAGTGCCGCTGCTATTTGCATTTTGAAGGAAAGGTTGCAGGGGTCCCCCTCGGCTGCTATTTAGTTAATAAAAATACCAAGTTTGAACCTTAGGCATAGCATGGGACACTTGCAAGAATTGTGACATTAATCAGAAAGGTAAATGTGGTTGTTACTGTATTTCATTGCCATACATCACCACCTTGAGCTCTTTTAACAAACAGTGCTAAAACACAGTGGATTGTGTCCAAGGCTGCACAAATGGAGTTCCCCTTTCTTCTTCCTCTTCTCTCCCATTGCCCCTGCCCCAGATCTGCTCTTGAGGGTCCACCCAACCCTTTGGAGCAGATTTTGAGGAAGGCAGGGGGATTGCAGGAGAAACAGGATTAGGAATAGCCAGGCCTCCTGATGAGGTGAGAGCCTGAGTGATGAGTCATTTAGAAGTGCCATGGGAAACAAAAGAAGTGCCATGGTCAGATCACTTCCTGGTGCAACTGGACTTCTCTGCAGGGAGGTGGGACCGATTCGGATGGTCCGCCCCCGCCACTTAATGGATCCAATTGGCTTCCAGAGAGTGGTAGGGGATGTTTTATCCCAAGTTGATGGCCTTTCAGCTGATTCCCTGGTGGCCCACTGGAATGCGGAGTTAACCAGAGCTATTGACTGTCTGGCTCTGAAGCACCCTCTCCGACTGCATGGAGCCCAGACAGCCCCGTGGTTTTCCCCGGAGCTGAGGGTGATGAAACAATCGTTGAGACAGCTAGAGCGCCGGTGGCGGAAAACTCATTCTGAATCAGACCGGACACAGGCTAGAGCTCAACGTCGAGCCTACCAAGTGGCAATGGCGACGGCGAAGAGGGCCTTCTTCACCGCCTCCATTGCATCTGCAGAAAACAGCAGCAGGAGAGTTTCTCAGGTGGTTCGCAATCTATCGGAACTACCTGCACCACCGGGGCCTGGTAGGGACCCCAAGATCTCCTGCAATGCTTTTGCAAAGTTTTTTGCAGATAAAGTCGCTCAGATTCAGAAGGAGGTAGACTCCACCGTGGGAGCAGGGCCAGGGTGGGAGAGTGCTGGAGTTCTGTCTAGTCCTGTTACATGGGATCAATTCCAATCTGTTACCTCCGAGGATGTGGACAGGCTGCTTGGACAAGTGAAACCGACCACCTGTCTCCTTGATCCTTGCCCATCCTGGCTGATAAAAGCGAGCCAGGAAGGGCTGGGCGATGGGCTCTGCGGGGTGGTGAATGCTTCCCTCTGTGAGGGAGCCTTCCCGGACCTGCTGAAAGAGGTGGTCATTAAACCGCTTCTTAAAAAAACATCTTTAGCCCCAGCCAATTTGGCCAACTATCGCCCAGTCTCAAATTTACCATTCTTGGGCAAGGTGATTGAGCGGGTGGTTGCCAGACAACTCCAAGCACGCCTGGAGGATACGGACCATTTGGATCCCTTCCAATCGGGATTCAGGCCTCACCATGGGACTGAAACTGCCTTGGTCGCATTGGTTGATGAACTCCGGCGGGCTAGGGACAAAGGTGAGAGCTGTTTCCTAGTTCTGCTGGATCTCTCAGCGGCCTTTGACACCATTGACCATAACATCCTTCTGGACTGTCTAGAGGGGCTGGGAGCTGGGGGCACTGTTATACGGTGGTTCCGCTCCTTTCTCCTGGGCCGTGTTCAGAAAGTGGTGGGGGGGATGAGTGTTCAGACCCCTGGGCTCTCACTTGTGGGGTGCCTCAGGGTTCCATCCTCTCCCCCATGCTTTTTAATATCTATATGAAGCCGCTGGGAGAGATCATCAAGGGGTTTGGGCTGGGTGTTCATCAGTATGCAGATGACACCCAGCTCTACCTCTCCTTTAAATCAGAACCAGTGAAGGCGGTGAAGGTCCTGTGTGAGTGCCTGGAGGCGGTTGGAGGATGGATGGTGGCTAACAGATTGAGGTTGAATCCTGACAAGACAGAAGTACTGTTTTTGGGGGACAGGGGGTGGGCGGATGGGGTGGATTCCCTGGTCCTGAATGGGGTAACTGTGCCCCTGAAGGACCAGGTGCGCAGCCTGGGAGTCATTTTGGACTCACAGCTGTCCATGGAGGTGCAGGTTAATTCTGTGTCCAGGGCAGCTGTCTACCAGCTCCACCTGGTACGCAGGCTAAGACCCTACCTGCCCACGGACTGTCTTGCCAGAGTGGTGCATGCTCTAGTTATCTCCCGCTTGGACTACTGCAACGCGCTCTACATGGGGCTACCTTTGAAGGGGACCCGGAAACTGCAATTAATCCAGAATGCGGCAGCTAGACTGGTGACTGGGAGTGGCCGCCGGGACCACATAACACAGGTTCTGAGAGATCTGCATTGGCTCCCAGTACGTTTCCCAGCACAATTCAAAGTGTTGGTGCTGACCTTTAAAGCCCTAAACGGCCTCAGTCCTGTATACCTGAAGGAGCGTCTCCATCCCCATCGTTCAACCCGGACACTGAGATCCAGCGCCGAGGGCCTTCTGGCGGTTCCCTCGTTGCGAGAAGTAAGGTTACAGGGAACCAGGCAGAGGGCCTTCTTGGTAGTGGCGCCTGCCCTGTGGAACGCCCTCCCAGCAGATGTCAAAGCAATAAACAACTATTTTACTTTTAAAAGTCATCTGAAGGCAGCCCTCTTTAGGGAAGTTTTTAATGTTTGATGCTGTACTGTTTTTAATATTCAGTTGGAAGCCGCCCAGAGTGGCTGGGGAAACCCAGCCAGATGGGCGGGGTATAAATAATAAATTATTATTATTATTATTATTATTATTATTATTATTATTATTAGGGATTAGGGAGGTTGGTGCAGGATGGCAAATGGGTGAAGCCCCCTCCATCAACAGATAACGCTAAAGTAGAGAGTTGGAAGTATGTTTAGCATGTAGTTACAGTGTTTTTTTATTGCATGTGAGACAATTCCAGAAAATCAGATACAACGGTGATGTTCATCATTCCCATCTCTACACCTTTTACTCTTTATTTTTTGTGGTCTCTAAAACTGGGAAGTCCAGGAATCTGTCTTCTGGTACATCTTTTAAGCAAGCCACTCAAAATCATCATTGGACTTCCTTCTGCTGAGCTTGTCATAATTCCTAAAGCACCTGATGAGCTGAATGGAAAATAGTTTAATAAGGTAAAAAGTAAAGGACTCCTGGACGGTTAAGTCCAGTCAAAGGCGACTATGGGGTTGCAGCGCTCATCTCCCTTTCAGGCCGAGGGAGCCAGCGTTTGTCCACAGACAGCTTTCCGGGTCCAGCATGACTAAGCCACTTCTGGCACAATGGATTATTAGTCCCCAAGCTGGGATTTCAAGCAGGTGCCTGCAGGGCTTTCCAGCTGCTCCCTGTCAAAAAAGCTCAACAACTACTTTGGGTGGTGCTCAGGAAGTTCCACCACCTTTTCTTCTGGGGGGGGGGAAGCCCTGGGTCCCTGCACTAATTTCTCAGTTGTGACATGTTGTGCAAAACAGATTTGCTATGAAACAATTCCTTAACATTCTGTTTTGAGCCCTTGGGGGGGGAGTATGTTTTCTACAGAATATGTAGGATTTTTTGACGAGGCCATATAAAGTGCTGCTTTGGGCCTAAAGGAATCTAGCACTAGACTCATTCAATAGATGTCTCTGTCATGAAGGAAATATGTACAATTGCCTCCACCCAGGCAACATAATGCAATCTAATTACAGTGGGAGATAATTTGGTGCCATTCTCTACATCATTTGGCAACTAAAGCAGTCCAGAATGTACGTTCAGTAAATTTGAACAGTCAAAATTATTAAGCGGCCAGGCGTCTTCCTCTGCTAAAACAAGATTGCTATAAAGGAAGCAGAACCTCTGAGGGGAAATGTCCCTGCTCCACATAGTACTACAGAAAGTTTAGCAAGTCGCGATTTTGAAACTTTCTACCTCCAGGCGACGGCATTTTCTGCACTGATTTGCAAAGGAATTCTTTGAGCATCTGCCACAGAACTCCTTTGTGCTTCAGAAGATTTTGAGTCATTGCCAATCAGTTCACATGAAGCACTAGCCAGGCCTGTGAGGGTCATTGCAGGGTAAGGAGATCTGTAGTACTGGGCAAGCTTATCATTGGTTTGTTTGCCATTATTCATCTTCTCATTGGGGGCCTCCAGCATTCCTTGGAAACATGCTCATTTGATAGGATGAAACAGGGTTGTCTTCTGTTGTTCACATGGCTGGAAATTGAGCTGGGATAGCTCAGTCGGTAGAGCATGAGACTCTTAATCTCAGGGTTGTGCCCCGCATTGGGTGAAAGATTCCTGCATTGTAGGGGGTTGGACTAGATGACCCTTGCGGTCCCTTCCAACTCTACAATTCTATGGTTCTTTTAAAAACAATGCTATAGCAATTTGGCTTCGGTGTAGTCCTTCCAGGAAGATTTGTTGAGGGAGGAGATTTTAAAACCTAGATAATATTGTCATGAAAAGAGGTATGTGTTTAATTTCATATTTTCCTCCCTCTCTCTTCTGGAGAAAACTGTCAGTTTGTGTGTGTGCGTGTGTTAGAATTATCCTTGTGTTAAACTCCAGATAGAACCCTACTGATTGGAATCAGTTAACAGAGGCATTTGCTTGCGCCTTTTTGAAGCTGATTGAATTCTCATTAGAACCTCCCTGGGCCAAAGAGAGAGAGAGAGAAAAAAGTTACGTTTCATGTGTTAGGGAGGTTTTTAACGGAGGTAAATGAAAGGCACCCATTTTGTATCGCAGCTGCTAGAAGCACGTCTCTAATTAGGGAGGCTGCTTCTGAGTGCTCTGTTTTAGAAGAAAGAATCACTTGATCTATCATAGTATTTTTCCATTTGCACAATCTCTTCAGTGCTGCCAATTTGTAAATGTACACACACATCAGAATACAAGAGGAGCCCTGCTGGATCAGTTCAGTGGCTCGTCTAATCCAGCATCCTGTTCTCACAGCAGCCAACCAGATACCTGTGGGAAGCCCAAAAGCAAGACCTGAGCGCAGCCACACTCTCCCAGCTTGTGGTTTCAGAAGCACTTAATTCTTCCTACAGTAAGAATGTGACATTACTGTGGCATAATAGCTTTTCCATATAGGTGGAGCTTTTAGGGACAGCAGAAACTTGAAATTTTCAAATCTTTAATAATAATACAACGTTGCAATAATGTAGCAGTTTAGAGTAATCCTTACAATCGATCTCTTCAAGGGTCCTTGCAATTGCTTCCTGCCCCCTGCTTCCTTCTTGCTCTCCTGTTGGTTAGGTGATAGTTCCACTGCAGAAAACAAATCAAGGAATGATAAAATCTGGTTTGGAGGCTAAAATATTGTGCTTCTAATATTCTAATATTCAGAAGATACAAGTGTGTAAATTTGGCTCATTTTGTACCTTCTGCCTTTTACCACATTAACTTTGTAATCCTATGCACACTTACCCGGAGAGCAAGCCCCATTGGACATAGTACTTACTTCTCTGAATATATGCACAGGGGTGAGCAGTTATTCATCCCCCAGGTTATCACTGCTCTTGCTAGTATCTTATCACAATGAATGACTTTCAGGAATGTTTGCGCATTTTAAATGGATTTAATTCTGTATCATAACTTTTTTGTTGAAACAGAAAGCCTATGTAGTCACCACGACTCCTTTTATAGACATCAGTTCAATATTTGTGTATAATCTTGGCAATATTTTTGTATTCATTAGTTAAATGCAGGTTGTACAATAAAGGAAATGGCGCAATCATCAGTACTATGGCTAAGTAAGAAAATGGCCTCTGTTGCTTCTGAGTTAATCAGAATGAAAACATTATACTGCCTAACATTTCATCCCCAGCTGGTTTGTATACGTCTAAAATCTTCTATTTGCAGCAAGCCTGCGAACACAGGTGAGTGGTGGAAGATGCAATTGCACTGACAGATGCTGCTTCCCAGTTTTGGTTGGCAAAAGCAGAGTGTCTGGAAAAATGGCCTTCCACACTCATGCAAATTGCTGCCAGGAAGCAAGTGTCTGTCAGCGTGGTCATTGACAGCTCATACATTACTACCTCCACATTTCTGAATCCACAGGACCGCACCACATAGAAGATTTTAAGATGTATGAACTTTTCCTCCATTAGCGTGTTAGTCAAATGGTCTCATAAGTCTAAGGGATGGAATCATGTTCTCTCTACTAGATAAACTACATTTCAAACTCCTATTGGGAAAACTTTAAAGCTTTTGTTTTGACAGCAGCAGCTTAAGTGCTGGTTTCTACTGCCTTCTTATATAAAAGTCAACCATGAAAACCTGGTAACAGATAGAAGGATCCAATTATATGTGTGACATGATAACTCAATGTTTGATGTTCACAGAGTTTTTCTAAGCCTTTGTCTCCTTGCTGCAGCACTGTGGATGTCCACCGGGGAACAAAGGGATAGGGTCTCCCCCCAATAATGCCCCCCTCACCACCAGATGAACCATAACATCTAGATCTCCAGCTTTCTTTTTTTTTTAAAAAAAGGATGTGTTTCTAAAATTTGTAGAAGTTGAGATATGAAGTGAAATGTACAGGCAATATTTAATTTTTTTGGGTGGAGACACTTGTCTGCTCCCCCTTTCAGTGTTTTATTTTGCTCCCCACTCTCAGAAAAAAATCCTATGGATACTCACATGCAACACCAATCTGAACCCCTCCTTGTCAAGCTGTTGTTAGCCATGGAAGGGGAAATGAGAGTTTAGGCAGCCTAGCCTAAGCATTGAGAAATCAAAGTTTCTTTCTGCTGTTACTCTTAATATGTCACAGGTGCCTTTCGAGCCAGTGTGCTCTTCATTACGGGATATTATTTCCATTAAAACAATTTTAATATTTGCTTACTGGATGTTTTGCAGTCTTTTTATCTTTTTATCAACCTTTTCAGTTGAGGTTATCTGATCCTAGTCTTTCTGCAACAATAACAAGCCATGGCATGTATTTAACAAACAAATTCAAGTAATTTGTCACTGACTCAGTGACCCAGTATCCCATGATTGTAGAGGTTAAACTGCCTCATTGCACTCCTTTTGATCTTAGAGTGTATAGTAACTTTTACTTTTTTAGGGGGGGAGATCCACAGAGGCAGTGATGATGTATGTTCCAACATTTGATGTTGGATGCTATTTTACTGTTAGCAGTTAGAACAATATTCACGATCAAGGTTATATAGAACGTTCAATGATAGCTAAAAAGAAAACAAACAAGTAAATAAAGAAAAACTTCTCAAGGACAACAGTTGTATTTCATCAAGGTTATAAACTGCATAGAAGGACGCAAAACAGGTCTACCATTTTATACATTACCTTTTTTGTTTTTAAGTTAGAGTTTGCTGTTTTATTGTGAGACACCACAATTGCACAAATAATTTTTTTCCCCAGAGATGCGCAGTTCAGTGATGCTAAGATAACCAAAACCTCTTTGGAAGAGGAATGTTTTTGCCTGGTGCCTAAAGGTGTATAATGAAGGCGCCAGTCAAACCGCCCTGGGAGAGCTTCATTAACTGGCCCTGCGGCCAGATTTGCTTCCCTTTTATGCTTTGCATGTTGATTGCAGTACCTGGGCTTGATGAGGCATATGACCCTCATCTCCTCCCCAAGCTAGTGAGCCCCACCTGGGCTGTGGGTCCTGGCCTCCTTAGCCTCTCTGATGTTTGTGACAAATATGTAAACTGAGTGACAAAGCAGAGTGCAGATAAATTGGTCAGGCCTAATTGTTTATGTGTTAGGAAACTTCACAGTGACCTAAAGATCAAATGAGCAGTCGCGATGCCATTATAGAATGGTATGTGCTCGTATTGGGGTCTACTTAACAAGCGTCCTTAACAAGACATATAGTTGAATATATATCCTAGGGATGAAGAAATTGTTGTCCTCCAAATGTTGTTGGAGTATAACTCCATGCTAGTTGGAGTCCTGTAAATCTGGGGGGGGGGGGAGGCATAAATTCCCCTTCCTTATAGCTGCATGCAACTGCTCCTAAATCCCAGAACTAGTAATGGAGCACCAGGAAAATTGTAATACATAGAAATATAAAGCCAAGTCTTGTTTCAGTTTCATCTAAGCCTTAGCATACTGTGGGTATTCTTTTTGGACCATGAATCCAAATATCTGCCAACAAATATTGGCATGTTTCAAAACATTGTTAATATAGTAATCCCTAATGTTCAATTTGTTTGTTTGTGCCACTGAGTTCTTTACAAATGTTTGCAAGTTTGCTACAAGACCAGAAAGATGCTTTCTCAACCCATTGTTTGTTTTAGCTAATAAGTACTTGATTGTGCTGGTGTATTTTGACCAAGGGAAGTTTCTAATCTTATTTATTTAAGCTGCAGTCCTATACACAGTTAATCTAGGAATAAGAACCATTGAACTTGATGTGAGTTACTTCCAAGGAGAAATGTATAGGGGAATTGTTCCAATGGATAAAGAGATTTTGCTATCCTTTAACTTCCAATGTAAATAAACAGTTAAAAGATTTTGAGAAGGCCTTTAGGAGTTTTGCCTCTGGACAGCTATGTGTGAATGCTTCTGTTCTTGGTGTCGTCTTCTTTTTAATGTACATTAAGTTTTGTATAAGGTTTTGAAAATCTATGCTGTTGTGATAATTAAACTTTTAGAAAGCTGAAATCAATGGTGCATGTTATGAGTGCCTAGCCTTGGTTGGATCATTGTTTATTGTTTTTAGGGTCCCTGTGGAACATCTACCAGCTGTTGGATCCACAATTTTATTTTCGGTATCAAGAGCTTAGAATACGTCTTCGATAGCTTTATTTAGGCCTTCACAATAATGAAGGTGGTGAATTGAAATACATTTTTTAAAAAGTGCCAAATTTTCATTTTTAAAAGGAGTATATGTGAATTGCAAACTAACAGCAGACTATTCAGAGCATAATTAGTAGCTTACAAAGAAGAGCTTTAGTTTTAAGCCAGCTAAAGCTTTAAGCTTCTGAATATTGTTCTGTGCATGTCATATTTCTGTGCACAACTGACCAAAAAGAATATAAAGAAAAGGTTTAATGCTTTTCATGGTGGCAGGGTAAATGCGTTTTATTAGAATGATTTCTGACCATTTACTAAGATGGTTTCTGGACATATCAATCATGGAGTGTCATTTAGCTACTACAGTATATGGAATCCATTCATTTCTGCAGTTCAGTGAGCAAAGCATTGCTTTTAGTTCAACACAATTGAATAGTCAGATATCAGAATGAAATGTAGTATGCACATGTAGTGAACAATTCTGTATTTAAACCCCAGCTTAGATTCCCTTATCTGATTTCAAATTTGTTTGGGGGCATGGGACTGCAGCATCTCCTATGAAGACTGATTCACAGTAGCAGTTGGTGGGGCAGGGCACTGGCAAGGTCAGTGCAGTACAAACATATGTGGGGGAAGCATGGGGTGTGGGGAGAGAATGCAAATAAATTGAAAGCTACTATGAACTGCCAAAGCACAGTTGTCTGTACAAAAAAATCAGAAATAAAAAAAGCAATAATGGAGGATTCCTATCACATCAGATTCACTTTGGAAAGAAGACGTGGCAATTTGGGACTTTAAAGCTCCTAATAGGCAGGATTCCTGATTGCAAAGAGGCTCATAAGTGCTCAGGCAAATGTTCTTATAAGCCCCTTCAGACATTCCTGCTCAAGCGGGAAACATTGGGTTGGCTTTTTGAATGCATGAATAGGACCTGTGATGTCAAGACAAATGAACCAATGGCAGCCAAGGCACTAGAAGGGAGGTTTGATGACCCTCACAACTTGTGGCACAAATGGGCTTTTTGCTAACATGAATAGAACAGGAAGAACATTTAAGAAAATGACAAGTAGAGAGCAGGTTTTTTAAAAAAAGAAAAAGATGCTGCTTTTGCATTTTTTGGGACTCCTGGCAAAGAATGCCATTTCTTACATTCAGGCATTTTTTTAAAAAATATATCTAAGGCTAGCACAATTTTGCTATCATCTATCAAGAACAATGTGAATAAAATGAGAAATATGATGAATGCATTTTTAACACTGTGAAATGAATATGTCAAGGTAGATGGACAACTCCATATTTTTGGTGTGCATGATGAGGTCAAGTTGTGAATGATAGATAATTTTGAGAAAATTGGATCATATTTGTCCCATTGTTGATACCAGCACAAGGGAAATCTAGATTTTGGCAAGAGTTTTCTGCTTAGCTTGACCTGCAAAATCTCATGTATTAATTTTTGATCTGGCTGTCAGGCGGAAGAAGCGTTTAGTATTTATTGTTTGTATGCGGGTGGGAAACTAAACAGAAGCAGCTGTATGCCATGCATATGACACGTGCTCAACTTTTCTATATATTGGGCTTGATCTTTCTAACCACCACTTTTTCAATATCAATTAGCCAATAAAATTTCCTTCCAGAGAAAATAACACCTAGGTCTGAACTTTATTAGTGGAAAGTAAGCCCCATTCAGATCAGATAATGCTAAGGTTTTCAACCAAATTACTATGGTTTAACTGCTGATTTCAAAACACTAGGGATGGGCAAGTTGTCTTTTCCTCCCCTCGTTTTTCCAATCTTAAATTAAGTTTTCTGTATTCCAGAATGGGTTTTCAATTTCAGAAAAAAGTCAAGTCCTCATGAAAATTCATCAGCGTTTTGGCACTTTATAGACTACAGGCAACTCCCCCTTTACACACATTCAAGGCACAGGTAACTGTGCATGAGCACATTGTCATGAACCCAGAAGTGGCACGAAAGGGGCCCTAAAAGAGCATGAAGGTGGCCAAAATGGCATGAAAGTTGTGTCTAGCAATCTCATGAGTCTTTGCACTGATCTCTGAGACCTATGGAGAATTGGAGCTTTGAGAAGGAGATTTGGAGGAAGCGATTGTGGTAGAGTTTGGTGGATTTGGGGTTTTTTTTTAATGGTTTTTCAAGGGTTTGCAGAGGTTTAGAGGGCATCTGCAGGCTTTTTCAATGATGTTCCCAATATACATGAGTTCACCTAAACGTGTGGTGCCTTGGAACATAACTCCTGCACAAATGGGGAGTTGTCTGTACTTCGATAATGCACAAAATACATATTTCAAAGAGTTTCTTGGGCATAATTATGTTTTAATCAAATACTCAGATTTTGATTTCCTAACACAGTACCCTAATATACGAATATAAATAGTTTTTAATAAAAACATACCTGTGCACAATATTAATCCATATAATTTAATACTTAACAGCTGAGTGTTTATATAATATTAGTTTGATTATTTAATCTTTTCTTATAAGAAAATTATAAGAATTAAGACCTTGATATATTTCAGACAGTTTGTTGTGGGTGGGCGGGCTTGTGGTGGGTGTCTTTGAATTTCTGAGTTATTTCGAAAAAGGAAGGGCTAAACTTAGGATGTTTCCAGATTTTTATCAGAATTTCCCCCCTCTTTACTTCAGAGAAAATGCTGTGACTACACAAGTGTTAAGAATACAAATGAGGGTTTATGTCCGAGCAGCTGTATAACACTCAAGCTTTGGTAGAGAGAAAAATTGAACTTCACCAGATTTTGCTGCCCTTTTGCTCACAAACATTTGTGCCTTTAATGGGGAGGGAAAACAAGTTGAGACCAGGCTCTATTTATCTTGGGGAAACTGCCCCACCTGAGTTTCAAATGTATGATTCCTTAAGGATACTCCAGTGCTGAACTGCAACATCACTCAACGTCAGCCAGCGCTTATCTCTCTTTATTTCATTATTCATCAAATGTGACTGTGATCTGGCAGGCTTTCAGAGTTCAAATGCAGGGTTAAACAGAATGGTAGTGTTAGAGGTAGACAGAAGCAAACATTTCCATCATCTTGGCATGGCTGGGCATGCTGAATGGGAGAGAGGGAGAGTGGTAAAAATAACTTTGCATCTGACAGTCATGTGTGTGTAAAAGACGTCTGTACAATATATCCAGCTATTCTGAATTCCAAGACCTGAGCATTGTTACAGTCATTCTTCAATAACACAGTTCCTGAGTTCAGCAAAGAACATAGAACTACCGGTATATGATACAGCTTGTCATTTACCAAATGTTTACACACGATTTTTTTATGCTAGAAGCAGTAGAGCAACATGTTATATGTGGGGTCACCTCTGAAGATAGTTCAGAAACTTTTGCTAGTGCAGAATTCAGCAGCCAGGTTGCTCACCAGGTCAAGACAGTTTGAGCATGTTACGCTGATCCTGGTCCAACTGCACTGGATTTCCCACAGGGACCAAGAGAAGGGCCTCCTCCAAAGATCTCAAAAGCTGGGCAGGTTTGTATGAGGGAATGCAGTCTTTCACATAGTTTGGACCTAAGCTGTGTAATAGTTTGGGTGAAGACTCTATCTAGACAAGCCAGAGGTGCTATTGCTGCATGGCTCATCAAGCCATGGGAGATAGTGTTCAGCCTTTCTCCAGTGTGGCCACAATCACTCTGAAGGTTCAGGTTAATAGTTGTGGGTGGTATGGGACTTTGATATGAAACTGGTTACCGGAGACTTAAGTCGCCTTGGTGGAACAAAACATCCTTCTCCACATGAAGCTGGTGTACCAGTAACAGCCCCTCCTAGACAGCGACTGAATAGAAACTATTTACCCTATTTTTGAGGAAAGCATCTATGTGTAAGTACTGTTGCTTTTATCTTGTAGTTTAATCACCACCATGCCATGATATGTCTAAGTAAGAATTTGAGAGCCTTGTTCAGTCCTTTAGTTTTAAAAAGACTTGCATGCATCAGGCAGTTCAGCAATCAGCGAGGGTGTGTTTAAACTGGTAACCTAAATGCGTTTGAGGTCTCTGAGCTCATTAATGGCATCTTGAGGCCATTTTGCCCTGTGTCCTTCCCACCCCCTTTTTAAATCATGTGTTAATACCATGTCTGAAATTGCTGAGTACTTGGTGCTCTTCCTATATTTCCAGACAATTAATAGCTCTAATTATTAGCCATCAGATGGCAGCTGCAGATGAATATTGTTGACGGGTGACAAGGATATTTGTCTTCTTGTATCAAGCAGGACACATTTTATTACTCAAGTCACACGGCATGCAATCAACTAGGCTTACAGCTCCCCAGATAAAGGGCAGCCTGCCTTTCAGCAGGGTTTTCATTAGCATGCCATTCTAAAGGGAAGTTTTAGCTATAAGAAAATTCAATGCATCAGAAATCCATGTGTATATTAAATTACCTGATCTCCACCCAGCAGCTTCTGGTTTCTAATAGCACGGGTGTGTGAACCATTTGGGCTAGGTTTTTTCATTGGTTTTAAGGGGTGGGTGAAAAATGGCCCCTGAAGATTGGAATGATCCAATCTTCAGGGATCCAATGCTTGCCAGCATTGAAGTGGTGGCAAAGTTTACACACAGAGAGAGTGAGAGACCAGTATTTTTCAGCTTCATCCATCACTGAAAATTAATCCAAATTTTGGGGGTGCTTTTGGCCTCACCTCCTGAAATTGCTGGAAAAATCTGGGCCAAAGTATTCAGTCCATGGCAATGCAGAGCACTCAGAAGTGAGTATGCGGAATTAGGAACCATAACAATAATAGCTAACCAATCAGTGCATGATTTCAAACCCTAATGGGGGGGAGGGTTGGATTGCAAAAGTATCAGGAGAATCCCCAGTGCAAATCTCAGCTTTTCTATCTCAATCTGACACCCAAATCTAATTTGAGGAGATTTTTCTCTTTCTCGATTTAGTAGTATAAGAAATTTAAGTATAAATAAATAACATAAAAGTTGCATTGCTTCTCAAATCAAAGCTTCTATGAGCTTGTAGTTATTGCGGGTGGGATGGGGAACCCAAACACAGCTACTTTGAATGGGAAGTAATATCAAGCCTCTGCTCCATGGTCTTTCTATTGGAACTAAACTAAGTATTTTCCAGATAATCAGAGTCACATAGACAATCCCAGAAGAGCATTTTGTTCTCATTCCATGAGCGTAACTGATACCATCATTCTCAAATGTCAATATAGTATAGCTTGGACCTGCCAAAAGCTGAGATACTCACTCTCTGCCTAGAGGGACTTGGAGGAAAGTTCAGCAAGGAGACTATTGGGAGTCTCTAACAATTTGTTATCAAGAGCATTGAAGTGAAGCTCCAAATGGTCTCTGACTTCCCATGCTGCTTGCTCCAGTGACAAGAGCAACAAAGCGGTCGTTTTCAATTACCATTGGACTTTAAAACATAAACTGTATTACTCCACTGTCAGCTGCTCAGAAACCTGGAAAAGAAAATAGCCTGCATTTTTGTTAAATTGCTTTCTTAAATCAAAGGATGAGCTTTTCCTCCCCTTTTTTGCACTGACAAAATAAGGTCATTTAAATAGTATAGAATGGTGGTGTGTTAGAATAATAATAATAATAATTGTTCCCTATTATGCTAAATGTGAATGTTAATCCCTTCGGCAATATTTTAATAACTTTTAGGGAAATGTTGAATTCCAAATTACTGAACACTTCTCAAGGAGAATCTGTGAGAACTGTGGCCGTAACCCAGAGGCAGATACACACTGAAATCAGTGCACAAAGTTAGTTGCAACTAACTTTATTTCAATGTCTTTCAATAGGACTCGGCATTTGTTGCTAAAGAGAACTGTAGTGCGTATTTTTGTGTTTTTATAAACTGCTGTGTGATTCTTGGATGAAGAGCAGTATAGGAATTTAATCCATCCATCCATCCATAAATGGAATGGGGGGGGGGCCTCAAAGGAAACTTTCTAACACTTTGCTGGGTGACCATAAAGCCTTGTAGAACACATCGTGGTAATATTAACATCTTGGTATCACAATATTTATTGCTCAGACAATTAGCTTGAGTACTATGGTATTGAGACAATGATGTGGCATTCTTCTTGTCCTACAGAGCTGTTTTTCAAATATCATTAAACATGCATAAAACCCACCAATTCACTGCACATTAAATGTATTACAACCTTTGACTATTCAGAGCACTTCTCGATCTCATTGGCAACTAAGCTCCTACCTCATGAGCATTGGTATCAGAGCAAATATGGCAGGGGCTGCAAAAACAAACCTAAGTACCAATGATGCTGTGATGTTAGTTTATTTTCTTCTTGATTTAAACCCTAATCTGCTCTTGAGGGTAGATAAACATCAGAGATCTGTGCTTCAGCTCAACATCTTATTAAACAGTCTTGCTGCTTGCAAATATTCACTGCAGGAACCCAAAACCACATTAAAGTTTTTGTTGGTGTGCGAGTGATCTGAGAGATTATTAGGTATTTATGTAATCTTATTTCAGCTGCAGAGTCAAATTATGTATCACTTTGGGGTAGAGCTGGGGTAGAGCAACCTATGGAGAAGCCCAACATTTTCCAGATCTACACAACTGAGAGTCCTACATCCAAGTCTGATCTTCATCCTGGACCTCTGTTTCCTGGTGCCCTTTCCATGGGATCAGGCTATAAATTATAAAGACAACAGGAGACCCATTGTGTTGGAGTCAAGTGCTAATCATCCCTGACCATTGGCCGTATTGACAGGGGCTTATGGGAGTTGGAGTCCAACAATATCTGGACTCCAACTCCCATAAGCCCCTGTCAATACGGCCAATGGTCAGGGATGATTGGTCAGAGAGTCCAGCAATATCTGGACAGCCACAGGCTCCCCATTCCTGCAGTAGATAATGGGAAACTATGGTTTATTCAACAGGGAAACCTTTCGGTCTTCTCCTCTCATGCATGCAGATGGAGAAGAGGATTGGGGGATGCACTCACCCAAGCTTGCTGCAGCTTGTTCCCACCCACCCAAACCATGGGTTAGATCCATGGTCCCTAGCCCTTTGGGGACAAGGGCTGCATTTGGAAGTGGAAGAAACTGTCGTGGGAATCACAAAATAGCAATTTCACACAAGACAAACGGGTGAAGCTCCCCTCCTCCTCCCCAAAAACAGGAAAAGCACCTACATATGCTACACCCCCCCTAAAACAGGCAAAACACCTAGATACATACACACCCACCCACCCACCAGTAAAAGACAGACAATAAAGCAGGCAGCACCCCCTCAAAAACTCAAATTGGGAGGGGTAGCAGGCCTTTAGTGTGCCCCAGATGGGGTTGGAAGCTGCTGTGGTGCCCAGGAGTGCCACATTGGGCACCCCAGGGTTAGTTCAGTGATAACTGGAAATAATTTTGTTCTCTTAAATGCTTTAGAAATGTTATTGTAAAATGTTTTAGCATCCTATTGATAAATATAAAGGACTGCTTTGCCAGTGATTTGGGGAGAGTTTAATAAAGAGTTACTGGCATTTGCTCACAAATTCCTAAAGAATTCTTTCCAGAGTCATTTGTGATAAGATTCTGGAGTGAATGAAAAGGTCCGGCTTAGGCATAGACAGTTATTAAGCTGCTTATCATAATCCTCTCTAAATATTTTAAATTATGTATATTTGCATGTGAAAGTTGTTGCGTAATCATTTGAGTACCAAGATGCCAGTCATTGCTGAATTCATCTTAATTTGTTTTTAGCTAGTTAAAATCTTTCTGGAGAAGCACCACCTCTTGTTGAATTGCCTTAGGATTTTACAGATGGAGAGAAACCCCTTAGGTGAATGATGCTTTGTTGGGAACTGATAGGATTTCTAAGTCTCTTGACCCAGTATAAAATTGCTGCCATTGGAGACAAAAGAGAAGCAATTACCTACTTTTACAATTCCAACACGGTGCATTTTTACAAGACATACAGTACTTTACATGCATACATTTAGCAGGATATGTGGGAAAGCAGAAGGCTTTTTGTCAATGACATTGAAATATTGTTATAAATATTCCCCAGCTTTACAGCTTGTTATACCAATGAATATGTGCTTAAATAGGATTAGGGCTGTCTAATGGCAGGAGCAACCCAGTCAGATGGGTGGAGTGCAAATAATAAAATTGTTGTTGCTGTTGCTGTTAATCCAGACCATGCTATCAGGCTTGTGCTGCAAGTGCATTAGGTTTGCACGTGTATACAGTGGTACCTCGGGTTACATACGCTTCAGGTTACATACGCTTCAGGTTACAGACTCCGCTAACCCAGAAATAGTGCTTCAGGTTAAGAACTTTGCTTCAGGATGAGAACATAAATCGTGCTCTGGCGGCATGGCAGCATCAGGACGCCCCATTAGCTAAAGTGGTGCTTCCGGTTAAGAACAGTTTCAGGTTAAGTATGGACCTCCGGAACGAATTAAGTACTTAACCTGAGGTACCACTGTATGGCTGCTACTACTACACCTTCTGGGTGTTTGTCTGTACTCCTCTGGTTTTGCCTCAAAGGGCCACAGTTCAGTAGAAGAGCATATAGAGTGGTACCTCCGGTTAAGTACTTAATTCGTTCTGGAGGTCTGTTCTTAACCTGAAACTGTTCTTAACCTGAAGCACCACTTTAGCTAATGGGGTCTCCTGCTGCTGCTGCGCCGGCACTGTGTTTCCTGTGTTCCTAATCTCAGGCATATAACAAAAGTGAGGAAAGCGGCAGTGGAAAGGGGAAGATTTATCAACCTTGCCCTACCTTACTGATGTACTGTGCTCAGTTTGGGATCTCCCAAACTGTTAGAATCGCCAGCTTTTGAAATATTGGATTTGGGTGCGGTAGCAGAGCCCAGCGAGTGAGTGAGTGTGGACACTAGCTGTTTTTGGAGGGAGAGCTCAGGGGGAAACAATACCTATTTACCCTAAGCCAGGGGTCAGCAAACTAAGGCCCGGGGCCTGGATGTGGCCTCCATGATCGTAAAAGCGGACCCTGCCGCCCACTCGGTCAGTCCCTGCGTGCTGCGGATGCCTCGCTGCGCGGGGACTGACTTCTGCGACTCTGGCACAGCTTCTGGGTCGGTGGTGAAGTAGGCGCAGTTTCAGATTGGCTGCAGGAACTTCCTGCAGCCAATCTGAAGCCTCACTGCCCATGGCTGAGGTAAACCCGGTGTGGCCTTGGACAGAGAGTCTGGGCCGCATGCACCATGGGCATTGTGACGGGCGTATTGCGGGGCTTCAGCCAGAGCTTGGTGCGACTGCTGGCCCCGCGCCTGGCGCCCAACTCAGTGCTGCTGCTGGTGGCATGCTCAGCGGCCATGCTGGAGCAGCTGTAGTGCAAGCTGCACACTGCTTGCACGGTTCTCCATGTGCACGTTCTGCCCGCTGACCTGGCCTCGGCCGACGGGCCGCAGCACATGGTGCATGCCACCTGGGAGCTCCACAGGGATGGGCCCATGGAGCAGCTGCTGCTTTCCAACAATGCCGGTGAGCGGGTGGCACCGAGACGTGCTCCTGAGCGTGTGAGGAGTGCGTTCCTCCTTCAGGTCCAGAGGTAGCTGCGGGACCGGCTTGCAGGGTATTTATATTTTTTTCAAAACGTAATCCTGCCCCTCACAGGGTCGGAGGGACAGTGGACCAGCCCCCTGATGAAAAAGTTTGCTGACCTGACCTCTGCCCTAAACTATATATAACTTTTTAAAATCTGCTTCAGCTCCTTGTTTTTCTGACAACCCTAAACACTCAGCAGACCCATTGAGCTTGTGGGGAAAGATAGCAATTAATAATGATTATGATCAATAGTGACATTTTACACACACACACACACACACACAGAGAGAGAGAGAGAGAGAGAGAGAGAGAGAGAGAGAGAACATTAATTCTGCTATGGTATTAAGGCTGTGCTGAAAAGTAGTATATACCGTACATATTTTAAGTAAAAATTAAATATTTATCATATTATTTATTAACAATATTTATATACTGCTCAGGAGATGCATAATAAGAGTACAGGTCCAGGGCTGTCATACACTGTCAACAACAACAGCATTAACAATAATCTCAAACCTTATGGTGGGAGACTCTAATGGTATACCCAAACCTGTATTCAGCAAGAAAGTAGAACCTTTGTAGAGCTGCTTTCTCTTCATGATAGAGGTAGGTCCACAAACCAGTTGAAATAACAGGCATAAAGCTGGAATAATTTGAAAGTTCTTTCATATATCATAGCCAGCTGTTTTATCTTAGTTTGTTAACTGACTTTAAACCAGAGTTTCTGGTTTAGGCATAATGGGCAGTTCTGGTTCAATGCAAGTAAGCATCTCTGGGTGAAGGCAGAGCACGCAGTCAGAATGTTTGTCCCTGACTTTTATGAAGCTGGGGATAAACATCTAAATGACTGCCTCTGGCTAGAGGACAACCTTACAAAAAAAACAGGGCCTGCTCTCTATATATTTTTTAACAATGGGTATCAAAGAGATTACCGAAACCAGTGCTGCCTGTCAAGCAAGCCACTTAATGACTATTCTCTCCAGATGACCAAGCAACTGTGATCCAAGTCTCTTTGAATTTCTTTTATTGATGTCCCTCTCCAGTGAAAACATAAAAAATGAGCCCCTACTAATTGCGTATGAAATTATTCATCTGTTTTGCTTTAATGCTATTCTAGTCCTACAGTATTAATTCCCTTTTAGTTGGTGGTTTGTGTTGGGCATGCAACCCAAACTTAACAGGATTCTTATATTGGAGAGAAGATAAGAATATCTTGTTTATTGAATACAGTTCTTAAACTCAAGGAGTGCGCTCTCTCTCTCTCTCTCTCTCTCTCTCACACACACACACACACACACACAACCTTAGCACACAAGCATACACATTAAATGTGGGATTGTTTAGTCGTTTAGTCGTGTCCGACTCTCCGTGACCCCATGGACCAGAGCACGCCAGGCACTCCTATCTTCCACTGCCTCCTGCAGTTTGGTCAGACTCATGTTTGTAGCTTCGAGAACGCTGTCTAACCATCTTGTCCTCTGTCGTCCCCTTCTTCTTGTGCCCTCAATCTTTCCCAACATCAGGGTCTTTTCCAGGGAGTCTTCTCTTCTCATGAGGTGGCCAAAGTATTGGAGCCTTAGCTTCACGATCTGTCCTTCCAGTGAGCACTCAGGGCTGATTTCCTTAAGAATGGATACGTTTGATCTTCTTGCAATCCATGGGACTCTCAAGAGTCTCCTCCAGCACCACAGTTCAAAAGCATCAATTCTTCGGCGATCAGCCTTCTTTATGGTCCAGCTCTCACTTCCATACATCACTACTGGGAAAACCATGGCTTTTACTATACGGACCTTTGTTGGCAAGGTGATGTCTCTGCTTTTTAAGATGTTGTCTAGGTTTGCCATCGCCTTTCTCCCAAGGAGCAGGCGTCTTTTAATTTCATGACTGCTGTCACCATCTGCAGTGATCATGGAGCCCAATAAAGTAAAATCTCTCACTGCCTCCATTTCTTCCCCTTCTATTTGCCAGGGGTGGCCATGATCTTCGTTTTTTTGATGTTGAGCTTCAGACCATATTTTGCGCTCTCCTCTTTCACCCTCATTAAAAGGTTCTTTAATTCCTCCTCACTTTCTGCCATCAAGGTTGTGTCATCTGCATATCTGAGGTTGTTGATATTTCTTCCGGCAATCTTAATTCTGGTTTGGGATTCATCCAGCCCAGCCTTTCGCATGATGAATTCTGCATATAAGTTAAATAAGCAGGGAGACAATATACAGCCTTGCCGTACTCCTTTCCCAATTTTGAACCAATCAGTTGTTCCATATCCAATTCTAACTGTAGCTTCTTGTCCCACATAGAGATTTCTCAGGAGACAGATGAGGTGATCAGGCACTCCCATTTCTTTAAGAACTTGCCATAGTTTGCTGGGGTCGACACAGTCAAAGGCTTTTGCATAGTCAATGAAGCAGAAATAGATGTCTTTCTGGAACTCTCTAGCTTTCTCCATAATCCAGCGCATGTTTGCAATTTGGTCTCTGGTTCCTCTGCCCCTTCGAAATCCAGCTTGCACTTCCACTGGCCTTGTTATTATGTACCATAGTATTTTAATATTCTTTTGGAAGCCGCCCAGAGTGGCTGGGGAAACCCAGCCAGATGGGCGGGGTATAAATATATTATTATTATTATTATTATTATTATTATTATTATTATTATTATTATTAGCAGTGCTTTCTAAGGCCCATTTGACTTCACTCTCCAGGATGTCTGGCTCAAGGTCAGCAACCACACTACCTGGGGTATACGAGACATCCATTTCTTTCTGGTATAGTTCCTCTGTGTATTCTTGCCACCTCTTCTTGATGTCTTCTGCTTCTGTTAGGTCCTTTCCACTTTTGTCTTTTATTATGGAAATCTTTGTACGAAATGTTCCTTTCATATCTCCAATTTTCTTGAACAGATCTCTGGTTTTTCCCATTCTATTGTTTTCCTCTATTTCTTTGCATTGCTCGTTTAAGAAGGCCTTCTTGTCTCTCCTTGCTATTTTTTGGAAATCTGCATTCAATTTCCTGTATCTTTCACTATCTCCCTCACATTTTGCTTGCCTTCTCTCCCCCGCTATTTGTAAGGCCTCTTTGGACAGCCACTTTGCTTTCTTGCATTTCCTTTTCATTGGGGTGGTTTTAGTTGCTGCCTCCTGTATAATGTTACGAGCCTCCATCCATAGTTCTTCAGGCACTCTGTCCACCAAATCTAAATCCTTAAACCTGTTCCTCACTTCCACTGTGCATTCTTAAGGGATTTGACTTAGATTGTATCTTACCAGCCCAGTGTTTTTTCCTACTTTCTTCAGTTTAAGCTTGAATTTTGCTATAAGAAGCTGATGATCTGAGCCACAGTCAGCTCCAGGTCTTGTTTTTGCTGACTGTATAGAGTTTCTCCATCTTTGGCTGCAGAGAATATAATCAATCTGATTTCGATGCTGCCTATCTGGTGATGTCCATGTGTAGAGTCGTCTCTTGTGTTGTTGAAAAAGAGTGTTTGTGATGACCAGCTTGTTATCTTGGCAGAACTCTATTAGCCTTTGCCCTGCTTCGTTTTGAACTCCAAGGCCAAACTTGCCAGTTGTTCCTTTTATCTCTTGACTCCCTACTTTAGCATTCCAATCCCCTATAATGAGAAGAACATCCTTCTTTGGTGTCATTTCTATAAGGTGTTGTAAGTCTTCATAGAATTGGTCAATTTCAGTTTCTTCAGCACCAGTAGCTGGTGCATAAACTTGGATTACTGTGATGTTAAAAGGTCTGCCTTGGAGTCATATCGAGATCATTCTATCATTTTTGAGATTGCATCCCAGTACAGCTTTTGACACGCTTTTGTTGACTATGAGGGCCACTCCATTTCTTTTACGGGATTCTTGCCCACAGTAGTAGATGTGATGGTCATCTGAACTGAATTCGCCCATTCCCGTCCATTTTAGTTCACTGATGCCCAGGATGTCAATATTTATTCTTGCCATCTCACTTTTGACCACATCCAACTTACCCAGGTTCCTATGCAATATTTTTCTTTACAGCATTGGACTTTCCTTTCGCTTCCAGGCATATCCGCAACTGAGTGTCCTTTCGGCTTTGGCCCAGCCGCTTCATCAGCTCTGAATCTACTTGTACTTGTCCTCCGCTCTTCCTCAGTAGCATGTTGGACGCCTTCCGACCTGAGGGGCTCATCTTCCAGCGTCATAACTTTTATATGCCTGTTGTCTTTGTCCATGGAGTTTTCTTGGCAGGGATACTGGAGTGGCTTGCCGGTTCCTGCTCCAGGTGGATCACGTTTGGTCAAAACTCTCCACTATGACCTGTCCATCTTGGGTGGCCCTGCATGGCATAGCTCATAGCTTCTCTGAGTTATTCAAGCCCCTTCGCCACGGCAAGGCAGTGATTCATGAATGTGGGATAACTAACTTCATATAACCAACATGCTTAAGTCTAATTGATGCATGAATTGATGCATGAAGGGGTTAATACTATAGAATAAGTAGTCCTGCCAGGCTTAGTGAGGTCACTTCCCCTTAGCATGGGAGGAAATGGGTAATCAAGCCTGTTGTTCAACCCCCAGTCTACCAGAGAAGCTCAGCATTTGAGGAGCTCTGAGCTGATTGCTGCAGTTCAGAATACATGGCTCTTACAAGCCACTCTTGATTTCCTACACCAGTAATTTAGGAACTTTCAGCACTTTGGAGCTAAACTTAGTTTACTGCCTGTGCAACTTTTTCTGAATGCTGTATGGAAAATCACCTGAATTCAACCTTTGGATAGCTTGTAAGTAAACCTTTTTTTGCGTGCCAAACTCTGTTTTTTTCTATGCTGAGGGAAGAGGAGAACAGTTTCAGGAATAAGAACAGACCTTCAGAACGAATTAACTTCTTAACCCGAGGTGCCACTGTACATTGTTTTTGGTGCACTTTTACTTGACTTTTGAGGTGGCCAACAAGTGTTTGCAGATGTTCTTTCATTTATTCTACAAATCATCACTCTTGTAGCCCTCCCAGTTGCTCATGCAATCAAAGCCCAGGGGAGGACATCCCATGAGTTAATTCCTCCCATAGAGCTTTTTCAGATCAGGAGCATGAGCAGCTGGGAAGGCTGCAGAATGCTAGAGAAAAGTTTACCAGATGAAAAAACGCATACACCACTCTTGGTCACCTCACAATAATAAGTTATGCTCAAAACCTCAAACTGACTGAAATTCTAAAGAAATTCTCAAGTGCTGTGAGAATGAGACAAAAAAGGGGGAAGGCATTTTACAGAGGAAGAAAACTTTCAAGAAACTGGAGGATAGGCACAGCACTAATTCACACTATATGGCACCTAACTGTGGATTTCGTAGAACAAATCCTGTCATTCACAGTAGTTGAATATCTGACTCACTTCAGAAGGGTGAGCTAAAGTTACAACTGTCCAACCTACTGTTCAAAATTAACATAGAAACTATGGATTTTTACCCTTCTTTTCGAAGTATCTCTCACAGGGCAGAGGTCAGTGGCAATGAACAATGGGGGAAAGGTCTGCAGAAAACCTGGTACTCCCAACTGGTTCAAATCTCTCAGAAATTCTGTAGACTATTGGCACCACCAAGTCTCCCAAGTAACCCAAACAATTAAGATATCAATAGACTATAGTTTTTCAAGAAGTCAAAAATGGACTTCCCCTTTTTTTGAGAATGAACATCTGTACCTCCACAAAACCTCACAGCAAGCAGGTCATCAGCAAAGAGGAAAATCTCTTCAGCTGAAGACTTTACTAATGGCCCAATCTCTGAAGCAAGGGACACGGAGGGTAAAGGTCTTGGAAACTTAGACACTGGAGCAACTCTGCAATAGCACATTAGAAGGATCTGACAAAGGCTCTGTTCTTGGCTTCATAAAGGTTCCTTGAGCCACACAGTGACCTTCATTTCCCATTCATAATAGGCATGGAAGAAGTGCTTGTCCATAATTCTTACTTCAAGGACATTCACTGAATAAGGTAGTGGTTTTCAACCAGTGTACCATGGCACCCTGGGGTGCTTTGAATGATGGTCAGGGTTACTGCAGGCAACACTGGCCTCTGTCCCACTTTCCTTTCCTTCCTCCTCTGATGCCATCTTGCCCCTCTGCTTCCCAAAAGCTTGCACGGCTGTTTGTTGCAGCAATCCTGGCTACAAGCTTCCCGGGTGAATGGTGCCTCTGGGGCTGGCCAGGGGTTGCTGTTTGCCAGGAGCTGAGGCGACCGTGGAAAGAGGAGAGGAGGCTGAGGGAACACTCCACAAGGGAGGATGTTTGAAAAGGGGTGAGGGGCTGCCGGCTCTACAGGCAAGGGGTGACATAACTGGGCTTCTGAGCCCCACAGGGGTGCCGCAGAAAGAATGTAGCTGGTCAAGGGAGCTGTGGACTCAAAAAGGTTGGAAACGTCTGGAATAATGTATTCTTAAGTTGGTATGACAAAAATGATTGTGTCATGCTTTACACATTTCAGTTTGTTTTGAAAATCATTCTGAATATGTGACTGGGACTTCATTTTCACATTATTTTGGACCACCCTGTTAGAACTGTAGTTATCAGATCACAAGCATTGCTTTTATTCCCTAGAATCAGGGTGAAGGGGTTGGTAGCAACAACATAATAGCAATGCAAAAATGTGGCCTTGCAGCCTAATTCACTGGGTGATTTATTTATTTTTAATTTGGAAGAGACTACCACTGGGTTCAATTGGGCTTGCTTGAGAGTAAGGCAGCAATCCTATACACACTTTCCTGGGAGTAAATTCCATTGTACTTGATGGAATTTCCTTCTGGGAAGACTTGGGTGATGCATGTCTGCTTAAGAATACACAGTACAGGATTACACCGTTACATTTCAAACAGCTGGTTTGCTTTCAGGCGCTAGTCACTACTTAACCATGACACTGAAATCTCTTGACAGAATATCATGGGCTGTTTCTTACACTGACACTTTTACACTAAAGTTTATTTTCTCAGCCTTATGCACATTTCACCTACTGTTTATTACAGTGTTTTCTCTATCAGTGCAAAGTAAAAAAACAAAGAACCTAAAACCAATAACTATCAAGGCACAATTTTAAAGATACATGCTGATATACAGGAAAAAAGGAGGAAGGAAAAGAAATTATAATCTAGTTGTGTATTGATTCTGTAAACATTTGTAATGAACGGCAAAATGCATGGATGTTTCAGCAGTGCAATTTGGGATGAAAAACTGGATCTGTCGGGATCCAAGTTTTGCACAATATGTTATTGGGAAAGTGCACCCAGGGCATCCATTTTCTATACAAATAGTTATTTTTAATACTCTATTTCCTAGAATTATAGTGGACTTTACTTTTCCCACAGAGAGCACTAAGCTAGCATAACAATGAAAGTCATTGTGGTTTATTTACTGGCTGATACTAGGCGCTCTGCTTCCTCAAAGGGAATTTGCATTTCAATGTTTTTTGTTGCAATTGTTTTAATAACTGGCAATACTTATCCCACAGCAATTTCACGGGTGTGTAGAAAAGATTGGGAGATGGGTTCCTCCATACAGACAGCACATGGACATGTCAGAATCATGTTGCTGTTCTGATGCATTTGTTTGGGGCAAGTCACATAAGCACTGAGGCACAGAAATTTCTGGCATGCACATTGTGGAATAGGTCACACACTGGTGTCAGCTCTTAAGGCAGGGGGAAAGTGACAGTGTTCATCTAATGGTGTTTAACAGAAAGCAAACTCTGCCTGTACATCTTTAGGAGCAGACCAGTTGCCCTAGCATAACCTATGCACTGTCATATGGCTACATGAAAGGATAGGAGAAGAAACAGATGTCAAAAGACAATTTTATTATGAGCAATATGAACAGCTGTACAAAATACAGTTGTGTAGCCTAATAAATGTTGACTTATTTTTCCAGTATTTTCAGTCTAGTGCCAGATAAATACACAGAACAGAGCTTTGCTGTTACCTGTATTTTGTATTAAATTACATCAGGGAATTAAATTAAATCAGGGAAGAGCATGGAGTTATCTCTGTATGTGGACAGCTAGTTTTGATTGTCTGTTGTGCCTTGAGTCAAGAACAGTGCAAGAGCTAAAAGGAATTTGGGGGCAAAAAATTCTCAATCAAATTCTCCTAGCCTGAGTTTTCTTGCTGAAATTTAGTTCTGTTATGCTCCCCACAACAGATTCTCAGTGATGTATTGCTGATATAATTAAAAGGTATTTTATTAGAAATGAATGTTTTAAAGGAGAGTTGGTAGATCCATCACACCACTACAATTCAATTTTAAAAATATATAACTCTTGAGGTTGAGTTTCAAAAAGGAATTGTGAAAATGTTTGCAATTCTATGTGTCAGATTATTTCTGAAACTTTGCTGAATTTTGAATACATTTGAAATTTCTTTAGGGCTCTAAGGATCAGTAAATAACTTTGTAGTCAGTTCTCTTGTAACACTTTCTTCTCATGGTGTATTTGACTTACTGGTAACACAATAGTTTCACCATATCACATTTTTTAGTACAGCAGGATAACATGAATTAGGACTTAAGGTACTGTCTCTGTAGTTCTATTGCTTGGGTTTCCCCTATCTCCTCAAAAGTTTATCTAAATGGGACAGGGCAGGAATCCATTATAAATGGATTTCTACATGGAGTATGGCATTTCCAACTTGTTCAAGCTTTGTCTCCTCTTGTATTCAACACCCCTTATGTCCAAGTCACTTATGTGTTACAGTATTGCTGTTTTGATTTTAAAGCCTGACTATATGCCAACCCACCCCCATATATGTATAATATGTATAAAACAGTCAAGCTCCATGCAGTATTATATTCCTGCATCAAAATATTAAGGAGATGTCTGCTGTTGTGGTTTCCAGAGGATTAAATGGTTTATTGGTTTCTGTGATCATCCCACCTCTGATACACAGGCTTTTTTCTTTCTTTCTTTCTTCTTCTTACATGCTTCACAAACCTAGATATCCCTTTCCACCACTCCAGAGGGCCTTCTGGCAGTTCCCTCACTGCAAGAAGTGAGGTTACAGGGAACCAGGCAGAGGGCCTTCTCGGTAGTGGCGCCCACCCTGTGGAACGCCTTCCCATCAGATGTCAAGCCAATAAGCAACTATCTTATTTTAAAAGACATCTGAAGGCAGTTTTTCGTGTTTAATGCTGTATTGTGTTTTTAATATTCAGTTGGGAGCAGCCCAGAGTGGTTGGGGAAACCCAGCCAAATGGGTGGGGTATAAATAAATTATTATTATTATTATTATTATTATTATTATTATTATTATTATTATTGCTTCAATTCAATACAAGAAGGCCTTGTAATGGGGCATATCTGGAAGACCACTACCACTGTATTTTGAGGAGGAATGATGTGCCACAATCTCCCAGTTAATGCCCCAAAGGTACCTAAAAGCACAGACCCGGACTTGGCACTTGCTCATAATTATAATATTACAATTTGTAGACTAGAGTTCTGAAAGAGTTGGTCATATTTTGCTAGAATCAGCAATTATTATAGAAAGGTCTCCCTACGGGAGATGTGGGGCCACATGCTGTTTAAAGGGAGGCCCACCTGGTTCTTAAAGTGCTCTGTAGACTAGCATGGGAATGTTCCAACCGTCTCATCATTCTCTCTCTTTGTAATCAGCATTTTGTTTTGACTGTTCCTCGGACCTTGCCGGACATCAGCATTGACAGGGTTGTAGGAATGTGACTCAAACTCAGATGATCAAGGGTCACCAGCACTACCAGATAGTATAAAAGGCTCATGTCCACTTAGGTCCAGGGAGAATTTCAGTGCAGACCTCACTGGTGATATCGGGTGCTGCACACATTACCTGTGAGGAGTTCGAACCTGTGGTCTGCCTTGGAAGAGAGGGGATTCTCCAGCAGCAGAAAGGGTCATAAGATGATATGAGCTTCTTGCTTTGTTCTTTATTTTCCTAATCTTTTAAATAAACCTGTTAAAGAGCAACTCTGGTGGTAGAATCATAGAACTGCAGAGTTGGAAGGGACCCCGGTGGCAATCTAGTCCAACCCATGCCTTGCAGGAATATGCAGCTGTCCCATAAGGGGATCGAACATGCAACCTTAGCATTATCAGCACCATGCTCTAACCGACTGAGCTATCCCAATGGCTGTCTGAATCCAAAAGAACTACAGTGGTACCTCGGGTTACATACACTTCAGGTTACATACGCTTCAGGTTACACACTCCGCTAACCTAGAAATAGTGCTTCAGGTTAAGAACTTTGCTTCAGGATAAGAACAGAAATCGTGCTCCGGCAGCGCGGCGGCAGCAGGAGGCCCCATTAGCTAAAGTGGTGCTTCAGGTTAAAAACAGTTTCAGGTTAAGAACGGACCTCTGGAACGAATTAAGTACTTAACCTGCGGTACCACTGTACTACCTTTGGAAGCCAAAACCTTTGGCAGAACAGATCCCAAGGACAGCCCCTTATAAGAACTGTGCTATGAGGGGGAGATGCTCTCTTTGCTGTTTGTGTTATTTTTGCTGCCTTTATCCCTTTCATACACAGATGGATGAATCAATATTGGAAAATTGGGAAAGTTGTTATTTATGATGACCGGCAATAATGCACTGGCATGGAAGCGAGTGTTCCCACTGTTGCCGGAACATTCAAAATGCTAGTTCAGTCTTCAGATGTAATGAGGCATACAGTAATGGGACCACTGAAGTAAATAATGTGCTTCATAGCCCACTCCTGTTGTACTATTAAGAAGAGAAGGATTCATCTCTGTTGCACTCCATGCTCCACCGAGTAAGTAGCTCATGTTCTCTCTAGAACTCCCCGGCCAAACTCCCCCAAGCAGAGATGACATAAAGATTTAAAAAACACCTTCTGAATACATGTAATTTAAAGTAATAATTTTTGTATCTCGTGGAGTTGTTGTAGTGCTATGCAGAGTAGAACAAGTTTAAATTGAAAACAAAGAGGTGCAGTAGCTCTTCCTATGAATGGAATAGCTCCGTGGAAATGTTCTGAAAGGGAAAAGAGGTGTAGGTCAGTAGAAGAACACAGGCTTTGTATAAAACAAGGCTAAGTCCCTGGCATCACCAGGCAAAGCTAGAAAAGACCCTTGTCTAAAACCCTGGAGAGTTTCTGCCAGTCAGTACAGGTAACAACTGACTGAGGCACATCTGAGTGACACGCAATTACCATGCATGCGCAGCACCAAGCCTGGAAGTAGCCCAAAATGTTGTAAAGATGTGATGAAAAGGTTCGGAAAAGGGCATTAAGGGTCAGCAAGGGGAGGGTTTTTTAAAAAATTATTTAATCATTTTTTCGATACAAACAACAACCGCAAAAGACATATACAGGTTAAGAACTTAATTCGATCCGGAGGTCCGTACTGAACCTGAAACTGTTCTTAACCTGAAGCACCACTTTAGCTAATGGGGACTCCTGCTGCAGTTGCACCGCCGGCGCACGATTTCTGTTCTCATCCTGAAGCAAAGTTCTTAACCCGAGGTACTATTTCTGGGTTAGCGGAGTCTGTAACCTGAAGTGTATGTAACCTGAAGCATATGTAACCTGAGGTACCACTGTACAACAAAAACAATAATAACACAATTTGACAATTCAGATTTGAATTCACTGCTATACCTATGACTACACCTTTTTAACAATATTTTCCCACCTCTCTCTCCTCCCCCTACTTCCCACCACTATCCGCCTTATCGCTTAAATATTTGTTCCAGATTTCTTCATATTTATCCATTCTTATTTTGCGTCGACATGCAATTCATTCGTATGTAGCTAATTTGTCCATATTATCAATCCATGTGCTCAATGGAATCTTTTTTGGTCAGCAAGGGGAGGTGTGGCAGAGCGGGCTTACGTGCATTCTACCGATGCACATTGGGGTCCAGAATATAACTGTCAGGTGCTGGTGTGGTTGCTCGAGAGTAAACAGGCTTTATTTCCAGGCTTTATTCTTGGTGCAAACTATTTACAGTGAAGAGCGTTGTAAGTTCATGTCTGGCTCAGTCGCTAGCAGAACCTGGGAGTGTTCAGTCTTTGTACCTCCCCCAGCACAAAAGTCGCGTCACCCCCAACCTTTTCCGCCCCTCCCTGCGCTGAAGCCTACCTCACAGAATGGGTGCTGTCAGGGGCGTACTTCCCGCCTCTCCGGGTTGCTCAGGCTCGGTGTTGAGGCTCTCCCTAGCATTCCCTGTGCCTCTTCTACACTTCGCAGGATTTTTGGAGGCTTCCTATAGCACAACTGCCCTTCCATCTCTCGCCTCTGAGTTGATGGCAGTTCCCTGACAATAACCCCCGTGGAAAACGGGGATTGCCTGTATAGACAATACAAATATGGAAGGATCCCTGATCCGATTCAGCAGGAGGGTATGTTCCTAAAGACAGGAATCCAGCAATCTCTGGAATGTTTGTACCCACTGGTACATAAATACCATTCTAATGTTATCCCAATCTGTTTCCACCCCTTAAAAATGCTTCATGGTTTAGAAGGAACATAAGAAAACAGGAAGCTGCCTTATCCTGAGTAAGACCATTGATCTATTTACCTCAGCCTTGTCTACAATGATTGGCAGCAGCTCTCCAGGATTTCACACAGGGCTCTACAGGTGACAATGGCACATGAAGTTAACGTCTCCCTTCCTTTCGTTTCGTTTTTTCAACTGGAATTTCTGTCATTTCAATCTGTTGTAGAAGAGAAGTGTGAACAATAATAGTTCTGTGACTTCAAGAAACTTCCTCAGTCCATCCCTATAACTAGGGATCCCTATAACTTCCTGATAAATTTTGATAAATATTGAAAGCCCTATTGTCTTTTACCTGCTCTGCGGTTTTACATGCAGAAGAGTCTAAACTTGCTATGAATTTTCTTCTGGTGCCAAGAAGGGATGCATGAAACCCCATTGAGAGTTCTAATTGAAAATTTGGCTTTCATCAAAAATTCTTCAGAGGTTTCACCTAAAGATGAGCTGCCAAATTCTCTTCAAATATCACTGCATACTAGTCATGGTTAGGAATGGATGGATCAGTCTGTTTTCAGACCATGTCAATTTCAGATGTAGTTGTTCATCAGGTTGCTTCGTTCCATTTGTGCATTAATGTGTGAACTTTAAAAAAAAATACAAAAACTCATATTTAAATATGTTTTTGACACATTTAAATACGTATTTTATCTCAGTGTTAGCATTTCTAGATGTACTATATTCTAAAGCATGCATGCTTAATGAAATTTGATACATTGTACCAAATTTCATGTCACCAATACTACATCTCCCCCCCTTAGCTTAAAAATATACAGCAAAATTCAGAAAAGTGAGATAGCACTAATTCATGGATTAGTCCAGGAGCTGCAAATTAGGTCGGTTCACTTAAAAATGCAGACCAAATGAGATTCTCCTCTATCACTGTGCATGAAACCAAAGATAAAATATAATTTAAGCTGAATAACTTTCCTTAGTTGATCTGTCAGGAAAATATTCTGCACACCATCCATCAAGCAATCTGTGTGCTCGGCACTGCAAATCACCCTCCTGCTCTCTAACTTTCATATTTAAACAAAACTCCTGCAATGCAAACAGCCAGCTATACCAGATGCTTCGACACAGATGTTCTGTCCAAGCATATTGCCTTGGTGTTCCAAAGGCATTATCTTGAGTCCTCCCTCAACGTGACAGTTGTTTCATTTCACCTGTTGGAAGCCATCTTCTTTCACAGATGGTTATATTCAGTTCACTGACAAAATATGCAAATGGCGATGGGTTATATCTACCTATTATCACCCAACGCTGCTGCAGCTTCCTTCCAGCTCATCCAGTTCTGCAAATCCTTGCCCTTTGTGGAAGGGACGAGTTTGCCAAGTGCCCAAGGGGGTCTATTTAGACCTGAATGTCTACTGACATGGAGAGATGACATATTGCTGCTATAATTCTGAGGTGTGAACCCACCAGGCTGGAAAGGATTAGCAGAGAATCCTCTCAGCTCCAGGCCCAACAACTGAACTACTCTCTTTGCTCAAGCTGCTGGCAAGGAAACAGAACAGACCAAAGCAGGTCAGCAGCCCAGGGATTGGCTCTAAGCTGTTATTAACTGTCAGCCTGCTCAAAGGCTCCTGATTTAGAAACTAACATAGGAGGTAGAGGAAAGTCAGCATTATATCTATATTGTATTGTGCTCATTGTGGTGAAATCTCTAACACCGATTTGACTCATCTGGTGTGAGCGTTTCAGCTAATTCCAAATATGCGTATTTATTTCCTACACTGATGTGCCACCACTCTGCCAAGCACTCAAGGTGTTTTATGTTTTATAATAATGGCCTGCAATCTCGGAAGACGGGATACAAATGGGAATTTGATGAGAAGAAGAAGGAAACTAAGCTTATGCAGGTGTCAGTGCTTTCATAGGATTACACATCATGAAGTCCCATAACGGCCAATGGAATGGTTGTTGTGGGAGACAGTACTGGGAGGGGGAGGAGCCAAATGGCAGTTGCTCTGAGGGCTTCTTGCTGTGTCATTTCTCCATCTGCCTCATCCAGGTATGATGGCAGCTGATGAAGGTGGTTTTGGGAGAGGAGGAGCAAAATAGCAGTTGGCCTTACCTGAGCTAATGGAGGATGCCTCACTTCACTCTCTTGGAAGAAGCTAGTTGATGGACACAAGGATGCATAGAAATGCTTAGTCAGACTCAAGGCTGGGGAACTTGCGACATTCCAGATGTTGTTGAGCTACAGTACCCATCATCCTGTCATGTTAGCTGGGGCTTATGAGAACTGGAGAGGCTAAAAACTTCCATAGAGTCTCAGGTTTTCTACTCCCTGGTCTAGACTTTGACAGGGTTGCTGTTCATTTAAGACAGAAAATTTTGCTGATTTTGGCTTGTGTCACTGAAGCATTGTGACATGATAACCACTAGGGGCCAAAAGCTGCAACAAGCAGGGAGATGAATTTTACATATTGACTTGAAGTAACCAGGGAATTTCCTGGCTTCCAACTTCTCAGAGGGATGATGGGAGGTGTCCAGCAATATTTGGAAAGCCACAAGTTCTCTATCTCTGCCGAAAGATGTAGGATTATCATACACTAGGGGTCGGCAACCTAAAGCCCATGGGCCACAAGCGGCCCATGGGGGTCATTTAACCGGCCCATGGACCCCCGCTGCCCACTCAGGGACAGCCTTCCGCAATGCTGGCTGGCTTCCCATTGGCTGCAGGAAGCTCCTGCAGCCAATGGGAAGCTGCACACGTGTCCTCCACGCCGGAAGGAGAGCCGGAAATAGTGTTTGTGCATGTGTGCATGCATGCACACTCCGGCCCACTGCACTGTCTGCAGGACTGTGAACTGGCCCAAGCCACAAAAACTTTGCTGACCCCTGTCAGACACTATACCAAAAAATGCTTAGTTTTAATCAGTGCTATTTTTCTAGAAAAAGAGGTGCCAGAACTCACCATGAACGTCTCCCATGTTCACTTATAATGGCAATGGCACCTACCTGAGAGCTGCAAGAGCTGAGTTCCAGTGAGTTCCTGCTCAAAAAAGTCATTATTTTAATTACCGTGTGTTGTCACATAAACCTTAGGAAAGTGGCTGTATAAGTTTAACCTTACAATGATGCCAACAAAAAGTTTTAAACATCACATTATGTCTTGAAACCAGAGACTGCTGGATCGGGAAAAGGGCAGAGTTTTGTCAGATTAAAAGTGACAATGTATTTTATAGATAAGGCATTTTTTAAAAAATCTCAAATTACCTTTCTATAATCTCTGTAACCTTTACCCTCCATGACTCTTATTTCCATCCTTTACGTTTTTAATATCTTGACCTACTGAGAGAAAAGTTCAAATTCTCTGCTGGTTTTTTAAAGAAGAAAAATTCTTTTAAATGCTGGTGGGAAAAGATTGCTGCAGAGTCATCATTCCCTCTGATTACAAGTCAATTTAGCATGGGCCAAAAATGGGTTTGATTTCCAAGACTGTGTCCCAATGTATTATGAAGGTTCAGAGCCGACAGTGCTCAGCATCGCACCTCCAAACTACCCTTGTGATCATCTGAGAGAATGAAAATGTAAAAAAGAAGGTACAGGTGAGGCTTCAGCAAGTGGCACAGTCAGGATTGAAAAGGTTCAAAGGAACATGGACCTTGGTAACATTTTCCTCCCTAGAATGTCAGTGGACTAATGACTTAATACCTGATTTGAGAAGCTGCTTCAGAGACTTGATGTCTCGTAATCTGATCACCCTGCACTCAATAAGGTGTCCATGAGTGCTATGGCTATCTGCTCCAAGTTTGGTCTGAAGCACATGAAAGGAGAAAAGTGGCCTTGAAGTAGCCCATAAAAAGCTAGCATGCACGCACACACAAATGCAAATTTTTTTGTGTGGAATTTATAATGTTGATGAAACAGATACAGAGCAGAGATGGACACAGCAGCTAATTCTGTCCCATTATGGATGTTGCTAGCATTTGATTATAGATGTGCCCTGTGGCATGAAATTACGTTCCAAAGGGTGCATTTTGTTCTGATTTGCGCTGCACTTATTACACAGCTTTTACATGTATGTATTTTTTTATGCAGTGCTGCTTTTTGGGGGGGGGACAAAAGAAAAAAGCGCTGGCACCCCCATCTGGGTAAAAGTGCTGTGGGCAACAGCACAAAATGCCTGTCATAGACAGACAGAAAAAAGAAAAAAGAGAGGTGGTGCTACTCTGTTAACAGCAAATACTGTCACAAAAAAGCATTGGCATCATGTGAAATACGTACTGTGTGCACATTTTGCCCATAGAAAATGCACTGCAAAATCTGGAGTTGTGAGCAATCCAAGTGGGAGATGTGTTCTGATCTGCAGGGAAGTTTGGAAGTGTTGAATCTGGAAAAGTGTATGATACAAAAAAAGAGACTAAATCTCTAACACAGAGCTACGAAATGTCAGATTCCCAAGCAAACCCACATTTTAGAAATAAGCATTTGCTTTTAGATCTCATACAAAACATGCCCTGTATTTATGCACTATGTCACAGGAAATTTGGGACCCGTTGCCTGTCAAATCCAGCATCCCATTACCTGACACTGATGATAGATATACTTTGCTCCCCATGATTGAACACAATTTCAAGCTTTGGGATTTTCATTAAACTATCTTTGAACAAAAAACATCTCCCTCCCCCTCAAAAAAACCTTCCTGTATCAGAGATAAGGATCATGGCAGAGTGGGTCTACATAATCTAAAGTTGGCAATGTCATCCTACAACAGGTTTGCATATATTCATAAATATGTTGAGGCAGCCACAAGCTTCAAATTACCTGTTGTTGTTGTTGTTTTTTAAGTATAACAAGGAATGGTTTTTACTGTTCCAGGAAATAAGCTTTTTAAAGTCTTCAGTCAACCACTGAGTTCTGTTGTGAAGGAGATCAACAACTAAATAGGTGTGAAGGGATCTTCTAACAGCTGCTAACTTTTATATTTTTTCCAGAGCAAGACTTTGGCTGGATCTAGACACTTAAAAAACGGTTTCAGGAAAACATGTTGTAAACGTCATAATAGGAAATCACCTTGCTGAAAGACGGAATTCCACAGCACCATCTGGTGTCACGGTGTTATAACACATTTAAAACACTCCTCACCCCTTTCTTTTTAATAATGAAGATGAGTCCTTGATCACTGCAGCATCACCCAAATCCAGACCTGGGATGAGGAGTTTCCAGCCAAGCTGGCACACCAACTCCATGGGACTGAGGTGTCTTCAGCCCCCTCAATATTTGTTGGAAGGGAGCTGAGGAGGCCGAGCATGGAGCTGAGTTTGACGCAGCTTCAGAGGTTGGCTCCTCCTGAGCATGAGAGATGAGCCACTGGCCATTGAAGCCGCCTCATCCTGGGCTCCACTTTCGACCTCCTCCCAATGATGTGACATTGAACATGTCGCACATTGCACACACGACGTCACACACATGTGATGCATCCTGGGCCCTCTCAATCTTGGGTGCAAGTTGGCACCTCTGCAGCCAAGAGTCCCTCTTGTCTGCTAGAACCAGAACTGGAGAAGTGCAGTATGCAGAAGTCCACAATGCCTATGTACTGTCTCCGGGATCAGAGACAGCATGCCTATGAATTACCAGCCACTGGGAAACTACAACAGGAGAGGGCTACTTGTGGGCTTCCCATAGTAGTAGTAGTAGTAGTAATAGTAGTAGTAATAAATTTATTATTTATACCCCGCCCATCTGGCTGGGTTTCCTCAACCACTCTGGGTGGCTCCCAAGAAATTAAAAACAGAATAAAACATCAAACATTAAAAGCTTCCCTAAACAGGGCTGCCTTCGGATGTCTTCTAAAAGTCAGATAGTTGTTTATTTCCTTGACATCTGATGGGAGGGTGTTCCACAGGGCGGGTGCCACCACCGAGAAGGCCCTCTGTCTGGTTCCTTGTAACCTCACTTCTCGCAGTGAGGGAACCGCCAGAAGGCCCTTGGAGCTGGACCTCAGTGTCTGGCCTAACGATGGGGGGGAGACGCTCCTTCAGGTATACTGGGCTGAGGCCGTTTAGGGCTTTAAAGATTCACACCAACACTTAATTGTGCATAGGCATCTGGTTGGCCACTGCGAGGCGTTAGATGGGTCTGTGGTCTGATCCAGTAGGGTTCTTCTTATGTTCTTAAGCTCTGTTGACCATGAAGACCAGAAGGGCAGGGCTTCTAGTATTTAGATCAGTCTTGGCCAATCCAGAGGCTTTGTTGGAACAGTGAGTTCCTCTCGTAGAGGGGATTGGGTGGGGGGTGTCACAGGGAAAAGTGTAAGGGGATAACCTTTTATGTAACTCTCATTGAGTAACAATGAAGAAAGTGAAGGCAACTCAGTTGCCCTGCTTCTTCCCCACCCCTTTTCTTTACAGTTTGTAAAAGGCAGTGTTGGGTTTGTTATAAGCAAAGTTTGTCAGTTAATGGAAGAAATCTATGTTAAAGAAATCAAGCGTCCAAGAATCATCATTCCTGTTAAAAATACCTTGGCTGTTGTAATAGGCTATATATGTTTAACATTCCTCTTTCCATCTGTGCACGAATAGAGCTCCTATGCCAAGACAAGGGGAAGCAGCCATAGCTTATTGGTATGGCCGAAACCTTGCAGGCATGGGAGCCTAATTCAATTGCTGGTATCTCCTGCAAAAAAATTCAGATAGCAGTGTAGGGACTGCACCCTATTCTCAGTTCCCAGGAACTGTTTTGCAGGAACCGGCAAGCCACTCCAGTATCACTGCCAAGAAAACTCCATGGACAAAGACAACAGGCATATAAAAATAAAATATTAAAATCACAATAAAACCCTCAAACATTAAAAACTTCCCTGTATAGGCCTGCCTTCAGATGTCTTCTAAAACTCATATAGTTATTTAACTGTTTGGCATCTGGTGGGAGGGCATTCCACAGGGTGGGTGCCACTACCGAGAAGGCCCTCTGGCTGGTTCCCTGTAACGTCACTTCTCACAGTGAGGGAAATGCCAAAAGACCCTTGGAATTGCTCCAATAGGACAATTTTTGTCCAGATGGCAGCAGAGAAGAAGAGATTAAACCCATTTCCTGCTGCCCCAATGAAAACTGCCCCTTCACCTGCTATTGCTACTTTAAAATAAAATAAAAAAGATTGCTGATACATTTAGCACCACACCTACTTTGACCCTTAGTCACAGGCTTCCAGCCTCAATGAAAGGTTCGATCCTAGTTCAAGTTTTAGACTTCCTGACAATTCTCTTCTTTGTGTTATATATTTAGCCTTTGGTCCAAACAGTTATCTTTTCTTATATGATACATTCTGCTCCACTGATCATTCATCTTATACGATGATAGAGACCTGGATGGTGTTATTGCTTCAGTTAAACCTTTGACCTGGTTGAGCTTTAAGTAAATCGTGACTCCCTTACTTGGTATTTTAACTGTGTCGGTCACATTAATGTTTTAAAATTAAAAAACAACCTTTCACTTGTTTGATATAAACATGCATCTTATCCCTGAATAGCCATAAGTACATTGCTCTGATCTAATACACCAGTGGCACTTTATCCCTCTTTTCCTTTTAACTGCTCTTCCCCACTGTAGCTGAAACAGAAGTGTAAAATGCTGAAATACTGCTATCAAGGTCAACAGTACCAGTAAGTATTGTGCACACAGAGAAAATTGGAAGTGTCCCCATTATGTAGGTTCATATGGAGGATATGATAGAATGGTAGCTTTGGCTGAGGATAAAAATCAAGTGAAAATGATACCCCTTGAAGTGTCTAATTGCATCATTTCATTTGTAATCACTGACCTTTCTTCCTTGCACAACAGAGAAGAGAAAGGAAGGCAAATTCCTCCTTCCTCCTACCCTGCTTCATTTGATTTGGTGCCAGCAAAGGATTATTCACTCTTGGCCCCATCCTGGGCCCAGTTACAATATTGATGCTCAGTGCATTTCACTTGAATGTTTTTGAGCTTCATGGTGTTTGGTTTTATGTGAAAGCAAAGGATACCAAATAATATTCAAAAGGAGGAAGAAAGAACTTTCAAGCAGATATTGAAGGTTTCATTGACTCTGAACACACGGTAGGGTTTTGTTGGGGTTTTTTCAGCTGTCAGTAAAAATCTATATTGATATAAGAAGGGCAACAGCTGCAAGCTATCTGCGTAAAATACTTAGTCTGATGGCTTGACAAGAAATGACATTTGTCACATTTCTTCATGCAGCAGTAGAAGGAATCATGAGACATGAGTTCATTCTTTGTGATTTGATGATTGTAGCTACCCCAAAGACCCTCATGTCTCTGAAAACTGGCGGACAGCAACTTATATCACCTGGGCCAAATCTGCCCCATAAATTGTATCTTCTGTCCCTAAATGGCTTGCTTCAAAGTAAAAAAAAAAAAAAGTATGCACAAGCAACATTTCTAACAATAAGATTGGCAGCAGACCACTGGAGTGGAGGTGGAGCATGGTGAGTGGATCCCTCCTCCCTTGAAAAAAAAATTGCCCTCCACCAAAATAGTTCATATGTGCATGCATGCTTGCATTCACTCTTATTATGTTGTTGTCAGCTGACCTTGTAGCTTGGGTGAATTAGATTGGAACAATCACTTAGCTTCTGGAGTTCAGAGGCTTTATTCATGTAGGAACTATTTACAGGAGGAGCGGAAATGAGACAGAGAAAATATCACATATTGTCTGGAGAGAGCAACAAACAAAATGGCTCAGTTTTTTGGAGTGGACAAACAGTGCCCTTATGTGGTTTAAAGTAACACATGCATTAACTGGAAGCTTAAGAGAAGGAAATGTATTTGCTTTTCTCCAATAGTCGTGTGTTAGTGTGAGAGGAAAGGATCTCTGTCTCTCTGTATTAGATGTGTGTCAATTACTGTGTGTAAATGGCTCCACCCACCCACCAGTATTGGCCACATGGCCTCTGAGGAGCAATCCACCTCCACAAGTGGACCATGGACCAAAAAGATGGCTCACTTTTAAAAATATAGCTCCTTGAGGCTGCAGCTATCTTTCTGAGTTGATCCTATCATCTGTGGCACTAGAACACAGCTGCCATGTTCAGAATCAGATATGCATAAATAAAATATATAATGTGTTTATCTCCAGCCAGAGAGCTGCAGCCAATCATAATTTTGGGAGTTCTGTACCTGCATGATGCATGCATTTTCAGAACTCATGCTTGCATCATTTTAACATTTTTTAGACTCACCCATAAAATCTCTCCGAAAATACTCCGAAAAACATGCAAAGTGTCCCAGTGTCTGTCTTAACATGCTTAAACAGAACCATACTTGTTGAAGAGGCAGGGAGTTTTGCCCTGCTCCTCACTCTCACTCTCTGAGACAATGTTTGTAGTTTCCATATATTTTGAAGATGATGCCATAAAGGCCCAGTCATACTGTTCTGTAATGATGAATTAAATAATATCCCCTGGGTGTCATCCGTATTTTTAGCTGTCAGTTCCTTCTACCCTCCAGTTGCCTCCTCTGTGTGCTGTTTCTCATGAAGACATTAAAGGAGGTTTAGAGATCACAGGAGGCCTTTAGTTAGAGCAGCAGATAATGATTCTCAATTAGTTCAGGTAATGGTAGTTATCAGCATTTTGGAGGAAATGGAGCTTGAAATGTTTTGTGGATGAAAGGTGAGCGGGATCTCACAAAAGAGGGGAGGAAATGCTCCCTCCTGTTTATGCATGCGGTTTGTACAGAGATATTTCATTTCCTTGTACAATCTTTTGCTGGAAACAGTAGTTTATTGTTGAGTGACTTTAACATCGTTTTTTAAAAAGCAACAATCCTTAAAGAATTGTCTTAAGGAAAATCTACTGAATCCAACAGCGGAGTCTACTGTCTGATGTGGGTGTAAACCTGGCTTGTCATGTGTCCTATTTCACAGAGGACAATGCACTCTTTGAAGGGCTGACCAGTCCTCTGTTTCCAGGGTAGGCAGATTTCAGACTTGCAGGATATATGTTGGTTTTGTGATTTGAACACCAAGGTCTACCAACCAGAGTCATGTGCAAAATTGTGGCATGTGGAAGTGCAGGGCACATAACTAAGAAGCGGACTGCCTCTGAGCTCAGCCCTGTTGGGGATCTGAGGTGAGAAAGCCACAAAGTGGAAGTTGCTCCTGGTTCCAGTCACCACACAGCGGCTGCTTAAGGTATAAAACAGTTCACTGCTGCAGAAGATCAGGCTTCAGTAATACAGTTCTGGATACTGATACAGTGGTACCTCGGGTTACAAACGCTTCGGGTTACAAACGCTTCAGGTTACAGACTCCGCTAACCCGGAAGTAGTACCTCGGGTTAAGAACTTTACTTCAGAATAAGAACAGAAATTGTGCATTGGCGGCGTGGCAGCAGCAGGAGGCCCCATTAGCTAAAATGGTACCTCAGGTTAAGAACAGTTTCTGGTTAAGAACGGATTTCCGGAACAAATTAAGTTCTTAACCAGAGGTACTACTTTATATACATACAGCTTGTAGGTTTTGCAGATACAGATACAGATATATATATATATGTCAAAAGCATGTCTGATGCAACAGCAATTCAAGACTTAACACAAACTCTGACTCATGGACTCACAGACTTGAGCTAACATGCCTTAATCACTGGACCATTGTCATGGCTGACCTTTCCCCTGTTGGTTTATCTCATACATCTTATACATATGGGTCCATGAATGAAATTAACCTCTTTCTCCATGTCCAGTTCCTCCAAGAAACCCAAACTTTTTTTTTTCAGTACAAGATTGTGAGCTCAAAATCCTATCCCATAAAACCCATGCCTAGTTTTCCTCATCCCAAGCTTCCCTCATCTCAACAGCATCTGTTGTGGAAGAAGTGAGGATCAGAATGCTTTGCTGATCAACTGCGAATCATCCAGAACTCTTCAAGTAGACCCTGATCTACCTTCTTTCCATCCCCGCTTTATTTGGAGGAATCTTTTGTTTGAAGGTCTGTCTTGTACAAAGCCAGTTTAAGGATTCAGAACCCTTAATAAGGGAGACAAGGCATTTTAAGGAAGTTTCATTAATGATTAATTTTAACTGGTTTTATGCAATATATATGCTTTCTTGCTTTCCATAGTTTTTAGGTACACAGTGCAGAAACTTCAGGAATGACACAAAATATAAATAACTGAACATGCAACTTGTTTGCAAATCTGTGCCTTCTTTTTTGTGATGGATGGCTACCCTAGTGCAAAGGTGCATCCAATTTGCATCATTATGCTCATTCAGTCCCCACTCTGAATACAGCTTGTGATGCCGATAGGATCACACATCTAGGGCCAATAGTTGCTATGGGTGACTAGTTGTACTTTACTTTTAGTTGAGTTGAGATCTCAGTGCTTTCATACCCTAAACAATGAGTAACATAAGCATAAAAAATGCAATCATAACATTTTAATTTATTTTACAAGATAAAGACACCCACAAAGCAAAGCATATGCATGCATACACACACACACACACACACACACACACACACAACTATATATATATATTTACAGTCTATTCAGTTGCAATGGCATGTTCAGCTGTAGATGTCAGGAAACTACTTTGCCCTTTTGTTGCAGTTTTATTTAATTCTCCCCCCTGAAGAATCAATACTTGTGTTGTGAAAGTCACTGTAGCCCTAGAGCTATTGAGTCTCTTCTAAAATTAATTTTATTTTCTAGTCAAAGGAAAATAGATTGAAAATGCCTTTAATAAAGTAAAAAAAATAAAATATAAGTTAGGATCCAATAGATGTTTCCTTGCGCAGAAATAGGCTTCCACATATGGAGGGGCTTATAGGAATGAGATGAATTATCCAGATAAATGCAATTTAGTCTAAATGAAACTCTTTTTTGTTGCCCTTGACACCCTTTGGATTTTTTTTTCTGAGCAGAAAATTCCACATTTACCTTGATAGGCAAATTTCTGGGTCAGATGCATCTCTGATCTTATCAGCTTTGCCCACTGATGGCAACTATTGGACAAATTCATAGAAGATAATGCCTACTAGCCATTCATAGAGGATAATACCTAGGTTGGAGAAAGTATGACTTTTGTTTTGGGGAATCGCAACTGGAGTGAGTGCTATTTGTCGGAAGACTCCCCCCCCCAAAAAAAAAAAAAATCACATAAGAACTTTTGACTCAGTCTTCCTAGGATGTGGCCTTGAATTTACAGAGATCGCAATAATGTGTAGAGAGAATTCCATGCACACAGTGCAAGGTGGGGAGGTGGGATTCTTCTATCATCTTCTCTAAGCAGGAGAAAGTGTGATGTGCTTTGACTGAGTAATCCCTGGGTATCTGGCCCAAGGGGCTTTGGTTTGTTGTTGACCTTTAGTCTTGAAGCACAGCAGCCTGGAAAATCTGATGAGGCCAGGCATGCTGCATCTCTGCTACACACATATCATAAAAAGCTCAGGGGGTGAGAACATTTGTAGCCTGCTGAGAGAGAAATAAGGTAGGGGGAAGCACCCACTGAGGTGTGCCACTGATTGCTTTTAACAAGTAAGTTATCAGTGGGACAAATTGGTGAATGGTGAAGATTCAAGACTGATTTCTTAGGTAGAAAACTTGATATATCCAATTATGGTTCTTTGAGCAGAACTAAACTGCAGTGTGTTCAGTAATCACACTGCACATGAGGTGTTCCGAGTAATATTCTTGGATGAAGAAAAAATATTCATGGAGGGAAGGGAGACTTCATCAAGAGAGTCTGTAAGTGCATGACTTACATGAGCAGTGGCAATGCAAGGTCTTCATCCATACTAATCTCTCTAAGTTTCACTGATGATGACTGATTTCTAAATAAGAGGCAAAGCAGCAGTAAAAAAAACTTCTGTGATTCTTATTTAACCCCCCCCCAAAAAAAAAACCACTGCCTTTCCTCCACTGAGTAGTAAACAAAAAGCCATTTGATGCTAATATCATATTTGGGTGCAGAATAGAAGGAAGTTGCAGTCTGGAAAGAGCAACAACTGACAATCTTCCATCCCCAAATCTTGGAAAAGATTTATTTCCCAGAGTGAGACAGAGGAACTAAAGCTATTATTCTTTAGGAAGTCTAATTTGAGGCACTGGCATGCTTATGCAGTTTGCATATGGTCTCCTGTCCAGAGGCACAGATCTCAGATAAGTCCAATTCCTGCATTTACTCATAGGTAGGACACTCATCTTTAGCAGCAGGAGTAGAGATGTTGACATACTGCACTGAATAATTGCATAAAATTAAAACATGCTAAATTGGAAAACAATAATTTAAAATCTACAGGCATAGAACTTTTCAATGAATTGATAGGCATATATATTTGCATCATTTATTCATATCTATGAAAATGAGAGGTAGCTAGCATTTGTTTTAAAATCAGAATAGAAAGTTTTGAGAGGGTTTTTTATAGCAAAGATGAAGTTACAATCAGCAGAAGTGGCTCCTTTCTTATCAGTTGAGAAGACTAAAATAAATAGTTATGATGTTCTTCATCTTCTCTTAAAGGCTGGCCTGAAGTTCCCTCTCACCTTTCATGATACCATTCTCCACCTGTAAAAATGGACAGAGAATTTCTGTCCATTTATAGGGAGAAGGGAGACTTTCTAATAAATTTTCATGGTGGGCTTGCCTTACTTGAATAGCCAGTGAGTTGCACCTTCTCCCTGTAGTGTTGTTGGAGTTGTCCCAGTCAATCAGATTCTGGGAAGTATGGAAGCGAGGGCAAAGAAGGCCAAGTGCTTTTTTGCCTTCATCCCTGTTAGGTTGGTTAGGTTGCTTCAAGTCATGTGCTAATCTAGAAGCAAATGTAGAAATTAAACTTCACTGCAGATGCCTTCTGAGAGAGAGAGAACAAGTTCCCAAACCACCTAAAGAAAAGAGAGTACCATGCAATGCTACAAATCCCTGGGCTGCATTCATTTTCCTAAAGTCAACACTCTGCTATTCTTATTGTTCCTTAGCCTAATGGAATTTATTGAGGCTATTCATCCTCTGTGTGCACAGCAAAAGTGCACTTTTTAAAGCTGAGAAAGCTATAGAGTTAATAGCTTAATAATTCACCAAGAAAAACTGATGTGCTGCTGACCCATGTATCAGGCTGTCAGCAGTGCTTGAGGGTAGTTCATAAATTGCATGGGAAGACTCTGTGGGTGCTCAGGACCAATCCTCTTTTCAAAAGAAAATGGCCTTGTATAGGAGGTCATGAGGGATTAATGCAGAGTTATTCTCCAACTTAATTTGCATGCCAGTGAAGAGGGTGAAGGGGCAGGAGAGAAGTAGCTCCACCATCAAGAGCTAATAAAGAGAAGTCCATTTCTTTAAAGACAAAGCAATCCCATCATTTTGTGTAGTAAGTAGCTTGATCTTCACTAGGAGTGCAGGCATTTCATTCCTTAGAGCTCCTTTGCAATTTGAGTGCAACATGGATAAAGGTATATGTGTCATCTGAGTCCACTGAAAAGCATTATGTTTTGAGGCATTGTGAAACTGGTGTAAGCCCCGTGGTTGTACCAGCAAAAATATTGTAATACTAAACTAAGTCACCATTTGTTGCTGTTCCATGATACCCATAATCAGCTGCTTGATATGTCAGTTGTCATGGTAGGGCCAATCTTTTCCTGGTGCTGCTGTCAAAGTTCACCCTTATGCTCTTAAACTGCTCGATGTTTTTCATAAACCAAAACATAGGCAACTGGGGAATTGAATAGCTGAGGTGCTTCAAATGAAAAGACTCTTCCAAAGACTCTTGGCAGCCATGCACTTTACCTCCATCTTGGCTTGAGGCCTCCAGTGAGTAGAGCCAATATGGATGGCTCTTTGGCCCTTGCTCATTTCAAAATATGACCCACACTACTACTACTACTACTACTACTACTACTACTACTTTTTTAAAAAAAGATTGCTGACAAGGGCCACGTGTAGACTTCTAGGTGGCTAAAATATAGGACTGGGGGGCCAGCATTGTCTTCATGGCCAGCTTTGTGTTACACGAACCATTCAACATCTCCCAACTCCTTCACACACAGTCTTGGCATCATTATTTTTTAAACCCCATTGCTGAGCGCAGCCATCTATATCCTGCACATCTGATCAGTATTCCTCTCAAGCTTCCTTTCAGATGTTGAGATCAGTAGAGGGGGCCCTCTAGGTAGTTCCACTGCCATGAGAAGTATGGGAGCAGGGACCTGGGAGAGGGCATTCTCTGTGGCAGCCCCTAAACTATGGAATTCTCTGCCACCAAGGTGCAACTGGCACCTTCACTCTGCCGTTTTGGTCATATGCTGAATATGCACTTCTATACCCCGCCCTTTGAAAGTTGAGATAGATGGACGGATAGAGACATATTTTAGGACTTGCCCTAGTTTGTGATTGTAATTTGTTTTAAACTGTTTTTAATGTTGTGTGTTAATTAGCCCTAGGACACTATAAATATTGATTGAAGGGGAGAGGGCATGGGAGGAGTGGAAGAAGGAGAGGAGAAGAATAAGTTCAGTATTATTTTACTATTTTCACATTGGTCTTGAGAACTGATTTTTCCTATATGTATTACACATCCGATGTGTGTTTGATTGTCTTGTCAAATGCTTGACTGCTGTCCTTTTTCTTTTTCATGTTTCTTTTTTGTCTCAGCTGAAAACATCCCTTTTCTTCCAGGGAAACTGTCCATGTTTTGCTTAGATGCTACACTGCCCAGCCATCTGGGTGGCAAATTGTTCACCCTTAAACAAAACAAGAGAACCAGCTCCCATCCCCCCACATCTCAAACTGTGTAAACAATGCCGCTTATTGATTATAGGCAGATCGAAAAGGGCTGCTGTTTTGGCTCAGGCAGAACAAATGGGATGTCACTGATATGGACATAATTGTATGCAACGGGTTCTATGCAAAAAGAAAAACAAATGAGTCAATAATCTAAATAATAAATTTGATAGAATCCGTGGCACACAAAATCTGTGATTCACAAAGCAAGCAAGATAGTAAGGGACTGCCTAATATTACTCTTGCTTCAGCCATTTTACAAGACACGGCTCTGAGCTCCATCTTCCTCTGAAGTTGAAATGAATGGCTATTAAAGCTCAGGGCTTTTCACTTCAGTAGTGCCCCCATTTTGTGGATTTATTCCAGAAGGCCTTTAGATTTTCTTGCTGAAAATTTGTTTGCATGTGTGTTTTGCGTTGCATTAATTTTTAGTTTCATTTGGTTTTCTGGTTACCATCATTACCATGTTTCATTTGGATCGTTTTTGTAATGATCTTTTAATATGTTTCACAGTTGCTTATGCATTTTGTTATGGACAAAGATGTGAGTTATGAGTACTATAAATGAATGAAAAAATTCATTCCAGTAGCACCTTAGAGACCAACTAAGTTTGTTATTGGTATGAGCTTTTGTGTGCATGCACACTTCTTCAGATACACTGAAACAGAAGTCACAAGACCCTTATATATAGTGAGAGGGTGGGGAGGGGTATTACTCAGAAGGGTGGTAGGAATGGGTGATTGGCTGATAGGTGTGGTAAACCTGTTGACGACTGCTAACAACTGCAATTGGTCAACAGGTTTACCTTTGCTATGAAAGATGCCATTTTGGGGGAAGCGTGAAAGATACATGTGGGAGGAGACCTACCTCTTTCACACTCTTGCATATTTTTCATGCCTGCTTGCAGCCATCCTTCCTCAGTCTGCTGCTGCTTGAAGAAGAGGGGATACATATGCACTGCTACTCACGAGGCAATCTTTGCAACTCTTCGAAAAGGAAGGCAGTGCAGATGCTGAGGAATGGCATCTGCATTGTGATACATGTCACGATGCACATAGTTATACAGTGGTAAAAAGGTAAAGGGACCCCTGACCATTAGGTCCAGTCATGACCAACTCTGGGGTTGCGACGCTCATCTCGCTTTATTGGCCGAGGGAGCCGGCGTACAGCTTCCGGGTCATGTGCCTCAGGTTAAGTACTTAATTTGTTCCGGAGGTCCGTTCTTAACCTGAAACTGTTCTTAACCTGAAGCACCACTGTAGCTAATGGGGCCTGCTGCCGCCGCCGTGCCGCCAGAACCCGATTTCTGTTCTTATCCTGAAGCAAAGTTCTTAACCTGAAGCACTATTTCTGACTTAGTGGAGTGTGTAACCTGAAGCGTATGTAACTGAGGTACCACTGTACTCACCTTGCACGACACTTCATTCAGTGGGGTGCACATTCCAAGTTGAGGGAGCATCAATCTCTAGCTGCTTCATACCATCTCTCTCTCTCTCTCTCTCTCTCTCTCTCTCTCTCTCACACACACACACACACACACACACACACAGACACACACCATTGCACCCTTTCACAAAGGTGTATAAAACTGCCTAAAGTGAGGGTTTTGTTTAACAGTAGGTAGGTTCTTGAAAGCTCCTCCACCATTTCAGCTCAGCATTATTGGAAATATTGTCAAGGCTTGGTCTAAAGTGTAGATTGCAAGTGTACAGTAGTTGGAAAACAACCCATTTACACAAATCAATAACAGAGTAGATGGTGGGCGGGGGGAGAGGAAAGCTATTACAGGATGCTCGCTCTATCTTAACTTATACTTTGTACGCTCATGGTCATACAGTATTTTACTTTTTAAAAAAAGTTTGAAGTTTCTCATGCATGGCCTTCAAGCCCACCTAATAACCCCCCCCTCCAGACAAAAGAATTAGAAAGAGAAAGTTGTGTTTTAATAAAGAAGCATACTGTTCATCTGGGTAAGACATAGTGTGTAATCTTTCAAGTGTAAGATGATTTACAGTGGAGTTTCAACTGATCAGGTCCCTAAAGAAAATTGTATTGCATTTGATTTGCTGCCTTGTGCTTTCTAATTTTGTTTTCCTAATGACAATTGATTAAAAATAAACTAATAGAAAGTCAGTTGATTGAGCTGGTTACTGGCTAGGGGACGCTCCACTCATCTGCAGTGCTGTAATGAAGTATTTATCTTAGCAGGAGTCCAATTTCCAGAGCCATGTGAAGAGAAATTAGAAACAGGGTGGGGAGATAGAATACAGAACACTTTGATCTTGGGCTTAAACTTCTCTAAACCACAGAAGTGTTTTCTGTTCCTATGCATAGTCTGCATGGGTTTACACACACCTGTCAATTTTCTCACGCATTTAACAAGTTGGTTTAGAGGAAATAGTTCTGAGTTCATGAAAGCATGAAGGATGGCACAATGGGTGAGCAAGTGAACATATGGGTAAGAGAAAGTTCCTACTCTTCTATGACCCTGTTCAACCTTCAAGGTCAGGAACAGAGTCCCTGCAAGCTGTCCTATTTATTCATGAGGCCAATAAAGAGAGGTGGCCTTTTCAATGCCAGGACCAAGTTTATGCAATGTGGAAAGCTACTGTATACCAAGTCAGTCTGTTTGTCCTTCTGGCTCAGGATTCGTTACAGCAAAAGTAGATACTGTGACTAGAGATGGGCGAATCTGTCAATTTTGGTTTCTCATTTATCCATTTTTAAGTTCAGTTCTCTGCTTGTCCCCCACTTTATAGGCATGGATCAGAGTGCTTTTGTCTTTGCCCCCATCACTTTTCCCTGGAAAACCCACTCTTTGGTGCTAAATTGGAACAAATGGTAATCCGCAGAAAACCCAAATGCCATTTGTTAAACCACAGATTTTCTTGGGGGAGATTGAACCCGGGACTCTGTCATGGAGTTATAGCCCTTAACATGGTGCCCTGCAGATTTGCGGGCTCCAACTCCCATCAACCCCCACCAGCTTGGCCAACCATCAGGGATGATGGAAATCGAAGTACAAAACATCTGGAGGGCACAATGTTGGGGAAGGTTTCTGTTCCGTAAGGGAACTCCTTGTCAGTAGAGATCTTCCATGTTTTTTCCCACATTTAGACTGGCCTGTTCCAGCCAGCTTTTAAAACATGGGTTATGGTTTATTATGCTAAAACAAATTGCTATTGTAGCCTGATTTTAATGTTCCACCAGGCTTGCTTCCGTTTTCTTTTGGCTGTGATGTATTTCCTATTTTTATTTTGTAAGTTGCTTTGTGAAAGTACCCTGCTTCGTAAACTGCAAGGCAAACATAATAACATAAAGTTGGAGCTGTTGTTGGCTTTGCCAGCTGCCACAGTCACCTGGAGGCGTGTGCAGTAGCCTTGCTTATATTTTCTGTGTGAATTAGGGTAAAACAAGGTGGAGCAGCACATATGATAGATTCGACTTCAAATGCGAATGGATTCAAATGTCTCCCCCAAACACAGTGCTGCCCTTTTGCCTAATATATTGGTTGTGACTACACGAGTGTGCGCAGATCATGCAGACCAGTTTGTGTTGGCATCCGATGTTATGAAAGTTCTGTTTGTGGTTTGCTTTGCAACAACTGAAACCGACCACTTGCTGCTACAGTTGCTATGGGAAGAAAGTGTATGTGTGAGCAGGCCCAGAGTCTCACTGATTTAGATGGGACTTCGGCACACCTAATGTCTCTCCAATGTGGCCATTATCGGCAATCACAAAGCATAGAAATTTGAAAAATCAAAGCTAGTATCGTATTCTCTGCTACTAACAGATGTCCTGGTCACTCAGGAAAAAAACATTTACTCGCACAACATGAAAACCAGGGTTGTTTGCATGTCTATTTAAAAGTTATTGGATGAGTGACAATTTTCCCCAAGCTCTTCATGAACAGTCTTTTCATTGTCTATAATGGGGAGCAGAAGGTAAATGTCAACACCAGACGCCTGGGGCACACGCAGAGTACATTCATCTAGCAAAGTCGCAATTTGCTTTAGACTCATCTGTGCTGCCTTAACTATCGTCTGCTTCCCTCTGTTGCCTGAGGAGAGCACCGCAGAGTGTAAGATCATAGAACGGTCTTGAGGCGGGGAAGACTAAGGCAGCCTTGTGTGCTGTTAGGAAAATAAACGGAATGTGAGGGATTGTAATTAGAGCGCTCTGAAGAAATGTTCAAAATTTGATTTCCACAAGCCAAGGTTTCCTCCACTTCCCACTTCCAGAGTATTTCTAATTACATGCGCTGAGGCAGTCTTGCAGAAATCTATCTTGTTTTAAATCAGCATGGCAAATAAGGTAATTTTTCCTACACACACACGCACACACACATGAATTTTTCACTTGAAGCAAGGCACACGCATTGAGATACTGATAAATATGGTTCCTGGAAGACTCTTACATTTGAGCTGACATTGCACGTACTCGTATGACTGGCTGAAGGCAGAAGCTGTTTACTAGTATATTGCAAAGGAAATTGCTAGCAGAGTTGATATTTCTAGTGTGAAAAATGTGAGAAGCATCTACGGAGAGGGGAAGGAGAACATCTTATGAATAGCAGCAGTAGCATTAGTGTTTACTACTATTCCCATATTGCAAATTGGAGCGGGTGCTGAAACTGGGAAAGAGTGCCTTGCCTGATGAGTTCCATATATGATAAAGGTAAAACTCAAACCAGGGACTTCTAATTCATAGCTCTATCATTGCCACTATAGCAGAGAGCGGGAAGCTCATTCCCTTCATGCATTGTAAGCTTGCAACTCCCAGCTTCCCTCATAACTGGCAATGATGGTGGGGTTTGATGGGAGCTGTAGTCCAACAACATCTGTAGGGCCACCGGTTCCCTGCCTCTGCACCATAGTATACCAGCAACAGCTGGGAGTTAGGTGGTGTGGTAAGGATAGGAAAACAAATCTGAATTGGCTTAAGAAAGGGATGGTTTTGACTTTGACTTGAGAAAGAGAGAGAGAGATCTTAAGGTGGTTCTGGTTGATAATGGAAGGTAGCCTCAAGACTCTTAAAGGTAAAGGTAAAGGGACCCCTGACCATTTGTTCCAGTCGTGGCTGACTCTGGGGTTGTGGCGTTCATCTCGCTTTATTGGCCGAGGGAACCGGCGTACAGCTTCCGGGTCATGTGGCCAGCATGACTAAGCCGCTTCTGGCGAACCAGAGCAGCGCACGGAAATGCCGTTTACCTTCCCGCCGGAGCAGTGCCTGTTTATCTACTTGCACTTTGACGTGCTTTTGAACTGCTAGGTTGGCAGGAGCAGGGACCGAACAACAGGACCTCACCCTGTCGCAGGGATTCGAACCGCCAACCTTCTGATCGGCAAGTCCTAGGCTCTGTGGTTTAACCCACAGCGCCACCCATGTCCCTTCTCAAGACTCTTAGCAGCAATTATATCAGGCATTTGTCTGATTAACTTTCTGTGGCCTTTTAAATGTGTCTGTGGAAGAAGGGCTGAGGTCCCTGACCCCTGAGCCGCATACAAACATACATAAATAAACAACAAGCCCACAAACAGTAGGGCACTTGGCAAGCATAACTTGGGCCATTTATATATTTCGTCCCCTCTGACATCTGGAATATTAAGGAGATGTCATTGCATTTAGGTATTCAATCTGAAGGCCATGCTTAGTGCTATGCATTACAAATGTACAAAGACAACTATCACTAGACAGACTTTCTCGATCGTATTTTGGGTTGTAAGAGCAATATGAAAATGTCATCTGGGAAATGTAAAGCTTCAAGCTTTGGCCAATGTATTACCATAGAAATGACAGTCAAGTCCAGGGCTAAGTTTTGTCAGCGTGTTGAGATCAAGCCAGGTCCTAGTATGGGAAATATACCTAGAAGGAATTAGATTCATAACCACTACAGTGTTTGTTTCACCTTTGGGAACTCCTGCTGCAAGGCAAATGCATTGGGGCACAGAGAGAGGCAAAGTTCCTTGGAGTAATGCTTGCTGTGTGTGCATCTCACGCATATCTCTTCAACCCCTGCATTTGCAATGCAGCATAGGTTTTCCTTCTCTCTTCTCTGACGGAAACTGATCCCGGTCTTTTAAAAGGGACCTGGAACCATCAATATTATAATTGCAGGGCTTTATACATTTCAAGAGACAATAGCCTATGATCTTCTGCCTTCTGAACAAGCAAACCAAATTTGTAAACCAGGCAGGCCAAAACACATCACACTAGCTTCAGCTGCACAAAAGCATTCCTGGAATCATCATCCAGGGACTCAGCTTCATCCGTCGCAATAATATGTTTTGAATGTGTTATAAACATGCAACACCAGAAGGCACCAGGGAGCAAAAAAAGAATTTATATGGATTTTTACATAGGCTCCCCCCCCCTTTGTTGTAACGATATTTATAGTGTTTTTAACCTGTGTCTAGATCCACCCCAGGGCTGAGTCCAGGTGTCTTCCATGGTAATACATTCCCATATTCAAGACAAGTCAAAGTTCTGTTCCCTGGTTTGCCTTTCTACTGACCAGAATCAACTCTGCCTTGTCTGGATAAAGTATCACATGGTTCCAACTCATCCATTGCTTTATTGACAGACACCAGAAACTTATTTAGAACTTGAACACTTTCCTTCAGTTGTGATGGAAAGGCATAGAGTTGGTTGCCATCTGCATATTAAATCAGAGCCACAGTTCCTCAATGACCTCATCTAGTAGTTTCATTCAGAACAAGATGGAGCCCTGAGGCCCATCAAAAGCCAATGGCCATGGGGCGTAATAGGACGCACCTTCAGGAACTGCCCTTCCATCCAAGCCCAATGATCCAGAAGGGTTTTGTGATGAGTGGAACTGAAAACTGCACAGAGCTCTAGCAGAGCCATCCAGGACACACTCCCTCTGTGCAGTTCCCTTTGCAAACCCTTAGCTATTTAAACCAGTAATATTTCTTTATTTGAGAAAGCATTCATCTAAAAAGGCAATGTGTCAGTTTTGAGAGAGGGTTAAGAAGCACTTGTAAAATCACAAAAGGAGCACTCTTCAAAACATTATTAGAAGACCAAAAGCCTATCATCTGGAATTTTTTGCAGTCAATTAGAAATATGAATTTTCCTTGAACTTGTAATTGCTGAGGTCAGAATCTAAGTGATTGCTTTAAAGTGGGGTGGGGGCAAAATTACCTTGTGGACCAGGAAAACACTGGTGCTGTTTGAATTTTGCGCTAGATTTCTTACCATAACATTTAGCACTGATCTAGAGCATTGCACATAAATTACCACAGTAATATAACAATTAACTCCTTATTACACATGAGACATTAGAAACTCCTCATCCATCTATAGATCATTCTTTTATCCAGTGTTATTTTTCAAGAAAGAGGTGCCGGAACTCATCATGAACACCTTTCTTGTTCTTTTATAATGGCAATGATGCCTACCTGAGAGGCGCCAGAACTGAATTCCAGTGAATTCTGGCTGGAAAAAAGCCCTGCTTTTATCACTTTCCCTTCATTGCAAGGGTAGCAAGTACAGCCCTTTCAGGAGTTAGGGGGCACATGACATCCCCCCCCATCGCTAAATCAAGAGGGTTTAAAAGTTTATTTTTTAAGAAAAACACTCATTAGAATTTAAGCAAGAGCCCACAGACTCCTCAAAAAGACTCTGGAGACACACACATTTCCTACCTGTGGCAAATGAGTGTACGTCATTGTCTGAGAAGAGATGCACTCATCTTACAGCGCATGGAAGTCATATGAAGACACAGAGGTGCCCAATTCTGTCTCCCGTGTAATGACTGTAATCCCAATTGTCACAAATTGCATCCGCCTTGAAGCCCCAGGAATTCTTAATAGATTCTGAAAAAACACAAAATAGACATAAATCTGGAAGAATTACCTACTGATAACAATTGTCCGACCATGAAAGAAGCTCTATAAATCCTGCCTAGAGAGTTACTTGCCTACTTTGAAGCCAATTTTAAAATCATATATTACTGTGTAAGAAGCAGCACACTTCACAAGCTTGAAAAGAACAGTTGTTCACCTGCTGGCTCTGAAATTAAAAAGTTTAGAATGTAAGCTTAAATGTGATTATGGCTAAATTGTACCCCAGTGTTTTAGTTTAATGTGATTCTTAAAGAAAGAAAAAAAATCAGAGGGATCCTAAGATAAGTTACCATATAAGGAAGTTTGTGGAAGGAAAAGTTCACCTCACTTTCTCTCCCCTTCGTTCCCCATCAGCAGTTCCCTACAACCCACCCAACAAGTGTGCCCCATGACCCACTGGAAGGGCTTTTCAGGGGGTTCAGGTTGTCGGGGGAGAAGGAGATGGAAAACTTTTATTTCATGAACTTTCAGAGATTAATTTATCTTAAGATCCATACCAGTGTTCCGTTTGGTTAGAATCCGTTATGAAGAGACATGTTGCAGATGTCCAAATAAACCGTCTTTCATTTCTGATTTCCACAATGGCCCAGTGCAATCCTAAGCTTTGCTAGAATTCCAGAATCACAGGAATCTAATCTCCACCCATCTCCTCTCTTCCCAGGTGTGATGCTGATGGTCAAGAGGACTGAGAGTGCTTTACCATGAAAGTGTAAAGGTAAATTGGGAAGTGGGTCAATACTGTACTAAGTGCTTTTCAATGCAGTCCTACACATATCTAGTCAGAAGTAAGTCCCACTGGCTTATCCCAGCTAAGTGAGTATAAGATTGCAGTTTTAAAGGACTAATCTTATATTGGCTGTAATCAGATGGAGAGACAGGTGTCTGTAGCTTGTGGCTAATGTTATCACCTCTTGGAATGTTTCCCTCTTGGAAAATGTGAGGAAAAGGAGATGTGGTGACTGAGCATTTTGTCTAGAATTGCTTTTCAGTTCAAAAGTTTCATGGGAATGGAATTGTTCCTAGACAAAGATTCTTAATCAGACTTTGGGACTCCACATCGAGCAAAAATGTCTGGGGAATTTAAAGGAAAGCAGGTGGGGAAAAAAATTAGGTAAGACATAGTCTATATTAACAGAAGTAAAGATTTCAGATTGTAAGAATTAATAAGTCCTCTTTAGACGTTGGTTGTGAAAAGATGAAGAGAGGACAGCAGGCTGGATGCCCCAATGTTTCCATCCCCGCCAGAGACTGTCCTGCACTGAAGGAGAATTGTAAGCACTTTCTTCCCTGTAACCAGGAATCCTGAATGATAGAATTCCTAATTGTGGGGATGATTGTACCTGTGCAACCCTGCTTCAGAGACTGAGCCAGCAGCTTGGGGGTTGAGGGGATGAGCATAGTGCATGAGAACTCAGGGGGCAAGGCTGCTTCATGCACATTGGAACAGTCATTAAGTTGTACAGAGTGCCTCTTAGGCAGCTTTCTTTAGTTCTGTTATGTCCTAAGCAGAGAGTGAGATTGGATATCACAATGAAGTCACAATGAAAGGGGTTTATTTAAATCTTGGGGCTCCATTTCAACACTGAACAGGGATAGAGGTGATCAAGGATATACTTCACTACTTTGTTAACTAAGGTGAAGAAATACATCTTGCATATTAACACCTACAGGTTGCTGTAATAGGCCACAGAAACTTTCATACAGGCTGAGCTTCACAATGGAGCAGAAGTTTTAATGTGAATGATTTCACACAAGCCATCCAATTTCATAGGTGAGCAGAAAAGTTAGTTCAGGATCCAGTAAGTATTGATGTCATCTTAATGCAGATAAGATGCACAGGAAAACCAGTGAGTCGCTGCTCTAGTAATACCAAACATGTTGGACTTTAACTTGCAGAGCTGACACCCTAGTGACTGCTTGATGCCTTCCCCCCCCAAAAAAAAACTTGCCAGGGGGCAAATATAGATGGGTGTTGGTGGCGGGCAGAAGTGAGAAGGGGTGGCGGCTTTGAAACCGCACAGCTCCATCTGTCTACTACTAACTCACTGAGTGAGAATGCTGCTGCCACTATCATCATCTCCTTACCTGTAATGTATCTGGGCACATCCCAATGTGCATGTTAGAGGCACTGGAGATAAGGAAGATGCTTGTAGCAGCAGCTGTCTAGCCCAGTGCTTCTCTTGAGAGTGCTGGGCCATTTAAAAATACTAGAAGGCTAGCATTGGTTGTGGTGGGCCACAGCGACTGTCCTACCATGCCAGGTGCACTGCGCCTGTTAAAAAGAATGTCTTAATTCTGCCAAGCTTTTGTATTCTGGAGAAGCATTTACAGAACAACTAGCAAAATGCTTGCAATTATGGCAGGCAGAGTAGTGGCAGAGAGAGGACTCATGCATTGCCAGAATCCCCAGGAGTGTTCAGTGTGCATCTGTGTAAGACACACAGTGCACCCACTTCCATTCACTTGTATGGGAGAAAAGTAGGTCACAAAATTGTCTGGTCACATTCCTTCCATGGCTTTTGCTTCATTGGCAGCAAGCCTGTGCTTCATGCTGTGTAACCACTCTGAATTGGCTCCAGTCTCTGCCAAAGGGATCACCAGATCCATGGAAATTTTGGACAAACCTGTTTGAGGCTCCTATGACTTTAGGGGACTCTGTGGCACCCCAGAAAATGGGGGCCTTCAGTCACAGTTTTCAGCGCCTGGTATTCGCCTTCCCAATTGCTTCTTTCAAGTTGTCACATTTCAACTTTCTTGTGGGTACGAGAAACACCATGTAAAATTAGTTGTCTGTTAAACTGTGAGACCATTTCAGCAAATCTGCCAAGTCGTAAGAAATATACAGTGACAGTAGGTCAAAAACTTCCCTAAATGTGAAGTGGAGCAGGAGGCTGCAAACAGTTGGAGTTCCAGTTATTTGATATGGTACTGCATGCATTTTTCAAAGCAGTGGAAATGGTGATACTATTTTGAGAGCAAGAGCATTAAGGGAGATGAAGTGACTTCTGTTTAGGATGGGTTGCTCACCCTTCTCTGCTGGTTCTCTTCTCAAAAGGATACAAGTGACTTCAAAGAATCATGATATATATTGTTATCATTATTATGTTAATCATGACATATATTTATTTATTTATTTCATTATAGGTTTGCTTATTTTAAACCACATTTTTTGCCTTACATACCCTCCCAAGGCAGCTTATATAACCCCCCCCCCACAAAAAACCAGGAACAGTGCAACAGAAATCCAGCACAAAATATATGTGTCAAACATAACATTAGACACAGCAGGAGGAGCAGATAAATATTTGCTAAAACAGAGCTTCATCAGATTTTCCAAATTCAAACCATAATCAGAACATTGTTTCAGCATCTCCTAAAAGCTAATAAAGAAGGGGCCAGAAGTATCTTCATGGGGAGGGTATTCCAGAAGTGCAGGGCCATCACAGAAAAATACCCTGCTTATTGTACTCATCAGCAGGTCAAAGAGCATGGTCTCTATTGCCTATATAATGACTCAAGCAGTTCCATATAGGTGGGAGTGGCCCTTCAGATACCCTGATCCCAAACCATTTATGACTTTAAAAGTCCGTACCACATACCCTCCAAAGCACTGACACCAGAAACGGTGCGTCTTCCCGGCTCCATGTGTTCTCAGGCTCCATGATGTCATGTGAGGCTGCAATCTTGCATGCTTTACCCAATAACTTGTGTTTTCAGGCTCCGTGATCTTTTGCAAGGTCTCAGTCTCGCGCGTTTCTGCTCCACAAACCGGGGTGTCCTGCTTAAAGTGGGACAGTTGACTGGTATGATACCATCACCTTAAATTGGGTCCGGAAACAAATAGGCAGCCAGTCTTCTCTAGATAAGGTTGCATCTAGCGAACCAGCCGAAACTGGGGTGGTGGTGGGGAAAGGGCTTCTAGCTACTAGTGCCAAGCTTTACCTCCATAGATAGTGCTAACTGCAGAAACACTCCCAAGCTACATGCTGAGCACTTTAGTGGGCATGTGACCTCATTTAGGAGTAGCAGGACATTGCCTTCCAGAATGACACCTTTCCTGGCCTACAGTGTTTACAGAAATGCCACATCTACCGTATATATTTCAAGCAGTTTGAGTTCCCTAGGAAGAGGTGATGATTGTAAAACAACTCTGGAAATTGTAGCCCTGAGAGGGGATGTGGCGATCACACAGGGTCCCCAGACGTCTAAAGGTCTATTGATCCCTGTCCCACCACTGTGCTCGCTTCCCCGCTGCCACCAACCATTTACTCTCTGTTAAAACACTGGGTCCTTCTGACTGATTATCTCAACTGTTTGACAAATTCTCTCACTCTCTCACACCAGACTAGCCCAACCCACAGACTTAACTTCTCTGTCTCTTCTAAATTCAGACTGTCTTCTCAACAACTCTAACTCTAACTCATTAAAAAAACCTCTGTGCTTAAACCTTATACACAGTTAACTTTGCCCTCTGGGTTCCCATTGATTAGTCATTTTACAATTAGTTAACCCTTTCCCTATGAACCCAGTATGATGTCACACACATAGGAGGACAAATGCCACAGGGGAATAGGATATCCTAACAAATCTCAGCACCCTTAATAAACTTCAGTTCCCATGATTATTTCACGGAAGCCATAACTGTTAAAGAGCAGGTCCTTCTGTAGCTACTCCAAAAGCAACTGATTTTGTGTGAGTGCTTTAACTCCTCTTTAATCAATGCATCCGATTTCTGAGAGCCAGTATTAATCTTTAGGCCTTGATTAAATGAGAGGGGCAGGAAACCATTGGAAGCACTGGGTTGAGCAAGGATTTAATTATATAGAATTAGAAACTTACCTGTGGGCAAACGTCTTCAGAAGAGTGTCAAGAATTGCTTTAGGGTTTCCCCCTCCCCCTCTTAAAAGTGCCATCATTGCAAGACATAGAGCTTGCATGATTAACACACTTTCCTTTCACCATGGCAATTAGGAATAAGGAAGATACTCAAGGATTCAACATTGACAGAAATGAGTAGAAGATTTCACTAATGGGGAGATTAGTCATTCCAATGAATCCTGACATAGATGTGGTAAAAGAGAATCTATCTATCTATCTATCTATCTATCTATCTATTTATCTATCTAGAAACACAAGGTGAATTGGTATAAATCAGAATAGATTTTAATGTAAGTCAAAATAACATTTGCTCAGAGCATGTAAATGCACTAAACCCAAAATGAGGTCTAGTGGCAATTTAGGGGTGGATGAGGATGAACAAGCTAAAACCTTATCTAGACTAGGGTCACATCCACACGGTGATAATGTTTTATTTATTTATTTCATGAAATTTATACATTGTTTGAATGTTTAAATAAAAACCTCAGTGGTTTACAAAGAGACTGTCATTCCCAAATGTGTTAATTTTGGCAGCAGGCACAGTTGGTTGAATCTCCCAGTAACTTCTAGCCATGTCCTAGGTGTGCATACACAGCAACATCCATATCGCAACATGTTTCTAAGTTAGAGAAAACTCTCTGAAACAGACAAGTTGTTTTCCAAGTGTACACTAAAAAAAAGTTTGAGAGCACAGAGCTGAATCTGAACTGAGCAGAGAAGGGTGTGTCCATTACTACTACCAACCAGTGTAATTGGGAATGTTATAAGCAGATGGTATTCTTCCATCTTGAGATACATTTGGTCCCTAGAGAGAAATTTGATGGTTTTTGCAATATAGAGCCCATTTGTCAGAGCATCCACCATTCTTCAGCATTCAAAACTATTCCTCCGCCCCGCCCCTGAATAATCAAGAGACCAGTTAAAGTGTTTGCAGTCCATAAATCTTCTGGGGCTTTGCAGCTTTTATTTAATTAGTGTGTTAAAATTAGCTATGAATCAATTTACCCAAATTGACACTTGGCTTTCATGTCAGTCAATTGCGATTTTCTGTTATTAGTCCCATTTTCCCCTGGATATATAACAATTTTACACACAGGGAAAATTTCACACCTTTAAGTAACACCTCCTTAGCATTTAACAGAAGATTATGGCATGAGTTTTCATTAAAATACTAATTGCTCTGAAGTCATGGAGTGCGGTGTGTGCTTTAGGTACTCCTTCACAGCACAACTTAAATCTGTGGGTCACTTTTTTTAAGGGGGGCTGGGAAAACCAAGCGACAATTAGGTTTTTTTGTAGGGCTGTGCACTGGATTCAGCTGAGGGACAAGCCTAATTGAGCCTGTTCAGAGGGATCTAGGTTTTGCTCAAGGCATGTTGAGACAGCCATACATTGATACAGGCCAGGTTCCGTGGACTAGAGTGAACTAGGACTGTCAGTGAGTGGGGCATCAGACTGGAAGGAGAGGCAGGCATCACATGGGAAAACCTCCAGAAAGGCCAAGACCTACCTCACTGGCAGTACCATATTCCCAGGAGAAGGTAGGAGTCTGATGCCCCCTGACGCACCTTGCTGAATGGAGCTGATTAGCAGTTCTACCTGGGTTTTCATTGTCCTTGAGTGAATTGCAGGGCGGCCCTCCTTCATCCTCTGCTCTGTTGGCCGCTCTGCCCTCCCACAAATTGGCTGATGGCTTCAATGACCCCACCAGGCTGTGAGAAGCAGGTTGCAGGTTGGTAGTTAAAGATGGGTCTGAAGAGGCTGGAGACTACCTCTTTTGAACCACAAACCAGTTACCTCAGAAGTTCTACACAAACTTGTAGACACATACACCAGCTTGCCACTGTCTTGCCACAAGTTTAAAATAATGAGATGTGAAATCTGAGAGCTTCCTTCCTGAGGGCCTTGAGATATTTTTGCTTCCCTGTGCCTGCTTCTCCCACTCCTTGGGTTCTTCATCCTAATGCATGATCCTATAAGTAAAATCTCCCCACAATTATGTGCTATTTAGCCAGCTATCCTCAGTTGTGACAGGGTTCCTGTCCATGTCACATTTGGTCGCTGCAGAGATAATGAGTCTGCCACTCCTCTGAGTTAAAGAAAAACACTCCCAGATGTTGGCAAAGAGTGAAATCTACGCAACAGCTGCTGTCTAAAGTAAAACTTTATATGCCGAACTGTCTTGTGCTGAAGAATCCAGCATTCTCCTTTCATGGTGTGCATACATTTAGCTTGGCAGGTGGTATCATTTGAGCCCAGGGAGGTGTGCTTGGGAGAGGGAGAGGTGAACAGCTCTTTGATAGGTATATAAAATAGCATCCACATAAGCATCCTTCATGTAGCTTGAGATCTCTTAAATTAGTTATGTGGTACCAATACGAGGGTAGGTTTCTGTAAGTATATGTACATGGCACTTCATGTATATTGCATTAAGCATTATAAGTGAAAAACAATTGTGGAAATGGCTTTGTTTTCTTTCCAAAGTAAACAGTCTGTCTTATCCTACATAGTCAATAGTGCTTTGGACTCCTGCAGAGGATAATTTCCTAGATGCAAAAAGTCTACAGATGTAGGATAATGTATTCCTCTAGTCTCATTGGTTTGCTGTGTGTGCAGTTTGATACAGAAATGTTAGAAAGCAATTTCAAGTCACATCGCAAACTTGCAGGTACTGTTCTCAGAATGCCAGGCAGGCAGCTGTGCAGGTTTCAACCCAGCCAGAAAAAATTTCTTGCCAGGCACATCTTGATTCTTTTCTCTCAGAACCAGATTTACACTGGAGAGTAGAGGACAACAGAAAAGATGCAATTCGTGGATGGGAACCAATCGTTCAGCTAATGAAAACTGAAAAATGCACTGGGGAATAACACTGAACTCTTTACTTGTAAGATCTTGCTAAAGTTCCACACCCTCCAAGATTATTTGTATAGGCGACTTTGAAATGCTGGTTTCTTTGTTTCTCATCTGTCCAGTCTTCAATTCATAATAATAATACCTTTATTGTCACTGTACAACCTGTGTACAGTGAAATTAAACAAGCCTCCTCCCCCCCGCAAACACTCAATCTCTTATCGAACAACACACCACCTTGCAAGTCAATTTCGCTATGTTATTTTCCGTTCAACAGCCTAACAGCCCACAGATAGAAGCTATTTTTTAGCCTGTTGGTACGGCTGATTATACCCTCCTGCCCGAGGGTAAAAGATTAAAGAGGTGATGGCTGGGGTATGAGTCATCCCTGAGAATTTTTCTCGCTCTCCTAAGGCAACGATCCCTTGTGATGTCATCTAGCGGACTCAAGGGACAGCCCATGATATCATGTGCTGTATTCACCACCCTCTGTAGAGACTTTCTGTTTGTGGCTGTCAGGCCAGCATACCACACTGTGATACAATATGAAAGGACATTTTCTATTCTGGACCGGTAAAGGGAGTTAGTTCATCAGTTGTTGTTTAACTTTATTCTTTCGCAAGACCCTGAGGAAATTGAGTCTCTGTTGGGCCTTTCTGACCTCCTGAGTTATGTTGATTTTCCAAGTGAGGTCCTCACTAAGGTAAACTCCCAGGAATTTAAAGGAGGAGACAATTCAGTTCTCTACATAAGCAGAGTAATTTGTGAGGTTTTTAAAAATAAATAAATAAGGACAATGGTGTGGGGAAGAGCTAACCCCCGGTCCCAGCTCAGTGGCCCCAATCCATCTCACCCCTCCTTGAGTGGCTACTGTTAATCTTGTTTTGCAAGTGGGAGATCACTCCAGTCACTATATTTTCAACTAAGCTGCATTTGCAAATGTACCTACAGGATCATTTACACTCTTGAGGCAAATTCTATAAAAGTGTTTGCTTTTCTCTTGTTGAGAAGCTGCACAGTTTGAATCTCTGGGAGTGAGGAATCAGTGCTGTTCCATAGAACTGGAGTCTGTAACATGAAAATATTTTCCATATATTTTTTAAATAAAAAAATTGTTCATTTGTTAAAAACAGAAGAAGAAAGAGAAGCCAAAAACATTTGCTTTATAGCATTTTTATTTATCCAATTAGGCTGCTATGAGCTAAAACTTTGGAGAAATATTCTTTTTTATTTCCATGAACGTTGGCCCTGGCTGAGCATCTTAGATATCATTCTTGGCATTTGCTTGAAAGTGTTAACAGTTTGAACAGATGGATCCATGCCTGACTCTCTTGGCTGGTTTCCAGATTCATGGGGAAAGGGTGTAACAGGGACATCAGCTCCTATCATATGGACCAAGTCTGCTCAGAAGTTTCTCTATATTAAGGTTTCAGAGTTCGTGGAGATTTTTTTGGCATTTTAATATTCACAGCAGGGGATTTCATCAAGATTAGGATTTTTAGGGCTATCACTCAACAGGGAAATCAACACCTATTAGGGGCCTAAACATATGGGAGGATGCTACTTTATAAAGATTTCAAACTGGGTTAGGCACGTTGTGAGAAATATCATGCTCATTTCTAAGTTTCTGTATGAAACAGGTTAGTGGACCTTAAGCCTCTTGAAATGCATTTACAGTGTGATTAAATATACAGTCCAGTTTTTTATAGGGACATGCACCAGATTTGGCTGAGGGCCCAGCCAAACGGGAGAGTTAGGGGGCCTCAGGCAAGTCAGGTACACATAGCTACAGACTGCTGTGAGTCAGGTTGGATTGGCCCAAAACAATCCATGGCTGTCAACGAGTAGGAAGTTGTGGAAGGCAGGCAGGAAACCACAGGAAAAGGCTGAGACCTACCAGATTGGCAGTTGCATCTTCCCTGCAGAATTTAGGCTGAACACCATGTCTCTCCTTTTTGCTTGATGCCCTGCCCTGCAGGATCAATAGCTTTGCACAACAGCTGTTGAGTGGAGGCATCAATCCGGTGAGTTGCGGGTGCTGCTTTGCAGAACTGCACAGGATCAGATCCTCCAGTTTATCCTCACTTGGTAATACAGATGATTACATCCCATACAAAGAAACTCTATCATTTCCAATTATGAGCAGAATTACCACTTGGCACAATTAGGCCAGGATAATTTTGTAGTCACTGCATTTTAAAATATTCCCTCACTGCATTTTAAAACATCCTAAGGAGGAATGATGACAGCGATATATTCTCTGGATCAAAGTCTGATTTCCCTTGGATGACAGTGTGTCGCTAGATCGACGTACCAAAGCATTTTATTCTATCACATGCGGATGCTTTTGAGCCATTCTAGAGGCAAGAATTTTCAATGCTGTGGATCTCAAAATAAGTTATGAGCTGTATGATTACAAAAGCGGAGTGAGCTAAATTATTAAACAATTATTGAAAAATAAGCATTCCCCATGAGTAGTCACTTTTATTTATGAGCTCTTGCTGATAAATGTATTCTCGCCTGTGAGGTTTTGTTTTAAGAAACAATCAGTGAATTAAATTAATACCCCTGGTTTCTAAACAGAAATACATGAATTAATGCTTCCATTACAGCCTGTTTAGGCTATGATGCAATCCCATTTCCTGTGGGTTTTATGAATGCAACCACCAGGGGCAGGATATTTAATATCATGGAGATTTGCACAGCAAAATGTCTCCGAGGATGTCTCGGTGGTTGACTTTTGTTAATGTTCTAGGTCCCACTGATGCCTGGATGTGGGTTGGAAAATGATTTTTTCAGCCAGATCTACCTGAAGTAACTCTAGCTCTTCCCAAAAATATGTAGATTGGCTTATAAATTCATATATTCATACTGCAAGCCAATTACTGGTTCTCTCTGGGGTGGAGATGGTAGGACCTGGCTGAGCAGTTGTACAAAATATTTTGTCCGCTGTTTGTTTTACTGTTTTAATGTCACATTGATTTTGCTGGGATGGGGTGAGCCTGTGCTCAGCCTGTACCATGCAAGGTCATGAACTGGAGTGATGGCATCGAATCCAGCGTGGCTTTATACCAGCACAGAGGGGAGACTTGCTGCCTGTTTCTGCTTTGTCACTAGTGTACTATGTGAAAGAGGAGCTTGCGTGAATCTCCTGCTGGAGAAGTATATGAGCTGCAGTGCACCAGGACAATAGAGGCATGACTTTCCTTTTCTGTATGTTCCCTGGAAAATAAATAGAAGTCATTCAGTTTGCTCCCCCTGCTTTTGTGTAATGTGTGATGCCTTTGTTACATTGATTTAGTTTAGACCACAAATGCAGTCACTAATGACGCTTGAGGAAAGAGTAACAGCCTGACCTACAAATCAATCTGAAATACTTGGATTGACTTCTGTTGGACTAAATTGCCTTGAATTCACATGCTCTCTCTCAATTGGTTCAGGAATCAGGCTGCCCGATATGACTTTGCAAAGGGGGCCTTGCAGATGACTTGGAGCCATAATGCAGCCTTATGTGTAGCATATAGCACTTGGCCTGCCCATTTCTACTCACACTCGGTTGTCATTGCAAGCAGGCTGATAAAGTGTTGCGCATGCCAACAACACAGCTTATAGATTCTGTTTCTTGGTATCAATGCACCGTAGGTTATTTTCTGCCTCCTCAAGTAAAGTCAAGCATAGCAAAACTAATAATTACGGTACATTTCTGCATCTTGGAGCATCTGACAAGGGCTATTGAAGTTGCCCTTGGGGAGGGAGGAGAAATCCATAAGGAGACAATTATGAAAGGGTTTGTATGAGTGAGTTGAAACGCGCCACATTGTTGAAAAGTAATTTAGCTTCCCAGCAAGCTGAATCCTTCTCATGTTTTGAGCCTAAGTGATCAATCAAGCAAAGCTGTGCTTGCTCCCTTCTGAAGATAGCTATGAATATTGTGTTTTTAAGCTGTGTCTTTTTGAAAACACAATACCTGAAACATTTGTACTAGAGAGAGTTAGTCAAAAGGTTAATTGCTTCTATCAGATTTTGAACGTTGTGGAACATCCAGGTTTTCTTTTGCAAGCATCTGTTGGCAAAGCCAGGTATTTTGCTCACCTTTTAAATTAGCAAAATACTGTACACTCTTGAGCTCACAAAACAACACCACACGATTCACTTTTTTCCTGAAGGCTCTAGACACCCCTCAGATGCTCATTGGAAATTCTGGATCTTTTGAGTTGTCCTCCACTTAAATTGCCATTCCAGATATGTGAGCCTGTGCATGGCAAGGCTGCTCAAATCAAGGCTGAAATAAATCATTGGTGAAGGCAACAAGAGTTTCTGTTAAGCATCTCATTAGCTCTACATGCAGGCCTGGAGACTTCAAATAGTAGTCAGTGAACAAACTGGAAAACAGCAGACCTGAAAAGGGAAGACTGTCATTGAAAAAGAAAGAAGAAAAGAACATTTAAATAAAGAAGTATTAGGATTGTTCCTTCTTAGCAACATGAAGCACCAAAAGCATCATAAATGGTGGATTTGGTTAGGGAAGATTGCCCAGAAGGGAATGTGTCCCTTGAGTTGAAGAAGGTTCCCAGTCCCTGCTCCTTCTGGCAGTGAGGGAAGAAACAAGCTCCCTGCAGCTTTTCCTTCTCTGGTTTATGGTTGGAGCTAAGCGGCCCTCCCTTGCCAATATTTTATTCACAGGAGACAGGGGGTTCAACTTCTGAGTGGCTCTTATACAGGGTTGCCATATTTCAAAAAGGGAAAAACCTGGACACAAAAGTTGTTGAGCTTTTATTTGCTAAAATCTCGACTTCCGACATGGGTTGCCATACATTTCAGTCAGGCTATTGGTTCATCTAACTCAGAATAGTCTATCCTGACCAACAGTTCTCCAATGTTTCAGAAACAGGACATTCCAGTCCCAGCTGGAGATCCCAGGGATTGAACCTGAGGCGTTCTGCGTGCAAAACAGATGCTGTACCTCTCATGGTTCCCTTTATGCCCTCTGATTCAGCCAAGAGTGGGGAGCGTTTGAGGACTCAGAGTGGAGGAGGGGAGTTGAGGCTATGCAGTGGAACCTGCTTCATTAAGCTGCTGCCACCGCCACCGCCACCGCCCCAACTGGACCTGACAAGGCAGGGGACTCCAGGGCTACCCCCCCTTTCCTAGCCTGTAGAGGATGGGGGGGCAGCTTGCTGTGACAGAGCAGGAGCATTTAAACGACAAGAGAAGAGAAGCGGAGCAGGCCAGGTGGAGTGCTCAACTTCAGGCCATGAATTCATGCCGGGAGAGGGAACTTAACAACTCCCGTGCAGTTTTGGACCTCTTCTACTTCATGTTGTTGGACTGGGTATACTGTAAATGCCTTGTAAGCAGACCTGTACTAGATTCTGCTAGCCACTGAGTTTGTACTGTAAATTGCTACAACCAAAGTTTTTCATACGAGTAAGCGCCTCTCTAATCCTGTCTTGGGCAGGAGCCAGGAGAGTCCCATGGAGCTACAACCCTTCCCTATCAGGAAGCGGGGCAGCCATATTTTCATCTGAACGGACTTCCTGTCAGGAATGGTTCCAGACTCTTTTAAAACAGCAGCTGCTGTGCTTTCAAGCCTCTCCAGGCTGCTAGAACAAAAACAGTTTAAAAAGAAATCAAAACTTAAAAGGCAGCCTTTGGACGTGCTGGTGAATTTGTAAATTCCTAATTTTGCTTTGTTTTCACACTTTAAAAAAAATAATAATCCACAGGTGTGTAGCTTGAAATGGTATTGAATAGATTTACCCCTGATCACACTTTAAATCAGCATGGATTGAAATGAGCTGATCTATCCCTCCATGCAAGTAAACCCCATTCAACACAATAGGACTTACAAATAAACTTGTATAGGCTTGCATTGCAAATGGTTATTGGTGAGACTGTTGAAGAAGACTTGCGTGAAATATTGGTTGTCTTGAGATCTTGGGAGGTATTCCCATCATATGAACAAAGTTACCCCACCGTGATAATTTTCATGATTGGATAAAAGACTTGCATTTGAAAGGCGCCTAAGGAACGTAACTGCTGATTTTCCTCTGCCATTTTCCACTTCGGTGTCTGACTTTCATATGCCAACAAAGCCAGACTCGCTTCAGACAGTTTGGGTTGTTTACAAGTTCTTCATGCTGATTTCTATGAAGCTTTGAGAGAAGAATAGCTCCATGATGTCTGTTGCTATTGATTTCATTCAAATGAAAACAAAGGACAACATGGGGAAAAGACACTTCAGAGGAAAGCAGACGATCCCGGCCTGTGAATAAAAAAAGTGCATGTCAGAAATCGATTATCTTCACCTTAAGAGAACAGAGGCGGGGAATTCTTCTGAAATATTTAGATTTTAAAATATGTTTGCCAAGGATTCCTGCCATAAAGAGCCTGTCATAAGAGTAACTCAGTCATGAAACTTAAATACAAAAAAAAAAAAAAACCCTTCCGCACAGAAAATGTCAGGAAAGAGGGTTCCAGGGCTGCCTTCCCATTTCTGTCAGGGGGGAATTTTTGTCAGATTGAATGTTGCATGTGTTGCTCAGCCAGCTCCTGAGGGGCACATGGCAGTGACAGACAGGGTCAGAGACAAAAGTAAGCAGAGCAAACAATGTGCATTTACCTTTGTATATAGGTTAGTTTTCACATACACTTGTACACTCCTCTCTAGCCTCCATTCAGGCCAGCAAGAAGCATTTTCAGCATTCAAGGACATTCGAGGAGGGTGCAGTGCTTGGCCCAGTAAGTGATGTGGCCAGGTGAGAGGAAGTATGATGTGGAGGGTTATGGCCAGAAGGAAAGCCTAAGGGCCAGATAGGTAAACCTGGAGGTTCACATTTGATCCCTGAGCCTCAGGTTCTCCAATCCTGCCTTAGAGTTCAATAAGCAGGACCTGAGTGTTGAATACTTCTGTTCAAGATGGCAGCCAACCAGCCATGTCCCTTTCCCAGGACACTCTATTCCATCTTCAAACCTGGTTTTTGTTTTTGTTTCATCAGTTGGTTGCCATTCTGTGCCCACTGAGCATGTACCAACCTGATTCAACTGTTTGGAGGGCTTGTTTATTATTTAAAGTATTCTTACCCCACTCTTCAGCTAGAAAGGTCCACGATATGGCTTACATTAAATCAATAAAATAAAACGGTCCCTATCCACAGTTTGTAATCTAAAAGACACAAGACAAAAGGAAAAAGGATTGAGGAGGGCAGAGAAAAGCATTCAAACTTGGACACCAGTTCTTAAAGTTATATAATAGTTTTGTACCCTGCTATGTGAATGGTAACAAAAACAATAAAAGGTTTTCTGAATCCACACAAACACAACATTTTAAGAACAATTGACAGCAGCTGTCAATGTCAGTGGATGCAGCTTGTCAAAAAATGAAATGTAACAATTGATGATATCTAAGAAGCTAAATAAAGAAATAAATAAAAAGGACAATGAAAAGCAAATGGGGGTATGCCCCATGTTTCTTTGATTGATTGAGCCTATGTTGCGCTTTAAAATCAACTCTCAATACCAGTGTGTGTGTCTGAGAGAGAGAGAGAATGGGAGGGAAAATCCAGCTTTACAAGTCTGTAGAAAAATATCCTGGTGAAAAGCCCCACTCCCTTTTCGAAAAGTTCGTCCAACAATACAAAATTTTGAAGTGAAGAGACTAGTTTTTATGTTGTTATATTGTTGGATAGTTGCAAGAGAGCACTGCTGGGGTGAGGAAGGGGGATCTATCCATTTTATATCTTGGAGGAGAGATGGCTGTAATATTTGTCTGGTAAGAGAATCCTGGGACTCAGCTGCATTAGTTTTTAAAAAAGTGTTTTAAATGTGTTATAACACTGTGGCACCAGATGGCGTTGTGGAGTTCTATCTTTTGGCAACGTGATTTCTCATTATGAGGTTTACAACGCGATTTTCGGAAACTTTTTTTGATGTGTCTAGATCCAGGCCTTGTTCTGTTTATTCTAATGGCAACAAGAGTTGTCAAGGCTCAGATGTAGCAGTGGGAAGTAGTGATAGGATAGTTCTTACATTCCTACTTGGCTGTCTGCCAGCTTGCTTTATCATTTGTTTTGTTTCCAATTAAATTTTGTGTGTGCTCACAAGAAGATAGCCTTAATAGGCAAGGCTGGCTCAAGACATTTTGCTGCCTGAGGTGAAGAGCAGAATGGCTCCAGGGACCCATGTTCTTGTAACTGCCTGTTTGTGATCTAGAAGCTGGTCTAGAAACTTGACCAGCAAGTGTGTTAACTGAGACCAGGCATTATAAACATAAAGAGTTGGGATGAATCAGTTAATTCCATTTTCACTCCGTTTCTCACTTTTCCAATCTTAAGTTCAGTTCTCCACATTTCCACTTCGGTTTGCAATTACTATTTTTAAAGGCCTGATGAAATTTCTCCTAATAAATAATTTTTGTGTGCAGTTTTGGCTAAATAATAAACATTTCTGCAAATGAGTTTTCCTAACACATTTTGGTATGTTATTTTAACTACTACAGGCATTTCTGTTCACATTTCTGTCCAATGTGTACATTTTTGCTTTGAGGTTTTTTCCTTCAGTCAAGCCGTATATAAATCTTATGAGATAAATAAAAATAAAAATTTATCTTTTCATGGCCGATGGTCAGGGGATATGGAGGTTGTTTTCCAGACACTCCAGGCTGGGGAAGGTTGCTCTGGAGTGTCTGAAGCAACTGAATTGCAGCTGGAAACTTAAAAATTTCATTTCTAAAAATTGTTATTGGCCTTTATTTGCAAAAAGAAAAAAAAGACAGTAACCAGGGTGATTTTAGGGGGGGCGGTGCCATCCTGAAGAATTTGAAGAGTTGTACAGCTAGTTCTATTAATTTGTACTTAAAAAAAAAAAAAGCAATCTAACTTTGTGTGGTAGGTTTTGAAACTTCTCCTGTTTAGCGATGCATTTAAATTAGATCTGCACTCCCTGTATCCTAATTTGCATTATGACTCCTTGTCAAGAACACCAAGACAAATCTGCTTCAGCATTGATATGAACCCTATTTGCAGACAAGGGGACCCTTCAGCGAAGGTCATAGAGACATTGATTTACAGAGACAGTTGATTAATCAGAAAATGAAAAATAACATGCCATTGTTTTGAAAGAGATGAAGGCATGAACAACCTCTAGATAAAAGAATATTGGAGGAGATAGGTTAAATGGTTAATGATGAACTAATACGAATATGAAGTCCTGTCGATTCTTTAGCTTAGGAAATATATTCACTCAGCTGCACATTCTTTCGGAAGTAGTAAATGCAGACAGAATTGGACATTGCAAGATCTGGCTCTTCAGAAAGGGCTGCTTTGTACTTCCATTTTTTAAAGTGCCCTTATGACATATTGAAGACGGTCATCTCTAGTTTAAATGACTCTTCTCCAGCTTTAATTATTGTGTATGCGCCACTCTTTATCCAACAGGATTGATTCTTCTTCTTATGCTATCAGAAGTGGCTTTTTGGTAATGTTTCTTCACCACAAAAGGAAAAATGGGGCTTAGCGGGAGATTAACTAGCCAACTTTATGATGGATGTCTGCTCGAGAGGTTATTAGCTTCAAGTCATACTGTCCTAACCTTGAACCCGGTGCAAGTAATGTGACCTTTCTTATAAAAAGGTAGGAAGCTGCCATTGCAAGCCACCTGCATAGATGTGTGACCCTTAAGATCCACTGCCATTTTAACCACCCAAGTTGTGCTGAGTTTCTGAAGTCGATTTAAAACCACAGATTCCCCAGCCTACCCCAACTTGCTATACTTGTATAAAGCTTCACTGAGGGGACACTTATGTGGACCCAGCAGATGCTGCAGCAGCTCTTCCCATGGCGTTACTCTCCTGATGCTGTTGGAATACAACTCCCATCAGCCCCAACCAGCATGGTGAGTTGGTAGGGATGATGGAAGTTGTAATCCAACAACATCTGGAGGTCAAAAGGATGGGGAAGGCTGTGCCATAGTATGTAGATGCCTGATTTCCCCCTCCCAGATCTGGCATTAAGCTCATTCTACATTGTGATAAACCCTCCAGAAAAATGAAATTTTACTTCTTTTATTGCCATAGGTTTGAGTACATGGATTTACTCTGGGTCCTCTAAACCAGATCCAGAAAAAGCTACGAAGCTCATGCTTCTTCTCCCATTTTTAACCACTGAATCAGAGCAAACAGCTAATGGGTTTTCCACAGGTTGCTGTTTGTTCTGATTTAGCACTAAAGAGCAGGTTTTCTGGGGGGAAGTGGTGGGGCAAAGGCAAAACTGCTCGTGCCCATGCCTAGAAAGTGGAGGACAAGTGGGGAATGGCTCAGACTCATGCTTTCTGGCACAGGACAAGCAAAAGTGTGGATGAGCCCTATGGGCTAGCTGCTTCATTGGGTCATGACACTTACAGAAAGGACTTGCTCTTTTACATTATGATTTTGGCTGTTACCATGTTTACTGGGAAAGGCGGTGGTACTGTTCATTTTTATTACAATGGTGCTGTTTTCTATTTTTTTGTATATTTGACCTGAAGAATTATATGGATGTGTTTCTGTTGCTTTTATGCCTTACTGACTGCCCTGAAGGCTTTTAGGTGTGTGTGTGTGTGTGTGTGTGTGTGTGTGTGTGTGTTTCATTTCAAATTTTATAATAAAGAAATGAAAGTTGTTTGCCATTGCTAATTGAAGAAGGAGAAATAAACATGAAAGAGACAACCACAAAGTGCACCCCTTCTCCAATTGTCGCATCTGTGTCTGCAGGATTAAAGTTAAGAACCGGCAGGTCTGAAATTCCAGATGCCACTAGCTATGTAACTTGCCTGTAAGAAATACATTCCCACCAGGATAGATAGATAGACAGAAAGACAGACAGACAGATAGAGGGCTCTGTGTCAGCTCTTTTTGAGCAAGAGAAAAATGCAGTCGAATGTAAGGTGTATCTGTTCTGCATCTACATTGCTGTTCAGTTCCTGCGCACTTCATTGGTACTGACTACCCATCTTGTAATTAATTATATGGCTTTGGTCGTGTGGAGTTGATTTCTAAAGCAGCTCATCTATCACTCGAACTTCGCCGTAGCTTTTTGTTGGGTGGAGATGGGGGGAAACAGGAGGTCTGTGCAAAAATGTTTCTTCCCAACAGCCCTGAAGCTGTCTCCTGTTGCAGGTCAAAATGTGGTTTATGGGTGCAGTGTTCTGAAGACTGGAGCAGAAGTAAATTTTATCAGGGGGTTTAACCAGAAGTTGTTGACGTGGCTCTGACATGCTGAAAAAGAAATATAAGATACCATATACATCTTTCCCCTTTTGACGTGCCCAATAAATATCCCATCGCTGCTCTTACACATCTTCCTGGTAATCATTGCAACTGTTCTGAACTTTTTGGCATTTTGCTGACCAGGTTAGTGTTGCTACTCAAGTGCAATATGGGCTCTGCATGATTCTGTGCAGAACTGCATTTGTTTGTTTTTAAACAACTTTTTTCACTTTAAAGTTATAAACACATGCTTTTCTAGTTCTCTTTACAACTTATAATAATAAACTTCAGATTGGGTCCAGACGTGAGCAACCCATTAGTGATTGATGCTTAGGAAGAATGAGTGAGGAGGTAGTGTTGGCAAGTGACCTTGGTGAGAGCCATGGATATGCTGAGATGTCTGCTATTGGCGGGAAATAAATGCTTAGACAAAAGTTGTTCAGAGGGTTGGAGAGTATGGATCTCTGGGTAAGAAAGCTAAACCAGGGCTGAGGAAACCACAACCTGTGGGCCAGATAGGACCCCTGACGCAACTGAATGCAGCTTGTGGTGTTGCCGGCAGGTCTTTCCTGTCCTCGCCCCCCCCCCCGCCCCCTGCAGCCCATCCTGTCCCCATTGCCCTTCAGAAGGCAGCAAAGGAAGCTGAGTTGCTGCTGTCGCCAAGGAAGGTGTGCCCTATTTCTTTTCTGGAGGTGGTATTGGGAAGCAAGCTGAGAGATGGAGGAACTGGGTGTTTCATGAGCCTTGTATCCCATGCGCTTGCTGGCCATGGAGTGATTTGGGGCATGCGGGCTTCATCAGGCTTAAGGCTCCATGGGAAGTGGACACAGTGGTGACTAACAGGCCCACCAGCTATGGAGTACTTTGAGATGAGCTTCATCAGTGGGCAGGCCACTAGCATAGGTGTGCCATGTTGCCTGCAGCATGGAGGATGGCACATTTGCTTTGCAAAAAAATAAAGAAAGCAATGAGTGTATCTATCTCTCTCCCTTCACTCCACCACATCCTGAGAATGAATGTTTCTTCTGTGTTCTGCTAAAGTCTCACCCCAAATAATAAAAAGAGCACAGGAAGAGCATTGTTTTCAGCCAAATGTCTTCAAGGTATCAAAGCAATCATCTCTGTTTTTGACAACCAAAAATGGATATTCAGAGGTGTCTTTCTTTGGAACATGGAGAATCAGAGGAATACAGTGTTCAAAGAGCAATGGAGGAACATATTGACCATAGCCTATAGTAGTTGGTAGAGATTGTTTAATCCCCAAACTGGTGACAATCCTTACATATTGCGGCATCCCAGGACAAAATGATACTTTGAGGGTTTTGAGCTTGGGTGGGGAGAGCAATAAAAAGTGTATGTAATGATGATGATTGAGGTATGTACAATTCTGCATGGTGTGAAGAAAATTAGCATAATTATTTATGTTTTATTTCATTCCCCCCCTCCCACCCACTTTTGACTCTGCCCACTGTTGACTGCAATCCCCAGGACTGGTCTTATCATTAAGCAGAGACAACTGCATCAGGCAGCTGGTGTTGAGTATTGTGAAAGAGTAGCAAATTGTTAATGATTTAATTTGTTATTACGGTATTTGTAATGTGAGGGAGAGGCACTTGTGTTTTGTTTTGTTTTTGTTTTTTTGCCTGAGGTGCCAAAATAACCCAAGCAGCTTTGGATACTATGTACCTTGTCATGTGTGTGTTTTTGCTTGGAGACTATTTGCTGTTCTGCCCCAGGTAACAAAATGTTTCAGATCTGATTGATATTTCCTGTGGGTCAGTGGATGGAGTTGTGTGTGTGTCTACACACACAGACAATCTCTTTTCTGGAGACTGATAGAGATACTGTACCTTTAAGAGAAGAGGAATTTTACCTTTGTGGCTTCTGCTGTCATTGCAGCAGAATGACATTGACATTGTCAACCCTAATGGGGCATCAAGAAATGGGATGAATTTCACATATTGATTTGAATCAAGCAGCCTGGTCTTTGTCTGTGGGCCCCAGACACATAGCAATCAGACACAGGGAGACAAGAAAAAACTTGCAAGTATTCCTGAAACCTCTGCTTTCCAGAGGTGATGATAGCTGAATTTTATTGCAGGCCAGAATACATGATTGCCAACCACATATCAATGAGAACTGTCATGCAGTAAAAAGCTCAAGGGATAGGATGCTAAGAAGAAGGAACCGAGAACTCTTTTAAACTTTGTTCTACCTATCAATAAAACTACAGACAAATATAATTCATGTGTGACAATACCTTCATAATCCCTCTAGCATTTTGGGTATAGTTAAAAATAAGAATCTCTATATCAGTTTCATCATCTTTGACACTTGATTTGGATAGGACTAGATACTTAGGAGCTTTATTGGTAAGCATTCAGTAAACAAGTGTGGATGTTTCTGTCTTTCCTTGGAATGTTGGCAGTTGTGCATCAATGTATCTTGTCATATTGGGAATTGCAGCTCCTAGTATCATCTGTGGCTGAGAACTCTTTGAATACTCAGCTGCCCCCAGCCAAACACACCCAGGAACAAGGGAGGATTTTAAAATTAGGGATAGTGGATGACAGAAATGGAGAGAACTGAAATTGACAGATCTTTCCACCCCCAACACACAAACACATTCAATGCTGCATGGAGTTAAGCAAGGGACATTATCAAAGTTCTTGGATACATTCTAGTGGAGAGAAGCTCTCAAGGAAGACATGGACTAGGGCTGGTGTGGGATGGGATGTGGTCTGGGGGTGAGAATGGGGTCTAGGGAGAGTCACGAAAGTTGGATAAAGAGGCCCAAAGTGCCATATTTGGCCCTTTGGCAGGAGGTTCTCCACTCAGTTTAGAGCGAAAATAGCTGACCAGCCGGCTGCTTGGCCAGTTGGTCTGGTCATGCACTTCCTAGCAATCAAGGAGAATTACATTGACCAGGGTTTAACATTCAGGGATTGGGGGAGCAGCCTGCCAAATTGGCCTGACCAATGGATGTGGATGTGCAGAATCTGGTTTTGCATTCTGAGCAGGCAAAAAGAAGAAGAAGAAGAAGAAGAAGAAGAAGAAGAAGAAGAAGAAGAAGAAGAAGAAGAAGAAGAAGAAGAAGAAGAAGCAGCAGCTAACAAAACCCTTTTATGTGCTTGTTGAGGGATACCCTTCAATTTGCTATGTAGCACCATGATCAGTGTTCTAAATTAGTTAATAGGGAACTTTGGTGGCATCTCTAGTTTTCAAACAGAAATGGTCGAGCAGATCATTTCAAATGCCGCAGGAAAATGAAGCGAAATACAGTGTTGGTTCTTTTTCTGTATCTAAATGGCCCTGACCTAAAACTCCCCATAAATTAAGCCACCAAAGAGCAATACATAACCAACCAGATATTCTGCCAACTCTACGAAAGGGCTCAATGGGATCCCATCATTTACTGTAAAAAGCATCAGAGAACTAATTGCACAGCTAAAAAAGGAATCAGCGGGTTGCAAGAAGTCATTACTCACCCCAGCAATACACCTTGTAAATTATTAGCACATTTAAGCAAAGCTTCTTGCGCTGGTACTGTGATGGTGACCTGCTGCCAGACTCTGATCTTTTGTAACAAATCACCGGCAGACAAATGTGCTTTCCGTTCAAGAGGCACCAGGAGCTTGCACGACATGGAGAGATTAAAAACAACTCTAAGAACAAAAAGCTGGGTTGCAGGAAAGGCTGGATGCTCTCAGGGATAGTGAGAATCAGATTCCTCCAGTCAGGAGACCTCCTCTACCAGCTTGGAACATGTGACACTGCCTTGTCACCCAGTCAGTGGCCCATTTAGCCCTGTAACACAATGGCATGTCTGAAGACATACAGTATATGTCATATGCAAAGGTACTGTCTCCTACCAAAGAGACAGTGGCTCTAATCCAAAGGAAATTCGTTGTATTTATCCTGTTGAAAGCAGTGGTACATGTTGTGACTAATTTATAGATTGGTACCTCAGGTTAAGTATTTAATTCGTTCTGGAGGTCCGTTCTTAACCTGAAACTGTTCTTAACCTGAAGCACCACTTTAGCTAATGGGGCCTCCCACTGCTGCTGCGCCGCCGGAGCACAATTTCTGTTCTCATCCTGAAGCAAAGTTCTTAACCCGAGGTACTATTTCTGGGTTAGCGGAGACTGTAACCTGAAGTGTATGTAACCTGAAGCGTATGTAACCTGAAGCGTATGTATCCCGAGGTACCACTGTAAAGGCATTTCTGTCAGTTGTGGCTAATTTATGTATTTGAATCAGGAGTGGTCTTTTATTCCCGTTTTATGATTCATCTGATTAGTGGAGCATTTTAGGTAAATCCTGAAAGGGGGAAAAAGAAGGTGCAACAAATTTGTGCCGTTTCATAGGGAAAGGTCTTACAATTGCAGCGGGGGCTTGTTACACCCCACTGTTCTGGAAATGGAGTCATGCTGGGAAGGAAAGAATGGCCTTGAAGGTCAGACCTCCAGGGCTGAACCTGTGGGGGAGGAGGCAGTTCTGTTTTATGGGGGTGCAGAATTGTGGCCCATTGAAGTTAATGAAATTTCAGTGGGTTCATTAATTTCAGTAGGTCTACTCTGAGTAACACTTAGTTGACTACCACCCCTTTTCCCCATCCCCAAAGTTTGTAATGCAACAACAAAAGAATACATTATTAGATGAACAATGTACAGGCCTTTCCAAAAAGCAAACAAAAACAAAGTCCATAGCTAGTTTTTGAGCCAGATGATTTCCTCGCATTTGCTTTTTGTGGATTTGTGCGACCAAATCCTATACTGGAAATTTATGGATTTCATTTCTAAAATAAACTGCTGGGTTGGGTGGGTGTCACTATGGTTTGCTTGTGTTGTCTCCGTTCCAGAAAAGTCTTGGCTGTTATTTTCCAAACATCGCTTAGTAACAGATCCAGCACTTAGAACCAGCCACTGAAAATAAATCGTCTTTTTCCTCTCTTGATATCCAGCTAATTTGATTCAGTCCCATTATTTAAATATGGCATTATATACACCTCCTAGTCTCATTCCTTTCCCTAACAGAATTGCTAGGCTTAGCAATAGCTAAGGTACAGCAGCCTTGTCTATATTGCTAACACAATGTAATTTTCACCAGCTATGTTATGCAGTGTGCCTTTGTTAATGCTGTCAAGTCTGATTGCTTCTCCCACACAGATGTCCTTTTTAGAATGTACTTGAACTTCTGAGCCATTTCCAAATTGCTCCAATCAAACTCTTTCTTTTGGAAAACAGCCCTTTTGGAGGATATGAACTGACGTGCCTATGGTCTATGTGCTTTCGCCCATGCAACCAGCCCATTAGAGCATAATGGGGGAAACTCTGATGATGATATCAATGCTAAAGCACCTCTATTAATTGCAAACAGATGCCAGAAAGATGGTTTTTCATAACGCATAGATATAAAACTGGGTCCAGAAAGCATAATGAAACAATTCAGCCAATTTGGTAATTCTGATTTAATGTGAATATACCTATTTGCATTTGGCCGCTACTGCTAAGTACCTTCCTCATCTTGACAATGTCCTGTGATGCTTCGGGGGGGGGGGAGTATGGAACAATGCAGGATGTATACAAATAATTCTGCAGATCACCAGAAAAGGAAAAACTGTAAGTCCCAATCTGGGTTGATGCTAGAATGCAGGCCTTACATGGAGGTTTCCTAAACCAGAATCCATAATGTATGTTTCATACCCTCCAGCATTTCTCCAATGAAAATAGGGATGTCCTTTTCAATAATAATAATAATAATAATAATAATAATAATAATAATAATAATAATAATTTTATTATTTATACTCCATCCATCTGACCGAGTTGCCCCAGCCACTCTGGGCAGCTTCCAACATATATAAATGCATGCTAACATATTTAACATTTAAAAACTTCCCCATACATGGCTGCCTTCAGATGTCTTCTAAAGGTTGTATAGTTACTTATCTCCTTGGCTTCGGGGTCGCATAACTCCAACATTTCTCCGATGAAAATAGGGAGATCCTAAGGAAAAGCAGGACATTCCGGGATCAAATCAGAAACCAGGATGGCTTCTGAAAATCTGAGACTGTCCCTGGAACATAGGGAAACTTGGAGGGTCTGATGTTGCTGTACAGGCAGAAAGTACTGCTGTGCTGACCTGGGAGTGGCAGAAGGTTCCTCTGATTTCATACTGGGATAGAGAACCTTTTCCTGCCTGACAGTGACATTCCCTTGTGGGCAACATTCCGTGAGGCACACGCTGTGGATAGGGCCGGAGCCAAAAGTAAACACAGCAACAAGCTTTTTTGTACAGTAGGCTACAATCCAAATGTCATCGGTCCCTAAACACTCACACACATATATGCAAGTGCACACACACTTCTCCATCCATCTTCCACCCAGGTGAGCAAGAAGCACTATCACCATTCAAAACAAAAGCATTTAAAAAAGACATGGATCAGGGGGTTTGGCCTGGGGCAGTTAGTGGCCTGAAAAGCCACATTTGGTCTGCAGGGTTCCCCCCACTCTATTTTATATCATGCATGGCCAGTTCAGAGGCTTCGTCCTACCTGCCAACCATGAGGTCCTTTGCTACACAGTTTTATGCTGTTGTTCTGTTCCGGAAAAAAGCTCTGAGCACCCACATGCCTGAATCACTCTGAGGTTAAATCCTATGAGGTTCCCAGTACAGGATCTGGAGTCCCTGCCAATAGTTTCATTCTGTACAGAAAGGATCCACTCCTATCTGCAAATTGGCACCATTTTTATTTTATGTTGTCATCGCTGTAAACAACTCCATGTCAATGGGCCAGCTTTAGTGAATGCTGTCTGTGCCCCAGTGTGAAACAGACAAATTTATATTCCTCCCTCCAGCTCCTTCAAATTTCTGTGTTTAAGAAACACAGCAGATTTGACTGAATTTAGCTTTCTTGCATTCTTAACGGCACTAGTCCTAGATATATCATTTCCTGCGGCACAATGCTGCCTGAAATATAGAAAACAATAAGGCATGGCTATAAAAGTTGCTTCCATCTGCACATTATAGTACTAAAGCGCTTTAAAAACTCCCACCCGCTATATACAAAATGATGCTACGGAGTGTTCTTTAGCCTAGTATGAGCATCAGAACAGTTGGTACTTCCTCCCCCAATCCTATGCCAGTCAATCAATGTTTCATTTTTCAATAGCCTTGTTGGAAAGGCTAGATACAGGAGAGTTGCCAACCTTAATTCATCAAGTATCTTATCTGTGTCTAGGAACAAGCTCCTGTAGGTGATGAGGGTTTACATAGAGCATCCATCTTACATTATTGTTCATTTCTGAATCATTGGCAGGCTGCCATAGATGGTGTCCATTGATTCGGCAGTCTCTTGTCCTTCCTGCAAGGTTACATACAACAGCATCTCTCTTTCAGTCTCCAGCAGGAGGCCAATTCCCGTTGCAGACGGCAGGAGGAAGCCTTTTTCTACCACCAGCTCTTTTGTTGTTTGCAATCTTCTTTCTCAGTGTGTGTGTGTGTGTGTGTGTGTGTGTGTGCACGCACGCACTGAATTGGCAGCAGGAAGATTACCTTTTAATTACTTGAAAGGCAGTAGGGTGGAATAATATCACAATATTTTTTCCCCTTCAATATGGTGCTGTGATATGCCACTACTTCCTAGTTCCTTGCATGGGGAAAATAAACTGTGAAAACATATTAACTATCTTTACAGTTTATTCATGCTGGTAATAGTTCTGTTTCAAAGAGGTCAATAAAACATTTTCTCCTTTCACTGGAATTATTATCTTTTTCTTAGGGAAATGTTTTGGCTCTTAAAAAAAAAAAAAGATCGTTCACAAACTTAAAAGTATCACTATCTGTTGTGTGTAATTTCACACCGTAAAATAATGATTACCGTAATCACACATATGTACATTCTTCCTATCAGACAGTTTCTTGCTTTTCAAATCTTAAATTCAGTTCTCCACATTTTCCTGTATTTTTTTTTAACTCATGAAACTTTTTCAGTATTTTAGCTCAAATTTCTCCTGTACACACTTTAGTGTGCACTTTTGCCTCATATACATCTTTTTGCAAGGCAAATTTCCACGAAATAATGCATTTTTGCATGTTGTTTTCACGGATATGTGTATTTTTATGTACTTCTATACCATTACATGCACCAGCTGCTTTGAGACCCATATGAGATGGGAAACAGAGTCATTTTTAAAAAAATAAATAAATACTTTTTTATGCTCCTTACTTGGCAGCAGAACTGCATTGCAAAATCTGGAGAGAGGTCAGTTTGAAAGGTCATCTATGGTTTGGTTCTCATACTGTTTTGGAAAGAAAAGAGCAGATTAAGCAGGCATGCCTTTTAAACCAAACTAAAAAAAATTCCCCAATCTATATTCTGGCCTAGCATCTCAGTCTGAGTAAACCCATTACTTGGGAACAGACTCTGCTACTGTTCTCCTGCAGCCTGGGTCCTAGTTGCTTTCCTGGATCAACTATTAACTTGATTCCAGTTTGCCAGTCCCAATAGATTTCAGCTCTGAACAGATCTCAGGCCAAATTTGCAAGCTGTGTTTGTTTTTAACTCAAGGCAGCTGATGTGTCCATAGTCCATTGTTCTGCATAGAGCGCTTCAAGCACAGGGAACTCTCACTTTCTATTTGCTTTGTGTCATCCATCTAGAAAACGGATGACATAATTAGCTGTATCCTGTGATAATGGACCACAGTCAAGGCCCGAGTTCACTGAGCATAAGTCATCAATGTACATTTAAAGTACCCGTTTGACTTGCACTGAGAGAACTTTATTAGCCTCCTTTTTCTTCTGATTCTTCCTCTGTCAGTTCATTTGACAGTCCATTTTGCTGCTTATGGAACATGTTGACTCCCCTTGCCATAAGTTCTCAAAATCTGAGTCAGAAGGTTCAGGAAAAGTGAAAGGTGCTTCTAGAATGTCAGAAACGTAGGTGTTCACAATTGAAAGTGGATTATAACCTTCTATTGCCCCAGTGCAGCAAATCCACTTAAAGAAAGGGGGGAAGGTCTTTTCCACTTGGGAAGGCTTTGGAGAAATTCCCTGAAAAATTAAGAAGATGTATAAACACCCTGCAAGCAAATCCAAATGAATGTTCATGGCTGTATAACCTCCCCACAAACAAATGGAGGAGATGAACAGAGCAAATGTTTAATAAAGAGCAAAGATAGTCTAACTGCTGTGTAAGTTTTGTGCAAACAAATCAGGATGAATGCACAATACACAGGCCATCTTGAGGAGCCTGAAATCATCTGGAAACCTATGTTTTCATCAGCACATTAGTCCAGGAGCTGCAGATCATAATGCTTTGAATTTCCAAAGATCAAACTCCTGAAGGATCATACTTAAAAGTCTTCTGTTTCTTTTTCTTTTCTTTTTTTACATGTGCACATAATTTATTTTGCTACTAAGAAATCTGATGACTAATCCTATTAATAAATTTAATGTGAGGTGAATAACTTTGAAAAGCATCTCCTAGCTCCCCTCCCCCGGTCTCCTAGAACCCACAGACAACTGAAATGGGCAGAGCAGAGGGTGATGGTGTGCAGACTGCCTGAGACTGTGTGCGAAAGACCCTGGAGAGTCCTAGTGGGCACTGGCAAGGTCGGGACCTTCAGTCCTCGCAACTGGTTCATTGGGGCAAGACCTCCTCGAAGGAATTGCTGGGGCCACTAGGCCAGGGCTGTGGATTGTTTCCTTGAATAAACAGTTAACTGATGCATTGTTTTGTGCTGACTCCAGTCGTGACATAGCCACCCAACAACTCCTCACTCAAAGGAATTCCATTTGGAAGAGTTATCAATTTAGTTACTTAGCAGCACACTGGCCTTGGTTTAATGACAGGAGTCTTTATTTCAGAAGAAATGCTTGCATTAAATAAAGGTCACCTCTCATGTTCAATTTAAGGTGTCATATTTATGGCAGGTCAGCTCCCATTAAGCTAATAAAGGTTGCTATGTCACATCTTTTTGATTTCCAGTGGGATGCAGTCATACTTAAGATAATAAGTTCCGTACAGTGCATTCCTACATGATGAGCCACACATTTACCATGTTAAACATTTTCCCCTTAAAATGGGACTAAGTGTAATAAATGCTATTCGGTCTTCAGTGCCTTTTAATTAATACACGAGGCTCACTGGGATGAAATTGGTAGGGAAACCCAACAGTTACAACTGTTTGCTAAAATAACAATTAAATAAAGCTCAACTAGTTTTTTTGATCAAACTGCCTTCAGGCTCATTAAAGTCTCTCTCTAATTCTGTAGGCTTCACACCTCTATTGTAACCGTACCCCCTTTCCCCCCTTTGAAGTTTCTGATCCAAAGTTTTTAATTGCACTGGTGCTTGTTAGAATAAAGTTTCCTACTAATTTAAGGTTTTGCTGGAAAGCAGACAAAGAATGAAAAGTGCAAAGGGTCCGGTCTCAGGATAGGAGGAAGCCTAGGGAGGTCTAGCGCTGAGGGCCTTCTGGCGGTTCCCTCACTGCAAGAAGCAAAGTTACAGGGAACCAGGCAGGGGGCCTTCTCGGTAGTGGATCCTGCCCTGTGGAACCCTCCCATAAGATGTCAAAGGAATAAACAACTATCTGACATTTAGAAGACATCTGAAGGCAGCCCTGTTTAGGGAAGTTTTTTAATGACTGATGTTTTAATGTGTTTTTAATCTCCTGTTGGAAGCTGCCCAGAGTGGCTGGGGAGACCCAGCCAGAGGGGCAGGGTATAAGTAATAAATTATTATTATTATTAGGGAAAGCCTGCTTCAGAGCCCTCAACACCTTTCCAATACAACTAGGGTTTGTATGACCTTGCCCCAGTTACTGGGAGGTGATATAAAGCCTCTGGATTGGATTGGCCTGATTTTCATACAAGAAAGCTGAACATTTAGCCCTTGCTTAGTCAACACATTAGCACTAGCTGCATTTCAAAGTTCAGCCCCTCCAGTTTGAACTCCAGCCCTCACTGCTGTCCATGCTGAACTCTGAAGTGAAGAATGCTCAATGTCTTTTTCTATAAGAAAAGGGGTCCTGATATGAATTTGGGCCACAATTTGGATTGGGGAGGCTGCTGATTTAGATCTGGTCCATGACCAGGGCTTTTTTTCCCAGCAGAAACTTGCCAGGACTCAGTTCCGGCACCTCACAGGTGGGTGCCATTACTATTCTTAGAGAATAAGGTGAGTTCCAGCACCTCTTTTTCTATAAAAATAGCACTGTCCATGATATAATCCCAATATTCCCCCCCTTTCCAGCTGCATTTTATAATGGAAAAAGATGGGTGTCCCAGGTATGCATAGGGTAACCCTTTGTTCAATGGTGAGAAGAAACAAATATTCGGCACCCCATTTGGAGCGTGTGCCAATCTTGAGTGATAAGTAAAGGAGACAGAATTTTGCTCAGTGCATGAAAATGTGTCGGAGGCAGAAATGCTTCTGATTACCAGTTGTTGGAATCTGCAGGGGGAGAGGGCTCTTGTGCTTGGGTCCTGCTGGCTGGTTTCCCGCAGGCATCTGGTTGTGAGAACAGGGTGCTGGTCTGATGCTGGTGAGACATTGTCCTGATCCAGCTGGCTTGCCATATGTTTAGAAGTGTGTGAAGGCCCACTATGTGCTGATTTGTTCTCTTCTGGTTACACAAATAGTGAAAACTTCACTCCTTTCTCCGTTACATGATCAGAGGGCAACACGATGATGCAGCTGAAGCCTAGCAGCTTTGGGTCTGCTCAGTGGCCACATGAGAAACTACTCAACAATCCTACATACACTGCCTTGAATTCCATGAACACAAAATCATATAATGTAGACGCAGGTGGCGTTGTGGTCTAAAGCACTGAGCCTCTTGGGCTTGCCGATCAGAAGGTCGGCAGTTCGAATCCCATGATGGAGTGAGCTCCTGTTGCTCTGTCCCAGCTCCTGCCAACCTAGCAGTGCGAAAGCATGCCAGTGCAAGTAGATAAATAGATACTGATGTGGTGGGTAGGTAAACAGCATTTCCATGCTTGCTGGTCATGGTGTTATGTTGCGCCAGAAACAGTTTAGCCATGCTGGCCACATGACCTGGAAAGCTGTCTGTGGACAAACACGGGCTCCCTTGGCCTGAAGCGAGATGAGCGCCGCACCCCATCATTGCCTTTGACCGGACTTAACCATCCAGGAGTCCTATAATGTAGCGTTGGAAGGTACTCTAAGATCATCTAGTACAACCTTTTGCAATGCAGGAAAAAAGGTGGCTTAGAAGATGGAAGAAAAGTGGCATATAAACTATATGTACTAAATAGCTTTTGATACATCAGTATAATCTAGTTTTAAGTTTTCACTAGATTCTTGTGGATAATGCCAGTGGTGGCTTGTGCAGGGAGTGGGGTGGAGGCAGTGGTATCCTCTCCTGGATGGGTTTGGGGCAGAGTGAGGCAAGATGCTGGTGAGCTTGAAGGAGCTTTGGGTGCACAGTCGCAACAGCCCCAGAGTTCTCCCGATCTTGCCACTGCTGCTTTACTTTGTCCCATCCCCATCACAATGAGTGTGGCGCTACCACCAAGATGACACCACTGCCTCCTCTCCTCTCCTCATGAGCCATAGCTAAATAATGTTGTTGATACCCTTGGCTTCCCATCAGTATTTTCAAAGATCATATTTAGTTCAACATAACATTTCCCTTACGCTATGGGTATGAAGGTTCTCCCCCTGCCTCTCCATCAAGGCTAGCGTCTAGAATGCACCATGTTTTTTCCTTTGTCTGCCTTCTGTACTTTCTGCTACAGTGAAAGTAATTTTGTTTTAAATTATTATTCTGTCAAATACAGAGAGGGGGGCTAAAAGAGCTGTCAGCAAGAGAGGCAGCAAGGTAATTATCCACATTATAGTCCTGTTTGTGACTCCTCGACCAACCTTGCCTCCGAAATGGGTGTTTATTGTCCCTGAACACAATAAAAAAAAAGTCTCAATATTTCTTGTTTAAATTCATACTACATACTTACAGTTCCCATAACTACCTCCCACAGGACAGGTGCCTGTGAAAAATGGAAACATGTGGCTTGTTGACTTTTCCTAATAACTTGATCTTGGCAAGCTTTACCCATAAACCTATGTGTGCATTTCTATATGATTCAGAAATGGGAAGCAGAGCAAAAAATGTGGTTATTCCTCAAAAGTAGTATATAAACTTTTTAAAACAATCCAATAAAATGCCACAGCCATTGGCAGCTTCGAGGAGCAAACTATCAAAGCAGTTAACAGTAATATTTAAACAAAACATAATTTACAAAAATAAATGAATAAAATTAACAGATAACTGCCAGGGCAGAGGTGAAATAAATGGATCGAAGTGACTGGGTTGCGTGGGTGTCTGCCCCAAGGAAAATATGCACAATTTTTCAAGCTTGACGAGTCACGCTTCAAATTATCTTTCAGAAACAAATGACCCCCTGGAACACAAATGTCACCCAAGTCACCCAAGAAGTAGTCAGGAGCATAGGGAGGAGTCCTTTAGGATTGGGACCAGTGGATGAGAGAAGAAAAAGTGAACCAAATTCTAGAGGAGGTCTGGAGAACCTTTGGCCCTCCAGATGTTGCTGAACTGCAACTCACATCAATCCCAGCAAGCATGGTCAATGGCCAGGGATGATGGAAGTTGTAGTTTAGCAACATCTGGAGAGCCAACAGTATCCCATGCATTACTTAGAGCAAGGAACGGGAGTCAGTGGCTCTCCAGATGTTGTTAGACTCCAGCCCTCATCAGCCTCAGGGATAATCAGGGATAATCAGTGTTCTTGTACAATAACATCTGATGGGCTACAGGTTCCTCAGTAAAGATGGCAGAACAGGTTGGAGATAAGGATTAAGTCCTTTCCTTGCCTTAGTGAAATTTTGTTGGCTTTCCCTCCAGTTCTTCTGAATTTTCACCTAGAGCAAAAGATTTTTTCTCTTTATTGCAGATGATAAAGCAATGAAAAGTGCCAGGCAACAAGGTCATAGAAGGAGTCCATCTTAATAAAGAAATGAATGTGTTGGGGAAGGTAGCTGTCAGTCATGCTAAATCTAATGACCTGTCACTCGCGGAACACATTTTTATGCCTACATTACAATAGGGAGATGAGGTCAGAAAATGAATTCCATTTGCTTTGACACATTAGTACACTGGATCATTGCTTTATAATTCAAATTATACACAGCAAACAAAGAGCTAGAACATGGCTTTGTACTTAATAAACAAAACATACAATGAATTGAGCTTTGCTCTTAGTGTCATTTATTGTTATACAATTTTTGCATAGCTCCAGATTCTCTTTCTTCAAACAAAGAACTATAAAAAGTGCCTGAATACTTTTTGAGTAAAATGTATGTTAATGAATAAGAACCTGTCATTGTACATAGTCTGAACAAGGTTGTCCAGTAGAAGCTGGAGGAGGTTCAGACAGTATGAGTGCTGCACAAAATACTTTGTGGAAAAATGAACAATGGATAGCTGTGATAGCAATAAAGCTGCCTTGTGGCATCTAATGGATGGAAAGATGAGGTATCAATATTTTAAAATCCAGCTCTTTGAGCTTTTCTGCTGTAGGCATGCTGTGGCTTCTAAGAAAGAAAGGGTATGTATTTCATGTTAGTCATACTTAAAATAGGGATGTGGGAGAAATTTGGCACATACCTGAAGGTGAGCCCGTCTAATTCATGCTTTCTGAAACAGCATGAGAACTTAAACACAGCTATCCTTTGAAATTTGTACTACTCCAGATTTTGCAGGCAGATCTCCTGCCAAGTAACATGTATAGAAAAGCATATACTGGAGGTAAATATGCATAAAAATGCATATACTAGTGAAATAACACAGAGGGTGATTCTATTGAGGGAAGTTGCTTTGTATATGAGAAGAAATTCACGCTAACCTTCATGAGGACTTTTTTTTAAAAAAATTAACTTATTCATGTGAGAATGTAGAGAAATAAGTGGAAAACTGAGAAACGAACGGAAACCAAAATTGAAAGAGTCACTCATCCCCCTACAGTAACCGTAGCCCTACCCTACTTTTTTGTTTTACCTTGTGTTAACAATATTCAAAACTAAACGCATCCAATGCTTTTTAAGAAATGTTCTTAACATCGTTTTTGAAATCGCCTTTACAGCCTGATTCTCTCATGGCTGATCAGAAATATCTCATTTCTGGATTTCACGGGAGCTTACTTTCACCTAATTAATTAATAAGTGTGCACAAGGTTTCCACCTTCATTTCCCTCTTCCTTCCATCAAATTCAAATACACAACTAATATGAGGGAGCGAAGTGCCTTCCCAGCTTCACAGGGTATTGGCTAGAGAAACTAATTATTTCCAAGCTCACATTTGTGAGTATGGGACATACTTTTCAACAGTCATTTGCAAAGGCTTTTCATACACACACAGACACACACACACACATATACATTCTATTTTGATGATCTTTTTTGTTTTTAAACAGCTTTTGGTGCTGCAGAAAACATTGGCAAGAACCATTTTCCACTCCTAGAGCATCTCATTCCACAAAGCATCTGAAGAAAGACTGTGTCACTAGGGGAGCAGGACATAGCTGTCCATACTGTCATGCAATGGGACGGTGGGGGCAGCTACCTGGAAGGAAGCAACATTGTGACACTGAGTCCATCCTCCAGATGCATTGTGGGGGGAAGTGGTTCTGAAGGAGGATTGTTGCTATCACTTCCACAGCACAACTTTTTTTTTTTAATAAGAATCAAAATGGTTAAAATAATTAACAGAATCCTCTGCTAATGGCTGTTGAAAAGCAACCCCCCCCCCCATGCACCTGCAAAAGTATTCAGTTTTTTTTTAATTTGTCCGGTTTTTCACCTTCCCTCTTCACAACCCCTCCCCCAAAGTGACAAGTTCCCTTAAGAACAGTGCCGCCCAACAGCAATCATGCAGTGCTTTCCCCACTGACATGTCTATACTAGTGTTGAAAAACAAATATATTATTTTGTCAACTGTGTCTTGCAACTGTACAAAAAACAATGGGAGGACGTAAAGGTGGGTCTGTACCGCTTCATTATAACACAGTGCTCTTGTCCACAAATGTAGGGTGATTTAGAATTGGTCTTCTCAACACCTTTATACTGCATAGAGAACTGCAAAAGGTAACACATGAGGAACAACTATATAAAAGTGTGGCTTCTGGGAGAAGCTTTACTGAGTTTGAAAAGCTAACAAATAAAGAGCTATTGTGTGCGATACATTTCAGGCATAACTATAATAAATGAAAATGACCACCCAGGGTACCCATAGTTACTGAAAAGGCTGGTTTTCCTGATAGAAGCATTTTCCTTATTTTTTTAACCCTGGGGCACTAATAATAGACTGCTTTCACACCAAGGGGAAGAGTTATAGATGGTACTCTCAATTACTAAGACTCAATATATTTTTGCTATATAGTCCTAAATCTAAATAGACTAAAACTTTGACTCATTGTAACAATCATCTATTTTTTTCCATTAAACACTGCATTATATATAGTTATTTTCTCCCATCAAGCCCTGTGTAAGAAACTGCTTGCAGTTGATCAGCACCCCAAAGGATCAAGTCTTCCTACTCATTATCATTTTATTCGCATGGCACATTTCCACAGTTAAAATCTTGTGTTAACTGGATCTTGGTTGATTGCTCTTCTTTTAAATCTTTATACTTCAGGTTTCAACCAGGGATGGCATGAGTGGTCTCCCAAGCCTTTCTCAGAATCAAACCCCAAGGATTCAGAGGATCTGAGTCCAACTAACTCCCATTTTTGCTTTCCTGAGCAGCAGTTGCCTAGGGAAAACAAGGGATAACCTAAATGCAAGCTGTTAAATACAAGACCATTCTGGGCAGCCGGCAACTGTTTCCAAGGGAATTGGAATGTTGAGAATGGTGAAGTTGGGGCAATTAAGATGGAAGAGAAGGAATAATGGGCTAGTGAGGAAGAAGAAAGAGTTGCTACAAATTTCTAGAACATTTCTACAGAGTGGATGGTATAATCAAGTGCTGGAAGTGGATAGTGGTAGAACAAAAGAGTGATGAGAGATGGAATGGCTGGTGCATGGGGAACTGGAATACTGTAATGTGAAGGAGCAATGTGAGAGCATCACCATACAGAAATATTTAGGCAACATATGAGACTCTGGGAGAAAGAGCTTCAGTATTGGTTCATTTTCCAAGAAAGGGTACGGTCTTGTAAAGGTATCACCTGCTGGACAAATGTTATTCCTTCCCCCATGAATGAAAAAAAAATGATGTTTTAACAAAGGTCTCTCTATAGGCTTGCAGACTCTCTTCCCAAACTTGGAGCATGGTCTTCCACCCCTCACAAAAGAATAGGAAAAGTTACAGCAAAATAAGGCGAGGTAGCACCTTGGATAGCTCCATGTGGAACTCAGACTGAAACCCAAGACTGAAACCTATCTAGACTGAAACCTATCATAACCCAAGACTGAAACCTATATAGGGTTTCTGCTCAGTCTGAGTGGTTAACTGGAAGTCTCTTCCAGTTAAAAATCTCTCCTTCTTCAGCTGTTGCTTCTGATGGTGTGGGGGAAACAGTGACTCTGCTAGGACTTCTGGGCAGGAGTCCTCAGACTCAGAAGTGGCAGCCAGAGTGATGGCCTCTTGCTTCAGAACAGCTACCAATAAATGGGTGTCATCGAGGGTTGATGTTGCAAACAATTTCCTCTCTTGGTCAGACACTTTCTCTTGAGTCCACAGCCTCATTCCCCAAACCTGAGGAGTCTGGCACCCACCCAGTGTCATGAGGACTCATGATACATGCAACATTTTTGTGGTGGAAGGGAGGAAGAAAGAGGAGCAGAGGGAGAGAAAACAATGCTATTCCCCTGCCACAGGGTCTGCCTCTTGGTTTTTTATCTTTGATGTTCATCCTTATGTGGGTGGGGTAGTAATTTTATGTTATATGATTTTTGTGGCTAATACTTTTAGTACATTTGTTTCATTTTAATAGATTTTCACTTTATAGCTTGCATGTTGTTGTCTCTGTAAATCACGGAGTCTCCTTCTGGGTGTATGCATAAATTGACTTGAAAATAGCCTTCTCTTTTGCTTCACATTGCTGCCCCCACAATGGCTATGCCTGCATTTAAGAACCAAGAAAAATAAATAAATTAGTGACATTGCTGGTGATTTAGTCCACTGAGATCTGGCTCTGTGCCTCATCTCTATATTTAAAGGCAACAACTTCTCAGCAACATTAAAACCACATGCCCTTTATCTTGTAGCGGCAGCCCACCTTGTTATACCCCATGGATGGCAAGTTAGTTCAAATTTCACAATTGGTAATTGGCTCAAAAAGGTTGTACACATTTCAGTTATGGGAAAATTCACTCATCGTCTGCATGTGCTGCAGGGAATTGCAGAGCTGGAGGAGGAGGTGGTGGAAACAGGAAGGGGGCACAGCCCAAACTCTTGGCTTGGCTCAGAGGACTTTGCTTAAATCCTGGGGGGATTCTGAGCCAAACCAAAGGGAGTCTTAGTGGCCTTGCCCATCAGTGCTTTCAACAAACATGTTGGCTTTTACATTATACCTTTGAATTAAAGCTATCATTATTTCATCATTTTAATTTTGAGTCATCTTCTAGGCAACCTGACTCGTGTTGTCGTAACCAGCCATTCATTGGGAAAACACCTTGTTTTAGCTGCAAAGCACATGAGTTTATTCAAATGATTTGTTTTGTCAGGAGCAAAAGGAATGAGTCTTGTCAGCTGTGCCCACCCGTCATGTAGATTTTTGTGCTTTGGATCAACAGCAATATTTCTTTTTGCTTTCAATGTCATGGCATATGAAGCTTGGTTCCTGCTTGTCCCTGCTTGAAATTATGCTGTGCACAGACTCCTTTATCTACCTTGTGCCACTCCAGGGACACTTAACCCACCCTGGATCAGTATTTGGGGGGGGGGATAAGGATTTTAAAGAGGTTTTTAAACCCTGTTTTTAGCATACAGTTAAAACAAGGTTTAGAAAGGGTTGAGAGGAGTAACACCAGCACAGTGTGAAATCGCTGATTACTTAAACTGGTTTTCATTCTTAGATGATCCCTGTCAGTTGGCGATAATGCAGTAAACAAGATGATATCATGGCACTACATATTCAACCCAATTTGGACATTTGATGACATCAAAAAAGGAACAAGAGAGGTGAGTGTTATACAAACAAACATTTTTGGAAGCGTTGACCAAAACAAAACAAAAACAAAATAACCAACAACCCTCAATTACAAGGGTGTTTCTGTGTGTGTTTTGACACAGCCAAAAATGTTCCTGAAAGTTTCAACTCAACCCTATGTGCTAAGTAAGTTGAATGTTGGACTCCATGTTTCTGTAAAGTTTTAAATTTTCACAACCTGCTCACCTTACACTGTCAAAATCTGCTTTTTTAGCACTTTTCTCTTGGACATTACATGCAAACTACTAATGGGTGAAGAGAACTGAAACAGATGCCAGAAAATTAAAATCAATTGATTTTCTCCAGAAGATTAACAAGATCTTTTATCTTGGTGACAAACAGTTCTATCCTAAATAAGCATCAATTTGACCTCATGGCTTTGAAAGGTTGCTATTAATAGCCAAGTAATATTCATTAAGAATCATGCAGTTTTCAGCAAGTTAGCTGGATAGGTTAAACAAAGGTCTTCCATTATTAAAATGAAACAGCTTGTAAGGCCTAAAGGAGGAATCATTATGAAACGGTAATCAGATAGCAAAATATGCTTGGTTCTAACGGATGCAAGGTAATATACGATGAGCCATTAGTTTTAAATTAACTGTTGGTGTCAAATGAATATATTTACTAATACAAATAGCAATGGACTCCCTAGTCTCAATTCAGAAAGATGCTGGCAATTAAAAAACAATATTGAAGAATGCTTCAAAAAGCTTCTTCCATCTCCCCATCAAGCATTATAAATTTGTTCATACTTGCTAATCCCATACTGAGTCCTCACATATCCTTCCTTACCTGGTGGTTGCAACTGCAGTGGTTGCAGCAAAAGGGAAGGATGTCTCTCTTACCTGCTCTTCCTTGAGTCTGGACCAAATGATGTTATGGCAGCATCCCTGGCATTAGGGACTTTAGAAAACTGCATTTCACTGGGGCATCTAATGTCCCAGAAAATTCATTGAAAATTGAAATCGAAAAGAACCTGCAAGGAAAATACATCCTGTGTGCATCTCCTTCTCCCCATTTTCAGCCATGTCTAATTAGGAGTTTAAATAGGAACAATCATATTGCTGCCACTTTCAGGTGGCTTGGGGCCACCACTTCTCACAGTGAGGGATTGATTATCTTCATGGCTCAACCTGCTGTCCCACTCTTACTCAGTTTTATGATCCATAAGGGGCAAGGGTCCAATGTGCAGGTGGTTGCCCAAACCTATCCAAGTACCATGTCCCCATTCTCAGACCACACCAAGTGAAACACATCCAACAAAATACCACCTCAAACCGTTGACTTGCTACAACAGTGCAATTCTGGTGGATGCAAGCAATTTTATCCCCAAATTGCTTCACAGACAAGTCACAATGCACCTCAAATCCTCATATTGGGCCAGAACATTGCATGCTCTGGATCAATCAGGAAAGTTGCAAAAGACAACCCAAGAAAATACAGTGGCCTTCACTGCTGCCAAATAGGCTCTGAAATGAGACTGCACTAGTGTCTGGTTGCAAAATATTGTAGTACTGTATATGTATGCTTGACCCGTCTGTAAAGGTAATATGTATAGAGATGCAAGCCCTGAAGGCCAGAGAGGATTCTGGAAGCCTAAAGACATCTGTGTCTTTGGAGATGAGTCATTCTGAGAGAAGGTTTTTGAGAGGCCTGTATTATGTGAGCATAAGTTGATAAATACAACACCTGTTGTTTGCCTCAACTGGATTACTGTCTTCTCAGCAAAATGCCTGCCTGGCTAAGCTACTGTAGGCCACAAAGCTACTTAAGAATATGTTAATTTTGTGGAAGGAGCAATCTCCAGATTCTTGAAGCCCAGTTTATTATTTTGGGAGCTTCTGCAGATTTGGAAGAATGTCCGTTTCTTTTCTTTCTTTTATTTTGTTTCATTTCCGGATTGCCACCATTTAGCTAGGCAAGTAGGCTGCTCAGCAAGGAACATTTTGATACCTCTTCCCTGACTTATACCAGCCTGGCTGTCCAAAAATCAGTTGTCCACTTGCAGTCAGTCCACCTGTCTGCATTAGAGGAAAGGAGAGAGAGTAAAGCCTTCTTCATCAATCTGTCATTTGGTTCATGCCCAAGACTGTCTCCCCCAGTTAGTATGGATTCACAGCCACATTGAGAAAATAAAGAGGACACAAAAACCCAAAGAATAAAAACAACTGGAATATTTCAGTAGCTCAGTCACCAACAAGTTGCCTATACCAGTTATCCATCAGGAGATCAGTTGGAAGAAGCCTTGACAGATATAAAAAGACACAACCCAGATAACAGATTTGAACCAGATGGCTAAAGGAACAAGCCAAGAGTGATACTGTTTTTGTTTTGGAAGATGCCCTGAAGGCTTTTGATGTTGAAAGAAAGAGTAAAAATATATCAGACCTCACCAGAATGGTCAAAACACATGAAAATTGTCCCCAGGATTTTAAGTACATTGGTTCCTGAATTATGATGGTGATGATAATAATGATATTTCAATATATATTACTCCCAGAGGAGCCCAGGGCAGCAAACACATCATCATCGTTTTTTAAGCATTCTAGAGACAATTAAAATACAGTGGTACCTCGAGTTACAAACTTAATTTGTTCCGGAGGTCTGTTCTTAACCTGAAACCGTTCTTAACCTGCGGTGTGCTTTCACCAATGTGGCCTGCCGCTGCCGCTGCGCCACCAACACACAATTTCCGTTCTCATCCTGGGGCAATGTTCACAACCTGAGGTACTACTTCCGGGTTAGCGGAGTTTGTAACCCAAAACGTTTGTAACCCAAAGCATTTGTATTCCAAGGTACCACTGTATTCTATAAACAGTTCAAATAATAATAATAATAATAATAATAATAATAATAATAATAATAATAATAATAATAATTTTTTATTTATACCCCGCCCTCCCCAGCCAAGGCCGGGCTCAGAGCGGCTTACAAGCAATAATAAAAACAAGATGAATGATTACAACTTAAAAACAAAAATAAAATACAACATTAAAATAATGGAACATTAAAATGTTAAAATGTAGCCTCATTGCAGGAAGAGAAGGAAAAGAAAAAAAAAAGAAAGGGAGGGAGGGAATCAAACTGGCTCCAAGCCAAAGGCCAGGCGGAACAACTCTGTCTTACAGGCCCTGCGGAAAGAAATCAGATCCTGCAGGGCCCTGGTCTCATGAGGCAGAGCATTCCACCAGGCCGGAGCCAGAGTGGAAAAGGCCCTGGCTCTGGTTGAAGCCAATCTAACTTCCTTAGGGCCTGGGACCACTAGGGTGTTGTTATTTATGGACCTTGAGGCTCTCCGTGGGGCATACCAGGAGAGGCGGTCCCGTAGGTACGAGGGTCCTAGGCCGTGAAGGGCTTTAAAGGTCAAAAGCAGCACCTTAAATCTGACCCTGTACTCCACCAGGAGCCAGTGCAGCTTGAAAAGCACTGGGTGAATATGCTCCCATGGCAGAGACCCCGTGAGGAGCCTCGCTGCAGCATTCTGTACCCGCTGGAGTTTCTGGGACAGCTTCAAGGGCAGCCCCGCGTAGAGCGAATTACAGTAGTCAAGCCTGGAGATGACCGTCGCATGGATCACTGTGGCCAGGTCGGGGCGGGAAAGGTAAGGGACCAACTGCTTGATGCGGCGAAGGTGGAAAAATGTCGCCTTGGCTGTTGCTGTAACTTGCGCCTCCATGGAAAGGGAGGCGTCAAGGATTACACCCAAAGGCAATGGCACTAATTGGGCCCCCGCAAGAGAAGGGAGTTGGTCCCTCATCCCCATGCCATCCCGACCTAGCCATAGGACCTCTGTCTTCGAAGGATTTAGTTTCAATCGGCTCCCACGAAACCATCCAGCCACAGCTTCCAAGCATCTGGTCAGTGTGTTCGGGGCTGAGTCGGTGTGGCCATCCATCAGCAGATAGAGCTGAGTGTCATCAGCATATTGGTGGCAGCCTAGCTCAAAGCTCTGGATAATCTGGGCAAGGGGGCACATAAAGATGTTAAAAAGCATCGGGGAGAGAACTGCACCCTGCGGCACTCCACACACCAAGGAGTGGCGCGACGACATTTCCCTCCCTAGTGCCACCCTCTGTCCCCAACTAGAGATAAAAGAGCACAACCAGTTACGGGCTATGCCCTGTATCCCCACGTCTGCGAGGCGGTGGTCCAGAAGATCATGATCGACCATGTCAAAGGCTGCTGACAAATCTAAAAGGATCAGCAGTCCTGACCCGCCTCGATCCAGTTGTCTACGAGATCATCTGTTAGGGCAACCAGAGCTGTCTCTGTCCCCAAACCAGGACGGAAACCGGACTGAAATGGATCTAATGCCGATGTTTCCTCTAGAAACCTACCAAGCTGTTCAGGAACCACTCTCTCAATTACCTTACCCAGGTATGGAAGATTTGAAACTGGGCGGTAATTGGACAGATCTAAGGGATCTAATGAAGTTTTCTTTAAGAGTGGACACACCACTGCTTCCTTCAGTTCCCCTGGGAATGTCCCCGTGTCAAGGGACAAGTTGATAATTTCAACCAGGGGGGTCCGCGCAACATCTGGACACTCCCTAATCACCCAAGACGGGCACGGATCAAGGAGGCAGGTGGTGGGCCTACCAACTTGGAGAAATCTATCCACATCAGTAGGGAGTATCCGATCAAAATGGTCCAACACTGGACCTAAAGTCAGTCGAGGGGCCTCCAGTTCAGTCACTGTATCTAAATTGGCAGGGAGGTCACGGCGGAGCAACAGGACTTTCTCCGCAAAAAAGCTCGCGAATGCCTCACAGCTGTGGGTCGAATTTGTGCTTAAATTTGGTTGTCCTCCTAAGGACGTTATTGACCTAATTATTCTAAAAAGTTGTGCCGGGCAAGAGCTAGCGGATGCAATGGAAGCTGCAAAGTAAGATTTCTTAGCAGCTTCCATAGCCATCTCATAGGCTTTCATAAGCGTCCTATAAGATGTTCTTGAGGCTCCATCACAAATCCGTCGCCATACTCGCTCTAGCCGTCTGAGATCCCGCTTCATTTTCCGGAGCTCCTCAGTAAACCAAGGGGCCCGGTTTCGACGGGGTCACAGAGGATGCTTTTATCTCAATACCATATTAACAGGAACAGAAAAAACCCTTTTAACCTATCTGAGCTAGGCTGCTAGAAGGCAGGGTAGGGTCAGATACACAGGAGGGGAGACCTATTAGGAACTGCCCTCCTTCCAGCTCCTGCTGGGTATTTGCTCTCCTATAACATAACTGGAGATTACTCATTATATTTCAAGTTGTGAAGAAATTTAAAACCTGCCCCAAGGTGTGTGTGTGTGTGTGTGTGTGTGTGTGTGTGTGTGTGCTTAGCAAGAGATGTGTATCCCCAGAGTCTGGTTCAGCACAAAACCTTTAATCTTGGATTTGTTGCAGGTTTCTGACTGACAGTGAGCTATTGGAATGGCTAAAGAAGGAGAGCTCTGTGTGTTTCTTTTTGAGGAATTATAGATGGGCAAACATGGACTGCATTAACTTGAAATAGTGTGGGGGGTTTTATTCCACCTTGTGTATCATAAAACCTCAATTATTCAGAATGCCAGATGCAATATATTTGTAACTACTCGCCAGATTAACAAGCATTTCCATACTGTACACCATGCTGACTCTTCCCCGTGGAACAGCCTTCCCCAATGAGGCACACTGCAGCTGTTTTGGACTACAACTCCCAGCAACCCTAGTGGTCTGGAACTGATTAGGGTTATAGTCCAAAGCAACTGGGGGGGGGGGAGGACCAAGAGGGAGAAAGCTGCCATGGAGCTAAAAAAGGTCTGAGTCATATGCAGCAGAATAATCCATGCTGTTTCCCAGCCATGAGGGAGGGCCCCAAATTCTTTAGCCTTTTTATCACACACACTGCCATCAGAAATCTCATTCACTTATACTTTAGATTCTCTATATTATGCTAGACTCTATACTGTCCTGGACGTTTCCTGTGAGCCAGAAAGAAGATAAGGGCAGATGCAGAATGTGAAATATTTACTGCTTGCTCTCATCAGGAGAGTGGAGGTGTATATTACCTTTATATTTATATTGCAGCAAGCCAGATTCACATCAATATTCTACAGATAAAACCCCTAGATAAAATTTACTCGTGGTCCCAACCTTCAAAGCACTGTACCAATAAACTACAGCTGAGTCTGCAGCGGTGGACAGTGCCATGAAGCAGGCTGTCAGAAAGAAACATCTTTGCACAGCTGTCTCCCCCAAAGATGAAGGTAGATGAGGGCCCCACAGAAATCTACTCCACATGACTGGAGCCATAGAATTAATTACAGGATGGGCAGGCAGCACCTATGAAACCACTGGAATGAACAGCAATACGCATGCAGAAAAGATACCAGGTTGTTTTCAGCTAACTTTTTCTCAAAGTAAGCCCATTGAAATTAGTGGATTTGAGTTAATCGTGGTCACTAATTTATTGGGTCTATCTACTCTGGGTAAATCTTAGTCATCCACAACACTCTGCTGCATTTTTCTCATGTTCTAAAATACCTTCCTCTGCCCCGGTAAGAATTCATTCCTCATTGGGAAGTTACCCGGCTCCTGAAATCTGGCGTTTCAAAATCTTGTGATCGCCCCCTGTCCCCAAAAGAGAACATGTGGTTCCCTTTGAAGCATTAAACATCTGGCATATTTCATAGCTTTAATCCCACAGACCTGAATATGATTATTGGAGAGGCTGTGAGTTTGTTTGTCCCTTTCCGATTCTATTCCGTCTGCTGACATGAGCAATGACAAGCATGTTTCATTCACTTATTATATTTTCAAATGGATAACCCACCAGCATGGCATCAAAAGCCTTCAGGAGGTTTGCAAGACATAAAATCAATAAGACATCACATCAATAAAGTTATTCAGTTTTTAAAAAAACAAAACAGAAAAGTGCCATGTACCACGTTCCTCCATGAAACTTGGTAACAGATTTGGACATCAATTAGTGTTCAATTGCTTGCTGGAATGAAATATATGTATTGCCATAATGGGTTAGTAGTGTGTTGTGGGTTCTCCAGGAAGAGAGCAATGTACACAAAGGGCACATTGTTACCAAGATATCCAGTCTTGACTCCAGTTATTATTGTTTTTCCCTAAGAAAATTAGAAGTCCAGGAGGGACCGTGGAAGGAGAGATGAAGCTCTTTGGTGAAACTGCCACTGCCCAGCTAGGCTAGTGGGTTGGGCCAGTGAGGGGGCAAATTTCAGTCCTGCTGTGCAGGACTGAGACTGAGTCTCAGATTGGTGTACAGTCAATCAAGCTATTTTCCAGGTTGGGAAGAAAATACCCCAAATGCAAACTGATCTGGGGAGAGTTTGTCCATTGTTAGCCAAAGCAACAGCAGATAATGAGTAAACCTGCCAGAATGACTCGCAAGGCAAACAATTCCAGATGACTCATTCAAGCAAGCCATGCCATATGCGGCGGCTGAAGGAACACACTCTTCCCTCCCCTCACACAGACTGCAGCCTCCTTTTCACAAACAGAACACGAAGTGGCTTTTGGTTCTGTATGCTTGTTTTGAGGGGGATATTTTTGTATGCAGAAGCATCACCTCATGTGAGACATCAACAGCAAAGCCCAGAAGCAGATTTAAGAACCTCCTCTGCTGTTTGTGAAAACTAATAGCTGAATTGCTTTGTCATCAGCTCTGTGGATGCTCATTCCATGCACACTGCACTCTTCTCCCGAAGCAGAGCTTATAGGGGTGCTAACTAGGATAAGTGCAATCTGAATGTTGGCATGTTCAGGACAAACAAAAGAAAGGACGTAGTTGAACTTGGGAGTTCTTTCCCACAAGATAACGTTTCATGACCGCTAACTTGGATGAGGATTAGACAAATGCATGGGAGATAAGGCTATCAGTAGTCACTAGCCGTGATGGCTAGCTTCTACCCCCACTGTTGGAAGCTGTGTGCCTCTGAATACCAGCTGCTGGGAATCACAAGTGAGGAGAGACGGTTGCACTTAGGTCCTGCTTGCAAGGTTTCCCATGGGCATCTGGTTAGCTACGGTCAGAACAGATTGCAGGACTAGTTGAATATTTGGCCTGATCTAGCAGACTTGTTTATGTCATCACAGCATGGAGCAACCTGGTCAGGGAGGAGATGGAGACTAGCAGAGCTGGCCCACCCATTAGGCAGAGTGAGGCTGCTGCCCCAGGCAGCAGGTGCCTCCCAGCTGACACCCCTGCAGGTGCCCCACCTGCCCCACTACATCTGCTAGTGGTAGAGGAGCACTGCTGTGACTGGTGCTGATTTTGATCAAGATCATGTCATTTGGGCTGAGATTTCACTCCAAATTGCTTCTCCACCAGCAGTCATGGCAACAGGGCACATGACAGCAGAGCAGGCAGTGTTGACAGTGGCAGTGGCAGCAAGTGTAGTGGTGGCAAAAGTGATGGCAACAGTGGCAGGGCAGAATGGCACTTCCTGTTGCACCTCAAGCAAAGAAACAGGATGTGCCGCCCTGGTTTTTAGCATGATAAATGGGGCAATTGCCAGTTTCTATTAAGCCAGATTTGGCTCTAGTCACTGGGATCTAATATGTATGCTTCACAAATCTTGGGCTGCCTATCCGAGGAATTTTTTTTATATAAAAAAGTCTAAAAGCTTCCATACTTTACTTTGTTTGTGTGCATGCACAAATATCCATTCATATTTATGATGCCTGTGATTGCTGGTCTCATTTCTCTTCTCTAATAACAGCAGCTTTATTACAAAGGTAATACCAAATGCCTCCCCCTGTTCAGGACAGTAGGGAACAATGACTAAAGGAATTCTACATTAATGTATGAAATGTAGAAGTCTGTAGTGTGCAATAAAGAATCAATAGCACCAAGCTCCCCTCCTTTTTGTGACAGAAGGAGCCAAGCAACTCTAGATTGATATATGAAGTCTTAGAGGTTATTTTTTTAAGCAGTACAAATAAAACTAAGACACAAATGTCAGCATGATTTAGGAATGTATTTCTGTTCACAGAAAAACAGTGGTAGGCCAAATCACAGGAGAATCAATTTGGTTTTTTTAAGAACAAATTTTAGCCACAGGGTGCCTTGATTTACATTATTCAGTGGGGGGAAACCTCCATGATCTTCACTCACATACCTGCTTGGAAAAGTTGAATGCTGAAGTTCATAATTGCACAGCTTATCTATTGGCAGATGTGAAATATGATAGGCAACTGAGTGGGGTGTCTTGATAATACCACTCTGTTAACAAGAAGTGTTTCTATACCCTTTTACTTCCATTTTCTCTTCTGTAATAAATCCTACACTTACATTCTCTTTCAAAAATTGCCTCAAAAGATGAGCTAGGCTGTTGATGATGTTTCCTTTCTTTCATTTTCTGGCAATGAAGTGGAAAAGAACCCACACCTGCTTGCATACATACTCTGGGGAAATGTGCGCCTTACCAGCACTGGCAGCAGTGCTTTTTGGGGTGACTGCAAATACCACACACCCCCAGGCAGAAGTCCTCTTGGAGCTATGCCATGTGATTACATACCATCATTGTGGATTCTGGCAGCTACCAGCATTAGCAGCTGGCAGAGCATGGCAGGGTGGGATGGCAATGCTCACCTAGCTTCCCAATGCGGAAGACACTGCGAGAAGCCAAGAGAGTGGGGAGATGCGGCAGGGAGGGCTTTGTGGTGCAGCGGCAGAACAGTCCACTGCGCCCGCTGAGGCAGCTGCACTTTGCTGACATGTCCACCACCTCACCCCTGTTCCTCTCCCTCTCTTTTACTGGCAGTGACCTCTGCATTAAGAAGCCAGGTAAGCAATGATGCCCCATCCAAACAACTGCTACTGGTCACCAGCCCCTTTGAGAAGTGCCACTTCTGCCACAAAATTGGCAGCTGCTGCTTCAAAAAAGAAGAAGAAGAAGATAACCTTGGGTGTTGGCTTTGGGATATTTGCCCCCCAAATTTTAACCATTCTCACCAGATAACTTTGATTCAGCTTTAAAATAAACAGGTGCTACATTTAAGTCCCCAGTAATTCCTATCTAAAGGAAAACTGATCTGGTAAAGCTAGCTGAGTAACTTCCAAGGCTGTAAACAGTGGGAGTAAAGGGATAACAGAAATGAAACTACTACTACTGTCTGCACTGTGGGAGGGAACAAGGGATGTGTGTGAATAGTTGATACTATGTTACGGTAAAAATATGAAAACTAATATGATATCTATTTAAAAAACCTAGACCTGCTCAGAGACATAGAAAGAGTTAAGTATTATTATTTATCTCATAGTTATATTCATGTTTTGACAGATTCAGTGACTCTGAATTCTCATTTCTTTCTTCCCATTATTTCTTTGCAATGCAAGCTTTTGTTTTGTTTTTAAAAACCACTAGGGCTCCAAACTTTAACTGACTTCATTAGTACCTAACTCACTTGATGAATTTATGGGGATCAATTTTTAATCAGTGAGGGAAATTCTAATAGGTAGGGTTGTGAGCTAAGGGCACACTTGCTTGCATTTTTTAAAGGCAATTTTAGTTCTGGTGTGTTACTGTGATGCAGGAGGACAAAAGATATTAGCATGTTAATGTTTTAGAATACAGTGGTTGGTAACATTTGTTAAGAATTGTGAGGTTTTTTTAAAAAAATGCTGTGCCACAGTTTTGATGATTAGGCATATGTAACTTTAATCAGCTAGTTAATAGGTAGATGGCTAATGATTCTTACATTAACTAATGATGCTTTCCAACTGTGAAACAAGCAGATTAAGGGGCATGTGGCAGGGGGAAATACTCCAGCAAAACATAGCTATAACTCTATCGCAATTCAAAGCAAAGGGAGAGTGCTTTCAGACTCATGTCCTGCTTGTGGGCTTCCCATTGGGGCATCTGGTTGGCTGCTGTGAGAACAGGATGCTGCTCAGTCAGTAAAGCATAAGGCTCTTAATATCAGGGTTGTAGGTTCGAGCCCCACACTAGGCAAAGGTTTCCTGCATTGTAGGGGGTTGGACTAAATGACCCTGGTGGCCCCTTCCAACTCTACAGTTCTATGATTCTACGACTGGATGAGCCACTGGCCTGATCCAAAGGGCTATTCTTATGTACTTACATTGGAATAGACTTACTTAAAGGCCTGGTGCCAAGTCCCACAGATTTCAAGAGGGTTTTTGTCACAAGTAGCTTTTGTTGGATTTGTGCCAGAGTAGCATTTGAATTCCTACTTTCAAAGTAAAATGAGCCAGCAGCAGGAGAGCATTAGGTTAATAACATGGGTCTGCTTTTTCGCTCCTCTTGGGATGCAGAAAAGAACAGCCATATTTCTGAAGAAAGGAGAACGAAATCCAAAGGTTCTTGCCCTGGTAAGATGAATGCATTTCCTGATCTAATTAGAAAACTTCAGGACTTCGAAAGTCCCATTTTATGAAGGAATTAGTCCCCATGCCACCAGCAAAAGGAACTAGTGCCATTCCTCATTGACACAGTTCATCCACGTGGTCCTTTTACAAGCTGCTCTGATAAGGTGCAAAACATATTTAAGAGTAATCAAATCATAGACTTGTTGAGTTGGAAGGGACCACAAGGGTCATCTAGTCCAATGCCCTGCAATGCAGGAATCACACCTAAAGAATCCCTGACAGGTGGCCATTCAACCTCTAATGGAGAACACATGACAAGCATGCTTCATTTTTCAATAATAAGTTTGTTGATCTGCCTGCTCTCTCTAGCCCTTGCCACACCAGTCCATTTCATCATATAAACTGTGTCCCAGTTTATTCAGTTTATATATTTTCAGTTTAATCACACCTGCTGGTGCAGCAAAGTAATTGGAAATGCTGGTATGGCCATGATCAAGCAAATAATATAAAAACCACTGTAGCAAAGCTTGTATTATATTGAAAACTTTCAAGTAATAAAATATTTTGCATAGCACCACTTGCCAAGCTATGTCAATACAAGATAATGGTTTGGGCAAATTGTGTGAGTGAGAAATTAGGAGCCTAACTAGAAAAAGGAAGCATAATATTGAATTTGCGTAGCAGGGATTCAGTGAATACAGTATAATTAATTTGAAACTTGATCCTTAAGACTCAGTTACAGGGGGAAATCCTGAAGTGCTTGAAATGCAACACTTTAAAGAGGCAGACACAAAGCCTGACAATGGTGGGGGGGGGGAATTAATTCCTCATTATTTTGAATTTGTTTTGACTATCAAGGAAGAGAATTAGGGTATCTACAAAAGATGCTAATGCTCAGTTCTTGTAAAAGACATCAGAGTTCCATAGGTATTCCAATGCTCCTGATGAGCTATTAAGTATTCAAAAGCTTCTGTATTAGCTGCAACATCAGAGGCAATTTTTGCATTCAGTGTGAAGACACAGGCACTGCTGTCCTTGTCATTGCAGTGAGTCATAAAGGCCCCTGAGCACTGACAGTTCCTTCTAGAGACCACGCTTGGTTGTGTGGGTTTCTCAGCTAATGGCCTACTTGGCGGGGGTGATGATACTATTTCATTATATCTATATATGAGCATCGAGGCTTCTGGCTGACATGGCTATTCTGTGTTTAGGTTGGAGCAAAAAGAATAAGGGACCCTGAATCTAAAGCAGGATTTTTTTATTTTATTTACTTGATTTTCTTTTAATTAAAAAAAATGTCAACCTTCCCCTTCAAACAAGTTTGCAGGATGACTTGCCAATACACATTTATGTATACTGCTTGCCAAATGCATAAAATGCCTTTCTGTAAGACACTGAAAAATGTTGTCGTTCTGTTGCCAATGTTTATATAAATTTGGCATAATATCTTTAAAATAATCCCAGCTGTCCTGTATAGTTCAAAAGGGTGCACATGTCTGCAAATTCATTAGCGGGTGATTAAAATGCAGAGGTTTACTTGACTTCAATGAAAGATGGTTTCAAACGATGACTAAAATAGATCATTGCGTTATTAGGCTACTCACTAATCTACTGGGGTCCCTCATTAGCATGCTTGAATGATAAAAGGCCTAAGAAAAGTTTCCACCAAATGAGGCTTTAAGTGGTACATATCATGCCTGAGAAACATTATAAGTCATGTTTATGATTCGCAAAACCTTTTAACAGCACCTGACTCACTGCATATTTTTTTCCAGGAAATGAAGAATGCACACATTTGGTTCTAGTAGATTTCCTAAATGTTGTATATCAAAGACTTGCTCTGAGCTAGAGATGTCGGAGGAATCCATTGAAAATGAACTATGAAGCAGATTTCCTTCCATCTACATCTTTGACCGGCAAAGTGAGCTTTGGGATACTTACAGTAAGTTCAAGTTTGCTACTAGGTTGAGTTCAAGGTGCTACAGTTGGCACATAAAGGTCTCAACAGCTTGGGACCAGTTTAGTTAAGAGATTCCCTTACTCCGTACATGCCAACTCAATCACTTCTATCTGCAGAACTTGCACTTTTACAAGTGCCACACAATATTTGTTCTGTATTTGCAAGGACTGATTCCTTAGTGTGGCAGCACCTCTGCTCTGAAACCCTGCCTTACTGGCATTAGACAGGTGCATTCATTACACTTTTTAGATGCTTTTAAGAAACTTTAATGTTTCAGTAGGCCTATCCAGATGCATGATTTTGTTACATCTGTTTTAAAATTTATTTAATATCCTACTGTGTTTATTGTTTTTGGATACCTTTGATTGACTTTAAATGCTTTAAATATTGCATTGCATCACACACACACACACACACACACACACACACACACACACACACTGTCATGGGTTCTTTTAAGATGATCAGGAGAGAGAAAAAACATAGATGCATACAGTAAGTTTATTTAAAGTTAATGCCATTGTTCTACAAAAAGGGGTGCCAGAACTCACCATGAACACCTCCCTTGTTCTCTTACAATGGCAGTGGTGCCACCTGAGAGGTGCTGGAACTGAGTTCCAGCAAGTTCCAGCTGAAAAAAGCCCTGCTTAAAGTGAGATTGTGCTGTTAATGAATCTGTTAACAAAAATTCCACTGGACAAGCTTAGGCCCTCTGGCACACTGAAAGTGGATTTCTGGGGGGGGGGGGGGATCCTGGCAGTGGTGCATTCTGGTTGGGGAGTCCAGAATTGTGGCCACATCAAGTCACTTGTAATTGCCATTATTTGAATAGTACCAAAAAGAAACAAGAACTTCAAAAGAGAATTATTAAACGTGTCAAGAAGAACTCATTACAATTATTATGGAAATTTGGTGTTAATGATATCCTCCTTTTGACAATTGCAGTTTAAGACATGACCCTCACCTGTGTTTTTTTCCTTAATGGCATTGCGTGTAATTTTATGACATCTGACCATGACCTTGTGACAGTATCTTCATTTTCTACCCATCACTCCTTCCCAGATTATTTTTAATGTGTAGTGTCAGTGATTAAAGGAACTCCTGGTCACTAATAATAAATCTTGAGCAAGCAGTTGTCTCTGACAACTTAAGTACATTCTTGCAGTAAGCACTTGAAACAGATGCTTCTGGCTTTTCCTTCATAAGGCTACAAGGTCAACTGGAAGCCCTTCAAGTGAGAAATTAGTGTGTGCACTCATGAACATTGATGATCTCAGCAGCAACTGAAGTATCTCACTTTGTACTTTTGTGTTGTAGCTTTCAAGGCATGATTCAATAATAAACATGGCTGCATTGTCCACAAAGCAAAAGCATGATTTCTCATTAGGCAAACAAGCTGCAATGAGCTTCTGTCACATGCACTACCCTCTTCACCAACTTGTCATGAGGAGGTCAGAAGCTTCCACTCCCATTTTAGATCAACCACAGTTTAGTATGTCATATGAATTCTAAACTGTGGTTAATCTTAACTATGACTAGTCACCCACTCACCACTGGCATGATGCCCCAGGTGATTAGCCACATGCCAGAATTCAGCCCTTGGGATGAAAAAACGTTCCCCATTCCCTGGATACTTCCTGATGGATGCTATAGAGAAATGTAGGCCTAAGGAAAGACCCCCAAAAGATTTTCCAAAACAGCTTTTAAAGATGATGGAGAAGGAAATTTCTGGTTCATTTTGGAGCCATTTCTAGATCTTCTTTGGTGTATCATTCCAGATTTTCTCTAGATTCACATAATGGAGAAGAATTGCTTGGTTCACTCAAAAACAACATCCTGGTTCATTTTGAAGCTCTATGTTCTTCTTCCCTGGTAGAGAAATGATTGTTGCCTAGAGAAAATAATTGAGAAGTCCAGGATTTCAGTGTAGCTAAGACGGGGCAGTAGTGTATATACTTGGCGTATCAAAATATTATTTTCTCCCTGCCAGGCTTTGGCAGAGTAGCAGCAGCAGTGGGTTTTGAATTGGTGAAACTTAATTCACACAGGATTGCTTTATGCCAGCTTCTTATGTGCAAGAATGCTCCCTTAGTGTGTTGGTTGTTTTTTTTTAAAAGGGCAGAAACAGGTTTTTTTTAAAAAAATAATATTTATTACTTTTAAACCTTACAAAAAGGAGAAAAGAAAAGAAAAAAGAAGAAAAAAGAAGAAAAAGAAAAAGAAAAAACAATACAGTACAATATATAACCAATACACAACACGTTAACACATTAAACAAAACGAAAGCAAAAACAATTCAAAAAACACATACCATCTCAATATCCTCTCTTTCATTCCCTTGTTTCATCGACCTCCTCTCACCTCCCTTTTTGTATTCCATTTCTATTAATTATTTCAGCAAATCCTTTCCATCTTTCTCTATTTTCTGTCATATGATTATCTTAACATATTTTAACCTTATTTTCCATTAATACTATAATACTTATTTATGTTCAATTCCTTAAAACATTTCTACTAAAGCCGTATAATTCCCTTCCAACATTTTTCTAACACTCATTAATTTTACATTATTTCCATATATAGATTTTAAACTTTTTCCAATATTCTTCCACCGTCTCTTCTCCCTGGTCTCGGATTCTGCCAGTCATTTCCATCAATTCCATATAGTCCATCAACCTGGTGATCTTCTGTCCGAGGCTCTTAACTCTTTTCCAAGTCCCTTCTGCAGGTCTTCTTCATATTTATACATGCACTTTACTTTGTCTTCTCCTGATCTTGTTCTTATTTTCCTTCCTTTGATGCTGAAAAGTAGATCTCGGGGAAATTCCCACCTAGCAATGTTTTTATTCCTTCTCGACAAGTCAGCCAAATCTCCATAGTTAAAACTAAAATTCAAAAGATATTTCCAGTCGTATTTCAAAGTTCCTCCAAGTCTGGCGGTCCCCACAACTCCAGTCTCCTCCTGACCCAAATCCAGGTCCCAAAGGTCAATAAATCCCTGCGTGAAGGGATCTATCCAACTTTCCTTCTCCAGTCCAAGCGGGGCTCCAATCCTCAAAGTCTGACTTTCTCTAAATTCAGTCATAAAAGGCATCAACTTATAGTCATCAAATTGCATCTGTGAGGCTGGGGCTCTCTCCCTCTCCACTTGTGCTACTTTAGGTTCCACAACAACAACTTTCTCCCCCGCCTTCTCCTCAATTTGCCATGTCAAAGTAGATCCCTGTATCGATTCCTAAATAGTTTCTGTATTAATATTCACTTTTTGTCCCAAATTAGTCACTTTTTGTTCCAAGTTATCAATTTTTATAATCATCACATCCATCGTCTTCTTATGGAGCTGTTCCAGTGAGTCATTAATCTTACATAATGCAACCACTAAGGCTTCTTCTGTCAACATTCTTAACGGTCCAAGGTCAAACCCAGATTCTCACAGTCTTATCTTGCAGCTGGAAATTCCCCCCAGCTCAGCTCATGTAACAATTTCAAAGGCTTCCTCTAGGGGGAAACAATTTCTATTTGTATCAATCCTTTTAAGCACAGTTCAAGCAATAAAGTTAGTTTCAATTTTCAATTACTTTTACTCCTTTTTAAACGCAGAAGGAGACAATGGAAACAATGTATTTCTCTTCTTTAACTTACTGTCAACAAACGATCTATTCACAGTCAATGAGCATATCCAAAACTTCAGTCTTACTAGCAGCCCGTTTCCAGGTTCAGAGCGGTGGTAATTTGACTTTCTTCACACTCTCCTGCAGGCTTACGTGGTCTAAAATTTCCCCCCTCTTCTCCTGCTTCCAAGGGGGGTTTGATGATTTTAGCCGATGGAAGTTTAATCCTTTATGAAAAGCTTTCCAAGACCTTAGCTTGCAGCCTCTTTGCTTCAGTCTATTTACAAAAGGGGAAGGCGGACTTACTGTTTGAAACCTCCCCCATTTCGGTGCCAAATTAAGACGTTTAAAAATCCAATTTTCCGTTCTACTCACGGGTAGTTGTTTTAAGATCAAATTGTCCACAGGAAAAAGTCAGTGCTCTCCGGCAACAGCAATGCGGCTTCACTCCGTGAAAGAAGCAGTCAATTCGAAGCACCGCGCCACTCACCCCACGTTGCTCCGGATCCCCGAAATCGGGTTTCCCCATGAGTAGGGGAGGCGCAAAAGGTGCCAGCCAAATCCCACGTTCACAGGCTTCTCCCGCCTGTGATTTTTTGTGGGTCCCCGCCTTCGCCGTGGCGGCCAGACCCTAATTTCCACGAAGCAAATTCCTCCCGATCAGAGGAATTCAGCCATTACCGGAGGCGCTAACCCGGAAGTCCCAGAAACAGTTTTAAGGTAGCATGACCAGTGTAGCCACACTGGGTACTGGCCAACACTGGCCACACAAAAATGCTGTAGAATGGAAAATGGGGTACCAATTTTTTGCATTGCACAGGGTGCCACTGAATTTTGAGAACCCAAAGTTTGCCACTCTTTAAGGGGAATGCATTGGACAGGTTAAATTGATAGTAGCAGCAACATGGAGGGAGGGGTTATTATGCTTGTAGGAGGATTCTTGAGAGTGAATTATTGCCTCTTAAATGAGGAAGTTGATATTTGTATGAAAAGATCAAATCCATTTTGCTCAAAAGAAAAGAAAAGGTTGCCTGTTTGACCTGTGCTGATAACCCTACTGTAGTTATCATGAGGTATGAATGAATAACTACAACACATGCTCTTAGAATACATTGCTGTCTTTTTAACAGTTTGATCTTGTATTGGCACCTGAACCTTGGTTGCTGTAAATCTTTAAAAAAAAATTGACATCAAGCCACTGCCTCCACCATCTAAAATACTATGCTCGGTCTTGCATAGATGAACATAATGTCAACCTAAGATAAATTGCTAAAAGAGCTGCACTAACAGAACTGGTTTATAATTCATGAAGCCTGAGCTCTTTTTACACCTTGGGGTTGGCATTGGGGGACAGCAGAACTTCTGTGCCTCTGATAGGTGTGTGCCAGGAAGAAATTCAGCGGAGCAGATCTTCTTACTTAAAAGCAGTCCAGGGATAGCACTGCCTATCAGCTTCCTCCTTCTTAGTCTTAGTGTTGCCCTTGCAGAACTTTGTGGGGAAGACGATGTGGTCAAAGCTGGAGGTCAGGGTGCAGAGAGGAGTAAGAGCTCTCTTAAGGATCCCTAGGTATGTCACAGTCGAGAAGCAGTGGGCAAGGAGAGGAGACGTGGGATGCAGCCATCCTCAACTACTACAGGGGAAAATATTCCCAAAACATCATCTGCTCCTGGGAAGGAACGGAATACAGATACCAAAACATCAAAAGGAGTAGGGTTATGATTTGGGAAGCAAATGCTGGAATGTGCCAGGCCCTCTGGTCTTAGGAGCAAGCAGGAGCTGAGAGCATCTGTTCCCTTTAGGGATAGCTTTCATAATGTCCTCCCTCAAGTTGAACAAAGCTCTTTTGTGTGTCACTACCTGATCCCTAGGGACGCAGCTGGCACTGTGAGTTAAACCACTGAGCTGATCAGAAGGTTGGTGGTTTGAATCCCTGCAACGGGGTGAGCTCCCATTGCTCTGTCCCAGTTCCTGCCAACCTAGCAGTTCAAAAGCATGTCAAAGTCCAAGTAGATAAATAAGTACCGCTCTGGTGGGAAGGTAAATGGCGTTTCCGTGCACTGCTCTGGTTCGCCAGAAGCGGCTTAGTCATGCTGGCCACATGACCCGGAAGCTGTACGCCAGCTCCCTCGGCCAGTAAAGCGAGATGAGCGCCACAACCCCAGAATTGTCTGTGACTGGACCTAACAGTCAGGGGTCCCTTTACCTTTTACCTGATCCCGAGTGTATTTGGAATGCCAGTCACTGTGATTCTTGCTCTCACCAATCCCCTCTTTCTCTGGCCCCCTCTTACATTGTTGCATAACTTTGCATCCCTACCTCATGTTAGGCAGCTAGGAAACCATAATGAAATCCAACAAAATTTTGTTTGCTTTCTATTTTATTTTAGCATTAATTAAATTGAAAGTGACTAATTTAGTTTTCGTTATTGTATTAACTAAAACTGAATGCACATTCCTGTTGCTCTCTGGTTGCCTAAGGGAATGTATTCCTAGCCTCCTTTATATATTACGGAGAGTTTAGCAATTGTAGTAAAGAGATTAAACTTCATTCTTAATCTAGAGCTAGGTTTTTTCCACATTTCCCTAAAGTGTTATAGAAAATAAATGCTGCCTCTCCTTAGACAATTGTTTCATTAGCTGGCAACGAACTTCACAAGCTTTCTGAATATAGAGTAATTTAATGACATAAAGTCTTAACATTTTTCATTAAACTATAAATAAATAAGTAAATGCAATGCATATTCTATTTTTCCACAGTGGAAGGTTTTGTAACAAATTACAATATTGTACCAAGACTCCAGTGAACAACCTAGTTTCAGGAAATGAATTTAATATCCCATAGCATAATACTAAGCATGTCTACTCAGAAATGAATCCTAATGAATTCAGTGAGACTTACTCCCAAGTAAGTGGGGGTCGGATTGCAGCTTTTGGTTTCATTGATTTCCTGCCCCCCCTCCATTCATTCTAGCCAGTGAAAGTGGTGGGGTTGAGGATATGGCACTGAAAGCCAAGGGGTTAGGACTGCAGCTTTAGCCCTCACAACAGCATTGATTAAAATTGGTCCACACAGATGGAAAAGGGTGAGCGGGGTTCATTTTATGAGGACATTTTCTAAAAGTGTCATTGTTTGGAAACAAAACTGTAGCAAATTACATATCTATATAATATAACATAGATAAAGTATACCACCCTTTATCCATAGGTCTCATGGCAGTACACAACATAAAATTACTATATAAAATCCACAAAATACATAATAAAATTAAGAACAACAAGCCAATAATCCCCCACAACATATTTAAAAGGGCATTGGGATGTCAATCAGCCAAGGGTCTGGTTTTCACCTGGACATATGTTTTCACCTGGTGCCTAAAGGTGTATAATGAAGACGCCAGCCAAACCTCCCTGGGGAAAGCATTCCACAAATTTGACACATTTTGTCAAATATGTCAGAACCTTCAAATGGAGAAGGAAGGAACCTATGGAATTTAACATTTACCCTCCCTTCCAAACTACCTCCTATCTGTTTGATATTCGTTTCTCCTCTTTTGTCCTTCTAGACTATTTGAAGGAGAAGCAACTGGTCCAAATTACTGTTCTCGCCAATATAAATCACGCTAATTGTTTCTGTTCCATTCTGTGCATAGTATTTTTATTGTCCATGACTGAGCCTTTCCAAATGTGTGTTGTTTGTGATTCGAATGATGAGATTTCAAAAGACAATTACAATTTTAGCAATAATTTTTCATTCCCTTTTGGAATATCCCCTGCTATAATTCTGTGTCAATGAACATGGTTGCCACTCTTTTTTACTGCATTGCACACTACAATAATCCATCTAGGCAGCTGCTTATTTCCCCGATATCCTTTAGGGGGATATTGGGTACACATTTGATTTATGCATGTTGATAAATTGCAAGGCTACATTTATCTTGCTAAATTTGTTGGCCTGGCATATAATGTGGTTACAGACACTCATCTGTGGTGCACACAACTGTTGGCGTATGTCTAATACAAATATGTGGTAGAGTTGCACTGAAAATTCTCTAATATTGCTCTGAAATTTGCATATTCAGTACAGCCAAACTAATTACCCACAACTACTCATTTCATCAATTGCTTTGATGCTGTTCAGTTCTTCTTTAATGCTGATGCTTTTGGGCACCATTCTTCCTCATCTTTGCCCACACTGCCTTCACTCTGACTTTATGAGCATCCATGATGACACCATCATGGCAAGCAGAGCATTATGACATCATTATAACCATGGAGGTTACTGCAGCTGATCAGATTAAACATAAGTGAGAACAAATCAGGCCATGGCCAGCAAGGGCACAGAAGTGAAAATGGTACAAAGAATAACAGCCACTGAGGAAACACAGATAATGAATGGAAAAACATTGGTATGACACAAATATGATCACAATGGATGTAAGCAGATTATCAAGAACAGGTGATGCTTTTTGACAACAAAAAGGACATGAAAGTAAGTATGTTGTTTAAACTCAGTCATAATCTGTGGTTTGGAGACCTGACCACTTATTTCTCTAATCTCCAGTATTATCTGAGCATTCAATATATCATGTTTGTTTTATCCATATGCTGTCAGAAAACACTAGCCAAAAACCTATGGGGGTGCTTTCATTTATTGACTATGGTACCATAACAATAGAGCACCCACTAGTGAATGTGAAAAATATATATTACAATGACTGCCTATGTTGTAGAAGGAACATATTTCATTGAATATACAGTCATCACTGTGAATACTCTCTTATCTATAAGTCCTTGCTAAACAATTATGGATAGTCCAGCAAGATTTGAAGGTTGATAGGGAAGTACTTTATTTCCAGCAGAGGTTATCTTGCATCATAACCTTTCAGTTGCATTTCCCCAGGGACTGTGTTCTTATTGTTGTCAATTAACTGTTTCACCTTCAGTTGCTAGAAAGCCTTCTCTAAAGGCTGTTCACTAAACGTTCACAGTAACAAATAGCACAAGCAGATGTGCAAGTCTGTGAAGAAGTTGGGTAATAACTAGAAAGGGGAATAACTCGCTGTTTGATTGTAGGCCAATAAGCGTTGGTGGAGTCAAGGATGGAACCATTCCACTCCTATAACACCCACACACCCCAAAGTAGATTGTAGAATCTAGTGTTTCTGTTCAGAACCGAAGAGAATTCTCTTGATACTGATGGGTTCATTCTGGACCAAATCAAAACCTGAATCTTTAGTTGGGATCCTGATTTAAGTGAAATCTATCCCCACTTTTAGTACATCTTTGATTCAAGGTACACTTACCTGCCTGTTCCGTGTGTCCAAGTATACTACTTTAGCAACTTCCTTCTCTATGAAGCAGCTAAGGTTTCAAATAGGGCTCAGCTGTAATATCTCAGGCAAATCTCTCAGGCAATGATGTCTGGCATATGGAACCATTTCTGGTGCCTTTATAAAAGGTAACTCAGTTTTCTCCAGGAAGTTGAAACTACTAATGGAAAACTACTAATGGAAGGATTTTATTCCCATTTTTAAAAATTGAATATCATTTTTTTTTTGTTCACACAGTAGGTAAACACAATTTAGCAAGATAGCCATTGAAAATATTCAGAGTTTATAATCCAGGAAAGAAAGTATATTCATACAGAAGGATGTATAATAAAGGGAAATGTATTTGGATTGGTAAGACTTTTACATGAACAGACAACAGCTTTTGTATGCATGGCATAGTGAAAGGGATAGAGAAAAGCTTTGATCTCTCCCATTACATTAGAATTCCTGAATCCAATGAAGCTGAATGTTAGAAGATCCAGGACATATCAAAGGAAGTACTTGTTCATGAGGCACATAGTTAAATTGTGGAGATTGCTCCCACAGGAGTCAGTGGTGGCCACCAACTTGGATGGCTTTAAAGAGGATTAGACAAATTCATGGAGAATAAGGCTATCAGTGGCTACCGGCCATGGTGGCTAAGTCCTGCTTCCACTATCAGAGGCAGTACACTTCTGAATACCAGTTGCTGGGAATCACAGGTGGGCTGAGTGCCATTGAGCTTGCATTCTGTTTGTTGTCTTCTCACAGGCATCTGGTTGGCCACAGTGAGAACAGGATACTGGACCAGATGGGCCACTGGCCTGATCCAGCAGGCTTTTCCTAAAAAAACACCCTCTTTTGAAATCCTTTAGCACTCCTTGCAAAAAATATTCACATACTCAGTAACATTGTCCTCATTCTTAATCATTCAATTAATTAATTTCTATACCACCCTTCATCCAAAGATCACAGGGCAGTTTACAATATAAAAACACAAAAATACATATCATAATAACAAACAAAAGCAATAACCCCCACAGTATTATTTATTGCCATTAGTGTTGACATCTTGCATCCCAAGTGAATTAACTGATTGTGACTAACTTTACAGCACTGTGAACAGCCCTGAAGGCAGTATACAAATTTAATAAATAATAATAATAATAATAATAATAATAATAATAATAATAATAATAATTTTTTATTTATATCCCGCCCTCCCCAGCCGAAGCCGGGCTCAGGGCGGCTAACAACAATAAAATAATACAACATTCTAAAATCATTTCATTAAAAATTACTTCAAATCAAATTGATGGCAACCATTAATAAAGTATTAAAGTAATTAATAAAGTAATAAATAAAGTAGTAGTAGTAGTAGTAGTAGTAGTAATACCATCCTGTTCCCTGCATGGTTCCTGATTGAGTGGGCTCACCCATGCTAGGCTTGCCATACATCAGGAAAATTCTTGACATGTCCTGGCTTTTGGGTGTAAAAATGGTGTCAGGGGAGAATTTTGCCCAATCAGCAAAATATCTGGGGAAACCCGAATGTATGGCAATGTGATGGGAAAAGGAGCGGAAACAGCTCCAAAAGCTTTAAATCGCTATTTTGGGGGGAGGTTTCCCCAAAACAGCTCAACAATTTGGGTTTGTGAGTGTCAGGAATTTTACATTTTGAAATATGGCAACCCTAATCCATGCAACTAATCCAAGAAGGCAGAAGGTGAAGCAGATGGCAAAAAACTGGTGCTATTGGGGAAACCAGAGGAGGGGAAATGGTCATTAAAAGGTAAATACTTTGCCCAATCAATTCCCTTAGGAAGGAAAAAATTCTACCCTGTTGAGAATATGGTCTGAAAGCACACAACACAATTACTTTGCTGAAGCAAAGCAGGTATGTGTCTGGTTAGTGTTTGAATGGGTGGTTGCCTGAGTACCACATGGATGTGCCATTGGATTCTATGATGAAAGAACGCCAGAATATAAGAAAATAAAATAGGGTGGTGCCCAGCTAATGTGCTCCATTAGTGCAAGAGTTTCTGCTTGCACAATAGAACTCCCCAGCCATGCACTCTCTAAATATGTTCATAGTTAGCTGTGTGTTTAATAGCACAATACTACACATGTCTGCTCATAAATAAGTTCCACTGAGTTCAATGGGGCCTGCATCTCTAGCATATCTATTATTCCATCTTAAATCAAGAAATTTTAGCATCCATAGCCATTATTATATTGAAGCAGCTAACATTTTTCCATAGAATATAAGTGGGTTAATTAGCACAACCTCTACCATATTGAACAGATGGCTGTTCTCTTAGAACTGTCCTTAAAAGGTTAGTATGCATACAGTTTTAAGGATCCTACACTTAGAAAGGGAGGATGAAAAGAATTTTAATCAATGTTAGTTAAAATAGGATACTTTGTTTTCATCTAAAATTGTTTGAATACCTGCCTAGTCCGTATCCAGTTTGAAGATAAAGAACCATAAGAAGGGAGAGCAGAGGCCTTGAAGATGTCTGCTACCTGGGCAGCAGACAGAAAGTCATATAACTCAGCAGGTCTCATCCTTCTTCAATATGGCGAGATGTATTGTATTTTTATTTAAATTACTAATTTCTAACTTTACATCTAGACACCAAAATTAGCACATTCAATTTTTTATACAATGCTTTTATATATTCCATATATATATTCCATATATATTCCATGGGAAATATACAAAATTAGACTATCTTACAATATTATTTTTTATATATTAATAATATACTTACACCAGCAGGATAATATTATTACTTACTCCCACAGGTTTATACTGTGGATTAAATTATATTATTAATATTGTTGTGTGGCTTATTTTACATGTTACAAAACTAAGCATTTCACTCCATCAACCAAAATTCTCAATTCCATTTTTGCATCACCAGCTACTACTACATTTATTATTATCTAGCTCTTCTTGGTGATTTTCTCTGTTGCTTAACATGGTTAAACAACAAACTTAACTGTTCTCAGATTTTCCTAATGAAATCTATGTGACTTAGTTCATTGATGTTCTCCCAAGGCCTAACATAAGAAGCCCTGCAGTAGTTAATATGCGTAAAGTTTGAATTTCATATGCTTGCAATAATCTATCCTTGACAAAAATGTAATAAACATCTTAAGGGTCGAAATGGAGTTCAGCCTGAAGAAGTCACCATATTATCTCTGGTACACAGCTCCAGAACACTTTTGCTTTCTTACGCCTGCACCGCTAAAAATACCTTTTGTTTCACAAATTGTGTGCAACTCTGTGCCCTCTTTTGTCTTCCTTTTTTGTGATGGATTTCCCTCTTTCTTTTCTTTTCTTTTCTTTTTTGTAATGTGTCAGTGGCTATCTTAATAGCTTTCTAACTTCAGGGAGCCCTTCCAACAAAGCCCTGGGCACCTGCCATATAAGCCTTGTGTGTTTCAAAAGATTGGGGTCATGCTTTAGAATGCACTCTCAATGAAAACACTGGCATAGAAATACAATCAGTCAGTCAGTCACTGGTCTGGCCTGTTGGGCATAATTGTTATCCAGCATAAACTGATAGTGTGTCCCCAAACAAAATGCAGCACTCCCCTGCCGTTGAAAATTTCTGGGGATGGTGAGCATTCTGTCTGTTAACATAAGAACATAAGGAAAGCCCTTGAGGACCAGGTCCATCCATCTGGTCCAGCGTTCTCTTTTCACAAGCCAACCTGCAAGCAAGACTTGAGTGCCCCAGCCTTCTCCCCATTTGCAACTCACAGCAACAGGTATTCAGAAGCTTACTGCTTTCGACAGAATATTTTACAGAGCCTTGTCCACCTTGATTTTCTCTTTGACAACAGTCTGATATCACTGCCCAAGAACCCTAAGACACCCCAATTTGAAAAACACAGCAATAGCAGAGTAATAGATGGTAAAAGGAAAGATGAAAAAGAAAATTAATTATTTTAAAATCAGTATGTAGGCATTTATGATGCTAATGTCATTGGTGCATGAAGTCTAATTACAGTTTACAAGTGGCATGGATCAAAATGCAATGTCTGCAGTCAAATAGTTATTTACTAGTAGGAATTGTAAGAAGTTTACCAATGTTTGTAACTCCAATTACAGTTCTAAACTTTGGATGAATGAATATCTCCAGTTGATTGTGTGAGGGTTATGATTGAGAGGTTACAAAGAGTCAATTCGTAATAGATTGAACCAGATCTCTTGGCTTACTGTGGGATGATATTTATTTGTTTGCTTGTTTATTTGTTTGTTTGTTTGTTTGTTTTAAAATACTTAGTTTACTAAAGAAAATATATGCTGCCTGCAGGATTGTTAGTTTCAGCCTTTTTCATTTCAAAAATTAATAACTTGACTTGCCTAAGATCCTGGACAAAGCGCCGCCTTTCAGAAATCCTACCCCACCCTCTGGGTAACATCCAGGAAAATACAGACATGAGGCAGCCAACTTTGTCAGTGCTAGTTTAATATATAAAAAAGTAGCAAATCAAAACTAGATATAGGGCAATTCTATATGGGATTCAAAGGTCAGTGTCCAAATCTATTGTTGCTATTAATTTTGCTTTTACAGGTTTAGAAACTAAACTGTTCTGAAGAGCAATAAATAAGCTGGAAGGGAGGGGGAAATATACCACAGGCATATGGTATTATCATGCACACACCTACAGTGACAGATAGGTAGCCGTGTTGGTCTGCCATAGTCAAAATAAAAAAAATTCCTTCCAGTAGCACCTTAAAGACCAACTAAGTTAGTTCTTGGTATGAGCTTTCATGTGCATGCACACTTCTTCAGATACACACTGTATATCTGTGTATCTGAAGAAGTGTGCATGCACACGAAAGCATGTGGAAGGAATTTTTTTATTTTGACACCTACAGTGGTTAGATAATTATTACATATGTTGACTAGCACTAATCAGGCACCTGCAAAAGTTATACTGCGTCTGATGTGTGGAACTTATGGCTCTCCAGATGTTGCTGGACTGCAGCTCCCATGAGCTTGCAGGCTGGGGTTGATAAAAGCTAGAGTCCAGCAATAAACGGAGGGCCACAGGTTGGCCATCCATGCACTAGACCTTCAGAATGTCTGCCAGCTTCAGGAGTGTTTCCACCTATAACAAAAAGGCACACAAAACAGAGTGAAGTGAGCGTGGGTGTGGGGTAGTGCCATGTCTACTCAGATGTAAGTCTCATTAAGTTCAATATATGCAAAGTGCGTTGGATGCTTGGCATTTGACATATAAATGCTACAATCTTTATTAGGATTTGATCTTTAAAATTCAGTTTACAACCAATGTTTAAACTGCTTTCTAAACAGTGTATCTCCTGTGGGAATTGCAAATCAGGTTTTGGCCAGAGCACGCCTTGTAAAGGTCATTCTATTTTTAGACAACCCTACCCTTAATCTATTTTTTATTTACTTTCCATTTTCAGGTACACTGAAAATACCGTACTGTTCCCCCCCCCTCCACCCCCTCTTTCTGGTTTGTAAGAAATTAGGTAACTGAGGTGGGAGATGTTGCAGCTCTTGCCTATAACAGATTTGACCTCTGCTGTTTTTAGGTTTAATTGACCAAATTTAAATGTTCTCTCAAGAGAAAACAAATTACTGTTCCATTATTCACTAATCATCTGCATTCCCATTTCCTGCCTTGCTGGCTTTCATTGATACACAAAAAAGTAGGGCTGCATCACTGATCACAAAAAGCCCAAGAAAATGCAGAATTGATATTTTAATAATATTTTAATAATCTCAAGAAGAATATATCTAGGAAAATATCTAGGAAAATGTGGCATGAGATATGCCTTAGAGAAAGAGGTATAATATTTCCTACGGAATGCATATAATCATCCCAGTGTGTGATATTGCAGTAGCAAAGCTGCCATTATATTCTTTTCCTCATCACCAATCTTATTTCTCCTCTTCCCCTCTTACATCCCCATTCTTCCTCCTCTCCTCCACTTAATCCCACCCCCTTTGTTTTACCACTCCATTAGCAGCAACAACACTGGTGTTTTCTCCGCCTCCTCCCTGCCTCACTCTGAGGAAGGACCAAGACCAAGAGGGTCCTTCCTCGGAGTGATGCATTCTGGGTGAGGTGGCAGAGAAAGTGCCACAGTGGCTAGAAATGCTGCTTACATTTTTTTCTAAATTTAAAGCAGAGCCACAATGTGTCACTGCCATTTACGAGCAGTAAGAAGGGGGTGGGCAGGAGCGACGTTAGTGCAGTGAAGGTGTGCTGATGGGGAGCACCAGGTTAACTATTCCAGTGCACCCACAGGGCACCAATTGCCCTTCCATCTTGCCCTTGCCCTTCCAGATATAAGTGGCAGCAACTCACCTGCTGGGAAGGTGGCATTGTTACCCGGATGAGTGAGCCACATCCGGTTCAAAGAACATTTCTCACTGTGGTGGCAAACTACAGCAGTAGGGCAGGCCCTCTCCCATCCACCAGCCTTGGCCCTTCTTCAGAGGGTAGAGTGAGGCAAGGCAGGGTCTGCAGAGAGCCTTGCCAGATGAGTGTCTGGTAGCAGCAGCAATAATGAGAGCTGGGAATGCATGCAATCGGAGGGGTTCAGGGAACACCAGTTTATCAACTTGCAGTGTCTGGCATTAATTACATAATTTGTATTGTCATTACATTATTCCACCTCAATCATTTCAATGTGAAGGAAGCACAATGCAGATAGGGTGGGGGGCATAATCAATTACCGTGGATACAATTAATAAATACACACCCAGCAACACAAGGGGAATAGTATGTGGCTATAACAAACAGCTCAAGGGGTAGGAGCTGACCCAGTAGATTTATCCTGAGCATATATCCAAACTTCCCCCCAGAAGCATGCTTTTGCACCTCAGCCATGATGAACATCCAGACTTCAGCAGTAGCCATCTCACTTTGTAATGAGGGATGTAGTATAACGTAGAAAGTGTTTCGTGAATAAACCTAAACATTGTGGATTTTAATTCCCTTTTATAAGTCATAATTGGTATATAGGAAGCTGCAAATATTTTTTTTAAAAAATTATCCATGGGATAGTGACAAGTTATGAACTTGGGCTGGTTTTGTACCACTTGTAAAGGAGATGACAACCCTTGTATAAGATCTTTGGACATTTCTTGAAAATCCTCCCAATTAATCAAATGTCTGACAGATCAGACTTGGCTTGTGTTTGTTTGCAATTCATGTGTGAATGTGAGCGAGAGAGAAGTGGAGATTTAGCACCATCGATCATCTCTTTCCTACAGTTGCTTGGAGGAAGTTCCAAGAAAGTGACCTTCCCGACAGTAACAGTTAGCAGTGCTCCTTCATCAGCATTTGTAGAGACAGATATCCTTTAGGGCATCAAAGTGTTCCTTTTGCAAGTACTATTTAACTTCAAATTTCTGGTTTATGCTTTTTCTGAGTGTCATGAGAAAAAGCTATTGCTCTTATACAGTGAACATAATTGAAATACTGGTTAATGCAGAATGCTTATCCTTGAAAAATCAGTTATATTCTGCAGCAGATGCATGAAGTCCAAACAATGCACGCAGGCCATTGGCTAGGAACAGAAGGGCACCTAGCATCTCCTGGCTGGAGTGGAAATGTCCCATGTCTGAAACCTAGAGAGCCACTGCCAGTCAAGGTAGACAATAATGAGTTAGATGGGCCAATGGCTTCACAGCTTCCTATGTTGTCTGGGCTCCTTCAGAAGGAAGGGTAGGATATACATACATTTTTCTTCACTGTAGTAATGATCAAATACTCATTAGGATTATTCCATAATTATGATGGGTCTTCTGTTTAGGCAATGAGATTGTGTAACTCCCTCTCCTCACAGCAGCCGTGGAAGCCACTCATGGGGATCAGGGGACCCCCCCCCCAGTCCGGTGCAACATCCAAACTGTACAAGGGTTACAACTGGAATAAAAAATTGACAAGTCCCCTGTACGTGTATAGCTGAGCCTACACATGGCTCCCTGGATCAGTGGTTCTGTGTTTAGAATGACTCCATTCAGTAAAAATTAAAATTACATGGCTTACAAAAAAACCCTGAACATGTAACCTGATTTTTGCAAAGATCATGTTCATGGCAGGTGCACTGAAAAACAATACCTCATACTTACCAAATGCTTATTTCCTAGCTGGAAAAAGCTTTGTGGTTCTATTTCATTGTGATTTATTTATTTGGCTTTCACAGAAGCTTGCAGTAAATGGCTTGTTGCTTTGGGAGTATTTGAATGGTTGTGACACCATATATCTCTCCCTCTCTAGGTTCTAGCTAAGTGCCTTGGAGGTCCAGGGACATCTGCTCAATTCTCTTGATAACATAGATTTTGTCTCATTTCCCCCCCTTCTCTTCCTTCTGCATTGGCAGAATCTGGCAGGGCTGATTCAAGAGTGCTTTAACACAGAGATGAAGGGCATCTTTAGAAATCTGAGCTGAATCTTCCAACTTTTAAGCAATTATTTCAGAAAACACTTTTGTGACCCCAAAATGCTCCAGTTCTCTATTGTGTCACTCAGAGGAAATAACCATGAGTGCCTGGCGTGCTCTGGTCCATGGGGTCACGAAGAGTCAGACACGACTAAACGACTAAACAACAACTCACACAAATGCTTGCAAAAGCTTCTAAGGGGTAATATACTCTACATCAAGAAGAGAACTCTTATGAAAACATGACATCACATCCAGTCTTCTCATCATGTATTGTTATTCCTGAAGGAAAATTCAGTTCTAATGGCCCCAGGGACCCCTGTGATTCAGCCACCTTCTCTGAATACTTTCAGACTAAGTGTTCTGGCAGCCTGGCTGAGGTTAGCATATTGCCTGACATGCTGTAGGTTGGGAAGTCCTTTACCTCATCATCCCCAGATGAGCCACTCCATTTTGTCAGGGGACAAGTTAGTGTTGCCAGGGCTGGTCATACTGTGTGCCTCTTGCCTCAGGTGGCAGATTGGGAGGGACAGGGTACAGTGTCCCCTGTCCCCATGGCTTGCTTAAGCCTCTGTTGCCACTAGGTACCCTGGACACCTTCCTGAATTGCCACTGAACTGCTGGAACAAGCACCTCCACCAACCACTGCTTTGAGTCCCCACCACACTGAGCCACTAGTGATGCTCTACACTGCAGCCTGCCAGGGTGCCATAAATCCTGCTACCCACCCAGGCTCCTACTGCACCAGACTAGGGATGGGGGAGAAATTTATACCAGGCATGCCAACTTTAGGGGGCTGAAGAGTCTCCAGCCCCCTCAGTCTTTGTTGGAAAGGGGCCATCAAGATCCATTTATGAAAAGGATCCTAGCCCAAATCCACTTGAGCTGGGGAGCCATGAAAGGTTGCTCTAAGTACCCCTCTCTTCACCACTCTGATGTTTATCATTGTCTCCTCCATCTTTCTCCTTCCCTCCAATCTCCACCAAACCTGCCAGTTATGACCTATTTATATGATGAAAACATAATGGCAAATGAAAATAACTGGTGACTATTTCTGCTGCACAAAACTAGTGATTGGCTCAACCCTCTAAAGCCAAAATCACACATACTCTGTACATACTCTGTATTATGGGGAATATCACACACACACCCCAGCAGATCCATGAGAACTGTTCAGAAATTTGTCATGTATTAGATGCCTATCTTGATACATTGAATGCATTGTTTTCTCTTCAGGAAATGAAAATCATTGATATTAATTGCATCCCTAGTTGCCACAGATTTTAAAAGGCACATGTACATCATATATCTTCAGTGAAGTACCAGCTTTTTGAGCTATGACTTGTTAATTAAAATTACCACTAAGCATTTCTGTGCTGCTACATAATAAAACATAAAGTGTGGCAACAGTGTTGTCATTACGAACCATTTTGGAGTATCAGGTGATCAATATAAAGTTTATAGTAACATGGGAAAACCAGTCCATTTGTTGGCTGTCCAGCTTTTAAGACATGGTTATCAAATCGACAGAAATGTGGTATTTTACCACCAATGGAGACTTTGCTACTTAAAAGAATCCAAAAGCATTAACCAAGCACTAGTAGTTCAGTGCCTGGAAGTATTTTCCTCCGCAGTTCAGAAGGTTGTGCATTTGCCATCTGTGGAGCTGTGATATTTTAACTCTGTATTCATTTCTCTCTCAGTAGGGTTGACCAAGGTTTTATCGCTTAATTTATCACCTTGGCTGCATCCAAGGAACATTCCAAAAGTGGCTGAAATCATAAAAGTGAATGAGAAGTTCCACACGCCTGCTAAGTTTGGTGCATGTAGAGGTGCTATGATTACTCGGCATCACTTTTCCCAACTAGCCATTTTTGCAATGTTAATTAATGTCGCAGCTTGCTGGGCACATTTGACAGGACAGAATTTACGTGGGAAGTTATTGGATGTACTCTGGACTATAATTAAGTAGTTAGCTTTCTGTCATTCTTCTCAGTGTCAATACAGTTCTACTGGCTTGGAACTATACATGTTCACACCAGTAACTCATTTATAATAAACGGCCCTAGCTATGGTGAAAGATCTGTATAGCTTATTACACCAGGATACCAAAACGATAGCAAAAGCAGCTCATTTATTCTTCTCTCCAACTTTCTGCACTTCCTCTTCACTTTCTTCTTCAGCTTCAAACTCCTGTTACTCATATTAAAACAGTTGTGGCCAATGGGGGTGGGGGGTATCAAAAAAACAACAACTAACTTTTTGGTTCAGCTGCTTTCCTAGGACTGCAAAAACAGGAAGGGGCAGGGGATTGGAGTTATCATTCACCTCTTCTGCCACAAATAGATATACTCAGATGAGCTCCGTATGGTTTGACTGGCCACAAGTTGTTGAGTCTTGATTTAGAGGCCCCACCACTTTGTTTTACTTACATCTGTTATTTTGAATTCCCCTTTTGGCTCCTATTGCCCTATACAAGTTTATCGCACATACCCCTTTAATTTTTGCTGTCCACTGCATCCATGCCTTTCCCCATTCTGTTTAAATGGGCTGTCTTTCGGGGATTAGCTCTGCATTGGGTCCTTATGATCCATACTGCATGCAGCGCAATTGTGCTACGGATATGAGTTATCATAGTTCCAGTACAACAGGAAGGATGCCTGCTTATGAAAGGGATGCTAATGAGTGAGTCTCCCACACTGTATGTTCCTTCTTTTAGAAATGCTAAATCCATTCCACATCTTCTGGAATGAAAGCTCCATTGTGCATATTTTGTGGTTGCTGCTTCTACTTTTTCAAAAATGCAAAGTGTTCATATAGACCAAGGGCAGGAAATCTTATCAGTCCAAGGTCCACATTTGCTTCTGAAGAACCTTCTGAGGGGCACTGGTCAGTGTGGGACAGGGCCAGAGGCAAAACTAGGCAGAGCAATATTAATATTTGTTCAGAAGGAGAATTCACAGACACACACACACTTCCCCTCTAGTCTCCATCCAGGCAAGCAGGAATCATTGTCAAAGTTCAAGGACACACTCCAGCCAGGCAAAAAATACTCAAGCCAGGTGCAAAGCAAAGCCAGTGAGTGGTGTGGCATGGGAAGACAGAGATGGCCGAGGAGGGGCTGTGTTCAGTGCAGAATGAATACTACCAAGCTTTTATGCTAGAATAAAGCAGACCCTGGCTATTGCATTTTGCACCAGCTGATATTTCCTTCATTTTAAACACAGCATGAGATCTGGTCTATACATGTAACTAGTTGGATGCGGGTGGTGCTATAGTCTAAACCGCTGAACCTCTTGAACTTGCTGATCGTAAGGTCAGCAGTTTGAATCCGTGCAATGGGGTGAGCTCCTGTCACTTTGTCCCAGCTCCAGCCAACTTAGCAGTTCGAAACCATACTACCATGAGTAGATAAATACATACTGCTGCAGCGGGAACGTAAATGGCATTTCTGTGCGCTCTGGCTTCCATCACAATCTTCCGTTGAGGCAGAAGTGGCTTAGTCATGCTGGCCACATGACCAAGAAAGCTGTCTGCAGACAAATGCCAGCTCCCTTGGCCTGAAAGTGGAGATGAGCACTGCAACCTCATAGTCAAATTCAACCGGGCTTAAGTGTCCAGGCGTCTTTTACCTTTACCTTACATGTAACAAAAAGGAATGGTAAAATTCACTGTGCCCCTTCAGAATGGAGGTGCAAACAGCGGTGGAGCTAGCTGCTCAGGCACCCAGAGTGGCACACATGCCATGCACCCAGGGGTGGGGCGATCTGCCCATGGGGTGGGGCAATCCACCCACAGGGGAGCGATTGGCGCGACGGCAATCCGCCCAGGGGGATTTTGTCACCCCCCCTCAGGGATGACACCTGGGGCGGACCATCCCCACCGCCCCCCCTCCTACGCCCCTGGGTGCGAAATCAAACCTTTTAATGTTTTCCCTTTTTAAACACAGCCTGCCTTTTCTCACACCACCTCAAAAAACTCCTAAATAGTCAGAAAGAGCATGTGAGCTGGAACAAGTCACCCTGTTGTGTTTCCATTTGCTGGGATTTTTTAAATGTAGTGGTGCATTCAAAAGTGGCATCCTCGTATCTGAAGCAGTGGCGTAGCGTGGGGGGTGCCAGGGGTGCCAGCCGCACCGGGCGCAACTTCTGGGGGGGCACGCTCGCTGCCTCCGGAATCGCCAAAGAGCCTTGGGCGCAGGCTGTAGCTGGCAGCGGCTCTCAGCGCTCGCCGCGGTCCCCGCCGTCAGGGCCACGGAGGGCGCGCCAGGCAGCCCCTCCTCACCGACGGGCAGCGTTCGCCTGCGGGGCTCGGCCAGCGCGCTGGGCTGGCCGCGTGGAGTCGCCGAGGAGCCGCCGCCGCCTGCCATGCCGCCCTGGCTGCTTCAACCGCGTCCGACAGCCGGCTCGAGGCTGGGTCTCCCGACGGGGCGCTGCGGGCGGAGGCTCCGGCACCAAGCGCCACGCCGCCCAGACTCGGGTCGCTGTCTGGATGCGCGCAGCCCGCCAAACGCGCCATTGGCGGCGCTCTAGTGCCTGCGCGCCAAGACCGCCCACCCGCCCCGACGGGGCCCCCCCACCCGCGCCGGAGGCCGGCCTCCTCCCAGTCGCGAGGCTTTCCTGCGCTTCTCCTCTGGCAGGATCCGGATTACTGTCTGGGATATGGGCTGCCTCCTGGGGCGAAGCTGGATTCCCCCTAAGGGCAAAGGACCTTTTGCTTGAGGGAGGGGGGAGGGAGGGGAGCCCTGGATCGCCCTCTGTTTCTGTCTTGCAAGAAACAAGGAAACAGGAGGATGCATTGTATCCGCTGTTGCTACATTTTGCAGCGCGCTTCTTCCCCTCTTTCTGCTCTCGGTTTATTGCGCTCTCCTGGCGGATCGCGCGCTCCAGACACGGGGCTGCTGCTTCCTGACTTCGGATTGGCTGCCTCTCACCTTGGACGATGCCCATTGGTCAGCGATGGTTCTTTGAGAAATCCTGATGTTTCATTGAGGGGTTTCGGGACTCCATTGAAGGGTTTACAAGCCTCTTCGCTGCAGATCACTAGGAGGGGAGTTTATAGGTGGAGGGGCCCACTCTGGCTCGTCGTCCTGCGTGGGTGAATGGGATTTGGGGTGTTTGGATGGCCTCTTAGTCCCGGCTCTACCAACAGCTCGAGGGGTGAAAGCAGTGGCGTAGCGTGGGGGGTGCAGGGGGGGCCGGCCACACCGGGCGCAACATCTGGGGGTTAGGGTTAGGGGTGCAAATCCACTGGTTAGGGGGCGCAAATTACTTGCCTTGCCCCGGGTGCTGACAACCCACGCTACGCCACTGATCTGAAGTACTGAAATCCTTTTCATGATCATGTTCCTACTTCATTGTGCTGCATGTATGACCCAGCTTCCAAAAGATAGGTCCCATTAGTTTCAATGAATTTAGACATGTCTAACTTTCTCCAAATTGTGCCCAATATATTTAATTTATGAGAGCAAGATCAGCAGCATTTACATTTTATAGTGTCATTCTATTAATCCATGGACAACAAGTTTAATAATAAATTGCCACAAATACCTATTTAGATACTTCAAAGAGGGAATCAGCTTATGGTATTTTACTTGATACTTTTTATTTGGTTAGGATAGCTAATCAATGAGTTGTAATTATTTTCCAATTTGAGATAGAAGAGGCTAGAAACCCATAGAGTTCCAATTACTGTCATCTGCAAAGCAGGAATTCCCTGGTGGTGCCTCTGCCAGCCAATTGAAATGATAACAACACAGTTCAAATAAATTTGTGAGATGGTTTGTGCAATGAAGAGTTATAGTATAACTTTACCCTTTTATATAAAAATAAACAGTCATACAGCATGTTTATACTTTTTTAAGGGTGTATTTCACAAAAGGTGATTTAGGAAATTATACACAGCTGATTAAAAGTTACTAGAGAGCAATTAGGAAATTGAAGATGTCCTTAAGACACAGGTTGATATGGCCAACAGCTACAAATGCTAATACTGAGCTTGATTTCCTCCACTGTGTGGAGGAAATTATCTTGTGTGCCTTCTTGGTCTTGTGTACAGCTCTCTGATTTATATGATAAACTATCATACTGTGATTTGCTTTATGTGGGTCAATCTCTAGGAGACTAATTTTAAATTTATACATGAAAGCAAGTACCTAATCAATGACCTGCTTGACCTCTGGCCAATCAGATTATGAAAAACTGCTTGTTCTTTCAATACCATCACCAGAAGAACGAGCTTTGCTATCTGCGGCTTGTTACCAGTAGAGGGTGTCTCACTCTGTTCCTTATAACAACTGGAGCTGAGGTCTAGTGCTATCTCCCTCTTCAGGGCTTTAACTCTGTTGTTAGCATGCAGGCCAGAGGGTGTTTTACCTTGCTATTGCCGGTAATGCACTTTTAATAAGTTATTTTTATGCCTATTTAATTTTTTGATTATTACGTTCATTTGAACTGTCTTTTATGTGGATATTTTGGACACTGATGGTTGGGTTTTTTATTACGCTTTCTTGTGAACTGTTCAGAGCATAACAAGCATGAAATAACAAAGTGAGCATGACTCTAAGAAACTGCCTAAATGTCCTTGAAATTTAGGGAAAATACAGCGGACTGTGGTCATATATGCCTGTTTATGTTTGGAACAAACAAAAAAATCTGTGACAAAGTTCAAGGCCTTGTACTATTAACAAAAGTTTCAAGCCCGTTTAGTAGTAGTTGCTAAGTGGCGGGTTCTGAGAGGAGAGAGAGGTCATCACTTTGAGAACTTATCAGGTGTGGCCTGAATCAGGTAAATGCCGTCTGATTGGTCTGGATGACAGAGGACTCTTGATTGGCTGGAGGTTCCAGTCAGTTGGGAGTTAACTGTCAGTTGAGTGGAGAGGCAGTGGAGGAGTCAGTTGGAGGATAGGAGGGAAAGGGGAGTTGATAAGGAAGAGAATAGACCAGAGAAAGATAGGACTGAATATTTACAGCCAACAGGGTCTCTTGAGTCTTAAGAACCTATCAACAAGCACCTTTAAGACCGTAAGTATCCGTATTACCTTAGTGTATAGTATCTTGCTAATTAGCCAACAACCTTAGTTTTAAAAGTTCATTCTATCTCTTGTGTTGGTGCCCATCTCATGCCTAAGCCTAGCATACCAGTTATTTGGCACAAAATGTGTTGTCAGGGATACTGGTTCCCTCAGCATCATGTTGTATAAACATAAGTTTGGGTATCTATTTATTCTGCCCCAAATTAGTGAAGAAGCACAGATACCTAAACATTTTGGGCTGAAGTATTTGGCATATACGTACAGCTTGCTTACCCATCACTATTCATTACAAGTGACATATTCTGGGTCAACTGAAATGTTCTGTATAATTTATGTGCTCAATTTCATACAGGTTAGGAAGAAATGCACACCATTATATTCACTTTTGGCAAATTAACAAGAATTCTTGTTATTTTTCTTTGGAGCACAGTCTTTTTGCCATTGGCTTATTTTAAAAATGTCCCTAGAACTTAAATTATAAATCCAGTAGTTCATTTCAACAAACCATTATACTCTGCACAGCACATGAGATTTATTTGCAATGAAGGTGGAGGGACGCTGATGAAGTTCACCCCAAACAACAAGCTTGTCATATTAATTTACATGGCTCATAATTCTTATTTAAATTGGGAGTCAGGAAACCTTATCCTGAAACTCTTGCTGCATTCATCACAAATAATGAGATGCATTTTGAGTCAATGTCCATCTTTTGTGCCCACATAGCAGCATTCATATGACCAGACCAGCAAACTCAGGGGCCCTGTTAGTACATGCTCAGAAATCATTTGATTACTCCTTTCCAGGTCTCAAGGAGAAACTGCCCTACCTACCTAATAGCTACATTTTAATCCAGTGATATACCCATAACTGTGTTTGTATTCATGTAATGGTTTCCTGCCACCAAGTCCTGCTACCCATCTCCATGGCTCCCACGTCTACTGGGAATTTATATTGCCTCTTAACAACAGCAGGCCCCATTTCCACATAGGAAAGAGTGAATAATATGCATTCCTGGAACAGGTTCACAGTAGTGTGGCAGTAAAGTTTGCCACCAGTGGAGCTGCTGATAGCCCCTTCTCTACAATCCAACAACCAATTAGGAGTCAGGGCACTGAGGCTCATGACAACTGAAGAACAGGAGAAAACCATGATTCCTGAGGCTGGTGGGGGCTAACCCGCAACCTGTGGCCAGATGTAATGATGCCAAAAGTTTCTGTGTGTGGACTTTTAAGACCCCCGCCCCCTGCAATGTTTCCATTTTTTCATTAAAAGTTTTACTGACTGCTCTAATAAGCATGCTACTGTAACATTGTGATGACACAATATGTTTTTTATTTTGTTTTTTGGTCTCCCAAGACGGCCCAAATTTCTCCATTCTATTTTTTTAATGAAATATTTATTTTAATAACCACTTCCATATGTCCCTGGATGTAATTACCTGGTGCTGAAAGATTTTTGTCAGACCCCCCCCCCCAGACCCCGTACCCCAAATTTGTCCTTAAGAAAAAAATGGCCTCCACGCATTTACACTTTGCCTGTGTCTGCTTGGACATGTAGCCCTTGGCCCAAAAAAGGTTAGCAACCCCTAGCATAGGTAATATACTTTTGCCTGCCCCCTGCCCTCTGCCCTGTGCTAAGTTTGCAAACAGCATTTCAAGAGTGTACAGGAATAAAAATACTATGAGTCAATTTAGAACTCTTGAAACATGTACACCCTAGGGTTGCACCACCACCACCAAATAATAAATGAACAAATTATTCAGTTTCTATCCTGCCTTTCGTAGAACAATTCTAAGGCATGCTACACAAGAAGAGCAGAATGGATACCATCTTATGCTGTGCATCAGATATAAAACCACAACTAAAAATGAACAGCTCCTGTCCCTTCAACAGCAACCTGACTCTAAGTAGATGATTTCCTGGCAGGAAGATAAAGTGATGGGGGAAGGCTTGGATGATTGCCTATGCAGCTACAGTGGTGCCCCGCAAGACGAAATTAATTCGTTCCGCAATTTTTGTTGTCTAACGAATTTTTCGTCTTGCGAAGCACGAAATCCCATAGGAATGCATTGAAAATCAATTAATGCGTTCCTATGGTCAAAAAAAGTCCAAACAAAGCCAAATTTGGTACAACAACAGTTTATTAACTGCTCTTTAAAGTCACACATACTGTAAAGAGCAGTTCGAAAATTTAAGGGAAAATAAATTAACTTTATAAACAAAACATGTCTTTGTTTTTAGTCAAAGAAAAAAAGTCGCGAGACGTTTTCGTCTTGCGAAGCAAGCCCATAGGGGAAATTCGTCTTGCGAGGCAAATCGCGAACGGAAAAACCTTTCGTCTAGCGAGTTTTTTGTCTTGCGAGGCATTCTTCTTGCGGGGCACCACTGTATAACCTCTGTGCATCTGTAGAAACTCCATGAGGATTTAAGAGATTTATGCTATAATATCTCTCAATTTTGTTTTGCATGATATTTCACTGGTTAGTATCATCTTCATTGTTCACCGGGGGTGCTTTTTTGGTTGTTTTATTACTGCAATTGAAGTCAGGTTTCCTATTCCTGGCATCCCCAACATCATAAGTAAGCTCACAGGATCCTGCAAAATGACTGAGGCAGGGCGGACCCTCTCTGGAGCTCACAATGGGGTTATTTGGCCCCTGTGCATTAGGGTGAATGGGAGGATGGGGGAAGGTACAAACAGCTGCTAGTACGGTGGTGGGGTCAATATCATTGGCTGCAGAACTGTGTGGCGATCTTGCCGTCTACACTGAAGTTTAGGGTCATGCCATCCATTGATTCTCTGTGTAACAAATACAATTGAGTGGCCTTATCTCCCCCTCCCCTTCAATAACCACCATATGAAATTAGTTTCTTCCAAAAAAGAAGAATTTGACTGACAAAATGCCATCTGTCCTCACCAATACTTCCTTGAATGATTATGAAACCTAACTATTTGTTAAATACATATGCAATTAGTGCTGTATAAATGCCGGTGTTTAATGTATGAATGCTTATAATCTAAACAGTGACATAAGACAAAGAAAGAAAGAAAAAGAGGGAAAGTATGACAATACACGATTAAAAAAGGTAGGAGAGGCAATATTACCCATCCTACACAAAAGTAAGCCCCACTGAGTTCAATGGGATTTATTCCTAAGTAAGTATACATAGGATTGAGTCCTGAATGTACTTGATCTCAATAGGTAAAATGATACAGACATAACTCATCCCAAAAAAATGGATTTTGCATAGAAACATAGGATATAAATGCTTAAAAAATAATGCACACATTTGAAAATAAAATAATACAGTACTAATAAATTATGGTTTTGAAAGAAGAGAAATTAAAAGACACTAAGGTAGCAGAAAGCAAAAAAGACAAATACAAAGGAGACACAGAATAAATAGTTAGGATGACAACAAAATCTTAAAATGCTCAAGGCTTATTAATAAACTTGTCACCTGAAAAAATCAATTTTTACAGAACACACAGGTGGGAGAAATGTAAGTTAGCTGCTCAGTTGTATAATGGCTAAAACTGTAATTTATGCAGCTCTGGAAGCGAGCTTTATCTTTTCTCCATAGGTAGTAAGACAACGAGGTGTACAGGAGGTTGGGGCTCCTGAGCTTTTAATGGTTGTTTTGTAGAAAAAAATTGAACAGATACAGCTTTCCATACCTTTGCATGATCAATGGCATCTGCCCAATCCCACCCCCTTAGTGATCTTCTCCACTTTTTCAACTATTTGACTACTGACCCAGCTTTGAAGGTGTAAGCTCCACTGATGGTGGTTGCCTACTTATTTTGAAATGGTTTCTCTACCTTTAACACTTTTCATTGCATAGCCTTTCAGTGATCAAGAGAAAGCTTCACCTGTTGAACTTGTCTGTCATAATGCAGATGTTAAAAATGTCAGTGCCATGGTGCTTTGTTTAAAAATATATATCTGAATACCCGTAAAACAAGCTATGGGACTCCTGAAGGTGTGCATGAAATTGCAATTGGCCCTGTCAACTTTTTAACTAGTGTAAACTTGTGCCATTTAAAGAAGCTTAACATGAATAAATTTCACCAAGACAAACTATTGCAGAGACAGAATTATTTCACCTCCTCACCTGTGTTTTTAATTGCAGAGAAATATGAAGAGGCTAAACACCTGTAGCTCACTAGGTTCTCTTAGCACAGGTATGTAGAGGAAAGTTGGAGATATACTATGTGAGTTGTATACAAGACAGCTAATGTGATAGAGTAGATAGAATATTGGGTTGGGAAGTCTCGTGTTCAATTGCCCACCCAGCTATGACGGCTCACTCAGAGTGCCCCTAGACTAGTCACTGTTGCTAACCTGTAGAGCAGGTGTGCGAAAACCCAGGCTCTCCAGAAGTTGTTGAAGTACAACTCCCATCATCCCTGACCGTTGGCCATAATTGCTGGGCCTGAAGGGGGTTGTAGTTCAGCCAATCGAAAGGGCCAAATGTTTCTTATTCCCACTGTAGAGGATGAAATGGAGGTACAGTATATGCTGCTTTGACCTCCCTCGAGGAAGGACAGGACAACAATGTAAGTACAGTGGTACCTCGAGTTAAGAACTTAATTCGTTCTGGAGGTCCGTTCTTAACCTGAAACTGTTCTTAACCTGAAGCACCACTTTAGCTAATGGGGCCTCCCACCGCACAATTTCTGTTCTCATTCTGAAGCAAAGTTCTTAACCCGAGGTACTATTTCTGGGTTAGCGGAGTCTGTAACCTGAAGCATATGTAACCTGAGGTACCACTGTAATAAAAAGTTTAGGATAATTTGTCAGCTGAAGTACAGTGGGCTCACCACTTATGTGAGGGTCCAGTTCTGGGGGTCCACATGCAAAGACAAAATTGCATAAAGCCAAGAGCCTCTGGAATTGCTGCTCCTGTATGACCATCCCTATCTGTCCAAGTGGGCCTTGCCTCCTACCTTGCTTCCCTTGTACCTCCTCCCCAGAGCCCAGTAAGCAAGGCGGAGGGCTGCAGGTTCCACCTCTTTTTGTTTATTTCTTTATTTGGCCAAGAGCCTCAGGTCACAATTGTGTAAGTAAATTACTTGTGATGGCTCACTGTATTATAAAGGGAGAGGCATCTCATGACTGTGTTGATGCAATACAACTGGTTCAGTTCTGCAACTGTTGGCTGTTTTCTAAGAGGTAATTAGGAATTCCCATGCAATCTTGAAATGGATCCAATGGTGAGTAGAAGGCTTTGGTGAGACTAACAAAACAGAATTTGATAGCAGGTTTTCAGGAGTGAACTGAAGGTGTTGGAACTATCCCATTACATAGAGCACACAGAGGTTGTATTAAACATACAATAGTTTAGATGAAAATAGATTATGCTACTCAAGTACAGAGCTGAATGTTTTAAACAAAATAGGTAAGGAGAGGAGAGGAGAGGAGAGGATATGGAAGTCCTCTTCCACCAGTGGATCTGTGCTGGTACAGCATTGGCTACAACCCTATAGATGCAGGAACATAAATTGTGAAAACATCCTGAATTATGGTTTTCAAAAATGCCTCATCCCCCCCCCCCGGCATAATTTTAAACTGAGGGGTCTGGATCAAGGGATGGGGAGAAATCTGCCTAGCTTTGTATTTTAATGCAAACATATTCACATTTCTCACCATGCAAAAACAGAACACAGATATCCTGTGTTGTTGTACTCTTGGGGAGGGGAATTGGAGAACTATATCACAAACTTCAGAGAACCACGAATTTAGAAGTGTAGTTCTCCAGCCCCCCAAAATGTGCATAAAAGTAGACGTATTAGTGGAAAACATAGTGGAAAAATAAATAAAAATATTAGTGAAAATGACATACAAAATGTACTACATTATGAACATTTCTTGCAAAAAATGTTTATATTAAGAGAAACACACTGAAAAGTTGATGCATTTCATGACTTTTAATTTTAAAAAAATTGCAAGCTGATGAGACAATGACACAAGCTTCCTGGATTCCAGAAAGTATATCCAGTCAACCCTATGCTAAAACAGAATACTTTTTCTAGTCTTCTGTATGCAGGATGAATTTTATTTTTGTAAAGGCATTTGAACACACAACCCTCTACCTGCATGCTGAAGTGGTGCAGTCCAGGAAAGCTATTGCCACTTATTTCAGCTGCATGTATAAATTAGTTGAGTTAGAACTATTTCGAGATGACTTGCTGAGAAATGGTTTGATAGAAAGTGGTCAGTTAACTGTAGCACTATGGCTTTCATGTAAAACTTGGCTCTTTGTTCCTCAGATAAATGAGTACAACTGTGTATGTACAAGAGGAGTGAGGGGCACGGCTTTGATTTCTATTGAGCTAGTCAACATGTTCCAAAAAATTTAAATATTTAAAAGGTGTAGGATTTTTACCCAGCAGGAATTAACTTGGAAAGGACACTTTCTCTATATACTGATATGTAATGCCTGAGTAAATCATCTTGAAACTGCTTTGAGTACAGCAGTGAATTTGAGTGGGAAGACATTACATTTTCCATATAAAAGAATTATTGAACTGCAACACAAGATTGGTGCTGTGAATGTTTGATTCAACTATTAAATCATTTCAATCGGAAGGATGAATGTATAATATTTCAAGCCAAATCTCTAAAGAAACACACAGACAATCTTGCTATCTTGAAATTTTATCTACCAGATAAAATACCGTCCTTTATCAAAGGTATTTTTAAGCTAAATTAAAATCGCATGGCTTGTAGCACCAAGCTTCCTTTGCAATTTGAGGGTGTATGTAAGCTTATTAAAGGTTTTGCCTTTAGAAAACCAAAAGGAACACCTGACTTTAGATGCTAACATACACATTTCATTGGTGATTTGGATTATTTTGCCTAGCTAAGTTAGTGAACAATATGTTTGGCTTGTGTTAAAATGCCACATATCACATAATAAGATTAAAATGGCAGTATATCATCAATATATGATAATTATTTCATTAGTTACTAAGTAGGAATGTTAAAGTCATTTGATTAATGAAAAATGCAAGGTTTGCCCTGCCATCATGTGGTTCCAGGGATGCTAACCCAAGGACCATAGGACACATCAGATCTTTCTCTCAGAATGTAAAGAGGGAGGTTCTAAGGGGCACCCCCTCTCTGCCACCACAGAAACTTGTATGCCCCTTGCTATACCAACATCAAAAGCTCTAACATTATTACAGTGGTTCAGTCTCTCCTCTCAGGGAACTTTGGGAATTGCAGCTCTGTGGGGGCATGAGAGGCCTCTTAACAACTCTCAGTGCTCTTAACACACTACAGTTCCAAGGAATCTTTAACAAATGAGTCTTTAAAGTGGTATAAAATTGGGGGCAATGGTGACTCAGAAATGGATCAGGATATTTTTCAAATGCACAGAAACAGATATGAGGCAAATCTGGGGGCCTCTGCACACTCCTAATGTATGTTCTTATTGCGATGGCATGGCAGACAATATGCCGACTTTTTGTCACTTTAATTCATTGTCCCCGGTGCACATGAATCCTGGATAACATAAACAAAATAGAGTACACCCTTGCTCCCACCTGCCGAATCAGCCCAGCACAGTGTGAGACGAGGTAAATGAACCACCTTGTAGGTTTTAATACGTTTTAAATAATTAAATTTGCTGTTTCTGAGTAACACTATGCTCTCTCTGCTTCAAACTGTGCTGCAGATTTGAAGCAGCTCTGCATAAAACAAAGCTCTGTGCTTTCCATTCATTATAAATCTATAAGATGAATCTATGAAATGACTAGAGCTTCTTCCTTTTGACCAAAGCAGATAAAATTTACAGGCACAGATGCTCCTCCAGAGTGGATTAAGCCTGCCAAATTGCAGACAAATATTTCCAGGGGCTTTGGTAGGGGAAATGAAAGAGATTCACTTCCCTCCATAATTCATATTTGGGCAGTACCTTTATTAGAATGTGAACATGGTTTGTGGTATACAGGCTAGTTGAATAGTGCTTTTCTTTCCTGGCAAAATTCTATTGCGTCTCATGGAATGATAGTACTTGCGTCTCATGTAGTATTGACATGACCTATTTTTTTTCTTTAGTAGTAATGTTGGCTTTAATTTTTTTATAATACACCATCAACCCTCATTATATGCAATATGACATTCTTTAATTTCATTCGTTCATTCCCCCTATCATAGCAAATGTGAAAAAGTTCAGTTCAATATAAATGTCTTTCATACTAGGCTCTCCTTCTTAAAGCTCCATATGTAGGTTTACTTTCTTGGTGGAAGGGGTGGAAGTGTGTGTGTGTGTGTGTGTGTGTGTGCGCGCGCGCATGTGTGTGTAGCAGGGACCAAATCTGTTTTTATTTTAAAAGTCAGGCTTCATAATGGCAAATCTACTAATTTGTTCTGCCACAGAATGATTTGGGCATGTGCTTTTTAATATTCTTATTCTTGAGTTGTATTGCCTGTAAATAAATCATGATCACCAACAAACTTATTTCTTTAAGAGCTAAGATTTCTGACAATCCCTTTATTCTGAAATATAAATTATTCATTGCAAGCAGCCACAGTTGGTATTGATCAGAAATGTTTTGCGACTTGTTAATCCATAAAATACCTCATGAATGTTGCTTATATGTGGAGTGGGTTATCCTTTTATTTTCTCCCATCCTTTCTGCTTATATGATTCTTAAGTCATTCATTAATAATGTCACATTTATTAACTGGGTTGCATAACTTTTTCCCTTTTAAGATGATGTTATAATGAACTGGTTCAGTGATGCGTAATATCTTGTCAACAGAATGCTTGTTAAGATTCTGTTCATAAAATGTCACAATTTTAAAGCCTCCTTTATTATTTATTTATTTATTTATTTATTTATTTATTTATTTATTTAATTTATCCACCGCCCTTCATCCGAGAATCACAGGGTGATTTGCAGTATAGAAACACTGGAATATAAGGCATACATTTATCCTGCTAAGTCACATAGCACATTTTAAATGTCTGTGGTCTGATAGAATTAATTAGGTGATGTAGACTGACTTTTTTGTTTTTGTTTTTTTTTAATGTAGCTTCCCTCAGCTAGGTGACCTCCACACATACACATGCAAAAGTAAGCTGTCTAGCTCATTTGGAACTGAAATGCTACAGAAAAGACATGGATAACAATAACAGTTTCACAAAACAATCCCTTGGCAATTTATCTACTTTAAAATACTTGAATTACTGATGGAGGAGTGGCTGTGAAGGATGAGTACAGCTATCAGTGGGCTATTTGGAGATTCTTGATAACATTCATGACTAACTTGGGCTAGAGCATGGGCATTGTTTTAATATATTGGAGGAATATAATTACACTTTCTTTGGAAACCTTAATAATGTGACTTGTGCTTTTGCACCTCAGTTATCTAAAATGATTTATTGTGTTTATTAATCCCCTTTTACACAAGAAGTGTCTTAAAGAAATTTACAAAAATTGTAATAATACAAAATAGTACAAATATTAAAACCAAGTAAACAAAAAGTGAAGAACACATCCATATATGTAAAAGGCAAGTACCACTGTCAATATGGGAAATATGAGCACCAGCCTTTGTAACTAAGATAGGGGATGTCCTTCCGCTCCCCCTTTTTAGTTGCTCTGCAGAGCTATTCCTGTGTAGAGAGCCCATTGATTTCAGTGGGTAGAGGATAATGTTGCAAAGCTACAGAATGTCCTAAGCATATTTAGATTGCAATGAATGGGATTTTCTCCTGAGTACTTATGGTTAACTCTGAGATGAAATCTAGCTTTTTCAGCTGGTGAGGATCCTAACAGTCCTCCCTTTTCAATATGTGAGAGTGATGAATTACTTTCAGGCTTCTCTATAACCTGCCGGAGGAGCCTGATGGCTGTATGAATAACAGAGGAAAGAAAAAGGAGTGTGGCTTCTCCTGGTAGTAAAAAGTAAAGGTAAAGGGACCCCTGACCATTAGGTCCAGTCGTGACCGACTCTGGGGTTGCACACTCATCTCGCTCTATAGGCCGAGGGAGCCGGCATTTGTCCACAGACAGCTTCCAGGTCATGTGGCCAGCATGACTAAGCCACTTCTGGCGAACCAGAGCAGCACACGGAAATGCTGTTTACCTTCCCGCCAGAGCAGTTCTCTTTATCTAATTGCACTTTGACGTGCTTTCGAACTGCTAGGTTGGCAGGAGCAGGGACCGAGCAACAGGAGCTTACCCTGTCACAGGGATTCGAACCTCCAACCTTCTGGTCGGCAAGTCCTAGGCTCTGTGGTTTAACCCACAGTGCCACCCGCATCCCTCTCCTGGTAGTAAGTTTACATAAATATGAAGTGGTGGTTGAAGTGTAGGACTAGAACCTGGGAAGACCAGGGTTCTAATCCCCACTCAGCAATGAAGCTCACTGGATGCCCTTGGGCCAGTCACTGCCTTTCAGCCTAATCCACCTCACTGGGTTGTTGTGGGGATTAAAGGAGGAGGGGGAGAACCATGTATGCAGCCTTGAGCTCCTTGGAGAAAAGGGGGGCAAAATGCAATAAATAAAATAAATTACAAATCAAAGATGAGAGAGTGCAGAGTAACTCGGAAACATCAGCATTTTTTAACACAGATACAAGGTAAATCTTGGGGCCTCCAACACTTAACATTTGTACAGTATATCGCTTTCTGAAACAGTTCAGATCTAATTGGAATCCTTTCAATAATTCTGTATGGTAAGTTAGCATTATATCCTTATTATCCCACATACTGCAGACGTGGAGGGGAATTGAGGTAGTTTGCCTAAGGTCATCCAGCTGAGCTCATGGCGGAAGCAAGATTCAAACCCGGACATCAATATTCATAGTTCAGTCTCTTGGCCACTATGCTACATTATTAAAAAGCAACCCCAACAAATGCCTTTAAACTACACTGTTCTTTTTTAAAAATGTTTATCATAAATTATGAATCAATGTAAGCAAAATCACACTGGAGCATTACAATGTAGATAAAATGTATGCATTATCACACACTTTTTTGTTTCAAAACAAAATAGAATTTGACAATTATTCTATAAATCTGATTGTTTTCTCCTCTGATGAAGTACATAAGTTTCACTAACATTATTATATTCCTAATAATTTCAAACCATTCTACAATTAATGGTGTTTAACTTTGCTTCCACACTTTAGCAATAGTTACCTTTACTGCTCATTTTTTAGACTTTGTGTTTTTTGTTTGAATGGCATGCTCTCAGTGACTGGTTAACGCTTAAAGTGTCATTCTTCATGATATCATCAATATATTTTTATTTCAGAACTGTAGCATTGATCACATGTGTTTGCATCTATACAACTCCCAAGCACCTTCAAGTAAAGGATGGTGCCTTTTAACACATCTACTGTTCCTTAGTCTTTTATTTCATTTCATCCTTCCTTGTATGCAGCAGCAGTGTGTAAGACAAGTAGTTACAGTAGCACAGAAGAGAGGATTAAGTGATTACTTGGCATTTGAAAATTGCATGTCTGTTTAAGGGCTCTTACAAGTATTTAGAAGAATGTATTCTCACTGTGGTATACTTGGCTTCCTGACAAATTTGCTCCCTAAGCTGAGCACAGCATCAGCATCCTACCAGAATAAAACAAACAGGCACCAGCATACTTCTAAATGACATACCCTAATGGATAAGAGTACGCACACTGTTGGCTTGAAACTAATTACAGAAATTGATCTGCTGTGGGTTCTTGGTGTTGTTCTTTTAAGAGAGCATAATATGTAAATGTAACACAGTTAATTCATATTACTTATTTGGGGAAACTAGTCCAGATTTTTTTTTAAGTTCACAAATATAAGCACCATCAATAATCTATATTATTTAACTTCTTTAATTAATTAATTATGCTTTTAGCATATTAAATGGCTATACTTGTTATCAGGATCATTGCATTGTTGCCTTTTTGAGATAATAAAATTGATTTTAAAAAGGTACCACACATGGTTGGTTAGAAAGCCTAGATTTTCCAGAGCACCTCTACTCTTAATTCCTAGCCCCACCAATTAAACTGGAATTTGGTCCCTAACAATAAATAAAATATTACTTTTATTTTAATTGACACAGGAGTACAGCCCCATCCAAAATGTAGGGTGAATGTTTCAAGTACTATGCTGTACTGTGTAAGCAACCAATTCTTATTTTTTTAGAATGCACATATTCTAAATTATCTGTAGAGGAGGGGTGAGGAATCTGATGCTCTCCAAATGCTACTGGGACTCCATCATCCCTAATCATTGGGCTTGTTGGCTGGAGCTGATGGGAGTAGAAGTGTAACAACCTCTGGAGGGCTAAGTACCCATCCCTCAGTAGAAGCTGAGAGTTTATCCGTTCCTTAACAGAATACATGCACCCATAGGTATTTTTCTTCACAGCATACCTTTTTAAAATATAATCAAATTAACGAGTTAAAAATGAAAATTGTGCATAGATATCACAAGTGTATGTATATGTATTTATATTTAAAGTTAAGCCAGTATGTTTAAGTTACATATGGATCTATGGTTAATCAAGAACAATTAACAGTGTTTTTTTCCAATAACTTCAATCTATCATAGCCTACAAAACAGACTGATAACAATGCAGTAACTAAAGGTCTTATCAAACTTCAGTATTTTTTAAAAAAATATCATTTCATTTTAATTATGTATTCCAGTTAATCATTATATCAATTTAGATCACTAGATCTTCTTCAATCCTTCTGATCATCATTGTTTTCTTTTTCTCCAAAACATTAATTTATCCATTTTCCAGTTTAATTAAATCAGCCTATCAGTTCATCAACATTGCTAATATCCCCACCCTAATTCAATCATTAACCTAAAAATATTCGTATTCTTGCAGAGTTATGGATTCAGCTGAATGGGAATATAATATTCATTAAGCTAATTCATCCTAATTTTCAATTAGTCTCTTCCATTTTATCAGAAACACTTCCAGCTCAGAGAACTCTATTCCTGTAACGTAAAAAATAATAAAAATAATATCAAATCCTGAATTTTCCATTCAATTAAATCAGTGGTCAGAACAATACTGTGCATGTGTACTCAGAAGTCCCAAAAACTCTCAGGCAAATGTGCTTGGGATTGTACTCCTAGACTTCCTTTGGCAGTTTAGCTGCTGCTAATCCTTGGAGCTCACTCATCTTTTCCTCCTTGCACTCTTGCTTTGAAAATGTACTGTAGACCACAGTGGTTTTCAAATGCTACTTTTCACATGGAAAAGGTTACTATTGCTGTCACCTCTCTGTCTGCATAGATGCAAACATTTATTTTATGAAGAAATAATCCATGTGGCTGGCATAGGAAAGGTAGGGTCAAGTAGCAATTGGATGCTGGGATTTAGATTGACATGTTAACTTTGAAATAAAGCTTCTGAAATTCAAGCCAAGAAGGATGTTAATGAAAATAAACAGACCTCCAGACTATCACCAAAAAGATACAGACTTGCAACTTCTGTGGGGATTTGGTTCTGGAGATTGCATATCAAGCTGAAATTGTGTATAGCCAGAACAACCCTAGAACTGACTCCTGCAACCACCCCTATCTTTCTGGATCTGGCATAGCAAGCAGGTGCCCGCCCCCTTCCTAGCAAGGTAGAGAGCTTTTAAGCTCTCCGCCTCACTTACCAGGCTCTGGGAGGCTATCATACCAGCTCTGAAAGCCTCCCAGACCTTGGTAAGTGAGGCGGAGAGCTTAAAAGCTCTTTCCACAGTGGGAAAACCTAGCATGGAGTGAACTTTTAAGGGAAGGTTTTTGTGTGGCTCTACAGGAGGAGACTTGCCAATAGATTGGCCCAATTCACAGGATTTGTTTTGCCTGCTCTGCATTGGCATGTAGATGAATCATCTAGTGATAGAAGCATGGTAAATAGAATAATTTGGTCACATTTTTGGTAGGTAGGTGTGTGAATTCACTAGGCAGGGTTAAGCTTTGGTGATCACTCTTAGTCTCCTTGAGGAGTTTAGTCCCAAAACTTGCCTTCAAGGCTGTGGGACATGTTGACAAGGTAAGGATCAACTTAGAGGCTAACCTGTACACAGTGGTACCTCGTTCCGGAGATCCGTTCTTAACCTGAAACTGTTCTTAACCTGAAGCACCACTTTAGCTAATGGGGCCTCCTGCTGCTGCTGCGCTGCCACAACACGATTTCTGTTCTCATCCTGAAGCAAAGTTCTTAACTCGAGGTACTATTTCTGGGTTAGCGGAGTCTGTAACCTGAAGCGTATGTAACCCCAGGTACCACTGTACTACGTGCTTGGAGTTGCAGCAGTCAGATTTCTGGACATATTATCACCTATACATATTCATTTTTAGAGATTCATTAAATGATCTCATTCAGCACACTTTATTTGTGTTTTATTTCTCTGTCATGGCCACAAACAAAAATCTGACTCGAGCTAGATCCGATAATCTAAATCTTGCTTTAAATGACTGCTGGATAGCTGCTTGAATTGTATGAAAGGCTAAGCTATTGTTTATATAAAAGTATCTAACTTTTAGTCTGAAAGAAATTATACTACTCTAGCTTGGCAGGTTGCTTGTTAAGAGCACAACCATACATGGTTAATCCAACTAATCCTCTCATTAGCCTTTCTGCAATTATGGGGGGCAAAGTAAACTCTCTGATTGTGATTGACATCTGTTTGGTTTGGCTTTAAGTTGAGCAACCTTAAGCCTGTATTATAAAATGTAAGCCTTAATGAAATCTTTTTTTAATTATTATTTTTTAATTGGAACATCTTTCTCTCTTTTCAAATTGTATTTTTATGTGAATATGAAATTTATCTAAACATAAGAAAAGTGTCAAGCTCATGCAAAATTTGAGAGGATAAGCTGTGTTCATACTACAGAATTCTGGGTTTCTGTTGCAGGAGATTCCTGTCACCTTTCTAGTGTGAAAAGTCAACCACCATCCTTCTCATAACATCACAGCTTTTGATTAATAATGCATGCAGAGTTCATTGGGTGAGTAAATACTCTATATGCATATGTGGTGTTTGCACTTGTTTTATGCACTATCGTTTCTGAATGATTGAGCCTGAAGTATAAAATGCAAAATATTTCTGGAACCAGTGATGGGACTCAAAGGAGAATGAGTTTTCAGAGTGCAAACAGCGGGTGCAATCCACTGTTAAGGCCCATTGATTTCTGTAGAATTAAAATAAGTGTTCAACTCTCTTCCATTGGAAACAGTTGGACTTCTTAGAGTTGAATGTGCTTAATTTTGGTTAGACTATGGAGTTTTGCCCACTGCACAGCCTGCTATCCATCAAGCCAGAAGTCCTCCTTCCAGTCGTTGTAAGGCAGCCATCAAGGGCTCAATAGGCAACCAGTGGCAGGTAGCAAAAATGGGAGGGTTATCAAGCCCCTTGTGGATAATGTTGTGCGGGCCTGGTATACCTTAAATGAATTTATGGTTCCAGTGCATGAGTGGGGGGCAAGCAGTATATTTCCAAGGCTAAGCCTGGAGCTGTAAGTGGTTCAGGAAGTTTTTTGTCTGCTTTTTGTCTGCTGCTATTATCATTTTCCAATGTCAAATCAATTTCAATAACCAAGTTTTATGCAAAACTTAAAATAATCCATTTCTAAGCCTGTGTTGGCTTTGTATGCCAATGAAAGCAGAACATTGGCATATGTGCTCAAAATAATCTCAATTTGAAGCATGAGAAAGAATGAAAACTGGAAACTTTTGTATTTTTATCCTGTTAATGGGAATTTCAGTGACATCACTAAAATCTTTCAGTCTTTCTGGTAACCTACTTCTCCAAAGAAGAGTGGTGAAGTCTGATACAACCAGGTTAATTTGCTGGACACATCTGAAAATAGGCAGAGGAGCATTGTTTAATAGGAACTAGGGTAGACAGAAGGGGCAGAGGAGCATTGTTTAATAGGAACTAGGGTAGACAGAAGGTATGACAGGAAAGAGAATGAATCAAGTACCAAATGACTGGTCTGAGCCCTCCAACACATTTTTTTAGAATGATGGGAAAAGGCAGCAAAAGCAGATGCAGCCTGTTGCATATTTTATCCAAAAGATAATCCACTATACAGTTCATTGTAACAATTATCTATATTTGGAACCAAGAAAGGAGATTCCAGCTAAACATTAGGAATAACTTTCTAACAGAAAGTGCTGTTCAATGGACTACTTCAGAAAGGACTACTTTCATTAGATGTCTTTAAACAGAGGTTGAATGACCATCGGTCAGGGATTCTTTAGATGTCATTTCTGAATTGCGGGAGATTGGATCAGATTATCTTTTGGGTCCCTTTCAATGGCACCTTTCACACTAGTATTGTTTAAACAAAGAAAATCCCTGGACTTACTGAAATATATTTATTGGTCACAAGGAAAACTGAGAACCTGGAGAGAACCATAGATTAATAGATAGTGGTTGAAGGCAAAAAGTAATATTTGGAACAATCATCTGGATTAATCAATCTGAAAGTGTCTCTTTCTGCAGAAAGATTTACCGGTTTAGCTCGATAAGATATCTATTTTCTGGCTAGCCTCAAAGGGGGGATGCAAGTTCCTATGGGAAAGCTTTCTTAGGATGAATTAAATAACGGTTGGAAGCACTGTCACACAGGCCCATCTTGAAATTGTGGGCAGGTTTGTAATCTGATATTGATTGCTGATCGCACGTCATTGAAGTGTATCCATCTCAAAAAGTCTGTCTGGTGTAGTGGTTAGCTATGAAACTCACTGGGTGAGATCCTGAGCCAGTCATTGTCTCTTAGCACTAGCCTACTTCACAGGGTTGTTGTGAGGAAAAGATGGGAAGGGGAGAACCATGTACACAACCTTGATTCCTCTTGGAAGAAAGGTGGGGTAAAAATAGAATTATAAATAATACATAAATAAATAAGCTCAATTGTCTGACTGCCTATTCAACTTGAAGTTCATGTCTTACTCGTTAGCGATGGAACCCAACTTTGAAAGGTTCACATCAGTAACACTGCAGTGAGCAATGATGAAAGATAATGGAGTAAAGAAATTCTTTTCCATATACTGTGATGGGAGAAAAGAGGAGTAAAATGTCACCTCTTGAAAGTGGAGAATAAAAGCTTCATGTCGTATAAACCTTACAGATATATCTCCTTCTCCGTAGAAGAGTATCAGTGGAGACATAAAGATAAAAAGTTTTGAAAGATCTTGTCATCCTTGCTCTTAGGTTGTCAAATGTAACTTTCAAAGGCAGGCTGCCAAGCCATGTGCCATAGGTTGTTCAGGGGAGGGTGGGGGGCGTGATCATACACAGATAGCCACAATCCAAAGGCTCTTATAAAGCAGATATTTCTCTTGAAGTAGTGGGCATGTTGTTTCAGCAGATCCTTTTGCTGAACTGGAAGCTTAATAAATAGATTGTGGTCTAGTAAGGAGACCTGCTCATTTAAAGACCGTGTCTGTGTGTATGTGTTTATTACTCCTCTGTTTCCTGACCTACAATGTATTACTGATGCCACAAAAGGGCATTTTTGCTCAAATGTTGGAACCCTAAACTTTATTGTGAAGTCTAAACTCTGCTGCCAATTCTTTTCTTGATTGCTTTGCATTTTCTGCTGGTGGGGGCATGGGATACTTCCTGTTATATGCCCTCTACGTCCACAGTTTAGGAAGTTATGCAAATCAAAAGTGTGTGTCTGTAGAAGAAATCATACAGTTCCTATTACTATTCTGAGTATACCAGTCCCATATACTTATTTGCTGACTCAGACATAGTGTGATAAGCTGGAAGTTGAGTAATGAAGCTAGAAGAACTTTCTTCAGCATTTATCCAACTTCCATAGTCTACATTCCATATATTCAAAGAACACATACAAATGTTAGGACATCACACAATTTAGGATATCTGTAGCAGAGGCTACAGATAAACATGCTGACTTAATTCCACAGAGTGTCTGGGATGTCTGTTCATTTATGTTTCTAGGTCAGAAAGTTTGCAAGTGAGTAAAATTTTAAATTAGACCCAGTTTAATATAATATTTAAGAAAGTTTAAAGGAACTAGCTCCACAGGTTCTCAAATGTTTTTTATGAGAAGGCATTCCCATATTGCCTCAAAATCAATTTCATGTGAAATTTTGTTAGCAGCTCCAGAGATGCAGTTTTGTACTCTCAAATTACATTAACCTCAGTGTCAGTTCTCACAGTGAATTTTAGGTAGCATTGTTAGGAACAAGAGAAGAAACTCAGTGGTATGGACATCACTTTCCAACAAAATAATAATATGTCTTGATATTTGCTTGCCTGATTCCAGTGCTATTGGATGAGGATAAAAGGAGTCTAGATGTAGTAGGATGGGGATCATTTAGTTCAGTGCTCAACTTGTGTCCTGCCCCATGTTGCTGGACTACAACTTCCATCTCTGCCCATGATAGTTAGGGTTGATGGGAGTCGGAGTCCAACAACATTTGTAGGACCATAGGTCCCCTAATTTAGTTGATCCAAGTAGTAGGAGAAAAATCTCTAAAAATAGTTCAGGGGACTAAAGTGAACTCGGATGGCTTCAAAAAAGGATTAGACAAATTCATGGGGGATAAGGCTTTCCATGTCTACTAGCCATGATGGCTATGTTCTACTTCCACTGTTGGAGCAAGATGCCTCTGGAGCAAGATGCCTCTGGCTACACAGGTGGGGAAAGTATTGTTGTGCTCAGGTTCTGTTTGAAGACTTCCTACGGGAATCTGGTTAGCTGCTGTGAGAACAGGATGCTGGACTAGATGGGTCTTTTTCCTGATGCAGCAGCTCTTCATGTGTTCTTATGACTTGGGAAAGATGAGGGAAAGGTGCTTGTTTGTTTGTTTGTTTGTTTGTTTGTTTGTTTGTTTGTCACATATTTGATCTAGTTCAAACATATTACATGTGGGCCTGGGTCTCTGCTATATATAGCATGTGAGCTATGAACCAGGTACTTACAGACCAATAGTGTTCAAATCTTGTCTGTTGTGCCATGTACGTAAAAAGCTGCATGTCATGGAGCATTTCTCAATTATTTTGATTTTCTGGAAAACATTGAATTGGAAAATGTCCCTGGACAAATTAGGCTACTTGGCACAGGGTAATTTGAATCAGAGCATTTTTTAGTATGTACCAGAAAATTTCCTGATGCCCTAGAGAGTGATCTAATTTAGTGTACTGATTTTACTTGTATTTAGTAAACAAAGCTGAAAACTTTGAAATTGCCAGGCTTGCCTAATATTTATTTGCTATTGGCATCTATTCAATATTTATTTGAAATTGGCATCCAGTCATTATTACTAATGAACTTAAGAAATATATATTTCCCCCCACTGGCAAAATCACTGTAATTGCCCTAGAATGTATCAGGACTTCAGCTGCCTAGATGAGAGTCAAGGTATGCCTCTATGATGTTACCAAATGCCATGTGATACGGGACCTTGTTTGATTGAAAAAGACCATTTACCATATAATCAGGAGCAGTGATTGTAGCCTGATGTGGCTGTGGGGGACCCCAGGGGTGGGGATCTTCACCCAAGTGATCACCAGTGGCGTCTTCAGCCTCAGCCAGTTGCAGAGTCTTCTGGAGCTTTCTGCCCAAATTTGAAATTTAAAACAGCCAATCACAGCCAGACTAGGGGGCACAAGTGTTGAGACAGACCTGACAAAGACTGTCTCCACTCAGAACTGCCTCCATGCCTTATATTCCTGTTGCACTGGGAGTGGGCAGCACAGTCTGCAACCGTCATCCCATCTGCCCACCCTGTATATCTTGGTGGGAAAGGCATTGGGTTGGTCTAAACTAGAACAAAGGAGTCCTGGTAAAGGGGTCCATAGTGAAAGACCCAGATGGGGACTAATGGGCCAGAAAACTTCCTCAAGTGGTGGCTTGGTGGGGTTGCCCCATTTATCTGCATCATGGTGGGGGGAGGGTACTTTAACCCAGAATTGACCTTAAGGGAACAATCAGCCAGCATTCAGGCTAGGCTGATTTGGGATACAAACCCAACACCTATGCCAAAGCCAACTTACGTCTGTATTCAATAAAAGTTGTAGCCATTGCAAACCAAAACTGTTGCCCTGTCATTATTGGAATGTACATGCCATCAGCTCCCAGGGAACCAGAGTTCATTGCACCTGGGCCCACAATATTAATATACTAGAAAGACACTTTGTGGAACATAATAATAATAATAATAATAATAATAATAATAATAATAATAATAAATTTATTATTTGTACCCCGCCCATCTGGCTGGGTTTCCCCAACCACTCTGGGCGGCTTCCATAGAAACCAAAAATACACTAAAATATCACACATTAAAAACTTCCCTGAACAGGGCTGCCTTAAGATGTCTTCTGAATGTCAGGTAGTTATTTATCGCTTTGACATCTGATGGGAGGGCGTTCCACAGGGCGGGCGCCACTACCGAGAAGGCCCTCTGCCTGGTTCCCTGTAGCTTTGCTTCTCGCAATGAGGGAACCGCCAGAAGGCCCTTCTGATAGTGAGAGCTATTGTGGATGGATGAATGTGAACTCTTGTAAAAGTCAGGGAGGCAGCAGTTGAAATTGACAGAAACAAATTGGCCCCAATAATTATGTGTTTCTGGCCAAACATTTTACCTACCTTCACTCATAACACTGAAGTGCTGGCTAGAAGACATTGGAGAGGTCTTGGCAAAACTATGAAGTCCACTTTCATCATACGAGACTGCTAGGTAACATGTTAAGACTTCACATATTCTATTAATGCATTTTCACCAGAGCTACTGTTATCAGCAGGATCCAAAATTGCTGTAAATCTATTTGTGGCAGAAACTCAAGCTTGGCAGCTAGGAGTAATTTGCATATTACCTTTTCTCCAGGTGATCCTGTGCCTGGATACAAATTGAGCCAGAAGGTAAGCATATAGTGTTCATCCACAGGTATGTGGATTTAAAAGCTAGGTGCAGAAGCAGGGCTGAATGGATGTTTGCACTTACAAAGTTCAAAGGAGCCAATTTATTCCAAAGGTGTTGCCATTTGTTAACCACAAATCTGTTTAAAATGCAAGTCTTGTCACAGAGGATTCGTTCATCCTAATGAAACTTGACTCTTGCTCCATTTCTTTGTGGAGAACTGATTTCTAGGACAGTCAATTCATTCCCAGTGAAGCTTCAGTCCAGTTGGACTAAATTTTCACTCAACTGTAAGTGAGTTCTTTTGCTAATCCCTCTTGGAATGCAGTAATTGCCTTACTATTTAGGTAGTAGGTACGATATCCCAAGAGGGTTATTATCTTTTCCTGAGCTGTCGCTGAGCCATTGAAACTATAGCTGCTCAGTGAAGGAAAGGCTAAAGAGAAGTCTCTAGTTCCCAGTCCCTCTATAGCTGCTCCTAGCAGGGAGCAAAAAGAAATTGGTTGTGCCTTGCAGCAAGTGCTCCCCATTGGGAATGGAGAGAACTTCAAAGCTCTTCTCTCCTGTGGTCCTGAAATTCTCAGCATGCATGAGCTGAAAGGAAATGAGTGGAGAGTCATGAAGACTGTATTCTCACATCACTAACATCTATAGATGTTACTTTACAAGATGCAGGGATATGAATCCCCTTCAAGACTACTTTCTTGATTTTGTGGGCGACAGAAGTAAGACTGTACTATGGCTTTGGAGGTTCATAGGGGGGGCACTTTGTCTGACAGAAGAGCTTCCACTGACTCACTGAGATTTTTTGCTATCTTTATCAGAGTTACTTTTGTTTAAAATTCACACAGAAACATATCTGAGCATATTTGTCTAGTATTTCTGTTGTTAGCTGCCAAATTTGTTGTAGCAAGGTTCTGGAAAGGTGATATTTTACCCACATATGTGTTGTGAATTGATAAGGTATGGGAACTTATGGTCATAGAGAAGCTAGAAGTTGTCAAAAGACAAAGCAAGCCAGAAAATGTTTTTGTCAGTGTGGGAACCTTTCTTAACCTTCTCTGAAAATAATTCAAAAATACTGGGTAAATTGACTAAATGCAAAACAATGTATGGACTGCTTAGAGAGTGTTCAGAGACATTCAAATGTAGCAAATGCGAAAGCTTGTTAAGTGGAGGAGAAATATAATGATGTCGTTCACATTGAGAGGTGTTTTTTTTTTATATTATTCATGTGGAGTAAAGGGAATGTCATCCAAGCTGATCAGGATTCCACTTCTGTTTAACCATGGCTACTTAGGAAGGTCTGCATTGATGTTCCAGAACCAGAATTCATTCTGTGATATTGCAGTCAGGTAAACTGACCCAGATGGCTATGTGAGCAGATTCTGAATGTGATGATTAGTACATCACAATTCAGGGAAGCTGTAAGGCAACTTTTTAGAACATTGGCAGCTTGGCCATTGTGAGGAGCGGAATGCTCTCTGTACCACAGAAGCGTTTGAAAGGGCAGAGCAACTGAGGTGAGCAAGGTTCAGGGAGGCTCTGAGGATGAATGTGGATTGCCCAGGGCTGGTCTTGATGCCCAAGGTGGAACAGCAGATGGTGACCTCCCCCAGTCAAGACACATCATACCCAAGCCTGGCCAAGTTATTTTGGCATCCGAGGCCAAAAATCTCTGAAGCGCTTTGTAATGGGAATTGGGGTTGCTTGTGCGTAAACTGCAAGCTGCTCCAAGCTGGTTGTATAGCTGAACCTTTCCCTGGTTTGACAGCCCTTACAACGCGACTGTCTCAGTCACTGGCAGAATCCGTCAGTGGGCATTTCCTAAACTTCCTCCAACATAAAAATTCCTTGACTCCAAGTCTCCTCCTAGATTCTCTGTGTGGAAGCCTTCTGCGCAGCGTGGGCGTGCCAAGTGGAGGTCCTGTGCTCTCTCCGCTGATTTCACTGGAAGAGTCTCGGAGCCTCCCCTCCGCAGTACTCTCAGCCTCCTCTTTCTCCCTGGTGTCCCCTGGATTTCCTTCCCCAGCGGAAGCTCTCTCTCTCTCCTTGCTATTTCCCTCCCCTGCATCATTGGAGCGTCTTACCTCTCCTCTTGCCTCTGATGGCAGTTCCCTGACACGCTTCACAGTAAAAATGCAGTAATAATAAATAATTTAACAATTTGCTGCCCTTCTGTGATGCCAGAAATCAGCTCCCTGAGGGGACTCCTTCTTTCTGTCGAATGGTGAGGCCAGCCCTGATTGCTCCTGTAAAATTCTGCAGCTCTTATTGAAGTGCTTTTGTTTCCTTCAAAGCCCCAGTTTAAACCTGATGCATTCAATGTACCCAGGTAACTCTGCACATATCCAGGCTTGCCTCAACTGCCCGAGTTTCATAGCCTGTAGTTGAGGGCTTGGCTTCACTAAGATACTGGGTGTATACAACACAACACAAATATGTTATTTTTGATTCCCTGGCATTATGTCTTCTGGCAGGCCATGTTTTGGAGGTTGGTAGAGGTTTTTTGGTGGCATGGAAGAATATGTAATCATGGGAGCCTCAAATGCAGTCACAAGTGTGATGCAATTTGGGCATAGATTTCCCACGACCTCTGCTTCCAGTGAGAACGATGCCCCATCATTTCCTCTTTATTTTAAAGTTGCTGTTCTCTTCCCTTGTAGCATCAATGGGTGCAATCCAGCATAGCAAGATGTGGCGTTTGCCCGTTCTTTTGGAAATTTCTGTACAAATCCGCAACGAGGTTCAGGAGATGCTGAAGGTAGGGATCATAACCCCCTCAGACAGTCCCCGGGCAGCACCAGTAGTGCTGGTAGACAAACCTGACGGCTCTATAAGATTTTTTGTTGACTACCGAAAGTTAAATCACGTCACTAAGGCGAACGCCTGTCCAATGCCCCACTTAGATGACCTAATTGAGACCATAGGCAGGTGCCATTTCATTACCTGTCTAGACTTGACAAAAGGCTATTATCAAGTAAAAATGTATCCTGGGGACCAGGAAAAGACTGCCTTTAGAAGTCCCCTAGGATTATATGAGTTTAAGGTGATGGCCTTTGGGCTAAAAAATGCGCCAGCGACCTTTCAACGGTTAGTGGATAGGATCTGCATGGATTAAGGGAGTTCACAGTAGCTTACCTGGATGATATTGCCATTTTTAGTCAGACCTGGTCTGAACATAAAGAGCACCTAGAGTTAGTGCTTGTTGTTTTTTAGTCATTTAGTCGTGTCTGACTCTTCGTGACCGGAGTTAGTGCTACAAAGAATTAAAGAGACGGGCTTGACCCTTAAGGCTAGTAAATGTCAGATTGGGGACTCAGAAATCAAGTACCTTGGACATATGGTGGGTGGAGGAATAATAATAAAGCCTTCAGAAACCAAGGTAGAGGTGATTACGAACTGGCCTACCCCTACGTCAAAAAAGAAAGTGAGAGCCTTCCTAGGTTTGGCAGGGTATTATCGAAAATTTATGCCTAAGTTCAGTGAACTAGCTGCACCACTGACCGACCTGACTCGCAAGAAAGAACCGGAGTGTGTTGAGGGGACATCAGCGTGCCAGCAGTCATTTGATGTGCTAAAGAATGCTGACTACCGGACCAGTCCTCATCGCACCGAACCATGACCTAGAGTTTATCATCTTTACAGATGCATCAAATGCCGGGATCAGAGCCATGCTGTGTCAACCGGGAGAGGAAGACAACCTGCATCTGATCACGTATGTCAGCAAGAAATTGCTACCCAGAGAGAAACACCTTTCCACAATAGAAAAGGCATGTTTTGCTATCGTCTGGTCCCTACAGAAGTTGAAACCATATACCTGGGGCCGGAAATTTATACAGTGGTACCTCGGGTTCGTTCCGGAGGTCCGTTCTTAACCTGAAACTATTCTTAACCTGAAGCACCACTTTAGCTAATGGGGCCTCCCGCTACTGCTGCGCCGCCAGAGCACAATTTCTGTTCTCATTCTGAAGCAAAGTTCTTAACCCGAGGTACTATTTCTGGGTTAGCGGAGTCTGTAACCTGAAGCGTATGTAACCTGAAGCATATGTAACCCAAGTTACCACTGTACTGTGCACCGATCATTCACCCTTGCTTTGGTTAAGGACAATGAGAACCAATAGCAAACTGATGAAGTGGGCCCTGTTGCTGTAGAACTTCAATATCACCATAAGAAGCATGTAAGGGTCCCTGAACATTGTGGCCAATGCATTATCAAGAAGACCCAATGATGAAGGTTAACCATGGACAGTTAATAATTTTTCCTGTTGATAACTGAGTTGCCTAAAATGTATCGAAACCTCTGTATAATTGAATGTTTTGCTAATAGGCAATTGTTGTACTAGAGTGTATGGGAAGTTAAATGTATAACGTAAGTGTAAATATGTTTATTTGCTTTAAACGTCTAATGCCGTTTGATCAAGAGTGTAACTCTGTTCATTATCCCTCCTGATCAAATTTCCTTAAGGGGGGAGGGATATGGCTTTTGCCCGTTCTTTTGGAAATGTCTGTACAGGGGGAGAAAAAGGTTAATAGGTAGACCAATAGAAAAGTCAGAGGCGGAGCCTATCTGTTTTTAAAAGGCTTAGCCAGAGGTTTCGTCAGTTGGGAAAAAGCAATTGGGGGAAGGAGCAGTTGGGAAAGCAGCTGGAAGACAGATGGAAATAGAGAGACAGTTAGTGCAGTTGGTTCTTGTGTGAGGGGAAGGACAACAGTTAGAGACAGGTTAAAATAAGACTAGGAGGGTAAAGGGTAACAGTGTTTCGAATGCATTTAAAATTTATTTGTGTTTGCAATAAACGACAATCTTCATTGTTAACTTGAGAACCCCACTGAGACTAAGTGTTTTACCGGGGAGAACCTGGTTGGCGGCAGCAGATTAGTGGTGTACAGGTCAATAGTCTGTGAGACGACCGGGGGCTCCGTTTGAATGCCACACAAGCATCTTCGCATGTAATGAGGCTTCTCCTTCCTCTCCTCCTCTCTCTCCTCCCATCTGCTCTCCTCCTGCAGTTGCTCACAAATTCTGCCACATAAAGTTGGGGGATGCTCCAGAGTAGATTTTGCATGGGTGGGGGGGTATTGTTAGGAGGAGGAGAGGAAAGGCGAGTCTTGTTGTGCAAGTAGATTTTCACTATGCAATCAGGCAGGCAGACATCACTAGATGTCACCAATTGATTTCTTTCTCAATTTTTGTCTGTTCTATAGAGGCAGAGGTGAGACAATGAAAGGTCATTCCCTGATCATCTTCCTCTTGCCTTTGACCACAGTATTAACAGTATGAATGATTTTTCTCTCTGGTCTCATCTTAGTAATTTTGGAAGTGCCTATAATGTATTCAGATCCCTAAAGATTTGCAAGAAGTTTCTGCATACGTATATTGTAGTATAGTTAAGAAGCATTTATGAGATAACATTTGATCAAGAATTCATTGTCTTGTTTTAAATAGATTTTTTTCTACTGCCTCAATGACAGATCACTGTTTTTACTCCTGATGCATAGGGAGAGCGTCATTTCAAAGGAGGCTAGATACAAATCATTTATCACTAAATAGGCTTTTGCCAGACAAGTCAATGGATATATTTTACAAGGTCTTTCTGACACTTGTGGAGGATGTAACGGCTCCTCATGCAGTCGATTGTCAAGTCACTCAACAAATAAAACAAAACTATCAGCAATTTTAGTTTAGAAAATGTAGAAACATCTCTTGCTTTTTCTCTTGCTAAATTTATAACTTGGAACCATTTATTTGAAGTGCACTGTTACAAGTGCATTTGATTGTTCCTCAAGCACTGCACTTCTAAGGGAACTAGGAATGTTGGAGAATTCCACCAGAAAAGGAAGTGAAAATTGCTGCTATTTGCATTCTTCTCCCAAGTCTGGAACAGGTAGCAATCCATTTAATATGACTGGTATTCAATCACAACATTCTTGGTTTTAGGGTTTTATTTACAGCTTACAACCAATTCCAAATTAATGGTGTGTTTTTGTTGTTTTAACACCTGTTTTAATATTTCATTAAAATGAATGATGTGGAAATAATTACATCATTGCAACATAAGCTTTCATGGACTACAGTCCACTTCCAATCCAAGTAACTTTATTGTACTAGCCATTGGCCATGACAAATCTGAATCAAGAATAAATACAAGCAAAAGGTGTGTTGTGCCACACATAATGGTCTCTATTTAGATCTCTGCGTCTCTCTTACAGCTCACTGCTATATTGTCCAGGGTCTTCTTTCTGATCTTTTTGGCCACCAAATAAAAAAGGGTGACATTATGAGTCCCTGAAGTGTTTACATCACTAAGAAGAGGAGGAGGAAGAGGAAGAGGAGGAGGAAGAGGAAGAGGAGGGTCCTATGGTGTAGTGTGGTGTAGTGGTTAAGAGCAGTAGACACATAATCTGGTGAACCAGGTTCACGTCCCCACTCCTCCACATTCTGCTGCTGGGTGACCTTGGGCCAGTCACACTTTTCTGAAGTCTCTCAGCCTCACGCACTTCACATAGTGTTTGTTGTAGGGGAGGAAGAGAAAGGAGAGCTGCTTTGAGACTCCTTAGGGTAATGATAAAGCGGGATATTAAATCCAAATTTTTCTTCTTCTTCCTGTGACCATTTCTGGCTGGAAGAGCCAGGAGCTTTTGATTCAGCTACCGGCAGGCTGCAGTAGCTGGCTGGTCAGCTATCAGGACTATACAAATCTGATTGTCATCTAGTCCAACTCCCTGCAATGCAGGAATCTTGCTCACAACCGTCCCTGGGTAGGCATGAACCACCTACTTTCTGGATAAGAGCCAGATACACTGACCCCTTGTGCCACAAGAGGTTGAGTCTTGAAGGTTGGCAGAGAGGTATGGAGAACCACATTTTACTCCCGAGCCACAGGCTCCTCATCCCTAGTATAAGCTTTTTGCTTTGGCCCAGTGAGGCAGCTTTTATGTTCTAAAAAAGCAGGCTGACTGCTTGACTTCACCACTCTAGGTTCAACACTTATCTCTAGTCCTGTGAAATAACTTTCTGAGGTCAGATTACTGTAATCTCAATACACCAACCCGTTTTTTTCCTCCACAGGGAGCATGTAGCATGCAGGCTGAATTGTTGTAAAGCTGTTTTTCCCCTCCTAACTTAATCCTTTTATCAATAGTTTTAGAACTTGCTTTATGATGATAAGTAGTGCTTATTGTGGATCTTATTTTAAATGTCAAACATGCCTCCTTTTTGATATGTAGTTAGATCTCATTGGACAGCATTATCATTTGCGAACAGAATATGTATGTAATCATTTTTATGTTCAACTATGAATCACTGTATAAATTGTTTTAATAGATTAAAATATGTTATAAAACTAGATTAAAACAAGTTATAAAACCATATAATAATTTTAAAGGGACTTTATTTTATTAAGCGAGATTATGGCTTAGTATAATGTGAAATATAAATTGTCGGCCTAAGTTTGAGATTTTAAAGCAGTTGGATCTGCATTCATTAAGGGGCTTAAGTATGCAGTAAATACCCCATGCACTGGGCCTAGAGACAAGCCTTTTTAAACTTCAGTAACAAGAAATAATTGCAAAATAAAAATAATGCAATTTTGCTGGTTGAATATGGAGGCAAATAAAAATAATGCAAGTATTGGCTTTTGTTTAAATCCTTGCTAGAGGCAACTCTGAAGAGCTTAAATCTTGCCCACTAACAATGCCTCTTTAGCAGATGGTAGAATAGCTACTGACCCTTTATCTTCTTCGAAGGATGAAAAAGGTAGTCTTTTGTGGTCTTCTGGGTCCAAGATGTTGTGAAGTATGCATTGTTTGTGGTTCTTTATTACTGGGTTTTTGATAAGCCTCCAGGTATCTGCTTTCCTGAGTGCTTATATGGGAGCAGGGGGACAGGGATGTGGTTGTTGATGGCCACATGGAACAGGGGGAGGATTGTGTCAAACATATAAAGGGAGGCCAACTGAACTCTAACTCAGAGGGACTGGAGGAACTTTCCTAAATTGGGTCCTTGTGGAGTTACCAGAAGGGTTATGCAGCTGCCTGAGCTCTAAAGATAGGAAGGTTGCCTCTGCTTAATCATTTTGAAATAAGTCTGAACCCAGGGCCAGCTCTGTCCATATAGTGAAGACTAAGTTTCAGGTAGCAGATTATTGGGTGCTGGGGAGCAGTTGTGAGGTGTTGAAGGACAGAGCTGTGTGTGCCACATGGCCTGCCTTGCGTCACCTGCTTTCATTTTCACCAGATGATGCTGTCCTATCCCCAGTGTTGAAGTTAGATCTACCTGCCAATCTAGTCAGGTTCTGTATGAGGAATGGGATGGAAGGGTGGCCAACATGTTGCAGCTTGTTGCACAATGTCTGGGCTGCGTTCCGCCTTGCCTGTACCACCCGCTTCCAAAAACTGTATGTCTTTCATTAGTTTTGGTTTTCACTTTTAGAAAAATGTAGAAGTTCTACTTTGCTGAAAGGGGAAATGCCTAATGCACAAATTATAAACTGACAAATATTCTTCTCAGCCCTAATTTATTATTAAAAAGGGCTTATATGGACAAGTTAATAGCAAATGCTATTAGCATGACATTTTTTCTGCAGCTCAAATTAATACTGGTGGTATGTGTCTGAAACAGTCGCACAGATGTTTGACTCATGGTTGTGACTTACATATCACCCAGAATGAGAAAATGCACCCCCCTAAAGCAGTAGTTCTCAAAGGGAATGGCGTGCCATAGTGGTGAGGCATGAGACGATGGCAAGTGTGGCAGGAAGAGTCAAGGACGATCAAACTCATTGATGTTTTTGTGCATACTTAAGGTACAAATGTAAGAGCCTCATTTATAATAAATTTTTGGGAATGATTCATGTTCTTATGTAGCTGCATTAGGAGGGTTGGAGGCAGTGGCCTCTGGGAAAACCGGGCCATTGGCCTGATCCAGAAGGGCTCTTCTGGTGTTCCTAGGAGGAGCAGGATAAGAGGGCTGAGAGTGATGGAGCTGGAGAGGTGAGGATGTCTTTCCGCAGCTGACATTAAGTCAAGCCCAGTTGTGCTCTTCTTTTAATGGTGGTGTTGGTGATGGTTTGTTTTTTAAAAAATTAAAATAGAATCAGAACAAGACAAATTCTTGGAGGAATTTTTAGTTGTCTGTCATTTTAATCCTACCCTTTTCTCAAGGAGTTCAGGGTACATAGCTCTTCTTCTTTCTCCTCTCCATTCTGTTTTATTCTTGAAACAGCCCTGTAAGAGAGTTCAGGCTAAAAGACTGGCCTGAGATCACCCAGTGAACTTCATGTGTGGATCTGAGCCTGGCTGCAGGGGCTCTTAAGTCAGATGTAATGTGGACACCACATAGGCATCTGGTAACTAAATGGAACCTCCATGTTTAGAGGCAGTGTACCTGTGAGTACCATGTGTTTCTAGAGACAAACAGGAAATGGCCATCACCCCTCATAACAAGGTTGTGACCTAGTTTAGTAGTCATTATTGCTGGTACATTGTTTTGTACGCTGCTTGCTATGACTAGCAGTGACAAATACAGTATGGAACCAGATATTGACCATCTTGTTAGCCAAAGGCAGGCCCAAGTTTATGTTGATTAAAATCGTTCTTCATTTTAAATATTGTATTGTTTTTCCTGTTTTTTGTGTGCACTACAAATAAAATATGTGCAGTGTGCATAGGAATTCATTCATATTTTTTTTCAAAATATAGTCCGGCCCCCAACAGTGTCTGAGGGACAGTGAACCGGCCCTCTGTTTAAAAAGTTTGAGGACCCCTGGTCTAGAGAAAGAAGTCTGAGAACCATTACCCTAAAAAGAAATTAGTGATTGCATTAAAGTTGCATATGCTGATGCAGTAGTTGCTAGCAGGGCTATGTTGCTCTCCTGTATTCCCAGTGCTGAACTGGCTCCTGTGTTCCCAGTGCTGAATCTTAGGAAGGACAAGGTAGCAGGGATCTTGGCATTGTGTGGGTACAGTGTCAGGAGCACTGGATTAGCGCTGCCACTGTGTCCACACCACACCAAGCTTCGCACTGTATTGGAGTACTTTAGTGCTAGATAGGAAAGTATATAAGCCTAAGTTCAGTAAAAAGAAATACATAGTACTAGAGAGTGTGGAAAAAAGAAGTTGAGAAAGTGGGTCTCCTATGCTCACCTAAATTTACTAGCAAATGTTGACAGATTAGGTTTGCTGTTGTCCACATTCTTAAGAAACAACACTTGTAGGACCTGGAAACTGGATGGAGACTTCACCTTGTCAGTGAATGAAAACAGATTATTCTCTGTGAGCTCAGACAGATAATGAGGAGTACATCATTTTTGAATAGTGTTGCTAAAAGGAACACAGGAGTTTGCAACCATTTATAGAGGTAGTAAAAATTAAGGAGGCATTGAAGTTGACAAGTATCAATCCCTCAGCTACTAGAATTGATGGGACTCTGAGTTTGTCTCCTCTGCATTGAATCACTTCAGTTAAAAGGTTGTCAGTGATTTAGAATCCATTTATAGAAAATGCATTCTGTTTTATCTCCTGTAGAAAGCACAGGTTTTCAGTGTCAAAGCTAACCTAATACAGTTCTCTTTATTATAAGACCACAGGTACATTTGTCAGATTTGGAAAACACAAATGAAATGCCTTTATTTTATACTCTGGGGATGGAAAACTTTGGCCCTCAAATGTTGTTTGGCTCCACCTCCCATCAACTCCAGTTTAGGAATACCTTGGTAGTAACAGCTATTTTTGAAAATGCCAACCAAGGTTTTCATAATAGCTCTGAAAGCTGTCCATCACCACCCTATCATGCAGAAACTCTTCAAAAGTCCACCTTATCTCATTAATTTCTTTTTCTCGCACCCACCCACTCAATCTGGATGGTGCAATCAGGATTTGATAAGGTCAATTACTACTACTAAATTAATATAATAATGTGAGAAGAGCCAGTTTGCCACTCAAATTAATATTTATTATCACAGCAACACAAAGAATCCAAAAAGTAAATTGAGTGGTGTGGTAAAATGATTTTATTTGCCAAAGGGACATAGGTTGAGCAGCTGAGTAATGCTTTACTTTGAGATTATTGCCAAAATAGTTCATGCATAGTTTCAATCCAATACAGTGGAAATTGTTATGGCTTCTACCATATTAAATGAGCTTATTTGGAACTGCCCCCATGTCAAGTAGTCAGATTGGATATTTTAAGATGCAAGATGGTGACCTCTATCAAGTGTTGCCAGTTTCAGCCACAATACCTTATGATATGATCAATTATAAGTAATTAATTTGTTGGGGTTGAGCCCCATTAATATCTTATACAGTGGTACCTCGGGTTAAGAACTTAATTCGTTCTGGAGGTCCGTTCTTAACCTGAAACTGTTCTTAACCTGAGGTACCACTTTAGCTAATGGGGGCCTAACACTGCCGCTGCGCCACCGCCACACAATTTCTGTTCTCATCCTGAAGCAAAGTTCTTAACCTGAGGTACTATTTCTGGGTTAGCTGAGTCTGTAACCTGAAGCATCTGTAACCCAAGGTACCACTGTAGTACATTCTGGAATGTACACTAGATTGACTTCATAGGCGTCAACTATAGGGTATTTTATATGGGTGCTCAGCACTCACAGTGCTGGCTCTGACGTGACTTCCTGTTTCTACTGAAAGTCGTGCCAGAGCCCGAAGCGACCTCTGAGACTATGCCGGAGATCCTACCAGGCCTCCGATGCAACTTCAGACCCCAAAGTGACCTCTGAGACTATGCCAGAGACCCTACTAGGCCTCCGATGCAACTTCTGGTCATGTTGGTTCTGGTCATGTTGGAGGTCTTGTGAGGCCTCAGACGTGATCTCCAAGGCCCTGCCAGGCCTCGGAAGCATTTCTGCAGCGCGTTGATGTCATGACGTTGTGGCTCAGGTGCCTGTGGGCACCCATAACCTGGGGCCCAAGTTGGCACCCCTGATTCATCTATAGATGCAGCTTTTTTCATCCATGTGTGGGTGTAATTATAGTCCTGTAAATAATATGTACTCATAAAATATTTTGACATGGATTCTTGGAATAATACCATTGTAAACCACCCTGAAAATGTCTAATTGAAGGGTGGTATAGAATTTTTTTAACAGAGAAGGCAAAATTTTGCCCACTCCAATGCCTGGGGTGGCTGATCTTGTGTATATCTGAGACCCTTCCCTGGTAGATTGACAGATGATACTCATTGTCACTTGGGCTGCAAGCTATGATACTGCTTTGTTGAGGGTGAGGTTAGACTTGCTGATAATACATAATAGCCCTGTTGAGCTTTAATGTTTAATGGGCAATGTTTGGGCAACCTTGCTTTATGTTTAGTGAATCAACACTTCTAGGCCTCTTTGACCAATTCTCTTGTTGGCCAGAATACATTTCTGAGTTCTATGCTCTCCTTTACCTGTGGAGATTGCTATCTCCATGAAATTTGGGCTAAACTACCAGCTTTCCATGTACCCCAGTTCCTGCTACTCAGAAGGCTTTCAAGACGCACCAGTTTCTTCTAAGTCCCACAGACCAATGCATCCTACAATCTCATTGCCTAGGGTAGGCTTTCCAGCCTACTCTCTCATCTTAAACACATGGTTAGGAATCTATAGCCCTCCAGATTTTGCTGGACTATAATTCCCATTAGCCCCATATAACACGAGCAAAGGTCAAGGATGATGGGAGTTATAGTACAACAACATCTGGAGAAACAGGCTAAGATCACCTGCTTAAACAGAAGAGAAATTGTGCCAACCATGTGTTTTCTCATTTCCCCGGTCACTTTTTTCTCAATTATTTCCAACGAAATGACTGCAGTAGTTTACAATAGTTCTATATTCATAAAGGCTACACTATAGCATTTGCATATTTGTGCTCATTCGGCCATTCACCTGCCTCCCCCCATTTGATTTCAGTTACATTCTATGGTGCTTTTTATTTATAGTATGTAAGGATATACACAGTGAAGAACAGATTTGCTGTTATAATTACTTTGTATTTGTTTAACTGCCTACTAATCACTATAGCAAATTCCGACATACTATATACCATGTTTACCTTTTTTGTCCTCCTATTTCTCATGTTTTAATTAGTTTTTTATTGCTTAAGAAGAAGCCTTTTGAATTTGAATTTAAAGAACAGTAATGATTGCTTTTTCTTTGCAAAAGTGTAAATCTGTTGGTGTTCTTGTATGATCATGTGGATTGTGCTATAATACACCAGAACTGCAGCGGCAATCAGGAGTACAAACAAAAGGCAGGAATGACTGTTAAGGAATAAAGAGAAATCGAAGTATTTGTCAGATGCTGCTGGTGGTTGCTCGTGAGTAACCAGGCAGGACTCTGACCTGTCTTTTACAAGTTTTATTGTGCAAACTATTTACAGTGCAGATCTACAAAGTTCATGTCCGTCTTGGTCACTTGCAGAATCTGGGAGTGGCCCCTTCCGGCTTCTCCCCCAATACTTCAACACCCCAAGCCTCCTCCTCCCCTCCTCGTGTTTCACCCCTCTGCGCAAGCTGGGTGATGGAAGTGGCGTGCGTCCCTCCTGACCGGCCTGGCGAGGTGAGGCGCTGGGGCTCTCAGCAGCATCCATGAGCCCTTTCCTCGCTTGGCTGGCCCCTTCCCTCTCTTCTCCACTGGAGGTGTGGCTTTTCCCACCACTGGAAGAGGAACTGCTCCTCAGGAGTTTCAGAGGCTCTCTGTATCCCAACGGCCCCCCTGCCTCCCTTCCCTGTTCCGATGGCAGTCCCCTGACAGTATTGAAAAAGAACAAGCCTATACCCTGCCATCACTTCTGAATGGTTGTTGTTTAAGGAGCATTCTTTTTTTGGGGGGGGGGGTTCAAAACACCACCACCATGCTGTCTATGTATCTCCCCTTTGAAAGCTAGCATTAGAGTACTCAGTTAATTTTGTATGTTTTAAAAACACTGAAATTTCAAAAGTGTAGCTGTTCCACCAACTTTTCCTGCCTCCTGCACTTACATATCAACCTTTTCAAGCTGTACCATCAGCAGGTGCTGCCCGCTCAGTGATTATGGGCCTTGTCAGTGGTGGTTCCCTATTTGTGGAATGCCTTCCCTGACAAGGAGCATCTGTCTTCCTCATTGACTTTCAGAGGAATTACAGATACTGTAAATATACTATATATTCAGATTCTATTGACAACCTTGAAATGTTTTTTGCTGGAAGAAAAGGTGAAGTTTTAAAATGTGTTTAGATATTTTTAACTGTTTTCAATATGTCCCCCTACATATTTATTGTCTTGTCTGATCAGGCATGTGCTTGGCACCCTATCTGCAAGAAGGCTAGTGCGTTAAACATGTGGGGAAGGCATATCATGCTTCTGCTGCTAAATCAGGTTTAGAATGAGGATATTGCTATTTCCAGGTTACTTTTTGATCATTTGGTGTGATATAGGATCCCAGCTATGAGGTAGCAAGTGGCACAGCAACATAAATGCAGGATCCATCATGCAATGAGGGGTGGATAACAGCAATTGACAAACCTATCTTCCACAATTTCTTTAACCTTCTTGTACATTCATCTAGGCCAAATGACCATCACTATATCTTATGGGAATTAATTCCACAAGTTAATTATAGATTCTGTGGGGAAGTGCTTTTCTCTTCTCTGTCCTGAGTCTGCTGCCAATCAATTTAATTGAATGACCCCAAGTTCTTATACTGTGAGAGGATTCCCCCCGCCCCCCGTCTCTCTACTTTATCCACGGCAGACCTTGAAATGTTGTAAGCTTTCCCTTTTCTCCTTTTTTGAGCCCTATGCAGGCTGTACGGTGAAGTGTAGAAAATAAACAGATGGGGGCAGGGATGAGGGCACTAGCTTCACTTCCTGTACCATTGTTCCCATCTCCTTCAACCTGTGGAGGGGGGCAGTGAAGAGGGAAGCCTCCAGTATACACATGATTTGGAATCCTCATTTTTCAGGGTTGCAAAATGCTTGGGGCTTTCCCCTGGATCCTAGAGGCTCCTCTTTTCACACTGTTGCCCTCTGTGAATTGAGAGTTGAGGGGATAGAGTGGGCAGAGAGAGCACGCATCTTCCTGCTGCAGCCCCAAGTGTGTTTTCCACCTTTCATTGTAAAGCTTGCATAGATGCTTTTCTGCTTATTTTCCTTATGTATGGCATATGGTATTATTGTTTGGGTGTTTGTTGTATCAGGGGTGAAGACACAAAAATCCAATAGCTACAGGTCTTCTCTGCCCTTAAGTGCTTTTTGCTCAGCCCTTCAGTCCTGGCTCTGATAAGTTATTACAAGTGATAATTCACTGTTCTCAGTATCAATATTTCAGCTCTTTCTTCAGGGCCTGTAGGTTGCTCACCCTTCCTTCTTCAACCTTTCTCCTCTCAATTTATAATAGTTGCAGGACAAGCTCAGGGAGACTCCCAGACTAACAGCTACTAGGTCCAACAGGCTAAGCTAGGTAGAGCAAGGGCAGGGCAGCCCATCCTGTTTCACAGCCTGAGGTGGAGTTGCCACCTTTGGTTGGGCAAAATACGGGACAGGTTGGGGGGAGAGGCATTGGAGGGCACACAGACACTCATGAAACCAAATCCTCCCCCCGTTTGTGAAGTGGGGTTCCCTGCATTCGGTCTCCCAACTCCCTCACCACCCAGGCCCTGCTCTTCCCCTTGACTCACGTAGCTGGAAAGGAGCCAGGGGTAGATGGCCAGCTTCCACAGGTGACTTGAGCCACCAGACTTTTACCCATGGATAAAGTGAAAAGCCAAAAAGAAGGTACAGTGGTACCTCAGGTTAAGTAATTCGTTCTGGAGGTCTATTCTTAACCTGAAACTGTTCTTAACCTGAAGCACCACTTTAGCTAATGGGGCCTCCTGCTGCTGCTGCGCTGCCGGAGCAAGATTTCTGTTCTTATCCTGAAGCAAAGTTCTTAACCTGAAGCACTATTTCTGGGTTAGCGGAGTCTGTAACCTGAAGCATATGTAACCTGAAGCGTATGTAATCTGAGGTACCAATGTACTTTAATGCAGTTTAAGTCCATTCTATCCTTATACAGTATAATTTGTGTACATATTGTCCCTGATATTGCCTGATATTTAAGTGCTTTCTAAATGTGTCTTATTTCCCCCCATTTTTATCAACAGCGCATTATCAGCTTTCCAACTGCATACTTCCTTCCATTGTGAAAACTGTTTAACCTTACCTTGCTTTCTATTCTTTAGCCATTTACCAAACCAGCATCTTATCCCATGACTGCTGACTCAAGTAGCTTTGGTGAGGGACTTTGTTAAAAGCTTTTTCAGTGTTCAAGTATATACAGGGTCTGCCAGATAACTCTGTGTACCCTACTGACACTCAACTATAAATTTCTAACTCTTGTGGTAATGGAGAGCACAGAGAAAATAACTTTTTTGTACTTTTGAAAATGTCAGAAACGGTTTCCTGGAAATAGAAGCACCCTGGAAGGCAAAAGCATATATGTGCCTCTCTAGAAAACTGCAGTTGGAGACCGTAAAACAGAGCTCTAAAAATAGACAATTCATTCTTTAAAATATGTCATGCAGCTGCATGGAGGAAGTAACCACATTGATGCTCATGGCTTTCTGGCAGTGATTCGTGTGAGCTTAGGAGCACATTTTTCACCTGGCCTGCTTGCATGAATCGCTGCTGGGAATTGTCGCTGCTCACTGTTGTTGCCATGCTCATATGTTACCACTTCCATGGGCCTCTCAGCACTGAGGATTCAGAGGCTTATTAACTACCTCTCAGTATGCTGTTTCTCTAGTGTTTGGGAGATACATTGGTCTCTGGCAAGCTTTCTATGACTGTCTCTATGTTTTATAGCTAGCACTGAGATTTTGCTTGTCTGTAGTTACTGATCAATACATTTTCTGTATGCCCTTTGCAATCTTCTTTATTACATCAGGATATAAACAGTCTGTTCAAATATGAATTAGGTAGCAATTTCATCACATTTATGTACCCAGCTAAAACAAAGCTCCTTCATTTCATCCTTGAGTTTGGGTCATATATTCCTGGATTACTGTGCTTCTTCTCTTCGACCAAACTGCTCTTCAGTCACTAATAGATGAACAATCTGTCACCAGCAGTATTGGCCTTATTTTATCATAGGTGTATTCACCATTTTGGCCCTATTTTGGCATCCCTTTCCCCTTTTAAATTCATATTTCCAATTAGCCTTCTCTAATGTTGACTCTTGCCAAGAAAATTTTAATTGTGCTCCATGTCTCCTCCTGGCCTTGTTGTTGTTGTTGTTGTTGTTGTTGTTGTTGTTGTTGTTGCTCATAATTTCTCTGCCCCAGTCCATAAATGGCTTAAGGGTAAGTTTGTATCTAGAGAAGAGCATTTTAAAAGTTCAGACTAATGATATACTAATGATATATTTCTAGCTCAATTTCATTGTAAGGACCACTGTGAGCTACAAGGTGGTTTTGGCAGCTGAAATAGTTTAATTACGTATACACATGAGGGCTGAGCAAAAATTATTAAGATCTAATAAATAAAATGCCTCCCTTTTGAACATACCGGCAATAAAAACAATTTTGCATGGTGCCATCTTTAGAGAGCATCCACCTTGCTCCTAGAGACGACCACACTATGGGTTTCATCTTAGACTGGGTGGATTTATATACCCAATCAGACACAGGTATCTAAGATAGTGTGGCTCACAGTGTGCTCACTCAATGGAGCAACATGAATGCAACTAGGAAGCCACCTTCAGTGGACACTGTTGCTGCCACAGCTGATGTAAACAGCTATTCTGCCAGCAAAAAGTTGCTTGTGTCAGTTGCAGCAGCCAGCAAAATGTGGAAACTTGGGAAAGCATTCATGTTGCACCCTAGAAATTTTGCATTAGAGGCACTGCTGCATTGTATACTGTAAGCACTACCATTTTATATGCATTATGGGCTGTAGGTCAGTGGTAGAACAACTGATTAGCATTGCAGAAGGTCCCAGGTTCATTCCCTAGCATCTCCAAGCACAGGACTTGGAGAGACCCCTGTCTGAAACCCCAAAGACCTGCTGGCAGTCAGTGTTAACAATACAGAGTTAAGATGGAACTAATGATCTGATGCAGCATAAGAATATAAAAATAGCCCAGCTAGGTCAGGCCAATTGCCCATCTAGCTTAGCATCCTGTTCTCAGAGTATAGTGAAGCTTTTAACATTTGATGTTTTATTGTGCCCTCAGTCAGATGGGCAGGCTACAATTAAGTACAGTGGTACCTCGGGTTAAGTACTTAATTCGTTCCGGAGGTCCTTTCTTAACCTCAAAGTGTTCTTAACCTGAAGCACCACTTTAGCTAATGGGGCCTCCTGCTGCCACCGGGCCGCCAGAGCACGATTTCTGTTCTCATCCTGAAGCAAAGTTCTTAACCTGAAGCACTATTTCTGGGTTATCAAAGTCTGTAACCTGAAGCGTATGTAACCTGAAGCATATGTAACCCGAGGTACCACTGTATTGTTGTTATTAAAGTGGATGCCCATGGCAAGGCTTTCAGTAGGACCTGAGTGCGACATCACTTGCAGGCCCAGAAACGTGAGGACGCCGGGAGCAGGATTGTGATAGGTGGAAAGGAAGACAGAACAGTACCTTGGGATTGAAATGGCCACAACTTTATTGATTACAGATGACAGTAGACTTTGGCATAGGCATTGGGTATGGACCCTGAATCAACCTGCCCGTTTGTTGGTTGATTGAGCTGGAAACTTATTCAGAAGGGAGAGGGGATGCCACAAAAATGCCCAGCAAGAACTGGAAGGATAAAGGTTCAAATCTCCATACAGCCATGCAGCTCACTGAGTGACCTTGGGCCAGTCACTCTCTCAGCCTAACCTACAGGGTAGTTGTAAGGTTTAAAGGGAAAATTCTATGATTCTCTGATCAAAGGGGTGTGGGTGTGGGTGAGAGAGAGCAGTCATTGTGTTTTGCTTTTTGCTTGGTGACATGTACACAGAAGACAAAATTCCCCTGCTGAAAGTATATAATCTGGAGAAGAATTTTATCCTAGCACAAATACCAACTGGATTTCTACTTAAAGCATTCTGTGTGCCTGACTGGTTCAGCACTGCTTCTTTCTGGGGAGAAGGGCAACCTTGATGCCACCAGGGGAGCTCTCCTTTGCATATATACAGTAATGGTGATACTCACCATGTGAATACGAATATTAAATTTATTGCAGGGACTTGGGCTGTAACACATATTATGAGAATTGTCCTAATTGTGTCATTGCATGAGAGCAGTATTGAGAAAGCCATATATTACACAGAAACGCATGGGGGAAATTGATCCTTTCTCTTAAAGGTCTGCATTAACTTGGTAGAGGAAAGGTGTGGTAGGGCTAAATTCCTTGTAGCAAGATTATGAACAGAATTGGAACATGCACCTGCTAACAGCTAGGAGGAGGTTAAAATGAAAAGAACTGAACTTGGAGTTGCTGTAAATCACTCTAATTTAGCAAGTGCCTTCAAGTTGTATTCTTGTCGCTAGGGTGAGCACCTCTTTCACAGTGATTAATGAGATACAATGGAAACCATGAAAAGAAAGGCACTATCTTAAGCTGTTTTTTTGTAGCAATCCCAAAACTTTGTTTAAGTAAAAAAGAAGTTGAACTCATATAACTGTCCAATTTTGGAGAATGTCAGCATTTGTATGTGGTGTGTAAACTCTCCCTGGCCTGATTCAGGGACGCGGACTTATAAAAAATATTGGGGGGGCCCGGGAAAGCTCATGAATAATAAATAAGCTCATGAATATGCAAATAAAGTGGCGCCGCCTCCTCGTGAGCGAATAGGGGAGAGTGTGCTGCGCCTATTAATCAGCTCCGAAGGAAATTGGGTGGAGCTTTTGCTCGGGAGGGAGGGCAGGAGGCATGCAGCCCGACCCTGTGCATTTTGGGCTGGGGGAGGGGCGGCGATGGCGCTCTGCTGGAGGGGCGCCGGAGATTATTGGGGGGGCGGAGCCCCCCCAAACAAATTTTTGAGGGGGCTCGGGCCCCCTCAAGCCCCATGGAGTGGGCGCCTATGGCCTGATTTAGAATTGGTTCAAGCAAATGATTTCAAGACAAATAAAAATAAAATATTGCATCTGAAGTAGACCCATTGAAATTGATGGGCATTATTAACCCCAGTCAGTTCATTCTAATGAGCCTACCTATTTGGGGTGGGAAGGGGATATAAGCAGTAACAGTGTATAATGGCAGCATTGCTGCAATATCCATGTTAGGCACATTGTTAATTGCATTTCCCTTGATTCTTGGCTGGTCTGGACACTGCTGTGCATGTTCACTATGAACAGACTTTGTTATGCATTGCTAATGGAGGCTATACCACAAAACCTGGCTTGCTTCTCTTGCCACCAGTCAGTAATGTGGTAACAGGGAAAAAGACAAGGGGGAAGCATCAAGTCATTCAGAATGGAACTGTGTGACTTGAATTTGTCAAGTTTGCTTTTTGAATGCCCTCCAAGAAATTAAGCACCCCTCAACACCATTCATCTGGGATTGCCAACAGTCATGCAGAAAAGGTTTCAGACATTCATGAAATGTATTTACTCATGTTTCAGATATAAGTCTGAGAGTGCTGACAATCACTTTGCGGTGTCTGTCACCATTCAATGGTGTATCCCTTAGTGTTACAGTCACTTGCACCATCTGCTTGGGATGATCAACATTTGCACGGGATTGTTGATAGTGATTCATACAGGGGTCAGCAAACTTTTTCAGCAAGGGGCCATTCCACTGTCCCTCAGACCTTGTGGGGGGGGGACTGTATTTTTTTTGGGGGGGGAATGAACAAATTCCTATGCCCCACAAATAACCCAGAGATGCATTTTAAATAAAAGGGCACATTCTACTCATGTAAAAACACGCTGATTCCCGGACTGTCTGCGGGCCGGATTTAGAAGGCGATTGGGCTGGATCTGGCCCCCAGGCCTTAGTTTGCCTACCCATGCATTAAACTGTGGAAGTTCACTGTATCAAATATATTGTAACTCTTTAAAGCAACACTCCTTGTGTTAAACACAGAAACCAAACAGCAAAGGAGTGTAGCCAGATGAATGCACTATTAAATCATTATTACCGAGACAACTATGGGTTATTTGCTTGTAGCAGTTCAGTGAGAGAAAGAGACGTGCTGAGTTATGAGCTTTCAATGTCCAGATGCCTCCTGACAGTCTTTAAAACATTTAGCACTCTTACTACTGGGACAGGTGGATCTGTCAATTTCAGTTTCTCATTTCCTAATCTGTTTGATAATACTCATGAAAATTCACCAGTATTTTAGTGTGAATTTTCCCCTAATGTATACATTTTTGTATGCAATTTTGCCTAATACATACATTTTTGCAAATCAGTTTTCACTAGTGTGTCATTCCTACCCTTTGGTTTGCCTTATTCCCTCCTTTGCAAAGAGGACTCAGGAAGTTGGGACCTAAATAGAGGGAGTTGAGGAGAGTGACGTGGGGCCTGAAGGCCAATTCAGAAAGGAGAAGGAGCCTGGCTTTATAAGCCTGCTGCTCCCTTGAGCCCTTCCTCTTTGCCATTTAACTGTGCCCTCCCTGTATGCAATGTGAGTTTCAGCTAGCCATCTGCTAAAGGGACTGAGGTGGAATCTACACACATTTAAAAACCATTCTGAAAATACATTGAATTTTCCATAAGGCTCACCATCACCTTCTAGTGTCACTTTGTATATTGCACTTAAAACATTTTATTTAAAGCTGTACAGCTGAGTCCTAAGTATATTTTTTTGTTGCTGTTAATGTATTGAGTCTAGGCAGGTGAGGAAGAGGGGAATAAAAACTGTAGGTATACTGAGGTATTGTTGGGTTAAGGGTACATTTTAGGGTACCAGATGTATTGAACACTGGACAAGCAGGGCTTGGGTGTGCATGTTGAGTTTGTTTATTTATTAACTAATTAAATAAAAACATCCAGGGCTCACATAAGAAGGAGGGAGGCATTTTCTCCCCACAGCTGTATCACTTGTCCAGGGATCTGGTAGGATCTGGCCATATCCAATACATAGCCTATTAGTTTCATGCCAAATTTTGTTAAAATAATTGCCGTTTTTAAAGGTTCAGCTCACGATCTGAAATGGCACCTAGTGGTTTCCAAACATAGACAAAAAGCACTTTCTCCACCTTGGGAACCCACAGAGCTTCATTTTATACAGAATGACTCAGAACCTGAAATATATATTGAAGTGGAGGCAGCACAAAGAAACATTAGAATTGTTTAAGAATTCACAGACACAGGGCTGATCTTTTTTCTGCCTTGTGCACACCCCAAAGTAAGACACCACATTCTTTTTCAGATATGAAATGTGAAATAGCAGCAGACAAATTGGTAATGTGCATTGATAACCAACCTCTGCATCAATTGAAGTAATTTTGTGGTGAATTTGGAGAGGATGAATTTGTTTCTATCACAGTGATTTGCAAAGTTTTCTTTCTTGAGCAAATAGTGGCCCTACATGTCTCGCAATGCCAAGGAGATGTTGTAAACTAATTTATTTGTTTATTATATTGATCCATCACTTTTCACACACTAAAGACTGTCCCCAAGTGTATTGCAAAATAACTATGAACTAATTGTCAGGATATTTTAAGCATGCTTTGTAAAGTGGATAATCTCTCAGATCTCAAAAATCCTATCAAACCTTTCTATGGTTGGCGATAGGGGGTTATTGCTAGAATGTGAATCTCTGTTTCTTGGAAGCATAACATAAATTCCACTTCTCCTCTGACAAAATATCTGTGGTTGTTGGATGGAGGGTGGGGGCACAGACTGCGTTTGTAAGCTCTTTCTCCTGTCTTTGTAATGAGGCATTACAACCCTTTTGCTGTGGAATGGTTTGGTGTCATCACTTCCAAAGTCATTTAATAGCTGTACTAGATCTAAATCTAAACTTTATGTTCATATTCCCTCCCCCCCTTGCAAGCTGCTCACAAGGCTCGAGTCAGCATTGGTCACAGCTGAATGCCTGTACTTGATGCAATGGCACCCACCCAAATGGGAAACGGTAGATACACCTTGTGTGTGTGGGCAGGGGGAATATTGTCCTCCTACATTTGAAACAGCTCAGCCATGTGTCTCTCTTTCCCCCAAAACTTTGGGTGAGAAAGAGAGAGATAAAGAAGTTCACAGAGTGGCATGCACACTATGTACTTTTTAAATTAGTGTAAGGGTAGAGGATAAATTTGATTCATTTTGCACTTAATGGAGAATCGACTTAATTTGTACTTTCTGGATAAAAGAGAATGTGGGGGGATCCTTTGCAATTCACACGTTTCCAGATTTTGCAGTGCAGCTCTGTAGCCGTGTAATGTGTAGAAATACCCACCATATACCAGAGTGAAAGATGTGTGTGTGCGCACACACACACATATATATATGATATGTGTAAAAATAACATCCATAAGGCATTGTACAGTATTGGGGGGAAACGTCTATACAACGAATGTGTTTTTTAGGGACAATTGCAAACAACATGTTCATTGGCATAAGAAATAAGTGGATTCCACACCATGTCAAACTTATCTCTTTTGGAAGTTCCTTGTACAACCCTTCTGTGACAGGTGAGTCTTTTTGATAAGGCCACATCCCACACAGCATTAAACCATAGATTCATGTGTAATTCTGATTGCTTTTTCTACTGCTGGGCTATCAAGCCTGCTTAGGTTAATATACTTCCAATTGTTTAAATCCTGTTGCACGCTTTCATAAATATTTGTATCGTTGCTTTGGCCTATTTAAAAGCAGATGTGACAGTTATTCCTAGGTATTTAAAGCAGCCATGGGCTATGGCTGGGGATGAGTTAGAGAGAAGCCAGACTGACCGGACAGATTATTATTTTTGAATAATTTGCAAACCTGTCACTTTGCAGAATATATTGTGTTGCTCCAATATATAGGGGGGGGGGGCCTCCCAAGGGTCCTGGAATGTCATCTGCAAACATGTTCACTTTGTATTCTACACCTTTCTTTATTGCTTCCATTACTTATACAAAGCAGCCTATATGGACTGGCTTGCAAGCTGCAGGGCCTTTGTTTGAAATTTAAAAGGGGGGGGGACTCTACTACAGTGGTGCCTCGCAAGACGAAATTAATTCGTTCCGCAAGTCTCTTCGTCTTGCAAGTTTTTCGTCTTGCGATGCATGGTTTCCCATAGGAATGCATTGAAAATCAATTAATGCGTTCCTAGGGAAACCGCCTTCAGACCAGGTCCGGGGACAGTCTGTCCCCGGACCTCTTCTGAAGGCTGGGGGGGGGAACAAGGGCTTTTCTTCCCACCCCCAGCATTTTAAAAAACCCCGGGACAGCGGAGGACTTCTCCGCTGTCCGGGCGATCTTAAAATGCTGGCGGGCGGCATTTTAAAATCGCCCCGGACAGCGGAGGACTTCTCCGCTGTCCGGGGCGATTTAAAAGCCCCTGGGAAGGCAGGCAGGGGGGACAAAGACTTTCGCCCCCCGCCCGCCTTCAGAAGGTGTTCCCGCCCCCCCTGCCCCGCTTCGGAACAGCGTTCCGAAGTGGGGCGGCTGGGGCAGGTGTTCCCGCCCCCCCGCCCCGCTTCGGAACAGCGTTCCGAAGTGGGGCGGCTGGAGCAGGTGTTCCCGCCCCCCCGCCCCGCTTCGGAATAGCGTTCCGAAGTGGGGCGGCTGGGGCAGGTGTTCCCGCCCCCCCGCCCCTCTTCGGAACAGCGTTCCGAAGTGGGGCGGCTGAGGCAGGTGTTCCCGCCCCCCCGCCCCGCTTCGGAACAGCGTTTTAAAATGCTGGGGGTCGGGAGCGAAGCGTTCGCTGCCGACCCCCAGCATTTTAAAATCTCCCCGGGACAGCAGAGACTTCTCTGCTGTCCCAGGGAGATTTTAAAATGCTGGGGGTCGGCAGCGAACGCTTCGCTCCCGCCCGCCAGCATTTTAAGATCGCCCGGGGCAGGCGGGGGGGGGAAGGCAGGCGGGGGGGGGAGCAAAGACTTTTGCCCCCCGCCGGCCTTCAGAAGAGGTCCTCTTCTGAAGGCCGGCTGTGGGCGAAAGTCTTTGCTCCCAACCACCAGCATTTCCCTATGGGCTTTCGTCTTGCAATGCAAGCCCATAGGGAAATTCGTCTTGCGAAGCGCCTCCAAAACAGAAAACCCTTTCGTCTTGCGGGTTTTCCGTCTTGCGAGGCATTCGTCTTGCAGGGTACCACTGTATTTTGAATGGTTAAGGTAAGCAGAAGCTCCTATCTGCTTTCCTATTCCAAATATTGGAGACGTTTCTCTTTTGCCTCCTTCCACCACAGAAATTCAGAAAATAACACTCCACATTTTCATGTACGTACAAGAGGTAGATTTGCACCCAGTACTACTTCCAATCACATATTTGTTACTGAGAGAGCATTGCAGAAAGAATAATTCAGAGGAATTGCACCACCAGGAATGTGTGAAGAACACAGCAAACCCTTAAGGGAAGACATTGCAGACATATTGATTTTACAGCATTAGAACTGTCACATATTCCTCTAAAATCCTGGGAATTGTAGTGTCACAAGACTGCAATTAACACTCTGTTAGAGACCACTAGCCTATTAAATTGCTTAGGATGAGAGAATAACTATTAAATCAATGGTATAGATATGCCTGAAGGAGCAGAAGCCAGCATAGTAATGACTGGGCAAGTGAGAACATGAACAACAACTATGTGCCAATTCACACATACCTATCATCAGTGGAATACACATGGTGACTCACAGCTGAATGTGTGAGATAATAGAGAAATATTGTACTTGTGCTTTCGTCATATGCTAAAGACACACTTCTTTGCTCTGGCCTTTTGACACCCAAGATATGCATTTTTGGGACCCACCCTGTGACTGTAATGTGTTTTAACGTTGTTGTTTTTTATGTTGGAGTTTAGATTGTTGGGACCTGCTGATGAAGAATGCTTAATAAATGTAATGATGGTGGTGATTATGATGGTGATAATTTTTTAAAAAAAGCATTCTCACAGCTGCTGCATGAGGAAGGATAGTAGTCTCTTTTTACAAGTAGGGAATCGTAGTATTTGTTTTCCAAAGCTGCAAAGATTCCAAGCTGAGATGTGATTTGAACAGAGATCTCTGAGGCTTAATTCTGCTTCATTCTTTCTCCACTGTGATACTGGGGAAGGGAAAACCCTGACAGGACTCTGGTAGTACATGCTGTAACTATGCCTAGACTGGATTATTGCAATGTGCTCTGTATGCAGGATGGCCAGCCTATGAGGCCATGTGAAGCGTTCGCCTCAGGCGTCAGGATCTGTCCAATCCATAGGGATGGCAGATCCCTCTGCTAATGCAGAGGTGTCACTGCCGTTTAAAGCTTCATCCAGGTGCCGCCTGCCACTGGCCCTCCCCTTCTTTGGCCTCAGCTCCTGGCTCACCTTCTGCCTCCTTTTCAGCCAGAGGCTCCTGTGCAACAACAATTCTGCCCTCTTTTCACCAAGACTGGAGAGGGGCAGCAACTGGAGAAGGAGAAGTCAAAGCCACAACTTCACAAATGCTGATCTTCAACTCCCGCTTCTTCCATATGTTGATCTCTGCTCCCACCTTTTCCCAAATGCTGATCTTTCCCTCCCTGATGCAAACTTTCCCCCTCTGCTTTCCAACCCCACCCCGACACAAACGCTCCCTCCCCTCTTTTCATCCCCTCATGCCAACTTTCTTCCTTTTTTTTCCTTTTTAAATCACCCACATGCATGGCTATTACTTTCACTCACTTCACTAACAAACTGTAACAGTTCCGTGACAAATTCATGGTTGCATGTGAGATGCACCTCCATCTCACTAAACTGGCAGGAGGGGTGCCATTGTGTGGTGTGCCTCAGGTGCAAAGATGTCTTGGGGCCAGCCGTCTGCATGGGACTGCCATAGAAGAGTCTTCAGAAACGTCTGTTGGTCCAAGATGCAGTAGCAAGGAGTGCTTGCTGCCTGTGCTGCTTAGTGATTTGTTTCCAGGCTCAATTCAAGGTGGCTGTCCTTACCTTTTAAATGCCTAAATGACTTAGGTGGTTACTTGAGGGACTGCCTTTTCCTGCCTGCCTGTTCCTTGAGATTTCGTGAGGAAGCACTTCCCTGTGCCCCACCTATGAGGGAAGTCAGGTTGGTTTGGGTGAAACCATAGTGCCTTCCCCTTCCCCATAAGGCTGGCATGGTTCTGTCTTTGATTGCTTTTTGGCTGGCTGGTGTATCCTTTTTATTCTAGTAGGCTTTTCATTGGCCAGGCTGAATTGGTTAGGGTTTTATCTGCTGTCATCCCTGTCAAGTTTGCTAATTTGTGATTGTTATATTGTGATTTCTTAATACTGTTAATACTAGCAGCATATTTTTATAATGTGGTTATAATGACTGCAATCTACCTTTTGTATACATTTGTATCAGAAAGGCATTTTAAATGAATAGGTACATGATTTTGGAACTCACAAAGCTGTTCTGAAAGTCTCTCTTACCCTCCATTTTTGCATAGAATCACTTTACAAAATCACCACTCCATTTTTCCCCTTGCCAGATAGACCAATTTGCTTTAATGTTCAGTTCACATGGCAAATAGTCAAAGCATGAAATGAAATCCAATGAAGCATTTGGAATAAGAAATGTAAACTATTTCAAAACATAAAAACACAATAACTTGACTGGGCTCTGCTAAATAGCTCTTGGGCATTTGTCCGCTGTAGTTTGGTTTAAGTATTTTTTTTAAGGTTGTATAATGTAGTGCTGCATAAATGCAAGGCTATGTACTCCCTTCATAATCCCACCTCATTAACCACAAGGACATAGCCCATAATAGTCCAGTAAACTGCACCGCAATACAGAGGATTAAATTTTACTCCTGTGCACTGACTTGTCTTCTAGCTACCAAACCTTTAATGTTTCCTATGCACCATGCATCTGGAAATAACATGATTATTCTAAGAATTAAAAGATGTGTGCCTCTGTAATGAACATTAGCAAATCCTATAGGATGTATTGTAAGCACAGCTTTAATCATCTGATAATATAAAGGACTGTAGGCCTCAGGAATTCCTCAATGCAATATTCTGAGGTGAGGAAATTATGCAGCCTCTCTCCCCTCCTTTTTCCAAGCTGTAATGCTTATTTGTGATAGACTTTAGCATCTCAAAACAGTGACATGTTTATGGCCCAACAGGAAGCACAGCAAATCTATAGTATTGTAATGTGCTAAGAAATTTAATGATGGATTGAATGATGCTACTATCAGTAATTGGCTCAGCTGCATGTGTAAGCACTGACAAATCTTGAGTGTTTAACCCACTATGTGATCTCAAACAGAAATCCAGACAACAAAAAGGTAGAAATACACAATTTCAATTTTATTAAACAGTAAATCAATCACAACAGAGGATAATTGCCAAACACTGATGGCTATTTGCCATCTTCAGGAAAAGAGGATTATTATTCATTAAATGTGCTAGTTGCTTTATCTTGCCCAAGGCAACCCCCCCTTACACTTAAAGCATCCCACCCAGGATTAAATTACAGATCTATTTTTAGTTAAGAGTAGATTAATAATATTTGCAACACATGGTCTCTTTTTCCTCAGATAGAAGCAAGAGCTAGGCTTTTTCCAGCCATTCCATGGCAAGGGTTTTTAGATAGAACAGGCAAACTTTCCTGGAATTGTCTCATCTGAGTGCCTTGGATAAGGGGGTAGCTAGGGATGGGGGATAAATTCAGTTCACTTTTCATTTTAATATAAAGCTGCCCAATTCACACTTTCCAAAACAATGCTTGAACCAAAACAGACATTCTTCCATATTCTCATTTCTCTGAATCTTGTTATCAGTTCTCCAACTATTTAATGTGCACAAAAGTGTGTATATTAGGATGCGTGCACAGAAATGACTTTATTATTGAAAATATAAATATGCATTGTATTAGAGGAAATTTCTTATTAAAAATTGTGTATGTTGGGAAAATGTGCACTGAGGCCTTAAAAAAAACTTCTGCTTGGACAAAGGAGAAAATAAGAGAAACTGAAATTGATGGATTTGGTCAACCCTAGGGTAGTCAACATGACACCTTCCATATATTGGAGTCCCAACTCACATTAGTTCCTGCTAGTATGGCCACTGATAATGAGAACTGTGGTGCAATCTGGGGGGCACCACGCTGTCTACTCCTGCCTTAGCATCCCCTCATCTTTACCAACACAACTGTTCTTGCCCAACCCACTTTGTTCTTCATCACCTTTTTATCTCCTTTGCTCAACATGTTGCCAATCTCCCCTTATCAGTAATGATTAATGACTATATGTGATCTGTGAGATACGTAGTATACTTGCAATACATGGGAATTATAATAAATGCCCTTGGAAGCAAAATGCATAAATGCCTTGGGAAGCATCTTTGTTAAAAGCAGAAACCTTTCTATATAATAGAACAAGAACTAGGATGGTCTGAAGGACAAATGAGTCCACCAGTTTTAGCTAAGCAGGTCTGGATCTGGCCACTGCATGGATGGTAAACTAATGTATTCCATCTTGGGTTCTGTGATGGAAGATGGGACAGAAATGAAATGGAAATAATTCTTATATAACTTAACACTGCTGAATTCTCCAATGCAGCACACTTTTTGGTAATTCCCTCCAAGTTTTGCCAACTTTACACTGGTTCAGATAAACTAGTCTGGGTCTGCCACCAGCCAATCAGGGATGCCTTTTAAAACTGTAAGTCACTGGGCTTCACCTCATCCACCCTGCCCTTTTATAAATATTTTGGTTCATACAGACCTCAATCAAGAGTAAATGCGAATAATGGTCAGTCTCTTAAGGCCTTCACCTGTCTCTCCAGGAGGAGCTAGCCAGTGAGTACTCAAAAAGTAACAGACTCAGTTGCCTGTTTATCAGATAAAGGCAGGTGAACCTAGGAAATCAGGCTGAAAATGGGAGTGAGCAGGAAACTGCGAGTTGAGAGATAAGTTGATGAGCTGCAAAAGTGGGGAAAGTTTTTATATTTGCTTGAAATGATTGGAAGCCTCTAGCAAAATGAGAAACAGATCCATAGGCTGTTGCAGTTGTGTAATGTCTTGATGAGTAACAATATTGACATAGAGGATTAAGGCATAATATGCTGGTGTGGGTCTACATGCAACGCTGTTGGCAGATTTGTCACAGAAACAGCAAAATTGGATTGATGAGTAGAGGTGTGTGAGCACCTCTTGTGTGTATCAGATTGTCTTAGAATTAGCAAAATATGTGTGCATGAAGATTTCAGATCTTTTCTACATACAATTCAAAGTGCTTGCATTTTTTCCATGTTAATTTATTTGGTTTGAGTCATGGACATGGACTTCATGCCAGCATTATTTTTTTGATTTGAGATTAAACCATATGCAGTCTCTGGGGATCAAGGGTAACAGGGCTGTTTTGCTAATTAATTTTTAAAAATCAAATAAAAGTCCCCCCCTTTTGTTGTTTTCTCTTTCTTTCTTTTTTGGTTGGGGGGAATTAGATCATTCAAACATGCAACTCTAATATAGCACATCAAGTGTTCCCAAAGATGCAGAAACTCATGTCAAATCAGATTGCCTACCTACATAGAAGTTTTGGAGGAAATGGCCAAATGCTATAGATAGTTCAGATGGATGTAGATTGGTTTTTGAATGCCTAGGAGTCTGTGACTGACCTATTCATGGATGGTTTATGAATATTTTAAAGGGGATAACTTGCATGGGATTGAAAATTGGGAATTTGACTGACTGCATTCTGATTGTCCAAATCACATTTACATTGAAAAGCAAGGAAACCATCATGCTCTGGCAAGGCACAGTATTATCTTAAATAGCACCCAATCATATTCTTCCTCAAATCAGTTGCAGAATTCCATTTGAGAGGAGAATCAGGCCTCCATATCCCTTTAGAGCCAAAGACACTTTTCAGATAAAACCATTCACACCCCTTCTAATTTTGATGCCATGGTTGATCAGATCTTTTTGTAGCTTTGGAACTTGCTTGTCCAGTTGTTAGGGATACTTTTTAGCTTGTAAAGAGTGAGGATGTGGACAGGATTTGTGAAGTAAGATTTACCACGTGTATGATTAACCCTAGTCCTTTCTGGCTCATAAAAGCTGCCAGAAGGACACGGGGTGACTGGGTGATGTAGGGAGGCTCCACAATACCTTCCTGCATGAGGAAGTTGCTTCAGAAAGCATTAGAGGTAGTGGTAAGGTCTTTTTTTTAAAAAAAAAAAATACCGAACCCCAATATATTTGGGGTAATTGCTCTGTTCTTGGACAAGGTGCTTAAGCATGTGGAAGTATCTTAATGCCATGTTTTCCTGGATGGTTTTTAATCATCTAGAGCCGTTTCCATTTGGTTGCAGGCCTAGATAGAGGCTGAAGACTAGTTTAGTTGCCTTCATAGTTTATACAGTTGAGACAATGGTAGCCTGTCCCTGTTGGTTATGTTAACATGCTCAGCATACTTTCGATACCATCCACCATAGTATCATGGATCACCTGAGTGGCACCATTCTGAGATGTCAGTTCCTTACTAGAGGGGTGGTTTCAGAAGGTGGTGCTGGAAAACTCCTTGGCCCACTTGCTTATTGCATCTCATAGTTAATATTATTATTCATTATTCATTAAATTTCTATACTATACATCATCCAAGGATCACAGGGTGGTTTACAATTAAAAAACACAAAAATACATAACTTACTAACAAACAAAACAATACCCCCCCATTCTGCCCCCCTCCCATGCCACTTAACATCTACGTGAAGCCACTGGTAGCTTGGAGTTTGGTGTCATCAGTATGTAGATGACACCTAACACACACACTCATTTCCATCACAATCAAAGGAAGTTGAATCTATGTCTGATGATGATCATGGACTGGATGCAGGTGAACAAACAGAAGCCTGCAAGAAAATGAAGGCAGATCAAGGAACTGGGGTTCACCTAGTTTTGTATAAGGTTTCACTCCCTTTGCCATAATTTCATCCTATATTTTTATAAACCCCAATTAACATATAGCCAAACATTTCCTACATTCATTACTGGATTGAGGATGGAAGGCACCCAGCAATCCTGAAGTGGTGAAAGACCAACTGCTTTGACTCCCCCCCCCCCATAGATTACATTTTTCTGTTTGCCTAAAGCTGACTTGTCTGCTGTTGCCATGTTTGCAATCAAAAATATATGTTCCTGAAAAGAATAATGGCATGACCTGACGGAAATAGGTTTGGAGCAGAAATTACCAACAGCTCACCTTGAGCCGCTAACTTGAAGTACTTCTCAAATCCAAACTGAGAAGGAGCTGCTTGTTTTGTCAAAATGACTACTGTGTTCAGGTTGTTAAGTAATTTTTAGCTGCAATTTGTTTTTGTCAATAACTTACTGTTCTACAGAAGAAATAGTATTGAATTAATGTCCCACACTTCTTTAGTCTGTTTGTCCTCCTCTTGCCAATGCCGTTGGGAGATTTACTTCCCAAAGGTCGAGAGGGAGGAGAAAGTGACCCACTATTGTTTACTTGCAGGAGAGCAAGTGTTCCCTCCTCTTAAGAACTGCAAAGGTGGATAGCACTTCATTCTGCCTGAAGGAGGCATTGCTGCCGTTGTGATAGCAGCACATTACTCTAAAACCTAGCAATTGTTGAGCCTAGCAATCAGCATGTACAGGCTTGATGCTGTGTCAAGATTAAAATGAATCTCGTACTATTTAAATATGACTCTAGACAGTTGGCAAGTCTAATAAAGCAGAAGCACAACAACCAACTTATGTATTTGGCAACCCAGTAAGCTAATGCTTGTTTGAGACATTTATGCTTATGATTATATTCATTCTTTTAAAACATGTACCAAACTTCTTGTTTCAGTCCTATCCTTTCATTTTAAAGTTAAGTGTCTGTAACCCAAATAGACTGAAAACTTAGCATAACCAATGAAGCTTTGCAGTTGTTCTATCAGTAACCTTGATATCAGGCCAGAATGTCCTTAGCAACTGCTTAGCGACCACATAGCAGAAAATACATTTGTGTGTATGTGGATATTTTTTTCCCTTCCAAAGGCTGAGAGCAAAGAAGTAGTTGGGGGCTGTGGATATGAGGTGTGAAGATCAAGCTGGAATTGGGATGCAAAGCAATTTGCTACTTGGAGAGATTGTGGGCCTATATAGTTGATGTTCCCATGCATATGAAGAGGATAATAACTGAGATGTTTTTCGGCACCTAGAACATGGATTTTGGCACTGCTTTGCAACTTTATGGTATTCTGGATCCTGTGGGAAAGGACTTTGTTTTCCATCCCATGTGTCTTAAAATGCAGTTCTTTGTCTGTGCTAGTTTGGAGAAGGCTATAGAAAGAACTCAAAGGGACAATGTGTTGACAGGCACCTCCTTCTTTCAAGCCTCACCTTTCCCTTTTTTCTGCTTGCTATAAGGATTCCCTGGACAGGATCTTTGATGGGAATAGTAGTAGACTTCACCCTTCTGTCACCTTGCATCAGGCACTGTTCATTTGACCCTAATGAAAGACATGCCAAGGAGGCCCAGACAATATTGGTAATTATAAATAATTATTCTAAGTAAAAATTGTAACCTTCCAGAATAGAAACAGAATGGGGAATCTAGATTTCAAACAAATGACAAATGGAACAGATGGATTGGGTATCCCTCCATGCTGCTGCGTAGGCTCCAGTATCAGTCCCTCCATTTGTCCATGAAAGGGGCACAGAATAACTGCATCAGCAAAGTTTGAAGTCGGCTTTCAGCAAACATGCAGTTTAGTCAATTAAAAGTTCATGAAATATCGTTAATTAAAATGTGCAGAGAATGTGAGAAATCATTTAGTGAGGTATGTTCAATGTATAACAAAGATTAATGGGAACAATATGGAAAGATAAATGTTTGGCTGAACTTCAAGAAAATCTTCTTGACAGTGATGTATATTGCTCCAAAGAACTTTTCCCAAGGGAAGTGATACAAACCCATTATCAGGGACATGTCATGCCAGAGAAGATAAGAGCTGCAAAGGTGACAAAAGTTCACTGCTTGAGGAATCACATGTGGTCTGAAGAAGGAAAAGGTATTATTGCATATCTTGCTGGTTGTGTGGCTATCATTCATTGGCTAAATCTTGATGACTTACTTGTGTGAAAAGGCCACTGCAGATTAAAGAGCATAGATGGTGCTTTAAATATTGCCTACATGCAATCACTAGGGGGCAGGGAGGAGTGTAGCTCAGAGATAGATCATTCTGTTTTCCTGTATCAGACCCAAGGTTCAATCTCTAATGTCTCCAATAATTATTATTTTAAAATCACAGACAATACAGTTGGGAAAGATCTGGAGAGCCACTAATAAGTACAATAAATATTATTGGGGCTAGATATACCAACAGTCTACCTCAGTATCAAGGTATTATTTTGTACGTGCAAATACATCTCTTCTAAATGAGCACAGATGTAATTTTAAGCTGTGATTCACCGAGTGATTTACACATGTATGTGTGAACAAAACCTCCATAAAACAATCTAGCTTCTCTCATACTCAAATCCCTCATGGGTTTCTTCTCAAATTAACTCAAAAACAAAACAAAACTGCACCTGCTCGTGTCTGATTTCTAGCTGATTTGGGGAAGTGTTGTATTCTGTATTGCACGGCTGATTAGAACGAGCAGACCTCTGTACATTGGCTTAATCATTCCAAGTAGGCAGAACTAAGAAATACACTGCACTGTACGTATTCATTTAATTTTACCTTAACATTAATAAAATGCCTTATTGTAAAGCAGCAGTCAGTATTTTTTAACAGGGAAAATGTAACAAATGACAAATCTACAGCATTAAAAGCAAACAACAGAAGTCTCATAAAATGATTGCAAAGTTGAGATTAAAAAGGTTTTAAATCATTCATGGCATAGTAAGAGCTGAAATTTTAAATGGAGGAAGGAGGGTCCCAACAACTACAGCATGTTAATTGCCAGCTCTAAGCATGCAAGGGTGTAGTCCAGGCATCCCCAAACTTGGCCCTCCAGCTGTTTTGGGACTACAATTCCCATCATCCTTGACCACTGGTCCTGTTAGCTAGGGATGATGGGAGTTGTAGTCCGAAAACAGCTGGAGGGCCAAGTTTGGGGATGCCTGGTGTAATCAAACAAAAGATTTACCACTGCTGAAGCTGCTATGGTAAAAATGTCTAGTGGTGATTTGTTCATATCTGATCATATGAGAATGATCAATGAGGTATGTGGGAGTACTTCCACACAGCAGTTGGCTGTGGACTCAACAATTTTTTCCATAGTGTCCATACAATATTGTCACTATTAAAGTGCTGTCCCTTCTTCCTGCTCCCATTTAATCTGGATTTACCATTTTTGTAGGGCTTGTTTAATTATTGCATTTTCCAATGGGTAAAATTCAGTTTACATGGGAAAATAATAAGAGATAGCATTTTGGTGAGGATGCCGTGTGGGTATTTCACAAAATCTGCATGTACAAGTAACACACAATCACCAATAAACTGCTGCATGGAATATCCCTGATTGAAAACCATACAGCATCCTTCAGAAATGTGTGCATAAATGTAAACCAAATGTGAAACAAAGGTCTTTCATGGTTTTGTTTGAGGGAGGCTTTTGAAGAATTTCACAACTTCAAGTTAAAAATACTTTTAAGTACAGGGATAAAACTTGACTTTATCTGGTCGCTCTCTTAAAATCTGTGGATTGAATTACTTGCCGGTGCCTGCATTATGAAAGGATATACACAGATGGGTAAGGACATGTGAATATCTGAGGTTAGAAATTATATAAACAATAAAATTAAACGTTGAAATGTCTGAGCAGGTGAAGGTTTGTTTGCAAGAGAAGCATGAGAGAAGAACGGAACAATGTGTACACAGAAGCTATTGCTATACCGTTGATGACAAAGAAAGGAGTGAAAGATGAGAAAGTTGCTATGCCTTGTGATTAAACCAGTAGAAACTAGTAGAAGGAAGTGTTGCCATACACGTACATAACCTCTCCTTTGCTTGTAAATGTATAAATGTGTGTGCTTTTTTCATATTTGGTGTGCTACTTGCTGGTTGAGGTTGTGTTGCACTGACCTTGGCTAAAAGACTAAGCAATCTCTAGCCTTTTAAACTGGGGGGGGGTTATTGCTTTGTTGTGTATTTTTGTGTTTTTTTAAATAGTGAACTACCCTGTGTTCCTCAGATGAATAGTAGTGTAGAAATTTAATTATTATTGATAATACATAAATGCATCATACCCTCAGGCTTCCCCTTCACTCATTACCTATATAGGATTTGGGGGGCGGGGGACAGCAGAAGAACCACCTACAGTACCATCTCTTAACATGAGGAAAGAGGAGGTGGCTGTTGACTGGAGGTTTTTCAGCAGAAGTTGGATGGCCATCTGTCATGGATGATTTGAGAGTCCTGTATTGCAGGGGGTTGGACTAGATGACCCTCGGGGTACCTTACAATTCTATGAGTCTATGATGCTACTAAAAACAGAGGCATATTTAAGGAAGCCCCACAAGCCTCCCATTCTCGCGCACCCTTTTCATGAAGAAACAAATTCTCCTTCCCTCCCACCAGTTCCAAAACCCCAATTTCCACCCACCCTTCACGACTCACTATACAAATTAAAACTTTAAAAAAGTAAATAATGCTGATGAGTGGCTTCTTCCTCTGAAAATTGCCATTTAAAATTTCTGATGTCCAGACCCCGCAATCACAATTCAGGCAAGGGGGGAAAAAAAACCCTAGGAAAGGCACTGTAGTTGGCTGGCTGGCACGTTCTCGAAGAAGTCAGTCAATCTCCCGCGCGACAGACAACCCAATACATCTCGGTGTAAATGCAGAAGCCTTCCCTCCACTACCAGCTACGGCCACCCACCTGAGTCTCAAGCGAAGGCTCCTCCCTGAGGGAATGTCTGGCTCTCAGAACGTGCTTGCAACCGAGGGAATGAATTGTTCAGTCTCCGGGCGGAAACAGCCCACTGAAAGGTTCTGATTGGCTAACAAGGTTGCCACGTGACCCATCCTAGTCCCCTTTGTGCTGTATGTTATTCCTGTGACTTGATTGGCTAGACGCCTATAGAAGAAGAAAAAGACGCCATTTTGTCTGCTCACAGTGTTCTCAGGAATGCTGCCTTATTTTGAACTTAAACGGTCAGGACTGAAGAACTGCTCCTGTCCGTTGCAGTGTTTTCTGACTACCTACAGAACAGGAGAGTAGCAGTGAGTTGCAGAAGTCTCTGTAAGTGATCATGAAGGATATATGGTTGGGCCTGAGTGTGTTTGGCTTTGGGATTTAGGAGTTTTTTTTAAAAAAAAACGTTTTCTCCTTACAAGTTCCTCGGGGCCCTGCCAGTCTGTTCAATAGACACACCTCTGGTACACTTGATTACTCGCTTTCCCCTGCCTTCACCTGACTAAGAACATATAGAAATGTGGGGGAGGGGGACGAAGCTCAAAGGATACAGTATTTCAAATCCAGCCATACTGAGGAGCCCCCCAAATGTTTTAAAACTGAACTAGCCAATTCAGCTCTCCCTTTCCAATTATTCTATTATTCGCTAGATACAAGCTGAGAAAGTTCATACATCTAAGTTCATACATCAGGGAGAAAAACAGGTTCTTAGTTTGGAAGGATCCATTTTTGGGGGGCATTCAGAAAAGTCTGTTCAGCCAGCAATTTTGAAAGGGAGGTTAGTGCCTAAACGACCCAGAAGTAGCTGGGAAATGGCTTACTGTATAGGAAAGATGATGAACATTTTGTTTCCAGCGTTATTAAAATTGCTGGAAGATGTCCATCCAAAATGAAGTGTGCTTGAAATCCAGCCTGTGTCTCTAGGTCCTTCTACCCACCCTTTTAAGTTAGCCATCCCTTCACCTCTTCCCGCTTCTGACATGCCTTTTCTAGCCTGTTATCTCATTTTCCTCATTAGCTTTTTTGGCTCGGGTTATGGTGAGGCACTCTATCCTCTTGTGATAACAGTGGTTGTACATATTACTGGCAAGAAATGTAGTGTTAGGTTCCAGGTTAATTGGTGCCTGCGATTACCAAACCATGGGAGCAACAAAAGCCCGAGGCATTAAAACGAAGATCTATGTACTCCTTCAAAGCAGGCTGTAGGAGAAGACCTCCTAAGGGATTGTGGATAGTAGCAAATATAATAATGACATATGCGTGGTCATGGGTAGGGACAATATCTCAATTATGTAAGCGTGGCGGATGTTCTTTTCTAATGGGAATTGGGAAAATGATGATAGGCATTGTGGAGGCTTTTTGAATGCGAAAGTGTTTCCCCTCTGACTGGTAAACAGAATTCTTCTGTTATAATGTAAATCGTTTAAAGATGGCTTATGCAAGAGACTTAAATTTGAAATAGCTTCTGGTAACTGCACTCTGTTAGCTCAGGAGTCATTGTTGGACAATTGCTAAATCTGCCCTACTTGGAAGAAGGGATAGGGGGCAAATCTGAGTCAGTTCACATTTAAAAGCAAGCACTTCTCTGAAATTTGCAGTTCTGTTCTCTAGCCAAGTAATGTGTACAGAAATGCAAATACTAGGGCATGGTTTGCATAAAATGCATATATAAGTGAAAATAGCATACAAAATGTATATTAGGGAAAATCAGATTGCAAAAAGTGTATATTAGGGAAAATTGCATAGAAAAGTATGTTAGGAGAACTTCACACTAAAATGGCAGAAGTCTTAGTTTTGCATATGGTTGGCAAGAAGCAGCCTTTGTAGGTGTGTGTATTGGCTGCTCTTGGTTTTGGGAGAACTAGTGCTGTCTTGTCAAAATGCTTGCCTGCTTCCTTCTGCTCAACTTGTATATTTTTTTTAAAAATAACATTATAATACTCTAGTAAAAGGACCCCTGGATGGTTAAGTCCAGTCAAAGGTGACTATGGGATATGGCACTCATCTTGCTTTTCAGGCCAAGGGAACCAGCGTTTGTCCACAGATAGCTTTCTGGGTCATGTGGCCAGCATGATTAAACTGCTTCTGTCACAAAGGAACACTGTGACAGAATCCACAGCGCATGAAAATGCCATTTACCTTCCCACTGCAGTGGTACCTATTTATCTACTCGCACTGGTGTTTTTTGAACTGCTAGGTTGGCAGAAGCTGGGACAGAGCAACGGGAGCTCACCACTGTCGTGTGGATTTGAACCGCTGACTTTTCAATTGGCAAGCACAAGAGGCTCAGTGGTTTAGACCACAGCGCCACCTGCGTCCCTCAATATTCAGTACTCTAGTACACTTTCCTTAAAAGATAACTGACCCTATAAAAGCTATCTTTTGAAATTTCCTAGTTCTTGCAGGAAGTGCTGGAATAGTAATAACATTTTTCAAGTCAGGCATTATTTCATGGGACAATCAGGTTCCTGGGAATTTTTTTTTTTTTTGAGAATTACTGAATGCAATCGTCTCAGGGACAGGATCTCTGAAAAGAGAACTCAGCATGGAGTCCAATTGTAGAAATTTTGGCAGGAATGGTATGCACTAAGGGAGGAGAGAATGCACAGTCCAAATGAATTAAGGCCTTTTTCTTGTGGTTGTCAGCTGGTTAGCAGATGGAACCATTTCCCCCACCCCCCCAAAGTTAGTCATATTTTAAAAAAGAGGTGCTTCAATAAAAATAAATTGCTCTATCAATCACTGTGTTTTTCCATGAGCCTTCATCAGATCCGCCCACAATTTGCATCAACTGCTGTTAATCTTATTTATTTAATGTTTTAAAAACAAACCTTACTGCATGAAAAGAAGACCCAATTGCCCACTCTCCTTTTAATTTAAAGACCAACTTGAAGTTGTGCACTTCAGTTATGCAAAGCGTTTGCCCACAAATTATTGTGATAAAAATGTAAACTGACAAACCATGGAACAAAAGCAGCTGTCCAGAAGCTCAAAATAGGCCATCAGTTTTTTGATAAGCAAAGAGACAGGAGTATTTTAAAAAGAAGACAAAATTATCTCCACTGAGATGCTGGTCCACATATTTCCATGTGTGCTGAGTGTATTAATAAGTAAACATTTAGCCTAGGAAATGTCTAGTTTTCATGTAAGAGATTCTGGAATGGAAGGTGCACATGGAAGCACTGGAAGACTGTGACCTTAGCGTATTCCACAGAATGGTTCACATGCTGCCTGGCCACACACTTACCTACATAATTGTGCTGTCAATATGCAGCAATTCCAGTTAAAAGGTCTTGAGAAACAGGGCTGGGAGAGCCCCTCCAGAATGGATAATGCCTGCCAAATTACAGGCAAATAGGTCAAGGGGCTTTGGGGGTGGACACTTTCAAAATGTGATCCCCTAAATTTATATTTAGTTCCTTAGATCCTTTTCTTAGAAGTGTAGAACAAATATTATATTGCACCTGTAACAGTGCCACAAACTCAGATCATACTGGTTGAGTGGGCATATATTGTGTAAAGCAGGGGTTGTCAACCTGGTCCCTACCACCCACTAGTGATCGTTTCAGGATTCTAGGTGGGCGGTAGGGGGTTCTATGACATAAGCTGAATCCTTCTTCCATCAAGCACTGGTGGGCGGTAAGGAAATTTTACCATCATGAAGGATGCATTTGTGGGCGGTAGGTATAAAAATGTTGACTACCCTTGGTGTAAAGTGATCCTGCAACTAAACTGGTACCAAGGGCTTTATATACTAACTCCTTAAACTGAAATGATGATACAACTGGTTAAATAACTGCTGCTTCTGTTTCAGGGGCTTTAATAGCCAGGCAATGAAAGACGGGAGGAATTTAGATGAAGTATATTTTAAAAGGCCTAACTTTAGCTGTTAATTACTGGAACTAGATGAATATGTTTTGATACAGTAGAATTCCACCTCTACCTGCACTCCTGCTGAACTCATTTTTGTGGCTTAACTAAAGTGTAGTTCCTCCTTCCACCCAGCTGAAACTTTTTATGTGGCCTTGCACTACTTTGAACTCGCAAAAATGCACTTAAATTGAGGTGGGGACAGAAACCATTTATATTCGCACTGTTAATTATGCAAAAGTCCACAAATATGAAAAAGGAGGAGAGCATAATCCAGGTTTGCTTTGTTGCTCATAATAATGGAGTCTCTATAATTATATGACTATGACCTGTATCTCCAATAATACAATTTAATGCGGCATAAATTGTAAAATACTTTAGTTACCACCCTACCTTCCAACTATTCTTTATTAAAATAATTCTTGCTCATATAAGTAATTATATTATAGGTCCATGCAAGTGAATAATGCTTTTATTATTCAGAAAAAAAAGAAAAGGACTAGGGTCTTTGGTAGATCCTGGCACGAGTAACTTCTGCTCTAGCCTACAAGGTGTCCTGTTTGTTCTGTGTCTGTTTGGGCTTTGGACATGATGGAGACAGAGCTTTATGAAGCAATAATAAAGTCACCAGGACTTCCGCTTACCCTGTACAAAGAAAGAACGAGTCCAAGAAGTTTTCCACTTGTCCTGTGCTTTCTAGGTGGTTTTGCCTTTGCCTTGCCACTTCCCCTTGGAAAACCTGCACTAAACTAAATAGGAACAAATGGAAATCTGTGGAAAACCTCATTGCTGCTTGTTCAGATTCAGTGCTAAAGATTGGGTTTCCCCAGGGGAAAGCAGTGGAGCAAACAGAGGCATGGATTAGGCCTGGGTGATAAATCAAAATATTACCCAGGACCAGTATGGGGAGCAGACCACAATGTCGGCTTTGTTCAATGGTATATCGTTGGTGAAACTGCCACCGCTCCTGAGTCCCTTTGCTAGCAACTTCCTCCAGTGAGCATTGCTAGCAGAGGGACTCAGGAGCAGTGGTGGTTTCACCAGCGATATATAGCTGAGTGAAGCCACCATCCCACTCTGCTCTCATATTACACAGAGGGAGAAAAAAGCTGCATTGGCCTCACCAATGCAGCTTGTTGCTCCCTCTGCATCTTCAAACTGCTCAGCTGAGTGTGCGGTTGCCGCTTGCCTCAGCCGAGCAATTAAAGAATCCCCCAACCCGGCTCTGGCTCTCTCGAAAGTGGGGGGAGCACTGGGGATGATTCTGCTAGCCGTTCAAACAAGCCACGTTGTTCCAGCCTGCTAGGAGCTGGGGTGAAAGCGCCTCAGCTCCCACGTTGAGAGCTGTGGCAGTTTCACCCAGCGCCTCTCAGCCTGAGACCAATGCAGCTTGTTTTTTCAGCTTTGCAGCATATCACCAGACTGCGATGTTTAGCTGGTGATAGACTGTGATGTTGAAAAGCTGATATCGCCCAGCCCTAGTGTGGATAAGCCTTAAGTTAGGCAAAGTTGTATCCAGCCAGAGCTTGCTGATTGTTGGATGGCACTACAGTCCTATCTCAGGTTACAAACACTTCAGGTTACAGACTCCGCTAACCCGGAAGTAGTACCTCGGGTTAAGAACTTTACCTCAGGATGAGAACAGAAATCATGCGGCAACAGGAGGCCCCATTAGCTAAAGTAGTGCTTCAGGTTAAGAATGGACCTCTGGAACAAATTAAGTTTGTAACCAGAGGTACCACTGTAATAGAAGGTATCATCTTGACTCCTTTCAAATAATTTTTGAAACTAAGAATGTTGAGTCTTGGTTAATCACTGGAAAGTGTCGGATTGTTTTATTTACTCACAGCAAAATATATTTTTTAAAAAATAATATTTATTAGTTTTCAACAATTTAAACACAACATTACCAAAGAAAACAACCAAAGAAAAACAATACAACAATACAATACCGTACAAAAAACACTACACGACACTAACACAATTGTCAAAACAAAACAAAAACCATTCAAAACAATCCAATTTCAATATCTTATTTTTCATTCACATGTTTTCACGACCTCCTCACACCTCCCTTTTTGTCTTCCACTTCTATTAATTGTTTCAGCAATTCCTCTCCATCTTCCTCTATTTCCTATCCTATAATTATCTTAACACATTCTAACCTTATTTTTCCCTTTAATACCCTATTAATCTATCTATACCTAATTCCTTATAACATTTCTACTAAAGCCATATAACTTCATTCCAACATTTTCTAACATTAATTTTACAATATTTCTGTAAATAGTCTTTAAACTTTTTCCAATCTTCTTCCACCAATTCTTCTCCCTGGTCTCGGATTCTGCCAGTCATTTCTGCCAATTCCATGTAGTCCATCAACTTCATCTGCCATTCTTCCTGTGTGGGTAAATCTTCCAATACTTCGCGATAAGTATTCTTGCTGCTGTTGTTGCATACATAAAAAAAGTTCTATCTTTCTTTAACACCAATTGGCCGACCATGCCCAGGAGAAAGGCCTCTGGTTTCTTCAAAAAGGTATACTTAAATATATTTTTCATTTCGTTATAAATCATCTCCCAGAATGTCTTAATCCTTGGGCATGTCCACCAAAGGTGAAAGAATGTACCTTCAGTCTCATTACATTTCCAACATTTATTATCGGGCAAATGGTAAATTTTTGCAAGCTTGACTGGTGTCATGTACCACCTATAAATCATTTTCATTAAATTTTCTCTTAGGGCATTACATGCCGTGAATTTCATACCTGTGCTCCATAAGTGTTCCCAGTCAGCCATCATTATGTTATGTCCAACATCTTGTGCCCATTTAATCATAGCTGATTTCACCATTTCATCCTGGGTGTTCCATTTCAACAGCAAGTTATACATTCTTGACAAATTCTTGATTTTTGGATCTAACAATTCTGTTTCCAATTTTGATTTTTCCACCTGGAAACCAACTTTTTTGTCCAAATTGTATGCCTCCATTATTTGGTAATAATGGAGCCAATCTCTCACTTTGTTTTTCAATTTTTCAAAGCTCTGCAATTTTATTATATCACCGTCATGCTCCACAATTTCCCAATATTTCGGCCATTTGGCCTCCATATTGAGTTTTTTCTGTGCCTTCGCTTCCATTGGTGACAACCATCATGGAGTTCTTTTTTCTAACAGATCCTTATATCTTATCCAAACGTTAGAAGAAGAAGAGTTTGGATTTGATATCCCGCCTTTCACTCCCTTTAAGGAGTCTCAAAGCGGCTAACATTCTCCTTTCCCTTCCTCCCCCACAACAAACACTCTGTGAGGTGAGTGGGGCTGAGAGACTTCAAGGAAGTGTGACTGGCCCAAGGTCACCCAGCAGCTGCATGTGGAGGAGCGGAGACGCGAACCCGGTTCCCCAGATTAGGAGTCTACCGCTCTTAACCACTACACCACACTGGCTCTCACAATGCTTTTCTAACAATATGATTTTTAAATGCTTTATGTACTTTTACCTTATCGTACCACAAATCTGCATGCCAGCCAAATGCGTTATTAAAACCTTCTAGATCCAACACATCTGTGTTTTCAAGAAGCAGCCATTCTCTCAGCCAGCAAAAAAGCAGCTGATTCATAATAAAGTTTAAGGTCTGGCAGGGCAAATCCACCTCTTTCTTTAGCATCCGTTAATATCTTAAATTTTATTCGAGGCTTCTTGCCCTGCCAGACAAATCTGGAAATATATTTCTGCCACTTCTTGAAACAATCCATCTTGTCTAAGATTTGCAATGTTTGAAACAGAAACAACATCCTTGGCAGCACGTTCATTTTTATCACAGCAATTCGGCCTAACAATGATAACTTCAGATTTGTCCATATTTCTAGATCCTTTTTCACTTCAGTCCAACATTTTTCATAATTATCTTTAAATAAATTCACATTTTTTGCAGTCATGTTAACCCCTAAGTATTTCACTTTCTTAACCAACGTTAGTCCTGTCTCCTCCTGGAATTTCTCTCTCTCATTCACAGTTAAGTTTTTCTCTGAAACCTTAGTTTTCCTCTTGTTCAGCTTAAAACCTGCTACCTGTCCAAATTCTTGAATCAATTCCAATACCCTTTTAGTACTGGATTCTGGCTCCTGTAAAGTCAATACTAAGTCAGCAGCAAATGCTTTCAGTTTGTAGTGTTTAGCTCCCACTTGTATACCTTTAACCTCTTGGTCCTTTCTAATCATATTTAACAAAACCTCAAGGACCGATATAAAAAGCAATGGAGAGATTGGGCAGCCTTGTCGTGTCCCTTTCTCAATCTTAAACTCTTCTGTCACTACATTGTTCACAATTAATTTAGCCTTTTGTTCAGAATAAATTGCACCTATACCATTTTCAAAACCTTGGCCTACCCCCATCCCCTGTAGATTCTACTCACAGCAAAATAAGATTGCAGGAGTCTGTTTAGAGCAAATGCTTTCTCAAATACTCGTACATAGAGTAGCCTGCCAGTTGCAGTCTCCATCTTGGTGTGCATTGGACCTGCCTTGCCATCTCTTGGCAGATATCAGGGGCAGCAAGAGGGTGGATTGATTTGTGCAGTGTGAGCAACAGGAAGTTTGAATATTCCTATAAAGATGCAGTGCAGCTATTGCCCTCCAGCATCACAGGATATATTCTTCTTAGGAGCATGTGCAATTACAACTGTGCTACTAGTTATGATTTGGCTATATTCTACCTCCGGGATGAGAGGGATCAATGTTTTTGAAACTAGTTGGTGAAGAACAACAGTGGGAGAATGTCCTGTATGTAGCAGGCTGGCCACGGTGGGAAACAGAAAAGATACTAGACCAGATCTAGCAGGGCTCTTTTTAAGTTCCAACTCCTACAATAGTGCATGATATATATTGCAATAGGCATGTGCTTACTCTTTTTAATAAAAGTGGATGCACAACCTTTGAATTGCCATTACTGAAGCACTCTTTGGAAACTGACATTACTACTATTGCATCCCCTTTAACCCCAACTTACTTTGCCATACCACAAGAAGAAAGGAGCCAAATTTCTTGAAACTTCCCTCTGTCTAACCTTGGATCCATCAGACTACCCATTTTCTGCCTAAATCTCTCATCATCCCTTAGATAGCACTCATTATAGCAAAAACGAACAAAGCTACAGTGGGAGTGATTCGAAATAGTCAGTGGCTTGGCATTTGGCTTGCGTTTTTTTCCCCCACTTCACTGCCTGTTTTGTAATTTAAATGCTATACACCCACTCCCTAATGCAGCTGATGGGGTTGCTTTCAGTGCTGATCGGCTGATGGGGATTGGGAGGGAGCCCCTTTGAAGTCTGGAAAATGTCTGCTTCCAGGTGCAGTTTGAATGCAAACCATGTGTCTGCAAATCACATTTTTTTCCTTCTGCAGACTGACAGAGAGAAAATTACCATTTGGAGACACAGTTTGAATCCATATGATGCCTAAAACTTACAAGGGCTTCCACTTTGCACCCATCAGCTGATTGGAGTTGAGAGCAAGGACCTTTGATGTCATACCTGACATCAGTGCTCACAGAGCATATAATTGACCTGCAGGCAATAGAGGGTGTTGTGGTTCAGCCTACCAGGTGGATGAAGTAGTTTCCCACTTCTAATCCATTGATTTGAACATGTCTGAAGGTCCTTGGGATGAAGATGCAGGAAAAGTATCATATATTGCAAACGGACACACCACCTTTGTAACAAGATAGAAGTCTTGACACTGCAGTCCTTACTTAATCTGTGAAGACATGGGATTTATTCTTGAACCAACATCCTCTGAGGTGTGTGGGTCTCTGTGCGCAAAGAAACAATCTTGGTTATCCTTAGATTGTTTTTACAACTTTTAATTATTTCATTTTAGTATAATTGTGAACAGTGAAAAACATGATATTACCGCAGGGTAGTCATCATATTTCTGTGCTGAAACTTAAAATATAGGAAAACATCAGGGTGTAGGTTTGTCTATAAGTTGTTGTTAATAAAAATATTGGGAGAAAGTAAATGTGGGTGGCGCTGTGGTCTAAACCACTAAGCCTAGGGCTTGCCGATCGGAAGGTCGGCAGTTCGAATCCCTGCAACGGGGGTGAGCTCTTGTTGTTCGGTCCCAGCTCCTGCCAACCTAGCAGTTTGAAAGCACATCAAAGTGCAAGTAGATAAATAGGTGCCGCTCCGGTGGGAAGGTAAATGGCATTTCTGTGCACTGCTCTGGTTTCATCAGAAGATGCTTAGTCATGCTGGCCACATGACCTGGAAAAAACTGTCTGCAGACAAACGCCGGCTCCCTCGACCTGTAAAGCGAGATGAGCGCTGCAACCCTAGAGTTGTCTGTGACTGGACTTAACTGTCAGGGGTCCTTTACCTTTTTAAACTTAGTAAAAAGCTGAAATGGGGAAACATGAAGCACTGAATTTCATATTGGAAAAATAAGCATCTGAGAGAAATCAGAAAACTGACAGATTCATAAACCCCTATTTACCACTTGACCTCCTCCATTTTACAGATAGATTAGCAAGACACTAAGAAGAAAATCTTAGCTAAGTTACCCACTCTTGCTCCTTTGGGGGATAAAATGTAGCAGATATGAAATCTTCAAGGCATCATCACTTTCCATATATCTGATATTAATAAAAGTGGTTTCTTAAAAAAGAAGCTTGACTGCTTATCTGATCAATCCAATGCCACGCATGCACAAATAAGCAAGAAATAGAATTAGCAACTTAAAAATAACAGTGGCAATTAGTTTTTAATTACAGCATAAATTTCACCTAGTGTATGTTCTAACATCACTGAATTTTAAAATACATTTGTTTGTTTGAATAAGTAATAAAAAATACTGTTTACCTTGCAGTTTGAAGTATTGTTTGCTGTTGCCTATTTCTCAGCACCCTCAGCTTTTTCTATCTTCCCTCCCTCCCTTGCCACAGAAATGCTGCAAGAACAAAACCAAACGAAATGTTCCCAATATGTAATCATTCTGGTTCAAGACTATAATCTTTTAAATTGCTCTACTATGTTACATAAAAAGAGAAATATTATTAGACAGGAGTAATTTGGTATAAACTAAATTCTGGACGATAGGGTTTCTGCAGTTATTTAGGCTTCAGGAAAAAAAGTGCTAGCAAGGAGAATAATTACATTAGTAGCACACATTTTGCAGGTCTTATGAGTTAAGCAAGCCAACATCTTGGTTTGTTAGTGTGAAGAGATGAGCAAGCTTGAAAAAAATCGTAGTCCACCCTCCCCACAAATGATTTGAAAGGGGGTAGTAAAACATTTTCATGTGTAAGAACTGCATTCTCAGGCAGAGATTCATCCTGTGTCTTGCAGCAGTTCATTCAGCTGAACAGAGAAGCTGCTTTTTAAAAGCTGAATACTGGCTTGAATATTTGGCAGCAATTGCCATGGCAAAAGGTCCTACAAAGTTCCGTCTGTGCAGTTTCTCCTGTCAGTGTGCATCATTTCATTTTTAGAGTGAAAATAGTAAATTTACACATCATGTTTCACTATCATTTCCTTTGACAAATGTCCAAGTTAAAATCAACATTCAGAGCAATAGTAACACTTAAACAATTCAAACTCAACACTGTTTTATTTTTCATTGTCATGCATTATGTGACATGAGAGATTTGTTTCTTTTTACAATAATTTAGAGAAATGAAGCCCCAATGTGAAAAAGGAAGATATCTAAAAGTGTCAAAAACATAAAATAATGTAGGCTGCAATCATATGCACATAATGTACCTCTATACTAGAGATATTATTATAAATTGTTTAGTACAATTGCATTTAAATATGAATCAACGACCAGCAGCGATCTAGATACTGAATTTTTGAACAAAAGTTCATTTTAAACCCTAGTTTTTGAAGATGATACTTGGAAGAAGAAATTTAACTGAAAATTTCATCTCCAAATTCTTCTGAAAGGGACAAAAAATAATTCGGATGAGCTGAATGGTTATGCAATGCGTGATTTGAGAGAATGTTATTTACAGTAAAGACATAAAAATTCTGAAAGACCTTAGTTCTGAGTTTCCTATGAACCGGTTAGAAGCAAGCCCTGAGCATAAGATATAGTTTTGACCCTGTTTTAGCACTTTTGAAAACAATCTGAGAAGTCATAAGCAGTAAAGGGACTGCCTGATTTGGTTCAAGTTCAAATCTGGATCACAATTCAGAAAAATAAAGCTTAATGGCTCCTCGATTCACTATCATGAAGTGTGTGTGTGTGTGTGTGTGTGTGTGTGTGTGTGTAGAGAGAGAGAGAGTGTGTGTGTGTCTGTTCACACCCCTCCCTCCCAGTTGACAGAATTGGATGACATTTGAAGGCATAATTGCCTCAACTTAATGGATAAGGTCTTCCCAGTTATAAATGTTCTTTGTCATGTTGCATTATAATTGTTTCATGACAAAAATGCAATTATTGTATTTTCTTTCCCCCTTTCCCCCTGTAATCAAAACAATTGAATGGTGTGCAGAAAGGGGAGGGTTAACCCATCTCTCGTAGTGTGTGCCCTTGTGACTGTGTAGCAAAAAGAGCATGGCCCCCAGCACCAAAGTCATGCTCACTGGCCCCCTACTGACTACATACCACTGCTGCATGGGGCCATCCCCTTCTTAGAAAAATGTAGATGCCGTACTACGTGTTCCTATAAGCTCCTCCTCTTCCTGCAACATCAGTTCAGAACTCATTTCCCCAATATTCTTCCTAAGGAAAAATTCTGTAAAGTTAAGCTCCTCCCCCCCCAATAAGGATGTGTCTTCATTTTTTCTTTCAGAGATCAACAGCCCCTGCTTATAATTGTCATCTCAGTCTGGACTTCATCTTCATCTGTAATAAATGAGCATCTTCATACATCATTTAACTAACAGACTTTTTTCCATGTTCATTTCTTGCTTTTGAAGCTATTCTGTAGCATGTTATTTAGGGAAGATCAAATGTATGAGATTTCTCTTTGGGATAAAGCAGGCTTTGAGAAGAGGGCCATATATGTAAAATCACCCTTTGGAGTTCACCCATCCCTACGTCTTTAATTTTTTTGAGCACCCATAGATCACCATAATCCATATAAATGCCAGGAGGCAGACACTGAGAGAGCCCAAAAGATGTAATGATTTCTAAGATAATAGCACTTAGATATATGGGGGAAATGAATAAAAATCAGACTAATGATCCTTAGTAGTTATGGCACTGAAGTTTGTAATTATGAATTTGGCCTGCTTGTACCGCTTGGCTGATGATACCTGAATCAAGCACACACATCTGTACACACACACATGCAAAATGAATTTTTATCTAGCTCAGAAAAGGTAAATGAGCCAGCTGCTTTCTAGATAGATGTATAGAATTTCTTGTTAACCCTGTGACTCAATTCAATTTTCATTCATTGGACTAAAGCTCACGAACTGTTTGAAATTGACATGTAATTTACAGAACAATGCCAGGTTGTTTAGATGAATTGCCTTTATGCAAGAGAAATCTTGACAAGAACAGTACAAGGCGTGCTGGTGGCCCATCTAGTCTAGCATTCTGTTTTCACAGTGGCCAATGGGAAGCCCACAAGCAGAGCAAAAGGTAGCAGGACTCTCCCACTGACATTTCTTTAGTAGCTGGTACTGGAGTATATAGTCACCATTACTAGTGGTCACTGATAGCCTTATTTTCCCTGAAATTTGTCAAATCCCATTTAAAGCCATCCATGTTGACAGCCATCACTGCATCTTGTGAGAACAAATTCTGTAGTCGGACAATGTGCTCTGTGCATATATATTCTCTTGACTATCTTGGATCTCCGACCTTTTAACTTTCTTAGATGACCCCAGTTCTGTTATGAGGGAGGCAAAATTCTATCATATCTACTTTCTGCATGGTTACTTACCCCCTCGGAATGCACATTGTGGTTCTAGTTCTCATTAGGAAGGCTGGGAACACAGGTCACTGCTGCTTCTGCCTTTTCTTCCATCTGCCTGAAGGTTTATTTGCATTTAGGAAGGGGGTCAGGAGAAGCCCCAGAATGTGGAGGAGGAGAGGGGGGTTCCATCTGGCAAGCTGAAATGCTTGCACAGATGGAATGACTGGAAGAGTGTGAGGTTGAATGCCATCCTGAGTCTATCAATGTAACAAGCTATTACGGTGGGATATGACACCAGCTAGGCTTGACAATGTTTATTCAGGCACACAGTTCAAATGTTGGAAGTGCTCAGTCACAAATGCATATCTGCTTCATATTTGGTGGGGCAGCCTAGCTGGCTTATGCTTTTTGGAGGCAAATAACATTCATTATATCAGAAATGATGGCTCTAACAGAGGGACTTAGCCCAATGTCGATTTTGGATTGCAGAGGATATTCCAAAATAAATTCATTATTAAAGACTTGCATTTATTAATAACAACAAAAATTGTGTGGGTTCACAAGAGGAAAAAGCCACACATCACATCTATCTGGGAATGATTATTGAAATGTTTAGAGCTTGCAGAAATGGACAAATTAACCAACTTGATTCATATGAGAAATACGAGTATTCAGATTTTGTTTGCTGAGAGATGGACATGTTTTTGTTCATTATTGAAAATTTAAGTCTTGGCAGGATTTTGTTTTTCTAAGTAATAGAATATGTGTGTATAATTAATTATCTATTTGAAGTATTATGTAATATAATAAAGTATAGAAACATTTTATTTTTAAAAAGACACAAAATGATGACAAATGAAAATGGGGAAAACAAAATGATGGATGGATAGGGGAGAGACGAGGATGAGGAATAGGTGTTGACAGTGTGACTTCTCCCTTGTTAATTTTCACAGTCAGTTTTAAACCTTTTGCATCCCTCAGTAGGGCTGTGTGGGAGTGACACACCTCTATAGACCCTTGGGACAAGAGCAGGGGCAGGTTGCTTCCCTGACACCACATCAGCTCTTTTTGGGCATGCAGCATGATTAAATCTGTCCGCTGAGATTCATAGAGACAAAATAAATACATGGAGAGGGGCTTGCCAGACGGTTTGTTTATTAAGCATTCTTTTGCATAATAGTGGGGGTGTCTACCTGCTAACTTCTCTTCTTTTGACTTACAGCTTTTCCAACCAAATATTGCTGCTGATTTGAGTGAGAGAGATGCTGGTGTCCATTATGTTGTCTTATCATCTGCCACCCACCTCTGGAAGAGAGAGACTTTGCTCATGTGCTCTTGCATAGCTTTTCTCACCGAGAATGAGTGTGCTCCTGGTTCTGCTTGCCTTGTGCCCACGGTCTGATGAAGCCTGCTTTCATGAGATACAGCCCTGACCAACGTGCCTTCACGCTTGTTCCCTGCCTCAAGAAGCCAGGCTGGCCATTGTGACCTAGTGCTGATGTTTCCTGCCTCAAGGGGAGCAGTCATCCATTGTGACATTGTACTAATGCTGTCTGTTTGAATGGAAGGGACCAACCATTGCAATCCTGTGCTGATGCTTCCTACCCTAAGGGGAGGGACCAGCCAATGTGACCTCATGCTGATGATGCCCACCTGAGGAAATAAGACAGAACCTGTTATGATCTGTGGAGCCTCATTGCCTTGAACATTTGTTTTTCATCTAAATCAACAACATCCTTGGATTATGAAGTAACCGGGACTTCCTCATATTGCCAGAAATGGAGGCTTGGAATCTGTGTGAAGATGTGGGAGACAAAGATGTTGGATTATTTTACTTTCTGCCCTTGACAACTGTCGAGAAACTGCATATAAAATAGTTGTCTTCTTTCAAGTTGTTTTCATTTCTGGAGTCCCACAAATCTAAAAAAACAGCAAAATCACCAGTACTTTGTTTTACAGAAATTTGGACTGCAGCACCTGTTAACTTGCATTGGGTTGTATCCAGAGTTGCCCTAAAAAGGCTCCTTCTCCAAAGGAAAGGGAAAAGGGGAGCTGTTTTTGCCTATTCTTCCTACAGCCTCCCGTGCCACCTTCCACACTGTCTAGAGTAGTTATGGATCCTTCTATTTCCATTTGATGTCATTTTCACACATGTTCAATCAGAAGTTGGTTCAGCCCCATTTTCAGCTAATCTTTTTTTTAAAAAAGTGTTCCATAAGTGAAGTTCCACTCATGGAAACTGTCTGGATCCATAGTGATTTTGTAACATTTCCTTTTTAAAAATATGACATTGGACAGTTCCAGACACACTGGAAATTAAAGCAATCATCAGAAGTAAGCTTATTGGGCTTAAAGTAGCAGCCAGGTATCCTGGGGTTCATCGCATTTAAGCAAAATGGTCTTGTTGCGATCTCACTTCCAATGCATATTAGTCTTAATATAGTCTATCAAGCTAATGTGCCATACCTCTGAGAGCTGACATACTGTGGAACCTGCACTGTATTTCCTGCACTGGTGAATAAGAGATGAAATAAGCTTGTGCATTTATTTTTAAGTTGCCTAGATACAGGATAATCAGCCATGAATTTATTCCATCACTAACAATTAACTACCATCTAGAGAGATACAGAATTTGTCGTTAGCTTTACTGTGGATAATGTGCACATGTCTTTAAGAGCATTAAACTAAGTCAGGGAATTGTAACATTCCCAGCGTTTCATTAAACGAAATTGGTAGTATATATTTCTCTTAATGCAATCATGGGGACATTAGCTAAACACATTTCTGAACTAATTCTCAAAATTGTAGGAGTGCTGAAGAATTAAACAGGTAGCGACTCTCCTGGCATGGTTCCCATTTGCCATCATTACTTGCATAGTTCTTCATATTAATGATTCTTTGTTGCTGAGGGAATCAGCTAGATACAATCAGCGCAAACAGTTCAACGTGATAGAGATAAGAACATAAAAAGAGCCTGTTGGATCAGGCCAGTGGCCCATCTAGTCCAGCATCCTGTTTTCAGAGGCCTGCCAGATGTCTGGGAAACCTGCAAGCTGGATTCGAGCACAAGAGCACTCCTCTCTCCTGTGGATTCCAGAGACTGGTATTCAGAAGCATTTGCTGCCTCCAGCTGCGGTGGCAGAGCATGGCTATCATGGCTAGTAGCCATCAGTAGCCCTCTCCTCCATGAATTTGTCCAGTCCTCTTTTAATGCCATCCAAATTGGTGGCCATCAGTGCCTCCTGTGGGAGCGAGCGCCATAGTTTGACTGCACTTTGTGAAGAAAACCTGCGTGAAGAGTTCCTAGTTGGATCTATTCGATTCATCCATCCTATTGACATCAGGTACAATTTATGTGAATTTTTAATTCTATTTTATTCTTTTATGTTTTTTCCTCTTGATACGGTTTATTGTATGACACCAGCATCATACTGAAACTTATGGAGATGGGAAGCATAAGAGGTGTCCTTTCTCTGTGGTTGCAAACTAAAAAATGAGACAAAACTGCCTACCTACTTTGGTTGGCTGTTTTGGCCCAGTTGCCAATAAAGCAAGCTGCTTTATTTATCTGTTTCCCTCTTCCTCAGCTACATGGAGTTTCTTAGCCATACACATTAGCGGAGGCAACAACTTTTGTGGTAGAATCTGCCCATGGGCCCTCCAAACACTGCTGGACACAACTATCAGGAGTAATACTGCACTGAAAGCATCTCCCATGCTTTACCAACTCCACCCCACTTCTTCAGTTAAAAAAAAAATCAAAGGGGAGGAAATAATTGAATGAAAATCTCATGGATGGAGTTTGCAGTTTTTGTTGCACTTAATGTACTTTCAAGGAAGCTGAAGGGTTTGTGAGTGTCCTTTCATGCTGTAAATATATTCACTGGGTTGTATTCTGCAGCCTTCTTGAGTGCTCCCTTTCCCTGAAATCCCCATGGCATTCTCAGCTGGGCTTTCCTGTGAGTAGGAAGCTGGGGAGGCTGCCTCCAGTGAATCTGACAGCTGTTTGTCTTTTTCAATTTTTTAGGCGAGGTTATTTAACTTTCAAAGAAATCATTGCAGAAAGATTTCTTTAACTGGGCTCACTTTTAACTAAATATGCATAGGATTGGACTGCAGAGCTTCTTTTAGGAAGCAGAAGCAATGCTAATGGCTTTGCAGAACAGATGCTCACAATATGGGAATCTTTTCCATTGCTCCAAACGTCTGCCAAAATGTGCTATTGTTGATGATGCGTTGAGGTTGTGAGAAGCCTGTACATTGCAATATTATATACAACAGTTATATAGATTCCCAGGATCTAGTGATTTATTCTTTGAAAGTTTCTTTTTGTATTTGAGATTAAGGAAACAGAAGGAATGTGAACTTGTCGATATGTTATCCAATGATAACAAATGCAATTACTAGTGAGAAATGAATGAAGAACAATTAGTGGTGATATATTCTTTTACATTCCACTTGTGATTTCTTTATTTCTTGGTTCAAAATGCTGTAAGGGGCAGAGATTTGTGTTATCTATGGAAATGTGGTAGGGTTTTGTTTCCTTTTTGCCATTTTAGGTTTCTTTGCATTTTAGTGTTATCAGCTCATTTGTGCCTTTGGTAAGGCACATGGCTTTGACTAATAATCTCTTATCTTCAGGGCTCAGCAAAGGCATTTGTGTAACAGCAATGATTAACATTTTATGAATGCAGGTGCCCTTCTGCAACAAGTAATAATAAATAATAAATAATAAATAATAAATAATAGCCCCGACTTCCACAGGAGGATTGCTCTGATAGAACAGCCACAATATTGGATCCAGAAACTGCTTACAAGAGACAACTTTAGGCAGTTTTTGCCATGCTGCTTTTGGGGAATTAGGAAATCTTCTGAAAGTCACTCTCATGATTAATGTATATAAGGAAAGGCATAGACAAGCATCTACTTTGAAGGCTGAAACTGCACATTAAACTTTTTTCTCCCTTTCTGATTCTTTCAAATTAGCCTAGACAGACTATGAATAGAAGCTGAAGAATTGTAGGCAGAGAGAAATTGCTTAACCCTTTTTCCTTCTGGTTCTTATCTTCTCCATATCCCCTTCCACTGTTGCCCTGAGTGGAAAAGAAAAAGTGGGGTAGAGTGGGGTTGAGCTGAAAAATAACTAGAGGAAAAAGGGTCAGGCAGCTTCTCTTCTCCAAACCCACTTTCATTTCTGTGCTGCCTGTCCAGGCTGGTTTTTGTCTTCAAAGAAAGAGCACAGAAATTAAAAAAAACACAGGGAAATTGGTGTAGATTGTTGGAACTAGGCATGTGTCTGCTAAGAAAGTTCCAGTTTCTGCATCCTTTCTTAGCAAATACCTATTTGCTTTCTTTCAGTATCATCAGCCACTGTCTCTGAGTAGTCATTTTGGGGCCCATGGGCTGTGGGGCCCCAAACTTTAGCCAAAAAGTTTTGCCCTGCCTGAGCCATTGGCTGTTGAAGACAGTTCAGATGCTGTAGCGAGGTCATATCTTGGCATGTATTGCAACAACTCCACTGGTAGGGGTGGGCGATACAGCATCCAAAACTGGTTTGAAGTCCCTATCATGATATGGGTTTCATAATTTTTGGTCCTACAAAATATTGTGAATCATGGTGTGTCTGTGTGCGCATGTGCAGAAAAAACCATGAAGCCAACCAATGGCTCTCCGTAGCTCCATCTTTATTTCAGACATTGTGATATATTGATATATCGTGATGTTTAGCTGGTGATGTATTGCAGCGTTGAATACTAGATATTGCCCAGCCCTATCCATTGGCTCTCAACCCCAGTTCTAAGAGTTAGTCTGAGCCATTACAGCACCGAACAGTCTAGGACGAAATACCTGTTGGGCCACCTTCTGCACACCAATCTACCTATGCACTGAATTTATCACCAGAGGTCTTTCTCTGGGCTCCCCTGCCATATGAACTGTGAGAGGCAGCCTTTTTAAAACAACAAACAAAAACAAAACCCCCCCACTCTTTACCTTTGGAACGATAGTTTTAAAAAGATACCACAAACTCCCCAGGTAGTCTGGTGATGCTGTTAATGTCATTAGGCACCAGCTATTTTTCTGTCTAAATAGACAATATGACTGTATTGTTGCCGTTTTACTTTGTTGTGTTACATTCATGCTAAATTTTATTATTTTCTTTTTAAAGTGCTTCTATTGTTTTCCCAAAAAGACAACCTGGGAACATAATTTATTTAATGCAGAAGGTATGAGATATGAATTATTTTTTAAAAATTAAGTAAATAAAAAATAAAATATTTTAGAAGTGTTTAGTTTTCTAAAAGCATAGTTGCATTTTTTTAAAACCTTGATGTACCATGGCAGCAACATTTGAAATTGTATGTATATAAAAAAGTTAGCAGCTTAAAAATATTTTTACATCGCACTCCAATCTCTGAGCGGTTAGAGACTTGAGGGGTTCCAGGTGCTTACCCAGTTTTTTTGTTTTGTTTTTTCATGATAGTCAGTAGACATTATGGTTTTTAGGATAGAAGGTTTTGTTTACACATACATGCAACCTGAACATAAGTTGGAGGGGCTCACAGTATTAAAACCCCAATAGATCTTGCTTCTCCATTAGACACAGCTTTGGATCCAGGACACATCAAGCATGGCTTCCTGTCTAAAGCTTCCAGCCTGCTTCCAGCTCTGCTAACACACACCACACTGACCTATTGTTCTCCCACCTGGCAGCTAGCTGAAGTGGGAGGGAGGCCCATCCATTAGCCCAGAGGGCACCACCACTTAGTTGTGACTCTTGCAAGCTAGCTTATTCTTTTGGGATCCTGATGAAGACACTTAAGTGACAGCTAAGGTCATTGTCCTACAAAGAAACTGGTCTGACTATTTCAGCAATTTCCTGTATTAGATTCTAAACCCTCACTGGGTACAGGATCCCAAGAATTAGGTGGGACTCAGGTCATCCAGGGCACCCCCAAAACCCACCACTATGTTCACTGCCTAACTCCATCTTGCAGTTTAACTTAGACTAAATTAAATTTACTTAGTTTAGGTATTCTGATACTATATTTCAGTCATATTCCCAGTGTGATGCCCAAGAAAAAGCCAGAATTGGTGGGAGCCATTGGGGAATGCTTATTGATCACCAGCTCATATTGGTAGAATACAATCTGTGAATCATCTTGCTTGTTGGAGCCTGCCAGCCTCCGGTTATGGCAGGAAAGAGCTTTCTGACAGTTTCCACATACCGTAGATTCCGGCCTAAAGACGACTTTTTAATCCCGGAAAAGAGGTTAAAAAGTCTGGGGTTGTCTTATACTCCGGGTATGGCTGCAGTGGGTGGCAGGCTCCACTCTGCGCCGGAAGGAAGCTGCCTGGCGAAGCCGGATTAGCATCGCTAATTAGCATCCTCCCGGCGTGGAGTCCACTGCCGCTGCCCAGCGAAGCTGCCAAAGCGTATAAGATTACCCCCCAAATTGGCAGCTGCCAATTTGGGGGGGGGGGCGTCTTATACGCCCAATCACCTAATACGCCGGAATCTACAGTAACTGGTATAATACACAAACCTGTCCCTAGGCGCCTCATTTACAATATTGTTGAGCTATTTCTCAATTCTTTAAGTTTCTTATGAGGTCACTTGCATAACTTAATTCTGGGAAATGTAACATGCTCTCAAGAAAATCTGAAGTCTCTTTCCTTTGTTATATTGCTGTAATTATAGCCAGGTGAACTGTATGAACTGATCGCCATTCAGTATTAAAGAAGGTGATGCTTTTCATTAAACCCTTTATCTTATAAAACTGATACTCTTCTGGGACCACAGCAAATTATGATGCTTCTTTTTTGTGTTTTTCCTTTCTTTTCTCAATAACGAAATGTGCCAGAGCATTGGGGGTCAATATGTATTATATTCACAATGTGCATAAATAGAAGAATCTCCCATTAACCACAACCATCATGGCCCATGGTCAGGAATTATGGGAGTTACAGACTAATAACATTCAGAGCTTTGTTCAGTCACTGAGGGCAAGCTTGAAGGACTTGCTTACAAGAGCTCTTGGTCCTCTGAATTGTGACTGGGCCACTCGGGCCTTAATCTCTTTTTCTGGTAGCCACAAGGGAAATGATGGTTGTGGCAGATTTCTCTTTGGGACGGTGATCAAGATTTCAGCTGCTCCTATAGCAACAAATATTTATTTTAAAAATTGCATTTTGCTAATAGCATCCTGAGTCACTGCTGCAGCATTTGGTGGGTGAGATGAATAGGGAGTATATTCTCCAGTGTGCGCCTAAAATACTTAAAATGCACAAGGTATCTGCAGGGAAATGTAGAGAATATGCCATCTAAAATAGTTGGTTTTCTTCTTACAGCCTGAAGCAAAAGGATGCTTCTGTCAGACTTTTTTCATAATTTACTTGTTTTAAATTGGCATTGCTTTAAATCTGCATTGTGTTCATATGGAAGGAAGAGGTGGTTTTCTTTTTAGGTTAAATAGCTTGGAATAGGCAGTTTCTTCCTAGAGAATCTGTGTTGCCATAAGTCTTCATCTAATTTTATAGTTCCATTATAAGGCCATACAGTCATCCAATTGTGTTACAGTGAACAACATGGAGAGAAACAGGATTGCAGTCACTGTCTCTACCAATTGACTGGTGTTCAGAACTTAAACATATATGAAGGACCAAGTTCATGTGATGCTAAACATGTCACTTGAAGCAGCATGAATATTTTGGGAACTGTAAATGCAGATCAGGTTCAGAGTCATGAGGAGGAGATTCACCATTTCCTCTCATGCTACAGTCTCAATGACAATCTTAAAAGAGCACATGAGTGCACAGAACATGGGCCTCTCTTTTGTCTCTCACCCTGTGGTTAAAGAAAGACAAACCCATGTTTGACTTACATTGTCGCTAAAGCCCTCTGCTTAACAACCAACAGACCTGTAAGGCAGAAGGAAGAATCAGAGAGAACCATGAGCATAGTTCTGCCCCTTAGGTAGCCAACATGGTGCCCTTCAGATGTTTCTGGACTCAAACTCTCATCTGCCCCAGATCACATGACCATTTGGTGGGTAACACATTGGCTAAGCCTGTTCTGTCCTTACAGTAGTGGTGGTGGGGAAGCAGGTATTGAGGCACTTTTTAATTTAAACTCGCCATAGGCAACCAAGTAGCTAATTCTAAGCCTATAAGATCCCAGTTTGATTTCAAAATGCAAATGTCTTCTGGCTGTCCAAGCAAATTGAGAGAATAGCTTCTTCCCATTTGTCTGATTAGAAGCCTTTTGCTTTTCTTATTTACACATTTTGGGTTCAGGGAAGAGGTGGCTCAGATACTAAGTGGACAATGGAAATGTCAAAGATGTTGACATTTTTGAAATAACAGGCTTGTCTGATTGAGTTCCTTGCAGGTGAAAGATGTGTGCCCACATGCCTGTCTCCCTTACCAAGCTATGGCTCCTTTGCAGCCTCAGAGTGGCAGTGAAAGGGACAACATTGTGCACGTACCTACTCACCTTAGGAAGCCTTGTATTTCAAGGCCATGTTGGTCTGAAAGAAAACTTATATTCTTCCAAACATGTTAAGAATGTCACAAACATAATCCCCCCCCCAACATATTTTTTCCAGCTTTGGTTAATTATTCTCACCACATTACCAATTTAGTATAATAGGATGCATTTTGATGCAATCTCTCCTATTCTGTAGAGCACTTACAGTACTTTGAATGCAAAAGGGTTGTCAGGTTTAATCCCTGGCAAGTTCAAGTAGGGCTGGGAAAGATCCCCATCTGACACCCTAAAGAACTGCTCAATGTCAGTTTCCACAGTACTAACTTAACTGGACCAGTGGTTTGATACGTATCCTGTATAAGGTAAGTTGCTTAAATGTTACAGGCAAATAAAAATCTAGTTTCATGAAGACCCCAGGTGATACTTAACAACTGTGTAGGCCAGAACCTATAGCACTGCAAGCTGTTTCCAAGAAATACACTGATCAATATTACTCATTTCATTTCATTTCATTTCTGAACTGCCCTCTCTTCCAAGGGAACCCAGGGTGATGTACAATGGAAAGAATGAAAGAACAAGAACATCTCCTAATGCAGATAACAAAACATAGCTTTGAAATAGCAGAATACAAAGGTGTTTTTTCATGGGGGCCGCATATATTTGTTGCACAATTTGATAAGTGCATTTGCTTATGTAGTTGTATAAGACAGTGTGGTAGGAATATGCCTTTTTAAAACAGGAGATAATGTAGTATATATTCCTAATACTTGAAGAAGCAAATACAATAAAAGTTGAAGCTGAAGTTAAGGAAGTCTCCATAAAACAAAGCAAAACCCCCTGAAATTAAAGTAATTAATTTTGAGACTTTTAATGAATAGCGTGAAAACATCTTTTTGGAGTAAAGTGTATTACAGAAAGCGTCTCATTAAGCTGGATAAATTGCAACATTAAGTGTCCATGGTTTAATAATGTGATTTTCTCTCCCTTTTATTAGAGAGAATATTTTTGAGTCATGTGCCATTACAGAAAATTAAATCAGTATCTCCAGCAACACTCAATTTAAAATCCAAAAACAACAACACATATCCTCCTTTCAAGGTTTAAAGAACTACATAATATTGGTTGGCTTCTTGATGCTTTTTATGAACTTTTTAGGTCTGATAGGAAAAACCTGGACATTTCTGTGAGTAATGATCTGTTGGCTTGAGTGGATCTGTTGGTCTGCGTATTTAGTTTAGTGATTGAACTCTTAATTTTAAAATATTTCACCAGCGAAGGTTAGAGCCAAGTTCAAATGTTTACTGAGTGATCATCATCATGCAGTGACTGTAGTGGGGAAGGGCAATTGTACTTACTAGGAAAATGCATATGGACCTCCACATGAAGGCCATGGTACATGCAATATGCTACTGTATGTGGATAGGGGAGAGGAGGTATGTGTTTGATCCATGCACAGCTGATCACCAGTACAGGAAAACCAAACGGTGTTCAAGCTTCTCATAGGCATCTGGTTAGCTGCTGTGAGAACAGGATGCTGGACTACATGGGCCATTGGCCTGATCCAACAAGGCTTGTCTCAAGTTCTTAAACGGTTTTGGTTTGACATAAACGTTTCTCTTTCTGTTGACTGTATTTTTGTTATCTTGACTCCTCTACCCCTTTGTTTTTGTTATATTTTATTTGTTTAATTATTTGGATTTTAAATTGTACAAATTGTTATCTCAGTTGTTTTGTAAGTCCTCCAAAGCAGCCAATGAGCAGGACATGGATACACTTTATAAAGAATGAATGAATGAATGAATGAATGAATGAAATGGGCTTAGCCTTCCACGTGTGAGGTACCATAGCAGAAGGATGCTGCAGTTAACCTGACTAGAATTCAACCTGGTCAGGTAAGAAAGGGCAGGGAAATGCTAGCGACACCAATGCTCAGCCCCAGTGGGTAAACCGAGGGAGGAAAGTGCCTTCATTCTTCCTCTTAAAGGATTCTAAGTTCATACAGGGTGAATGCCTGAAAAGCACTATTGACATACCACCAAAAAATAGATGTTTAGTTCATACTTTCCTCTTTATACCCTGCCTTTTCACTCAACGGGCATATAATGCAGCTTACAGCCGTAACATAAAATATTCTGTACAATCTGCAAACACAAAGTGACATTTCAGTAGCGAAAGCTTGAACAGGACTGTGTGATCCCCACTCCCCCAGATGAATTCTAAATGACATGGAACAGCTTTATAAGACAAAGTATGAAACTCCGCCAAATGGCTTCTTTTATGGCTACCTTAGATCCTTCAATCCAATGAAAAATTGAACACTTGCCTCATTCTACAGTTGAGTGACTTGCCTGAGTCATTGGTTCCACTTCTGGGAGCTTTGAACACAAGCCGTTTTGGTCACACTTTTCCCCTCTTAGGTATCCTATTCAGTGTTAAAGTATAAAATGGATTTCATTAAAAGTGAAAGTAATAGAAAGCTTACATCGTGCTCTTGTGATGCAAATATTAGATGAAATGACACATCGCATACTAAACGATTCCAGTTTTTCAAAGTCAGTATTGAGGCGTTGCATTTAAAGTAGTTGGAATAAATCAATAGCATAGTTGCTGCAGCAAAACATCCAGGAGAATCTTTTGAGGGAAAGGAAATCTTTTGACATATCCATGCTGATGGCGGATATGGATAAAGTTTGCTGCTTGTGTCAAGAAACCTAATCTGCCCATAGGAAGCTGCCATTACTGATCAGTGATTCATCTCTAGCTCAATATTGTATACAGTGACTAGCAGCAGCTGTCAAGGGTTACAGACAAGGGGCTATTCCTATTCCTACATGGAGATGCTGGGGATTGAGTCTGGGACCTTCTGCATGGAAGCAGATGCTCTACTACTGAGCTATGACCCTTTCTCAAATTTATCTACAGAATGGTGAAGTGGGCTTTGTGGTATGAGAGTCAATGTTTCAGCCTGTCACTTACCATTTGGGGCAGTGCCACAGTACTAGCTTTCTAGTGGTTGTGTCACTGCCACTTACCACGAGGGGTGGTAGTGAGGCAACAGGGAGGTCAAAGTGGTGTGGGTGCGCCAGAAAAAAACAATCCTTTGCTTCTGCTAGTGTGCCTGCACTCAACCTCTCCCAGTAAGCAGGAACAATACCTCTGCTGGCATTGCATCTCCACCCCACTTCTGGGCAGAAGATAGCAGCACTACCCAGCTCACCATTAAAACTCCTAAAATGCCCCAACAACATCAGTCTATTAGTGTCTTGTTAGATGAATGGAGTCTGCATATACAGAGGCAGTGTATCAGAGGCATTGGGCCTGTAATTAGAATTACCTGGATTAATTAGAATTAGGACTTGGGTCTGATCCTGTAAAGCAGTTCTTAGCTTGAGCATTGCTTTAGCAGATAGGCACGCGCACACACCATTTTCTGTATAAAATACGCATTTATGAAATGAAATGTTGCAATAAAAAGGGACTTCTGCATGATTAAGTGAGCAAGATAGGCTGCAATTCTAACCCCACTGAATTAAATGTGACTTGCAGTGGTACCTTTGGGTTACAGACGCTTCAGGTTACAAACTCTGCTAACCCAGAAATAGTACCTTGGGTTAAGAACTTTGCTTCAGGATGAGAACAGAAATCGCGCGGCGGCAGTGAGAGGCCTCATTAGCTAAAGTGGTGCTTCAGGTTAAGAACAGTTTCAGGTTAAGAATGGACCTCCAGAGCGAATTACGTTCTTAACCAGCGGTACTGTACTTCTTAGTACACATTTAAAATTGCAGCTCTAGGTTTGTGGTGGGCCATTAGTCACATCATTAACTTTGCCTTTAAGGTGCCACAAGATTCTTCATTGTTCTTGCTGCAAATGGCTAGCACCTCTGGAAATTCATTCACTTTGAAAGGGAACACAGAGGGAAGATAACTGAATTGTAAATATTTGTTGGTGACTGAGATATGCATGTCTGTTGTGTACTATGATGTATTCAAAAAAAAAAATTCCACGTGAGTGGTTGACAAAACAAGAAAAAGACTTGAGCAACATAGACAAATAGCAGAATAGAAAATATCAGTTGAAAGTGTGAATGAATGTTGGAACAGACTGAGGCATTTTCATACATTTCTAGTGGCAAAGAAAATAGCAAAACAATAAATACAAATATGTATATATATGTATGTGTGTGTGTGTGTGTGTGTGTGTGTGTGTATATATATATATATATATATATATATATATAATCAAAAACATATTAAGAACACCTGAAAACACTCACAAAGCCGTATAAATATTAATTTCAAGGTTACCAGGAACCGTGTCTTTCAGCCATCAAATTGCCTAGGTGTAATAAACAGGCAAGTAGTAAATATGGGAGAGGGGCCAAATAATCAACATGCTCTGTAGTTTACTTTTTAGCACCAGTTTTTATTTAAACTTCTTATAATTATTGCCAACCCAAAAACTGCTGGTGTTGCTACTTGAAGTTCTGCTAAGTTTGCTAATAGAAGAGTTGCCAGAAGAGATAAATATGTCTGAGTATTTAACATAAATATTGTGGCCAAAAAATCCTAAGACCACCTTTAATGCACCAAGAAGGAAGCAGGGGACTGCAGTTGGAAGCAAAACTAAATAAAGGGGCTTGTTGAAGATGTCAATGTTTAGTTTCAGAAGTATCCTAGGGAAATTATGCTACATAGGCCTGTACTGGTGCAGCTGAGATGTGCAGAAACCATGATGGATTGCATTATTGACGCTGAATCCATACTGAATACAACATATTTAATGTACTTATGCAACTAAGGACCTAACTGCATGCTACATAAATGATGTGATTAGCAATCATATCTTAGAGTTTGTTAAAAACAGCAACAAGTGTGTAGGGAAGTGGGGGCTAAGCCTTTGTTTCCCAGCCTCTCCCACAGACCAATTACCATTAGAGGGGAAAACTTCCCATTGGCTCCAGTGTTGATTGCAAAGGTGCTAGGTGGTTTTTACCAAGATCACAGCTGGAAAAAAAGACTTAAACCAACCTTCCTGGCACACAGGTGCTAGTCACAGCCACCCTACACATACAAACACACCTGGTCATTAATTTTTCAAAATTCACAGCATGACTGCTAATCACATCGTTCACATAGCATGCTGGTATGTTAACTGAGAGCAGCTACCTTGTCAAAAGCTTTGTAAGGAAAGGTAGGCTGAAATGACACTGGACATCTGCATGCTTTTCTCAAAAGAAGGAGGATAGGGAATCAGCATTAGAACATTGTGAACGAAGACATCTGCTAGATTAGCACAGATGGGCTTGTGATAACTTTATGAGAGCAGCCTAGGTTTGCCCATCACACAGGAAATTATCTGATTAATTTCAATATATAGTCAGTCTGCAAATATTAGTCTCCATTTGACATATTCCTAAGTATTTCCTCTGCTGGATCTTCAGATGGCTTAAATCAACGTAGTACAGAACAAATTAAGGCTACCAGTAGGGATGGAAGGATTGGTCAGTTTTGATTCTCTTAGTTTCTCATTTTTCTAATCTTAAATTCAGCTGCCATGTTTCTACAGCAATTTGCAATTATTATTTTAACGATCATTATGGAAATGCTTTATTTTAGTACGATTTCTGCAGTTTTGATTAATAGATGTATCTTTTGCAAGTAGCTTCTAATATAATGCATTTTCTATGCTATCTTCAGTAATATATTCATTTTTATACGCATTTCCCCATAATATATATTGTACTGTACAAATAGTTTTGAGATACTTTTTGTGCAGTACATAGGAAACTGCCTTATACTGAGTCAGACCGTTGGTCCATCTAGCTCAGTGTTGTCTACACAATGGTTGTCAGAGGCTCCTCTGAGTTTCACTCTTTCAGCCATCCCTGGAGATCCCATAGCTGTCAACTTACAGATTTGAAAATAAGGGACCAGCAGCCTTGAAAATAAGGAACCAACAGCCAAAATAAGGGACCTGCAGCCTCACCTGTTCCAGGCACTCCAGTCTTCCTGTCCTCCTGCAGTCTGGTCAAACTCATGCTGGTAGCTTCGAGAACACTGTCCAACCAACTTTGTAACCAGAGGTTCAACTGAATAGAATCTGAATCACATGCACCACAAGGCCTATGCAGCCTCAACTTAAGATGGCTCCCCGGCCTGGCTTTGCACTGCAAAGTTTGCAGCAGCACGTGCAACAAAATGGCGTCCAGCATTCAAAAACCCCCTCAGCTTGCATTAACTAGCCACACACAAGGCATGCAAGCTCCACCCCCCAGTTGTTCTTAGACTTCTTATTGGCAACACAGCCAAGCAACACAGTTGGAGCCTCCCTGGCCGGCAGGGAGGGAGGGAGAGGAGCTGCTCCTTTGAAATTTAAGGGACATTTAAGGGACATCCATCAATAAGGGACAGCAGCGGGACATGGCGCTGGAATAAGGGACTGTCCCTTCAAATAAGGGACACTTGACAGCTATGGGGGATCCTGGAGCTTGTATACAAAGCATGTGTTTAATCACTGAGAATCGTGCTTTACCAGCGTGCAAGAGTACATGTGTGACACTGCAACACTGCAAAAAAACCCCAAAAATACAAAGATATTGAGGCTACCATATTATGATTGCTTTAACTATCCTCTTTTTTTTGGTGGGGGGCAGTGTTTCTTTTTCTTTCTCTCTCTGTGCGCATGCGCATAGATCAGTGACATCAAGTGGAGGGTAGGTGCAAATTAAGTGAAGAAACTCAAAGCTGTAGCAAATTGAGCATGCTTCAATGCCAGAATTATAGAAATACTTCTGGTTAAATGGACTCTGGAAGAGTGAAAGAAGAAGAGGAGGAGTTTGGATTTCATATCCCGCTTTATCACTACCCGAAGGAGTCTCAAAGCGGCTAACATTCTCCTTTCCCTTCCTCCCCCACAACAAACACTCTGTGAGGTGAGTGGGGCTGAGAGACTTCAAAGAAGTGTGACTAGCCCAAGGTCTGCATGTGGAGGAGCAGGGAAGCGAACTGGTTCCCCAGATTATGAGTATGTTGCTCTTAACCACTATACCACACTGGGTGAATTTATGGAACACAAGGAATGCAATGTGGACAATCTATTGCTAGCCCACATTGAGGCAGTAATTGATGCAAAAGGGGCCCAAACCAAGTACTGAGTACATATGCATGCTTCTACTTCTCAGAGGTCCAATATTGCTCTATTTGCAATCCTTGTTTTGCTGATTTCATTTAATATTCTAATTTTCTGAGACTGTTAATTTTGGGTTTTCATCAGCTGTACGCCATCATCATCACAATTATAACAAATAAAGGCTTGACATAACTCGCTTTGCATGTCATGAATCTCTCATATATTAGTTTTACCTTTTAAGTTGAATTACTGAAGTAAATGAACTTTTCCACGATATTCTAATTCTCCGAGTTTCACCTGTAAGACCACCCCATATACATTTGTGTAACTAAACAAATAATGCCATACTTCTTAAAAAGAAAGAAAAATCTTTGTAGCCAAGGTTTAGGCATCACATTGTGCTTCTCATCAAAGTCTGCTTTGCTTGCTTACTGTCTTTTGTGTATATTTAAATGCTGATTGAGCGAAATCTGGTGAATTAATTACTAGCATAATTATGTAGCATTGGTTAAATTATTCTCGCTTCCCTGATTGATGGGAGACAACTCAGCAGTTTTCCCACTCACACAAAGCTTTACCTGGCTCCAAGGCCTCATTTATTCAACCATTTTCAGGAAACTCCCACTGCCCAATTTTTTCAGGTATGCTGAGGGCATGATCCCTGCTCTTCCTGTGACTTTGGGCTTCCTGTCTTGCCCACCACCACCTTTGCTCCTGAGCTCCAGGGGGCAGTGAAGGAGAACCAGAGATCAAAGTGGGGCTCACAGTGGGTTCATTAGGGGTGGGGACACAGGCAAGGCATGTCTGAGATGAGGCTCTTCAGGCTGCCTTTGGACTGGCATGGAGTATTAGAAAAGCTAGGAGCCAAATGGCTCCTGGGACTTGGGTTGTGGGCGCCAAAACAGAATGTCTAGTCACCACTTGGGGGGGTGTTGGAAACACTTTATATTTATTATTTTGATAAGCATGAACTAAAACACAGTTCACCTAAGTGACACATTGTTAATATCACATTTTTAACATAAATTGTTAATACATATTAAATTAGGTATTTACAATAAAAATATTGGTACCATACTTCAGTTTTCAAAACACTCTACTTAACTCCTTAACATCTATCCTTAACATATACTTCAAGGCTTCAAAACACATACATTTCTGTAATCCTTGAGTGTCAGCCAGGCACAAAAAATGGCACCCAGACTTTTGTAGGTGCTCACAAATGGAGAATCTTTAGGCACAAATTGTGTCTGGCGCCCTGCTAATTTTGAACCCTGCTAGCATGGTTTTCTCTTTGTCTTCAGTGGGAGCAGGATCTGAGTGAGCTGGATCCTGACACTCATAGCATTAAACAGGTTGAAGCACCTTAAACTATAAAAAACTTTATATCATTTTTTGTGAATGGGATTTATATTTTCTTTTTGTTCGCTGTTGGTGTTTGACTGTGGATCACTTCTAAAACCTTGGTTGCCCTACATATGAATTGTACTGCTTTTATGAGCACTTGCAAAATACAAATTATTCAAGCTTCCTGACTTCATTTATAGCTACAGGGGATCCTCTCCCTCCCACCCTTCATCAATTTTTCACCTCTAATCGGGAGGTCTAAGGAATAAATACAGCCCTGGTGAAATAAGAGCTGCTTCTTTCTGTCTTTAATGATTGAGAATGTGTAATACTCATTTGGAGTGTAGTGTCCTTTTAATCAAAACAAATAGTGTAATTTCAGAGACCTACACCAGGTAACCTTTAGAAAGGAGGATAAAAATCATTACTGGGAGATAATAAAACAATAAAGCGAATCCATTTCTTTTCATTTCCCTGCATCCAGTGGCACTTCTATTCGTACAAAGATCAACCTGGATTAACTTCCATTCTCTTTGATTAGCCCTTATTAAGGCGATAGCATTTCTGCAGCACATCAGTGTTGGACATACACATACTTTTAACAACCACCGTGAAGATGTGAGTCGGGTGAAAGGGGAGCGGGAGCCTCGCACCTTCTGTACGTGGTGTTAAAGCCATTTCTCAGATGGAAAGTACAGTGGTGCTCCTGGGCATCCGTGGTTCAGGGCTTAATGTGAAGCTACATGCATACAGGGGTATTTAAGATCCATTGGCTGATTGTAATAAGAAAAAGAAGCTTTCAGCAGTTTGCAACTTTGATCTAGGAAAGCATGCTCAATCCTTTTTCCAGACTTCACTTTCGGCTCCAGGTTGCACTTCTCCAGGAGGAGTCAAGGCGGGATCTTTTCTCAGAGTAAGGCAGGTGCTGCTGTTGCTTCACCACAGCGGCTAGAATTTTTATTTCAAGGTTAGTTAAAAGTTAATTTAGTAACTTTTAGTTTTAAACTAATTTTTTAAAAGAATTTCCAGCCGCAATAACAAGGCACTCTCCTGGGCCATCTTACCCATAACTTCTCTCTTTATGGAAGGACCTCTTCCCCCAGCGTAAGAAAAAGAAGGGGAGGCAGAGGATCAGACCAGTGGCCCATCTAGTCCAGCATCACGTTCTCACAGTGGTCAACCAGATCCCTCAAAGGGAAGCCCACAAGCAAGAGCACTCTCCCCTTCTGTGGTTTCCAGCAACCGGTATTCAGAAACATTACTGCCTCCAGTTGTGGCTGTCAATTGCCCTCTCCTTTGTCCATTTGTCTAAATCTCCCAAAAGCTCTGTACATGAGCCATGCCAGAGCGGTGGGTGGTGGCAGCAGTGGTCAGTGAGGCAAATGAGTAGAGCTCTACCACCCCTGCCCTTACCATTTTATACGGTTGCTTCATGAAAGTACCAAGCCAGTGTGGTGTAGTGGTTAAGAACGGTAGTCTCGTAATCTGGGGAACCGGGTTCGCGTCTCCGCTCCTTCACATACAGCTGCTGGGTGACCTTGGGCCAGTCACACTTCTTTGAAGTCTCTCAGCCCCACTCACCTCACAGAGTGCTTGTTGTGGGGGAGGAAGGGAAAGGAGAATGTTAGCTGCTTTGAGACTCCTTAAAGGGAGTGAAAGGCGGGATATCAAATCCAAACTCTTCTTCTTCTTCAAGCCTGAAATTCCAAATGCTGCATACTAGTTGTAGAAAAGAAGTGTGGTTGGTAGGAAGAGAGACAAAAGAACTTGTATTGAAATGGATTGTGCCTGGGAGAAGCCAGGGAACCAGTAATAATTGTTCTACATGTAAAACAGACAGATTAAACACTGCATAATTGACAGCTTCCCTCACAAAGAAAAAAAATGATTTGGTAAGAGTTGAAATATGAATGAATTTTATTGAAGGAGTGATTGTATCCCACTGGAGGAAGATTTTAACGCATACATGTATGTTCTGACAAGGACACTGCATTGTTAAGAGACTTAGTTTTACCTACTTCAACTTAGGTTTACCTACTTCTCAAGCTTCTTTTATGCAGATTGAGGCCATTGGGGAAACTGAATGAAATCTAATTCAAAAAGAAGGAAAAGGTAGTGGAGTGATGATGCACTGCTCACCTTATAGCTAGCCAAATAAAATAAATTAAAATGGACAGGCCAGTTGTTGGAGAATTTAGTTTCCTCCAGCACTGAGAATCTTGGGAGCCTAGTCAAACATCTATTGAATTAAAATCTCTTCACTGTTGCTTTTTAGGTTTGAAAAAAAAAAAAACATGATATAGGTGTGCAAAATGAACTGTATGGACAAAGTAGATAGAGAGAGGTTTTTCTCCTTCTCTCATTTCAGGAGGACATGGGATAATCCAATGAAGCTGGAAGATTCAGAAGAGACCAAAAATAAATACAGTGGTGCCCTGCAAGACGAAAAACTCGCTAGACGAAAGAGTTTTCAGTTTTTTGAGTCGTTCCGCAAGACAAATTTCCCTATGGGCTTGCTTCGCAAGACGAAACGTCTTGTGAGTTCTTGCGAGTTTGTTTCCTTTTTCTTAAAGCCGCTAAGCCGCTAATAGCCGCTAATAGCCGTGCTTTGCAAGACGAAAAAACCGCAAGACGAAGAGACTCGCGGAACGGATTAATTTCGTCTTGCGAGGCACCACTGTACCTTATTTTTCGCTCTATAGGACGCACTTTTCCCCCTTCAAAAATGAAGGGGAAATGTGTGTGCGTCCTATGGAGCGAAGACGCCATAGCCCCGCGACCCTCTCCCGGCTAGAGCCTCTATAACCGCGCGTCACCTCTCCAGCCAGGAGAGCGCGCGCGGGGCTAAAGAAGCCCCCCCCCCGACCCTCTCCCGGCTGTAGAGGTGACGCGTGACTATGGCAGCAGTCTCTCCGCTGCGCCTTTCCGCTGCTCCCTGACCTGCTCTTTGGGGCTGGTGGTGGGCTTCCCCCCGCCAGCCCCAAAGAGCAGGTCGAAAGGAACCTGAAGCCTGGAGAGCGAGAGGGGTCGGTGTGCACCGACCCCTCTCGCTCTCCAGGCTTCCAAGGTAGCTGCTTGAACGCACCTTAAATGGCACCTTGTTTTATAGCAGGAAAACAAGAGGGGGGAAATTCTCCCCCTCTCTGCACAGCGCCTCCTGCCGCTTCACTGAAGGGGCGCTGGGCAGAGAGGGGGAGAATTTTTTTTCCTTGTTCTCCCCCCCCCCTCTAAAACAAGGTGCGTCCTATTGTCCGGTGCGTCCTATGGTGCGAAAAATACGGTAAATCACAAGATGTAGTGATGGTCACCAATGTGAATGGTTTTAAAAGAGGGTAAAGCAAATTAATGGAGGATAGGAAATCCAATGGCTACTAGTCATAAAAGCTATGTTCTGCCTCCAGTGTTGGGGGCAATATGTCTTTGAACAATGGTTGTTGTGAATTTCATAGGCATCTGGTTCGTCACTGTGGGAACAGGAAGCTGGATGATGAGCCTTTGGACTGATCCAGCAGGGTTTTCCTTATGTTACTAATTATCCAAATAACTTGAGTGTTTCAACGGCTGGGAGTGTTTCATTATCTTCTTCTCCTTATTGGGAGAATGTACCTATATTACAAATTAAAACACAACTATTACTTTTGGGGTGGGGAGGGAATATAGATGTCTCTTGTTCTTTCTAGTCTTGTGTGGCTCACTAGTAGGGGTGCGTCTGCTTCAAGTCTCAGAAGTCAGTCCTATTGAATTCATCAAGGCTTTCTTACAGGTAAACAGTGTTAGGATTAGCAGTCCAATTCAGTTATTTCCTGCCTAGGAGGCTTTCAAACAGAAGGGTACCTGATCTAGAAACATTGGATTTCACTGATTTTACCCCAGAGAATCAAGATGAGTAATGTTAATATAACTAATGAAAATGTTTACATTTTGAAAATACAAATTGAATTGAGTAAGGTAGATTTCCAAACATGAATTAGACCTTTGACATCTGATGCATCTCTTCCACTTATGTAGAATATTTTGTTCCAACAGATGCTTCCACCAATGGAAGGGAAGGGTAATTTCTTCCATGCTGTTCTGGAGAGTCCCCAACCTTCTGGAATAGATTTTTCAGGGTGTGCAAGAGGCTGCAACAAATATGGGAAATTTGTGAAATTTGCCTTCCCTCCTCTTACATTAGTAAAAGAGTCAGACCACTGGCTGATGATGTATAAATATTTGTTGTTCTTCCTTAGATTTAATTTTTGTATCCGCATAAATAGAGAGGTTTCACTTCTCTCTAATCGTGCCTGATGATCACATGTCTATGTCGCTGTGTGTACATACAGTGGAATTTGAGGGACAAGATGTGTACTTGCACTTTTCCTAAAGGAAAGAGATCTTTGTGGGACACTGTAGAGTGTGATACATCATACTAATGAGGTGGTGGGCTGTTTTATGCTTCACAGTGGAGTTTTTCCTTTGTTCTGCTGATTTGAATCCCTGTTGAACTTGTATCAATAAGACCAGGCATACACTGAATATATGGCAGTTTTCTCTTTTGTTGTTTTGTGATCTGAAGATCATACGGGAAGAAATCAGAGGCCACAGTGAGGATTTGTGCTTACTGGAGCAAGTTGCAGGGGATGTGGTGCTACCAGTCGTTTTATACCATGGTTATTCTTAAGGGAGAAGTGAAATTGATCATATGTAGCTCAGTGGTAGAAGATATGCTTTGCATGCAAAAATTTCCAGGTTCAATCCCATGTGTCTCTAGGTAGGACTAGGAAAAGCTCCTTCCTGTCCCAAACCCCAGTGAGCTGCTAATTGATCTCATGATGATCTCTTTTACTGAGGAAGTAAATATGATTTGAGCGTGTCTGCATATAATGTACAGTAGGCAGATATAATGGGATATCCTGGACTGTGCCACCTTGGGCTGAAGGTAGTATGTCATAGGTAAAGGTAAAGGTACCCCTGCCCGTACGGGCCAGTCTTGACAGACTCTAGGGTTGTGCGCTCATCTCAATCTAGAGGCCGGGAGCCGGCGCTGTCCGCAGACACTTCCGGGTCACGTGGCCAGCGTGATGAAGCTGCTCCGGTGAACCGGCACCAGAGCAGCACACGGAAACGCCGTTTACCTTCCCGCTATAAAGCGGTACCTATTTATCTACTTGCACTTAAGGGTGCTTTCGAACTGCTAGGTGGGCAGGAGTTGGGACCGAACGACGGGAGCTCACCCCGCCGCGGGGATTCGAACTGCCGACCATGCGATCGGCAAGTCCTAGGCACTGAGGGTTTACCCACAGCGCCACCCGCGTCCCTTCCCAATAATTTCCCAAAGCTTTTCTTTCCCCCCCCCCCGTTTAAATACTTTATTGAAATTCATAGATAACATACACAACATACTAAGATGAAAACAATCATGTACTAATAATCTTGTATATGTTTACAAAAAAAATTAAATTAAATTTATGCAATCTCTTTTTTCCTATCTTTTTTGCTAACATAGAATAGATTTCCTATCATTTCCCGATGCATATAACCTTTCTGGTGATGAATGTACTTATCATTATTACCTTACTCTTTCTGTACTTTCTAATACTTTCTTACAACAATTCATACCTTTTTCTTGTTTCTTAACAGTTTGTTTAGACAAGGGTCATTCAAACACTGCCATAGATATTGTACCGCTGTTATTCTGTAGATATCTCTTATACATATCCCATTTTTTTATAAATTATTGTCTTGTATTAGCTCTTAGCCTGTTAGTCAATTGTGCCATTTCCGCATATTCCAGTAATTTGCACTGCCAATCTGATAAGGTTGGAACTTTTCCCCCTTTCCAATTCATTGCGATCAGTATTTGGGCTGCAGCCTTTGCATATAGAAAAATTTCTCGTAGATTTTTTGGAATGTCTTTACCGAAAATTCCAAGCAGAAAGGCTTCTGGCTTTTTTAAGAATGTTAACTTAAGATTCCCCAAAGCTCTTCAAGAAAACAACAACAAAAACAAACCCAGGCATGTAGTTAATATATGGTTAGCACATCAGATAGAGAATTGGTCTCATAGCTAGTGCCTGTGGGTACACATGTGCCTGCAGAGGCTTTCCCTGTTGCTACAGGGTCCTATCATCCAACTAAAATTTGGCTTGAAAATCACCCCATTGTAGCCAATAGAATAGGGTATGATATGTACTTAATTGCGGGTGGTGTGTGAGTTCCCCATGACAGTTTCACCAGTCTGCAAATGGGCCCATGGACCCAAAAAAGTTGGTGATCCCTGAGATAGAGACCTAGCATAGCTCTCTTCTTCATATGCTTGTTTATTATATGTGCAGAATATAATAGATAGACAGATGAAAATTAAGAGAGCATTCACAAACATGACCTTGCGCCTCACTTGCAGTCATCTGTTATCTCAGTCTAGTACCTTATTCTGCACAATGTATAGAAACAATCTTTGACAGAACAATATGCTCCTTTTGTGGAGTTGTTGCTTTCTTCCTTTTTAGGTGTCAGAATGCTGGGGGCTGTCATGTACTGGAGATGTTGCTAAGACAACCAGCTACTACAACAGAGTTTTGCTTGAAAAGGTGGCAGGCCAGGGACATTGTTAAGCCAGGAGCTTTTGACATCCTGTGGAAACATATCTTTCCTGACAGCAAAAAAAATAAAATAAAAAATGGACAGTAGTCATTATTTCGGGGAGAAGTCACGAAGGAACAGCCTCCCTTCTCATCAAACATACTTTTGTATGATTTCTACCTTGTCTCCCAGCTAGCTTTTAAAAATACTCTCCAGCTCCACAGCAAACAAAAGTTCTTGTTTTCTGAAACTCCTAAGGTACCAGAAAGCAAAGTTGCTTCTTGTAAGCAACAACAAGATTGCATTAAAAGTGTCCTCTTTTAAGGATTTTTTAAAAAAGCCAGCAGTAGGACAACACGACTCTTTTCCTCAGTTATCCCAGATTTTTATTCAGTGGTTGTCCTTCCTTTTTCCAGGAGGGTGTGGAGGGACCCGGGTATTTCGTAGGGTTGTGCACTGGTTTTGACCAAGGTGCAAATCCCAAGCTAAATTGGGCCTATTCAGAGAGATTTGGGTATTGTTCAAGGTGGGTTGAGACAGCCAGAAATCACTACAGTCACTTTTGATGGCCCAGAGTGCTCCAGGGCTGCCAGGGGGTGGCACATCAGGCAGGAAGGAGAAAGTAGGTGTCCTACAATGCTCCACCTTGCAGGATCACCACCTTCATTCAACAGCTGTTCAGCTGAGGCATCAGTCCTGTGCGGTGCTTACTTGCAAGCAGTTTCCCTGCAGAGAAGTTGATTGTAAAGGAGCATCCTGCAGAATTGAGCCTCACTGCAGGGGAGGGCAGTGGAGAAGACAAATATGTTTTCTCCCTCATGACTGTGTGGGCATCAGAGGGGCAGGGGGCATTGGAGAGGGAGGAGGGAGGTGGGTGACAAGGGTTGGAAGCAGCGAGTGGTGCGTGTGTCTCAGGACTGGATCTGCCGCCCCTCCCAGCTGTGGCCCTCATGGGAGAGCCGGCCCTGCTTACCAGGCCCCAGAGTCCAGCATTCCAAACTGCCTCTCACTTCTCTCACTCAGTGCTGTAGACAGCTTCTCTCCCCGTATCTTCAACCTGAGCCAAGTGATTCAACTACCTGAGCAAGTTTTCGGTCACCAAGCTACTCTGCCTTCCTTTCAAGTCTTTTTTCTTCTTCCTCGATCCTCATCCTCTCGTGTCTTCTTCTGACTGTTCACTATGAACACCAGCCAACATGGAATTTCACCTCACCAGGCAGAAGACATCCCCCATCAAACACATTGCAAATGACAGAATGCATTTTTCAAGACCCATCAAAACACAGTTAAAACACAGTGGATTTTTTCATAGAGGGAGCCAGGGGAGCCAGTATCCCAAGCCTCTTGTTTCCCCTACCTGTAAGGGTTATTGGGGGGGAAGGAGACTGTCACGATTCTAAGATCAGAGCCAGCTTCCTTCTATCTGAGAGTAGCAGTTGAGGTGGAACCAGACTCTAAGAACAGGGAACACTGTGGTTTAAGTGTGTCATCTAGGTGGCCACTGTGTGAACAGGATGCCAGACTACATGGGAATTTGGCCTGAATTTGATCAAGCGAGGCTCTTCTTATGCTCTTACGATATTATCAGAGCTGTGTTTGTTCCCAAAAAAAGTCATAATATGACTGTGCTTTACTTTTAGTTCATAACTTTATGAGGTGATATTTCCCTCTTCTCTTCCTTGTTACTTGCCATGGTGCGGTCACACAAAGATATTCCAATTTCTGACATTTAAAATCATAGAATCATAGAGTTGGAATAGACCACAAGGGCCATCGAGTCCAACCCCCTGCCAAGCAGGAAACACCATCAGAGCACTCCTGACATATGGTTGTCAAGCCTCTGCTTAAAGACCTCCAAAGAAGGAGACTCTACCACACTCCTTGGCAGCAAATTCCACTGTCGAACAGCTCTTACTGTCAGGAGGTTCTTCCTAATGTTTAGGTGGAATCTTCTTTCTTGTGGTTTGGATCCATTGCTCCGTGCCCACTTCTCTAGAGCAGCAGAAAACAACCTTTCTCCCTCCTCTATATGACATCCTTTTATATATTTGAACATGGCTATCATATCACCCCTTAACCTCCTCTTCTCCAGGCTAAACATGCCCAGCTCCCTTAGCCGTTCCTCATAAGGCATCGTTTCCAGGCCTTTGACCATTTTGGTTGCCCTCCTCTGGACACGTTCCAGTTTGTCAGTGTCCTTCTTGAACTGTGGTGCCCAGAACTGGACACAGTACTCCAGGTGAGGTCTGACCAGAGCAGAATACAGTGACACTATTACTTCCCTTGATCTAGATGCTATACTCCTATTGATGCAGCCCAGAATTGCATTGGCTTTTTTAGCTGCCACGTCACACTGTTGGCTCATGTCAAGTTTGTGGTCAACCAAGACTCCTAGATCCTTTTCACATGTACTGCTCTCAAGCCAGGTGTCCCCCATCTTGTATTTGTGCCTCTCATTTTTTTTGCCCAAGTGCAATACTTTACATTTCTCCCTGTTAAAGTTCATCTTGTTTGTTTTGGCCCAGTTCTCTAATCTGTCAAGGTCGTTTTGAAGTGTGATCCTGTCCTCTGGGGTGTTAGCCACCCCTCCCAGTTTGGTGTCATCTGCAAATTTGATCAGGATGCCCTTGAGTCCATCATCCAAGTCGTTGATAAAGATGTTGAATAAGACCGGGCCCAAGACAGAACCCTGTGGCACCCCACTAGTCACTCTTCTCCAGGATGAAGAGGAACCATTGATGAGCACCCTTTGGGTTCGGTCAGTCAGCCAGTTACAAATCCACTGAGTGGTAGCATAGTCAAGCCCGCATTTTACCAGTTTCTTTACAAGAATATCATGGGGCACCTTGTCAAATGCCTTGCTGAAATCAAGGTAGGCTACATCCACTGTGTTCCCTTCATCTACCAGGCTTGTAATTCTGTCAAAAAACGAGATCAGGTTAGTCTGACATGACTTATTTTTCAGAAATCCATGCTGACTATTGGTGATCACAGCATTCCTTTCTAGGCGTTCACAGACTGTTTGCTTAATGATCTGCTCCAGAATCTTCCCTGGTATTGATGTCAGACTGACTGGGCGATAATTATTTGGGTCCTCTCTTTTCCCCTTTTTGAAAATAGGGACAACATGTGCCCTCCTCCAGTCTGCCGGGACTTCGCCTGTTCTCCAGGAATTCTCAAAGATGACTGCCAGTGGTTCTGAGATCACATCTGCCAGTTCTTTTAATACTCTTGGATGCAGTTCATCTGGCCCTGTAGACTTGAATACATCTAAACTAGCCAAGTATTCTTGTACTATCTCCTTAGTTATTCTGGGCTGTGTTTCCTCTGCTGAATCATTTGCTCCAAATTCTTCAGGTCGGGCATTGTTTCTTTATCGGAGAAGACTGAGGCAAAGAAGGCCTTGAGGAGTTCAGCCCTTTCTGTGTCCCCTGTTTGCATTTCACCATATTCTCCTCTGAGTGACCCCACTGTATCTTTGTTCTTCCTTTTGCTACGGACATACCCATAAAAGCCTTTTTTGTTGCTTTTAACCTCTCTAGCAAGCCTGAGTTCATTCTGTGCCTTAGTTTTTCTGACTTTGTGTCTACATGTGCTGGCTATTTGTTTGAATTCCTCTTTGGTGGTTCCCCCCCTTTTCCATTTTTTGTACACATCCTTTTTTAATCTTAACTCAGTTAAAAGTTCTTTAGATAGCCACCCTGGCTTCTTTAGGCACCTTCCATGTTTCCGTCTCATTGGTATTGCCTGAAGTTGTGCTTTTACTATCTCCCTCCTAACAAACTCCCAACCATCATGAACTCCCTTTCCTTTTAGTATTACTGTCCATGGGATCTCACCCAGCACTTCCCTAAGTTTTATGAAGTCGGCTTTCTTAAAGTCAAGAAATTGAGTCCTAGTATGCTTGGCTGCTCCTTTCTGCTGTATAGTAAACTTCAGAAGAGCATGATCACTCGCGCCTAATGATCCTTCCACTTCTACCCCACTAACCAGGTCATCAACATTGGTTAGGACCAGATCTAAAATGGCTGTTCCTCTTGTTGCTTCTCCCACTTTCTGGACAATGAAGTTGTCTGCAAGGCCAGTGAGGAATCTGTTTGACCTTACGCTCTTGGCTGAGTTTGACATCCAACAAATATCCGGGTAATTGAAGTCCCCCATTACTACTATCTCCTTTCCTTTTGCATGCTTGGCCATCTGTTCCAGGAAGGCATCATCTATGTCCTCCGTTTGGCTTGGGAATCTATAGTAAACTCCCACAATGAGGTCTCTGTTATTCTTCTCTCCCTTAATTTTGACCCAAATGCTCTCACTTTGGCTTTGAGGTTCTAAATCTTGGATCTCTTCACAGGTATACACATCCCTGACATATAACGCCACTCCTCCTCCTTTCTTGTTTGGTCTGTTTCTCTGAAATAGATTGTATCCCTCCATTATTACATTCCAATCGTGGGACTTATCCCACCAGGTTTCAGTGGTGCCTATTATGTCATATTTAGTTTGGTGTACCAAGAGCTCAAGCTCATCTTGTTTATTTCCCATAAAGATTATCAACAGTTTCTATCTTTTCTGGCATGTAAATGGCAAAATAATAATTTTAGGGGTTTTTTTTGGCATATCGTTGTTTAACTTATTTATAAGTATTTAAGTGCTGTCAGCTCTGTTCATAATTCATATGGAGAGCCTTCATAATTCATAAGGAGAAGCACCTTAAATCCAGCATCCAGTGGCAGCTTCTCTCCCAGGGTCAACAGCCACTTCATGAGATTATTTTCCCCAGAACTACAGTATAGGAGGAATATGCAGTATATGCAGCAGTGCTAAGCCTGATTTCCTCCATACAAGTGCTATTTTTAAAGGAGAGGGGACAATGACAAAGTAAATGTAGTCACACATTTAATGGATTGTCTCTTTCATCCATTAGACAGTAAGCTCCTCAGGGCAGGAACCTGTCTTCTTTACAGTTACCCTAAAAAGCAGCAGGCACATCAGTGACTGGTGTTACATGAATAACAACAAGCATGGTAATTTGTATGATTTATTTGCAAGTGACGCTTTCTCAGAGAACAACTAATGACGGTAATTTTGAGAACTACAGAAGCCAATGTACCACACTTTTTCCATTCTAAGAAATAATAACAATAGGTCTGCCACTGATGAGCATGGTTGTCAATTATGAAAGTTCAAACCTAGGTTGTAATATTTGACATAACGTAGTGGGTATCCCAGATTTCCAGCCAGCATATAATCAGAGTAATATACAAGGGGAGGTTGGGAGAAGACTGGCTTGCATTAAAAAATATAATAAATTGAATGCTACAAGTCTGAAGTGAAAATGATTTGTTTATGTTCTTTTGGAGTAAAATATGTTTTAATTTTTCCATCTGCATTGCTGCAATGATTTGAAAGCCAGATCACGTCTACCCAGTAGCATTATTACAAAACTGGAATTAAAGCTCAGCCTACTCAATCTATCTGTATCGTAAAGCAGTCAAGAAAACGCTGATGGTGGTTGAACACTTGATAGTTTGTCAGGCTTTATGAACTAATGGAGTGTAGATCATCAATAATTATGTTAATAATGGATTTATGGTACTATTTTTAAACAAAGGAATAGTGTAAGGAATATGCCTGAATGACTGATTATGAAAGAACCATAACACCCCCACCCCCACCCCCCGTGTATGTGTGTGTGTTGTAAATTCTGAGGAGTGAAATTCACTCAGTTATGAGAATGAATTATATGTGATTTTTTAAAAAAAGTATAATTCAGTGAATATTGCACTAAAGTACACCATACCAAATTGCTCTTTTTTTTGCTTGAAAATAGTCTGAATATTTCCCCCCCTCTCCTTTAGGTAGTAGTCTTTGGGACAAACTCAGAATATGGGGAACTGACTCATTACTGTTCATCCTTTCCTGCCTCTTTATGATTCTCTCTTGCTTGCTTTTTTTACGACCACAATAAGAACACAAGATACATCCCTCCAGGTCAGGCCATCTAGTCCAGCATCCTGGTCTCACAGTGGCCAACCAGATACCTATGGGAAGTCCGTAAGCAGGACCTGAGTGCAGCAGCACTCTCCACACTTGTGTTCCTGAGCAAATGGTTTTCAGAGGCCACGTCGCCTGCACTTCTCAGTAACACTGTGCAGATGTTCTGAATTGGTATAGTGGATACATTGTGGGTAATGGTCATGTTGACCCTATCCTCTTTTTGGCCCCAACTTGCATTTCTTGAGACCTTGTGCATATGCAACGTTAGAATACCTAGAAGTTGGGTACTCTTACGGGGTGGAGTCAACAGCAATGAAAGCCCAGTGTGAATATAATATATACACTTGCACTGCCAGTCAAAGGTGGCAGTAATGTCACAGTAATCAAGTGATGTTGCAGTCACGGCAAAAGAACAAGGCTGGGGTGGGAGGCAAGTCCCCAGAATTCCAGCCATCATGGGTTTGATTCTCGTAGCCAGGAAGAGATGTAATGCTTCTGTGGCAATGGAATCAATATGGGGCTTTGCCCAAAGAATATCTCAGGTCCTGGGCCTACCTTGACACTCCTCCAGTGTGAACATATTTCAGACTTTTCACTGATCAGCAACATGAAGCTGCTGCAGCTGGGGGGGGGGGGCGTTTTGTAATCAATTGAAAATTAATAACTGTGAAGGAAGCCCTCATTTTCAGGTGAATTTACCATTTTCCATCAACTATAGTCAGTGGAATGATCTGCAAAAGAAACCCAGGAATATTGATTGAGAAGTATGCATGAAATGAGTTTTTTGGGTTGCATCTGTTTATCTACTGCACTATTGTATCCATACGTAAGCAGAAATCTGCTCCTAGATTTTAGGAGCAATCATGCCAAATTTGGTTACAATATCTAAAGTGGTGTCCAAATACATAGCGAACAAACATACAACTTTCCAAAATATATAGTAGATTTGCTGAAAAATCCTTAACTGAGGGACTTGGGCTTCCTCCTACTCCTCCATATACACTACATCAGAAAGGTAGTCCCACTGAAATAGTAAAATGATGGATTGTTGGCTTGGGATCCTAACTAGCTTTCAAAATTCTAATCTTTGACTGATTTCTGCTTTTCATGTGCATGAGTTTGTGAATGTTGCATGGTTTATTTCATAGTTTCTATTTTCACATTTTTTATTTGTGCTAATCCTCTTGCAGTGTTAACTGGGAACAGTGAGGTGTAAAAAAACAATTAATGTCTATTTGATTTGTTTACATCCTTGCAAAATACCATCTTTTAAAACACAGTCTCCTTTCAAAGAAGGGGAAACCACCATCTAGCTCACCCGAGACATTTAAGATTGGAATGTCATGTTAGAAGCATCCTAATCAGACAATTGCTCCAGCAAGTTCAGTATTACACTGATGGTTAGAACTTTTCAGTGCTTCAGGGAGTATCCAAGCATGTACTTGACCACAGACTTCTTCATTTACTTATTTTTATTTCATAACATTGGTTGTAGTAACAGCTCAAAGCACTTTACAGCAGGAATAAAACAATAAGATTATTGGTTAAAAACCACTAATATTAAAAACATTAAAGAAATTAAAATCAACCATGAGCTAATACCAGATTAAACACAATGCTTTCTGTCATGTTTATTATTGCTTAAATGAAATGTTTAAACAGGCACTGAGAAGAGTACAGTGAAGGTGCCTGCCTGATATCAATAGGCAGGGAGATCCAGAGTGTGAGGGGCTGCCATACTAGGGATATAAGAAAGCATTAATTTCCATTCTGACCTGTGCTCATCACACACAGCACTGCCCCATCAGCCCTTACCTGCCTGCCTTCTTACAACCATTCAGGAGTTGGTTCTGCCTGCCATTGACTCTGGCTCCACCTATTGTTGCCCCCTCCCCCGCTTTACACCCTACTAGTCACAATGGGTACCAACCATCACTGAGGGAGGGGCTTGGGGAAGGGTGGTAGCTCAGCAGAGGGTCCTGGGTTCAACCCTGGCATCTTCCAAGTACATCTGTGAGAGACCCCTGCCTGAAATGCTGGAGAGCTGCTGCCAGTCATTGCCAATGCTGAGTTAGATGGTCTGGCTTAGTAAAATGCAGCTTCCTGGGCCCTGTTTCCTTGCGAATTCTGAAGTTGCGAGGAGGAGTGAGCGGGGGGAGGGGGATGTTTGTGGGGACAGTTTGGGCGGTGTGATGACTTTTCTTTCTGCTTTTAAAACAATTAAAAGGGAAATTGTGTTCCAGACAGCTGGAAAACTCTGCTCCTCCCACACTGCAACAGACAGGTAAGCATTTTCAGCTGAGATCTGACCATTTAAGAATCAGCTGTTGCTGCAACCTCTGTGCTCTCCCTGACTTTGAAGTCAGAGAAACTTCAGAGCTATGGGATTTGCTGAGAGTAGGGAAATAATGCTTCTCAAGGCCAGTGGTCCCTGCCAGCCAAACTCAATCCTATTATTTCTCTTCACCTCTCCTTGAAAATCAATAGCCATTTAAGCATATGGTTGAGCTGGTCCTGTGGTTAGGCAAAGCACTCAGTCAACTTCAGGCTTTGAATTTCAAGTATTTTTTACTATTATTAAAGGCTTTAGATAAGTGAATAGAGGAAATAGTAAGATGCACTGAAGATAAAGATAAACAATATTATCTAGCAAGCTTTATGCTTGATCCCAACATTCATTTCAGTAACTTACAACTCAAGTGAAACTCCTCAGGCCATAGAGGATAAAGATAAAGCACACTCGAAGTCACCACATAAAATATGATCTGAGGGAGGATATCCCATCAGAAGGCAGCAAAATGGCGTATGGGATGTCTTCCCTTGGAGGAAATTGGTGTTTTGTTCTTGCCATTTGAGGATGGGAGAAGAGGAAGTGCAAATGGAAATGATCCCCATCTTGGGCTACTGTCAGATGAGAAGCAAACACTGATTCGTATATTGAAGAGGATGCTAGACAATTTTGGCCCCAGAGCTTTGTCTTGTGCATTTGCCCAGCTATGCACCCTTTACCATTTTTTTTTAAGGAATGAAAAAGGCCCCTTTCTTTCATCACTGTAAATTCCCCACCCTAAAAGCCAAATGACTTTCTTTCCCATCCCCACTTGAGATGCCACTGAATTCACCACCGCTGTTGGAAAGAAAAGTGTCACCCACATGGGGGGAGCATTTGTGCAGTCCTACCTCCACTTTCTTGGGTCATTTGTGTTGCAAGCAACTCTTCCTGTTTCTCCCTGCCCCCCAAATGATAGCAAACCTAACCTCAAGTCCGTCTTTCCCCTGACCATGGCTAAACAAGAAGTGGTAGTAATTGCATTCATGCAATTAATCTGCACATCTTTGGTTATGTAAACAGCAGATGTGGGGAGACCTCAGCAGTCTCAGAGATTTGGAGTATGAGCAGAGAGAGTTTAATGCTTCCTCTACCTGCTACAGTCCTGGCAAAAATCCCTTCTTTTAAGTTGTTTACATTTCAAGGGAAAGCTCATTTTTTCCCTTATCATTACTATTATGATTACAACTTGCTAGCCACTTGTTCTGCAAAAAGGCCTCCAGGCAACTTACAACATATTTCAGAGCATAAGTAAAAATACATTATAATAAAAACACATTTATGAAAAAGCATGCAGTTCATTAAAAAATACACAAAGCAACCCCCTGCAGAAAGCTTCAGCAGCACAACTAACAGCAATCAATATCTTTGCAGTATCTCAAAAGCCTTGGGGAAAAGGTAAGTTTTTACCTAACACTGAAAATATGTCAAAGAAGGCTCCTGGGAGACCTCAGTGGGGAGGATGTTTCACAAACAGGGAGCCACAACTGAACATGGAAACTTCCCTTGAAATGCAAAGAGCAGCTTCTGGGAGGGGCCCTTTGCCAGGACTGTGACAGGGAGAGAAGGGTTGGAAGTTGCTCCAGCTTCCCCACAGCTGCTATATACATAACAAAATATGCACCTTAATTGTGTTCAGCAGTTAATGGTCCGTCTCGTTTGGCTTTTTGCCTCTAAGTACATGTAACATTTGCTTCTAGTTATATTATTTCTTTACACAAACATTAAGCCTGTGAAATTATATCTGTTCTTAGTGCATTCAGAAAGGCAACCTGTGCACTTTTTAATAGCTACAGTTTAGATTTTTGTTGCAAGACACTTTAAGCTTTGGAGAAGGATAAACATGTTTAAATGAGATTAAATAATCTGTGCAATTGAGTTTCATAGAAAGATAGGACAAGATGGAAGCTGGGCCAAATACAGACCCAGTGTGAAATTCTGCTACATTCAGGTAAAAGCAGTTAGGCACTCATCTACTTGGAAGCTGACAATTCCCCCCTTCCGCCCACGATCTTGTTGTGCATTGATTAACAAAGAGTCTTGTACAGGTAGCTTGCTTTCCTTGACGTTAGAAGCTTGTATGTCACTCAATCCAAGCTGCCTTGTTTACTGACATTGTATCTGTTTCTTATGGGATGATGTTTTCTGCCATTTACTTTTCTCATTCCTTCATACGTCAACTCGATTGGCGGAGCTAGAGCAATTCACCAGACAGGGTCTGTGTTACATTCTGTATTCTCTTTCAATCTTTCCTTGCTGGAAGGAGCCTTGTAGAATCAAAAGCAAGGGAAGGGAAAGAATACAGCATTCATGTACTGCTGCCTTTTGGTAGTTGAAAAGAACATTTGCCACTTTTAGCTTCCTTTCTCTCTTTCCTCCTAAACTTAAAAGAAAAAATCTATCAAGTGGCATCATCACAAAGCACCTCAAGGAAGGAAAGCAATAATAGGGGTCAACTACAGTAATAAATTTCATAAACACCAGAAATCACACAGAAGCTATTAACATGATGATGCCAATCTGAAAACCTGTAAACGAATGATAAATTTTAATACTCTGTTGCTTGCAGTTTTATAATCACAGCAGACATTGTGATTCCTCTGGGATAATGTTATTTTTCTTGTGGGAACTGGTGGTAACAAGGAGAAGGCCATCAAAATACAGGGAGAAGCACATTTGTAGAAAGAACTAAATATATGCATGTACAAATTGTGATTGGCATGATCCCATGAGAATCTATGTGATTAGGGAGTCAGGACTTGTGTAGATTCATAATCCAACTAATTAGAAATAGGCTAACCATTGAAAAACATTCAAAATAGAGGGCAGTAACAACACTGGAAGTCTGGAGGCTAAGGCTGTGCAGTGTGAATTAGAAACCCACCATTTGGATAAGTTAAATGGATAGATAGAATGGAATGGTGGGCATGCCCCAGAGACAGTGGAAAAGAGATCTATAATAAAGACATTCCATTCTGTACTTCAAATTCAGGAGCAGATGTCTGACTTCTTGGAATGTGGTGTACAGTGACAAGACTATATTCCCATTGGTTGTAGGGGGAGGAAGGGATGTAAACCTTTGCTTCCATGAACTTCCTAAAGTTAATTTAACTTGGGACCCAAGATTTGGAATGATTCTCACTTCTTCCAGCAGTCCCTTGCACCCAATTCACATTGTTCACACCCCCCCCCCAATTTCACAATATGCCTGAGAATACTTTTGTTGTTGTTAACTATCTTTCTGGGTCTTGAGCTGATACATAAGGAGCTTTTACAACATCCTTAGGTAGCTACTTGTAGCAACATCCCTAGGTAGCTGGAGTGGCTGGAGAAACTCCTCTATCCTTTCTCTTAGGAGCTGGTATAACTGCATTTGGCATATAGCACCACCTGAAAAATGCATACAGTGTCAGGCCAATGTATGGTCAAACTAAGCCTAAAACGTTTGAAAGGATATGGTTTTCCTTTAATCTTGTTTAAATAATTCAAACTCAGGTTGGCTGTTCAAAAGCTGTTGGGCACAAATCCTGGGGACTTTTGATTGCCAGTGTCACACCCCAGATTCCTACCCCCCACCCCCATATTCTCAGGAGCAGGAGCAGCATTCAAATAGCTGAATGTGCTTGACTGTGTTAGGCTGCTAGCACAAGGCCAGTGAAAATCTGCCATGGCCCCACCTGCTTGACCTGCTGCCCTCACTAAGCCTCAACCGGCTGTGCAATTCAGCTTTTCATTTACTGTGCTCTATTATCCCATACTGAAAATAAAGTTGTACATAACATTTATTAACAGATCATGCATACATGATTTTTGATGCCTGTTTGGCATTGCTGTATGCTAAGGCCGTCTTCTGGGCAGACGTCTGTTTCGTCTTATCACCACTTGAGTTGCAGAGGGTTGGACTAGATGACCTCTTGGGTCCTTTCCCTTCCATCTCTACAAGTCTATAATTCTATTTAATGTTGAGGGCATTTAGACACTAGGCTTTCTGGAAAGAGGTTTCTACTGCAATCAGCAGAATCAAGTAGGAAAGCATGGCCAAACTATTTCAGGTTTCAGGAAGGGATTGCAGGTGCATATTTCTAGGGAGGAAGGAGGAATTCAGATTTGTTTGCATTTTAATCAGAAATGACCAAATTTACACTTCTCAAAGCAATACATGAACCAAAATTGTCATCCTTTGGGAATTCACACTTATCCAAATTTTGCAGTGCCGTTATCCAGTTAATGTGCACAATAATGTATGTATTGGGGGAAATGTGGATAAAATACATATAGAAGTGAAAACAAAATGCATTACGTTAGTGGAAGTTGCTTGCAAATATATGAATATTAGTCAAAAGTGCATACAAAAATGTGTTTATTAGGATAAATTGCTGCCAAAACACTTTTAACACATGAAGTGTATGTTTTTAGGACCCACTTATAGTTGTAAGGGGGTTGCTTTTTTAAAAATAATAATGATGATGATGTTGATGTTAATAATGTCATAAACTGCTCTGGAACCTTAGGGCGAAGGACAGACAATTAAAAAATGATAAATTTTCTGGAGGATTTCCCCCCCCCCCAATGGCTGAGAACGTGAGGACGAAATTTGAGATTGCAAAAATGAAAAGAACTAAGACAATGAAATAGATCAATGTCTCCACCCCTATTATGTATGCCACCTAGAAGATGTAGTGAACGTGTTCTAGATTTCTCCAGAGGAAAGGACTAGAACAAATGGGTAGAAATAATAGGGAAGTGGAGTTCAGCTAAGCGTTCAGAAAAACTTTGTAATGGCAAGAGCTGTTCAACTAGGGGACAGAAACTGCCTCATGGGGTAATGTGCCCTTAAATTACTCAAGGTATTTAAGCAGATTGTGGACAACAGTCTTATCAAGGATGCTTAGTGCAAGTTTCTTGCACATAAAAAACTAGTATCTCAAAGTGAAGTCCAGACTAAAGTTTTTTCTGGCTTCTAATTTTGTGTATGGATTTGTTTTCAGGAGCAACACACACACACACACACACACACACACACACACACACACACGTAGCACAGTCCAGAAAAACAACAGCAACAACAAATTTGCTAACTATTCTGCTGATTGTATAAGTGGTCATATGTGTAAAAGAGAGAAAGGGGACCCAACATACATTCCCAAACAGCAAATTTAAGAACTGGCATTTGTGAAAAATCACATGCTAATTTCAAGTCATTGTAGTACTGCATATGTGAAATAGAGGCCCTGGATCCAACTCAAGCTTTTTTAAAAGTTAAAATGGACTAAGCTTATATGTTTGTGAATTGGTGACAAGCATTAGACCAAGGAATCTTGATAGTTGGTAGACCAAGGCCAACTAGCAGAGCCAGGTTCACAGCTAAAGCCAGCCAGCCAGCCTCAGCACTGGGCCCCTTCCAATAAACAGTAACAAGGCTCTGAGTGTTTCATCTCTCTTTCTTGGAGATGATAGATAGAGATGTAATCACACTTGCTAGGGCAGAGATAATCAAAAAGCACTACAGCCAACATAGAGTTTATTTTGTTACAGCTGCTATGGTGGATGGTGTGCTTATGAGCCATCTTGAGTGTTTGATCCTGTGAATTAAAAAAAGGATAAACCCCCATGAGCACACAGTAAAAACTGATAAGTCTATATAAAAAAGAAGCTTTTCCACAGCAGAAGTTGGGCATCTAGAGGTTGCAACACATGAAAGGAAGAAATGAAAGTAATCCATTTAGTGTCTGTGACAACAGCTTTAGCCAAAAGGCCAATATACCATTTTAAAGGGGTTTTTTTAGTGGTAAAAGAACAGTTATAAAATCAAAGACCAAATTAATTCCTCCTTTGCTGTTGCACAGTCTATGATTCTGAGTTGATTATATCTATTAAAAAAAAAAGATATCAATAAAGCCTGGGAAATCAGAAGCCAGCGACAAGCATACTTTTCAAAGAACTAGAGAAATTATCCCATCTTTTAATATTTTTGTCCTGTTCCAGGTAGATTAAGCATCTACAACTGGGTGGAGGGCAATCTTGCACAGGGGCAACTGGAGGCAAGCAGCAGGATGCTGGGATCAAGGATTAGGGAGTGAGCCCTTGTCACTAACTAGAGCAGTTTTCTAGACAGCTCATCTATACCAGTGTTCTTCACCCTTGGCTCCCTAATCCCATTGAATAAGCCATCTGGGAACGATGGGTGTTGCAGTTCAGCAACATCTGGTTATCCAAGTTGAAGAACACTGATACAGACCATTCAGTACCTGGGAGAGCTCCCATGAATAGCAGCCAATGCTCTAGCACAGTGTTTCCCAACCGGTGTTCCGCGGCACACGAGTGTGCCGTGAGACATCGGCTGGTGTGCCGCGAGATGCCTGGAGGGAGGCGGGCGAGTCGGGCGGCGAGAGGCGGGGCGGCGGCGGCGAGGAGAGGCCGCGCCTCCTGCTGCTGCCTGGCGCTCCTCCTCGCAGCCGGCAGCGCTGCCTGGGCGCCTCCGCGCGACTCTGCCTCGCTGGGTTTGGTCTCCCAGCAGAGACGGGTCACACGCGCCCCTCCCTCCCTCCCTCAGCCTGCGCGGAGGGAGAGCCAGAGAGAGGCATCGCTCCTGCGCTCCGAGGCGGATTGAGCGCAGCTGAGAGGAGCTGCCGAGGGAAAAAACTTTCACTTTTGTGCGTCCCTCCCGGCGTGACGCTGCGCGCTGACGTCACGGGGCGGGGCTTTAATGGTGGTGTGCCGCGAGATTTTTTTTCAGTAAACAGGTGTGCCGTTGCCCAAAAACGTTTGGGAAACACTGCTCTAGCAGAGCTCAACTGAACTGTCAAGTTGAGCAAGCCCATTGATGACCCAAACTCTACCCCTCAAATGTGAGCTAGCAGGGTTTTCCAAGAGGGGAAAGCTCTGGTTTGTAACCATGCACACCCTAATGATACAACTTTGGGCTTCTCGCCTGGTCTGCTGTATACATCCTGTGGTTCTGTTGTGCAAGAAGATAGTCAATTTGTACTTATTCATTACTTAGGATGAACATGAAGTTTGCATCTGGGCGGACCATTATAATGTATAGAGGTGTTATCTGATCCAACTTTGGTTATAGGCAACACTGGCATTTCTATACTGTAATGACTTTCTGTGCTGTATTAGTCAACGCAAACCTTGCCAGACAGCCACTTTATATAGCATTAAAATGGTGACATAGTGTGAGGAAGCTAGCAGGGTAATAACCTTTTAGGCCTGCTATAATTGATAAGATGGTCTTGCCTCTCATCACTTAAGAGCATGCCTTTGAAGATTCCTGCATTAAGGATAAGGCTGGATAGTTAAAAGGCAAAGTGACATCATTTCCTAGTCTGTTTTTGTTTTCTTTTTTTTACAATGCAATTCATTGAAAAGTTCTATGGTACTGCATTGCTCTGCTGCCACTCAGATGGCTAGAGGAGGCACTGAACCTACCAACCAAGCATGATTAGGCGACTTAATGAGTTAGTGGGTCTCCATCTGCCCCTATAAAGCTGATGACTTTGGTTTTACTCTCCAGTCTGAGAAAGTGACTATTGAGACATAGACTGAACTTCCCCTAGGCTGCCTTGTCCTCCTTCAGACCACCAGATGTTGAATCTTGAAAACCACAGGTGGCCAATCACAGGAAGGTGCCACCGCTGCTTCCCCCTCTGTTGAAGCCTCACTTACCAGGATCATGCAGCGGCTTTTGGTGAGATCTCAAGTGAGTTCCAAAAGATCTTACGAAATCTTTCTGGAAGCCACCGCCAATTTTCCTTGCTTCTCTAGAGGCAGGCGGGACACCCATGGGTGCGCTTTCCCACAGGATTTTGTCTCCTGACTCAGTCTGTTTCATGGGCAGGCTGACCCTGTTAATAACTATCAAGGTTGTCCATCTGTGGTTGCTAACTTTTCCATGTTTGAATAAAATGTTGAAAATGCAATGTAGACATTAACCTGATTTGACATTAAATCTTAAAAGAAGTTCTTTGATGGTGCATTTGCTTGACACTACGCTCTTGTTACTATTTTTACAAATCTTTTATTCTGCAAAGAAAACACAGCTAGATGTTGATTACAGTCCTGATCTCTCTCTCTCTCTCTCTCTCCCTCCCTCCCCCCCCCGCTTTGTATTGCATATGAAAAGCACATCATCATCTTAACAAATTTATAACACGTGGTTAACTATAGGTTATTTCCTTGGTGAGTACAAGTCTGCCCAATATATTTTATGCAATCATTCATGAAATTTTGTGTGCGTGTTTGTGTGTGTGGTGGCTCATAAATATTTCATATTCTGCTAGCAAGGCTATAAATAAAATACACTAAACAATTTTCTTTTGATTAACAAAAACAAAAACCATTTAGTGGCAGTAATAAGTGGTGTTTGTGGCCTGTGTTGCTGAATAAAATTGTGTTACAGTGATTGGTTACCGCAGCATGTACAATTATTATTTTAATTAATTATCTCATAATTTTAAAAGTTTTCACAAAGAAACATGTAAGAAAACTAGGTTTCTGAAGCTCAAAGATGCTTTGTTGAAGAATATTTTTGAACTTCAGAGCAACATTTTTTAATTTCTGCAATGATCGCACACTGGAGAGGTGTTGGGTTCCCCTAGAGACTCAGGCCTCTTCCTTTGAGGGGGTTGGACACAAAAGTCTCCCTGAGAGGAAAATGAAAACTAAATTGGAAGTCAAATATGCAGTGATACCTCTGCGCACGGGATCCGTTCTGGAGCTCCGGTCAGATCCTGAGGAATTCGCAACCAGAGGTGCCTGTTCTGCGCATGCACGCAGCACGGTAGAGTGCTTTTGTGTATGCGCGCTGCGCATAGAGTGCTTCTGTGCATGCACATGGGGCATAGAGCGCTTCTGCTCATCAGAGGTGTGCGTATCTGGAGGTACCACTGTATAACATTTCAGCAATACCCCTGCACTTTTTAAAAAGGTATACATGATTGTCTCATTTAAATATCTACCTATGGCTTAACACTGACTGTAATCTGTGGGATAATCAGCCTCATATAACTAATATGCTTAAGTCTAAGTAATGAATTAAAGTGTTAAGACCATAGAGTAAGCTGTTCTGCCAGGTTTAGCTTCCTTTGGAGGAGGACAGCATTTTTCCCCTCAGTCTGCCTGAGAAGCATAATGAGTGAAGAGGTTTGAGCTGTTTGTTCCAGCTCACGCTGTATGACTCTCACAAGCCACTTGTGTTCCTGTACCAGTAATTTAGGAACTTTCGCCACTTTGCTTTTAAGCCTAGTTTTACTGGCTTGCAACTTTCTAAAGCACGTGAATCTGATCTTTGAAGTTTGTAAGTAAACGATTTTTAACTTACCAAACGTGGTCTTTTTCTATGCTGGAGGAAGAGGGAAACTTAAGAGGAAACTTGGAATGACATATTTCCACACTATACTTTGCTCCATGTTTTGTGATTTAAATCCCTGTTTTGGGTTCTCCCACCAAAGAGTACTTGCCCCAAAGTTAGAGCTTGGCATCCAGGAATTCTCCTTTCCACCCTTCCATCAACATAATCTACCTGTAAGCCCCCTTATACCTTAACTGAGCAGCTGCAATGTCAGGGAATGTTTAAAAACATTCTAACAGCAAAAAAGCTGTGGGGGTGGCATGCTGTTAGCAGAAGGAAGGATGGCAGAGGCTGGTACCCTTCAGAGGCAGAAAGGCTTAGCTAGAAAGATAAATGGATAATCTGGACCCTAGAGGCAGGGGAGCTGAAGAATGAGGTATAGGATAGGATTCAGAACTGCTGAAGCAAGGGAGCAAAAAGGAGTGGGTTTAGAAGCAGAGAGATGATGCATGGATGAGTAGAGGAGGGAGAGAAGTACTCCACGCCCAGGGAGAAACAGAAGAAACTTGAGGCTGGGAAGAATGGCAGGCAGGGGAACATGGGAGAGATGTGGCCTGCTGTTAGGGAGCTAGCAACACAAGGTGACAAAAGACATCATTGGTGGACAGAGTTACGGTTGGCTACTGAGTTGAAAGCAATCGGCTGAAAGTTTGACTAGCTCCCTGCGCTATTGAAATATAACAGAAAATGGATGTGTAACATTAGAACTGATCCAAGCTGTAGGGTCTAGTTCATGAAGATTTCATGAAAATCTTCATTAGCATCAAAAGGGTGCTGTTATTTTTCAGAGCTTCTTTGAAAGGGATACACAACAGTTCACTGAAAACTTCTTGCAACGACTGTCAGAAGTACTGCTTGCAGTCTAAATTGCATGGTTTGCCTTTTCATTTCATTACAGTAACATATCCAAATCCATGTAGCTTCATCAAATTCAGCATATGATCTTTGACCCCCTGACTTGCTGTGACTACTTAATGAAGTATAAAAAGTGAGGGCTGGTTTGGTTCCAGGGCTTCATGAGCAGTTTTCATGGGGCAATGTGCTTGCAGGTCTCAGTTCCTCTTTCTCTGTGGGTTCCCTTGATTTGCTCCAGAAGAAGGAGAAAATAGCAAAACTTGCTTCCTTTCATTTCCATTCATACACACCTTCCCTCTCCACTTTCATGAATGAGATAACTCCTTTAGTGAGTATAAGGAAACCTTTCAATAGAAGCCATTTGCACCAAATCAGCAATGGTGTGTGGTGTGTGTACCACTGATGAATAGTTACAAAAGACAATGAAATCTATAGGATTAATATGGGGAAGAGGCTCCTTGAAATAACAATTTTGAGGCAAAAATTGAACTGGGAAAACATTTGACTCACCATTATATAAAAGTCATCTCTAAGAGCTTTCTTCTGTCAGAAACTTTTCTTCCATAAATGCATATTCCTGTTGTTGAGATAGGTGCATGAATTAGCCTAACTTAATTTCAGAAGGTGGTGGCAGCACAATTGTGCTGCCAGAAGCCAAAATGAGGATTACATATTTAATATATTTAGAAATAGATTTTCTTGTCAAAGTTTTGTGTGAGGCTGATCTCAAGCTGTGCTCTGTAGGCAACCTGGATTTAATAGGTGAGCAAAGAAATAGTGCACTAATAACTTTTGACTTTGCCTAAGGTGGTTAATTAACAGTACAAAGCTATGCCTATGATTAGGAAGATATTACTGTATCATTATTAATGTCACATTATGAAGGGTGTATTAGTAGTTAATTTGATTAATAGACTATGTATCTTTAGACTCGTTTATATTAAGTATTATCAATATGCTTAATAAACCCAGAAAATTAATATCATTTAAGTGAGTTTTTTGACCAAGCAGTTTTATTTTTTAAAATCATACTATTTCAATATTGCCTTTTATTGGGTTGGTGTTGTATCTTGACAATTGCCTAGTTGTCACAACTGAGTTACCATCTTATTCCAGAAATGGTGGCTTTATTAAATATATGATTTCAGAACTGTTTATGAAGAATGCATTGTCCTGGCCATCTTCAAAATACAGAAGTTAGTACTGTGTACTAAGTCAGACCATCTAGCTTAGTGTTGTCCACACTAACTGGGAGTAGTCCTGGAAATGGCATAGATTGAAATTGGGGCCTTCTGCGTATAAAGGAGATGCTGTAGCATTGAGATACAGCCCTTTTAAGACAGTGGTACCTCAGGTTACAGACACTTCAGGTTACAGATGCTTCAGGTTACAGACTCTGCTAACCCAGAAATAGTAGCACTGGTTAAGAACTTTGCTTCAGGATGAGAACAGAAATCATGCTCTGCCGGCGCAGCAGCAGCAGGAGGCCCCATTAGCTAGAGTGGTACTAAAGTGGTATCTCAGGTTCAGAACAGTTTCAGGTTAAGAACGGACCTCCAGAACGAATTAAATTCTTAACCCAAGGTACCACTGTAAAGGCATGAGAACACCAATGACTAGAATATTAGTTTTCCCCACCTTTAGCATACTTTTGTAATTTTAAGGAAATCACAGTGTAAGAGTTGAGTTTTTTGGGTGGGGGGGAGCAGTTAGGATGAGTTCACATCCCCTTGTTCAGAATTTGTATGACACAGATTGAGAGCTCACAAATAATTACAGTGGGGATAGATAACTGGAAAATATTGTGGTGCATATTTTATGTGCTTATTCACCACTTTTGACAACTTGCCTTTCTTCCATCATGGAATTCAAGGTGGTAGATATGAGATTCCAAGACTGACTCCCTTCCAGGCACCGACCAGACACAGACCTGCTCAGCTTCAGCATAATAGCTGTATTATGTGCCCTTAGACCAGTCTTTCCCATCCTGGTACCTTCCAGATGTTTTGGACTACACTTCTCATCGTTTACAGCAATTGGTCATGTTGCATGGAGTTGGGGGGAATGTTAGTCCAAAACATCAGGATGACACCAGTTTGCTTTAGGCCAGGTTCCACCAACATGTGACATTTAGACTTTGTCTCCTGGATCACCCCCCACACAATGTTTTTCTAATGTATCTTGAAAGTTGGACCAAGTGGAATTAGTCTGAGCCTTGAAAAGCACATAGAGCTGAGAGAGAAAGTGGGAGTGTCCCTCTTTCAACTTCCTCATTCAACTCTTCCAGGTCCATCTAGCTCATTGTTATGTACTCTGATTGGTGGCACCTTCCAGGATTTCAAACAGGAGTCTCTCCCAAATCTACCTGGAGATGCAGATTGAACCTGGGACCTTCTGCACACAATGCAGAGGCTAAGCCCCTTTGCGCCCACAAAAATCGTATGCACAAAACTGGTTTCCAGAAGTCCTTGTACGTGCCAGTGAGGGTCTCTGAAGCATATCTGGATCCTTTAAAATTAACTGAAGAACCTTTTTAAAAGATGTGGGTGTGTTTTGTCATTAAATCGACAAACCTCTCCAATATGCTAAGTAATTTGAACTTTTATTTCAATATAAATTATATAAATGAGACTGTGAGATCTGTGTGAAGCCACCTATGAATGGATAAACCAACATGGAGACCAATGGAATACTGTCCCTCACCTCCTTGATTGACGTGTGGGCCAAGTTTGTGCAGTATTGGGAATGGAAGACCCATAAGTGCCTGCCATATCCCCATAGATCCTTATGTGTGCCATTGATCAGCATGGCAGTATATGACAGGCACTCTTAGGCATTCCCAGACTTTAGAATCCATGGCTAATTTCTCTGCACTTGGGCCCATATGAGGATTTTGCCATTGTGTATCTTGCTGCCCTTCATGTAAGTTAATCCTAAATATTGTGCTTCAGGGTGGTTCTTTTTTCCCTTTTGTAATATGGAGATAGTAGATACAAGAATAAAAGCTAAGCTATTTTATTAGATACACATCATATAAATGGCAATGAAACTGAAATGGTTATTGCTCATTTGTTGTCGGAAGATTAGATCGTACCATTCCACTTAACAAACGGTTCTACCTATAATTCTATGGTCTTCACCTAAATTGAGTTTTTGTAATAAAATAGCATAGCAATAACAATTCAGCTAAAATCAGAAGCACTTCTGTTCAGAGCATTTACATATGATTTGCATTTTTTAATGTTAATGTTCTGTTAATTTTTGCAAGTGTTGGTTGAGTCTTCCAAATGAAGCAACACATTTTCAGTGTTATTTTCCCTCCCCGACAGAATAACTTTAGCCTATTGGTCTGGAGCCTATACCTCATTCTATGAATGGAAGAGCATTCATGTTCATGCAGTGTGACCTTCTTACCTCCTACTTCAGGCCTCTGGGCCTCTTGAAGGTCTGCTCCTGGTGGTTGGGGTTCCTTCGCTGCAGATGGAGGAGTTGGTGGAAATTAGCCCCTTTATATGAATGGAGGAGCAACTTAAGCCCCAATAACTATTTGTACTTTATTCAGGCAAGGAGAGGTAGCCACACACCCACACCCCTGTCAATAGCTTTCCTGACCTGAAACTGCATCATCATGTAGCATCTTTCCCAGTTGCATTCAGACACTTTGAATGGAATGGCAGCTTAGCTGTTAAGCATAGCCAAGCCTCTGTTTGAGACAGCATTGTAGCTTTTGCTATTGCTAAAGAAGGAAAGGAAAAAACAACAGTGCTTGACCGCTTTGTTGAAAGTAAGGATATCACCTTCCTGAAAGTGCTGCCGCTTTCACGCACCATACGAAAGTTGTCAGTATTCTCCACGCAACACTTTCACAGGTACAAATGGCCTAGCAATGGCAGGAGGAAATAACATCCAGTCCTAAGCCAGTCCTGTTCACAAGTACTATGAGGAAAGGTTTTTTTAAAAAAATCATACTGCATTATGTAGCTTAAGTTAAGCTTGATAAGTGATCCAAAATCCAACGGGGAAAGCACCAATCTTTACCAACATGACAACCCAATCCTATGGGACATCTGTGTCAAGCACATGTGAAGTATTAAACAAAATAATGAGAACCTGTGTAGAAATATTTAGTGCTGCTATTAAACATTGCCTAAAGCAACAGTTCAAGGTGAATCTGGTGGTTCCTGCTCAGGAGTAATATCTGAGGAATTCTGAAAGAAGAAAAAATGACACTAATGACATTCCTCAAAGATATCCCACACATTTTTATTTGGGACCCACAAAAACTCATAACGAAGGCTGTTAGTCAGCTTTTGCTTTGGTGATCCATCAGCTTCTCAACAGTGTTGGATGTCCCTCTGGAAGATCTGGGCTGGTGAAGGAGCTGTCTGTTCAGGGACCAATTTGAAGAGCCTGGATTTGCCAGCAAATTTTCTTCAATCAGAGGGATGAGGTTCCTACCATGGTGGGGCCATTGGGGAGAGAAAGAGAAGACGACCATTCTGAAGGAGGCAGAAAGAATTTGGGTATGACTAGCAACATTTCTCTGAGGGGTTCTGTACATCCCTAGAAATACTGTACAATATATCGTACAAACTGAATTCACTAGAAAGTCTGATATTTATTCAAAGAACACAGTATGATCACAAAAGTAGTCTGTGTTGCATACATTTTTAAACACTAAAAATGTGCATATTTAAAAAGCACTTGAATACACTCAGAGTGAAATTACCTTACATTTGGCTAGACAGCTCGTAGACGTCTCTCTAAAATATTACTGCAACATGAATTGGGGCTTTGAGTTTGGATTTAAAAAAAAAAATATGGGTGGATTTAGACTCCATATTTGCCTATAGCTACCGTAATAGAATCTTGCTTTTGAAGTAATTTCTTAGGTATCAATTACTCTTCATTGAAACCTTAGGGAATTGCTGTAATGCCAAGACAGCACAATTGAGAAATGTTGTCTTAATAAGGACAGGCACTGTAGCCAGTAGGGTAATTGTACTGAAATGTACTTAAAAAGTGTAATGTATGCCACTGGGAGAAAAGCTGAGGAAATGTTTGGTGATCAGTAGCAGGAAAGGGCCAACATTTCACAAATTATCCCTAAATAAGCACAGGGATATTACAGTAGTTATTTGGGGGGGGGGAGTGGCATTTTCTCATTTTAAAAAAGACCATTAATAAGTCATACAATTATTGAAGCATCACATACAGACAAATTTGATTAAAAACCAGATTCTATTATCTGTAGCATCACATGATAATGCTTTTCCTGCCCTGCACCATTTCAAACTGGAAGTTATGGGGTGGGGTGGCGGGAGGAATTCACATGCTTAAATGTTCTTACCCTGAGAATGATCTTTATACATGCAAGGAGTGAAGGGTTCTGTCAAGCAGGGAAAGACTTTCATGTTTTTTCACAGACGAACATGCAAACATAAAAGTTGCCAACAAAACTTTGTCAGCTGAATCCACTGGTTGTATGAATGGCCTGAAATTGAACTGACCTTGTGTTTTTGTGTGTGTTTTTTGGCAATGTGCAGTCAGGGATGCAATGCTTTTCCTACAGGAAAACCTATATACAGGTCTAACTTGTTAAATTTAATGGGGCTTACTCCCTGGTAATGTGTATGTGATTGCAGCCCTATAATTTCTTTTCAATGATGGTAGTATCAAAAACATAGAACAATATTTCCATATTAATAAACAAATATAAATAATTTAACAAAAATATAGTCTTAGATATTTACCACTGGATATAAATTTCTGTATCATATTTTGCCATATGTGTAGAATTGCATGGGTAAAGTACACTGGGCAAACTTCTAAAGAGAAACAGAAATGTTGGTAGCATTGTCCATCATGGCTACCCAGCCAGTAAATTCCCACCTTTTGCCAGTGATTTATATCTGCTTCTACTTGATGTACTAATGGAAGATAATTATTTTTATACAGCTTCCCTAGTGAAGCTGATACTGTAACTCCTTGATATTTAAAGAGAAATAACAATTTTTTTCAAAGGAATGGTACAAAACCATTTTCAACTCAAAAGCCCTTTTGTTTGGTCAATTCAGCAGCATAAGTTCTGATTTTTAGGTATTGAATGTGAGGCTTGGCTATTTTTTCCAATTAACGCACTTATCCAGCAATATTTCTGGACTGCTCATAAAGTCTGCCGCATTGTCTGTGTAAGTCATGACTCTATGCTGCAACGCACCAGTTCTAATTCCTTATCTTTCAGCAGTATTTCTAATTAGAAATCAGATTTTTATTGTTCGTAACCAAGGCTACAACAACATTATTCACAACAGACAAACAAGAGAACCCAAGTGCAACTTAAAGCATATAAATTTTCAGAACTACAAATTATCAAAAGTTAAACTTGTAAAGTTCCCAGAATAATTTAGATTGAAATATCTCCTTGGCAGGCAACACTTTTTTGGATCAAAAATGTTACAGGCTGCTTAACTCTAGTCTTTGAATACTGGATTTCCCTGGCTTTTGAAATGGAAATGTATTTAAATACTAGACTCTGTTAAGTGTGTGTATGTGTGTATGCACGTACGTGTGTAGTTGCAATGTGGGGTATATGTCAATTTGTGTGTGCTGCCTACAACACAGGCCCCCATAGTTAGGTGAATCCTGGGTTAGCCACTGCACCACACTGCCATATTCTACAGTGGTGCCCCGCAAGACGAAATTAATTCGTTCCGCAATTTTTGTTGTTTAGCGAATTTTTCGTCTTGCGAAGCACGAAATCCCATAGGAATGCATTGAAAATCAATTAATGCGTTCCTATGGTCAAAAAAAGTCCAAACAAAGCCAAATTTGGTACAACAACAGTTTATTAACTGCTCTTTAAAGTCACACATACTGTAAAGAGCAGTTCAAAAATTTAAGGGAAAATAAATTAACTTTATAAACAAAACATGTCTTTGTTTTTAGTCAAAGAAAAAAAAGTCGCGAGACGTTTTCGTCTTGCGAAGCAAGCCCATAGGGGAAATTCGTCTTGCGAGGCAAATCGCGAACGGAAAAACCTTTCGTCTAGCGAGTTTTTTGTCTTGCGAGGCATTCTTCTTGCGGGGCACCACTGTATACCAAAAGGAATAATCATTTTACACAGCATCCACTAGGTGACTCCCTTTGCAAACACTGGCACACTAGCAGAATTATCACTTCAAGATCAAACTGCACATGCACCATATTGTTCTTCCAGAAGGTGCTGTCATATGCTTTAATGGGGCAAGAAAGACTGAATAGCTTTGAACTGCTACTCAGAACTTCTCCAAACCGGTGAAAGTATCCCTTCCTCTACAAGCCTGAATAAATAACATCAATACAGTCATACCTCGTGTTACGTTTGCTTCATGTTGCGGCTTTTCAGATTACGAACGCGGCACAGTGTTTACTTCCGGGTTCGCCACACGTGCAGAAGCGATCTTCAGGCATGCACAGAAGCGATCTGCGCGCTTCACGCATGTGCAGAAGCAATGCTCTACTTACAGACTATTTGGGGTGCGGATGGCACCCCGAAACAGAACGCATTCATAAGTAGAGGTACCACTGTAGATTTCACCAAAATTGGAAAGAAATATATGATATGCCTGTACGGTATTTACAAGTTGTACTAAAAACTTCAACTTTCATTGTAACTGTAGCAATTTATATCAGAACATATTGAAATTTGATACATTTGTAGACCTCATCAGCTACCTCATGTGTGTCAGGTTGCTAGTTCTTAGCTAAACAGATACCCTTTTTTAAACAATATAAGTTTGTGGCTTATAATGGTGTGAGCCAATTTTTTCTTTCTTGCAACTTTCCTTAGCTAAAGAGCCACTTGCATAGCAATCTCACCAAGAACAGCATATGTAGAAGTAAAACAATAACTAAAACCCAGACTGGAACTGTATGCTATCAAGATTTCTGATGTAGGATTTCTAAACATCACTTGCCCCATCTTGCCTGTGAGCACAACAGGAGCCTTGAGGTCAACCCTAGGCATGGGCATTCGGCTGGTAATCTGTGAGCCCAAACCATCTCACCTTCCTTACCTTGTTCTTTCCACTGTGTACAGTGCTGTGCCACAGAACTCTCCCTTCAGATACCATCTCTTTGTGCCAGTTTGACAAATACAATTTACCTCTGTTTTGAAACTGATTTTGAGTCAGGGACATTTCAGCTTTTGATTTGGGGCTGGGTGGGGTGCTCAGCAAGATTTAAAGGCCTGTGCTTAAATAAATTTAAGACTGAACTGCCAAAATGAACTGTCTACGAATACCATTGCAGTTGATTTTGTATACCCAGCATCTGCAACAATGATCACAGATAAAACACTCATTTAGACTGCTATCCTAAATAAACTTACCTGGAAATAAGTCCCAATGAATACAATGGTACTTTACTTACTTACTTACTTACTTACTTACTTACTTACTTACAGACATGCCCAGAATTGAACTATTGTTGTTAGCATCCACCTGTCTCGAGAAACAATGGAATGTGCCTGGGGTGTGTGTGTGTCAAAGAACTGTGTTAGCCGCACCGAAATGTCCTCCCTGGGGTACAAGCCTGAGCAGTGTGTATGAAGGTCCTGGGCTGCCCAGATGACAAGATCTCCTTCTTGGCCTCACTGGTGTGGTCCAAAGGAAAACAGAGCAATACATTTAGAACCAGCTTGGCTGCCGGAAGGAGGCGTACAAGGTGTCATCAGGTCTTACAAGCATGGCCACTCACCTGGGATGATGGGAGTTGTAGTTCAACAACTATAAGAGGGTCAAATTTCCCTCCCACACCTGTGGTAGAGGCAATTAATTGGCCAACAATACAGGTGTTCTCTTGCCCTTCTTCAGTGCTTCCCGCAATCTGCTTGTGGTATGGGTCCCATCAGACCTACCCAGATACCAGCCAATTTCATTCCCACTTCTGATGCCCTATTTCAGTTGCAATTTCTTTTAGACATAGTCTCTCTCTTTTTCTCCTTATCTCAGACGGCTTAATTTAAATTAGCACTTAAAATGCCTCTTAATATTTAAAAAGTAGAATTCACTAGCATAAGCAATTTCACTTTTCAGTCATGCAGTCAACTTACCATAATTTGTGCAACTTCATGACACATAATGACTGTTGGTAATAACTGCACCTATTCACTCCCCACTTCCCATGACAATACTTAATAACTACGGCACCGAGGGAGACTTAAAAAGACAGACTAATGATCAAGAGATGTTAAAAGTTCACCACGTGCAAAATGTGTATGCCTCGTAAGCAAAAAAGAAAAATCTTTTAAAGGTAATAGAAGTAATGAGAGGGAGAGCCTTTCATGTTTCTCCCGCTAAACATAACATTGACAAGGGCAGCTAAAAACCATCAGTAGGCTCATGGCTGTAATCTTACCCCTCTCCCACATCTTCTGCACATGATCAGTCACTCTTGTTATTTCTGCTCCTTTGTATCATACAGAGATGATATCTAGTAGGGATGTTTATAGATCCCAAAATTCGCTTTCTTCTTTTACCTGTGCTTTAAAAAAAATTCCAATCTATTTCTGAGTTGTTCTGTCTGCTTTCATTTGGGTTCCGAGCTGCTTTGTATAAAGCAAAGTTTTGTGTTCCCCATACACCCTTATAGGGAATTGAAAAATAAGAAACCTTTTTTCCTCTTGTAGCAGAAGCAGATGAAATTTGTAAGCAAAGGAGCCTTCCATAGTGGATTAAGCATGCCAAATTGCAGGGAACTAAAATACATTCACTTTCCCCCCAATCCATATTAGGGCAGCATCTTTATTAGTCCAAGTAAGCTTCAAAATTGGCATTAGTTCCACATTTTCTAGGGAGACTGGGATTTTTGTGTCTTACTCTCTATGACCTTTAAAAAAGAAGAAGTGGCCACGTTAGGTGTACTCTTGCTTGTACGCTTTTGGGGCCTTAGCAGCTCCAATAGGCATCACAATAATGAATAAATAAAGTGGTGTTGGACACTCCCTAGCTGTAAATACAATGTGGAAACATTGTCTTAAAGGCCTAATCAGAATGATCTTGGGGCTCCAGTTCTTCCACATACACACACTGATAACTGAAATACCAGTATTCTGACAACCATTGATGCTGATGAAGTGAGAACATGACACAGTCAAGACATTTCCCCCATAATTATGGATCCCAGTCAGCAAACACACACTGACACCCAGATCCCTGCAGTTGGTATGTTCTGCCTTAACTAGTTTGGGACCAGATGATTGCAATAGAAGGGAAAAATCCATTCAAGGGGAAAATTGGCTTGAGAATCGAAACCAACATCAATACCAGCTCAATAGAAAAGAATTGTTCTACTTTGTTTTTCGTTATAACAAGTTAATTCCGACAATGAGTGGGAGGACTAGAGAGAAATACATGTTGGTCCTCCAATATGATTGCTATCTGGCAGAGGGTGGGACTGTCAACTGTGGTCCATTGAGTTAGTGCTCAATGTATTTTAATGGCATGCTTGATTTGATTTTAATGTATATTAAAATCTGGAAATCACAGCCCCCTGCTACAGGGACATACAAACTATTCACATGTTACAATGGAGGGGGGATAGGACCATGTGCACTGTCCTAACTCCCAGCTTTCATGAGTTCTGCTGATAGTGTGCATACATACAGATAAAGAGCACACAGTTCTTCCCTGTGTAGTCAAGAATCCCGGAAAAGAGCAAGGTTGTCAGCCATGTGAAGAGAAGCATTTACAGTATTGGCATTTAAGTGCCAGCTTTACTTTAGCAAATGATCCACCTAATTTGATGTATTAATGTGATCTAACATTGGCAGTATAGCCAAATATTTTATTTTATTTGCAAATGAAGAAAATAAAACTGTACACAGAGACTCGATATAGACCTCCAGTTGAACTTGCAGATGTGGAACAAGGACATAAAATGCGAACAGAGGCTGCAGGCTTATGTGTCATAGAAAATATGGCTTCTCTCTTACACGCATTCACCTTTTAGTGTGGAAGTACTAAAAACAATGTGTGAAATAGGTTGCTAATATGATGATTATTATATGAATGAGTCCTTTAGAGCATTACAATTAGCAGTTAACATCAATATGCTACAGATCTGATTCAAGGAAAATGTAGCAGGTGAGAAGAATGTTAGCAGGAGCCATTGAAGTAAAAGGCATTATATTGCAATGCTGCACCATTGATTATAGTGAAAGGAATGCATGCACTTAATAGCATTCACATGCAGGATATGAACTTAAGTTTACAGTCACATTCTGAGATCACTGTCAAAATGGAGTTATTTCCTTTCACAATATAGCTTCATAGCCCTGATTTCTCCTTTTTGTGGCTTCAAGGAAATTGGACAATTGTATCTAATAACTATATAAAAATGAATTTATATTGTTACGAGTTTGGGATGTTAAACTGGGTGCCAGAAACCTCTAATCCCTGGATCCATCAAGTGTTAGAATTTAATCAAGGCCTCTAATTCTAGAAATACCCAGGCTAGCCTCCTGGTGAGGTGATAGCCTGGGTGGTAAACCATTGAGGGGGATTAAGGGGCTCAGTGTGATATATCAAATGAGTGGGGCCCCTCCCTTAACATAAAAGGCCAGAATTTGGAGTTGAAGGGGGCAGTGATGTGACCTAGAAATAAAGCAGCAAGAGAGAGTTAAGAGCAACGTTTGAGAACAGTGCCTGATTTGTGGTTGTGGCTATGGAAGAAAGTTTGGGTATGGTAGATTCTATTGCTACTTTCTAAATTAGGTTTTCTAACGGACACAGTCTGGTGTGCACTGAATCCATATTTGCTATATTGCTCATTAGCTTTTATCCTGTTTCTTTCATTCCCATGAGATGCATTAACAAAAAAACCAAGAGAAAATCTCACATTTTAACATTCGGGAGCTTTAATGATGTTTTAGTTTGGTTTATTTTTCATAAGTTATCTGTGCAGTACTTTGTCAGCATAATCTATGGCTTGACTATTAAATATATATATAATAAGCAGAACAAATTATGAAATGAAAAATGTACCATCTTATTTTTAGCTTTCCATCTAGCTGGCTTTCTAATGAGAGCCGCCCAGGGACCTTATAATATTTACTGAACAGAAACTTATTTAAGAATATAAGTCTATGGGGGCCTTTCTGTAATTTTGGTAAACTCATAGTAAAGGCAGGCAGAAGACCAGAGCTCTGGCCAGTTGGTATGAGTGTACATACGTACAATTGAAAACAAGCAAGTCAGAGCTAAAGAGGGGGGAAAGGTAGCAAGAAATTATATTTACTTAGCTGAAGTGAGCATGGGGGGATGGTCGAGGAGGAAAAGATTTATCTAGCACTGTTTCCCTGATCAGCTTGCTATCATTATCAGCTTTGAATAAAGAAGAAATACCCAAGGGAGAGACTTATCTCTGATCTATCAGATCACATCCAGCTCTGTCCCCAAAGGAGCAAATTAAAAGAGGCAGTTTGCATTAAAGAAATTAAGTTGGCAAAGCAAAGGGAGTTCCCCATGAACATGTACGGAAAAACGTGTGATCTACTCTTGTGAAGACTTACCGGGACCCAGAAGAGTTAAACAACTTTTGCCCAGTGGCAAATATCCCCCTCACATAGTCCCCTATCCTCTCCCCCAAGGCCGGGAAGGGAGAAAGCGAGGAAGTGACCGGCTTATATTCGGGTATTGTCTCTCTCCCCCCCCCCATGTCTTTTAAATGTGCAGCTTATATTCGGGTGCTGCTTATATTCAGGCCAATACGGTATTTGGATCCATTCCATTCTGGCTTCAGGCTTGGTTATGGCACTGAAACTGCATTGGTCACACTTGTTGATAGCATTTATCAGCTGAGAGATGGGGGAGTCAATGCTGTTCATTCTCTTGATCTCTCGGCAGAATTCAGTACTGTTGACCTACTGCTCCTACCTCTAGAGAGTAGTAATGGGAGGCAACTATTCAAAACCATGGGAGTTATCCCATGTTCTCTCAGTGTTTGGAGGCACTATTAGGCTGGTGTTTGGATCAATAAACTGAAGGCAGAGGTGTTATGTGTCCTGATTTCTCTTGTCCAGGAGATGGGGAATTGACCTGCCCTGGATGGGCTTGAACTCTCCTGGGGAAGCAGGTTCACAGCTTGGGGTGCTTTTGAATTCAAAACTGTTGCTGGAAGTTCATGTGACCTCAATAGCTAGGAGTGGCTTTTTTTAGTTCTGGCTTGTTCACCAGCTACAGCTCACTTTGGACAGCAATGATTTGACCACTGTACTGCATGCTCCAGTAACGTTTGGATTAGATTATTTCAAAGTGCTGGCCTTGAAAATGACTTGGAAACTTCAGTTGGACCAAAATCCAACAACCAGATTAGTGACGGGGGTTCAGTTTAGATCTCATTTAACCCCTGATTTAAAACAGCTGCTCTGGTTCCCAGTTTGTTTTCAGACCCAATTCCAGGTGCTCATGCTAGTGTTTAAAACCCACCCACACCACACATTAAGGAAAACACACAGGGTATTTAATACTGTTTGTGGCTCCTAGCACGATGTTTTCTGTTTTAACGCCTCAGCTGTGGCTTTCCTTTTCCTGGAAACTCCACCCTTCTATAGGAAGTATGTTTGTGTTTCTTTGTTTCACAAATCCCGTGATGAAAAAAATTTGCTACAGGCTTCTTCTTGTGGTAAATGGGTCCTTCATATTTTATGATGCATATTAAAAATGTGGGAGCTTAGAGAGAAGCAGGTCCCACAACCACAAAAGCTTCACTATTAAGACAGTCAGAGAGGATAGCTCCTCCCACCAATTCTCCACACACAGAGTTGCCCATTGGATAAGAGCAGGCGTCAGCAAACTTTTTCAGCAGGGGGCTGGTCCACTGTACCTCAGACCTGGTGCGGGGCTGGACTATATTTTGAAAAAAATAAATAAATAAAAATGAATGAATTCCTACGCCCCACAAATAACCCAGAGATGCATTTTAAATAAATGCACACATTCTACTCATGTAAAAACACCAGGCAGGCCCCACAAATAACCTAGTGATGTATTTTAAATAAAAGGACACATTCTACTCATGTAAAAACATGCTGATTCCCTGACCGTCCGCAGGCCGGATTTAGAAGGCGATTGGGCTGGATCCTGCCCACAGGCTTTAGTTTGCCTACCCCTGGATAAGAGCCAAAGGCTACAACACACAAACTACTCACAGTAAAGTAGTCTGATGAAAATCTAGTTTTGATATAAATCTCAGCTCCTTACCTTAACCTTGAAGCATGAGATTCACTGAATGCAAAGCAAATTGTAACTTAATATTTCTTTGTGCTGCCTCATCTCATTTATATTTTATGAAACGACAATAAAAGCTGAATGGCTTTTTGTTACTCTCTGTAAGAATGGCCCAATGATTTTTCAGCCCTAATGAATGAAAAAAGAAGCAATGATGCACCTACCTCTTTTATATGCTTATATACTTCTTTACATCAAAGAGTTCAAGCGTGCTGTGAAATAAAACTAGGCAATCAAATCAAGGAGATGTAGACAGATTTTCTGCTATGATATAACAAGGGAAGGTAGAAAGAGCTGTGAGGTTTGTGTGTGTTTGATCCAATTCTGCATGATTGGATAGATCCAAGCGTTGTCATGATTGCTCTAAGTTAGCTATATTTGGACTATTCAAGATGTCTTATCATGGGATGACTAGAAGCCCTCACTTCCCAGTGAAGGCAAGTTGGTGTCTTAACTTCGGTTTCTTTGGCAGAGTAGCAAATAGCGGAGGGGGGAAATCAAAGTCCACTTCTTGTGAATCACGACATTACAACATCAGCTCTGGATTAGACTTAGCGAAAATGGTATCCTGATATAGCTGCAGTCTCCTGAGCCAATTACAAGCCCAATGAACCTTGTAGGAGAACATTTTAAGTTGGCGGTTTCCTTACTCTAAATCAGTGTGCTTTCTGCCTCCAAGACACACAGGAAGTGCATTGAGCACCATCCTCATCCTTTATAGGGTAAATAGCACAAAAACCAGCCACCATAGTGACACATTTTAGGCCTTGGTATACCTCTTCTTATACTTTGGTCCATTTAGTTTAATATTATCTACACTGACTGGCAGCAGCTTTCCAGGGTTTCAGAGAGGAGTCTTTCCAAGCCCTCTTTAGAGATACCAGGGATTGAACATGGAAACTTCTGCATGGAAAGCAGATGCTCTACCTGAGCTACAACCATTCCCATGAATAAAATAGAAAGGAGTATACCTTTGTACACCTTTTGGTGGCTATTATTTTCTCTTTTTTCCTCCATGGTGCTGAGTTTGTCTTCAGTTAAATCCTTAAGTCTGATTTTGCTTTGGGTTTTTTTGTGACCATAGCTTTTCTCTGGATTTCAACTGTATTAGAAAGCAATGATAGGAAGTGTGAAAATTCCGTCTGTGACACTCTGCATTTCTATGAGGCACTGAACAGTGGTAGGAGTCGAACAGAGGTGAAACAAATAGAATGCACCTCACTGAAACCTCAGTCTTTCGGAAAAGCTCATTAAAAACCCACCACTCTGTGGCCGAGACCTGCTGAAGAACAAACTAACAAGCAGAACCTGAAATGCTGGGTTGGCGCCATTCCCCTTGAACCGAATTAAGCCATATAAGATGGAAGAAATGCAGCTCAATTTTGTGTATACTGTGGACTCCAAAGAATGAATTGCAAGCAAATAGTACATGAGATGGAAGAACACTAAGTAAGACCATATTTTACAATGACAGGATCACATTTTGCTCTGGTATAAAATCCAAATAACCCTCTTGAATTGTTTGGAGATGCTGCAGAATCACAAGGGCATAGATGAGATGGGAACAGGTACATTGTAGCTGGAATGGGTTTATAAGGGAGGTTGTAAGACAGCAGAACACATTGGTTAACTGAAAATATTTCCTGCATAAATTTTGTTGTCCGCCAGATACTAGCGTAACTTAGAAACTGATTAAAAGTGGACTTTAGCTTTCTCAGGCTGCAGTCATACTAAAAAGTATGTTCCATTTGATACAGTGAGTTGTAAAGGTAAAGGTGCCCCTGCCCGTACGGGCCAGTTGTGTCCGACTCTAGGGTTGTGTGCTCATCTCGCTCTAGAGGCCGTGAGCCGGCGCTGTCTGAAGACACTTCCGGGTCACGTGGCCAGCGTGACGAAGGTGCAGCTGACGAACCAGCACCAGCGCAGCACACAGAAACGCCGTTTACCTTCCCGCTATAAAGCGGTACCTATTTATCTACTTGCACTTGGACGTGCTTTCAAACTGCTAGGTGGGCAGGAGCTGGGACCGAACGACGGGAGCTCACCCCATCGCGGGGATTCGAACCGCCGACCATACGATTGGCAAGTCCTAGGCACTGAGGTTTTACCCACAGCGCCACCCGCGTCCCTACACAGTGAGTTTAAGTTCTGAGTAAATATGCAAATTATTGTGATATGTATCCTGTTAAATAAATACCCATGTCGTACTTAATTGGGCTTTAGACACAACTTAAGTGATTCATTTGCTTATTGAAGTAATACTACTAACTCCTTGCAGGCAGAAAGTTAGGACATCAGGGACAAAAAGACTAAATCCTTCTCTCCCACATATTAGCTGTCAATGAGCAAGAAGCTTTAGGGGAGCATTCAACCCCCTAAAAATAAGATCAAACAAAATACTGTAAGCTCTGTGGTGTGGTATGTGCATTTTGTGCACAGTTGGTGTCATGTTAGTAGTAATAAGATAAGATAAGCTGGAAGGAAGGAGAAAAATAGAATCCATGACAACAGACAATGTATAAGTTCCATCTGTTTTGTCTTTAGCAAATGTCTAGCTGGGCAATTATCTGTTAATATGTTTTTAGTGACTCTTAAGCGCAGAAAGGTAGTAGAAGCATCACATATTCTGAGGTCAGATGAAGTTTATGTCACATACCTAGTGTAGCTCTTTGTTTTCCACATTTTGTACAAGCACATCACAAACGCTTTGACATTTGCTTTCTTTTCCTTGTTTTTGTCCTACTGAATAGCTTTGACAGATAATGTTTTTAAGTCCAAGTCCCCCCTGCAATTTCTGTTCCACATGCTATTGAGGGATATTTACCCAGGTATCCTAGTTTTGTCTCAGAACCATTCCCAGATGAAAAACAACGCATAATCCAGATATAGGTGATGGACAGTGTGGGTTTGTTCAGCTGGTAGGTGTGGCAACCTTAATATCACCTAGAATCTTGAAATAGGGACTCAAATAAAACGGAAGCCAATTGGATGGCTGGTTCTGTAGCTTTTCCATTTGGATCTGCTGTATTCTTAAATTTTGGAATCCTGCCCACCATGGTGACCCCTTCCCTCCTGTTCCATTCATTACAGTCTGTTCGGTTGTGTATTATTCCACCTCGTTCCATTGTGCACATATTTTCACATAAATTATGCATTTTCCAATTCTTTCCAATGCACTTACCAGTAAATACATTTTATGCATCTTTTGCACATCTTTTACCCTTTTTGGGTGCACCAAAATGCATTGTGAAACCTGGAGAAGTGCCTAATGTGACTAGGAGTTGTGTTCTGATCTACAAGCAAATTCAGTGTGCTGGATCAGAGTGGTTCACTGTGGAAAGTGGACCAAACGAAATCCTCCCCCATGGCTCCCCTGAAAGCTACCTTATATTTCAAAGAAACAATATATATATATATATATATATATATGAAATAAATACTTTTCCAGAAGGAAGGAGTAAAAGGTAAGAGAACAGATAAGCATAATTTAACAAACTTCCTTTCCATTGTCCTACATCAAGCTGCAAGACAGAAAGCCTAAATATGAGTTAGCTGGTCTTTTGAATTTTCCAGAAACATGAAAAAAAGGGAAGGATGCTTCTCACTGCTGAGCAGTAGGATGTTGCTTTCCTACTTCAGTGAAGCTGGTGTCACAGCCTTACTGTGCCAGGTCAGATGAAAAGCACAATTTAAGCAGCCGCAGTGAATGACTGCCATCTGTGCTGCAGATGTCACACTTTCTTTTCTCCTAAGAACTGATTTGAGGTTTTACTCATAGGAAACTAAAATTAGGAAGGTATAGAGAAAAGCAATATGTGGAGTAGACTTTTTTTTCTATGAGAGAAGTAATAATTGGAGGAACTGCTGGGGAATTTTTTCTTTATAAGCTTTGGAGATCGGTTCCACCTGGTGGACAGTTACAGTGAGCTTTCAATGATAACATTAAACTGTCACGACGACACACAAAATGCTTGTTTTAAAAACTACAACTTTATTTGATAACTGTTTTAATGCTGAGCTGAAACTATCTACTGGCACCCATAGCCCAAATGAATGTTAAACCAAAAGAATATTTATTACATTGGCAGAGTATTCTGTTAATTAGAGTATCAGCAGTTTGATTAGAGGCTAACCAAGAATTCTCATTATGCAAAGCAGTTTATACAATTTTTTGTACATCCTGATGAAATAATCTGTACCAGGAAGCACTAATGTTGCTAGCAACAATCACGTCCACCCTTTGTTTCTCAATCAAATTGGCTGGTATGCTGCTTAGGACTTCTTTAGCACAATCAAGATCCAAAAGTTGTTTTCTCTGAATTGTTATGCAGAGCTCCAGAGTACTCGGGAATGAAACAAGGCACTGTGGTGGATGCCAGGCTGCCACCAACAGATGACAGCTCGGAAGCAAGTGAACATGTTTTGGGGTGGAGTGGGATTGCACAGGCAGGCCTTGCCCTTGAACAATGCCTGCATGCTATGCAATCACAAGCTGTATGTGCTCATATGAATGGGTGTATGCTCATTTTCTGTACACAAAAGCCTCCTTCCATCATTTTCCCCTTTGCATAATGTGTGGGGACAAGGCCATTGGTCTATTCACTGTATCCCTGTTTTGGGCTTTATTACCTTCCATGTGCTGGGAAGGGAACTTTTGCAGCAAGAAGCCTGCTGTACTCATGAATGCTCCTTGCATGGTTAGAACCCTGAATTTTCAATGTTCTCAAATCATATGAGGAGCCAACATAAGCCGAGAAGGCTTTGCACCAGAGGAGCTCCCTTCTCAGCGTATGAAAAGTGATGGCCAGTGTTGGAAGTGCAACAGATAGGGCCAGATCGATGGGCACCTTCCCATTCTCTCCCCTCATCGGGTGAGATTTTAACACCTGTATAAGGTTACATATAATATGTGCACTAAACATACACTGTTTGGGGTTGAGGATTGCCATCACAATCCTGCCCTGCTCTGTATGCTCATTGTTACCTCAGAACTGCTGTCTGAAAGGGAGAAGACTATGGAGTTAATAGGCCTGCTACTGATCACATATCTCCAGATTAAAGAGAGAGAGCTCTTGATTTTGTTAAGGGTTGTTGACTCTTCCAATTCACTTCCTGATTCATTCTACCAACTTATATGCAAATCAGAAGATGAAGGGTACTTATGTTTGCATTCAGAAGTAAGCGGACTGGGAAGGCTGGAGCCAGGGTAATTAGACACACAGTTGGCTTCCATTTTATTTGTGCGCCTTTCTTTATACAGGATAGACTGGCTTGGTGAATAAACTTTCCCTATGCTCCAATTTTGTGGCTAGATGTTATTCAGAAACCAACCAGCACCCAATGCAGCAAATGCAAGCTTAACAAGCTAATTCTATGCATATTTAGTCCTTATTCAGTAATTCGTTCCAATTTATTCCATGTTTTAATCTCACCTTTCAACCTGAAACACTCCCAAAGCTGTTTAGGAAGCATGATGCATTTGAAATACAATAAAAAAACACCTATGTACCTACCTATATGCATACACACACATGCACACACAGCTGTGCATGCCACAAGTCCAAATGTCCAGTGAATTAAAAAGGCTTTGGCAGACATCCACAATAGCACCAGATTCCAAAAGGAGGGAGTCACTTAAAATGCCACTTCAAAAAATGTCCTGCTCTTACCAAATGTCAGCCTAATGTCCCGTGAAGTTCAGCAAGATTTACACACAGAAGGGTGGCCCATTCAAAAGCAGTTAATTCCTTTACCAACCATTATTTCCCAGAGACACAATTTGCTCATTTGAGGTTATTGCTAAGCATTTAGTTTTCACTTGGTATGCAGTCCGATAGATCTGTCTCCTATACATTTATATCCCACCTTGTTTATACCAAAGAACTCAAGGCAACATAGATGGTGATCCATGTGGTCTCCCATCCACGATATTGAGCATAACTAGACCTACTTAGTAAACGGGCTGCATCATGTACCTTCAGAGTATGTCCTTTCCACATAACAGCAAAGCCTAAAAAAATGGCCCTGGAATGATTTCAGTCTTATCCAGTACAGCATGTACCTTTGTTTTGTTTTTGACATTTTCTTTGAAGTAGAACTTCCACAGACATCACTAGATGCTCTATACCGAAAGGCTTTTCAAAAGTGAAACATAATAAACGAGAGAAGCAAATAGAACATTAGGGGAATTTTTGCTTTTGTAACTGTATTAAAGTAGGTCACATTTGGGCTTAGAACCTTGGCTGTGCTTGTTGCAGTTAAATATATATAAAAGCAATCATAGGATTTAGGATCCTAAAGCCAGTGGCATTTTTCAGAATCAAATTCAAGCTGGCCTGAGTCTGCTAAGTGATTTAAATTGACACAGCTCAGGGGTAAGCTGTATTTTATAGAGGTGCCTGCCAGTATGTTTGAAATCTAATTGCAACAAAGTTTTAAAGCACTGGTTCTTGCACAGTGATGCTTCATGTTCTTTTCAGGAGCATCTGAAAGGTTGCACTAAAAAAACACTATAAATATTGTAAAAATGAATTCCTTCCTTGGTGTTCCTTGGACATGGGTGGCGCTGTGATCTGAACCACTGAACCTCTTGGGCTTGCCGATCAGAATGTCGGCGGTTCCAATCCCCGCGATGGGATGAGCAGCTAATGCTCAGTCCCTGCTCCTGCAGTTTGAAAGCACATCCAAAAGTTCAAGCAGGTAAATAGGTACCACTCCGGCGGGAAGGTAAACGGTGTTTCTGTGCGCTGCTCTGGTTTCAGTGTTCCGTTGCGCCAGAAGCGGCTTAGTCATGCCGGCCACATGACCTGGAAAAACTGTCTGAGGACAAACGCCGGCTCCCTCAGCCTGTAAAGCAAGATGAGCACCGCAACCCCAGAGTCGTCAGCGACTGGACTTAACTGTCAGGGGTCCTTTACCTTTACCTTTAGTGTTACCTATTAGATGCAGAATAATTCTGTTTTCAAAAACTACTGTTTCTCTCAAATCATGGTGCTCTTTTCCAGAGATAAGTGTATGTTCTGTCAGTCATACAGGGGCAAATATATTTCAAATGGAAATAGGGTTTTTTCAAAACCAAAAATAAAAATGTGTTAATTTCCAGAAAGACATGACTGGTGTTGCCATCACTTTCTATTCAGATTTGTTTTCATTAATATGTAGATCCACAAGGTTTCATAAATAAACAGATACACACACACACACTTTATTTTTTTTCTTTCCTTTTCCAAGTTTAAACAGCAATAAATATACAAGTGTTTACTGGCTTTTTTTATTATGTTCTCCGCTATACGCAATTTCACGTATATGTGTGGTATCCGGGAACGTAACTCCCACGTAAGTGGGGAGGTGTCTTGTATCTTTGTGCTATAGAAGACCATGTCTTTCAGACCCCACCCCATCTGAAAATTAATATAGCTTCAAGGCTTCAACCAATGCATATTTTATATGCATGAGTCCCAGTTGTGTTCAGTTGAGCTTATTCTCAGGATAGTGTGTGACAGGCTATTATTTCCTAAAAGGACTGAGTTTAGGCCTGTAGCCACTGAGAGTGGGGCTGCAGAAAGCAGAAAGTGCTATGTTCGGTTTTTGTTTTTTTACTATTTTCCTTTAACAGGTAAAATATTAAGGAAAAGTACAGATTTAATATTTTTTTCCCTTACTGGTTTAGTAAAAATAAAAACTAATAACAACCTGTTCCTACTCTCCAGTGTCCCTAGTGGCAAAAGTAACTAATAAACCTAACAAGATTTTAAAACTTTATAGAATAATTTTTATTTAATTTTATTAATAATAGTTTAATTGTAGTAAAGTATTTGATGTTTCAGCCCTGTACTCACTTACTTGGGAGCAAGCCCAATTAAACGCAAAGGGACTTACTTCTGAGTAGACATGTATACCATTCTGCTGCAAATAGCTGTACAGTGTGCATTCCTGGACTTCAGCTATGGCACAATAGGACTTGTAAATAATTCTCTATACCAGCCTGCTCCTAGAGATTCAGGGCTTTACAGAAAGGAGGTAAATAGACATCACTCCTGTGTAACCATCAGGTCCTTACTGCAGTCAATGAAATCATACTCATAGACTCACACCCCATAATGATGCCTTCAGCTCTCCACTGAACATGTCCAGAAATAATCTCTCTCCATAATTCTTAAAGGAACATGCACTAGTCGATCACAGGTTTATAAGGATAATTTATTTGTGCTTTTGTTAAGGTTAAGTAATGACCTCAAACAGACTTTTGGTTAAAACGATATGCAAGGTTTTAATGTCTTGTACAGTAGTACCTCGGGTTACATACGCTTCAGGTTACATATGCTTCAGGTTACAGACTCCGCTAATGCAGAAATAGTGCTTCAGGTTAAGAACTTTGCTTCAGGATGAGAACAGAAATCGTGCTCCGGCGGCGCGGCAGCAGCAGGAGGCCCCATTAGCTAAAGTGGTGCTTCAGGTTAAGAACAGTTGCAGGTTAAGTACGGACCTCCAGAACGAATTAAGTACTTAACCCGAGGTACCACTGTATATGATAATCCTGAAGCCATGCATTTTTAAATGCATGGCATTCAGTGGGTTTCAAATGGGGGCTGTGCTTATTTCACAAATAGCAGAACTTATTCTTCAATATTGTGGGGCATTATTACAGCCAGACCAACAATTTGTGAGGCTCACAGTGCTTTTCTGTAAATTTGCTAGAGAGAACTCTGTGAGATCACTTCCTTTGTCTGCCTTGGCAGGAAGCTCTAATACTACATCCTTCCTGCCTGCCTTGGCAGCTGCCTCTTTCTTCATCATGCTTCCAAGCTGACAACATCTGCATGTCTGATCTTCAGCTCAGATACCATTTTTGAACTTACATTTTGTACTTTTATAGTTTAGATAGTAACTATAAACCTGCCTTCGTTTTGCTACTGTAATTGCTGCTTCAAGACCTAGATTATGTAAGTAAATACCACTTTTATTTTTTTCACAAAGAATGTGTGTGTTAAGGGGGAGAAAAGGGGTAATACCAGGGAAAATCCAGACTGTCTTAAAGGGTCCTGGGTTATTGTTTCTAGAAGGTTCAATCAACCTTGTTTCGGCTTCCAAGTTTAAGCTGCAAATCATGGTACTCTGCTGATCTCACTAAGATGAACAAGAAAGGATAATAGCTAAACAATATATCCTCTCCTGGTGTCTAAATCCATGCCTACAGATATGTGGACTGAAATAATGGACACAGCTACAAACATTTAGTGAGCAAACACTCATAACAAGTGAATAATCAGCAGTCTACCGGGTGGCTGATAATTCTCATTGATACTATTCAGTAAAACAGTCAAGGGGTCGGGAATAATACTGTGAGAATTTGTAGAATCTGAGACCAAAGGGTTTGAATCCACAACTCAAACTCTTGTGTCCCATGACTCATATAAGAGCTAATAATTTTATCCAAAGTTGGTTAGGGATACTAATTCTTAAAACCCAGTTTTCTGTCCATACCCATGATTCCGTACACTGTTTAATGCTTGCTACTACAATAGATCATACAACTGTAGATGACTGGCAGGTCATCAGTCAGCCATGAAAAATGTTATTTTTGGACAGTTGTTGGGGTTTTTTAACTACTCTTGGTGGAGATTTTCAAATTAAGCCAATGTAGTCACAGCTTCAGTTTTTGTAGGCTGTTGGACAAGAAGGTATTAGCAGGTCTGCCTGGTCCTTTTTTTGTATCTAGACATGGAGGGGGGGAACCCACCCATTGGACATATATTAAGTGGATAAGCAGAACCTGAGGACTTTGCAGGTGTTTGGTGGACTTTTGTGACATAACAATTGTCCCCGTTTGAACATTATACCTGCTATTTTTACATAAAGGCATATGCCTGTTGTGTCTTGGGTCCTCAATCCAGTTGCATGATGACCTCTTGGCACCCATCTCTAGATGTTCCTTTTAGAATAAATAAATAAAATGTACAAAATACTTTTTCTTATCACTGAAAAGCCATGATCCAGCTTCTGATATTAAAGGAGGGGACTTGGAGGACAAAGCTGACAATTACAGGCAGCTCTCACGGTATTTGTTACTCGCTTATTTTACCGGATCAACTTCTTCTAGTCTTTTCAGACTCGTAAGTCCTCAGAGTGTAGCCACCACTGGGGATCTCTTTAAAGATGTAGCACTCCCACTGGTGCAATGTCTTTGAAAACTGAGCTGTGAGGTTGGAAATATTGTGATACCTTTAGTACTTTCATGGAGGTGCATTGTGGACCAACTTTGTCCTCTCTCCATTGACTCTTTTAGAAACTCTGCAGGTTTATTTGAGAATCTCTCTGGGCTCTGTTGTTGTTGTTTTTAAAAAGATGTTTTCATCCTTTGAGATCATGCTTTGATCTACGTTTAAATAGGCAGGGTGAGTCTGACCTAGTTTTCCCTCACCCCTTTGAGCATTTGGGGACTTTTAGAAGCATTTTATTGAAGCAAACATATAAGAGTATCTGAGGCCAGTTTGTTTTGAATACTCTACTATTTATATTTTGCTTTTACTGGCATCTTATTTATTCATTAAGACACTTGGGGACCATTAAGGCAAGAAACCTCAGTTGCCGAGGCACCGTTTCTAAATTCCTTGCAATGTTAGCTCTTACTAGACTAAGAAATATATGGGTTAAATTGATTTTCAAAAATAAGCATCAATTTATACTAGGGCTGGGGAAGCTTTTCAGCCCCAGAACCACATTCCCTCCTGGGCAGCCTTCCAGAGAGCTCATACCAGAGGCAAAAGTGGGTGCAGCAATAATGTAAATTTTGTACAGCTGGCTAGTTTCTACACACATTCACCCATACCTTTCTCTATCCTCTGTCCAGGCAAACTAGAGGCATTATCAGAGTTCTAGAACACATTCTAGAAACAGGCGAAAAACTGACTAGACCACTGCCCCCATATGGCAAGCCGCATCACTACAGCATCTCCATGAAGAGTTTTCTAGACTGATTCCATCCATAGTGGCCATTGGCTCCTTCTGGGCAGGAAAAAGTGTAAGAGGGAGATAGTAAGCTGCCTTATACTTGGTATTGTCTACTCTGACTGCCAGTGGCTCTCCGGGGTTTTTGATAGCAGCCTTTCCTAGCCCTACCTGGTGTCACTAGGGATTAAACCTGGGATATTATGCATGCAAGGCAGATCCTCTGCCATTGATCTGTGGTCCTTTGGTTTCTCCTCTGATCCTGATAACACTTTGCTTCTGGTTCTCAGCTTTCCCCTGCTCATTTCATTCTGCAGCCCACAGCCCATAATTGACTATTACACTGATACCTTGTATTTCCTCCAAGGTGTTCAGCTTGGCACACATGGTTCTCTACCACCTGTTTCATCCTCTCAATGATCTTGAGGATTGCTTGAGCGAAAATCAAGGATACCCTGTGAGCTTGAATAGAGCTTTGAACCTGGGCCTGCCAGCACACTGACTCCCAAGCCCTCTCTAGCAAACGGGAATAATTTCAGAATGGGGCAAGTAGCAGGGGTTCTTTCTCACACTCGGCTCCCATCAGAAATGGGAAATACAGTGGTGCCCCGCAAGACGAATGCCTCGCAAGACGGAAAACCCGCTAGACGAAAGGGTTTTCCGTTTTTGAACTGCTTCGCAAGATGAATTTCCCTATGGGCTTGCTTCGCAAGACGAAAACGTCTTGCGAGTGTTCCAATTTTTTTCGCTCCCCCCCCTTTTTCTAAGCCGCTAATAGCCTTTTAGCCGCTAAGCCTTTAATAGCCGCTAATCCGCTAATAGCGCTAAGCCGCTAATAGGGTTGCTTCGCAAGACGAAAAAACCGCTAGACGAAGAGACTCGCGGAACGGATTATTTTCGTCTTGCGAGGCACCACTGTACATGGATAAAAGAGATTGAAAGAGGTGGGCTTCTGAAGAAAACCTCAACATGGTGTGGAGAAAAACTAGAGGATTAAGTGTCTACATTACTTTGGCATGAATCAGTTTTATTATATTTCTGCATTCATATGTTATTTTTTAAAAAAACAAATAAACCCATATTTAGAAGAAATACATGTTTCTTCAACACACTCCTATACATGTCTTAAAAAATAAATCAGTGGCTTTACTCCCATGGATCGGCTTACTCACAGTTCAGTATGCATAGGATTAAAGTCTTAGATATTTTGAGAGAAAATATATCTATTTCTAGAAACATTTTCTCTCAAAATAGACATTTTAAAACTCATCTTGATATCTTTCTTCAGCTGAGAACTTCATCAAAACATCTTGGAAGTGTGAAAGCTGGTGGCTCCCTAGGTTTCAATTCACACTTTGGTCAGCAAGGTACGGGTTAGGACAGTTTGTATTGGAATTCACAAAGTCTGAATTCCTGAAGCATGCCTAGAAAAAGCTTTAAAACAGGAGAAAGAAACGGAAAAATCAGGCTACTGCAAAAACATACTGAAAATCAGGAAAAAAGAACTGATGAGGAATGTCAAGCAGAGGCAATACATGAAAGCAAACACACCTGTCACTCTACTGGCCTACAAGGGCTGCTTTTTCTTGTGCCTTCTGAAAGCCTTATAAGCTGTTTTTTCTCCCTGTGACATTGTGTCTCCATGGTGTGAAGGAGAAGAAGCTGATCAAAATCCTAGCTATAGAAGTCATCACACACAGGTTATAGAGGAACTAGGAGTGATAGCCAAAGGTATACATAGGAAACTTTTGAAGAACAGATAATACATTCTCAAATGTATTGAATGGCTGTGAATTTTAAACAGCCATTGGAGGGTAGAAGAGAGAAAAGAGAAAGTAACCAATGTGCGGTTTAACCCTCCCCCACCACAACCCTAACAGATGGATTTCTAAAAGCACTAGAGACAGAAAATTCCAATCAGGGAAGACCAAGTTTCATGGAATTTGGCCCCCTCTAATTCAAGCAAGGGATGCTTATATTTTTGAGCACCCCTGCTTTGAATAATTGCCCCAATTCCAGATGGAAGTCATTACAGTATAGGGAACTGTGTGAATTCTAGATGCATTTTTTCGCATATAGTGTGTGCATATGTGTCTATTTCATTGTGTCACTGGTAACTTTTTGTGTAAAGGATCCCCAAGTATGTAGCTTTCACAAAATCATAAGAGCTGGATGATCAAGAGTTGTAAAATCATAAAGCTGATCCAATCCCTTGCTCAGTACATGAAATCCAGAGCTAGAATATCCCAACAGATGGCTGTCCAACTTACACTTGAAGACCTCTAGCAACGAAAAGCCCTCCAAGTAATTGGTTCCATTGTTGAGCATTCCTCTTAATGTTCAACTGAAATCAATCCTGCTGTAAGTTAAACCTATAGGTTAAACCTGCCCTCCAGGGCAAAGAATTTTTTTTTTGTCCTCTGCTTTGTGACAGCGCTTCAAATATTTGTAGAGTGCTACCATGTTTTCCCTCCGTCTTATTTTCCAAACAAAAGCATTCCAGGATTCTTCAACCTTTATTCCTAGGACTTTTTTCCATACCATTGACCATCTTGGTTGCCCTCCTGTAAACCTGTTCTAATTATGTCTAGATACTTCTTAAAGTATGGCACCCAGAACTGGACATAGAACACCAGAAGAGGTCTGACTAGTGCAGAATGAAGTGGGCCCTTTGCTTCTCGTAATTTGGAAACTTGAATTATGTTAGTGTGGCCTAAAATCATATCAGCCCCTCTCTTTTTTTCCAGCCACATCACTTTGCCAACTCATATTCAGCTTCTGATAGACCAAAATCCTGAGATCCTATTCACATATGCTACCTTCAGTTCAGGTATCTCCTACCCTATAGTGGTGTGCTTGATTACAGGGGAGGGGGCAAAATGGAGAACTTTGTCCCTATCTAAATTCATTTTGCTAAGTTTCAGAGCAGCTTTCTAGTCTAGCATCCTTTTATTCCTGTCTTTTGAGGTGTTATGTGTGCCTCTCAGTTCTGTGTAATTGGTCACTGTAATGTGTATGGGTTGCTCGTGCGTAAGTTGCCGCCTCTCCAGGCTTTGTTACCTTGCTAAACCTTTCAGTCTGGACAGCCCTTCACTTCGTGGCTGCCTCAGTCGCTAGCAGAATCCGTCAGTGGGCGTTTCTTAAATCTTTTCCAACATAAAAGTTGTTTGACACCCAGTCTCCTCCTACTCTCTCTGCGCGGAAGTCTTCTGCGCAGGGTGGGCATGGGTAGCGGAGGACCCATGCTCTCCCCACTGGTGTCCGGTGAAAAGTCCTGGAGCCCTCTCGCCGATTCCCCCATCAGCCCCTCTATATCCCTGGTGTTGCGCTGATTTGCTTCCCCATCTGCGGAGCTGCCTCTCTCCCTGCTGGCCCCTCCTCCAGCATCATTTGAGAGCCTTCCCTCCGCCTCTAGCTCCGATGTCAGTTCCCTGACAGTCACATTTAATAAATAAAGATTCCCTCCACCCTTCCATCCACCCTGTGGCCCTCCAAATATTATTGGACTACAACTCCCACCATCCCTGATCACTGGCCGTACCATTTGGAGCTGGTGAAAGTACTTAATAGAGCAGCAAGGCCACCATCACATCCACAGTCTTGCCAAGAGTGCTGGCTGTGACCAAAGATGGGGCAGGCTGGGGAATGCTCCCCACTGGTTGCTGCCAGCGATAACTTCCACCCATTCACCTGTTTGGTGGTTGAAAAGGGAAACTTCATGCTGGTGGAGTTGCACTGGCATCACTCCATAGGGAGATGTCAACAGGGGGTGGGTCACTTCCACCCAATCCACACCAACACCATTCCAATCACTTGGATTCCTCTGCCAATCACTGGAAAAAACCAGCCAAGTCTCTCCCCCCCCCCATTACTTAGGATAGAGTCCAGCTGTGCCCCATGTGAAACTTCCCTTCAGTTTGAAAATAGGTTTCTAACAAGGATTATCTCCTTGGAGAGGGAGTGTGAGAGAGAGAGATTTATGCATCCAGTTAACTGTTCCTCTCCCCACTCCCCAATAATAGTCCTTGGCTTTCAGTTCATGCCTACTCTTCCTCTTCAGCAATCAGTCATCCTGTAAGGGGAGTTGTTTCTTTTTGTGACATTCAGCTTTCATTCTTTTATTATTGCCTCTTTTCTGTTGTTGTTGTTGTTGCTAGTGCTGCTGTGCCATTTAACTCACCCTGATTATTCACATTGTCACAGACACAAGCAAACTAATTGAACTTACCTATGTACTGTCAAATGTAGTTGCCGACAATGTTTGCATTGTCTCTCAAGCAGAACCTCTGTAAAAACCAAAACCATTATTCAGCTTGCAGCCTTGGTGAAAAATTTAGAAATGGCTTCTTTGGGATTTCAGAATGCTCTAGTAAGGAATAGGGATGCGGGAGAAATTCAGTACAGTTTA